>NC_058080.1:272433318-274833318 GCF_014858855.1 Bufo gargarizans
GTACTGGCGTCACAACAAAAATGATCTCAGCCGCAACAAGCACCCTAAGCTCCCTTAACATCAAGGGCACCTCAACCACCATCTTGGCTGATGCTTCCTACCACAGAGCGTGCCCCGGAGGATTTCGTGTTGTCCACCTCAACACTGTGCTGCCAGCCCAGGGAGGCTATCTGCTAACCGTGAGTAAACTGATGAACTGTGTGTTATGCCATTTGACCCCTCATTGGTCTTACCGTGAACCTCACGTGTACCCCCTGCGACTGGCTGGCTGCATATCTTTTATTGGCGTCACGCCAGGATAATTAACCCCTGCGCCATATTTGAAAGACTGTCGCATGTGAATAAGCCCCTTTATCATATTGAGAGACTGTTGCTTATTGTGTGCTGATTTGGGGTCCAGAATTGTCCAAACCATTTGCAAAGTATATGGAGATGTTATACTAGTTCCCAGCATCAAAATTGCAGTGTCAAAAGTGTGAAAATTCAACATTTGTGTGTCACTATAACTGCTTGCTGTCAGTGAATAGACTGTTACTGTGAAACTAATATGGCCACTGGAGCTCCGATTTGAAAAATAACACTGCGCCATCACTGTGCTAATTGGCGACACCCCCTGCAGAGCGGGAAACCAGTGTGCCGCCCCTTTATGCAAAACTGTTCGATTCAAGCCCATCCTACCTGTACTGTGTGGGTTCTGAGAGGCAGGCCCTGTATACAAGCGCATTTTTAGACATTTGGATCCCAGACTTCTTCTCACGCTTTAGGGCCCCTAAAAAGCCAGGGCAGTATAAATACCCCAGATATGACCCCATTTTGGAAAGAAGACACCCCAAGGTATTCAATTAGGGGCATGGCGAGTTCATAGAAAAAAAAATTTGGGGGCACAAGTTAGCGGAAATTGATTATTTTTTAGTTTTTTCTCACAAAGTCTCCCTTTTTGCTAACTTGGGACAAAAATTTCAATCTTTCATGGACTCAATATGCCCCTCAGTGAATACCTTGGGGTGTCTTCTTTCCAAAATGGGGTCATTTGTGGGGTGTTTGTACTGCCCTGGCATTTGAGGGTCTCCGCAATCATTACATGTATGGCCAGAATTAGGAGTTTTTGCTATTCTCCTTATATTGAGCATACAGGTAATGAGATTTGAAAAATGAACGACACAGATTTCTTCATTCGCATCGATCAATGTGGATGAAAAAATCTCTGCCAAAAAAAAAAAAGGAGGGGAAAGGCGTCTGCCAGGACATAGGAGCTCCGCCCAACATCCATACCCACTTAGCTCGTATGCCCTGGCAAACCCGATTTCTCCATTCACATCAATCGATGTGGATGAATAAATCATTTCCGGGATTTTTTTTTATATACAAAGTGTTTGCCAAAGCATATAAACACCGCCGCCTCCTCAGCTCATATGCCTCGGCAAACGTATCTTTTACTGCAGAGGAGAAATCTCGTCTTGCAGCGCCGCATACACCGACTTTTGTGTAATCTGACAGCAGCGCAATGCTTCTGTCAGAATGCACATCAGTGCTGCAGCTAGTCGATCGGTTGGTCCACCTGGAAGGTAAAAAAAACAAAACAAAAAAGAAAAAACCAGGCCGCAACGCAATAAATTTATTAACTTTATAATAACATTAGAACGAAACATATAAACTTTATTTCACTTTTTGAACAGAACGTTAACTTTTTTGCTTACTGGTGATTTTATTTGTTTACCTTTATAGGACAAACCTCTCCTTCCCCATGGGACAATGTGCAAAGCGCAAATCGCCCAAAGATGTGGCAAAGTGCATTATGCACTTTGTCTCAGGTGAAAGGAGAGGTTTGCAGCAGCTGTGTGTGAATGGGCCCTAATAGCCCTGTGTGCCTGTCCTGTGAGATGCAATCCCTATGCTAAGTGTACCTGTGTGTGGTACTTCCGGAAACACTCCCCAAAGCATAGGGCAGGGTGGTCAGGGCAGTCAGGACAGAAATAGCGGGTGTCACGCCTTATTCCACTCCTGCTGCAGACACGACATCTTTTTCGGGGTGACGCTTGGGTTGAGGTACCAGCAACAACATTGGGGAAATGTCGCTCGTGTAGACGGCTCACTACACTGGTGGATGGGGCCACGGAACCTCCTGGATACAGGAGGTTCTCAATGATCTCTTCCTGAAATTTGAGGAAGGATCCTGTTCTCCCAGCCTTACTGTAGAGAACAAAACTATTATATGCAGAGTGCTGGTTACAGTGTGTGATTGCATTTTGTGTTTTTACAAAACTATTATATGCAGCCAATTGAATTAAATATACAGACACCTTCTTATACGAGCGTCGGATGCGTCGGGAAACTAAATAGGGAGCCAACATCTGGTCATTGAAGTCCACCCCTCCCATGAGCGAATTATAGTCGTGGACACAGAGGGGCTTTTCAATGACATGGTTGCTCGTTCATTTTGTATTGTCGTGTCTGCGTGAATGGAGGAGAGCATGTAAACGTCACGCTTGTCTCTCCATTTCACCGCGAGCAGTTCTTCATTACACAAGGCAGCCCTCTCCCCCCTTGCAAGATGGGTGGTAACGAGCCATTGGGGGAAGCCCCTGCGACTTGGTCGCGCGGTGCCACAGCAGCCAATCTGTTCTAGGAACAAATGCCTGAAGAGGGGCACACTTGTGTAGAAATTGTCCACATAAAGATGTTACCCCTTGCCAAATAAGGGTGACACCAAGTCCCAGACTGTCTTCCCACTGCTCCCCAGGTAGTCAGGGCAACCGACCGGCTCCAGGGTCTGATCTTTACCCTCATAGATCCGAAATGTGTGGGTATAGCCTGTGGCCCTTTCACAGAGCTTATATAATTTGACCCCATACCGGGCGCGCTTGCTTGGGATGTATTGTTTGAAGCCAAGGCGCCCGGTAAAATGTATAAGGGACTCGTCTACGCAGATGTTTTGCTCAGGGGTATACAAATCTGCAAATTTGTTGTTGAAGTGGTCTATGAGGGGCCGAATTTTGTGGAGCCGGTCAAAAGCTGGGTGGCCTCTGGGACGGGAGGTGGTGTTGTTGCTAAAGTGCAGAAAACGCAGGATGGCCTTAAATCGTGCCCTGGACATGGCAGCAGAGAACATGGGCATGTGATGAATTGGGTTCGTGGACCAATATGACTGCAATTCATGCTTTTTGGTTGGACCCATGTTGAGGAGAAGGCCCAGAAATTTTTTTAATTCGGAAACTTGGACGGGTTTCCACCGGAAAGGCTGGGCATAATAGCTTCTCGGGTTGGCGGTTATAAATTGGGTGGCATACCGATTTGTTTCTGCCACGACTATGTCCAAGAGCTCCGCAGTCAAGAACAGCTCAAAAAATCCCAGGGTCGAACTGATCTGAGCTGTCTCAACCCAAACTCCAGACTGGGCGGTGAAAGGGGGAACTAATGGTGCGGCTGAAGTTGGGGACTGCCAATCAGGGTTTGCCAGCACCTCAGGGACTCTAGCGGGTCTACGGGCCTGTCTGTGCGGTGGCTGTGACGGGGTAACTATTGCACGTGCCACCGTACCAGCTTCAACTGCCCTTCTGGTGCTCGCCACTTCACCATGTTGTACGGCAGTGCTGGTACTAGGTCCAGGGTGGGCTGCGCTGCTGGTGTATGCCTCAGCACGTATTCCGACAGCGCCAGCCCCACTCTGCTGCCCTTGAAGCGGATCCTGCGCAACCTGTGGTGTAGCAACACAGGGCCGGGTACGCCTGGTGCTATCAGGGACCTCAACCTCCTCGTCCGAACTTTGGGTCAAACTGCCACTGCTTTCTACAGGTTCATATTCTGACCTGCTAGATTCGTCAGATGAGGGTTCCCATTCCTCATCTGACTGGGTCAGAATCCTGTAGGCCTCTTCAGAAGAATACCCCTTGTTTGACATTTGGACTACTAAATTTAGGGGGTATTCCCTGAGACTACCCAAGAAAAAAAAGCAAGCCTGTCTTACAAATGGGAGGCTAGCGAAGTACCGGAGGCCGCTGCGATTGATAAAAAATATCAAAACAGATTTTTTTATCGCCGCAGCACTTGGAAAGTAATTGTGCAGTGATAAAAAAAATAAAAATAATTTGTCACTGCGGCGGGGCGGGCGTGGGTGAACGCTCGTGTGGGCAACCGATCAGGCCTGATCGGGCAAACACTGCGTTTTGGGTGGAGGGCGAACTAGGGTGACACTAATACTATTATAGATCTGACTGTGATCAGTTTTGATCACTTACAGATACTATAAAAGTACAAATGCTGATTAGCGATACGCTAATCAGCGAATCAGTGACTGCGGTGCGGTGGGCTGGACACTAACCGATTGCTAACTACCTAACCAAGGGGCCTAAACTATCCTACTGTAAAACCTATCAGTCAATACCAGTGAAAATAAGTGACAGTTTTTCCCTTTCACTAGCTGATTGACAGGGGCATTCAAGGGGTTAATTGGGGTGATGGGGGGTGATCTGGGGGCTAAGTGAAGTGTTTGGTGTACTCACTGTGAACTGTGCTCCTCTGCTGAGACCAACCGACGAAAACAATCAGCAGAAGAGCACAGCAGCCATTTAACACCTTATATTTATTAATATAAAGTGTTAAATGGCCTGTGATTCGTTTTTTTTTAAATCATCAGCCTGCCAGCCACGATCATTGGCTGGCAGGCTGATGATGTAACCCCCCCTCGAACTTTTGCCGGCCCACGATGCGTCTCGCGAGATGACGCGTATATGTGTGACTCTGCCTAAGACTGCTGCCTCCGGACCGCGATCCTGCGTTAGGCGGTCCGGAGGCAGTTAAGGGATTTTAAAGAAAAAATGTTTGCTGTGTTCAGGTTGCACCCTGTATCCCCAGAACAGCAGATGGATATTCTTCTCAGAGAAGTGAAGTCCTGGCAAAACTCAGAAAGAAGGACACTGGAGCAGATATTTGAACGTCTCTACACCACCTTTGAACCCAGAACCGTGTCCGAGGTCAAGATGAGGTTCTTCAGTAAAAATCAACAAATGGGTGAGTCACTCAGGGACTTTGCATTATCTTTACAAGAAGCCCTTAGAGCTGTTGTACAAGTAGACCCCCGTGAGGCAGAGAATCAGGACAAAACCCTGAAAGAACAGTTTATTGAAGGTGTTAATACAGACAATTTAAAGAGCCAGCTAAGAATATTAGCCGCCCAGCATCCAAGTGCTGCTTTCCTAGATTTTAAAGAACTAGCTATCAGCATACTGGGGAAAAAGTTCACCAACAGAACCAGTTGGATCCGCTGTAGTGCCAGTAACACAGCCGGTTACCGCTGTCAAACCTTTACCTGTCGTCAGTCAGGCAACTCAAGCACCAATTCCTGACGCAGTTGCTGCCCTTACTGAGCAAGTTCAATTCCTAACTAAAAGCCTAGAGAAAGTTCACAAAAAATTGGAACAATGGGAAAAGCCACTATTGCTTGAGGATGAGAAACCAGTATCCAGAAGGCTCTTCTCCTCTGATTACAAAGTGACTTACTCCAGAAATTCAGGTGGACGCCCACCAGACCGCACTAGTACCCCTAAGCGGCCTATATGTACATACTGTCACAAACCAGGTCATATTGAAGCCACCTGCTGGCAGTTAAACGGGCGACCCCCGAGGTCAAGGACCACCCCTCGGGAGGTAGATCAATAGGTCCAGAAGATCCTTATTGGATGCCAAGATATGTAGGATCCCGTCCAGAAGTGACCCTGCAGATAAATGGAGTTCCTTTTGTTGCCCTAGTTGACACCGGATCCCAAGTCACTATCATACAACAAACAGCCTTTGAAAAATACTGGGACCATAATCAACTTACCCAGCCACCAGAATCCTGGCTGAGTCTTATAGCCAGTAACGGCAAACCTGTACCAATATTGGGTTACTGGGAACCTACCATTCAAATAGGAAGAACCATCCTATCCCAACAAGGCATCATTGTAGTGCAAGTAAAACAAAACAATAACAACCCTCCTATAGTCCTAGGCATGAATGTCCTTAGGAATTTCTATGTTGAAAATGTTGGAAGCTTCACACCAATCTGTGCCTACTGCTTCTTTTGCTTCTAAGAAGTTAATCCAGCAAACCATCCGTGTGCTGAGTGCACAACAGAAGTTCGCCAATGAAAGAGGAGAAATCTGCTGTGTCCGCATCCGAGACAATCAACCAGTGATTCTCAAGCCCAACACCGAAACTCTTCCTATGGTGCCGAGCTGTAGTCGGAATTCAAGGTCAAGACTACCAAGCCTTGGTGGAACCAGTTGTTTTGGAAGACTATCCTTTAGTCAGAGCTGCAAGAAGCCTGGTAACTGTCACTTGAGTGATCATAATGTCACATTAGCCAAGTACCGTCCTATTGCACAGCTGATCCAAATCACCTTTCAAGACGTCCTCAGTGTGACTACGGATCTCAAGAAACAACACCCACGGGGCCAGAACTTCATGTGGGAGATGCCTCCACACCAGAACACCACATAGATGGAGTATTGCAAGTAGTGAAGGAACATCACCATGCCTTCAGTAAACATTCTACAGACTATGGAGAAGTAGACATCATAAAACACTCCATCCCTACAGGTTCACACCCACCGATCAAAGAAAGGTATCGCCTATACCACCTACTATGTACCAATCCGTCAAGCAAATGATTCAAAAAATGAAAGACTCAAACATCATCAAAGACAGCCATAGCCCATGGGCTGCACCACTAGTCCTAGTCCGTAAAAAAGACGGCAACATGAGATTCTGTGTGGACTACAGAAAAATCAACCAAATTACCCACAAAGATGCTTATCCTTTACCACGCATAGAGGAATCCTTGACAGCTTTAGGATCTTCAGCCTACTTCTCTACACTTGATTTAACCAGTGGATACTGGCAAGTACCAATGGCACCAAAAGATCGTGAGAAGACTGCATTCACCACCCCTATGGGCCTATTTGAGTTCAACTGCATGCCTTTTGGACTTTGCAATGTGCCTGGAACTTTTCAGAGACTCATGGAGCGTTGTCTGGGCCATAAAAACTTTGAAACTGTTCTGCTGTACTTAGGCCTCTTTAACACTTGAGTTGTCCGGATCCGGCGTGTACTCCACTTGCAGGAATTACATGCCGGATCAGTAAAAACGCAAGTGTACTGAAAGCATTTGAAGACGGATCCGTCTTCAAAATGCTTTCAGTGTTTCTATGGCACCCAGGACGCTATTAAAGTCCTGGTTGCCATAGTAGGAGCGGGGAGCGGGGGAGCTGTATACTTACAGTCCGCGTGGCTCCCGGGGCGCTCCAGAATTACGTCAGAGCGCCCCATGCACATGGATGACGTGCCATGCGATCACGTGATCCATGCGCTTGGGGCGCCCTGACGTCACTCTGGAGCGCCCCGGGAGCCGCACGGACGGTAAGTATACTGCTCCCCCGCTCCCCGCTACACTTTACCATGGCTGCCAGGACTTTAGCGTCCCGGCAGCCATGGTAACCACTCTAAAAAAGCTAAACGTCGGATCCGGAAATGCGCCGAAACGACGTTAAGCTTAAGGCCGGATCCGGATCAATGCCTTTCAATGGGCATTAATTCCGGATCCGGCCTTGCGGCAAGTCTTCAGGATTTTTGGCCGGAGCAAAAAGCGCAGCATGCTGTGGTATTTTCTCCGGCCAAAAAACGTTCCGGTCCTGAACTGAAAACATCCTGATGCATCCTGAACGGATTTCTCTCCATTCAGAATGCATGGGGATAATCCTGATCAGGGTTCTTCCGGCATAGAGCCCCGACGACGGAACTCTATGCCGGAAGAAAAGAACGCAAGTGTGAAAGAGCCCTTAGATGACGTCATCATCTATTCCAAGTTCTATGAAGACCATTTGAAACATCTGGCTAAAGTCTTGCAAGTTCTTATTAAACATGGACTTAAAGTTAAGCCATCCAAGTGTTATCTACTAAAGCCAGAAGTTAAATACTTAGGGCATATCGTCAGCTCTGAAGGTGTTAAACCGGATCCAGAGAAGATAGCCACAGTCCGTAATTGGCCTACTCCCACTACGGTGAAGGAGGTAAGAAGTTTCCTTAGTTTCGCAGGATATTACAGACATTTTATTCCTCATTTTGCCCAAATGGCAGAGCCAATCTTGGAACTTTTGAGAGGGCATCCTAAAAGATACCAGAAGACTCCCATACTGGTGGAATGGAACACTGAAAGAGAAATTGCCTTTTAGCATCTGAAGAAGAAATTAACCGAACTACCAATCTTAGGTTATCCGGATTATCAACATCCATTTCATATTTACACAGATGCAAGTAAGAAAGGCCTGGGAGCTGTTTTGTCACAAGTCCAAGAAGGTAAAGAGAGAGTAATTTCCTACGCTAGTAGATCTCATACAGGTAGTGAAAAGAATGACCAAAATTACAGTTCCTTTAAGTTGGAATTCCTCGCACTCGTGGAAGACTACCTTGCCGCAACCCCCTTCGTGGCTTTCACTGATAACAATCCACTAGCACATCTTAACACCGCCAAGCTAGGAGCATTGGAACAAAGATGGGCCTCGCGCCTTGCTAACTACAACTTTACTGTAAAATACAGAACAGGAAAAGCAAACGAAAATGCGGATGCATTATCCCTTCTGCCAACCAAAGAGGGCCCTACTTCAAAAGAAGACATTTGGGAAGAAGTAGAAATGCCATCCTTCTATAACAACTTTGCCCATCAAGACATTATCACTGTTAAAGGGAAAAGGGTCTTCAACTCTCAACTGCAAGTGGATCCAAAATCTCATGTAGACCAAGAAAGATGGATCAAGTTACAAAACGAAAGCAGAGTGTTAGGAGAATTACAAGATTTCTTCACCAGTGGAAGAACCCCAGAAAGAATTTTCAGAAAAAAATGCAGATTTAGAGTTGTCCAAATTATGGAGACATAGGAAACACCTTTTCCTACAAAAAGGCCTACTACTAAGAAGAACTTTAGACCCAGTTACATGGGATCGTCTATACCAAATTCCCATACCACGCCGTGATGCAAGAATCATCCTTGAAATGTACCATGACCAATCAGGACATTTTGGTGTGCAGAAAACAGAAGCCACAATCCGTAGAAGATTCTATTGAATCGGAATTAGAGGAGATATTGAGAAATGGTGTTGAGAATGTTCCACCTGTGCTGTTGGAAAAGGTGAGAAGCATGACCAAAGAGCTCCCTTACATTCCATAGTGAGCAGAAATAGAAATAGTCGCAATTGACCATGTGAAATTAGAACCAAGTAGCTCAGGTTATACCTATGCTATGACCATCATTGACCACTACACAAAATTTGTTGTAGCTGTGCCTGTAAAAGACTTGACCGCAAGAACAACTGCAGACACTTTCTGGAAACATTTCTTGTTACCATATGTATGTCCAGAGAGAATCCTCACAGATCAAGGACCTGCCTTCGAATCCAAACTATTTAAAGAACTATGCACTTTTCCCAACTGTCAAAAAATCAGGACCACAGCGTATCTGGACTTTGTGAGAAGATGAACAAAACTCTTATAGAGTCCCACCTGCTACAAGAAATGATTGTCCTACTTTATTGCCTCAGCTTATGTATACCTACAACAACACTGTCCATTGTTCTACTGGGTATACACCCTACTACCTTATGTTTGGCCGACAAGGTACCTTACCTGCTGACCACACTTTGGGCGTACAAGTGCCCGATGCAATCAACCCCCTACCAAAGACTGATTGGGTGGCTAAACACAAAAGGCGTTTGATTAACGCGCAATAAATTGTTTAACAACATATGGAACACGCCCAAGAAAAACAACAAAAAGACTACAACCAATCTGCCAAGGCAGAACCACTCAAGATTGGAGATCGTGTCTGGTTAAAGAATAACCACAGAACCAGCAAACTTGATAGCAAATAGGAGAGAGAACTTTATACCATTTCTGCTATTTTGAATCCAGAAACTGACACATATGAGATTACCCAAGAGGATAAATCCTGTGTAGTACACATGAATCGCCTAAAGTTGTGCCTTAAAGAGGACATCCCAGAAGAAACTTCTCAAGAAGAAGCTGTTCCAGAGAAAACTCAACCTATTGAGCCAGTAATGGAAAAACCAACTGAGCCAGAGGGAACAATACAGTCCTTGGGAAAAACATTGCTAGCTTCTGATCCTTTGCAATGGCTCTTAGCCCCATGGCTCAACATTTTAGTGCCTGCTAAAACTAATGCCCCAACACTTCAACCTGAAACTGAAGTAACTGCTACTCAGGAAACCCCAAGTTCCTCGGAGACAAGATCTGAAGAATCACAGCCACTCTGCAGATCTGAGAGGAGTACAAGAGGACAACCACCAGTCCGTTATGGAGATTTCCTGCTCCAGCAGCCGAGAAGACAACTTCCAGCATTGCCAGTCCAACATTGAGGACACCCTTAACTTGTTTGAAGTGCTACAGACTCGAAAAAAAATGACTAATATTCTGTTACCATGTTCTATTTTCCTTAAAGGACTTTTTAAGGGACTATTTGTCTGTTTTGCAACGTTCAAGTCCACACCCGGAGATAGACTTTCACGTACCTGAGCCTCCGTGCTATTCCACTTTGATATTTATTGTGCCCAGGGAACAGACTCATACCCTGTGAGCCTCCTGAGACATTCATTTGTGTTTTCCTCTTCTTTATGGACTATCTTAGTTGCCGGTATTATAGCAGTATTCAGAGACAAAAATGTGTTACCCCATTTGATACATTTCGTTGTTGCCTGAGATATGCTTGCCTAACCCGTTTTATTCATAGGTACAAGAAAAACAAGAATGTGAGTTATGGCATTATTTCCCTATGCATGCATGCTTCTCCTTTCTATATCTTTCAGGACGAAACAACATCGAGTCAAGAATGTGTCGAGGTCGACTACCATTTTACCATGGGGGTATGCAGCGTCCCACTACTTGTGTGTGGGCACTGCTTAAAAGTACTTTTGTTCATGATAATTGCATTGTACTGTTATGTATAACTTTGCATTTGTGTAACTGCAAAATCCCTGTTAACAGGCCTATTAGGTGCAATTTATACATCACACCACTACATGGGGATAAAGTTCAGGTCCTATATATACTCAAGTCAGGCCTAGTGAGACAGAGTAGTGAACAGAGGAGATTTGTTCAGTTCAAGTCAGTGGTTAGAGCAAACCACAGGTCAGTGTGAAGATCAGGGAGTGAAAAGGTGCAGATCCAGCACTTCCGCTCCAAAGTAAAGTTCTAGTCCAGAGAGGGACAAGAGAAAGGAATAAAGGACCCAGGCATAAAGGACCTTTGGGATATTTTAGGTGAAGGATACCCTAGCCTCCGACAACCTCACCAAGATTCCACTGATAGTGAAGAAACCCACTGCTCCAAAACCAACCCAGCACCTTACAAGCCTAAACAGTGGATTTTCAGTATCGTCTCTGTAACATCAAAAGACTGCATAATTGTACCACTGCAACTGAAGAGTTTCCAAAAGTAAAAGTTGTGAGTTGCATCATACCACTGTCTACCTCATTATTTCTACTTATGGTTCTACCACCATTAACGGTACTGGCGTCACAACAAAAATCATCAAAGGACTCAGCTGCAACAAGCACCCTAAGCTCCGTTAACATCAAGGGCACCTCAACCACCATCTTGGCTGATGCTTCCTATAACAGAGCGTGCCCCGGAGGATTTTGTGTTGTCCACCTCAACACTGTGCTGCCAGCCCAGGGAGGCTATTTGCTAACCGTGAGTAAACTGATGAACTGTGTGTTATGACATTTAACCCCTCATCGGTCTACCATGAACCTCACGTGTACCCCCTGCGACTGGCTAGCTGAACAATTGGCCTCATAGTGCTCCCAGAAAGTAATAAGTACCCTCTATAGTGCTCCCTGTAGTTATAATGCTCCCATATAGTGCCCCTAGTAATTATAATGCACCCGGTGGTTTCCCCATTAGTTTAAATAGTCCCCTAAAATGCCCCCAGTAGTATAAATTCCCACCTATAGTGCCCCCAGTAGTATAAATGGCCCCCTATAGTGCCCCCAGTAATATAAATGGTTCCCTATTGTGCCCCCTCAGTAGTATAAATGGTCTCCTATAGTGCCCCCAGTAGTATAAATGGCCCCCTATAGTCTCCCCAGTAGTATAAATGTCCCTTTATACTGCCCCCAGTAGTATAAATATCCCTCTATAGTGCCCCAGTAGTATAAATAGTGTCCTATAGTGCCCCCAGTAGTCTAAATGCCCCCACAGTGCCCCAGTAGTTTTAATGGTCCCTTATAGTGCCCCAGTAGTAAAAATTGCCTTCTATAGTGCCCCCAGTAGTATAAATGGTCCTCCATAGTGGTTCAGTAGTTTAAACGGTACCCTAAAGTGCCCCCAGTAGTATAAATAGTCCCCTATAGTGTCCATAGTAGTATAAATAGACCCCTGAGTCTGTTTAGATGAGAGGCTGCCATAAATTTTTACTGTGACAGCCGCTTCTCATCAGACAGAGGGGCTGGTACCCCTTCTCCTAGAAAAACCGTCTTCTGTACAGGTTTCCATATCTTTCCACGGTTTGAGTAAATTCACATGGTAAATCTGCTCTGGCTTTCGCCGCCCTGGCTGGTGTACCTTGTAGTTTACATCTCCAATTTTCACTAGAACCTCGTAAGAACCCTGCCAGCTAGCCAGGAACAGTCCACGGTCGGCACCAGAACCAAAACCTGATCACCCGGGTCAAAGATCCGGACCCGAGCCTGCCGATTATAGACCCGACCCTGGGCTTGCTGAGCTGCCTCCATATGCTCCCTAACAAGAGGCAACACTGTCTCTATCCGATCTTGCATCTGGGTAATGTACTCAATGACACTTTTATGTGGAGTGGGTTGTTGTTCCCACGCCACATTGGCCACGTCCAAGAGACCACGAGGATGTCTGCCATATAGCAGTTCAAAGGGCGACAAACTAGTAGAGGACTGAGGTACCTCTCGCACTGCGAACATAAGATAGGGCAGAAGGAGGTCCCAGTCCTTCCCATCTTTAGACGCTACCTTTTTCCAATTTTATGTTTGGTTAAACTGTTCTACCAGACCGTCCGTTTGCGAATGGAAAACGGATGTCCGTAGTTGTTTTATGTGCAGCAACTTACAGAGTTCCCTCATGGTCCATTGGACCTCCCCCCATGGTCCATTGGTCGGTCAGAACCTCTTTAGGTAGTCCTACTCAGGAAAACATCTCCATTAACTCCTTAGCTATGAGTTTGGCCGAGGTATGTCGCAGTGGCACCGCCTCCGGGTACCGAGTGGCGTAGTCTAGAATGACTAAGATGTGTTGATGCCCTCTGGTGGACTTCGATACTGGGCCCATGAGGTCCATAGCTATTCGGTCAAACGGTACTTTGATAATCGGGAGAGGTACTAGGGGACTACGGAAATGTGGCTGGGGGCTAGTTATCTGGCAGGTCGGGCAAGACTTACAAAACTCTTCCACTTCTTTGAATATGCTGGGCCAGTAAAACCGCTGTAGAATACGATCCTGAGTTTTCTGCAGCCCCAGGTGACCCTTGAGAATGCGTTGGTGGTCTAGATCTAAAACAAGCTTGCGGGACCACCAACTGTTCAATAGGCTCACCCCGTAGTTGGTTTACCCGATACAACATATCCTGATGAACCACAAAACATGGAAACACTAACTCTGCCCCAGGTTGTTGTGGTTCACCATCTACTATTAACACATTTTCCCAGGTGCGTGATAGGTTTGGGTCCCGACGTTGGGCGGTACCAAAATTATCCCCGGAGACATTGAGGTCTTCCAATTCAGGACCCGGTGGCAAGTCCTCCACATCTCTCACCATCACACTTGGCGGGGTTATCTCCCCCTCTTCCACCGAAGTGGCGGTCACCCCTACCGCTGGCCCTTCGGTATTCGGTTCTCAGGAGCTGGGCCACTCCGCTAGGATTACCCCTGTCTCATGGGTATCAGTCACTTTCATAGCAGGCCACAGTGCCGGGAAGCCCGGGAAGTCTCTCCCTATTATAAGGTCATAATGTAGATTTGTGGCGACAGCCAACTTGTGGGTCCATCTACCGGCCAACGTGGTTAGAGACACTAGAGCGGTGGGGTAGTCTTTTAAGTCTCTGTGGATTCACATCACCCCTATTTTCCAGCCAGTATAGTCAGAGGACCGCACCAGTGTAGCCCTTACTAGGGTCACCAGACTCCCTGAGTCCAGCATAGCCTCCGCCTGAGTGTCTCCCATTTCCACCTGGCACAAGTGATCTAGAGACTCTGGGATACCTGTTGCACACAGCCTCCTGGCATATAGCGACTGATGTTAGCCATAGTTAGTGTCCATGTGCTCAACCCGATGGGGACAGTCAGCCCTTACATGGCCAGGCTCCTGACACTGCCAGCAGACTATCGGAGCCAGGTCTGCCGTGGGTACATCCCGAGCGGGTTTTATCAGATCAAATCTCCAGGCCTGGGGTGGAGATTTTTGTGGTTTACCAACCCCCCTTCCAACGGAACCCTCCGTTAGATTCCTGGTAGCTTCATAGCGTTCCACCAGGTCCACCATCTCAAGGGCATTGCCAGTAGACACCTGACCGATGCAGTGCTGAGAGGGTATGGCAAAGCCCTCCAGAACATATCAGCTAACAGTCTATCTATTATAGCTGGGGGAGGCTGTAGCCACTTTTGCAAGAGGTGGAGTAAGTCATAATACTGGGTCCCCGCAGGCTCAGCCGGCTTAAACCCCCACTGATGTACCCGCTGGGCCTGGATCAACCTGTTCACCCCCAGTCTTGCCAAAATCTCACCCTACACCCGCTGGGAATCGGATGGCAGAAATGTAGTGACGACCTCAGCCCACTGGTCACGGGGTAGCTTTTCCCTGATGGACAGTTTTTCGTACATTGCCAGGTAGGTTTCAATGTCGTCTGAGGGGGTCATCTTAGTAATCGCGACACAGCTTTCCGGGCATCGTGGACACTTGGGTTGCTTCTGCTGTCCGCAAAGCCGTCATGTGTTGTAGCAGCAACTGGTTAGTCTCCTGCTGCTGCTTATTAGCATTGTGTTGCTGCAGGTTTGTCTCTCGCTGCTGCAGATTAGCCTCCATGAGGGCCTTTACAACAGCCTCCATTTTTGTTGTGGGGCACTGGTTGTAATACAGCTGGTTTATTGTATGACATACATCCGTGCCTGAAAAATGCAGAAACCAAAAATATCGGCGTTCACGCAAGCCTCACTGCTTTTGCCCGTATAATCCACCAATTGTGGGGACTCGCTCTGGTAGACATGATTAGCGGATGCAGTTTAGAGGTAACAACAAGTTCTTTGGATCAAACAGTTCAGTGTTTTATTCACATTTTAGGCAAGTGGCAAAACAAGCAGTCGTATTCAAACAAAAAGTCACCTTGCGGTGTTGGTGGTAATTCACACCATGTGGCAATTCTGCCTCAAAGAGTCCTTGCTCATAGCAGCACCAACCTGTTTTCACACCAAACAGGTAGCAAGCCTTTATCTAGACACAAGGCTCCTAGATCCCAACACCAAGACATGGCTTCTGAGCCCAGCTGCCTATTTAAGGACAGCCAGGTGCTACCAAAACCCGGATCGGCATTTAAAATCCAGTCCGGTATTTGACCTCACCTGACAGAAAATCAGCCCAGCAGCACATGCTGGTGGGAAAATACTTGTTTTCCCAGACCAAACTTCTCACTGTATGTGTGTATGTATGTATGTCCGCTAAAGGAATCTGTACCGTCGCATTTACAGTCACGAAATTTGGCACACAGGTACATCAGGTGTCCGGGAAGGGTTTAGACCAGGTCTCAGCTCTCAAGAATGTACCGTTCCTGAGATATTCCCCCAAAAATGCATTAGCTTGGTAACATGACCCTTATCAGCCAATAGAAGCTCACAGGTCCTCCAGCCTCCACAAACACAGTTTTACTCCAGGTTTCCATAACAACCCAGCCATTTTTCTTCACTGCTGTAGTAGAGCTTTAAAGGAAATCTTTCACCAGGATAATTGCTATTGAACTAAAGCCATGGCCTAATAGCACTTAGTACCTTATTTCAAGATGTGCCTTTGTTCCAGCAATAGATGTTTTTTATCCTCTGAAAATCCAGTTTATTTGGCATGCAAATAAGCCAGTAAGGTTCCCAGAGGGGCGTCACTCTTGCAGGAAGGAGCCCAGACACGCCCCCTGCCACAATGTGTCCACCCTCAAAATACTAAAAATCCTGCCCCAGGTCCCACTAAACCATGACCCTGATCTGGTTAGGCCACACCCCTCTCACTCCTGAGCCAACGGGGATTGAAAAAATGAAGGTAAAAATCTACTTCTATCAGCTGCAGGGGTGGGAGGGAGGGAGGGTGACTTTCTCCCTGCAGTTTACACTCAGACAGCACAGTGCTGCTGTCTTAGAGTGAGCTGTTCAAAAGGACACGCCCACGATCTGGTTAGGCCACGCCCCTTCCCACTCCTCAGTCGACTGAGATTGAAAAAATTAAGTTAAAAATCAACTACTAGGTCACGCGAAGCCACGCCCAGATCTGGTTAGGCCACGCTCCCTCCACTCCTCAGCCGACAGGGATTGAAAAAATGGTGGGAGGTGGGAGGGAGGGTGACTTTCTCCCTGCAGCTCACACTCAGACAATACAGTGCTGCTGTCTTAGAGTGAGCTGTTCAAAAGTACATGCCCCCATCCAGTAAAGGCCACTGTTTAGGGGGCGGGCCACTGTGGAGGCCACTGTCAAGGGGGTGGTATGCTGTGAAAGTCACTGTTAAAGGGAAAGGCTGCTATAAAGGTCAAAGTTAAGGGGGGGGCTGTAGATGTCACTGTTATAGTGGATAGTGTTGATATCTTTTAACGACACACACAAACATTAAATGAAATAGATTAAATATACCGGAGCGAAGCCGGGTCCTTCAGCTAGTGTGTGTATATATATATATATATATATATATATATGTATATATATATATCTACCACATGCAACAATTAGAGACCCCTGAGGAAGATGGTTATTCCAGTGATACACGTGGGACTAGGCAGTTGTGCGTACATGAACCTGGACACTCCATCTTATACCACGTGTATTGTAATCTAATCATTTGTATTGGATGTCATGTTATAGCATTATGTGAATCATCATTTGATCTGGGCATACAAGATAGTCCTTATTGTTGGACTGTTTCGCACTTGTTTATGTATGGACATACAGGTATTCACTACTACATAAGGTTTCTATTGTATACAATGTGCAGCTTTTGCTTATACAGTCCTGATAGTAGTGTTTACATTGGGAGATCAGCTAGCAATTCGGCATATTCTTAGTGTGCCCCCCATCCACTACTGTTGTATCTAGTATCTACTGTTGTAGAAAATATATAGCTAATATATAATAACAATGTGATGATTTTTAATTTCTGATTGAAGTGAACCATTAAAGGGGTTGTCCATCAATATCAGATCGGCAGGGGTCTGACTCCCAGTACCCCCACCTATAGGCTGTTTGAAAAAAAAAAAGCAGCGCTGCCTCCTCATCGAGTTATGTCATTTATGACGAGTTCCAAGACTTATCATAAATTACCTGCCTCCTCCAGCTCTTCGTGCACCAGAATGAAATATAAAACAGCTTGGAGCTGCTGTAAACTTCAGTCATTACTTAGTTTACGCCCGTCTCATAATGATGAATTAGCTGGGGCTGATTGTCCTGACCTTGGAATGGTCTCACTCCGCCCTAACTACGAACTCTTTTCGTAGACTTGACAAGGGTAACATAAAATGCAGAATGCGAGTAGAAAAGTCTCAAATGCATTAGAAAGGGGATTTACAACTTTTTTCACCAAAAGTTTATGACGAGTTCCAAGACTTATCATAAATTACCTGCCTCCTCCAGCTCTTCGTGCACCAGAATGAAATATAAAACAGCTTGGAGCTGCTGTAAACTTCAGTCATTACTTAGTTTACGCCCGTCTCATAATGATGAATTAGCTGGGGCTGATTGTCCTGACCTTGGAATGGTCTCACTCCGCCCTAACTACGAACTCTTTTCGTAGACTTGACAAGGGTAACATAAAATGCAGAATGCGAGTAGAAAAGTCTCAAATGCATTAGAAAGGGGATTTACAACTTTTTTCACCAAAAGTCGCATAAGGGAATGATACATTCCCCTTATATTTTGTATACCATGCTGGACTATGAATACAATATCTACCTGGATAATATTTATACTAATGTACCACTATTTAAGTAGCAACGTACCGCAAAAATTGAAAGCGTTCTTTCCGGCATTCTTCTTTGGGAAAACAATTCTTTTTGGCCAACATAACACATGAATAGCTGTAAGATAGATTGTAAAAATGTTCTTCACAAAAATAATGGCATTGTCCAAAGCAATCATATGGTGCCACTATATATTTCATAAAAGTTATGGCAGATCTAATAAAAGCATACTCATCCTTAAAATTACAACTGCACATGTGTGGAAAAAAATGCCATGCAATCCCACCATGCCACAAATCCAACATATGCACTTGTAGAGCGGGGAAGGGGGGGGGGGGTGACAAAAGTCCTACATGTGGAAGAAATTTCCTCAAATTAATAAAAAAGATAATTTTTTCTCAACATTTTTTGGATATGTTAAAATGAGTTACAAAGGACATCTTTAACCCCTGCAAGATGTGGCCTCCAAAACCTGTCCTGTGTAGAAAATGAGATATTGGAGGGATTGCAGAACATACAGTGCTTTGAAAAAGTGTTCATACCCCTTCAATTTTTCCAAATTTTTTCACGTTACACCCACAAACTTAAATGTGGGATATGTGATAAACCAAAACAAAGTAGCAAGTACAGTATCTTACAAAAGTGAGTACACTTCTCACATTTTTGTACATATTTTATTATATTCTTTCATGGAACAACACTGATGGTATGGCACTTTAATACAATGTAAAGCAGTCAGTGTACAGCTTGTATAACAGTATAAATTTGGGGTGCCCTCAAAATAACTCCGCATAGAGCCATTAATGTCTAAACTGCTGGCAACAAAAGTGAGTACACCCCTATGTGAAAATGACCAAATTGTGCCCAATTAGCCATTTTCTCCCCCCGATGTGGTGTGACTTGTTAGTGTTACAAGGTCTCAGGTGTGAATGGGAAGCAGGTGTGTTAAATTTGGTGTTATCACTCACGAACTCTCTATAACTGGTCACTGGAAGTTCAACACCTCATGAGGAAACTGATGCAAAACACGTGTCGGGTGTATCTTGGAGGTGCAACTAGCCGTGTCTGTATTGTGTACAGGTCATTCTAAAAAAATTTGCATATTGTGATAAAGTTCATTATTTTCTGTAATGTAGTGATAAACATTAGACTTTCATATATTTTAGATTCATTACACACCAACTGAAGTAGTTCAAGCCTTTTATTGTTTTAATATTGATGATTTTGGCATACAGCTCATGAAAACCCAAATTTCCTATCTAAAAAAATTAGCATATTTCATCCGACCAATAAAATAAAAGTGTTTTTAATACAAAAAAAGTCAACCTTCAAATAATTATGTTCAGTTCTGCACTCAATACTTGGTCGGGAATCCTTTTGCAGAAATGACTGCTTCAATGCGGCGTGGCAAGGAGGCAATCAGCCTGTGGCACTGCTGAGGTGTTATGGAGGCCCAGGATGCTTCGATAGCGGCCTTAAGCTCATCCAGATTGTTGTGTCTTGCGTCTCTCAACTTTCTCTTCCCAATATCCCACAGATTCTCTATGGGGTTCAGGTCAGGAGAGTTGGCAGGCCAATTGAGCACAGTAATACCATGGTCAGTAAACCATTTACCAGTGGTTTTGGCACTGTGAGCAGGTGCCAGGTCGTGCTGAAAAATGAAATCTTCATCTCCATAAAGGTTTTCAGCAGATGGAAGCATAAAGTGCTCCAAAATCTCCTGATAGCTAGCTGCATTGACCCTGCCCTTGATAAAACACAGTGGACCAACACCAGCAGCTGACATGGCACCCCAGACCATCACTGACTGTGGGTACTTGACACTGGACTTCAGGCATTTTGGCATTTCCCTCTCCCCAGTCTTCCTACAGACTCTGGCACCTTGATTTCCGAATGACATGCAACAGTCCAGTGCTGCTTCTCTGTAGCCCAGGTCAGGCGCTTCTGCCACTGTTTCTGGTTCAAAAGTGGCTTGACCTGGGGAATGCGGCACCTGTAGCCCATTTCCTGCACACACCTGTACACGGTGGCTCTGGATGTTTCTACTCCAGACTCAGTACACTGCTTCCGCAGGTCCCCCAAGGTCTGGAATCGGTCCTTCTCCACAATCTTCCTCAGGGTCCGGTCACCTCTTCTCGTTGTGCAGCGTTTTCTGCCACACTTTTTCCTTCCCACAGACTTCCCACTGAGGTGCCTTGATACAGCACTCTGGGAACAGCCTATTCATTCAGAAATTTTTTTCTGTGTCTTACCCTCTTGCTTGAGGGTGTCAATGATGGCCTTCTGGACAGCAGTCAGGTCGGCAGTCTTACCCATAATTGCGGTTTTGAGTAATGAACCAGGCTGGGAGTTTTTAAAAGCCTCAGGAATCTTTTGCAGGTGTTTAGAGTTAATTAGTTGATTCAGATGATTAGGTTAATAGCTCGTTTAGAGAACCTTTTCATGATATGCTCATTTTTTTAGATAGGAATTTGGGGTTTTCATGAGCTGTATGCCAAAATCATCAATATTAAAACAATAAAAGGCTTGAACTACTTCAGTTGGTGTGTAATGAATCTAAAATATATGAAAGTCTAATGTTTATCAGTACATTACAGAAAATAATGAACTATCACAATATGCAATTTTTTTTAGAAGGACCTGTATATGTTGTAAATCATGGTTTTGTATCTAGGTGGGGGACCCACATGGTTTGATTTTATATTTATTCATTCTTTTCCATCACACGTTTTCCACTACTTGCAATGCTATAACTTGATGTCCTGACGTGTTTTGTGCACTCTCCATGTGGTTGTGTTTGTCTTTGCCAATTTATGCATCTATTTATTTGTTTTATCGATTTCAATAAAGATATACTTGTGGATATATATTTTTTGCATTTTATTTTAGTATATGCTGAGGTTTATCCCATCTAGGAGCTATTTTTGACACTTGCATTCTATTCGTGCTATACAATCTTATTCCGGTTTTGTGTTTTATTGCTCATTAGTATCTCATGGCACAGAACTCTCTGAGGATATAAAAAAAAATTGTTGCTCTACATAAATATGTCCTAGGCTATAAGAAGATTGCCAACACACTGAAACTGAGCTGCAGCACGGTGGCCAAGACCATACAGCGGTTTAACAAGGTTCCACTCAGAACAGGCCTCGCCATGGTCGACCAATGAAGTTGAGTGCACGTGCTCAGCATCATATCCAGAGGTTGTCTTTTCAAAGTAGACATATGAGTGCTGCCAGCATTGCTGAATAAGTTAACAGGGTGTAGGGTCAGCCTGCCAGTGCTCAGACCATATGCTGCACACTGCATCAAATTGGTCTGCATGGCTGTCATCCCAGAAGGAAACCTCTTCTAAAGATGATGCACAAGAAAGCCCACAAACAGTTTGCTGAAGACAAGCAGGCTAAGGACATAGAGTATTGGATTACTGATAAACGTATTTAGTAAAGATGATGTCAAGCGTGTGTAGCGGCAACCAGGTGAGGAGTACAAAGACAAGTGTGTCTTGCCTACACACTTTTTTTAACACTTTAACACTAATTAAAACACTGATTTTAATTAGTGTTAGTACATAGTCAAGCCTGCTCCCCCTCACTCACTGAAGCCATGGCACCAGGAGTGAGATAGTTTGTGGACTCTCAGTGCAATCCTTGGTAGCCGTTTGGCGCCAGTGGTGTTGTGGAGTGGGCCTGCTGTGTAACCTGCACTCCCTGAAATATATGGCAGCCGTCATGGCACCTAACAGGTAGTATTCAATGCAGGAACGTGGAACCCACACTCCCTGAAGTGTATGGTAGCCGTCATGGCACCTAACAGGTAGAATTTAGCGTAGGAACCCGTCTAACAGAGATCGCCTTGACGCTCGGCAGACGGGCTCAAATAATTTTGTACAAAACGATTTGCCAAGTATCTCGCACTTATAGTGTAGCACTTGTTATTATTATGCAATTTTGTACTCTATATTGCAGTTTATTGTCGCATTGTATGTTTCTGTCTTTTAATGTTGTTCCCTGCCATAGCGATGTGTTACTGCGGTTTGGTATGTGCTGACTGACCCTCTTTTTTGGCTTTTCTTTGCAGTTTGTACTGGAGGTGTGGCTGCCTCCTCAGTCATGCACTCCTGACCATCCTGTCTGCCCTATAGGCTGATTTTAATTAGTGTTAGTACATAGTTAGGCCTGCTCCCCCTCACTCACTGAAGCCATGGCACCAGGAGTGAGATAGTTTGTGGACTCTCACTGCAATCCTTGGTAGCCGTTTGGCGCCGGTGGTGTTGTGGAGTGGGCCTGCTGTGTAACCTGCACTCCCTGAATTGTATGGTAGCCGTCATGGCACCTAACAGGTAGTATTCAATGCAGGAACGTGGAACCTACACTCCCTGAAGTGTATGGTAGCCGTCATGGCACCTAACAGGTAGAATTTAGCGTAGGAACCCGTCTAACAGAGATCGCCTTGACGCTCGGCAGACGGGCTCAAATAATTTTGTACAAAACGATTCGCCAAGTATCTCGCACTTATAGTGTAGCACTTGTTATTATTATGCAATTTTGTACTCTTTATTGCAGTTTATTGTCGCATTGCATGTTTCTGTCTTTTAATGTTGTTCCCTGCCATAGCAATGTGTTACTGCGGTTTGGTATGTGCTGACTGACCCCCTTTTTGGGCTTTTCTTTGTAGTTTGTACTGGAGGTGTGGCTGCCTCCTCAGTCATGCACTCCTGACCATCCTGTCTGCCCTATAGGCTGATTTTAATTAGTGTTAGTACATAGTCAGGCCTGCTCCCCCTCACTCACTGAAGCCATGGCACCAGGAGTGAGATAGTTTGTGGACTCTCACTGTAATTCTTGGTAGCCGTTTGGCGCCGGTGGTGTTGTGGAGTGGGCCTGCTGTGTAACCTTACAGCTGTACAAGTTTTTTTAGGTCATTCTTCTTTGCAAAATAGCTCAACCTCAGAATTTTCAAATCTTGCTACAGATTCACAATGGGATTTAGGTCTGGACTTTGACTGGAACATTCTAACACATGAATATCCTTTCATCTAAACCATCCATTGTAGCTCTGGCTGTATGTTTAGGGATATTGTCCTGCTGGAAGGTGAACCTTCAGACCAGTCTCAAGTCTTTTGCATCTGTTACTAGGTTTTCCTCCAAGATTGTCTTGTATTTAGCTCTATTTATCTTCCCATCAACTCTGACCAGCTTCCCTGTCCCCAATGTTAGTCTTCCCACACACAAAGCGTTATGCTTTTAAGCCAAAAAGTTCAACTTTGGTCTCATGTGACCAGAGCACCTTCTTCTACATGTTTGCTGTGTCTCCTACATGGCTTGTGGCAAACTACAAACAGGACTTCTTATGGATTGCTTTAAAAAATTCTTGCCACTCTTCCATAAAGGACAGATTTGTGGAGTACACAACTAACAGATGTCCTGTGGATAGATTATCTGACCTGAGCTGTGGATCTCTGCAGCCTCTCCAGAGTGACCATGGGCCTCTAGGATGCTTCTCTAATGTGTGTTCTCCTTGCCTTGGCTTTCATTTTAGGTGGACGGCCATATCTTGGTAGGTTTGCAGTTGTACCATAAATTACACACAGGTGGATTCTATGTACTAATTAGGTAACTACTGAAGGCAATTGGTCACATTGGATTTTAATTAGGGGTATCAGAGTATAGGGGTCTAAATACAAATGCAGGCCATACTTTTCAGATTTTAATTTATTAAAAATGTTGAAAATGTATCATTTTTTTTTCACTTCACACAATCTTGCTACTTTGTACTGGTCTATCACATAAAATCTCAATAAAATACATTCAAAATTGTGGGTGTAATGTGAAAAAATGTGGAAAAGTTCAAGGGGATTATGTAAAACAGTAGGAATGGGAACCGCGCTATGTATTGGTGATTTATGTCAGTCGTTCGAATGGAATCCTGTAAAGATGGGGAACTGAATTCGCATCCAGCTTTCAGAAGCAACAGTCACAGGTACGTATTTCACATACAGGGGAACCGTTATACACCTCCAGCTGGTCCTCAGATCCCGTCATGAGCCACCGACCGCTGATTCCAACACCGGGTCAAAATACCGCAATGGTTATTAAACATCCCACAGGGTCAATTTAGGCGTATTAGAAGAAATTGTACTCACATTGAGACCTGTGATTTAGACCAGTCAAGGGGATCCCCACCCCCTGTTGCTCTGGAGACGCGGACGCAGCACGCGTCCTCGCTCCAAACTTACTGCAAGGCGCCAGCGGCGCTGAGGGGAAGGAGCGCGAAGCCGGCGCCCTGTGACACCTACCTGCATAAATTACAGATTTGTATGCAGAAAATCTGAACAATACCTGCACAAAAACACACATAAACCATAAAGTTTTTTTTAATATACAGTACAGACCGAAAGTTTGGACACACCTTCTCATTCAAAGAGTTTCCTTTATTTTCATGACTATGAAAATTGTAGATTCACACTGAAGGCATCAAAACTATGAATTAACACATGTGGAATTATATACATAACAAAAAAGTGTGAAGCAACTGAAAATATGTCATATTCTAGGTTCTTCGAAGTAGCCACCTTTTGCTTTGATTACTGCTTTGCACACTCTTGGCATTCTCTTGATGAGCTTCAAGAGGTAGTCACCTGAAATGGTCTTCCAACAGTCTTGAAGGAGTTCCCAGAGATGCTTAGCACTTGTTGGCCCTTTTGCCTTCACTCTGCGGTCCAGCTCACCCCAAACCATCTCGATTGGGTTCAGGTCCGGTGACTGTGGAGGCCAGGTAATCTGGCGCAGCACCCCATCACTCTCCTTCATTGTCAAATAGCCATTACACAGCCTGGAGATGTGTTTGAGGTAATTGTCCTGTTGAAAAATAAATGATGGTCCAACTAAACGCAAACCGGATGGAATAGCATGCCGCTGCAAGATGCTGTGGTAGCCATGCTGGTTCAGTATGCCTTCAATTTTGAATAAATCCCCAACAGTGTCACCAGCAAAGCACCCCCACACCATCACACCTCCTCCTCCATGCTTCACGGTGGGAACCAGGCATGTAGAGTCCATCCGTTCACCTTTTCTGTGTCGCACAAAGACACGGTGGTTGGAACCAAAGATCTCAAATTTGGACTCATCAGACCAAAGCACAGATTTCCACTGGTCTAATGTCCATTCCTTGTGTACTTTAGCCCAAACAAGTCTCTTCTGCTTGTTGCCTGTCCTTAGCAGCGGTTTCCTAGCAGATATTCTACCATGAAGGCCTGATTCACACAGTCTCCTCTTAACAGTTGTTCTAGAGATGTGTCTGCTGCTAGAACTCTGTGTGGCATTGACCTGATCTCTAATCTGAGCTGCTGTTAACCTGCGATTTCTGAGGCTGGTGACTTGGATGAACTTATCCTCCGCAGCAGAGGTGACTCTTGGTCTTCCTTTCCTGGGGCGGTCGGCATGTGAGCCAGTTTCTTTGTAGCGCTTGATGGTTTTTGTGACTGCACTTGGGGACACTTTCAAAGTTTTCCCAATTTTTCGGACTGACTGACCTTCATTTCTTAAAGTAATGATGGCCACTCGTTTTTCTTTACTTAGCTGCTTTTTTCTTGCCATAATACAAATTCTAGCAGTCTATTCAGTAGGACTATCAGCTGTGTATCCACCTGACTTCTCCACAACGCAACTGATGGTCCGAACCCCATATATAAGGCAAGAAATCCCACTTATTAAACCTGACAGGGCACACCTGTGAAGCGAAAACCATTTCAGGTGACTACCTCTTGAAGCTCATCAAGAGAATGCCAAGAGTGTGCAAAGCAGTAATCAAAGCAAAAGGTGGCTACTTTGAAGAATCTAGAATATGACATATTTTCAGGTGTTTCTCACTTTTTTGTTATGTATATAATTCCACATGTGTTAATTCATAGTTTCGATGCCTTCAATGTGAATCTACAATTTTCATAGTCATGAAAATAAAGAAAACTCTTTGAATGAGAAGGTGTGTCCAAACTTTTGGTCTGTACTGTATTTATGTGCCCGCGATAGAGGAGAAACACATTCTTGCGTCGCTCCACTGGCGATGGTATATTATGTGAGGCATGTTTATAGAGACTCATTTTCAACCTCCCCACGCTAGAGAAGCGACACATACTTTTGTCACTACACTGGTGCTGGTAGATTCTGTCAGGCCTGTTATGGAGACTCTTGTTAAATTTCACCACGCTAGAGGAGCGACACATACTTGTGTCGCTCCACTGGCACTGGTAGATTTTATCAGGCCTGTTATGGAGATTGAGGTTAACTCTCCCCATGCTAGAGGAGCGACACATACTTGTGTCGCTCAACTGGCGCTGGTAGATTTTATCAGGCTTGTTATGGAGACTCAGGTTTAATCTCTCCACGCTAGAGGAGCGAAACATACTTGTGTCGCTCCACTGGCGCTGGTAAATTTTATCAGGCCTGTTATGGAGACTCAGGTTCAATCTCCCCACGCTAGAGGAGCGACACATAGGGGATGGACGGGGGATAGGATGTGGGGCGGTGCTGTACTTACCACAAGACACTGTCCACCTGTCTTCGGGCCTCAAACAGCTGGTCGGGCGTAAATCGTTCCATCACGGGGAGCAACGATAACCAATAGTGATGCACTGGACCCAACTGCGACGTATGCACACACCCTCCCCCCCTGCAGAAGTCGCACTGTGTCCTCCAAAGCGGCAACTCTATTGGTGAATCCCATCAAGGACTCGTAAACAAGCCTTGTGAGATCCTCGTAGTCCGCCTGACGGCTCCTACCGGTCATCTGGCGACGCATTAATGCCTCAAAAAGTGGTGCCATTGTGGCCATTGTTGAGTCACCAAAGGGCACAGGTAGGGGAACATTGAGGTCCCGACCAGCTGTTGGAGAGGGACCCGCGGTGGGCGGCTCTTCGGGGACCACCTCTGGTGCTCCAGCCTCTGGAAGGACTTCATAAGGAGGTTTGTGCGCCTGAGTACTGCTAGATGTGCTATAAAGGAAACAAAAAAAAAATTAATGAAAAAATAGAACTATATGTGGATGTCTCGGAGAGAGTATCAAATGACAGTCTGCCTGGGCCACACACATAGATTGGAGATTAACATTCATAATTATTATAAACATTAGAGCTTACCTTCGCAGCTGTAGGGTTCTACGTAGAAAACCTAATGCGGCCGCATACCGGTACGGCTGCTTTTGGCTTGCTCTTGAAACTCATTATAGTCCTTCTTATAGTGGTCACTCATTGACCGCCACCGCACCAGGATCGTCGTCCCTGTCCACAAGAAAAAATAAATAAAAAATGTATATCATTTTCTTTTTTCAGACATCAAAAATGGTTTAGTATTTGATTGAACCTGCCACAACAACAATAAAAAAATATTGATGTTCACTATAGTGATCAACCAGACAAAACCAATTTTGACTAAAAAGTAGACATAAGCAGTATACAAAGTAATACTGTATACTTACGGCACTCCTCCTGTTGACTTTCATTGAGGTCGTCCCAATTTGGCACTCTCACTTCACATATCTCAAGTCAGAGGAGCCGGGTAGCATGATGGTCTGCGTGGCGGCGGTCAGTGTGGTCCCACAGTGGTGGTCTGTCCTCCACCATCTGGATGAGGAGTTCATTGTCGATAATCAAACCACCGAATTCCTCCTCATCCGTTCTGGTAGAGTCTCTGGAACCCTAAAAATAGAAGAAAAAAATAAATAAAAAAAATTGAAACCTCATGTTTGACAGATTTCAAATTAAAAACACTCATTGAGAAAATACTCACACGAACATGACAGCCGCGTGCTCCCCGACTTTCTCTGGCTGTTGCTTGATGACCTCTATTGGAGTCAACGGGACGAGCTGCCTGTAATAGAAATAACAATAATAAAAAAATTCTAATATACAAATTGTAATATTGAGCTTAAATAAAAATAAAAAAAAGATTAAAATAAAATTAATTTACCGCTTGCTGTCCTCCACCACCGACTTCCTCCTCTCCTGCGGTGTCTGGGCCGGGAGGCCTCTCCTGCGCAGATGATGACTGTGAAATAAAAAAAAAGAAATGTTTAAAATGCGTTCATAATATTATAATGCTGAATGCTTTAAAAAATGTCTTACCGTATCATGTCTACGATGACTTCTTGGAGGAGAGGTCCCGGCCTCAGTAGTAGATGATGAGCCTGTAGAAAATAAACAACTAAAATTAGAATTGAACTATTATTAATACAACAAACCCACACAAATAATACTTACTTGACATTCTTGTCGAAAATTTTTAAAATTTTAAATAGACTTCTGTCTGTCTTGTCTGTCTGGGTTTCGCTGATCTTGCGAGCAGGTCAATTTATTCAGAAATTTTTTGAACACAATTTTTTTTTCTTGTTATATTTTTTGGACTAAATGAGCGTAACCATGTTGTAGGAGTACTACCAATAGCATCCCCTATGTACTTGCATCACATGCAGTGCCTATGTAGTATTGCATAGGCACTGCCGGTGGTGCAAGTACATAGAGGGTGCTAGGAGTGGTAGTCATCAGGACTACCACCCCTAGCAACCACTATGTACTTGCACCACCTGCATTGCCTATGCAAAACTACATAGGCACTGCATGTGGTGCAAGTACATAGTGGATGCTAGGGGTGGTAGTCATCAGGACTACCACCCCTAGCATCACAACCACTATGTACTTGCACCACCTGCATTGCCTATGCAAAATTACATAGGCACTGCATGTGGTGCAAGTACATAGTGGATGCTAGGGGTGGTAGTCATCAGGATTACCACCCCTAGCATCCACTATGTACTTGCACCACCTGCATTGCCTATGCAAAATTACATAGGCACTGCATGTGGTACAAGTACATAGTGGATGCTAGGAGTAGTAATCAACAAGACTACTACTCCTAGCATGACCTAATTATAAATACATTGGAGCTGCTTATATTTCTTTTTACTGAAAACAAATAGCAAAAAGAACAAACTTTATACTCACCTCTAATGGCGTCCACCCTTCTCCCTCGCAGGCAGGATCAAAGAGACTTCAGGAAGTAGACTGCACCCACAGCTCCTCCTATTTGATTGCGCAGGCGCAGAAAGAAAAGCCGGATCCATCGATCAGGCAAACAACGGAAATCTATGCATTCCTATGCAGAAAAAAGCCGGATCCGTCATTCCGGCAAGTCTTCAGTTTTTTCCGCAGGAGAAAAAAACGTAGCATGCTACGGTTTTATCTTTCGCCTGATCAGTCAAAACGACTGAATTGTAGACATCCTGATGCATCCTGAACTGATTACTCGCCATTCAGAATGCATGGGGATATGCCTGATCAGTTGTTTTCCGGCATAGAGCCCTTTTGATGGAATTGTCACTATATATTAATTTTTTATTGATAGGGGCGTTACATATTCATTATGTATGTTGTTTATCTTTTTCTCTTGTTATTCAATTTACATATCAATTGCATTTATGTCTTCGGTCTTTTAATCATTACTCGTTTTCTGACTTTTTTGTGACATACTGCATGATTTGTCGGAAATAAACAGGGTTATTTTTTCTAGACCTATATTTTGTGCATAACATGACATTTAAATGATACCCTGACTTGACCAACAGCATATATTACGTAGCAAACTACCGTGTCATGTACTTTGTATCACAGTAACTTTGTGCGTGGGGTTACAATGTTTATCCTTACATACAGAATATGGGCAGAGGACAGAGAGACTCAAAATAAGGCTAGAGCTGGTCATGGTCATCTAATTTGGAGGAAGTTAGAACAGTTATTTTGTAACCACAAGTTTCATAGCGGATATTCACCTCTTAGAATGGAAGTGGAAGTGTGGGTGTAATGTTGGAGACACCTTGTGAGGTCACACTTTTCTAACAACTGATTGGCTAGGGAACTTCCATACATGGTTTTAAATCCTTCAAAATGGTCCAAATCACAATAACAAAGAAATATACCAAACTGGGATAACAGCAAAAGCTTATTGCTGCCACATTCAACAGCTTGTGATATTGATCAGGTAAGTATCTTCATCTCACTTTTCCTATAGTTGAATTTCTGTCTGTGTAGTAGAATTTCTGTCTTTATAAATACTTATAAAACACATCAGACTTCTTTATTGCAAATTCAGGACTGAAGGAGTATTTCTATCTTATAAAGTAATAGTATATCATTAAAATATGCCATAATGGGTCTGTGGAACTTATACAGTGGCTCCTTCACAGTATGTCCCTGCACAGTGGTGTCCTAACCACCCACTGTTCAAGGAAACTGCAGCATAACTCCAGTCCAGTGCATGGGGCCCAATGTAGTTCCCTGTATAGCCGGTCAACCAGGATCCCCAATGATTCTAAGAATGAAGAGGCCATAGCTCTAATTTGGTGTGGCAACTCCATTACTGTTTTTCCCTGCATAGTGATGTTCACTGCTATAAGGTTGTACCATGAACTGCAACTGACCCCATTCCCTTGAATGGAGCTGAACTGCATAGTAGGTAGCAGGCATGCCGCCTGCAGGGATAGACTGTGAGTAGGGCACAGCGCTGAATCAGCACTGTAGTCCCCTCATCCTCAGGACCACTAAGGGTCCCAGAGGTTGAACCCCCACAATAAAGTCATAATATATCTTAGCAAAATGCCATTCATTTATACGATGGGAGTGCCCCTTTTAAAAAAAAATCTATTTTAATAAAAAGATGCAGCTTTAATATATTATACAGTTTTAATATAAGCAAAACTCTGATCATAATTTTGAATTCAGTATATACAATCACAGTGATTTGTATAAAGTAGTGAAATTACGTAAAATTTTGTGTTATATTTAAAGTTGCCCAGAATTGCAAAAAAGGTTCTACTTCCAGGGAGTGCCACTTTTATCCATGGGCTGTAGTTGGTATTACAGCTTAACCTCTATGTAATTGATAGGCTACGGACAACTTTATTAAAAAATGTAGCCCTTTTCTTTGTACAGGGCTGAGATTATGTTTGCAGGCTCTGTGTTTACACTGTGTTCCTTTAGGGAACTCTGCTGGCCTCTCATGTGAAGCTTATCTCTAATCTGCTTACAGCACAGAAACAATCATTAACTCATGTTTTATCTTACTAATACGAATATCGCTTAAATAGGTGTTTATGAGCTGTTCATAGTTCAGAGATAAGGGCTATACATGGCTGTCAGATGATGGCTCAAAGTGAAAGTAAAAGTATGTTGCTCAAAACGTAACCTGTAATGACAAAACCTGCAGACATTTTTAAATAAAGACTAAATGAAAAAAATTATTTTATACCAAAATAAAATCATTAAAAAAATTCCCCAGAAGGTTTTCATAGCCTTTAAAGAGGAGGTCTCACCTCAGTAAATGGCATTTATCATGTAGATAAAGTTAATACAAGGCAGTTACTAATGTATTGTGATTCTCCATATTGCCTCCTTTGCTGGCTTGATTCATTTCTCCGTCACATTATACACTGCTCGTTTCCATGATTACAACCACCCTGCAATCCATCAGTGGTGGTGGTCGTGTATGCACACTATAGGAAAAAGCATCGGCCTCTCTGGTGGCTTGTACCATGAGAGCATGCATAGGCACATATGCACAGCAGTTCCCATCTTACAGCTGTATCTGCACTGCAGCGGTGGCTGTAACCTCTTGAAACAAGCGGTGCATAATGTGATGGAAAAATGAATCCAGCCAGAAAAGGAGGCAATATGGACAATCACAATACATTAGTAAGTGGCTTGTACTAGCTTTCTCTACATGATACATGCCATTTGCTGAAATGAGAAAACCCCTTTAATGGTGTTTAGCTACAAAACCAGGCACAGCCCAAGAACAACAGTGTTTTTTCTGGAAAATAACAGACGGTTATTTGTTATCCTGGTAACAACTTTTATAGTGCATATGAACTAAACTCTCTTAAGATGATATTGTGCTATTAGTTCTACTTTGCACTCCTAGGGGTTCATTTATCAAAGACCAGGTCTCGTCATAAATTAAGCTCATCCTGCCATAGTTTGTACACCTTGTTTGTAGCTGGAGAAGATGTCAATTGTCATTTACACCAGTAAACTGACGTAAATGATAGTGATGGTGACCCCCCACCACCCCCAATTTCAGAACGTTGCGAGGGCTGTGTAGAAACGCCACTTGTGCAATAGCTTTCAAAAAGTCTTTGCAACTTTTTTATGCCAGTGCCTGATCCCGGGGTCATAGTAAATGACCCCCATATTGTTTAATCAGTGTATTTAGCAAACAATCATACTGCTTTATGTTTATGTCTCATGTTGTTGTAGACCCTTCTTTTTATGATCCAGAACATGAACATTTTCTCAGATGGTGGCTCAGTGGTTGGCACTAGTGCCTTGCAGCGCTGGGGTCCTAGGTTTGAATCTGACCAAGGACAACATCTGCATGGAGTTTGTGTGTTCTCCCTGTGTTTGCATGGGTTTCTTCAAACAGTCCTAAAAATATAGGTATAGGCAAATTGGCTTCCTAGCATGTATTGGTTGTGTACCTATATGGCAGCCACTGAATTCCCAGGGACTCACCACACAACTGTCCCTGCTCTTTGTGAGCCAAGTGCATTACACATGTTTGTCGTACATTTATACAAGTCTTGCACACAAATATAATTTATATTAGTTTATTGACTTTGCAAATACATTGGTTCATTGTATTTGATACTGTTATAAGTATAGTATTCTGAGTTATAGGATATCGCCAACACATTCCCGGCTTGTTTAGTGTCTCGGAAGTCAGTAATCTGGTGATTTGCATTTAGGAAGTAAACTCTTAATAGTGTTATAGTTGTACCAACTATATCTCAAAATGCAGTACAAAACAGAGCTACACATGCGTGTTATCTAAACTAAATGCGTTAAGCAAACACCTTCAATGGCTTTTGTTTCAAGATAACGAAAGGAGTTCATTAATTTGAGTTAAGAGTTTGTGTGTTAACCCTGCTACATCTGTAGGGGTGTGACTGCTTACATGACATCAGTATCCTTGCTTTACAATATTAATGACCTATCCTTAGGTCTTTAGTGTCAGATCAGTGGGGGTCTGACTCCCAGCACCTCCGCCGATCATCTGTGTGAATGGACCCTTACACTTGCCTTGTCAATGCTGAATGCTGTCTTCATAGCAGCAGTGGTGCAGAGTAATTACAACTTCTTCCCATTGAAGTCAATGGAACAAAAGTGTGATTACCCTGCACCTGAGCACCTATATAATGGATTGAAATGGGGATCCAGACAGCCAGATCATGTGTCAGCTCAATGTGAGCTTTTCCCAAGCCATAGTGCCAAGTGGCCAATGTATATACACATCAAACCATGTGCCAATCTAATCAAGTGAATAATTCGACTGATAATCAAAAATGTAACAATGCATAATTTGTAACATAGCAATCAATGATATTAAATAATGTATCGTGCTTCTCCACCTATGAACAAAGCCATACACTCTTTTCTTATATAATGGAATAATCATCACCCCGGTGTATGTGAATTTAAATCATAGTTCAATATTTACACTGAACTCTATCCCATCTCTGTGCAGGCTGCCATGAAGCCATTGCTTTTTGTCTTTTCACCACCTCCCCCTACCCCTTACCCCAAAAACATTGGATTTACTACCAAGTCTGGTGGGAAGAAAGGCAGGACACTGGCCCCATGGACCTCCAGTGCCTAGTAGCAAATATAGTCCTGGGTCCCAGTGGTCAGACTCCCAGCCACATACATTTATCATCTATCCTGTGCAATGGGTGATATTTACTTTTCATGGCACGCTACTTTACGAAAAACATTTTCTTCATAGCTTTTAGCTATGAACACAATATTTTTGTCTTTAAACTAAGGATATAGAAACAGTCCTAAATAGAGAATTTAGCTTAAACCACAAATGATAGTGTTACAGCAATTAGGTGGGTGCCACAAAGAGATGATGAAAGACACGTTCTCTAAAATCTTAACAACTAGTTTCTTACTTTAACTGCACGTGGTGTGGCAAATAGTATCCTCCTGGATATTCAGATACAGCTTGTATTTTGCAAGAAACAAATTAAAAAAACAAAAGTATATTAAAGGCTTAGTTTTAGAAACTTCACAAAAATTCCTGTGTTTCAATGGAAACCCAGTGGTATCATTGCAGTGTCTGAACTTAAAGGGGTTGTGACTGTGGGGTGCTTCTGAATGCTCTTTTTTCAAGCTAGAGTGTACTGCTATATGAGCAGGTTAAAGTGTGGCTACATGTACTGTACTGGCAACCCTCACTTTAGCCTGTATGGATGAGGAAAGAGAGGGCTGGAGGGAGATGAGACAGCAATGTGTGGGTTTAGACATCAATTGTTTATGCTATCTACCCTCTTATCAATCAGAGAACCTTCTGATTGTTACATATGATAGAGGGGTCTTTTCTTTACAGAAAAGGGCTAAGAAGATGAGTATTGCTAATCTTATCACTACTCTACATCTAATTAGTTGTTTAAAAGATGCTTCAGTCAATGCTGACCACAGCACTTAGGTAGTTTTATTGTTCCGTATAAAATATCTGATGATTGAAAATAATTAATAAAAAGATTTGACAATTATTAAAACACCAAAAAAGTACCACAAGTGCTGTTCCAAAAAAACTGAATTAAAAAAGCTATAAAAATTGTACAAATGAAAACTACCTCGTTCCTCAAAAAACAAGCCCTCAAGGAGTTATGCCGTCAGAAAAATAAAAACGTTCTGGGTCTTAGAATTTGGCAATACAAAAATGTATTATTTTGTTAAAAACGTGTTTTTATTGTGTAAGTACTATAACATCATTAAAAAAAATATATACAAATTTGGTATTATTGTAATCAAACTGACCAGCAGAACAAAGTTATTATGCCACATATTGAACCTGAATAGCAATGCTTAAACTTCAGTTTTTTATAGCCACTAAAAGTTATTTAATCCCTTCCCAACCAGTGCCATACTAGTGCGGCACTGGCCAGGTCTTTAAAGGTCTTTAAAGGTGGTGCCTGCTTTCATACAGCAGACACCCGTGGCTCATGCTCGTTGTGCACTTTTAACCCTTCGGACAGGATTGACCACGGCATATGAGCTAGTGAAATCCTGGAAACGCATGCTTCTGTGTATCATCCAGCTCCCTCCGGAGGTGATTGGAGGAGCCGGAGCATGTATGTGGCAGCCTATCTCATTGAGAATGACAGAAGTCTACACCCCCCCGTCTAAAAGTTGACACCATCTTTTTAGTAAATCTGCCACTTTGTGCTTTTCCCTCACATATTCATATGACTCCATGGATTTTTCAAAGCGGATCATGCAGAGTACTTTAGATACCTAAGGGCACATTTATTAAGACTGGCGCTTTAGACGCTGGTCTTAATAAATCCCCCAAGCGGGGGATCGCCAAAGTTATGATGAGGCGCAGGCCTCCCCATAATTTCTGTCCATTCAGCTCTGCTTCTAAGTGTAAGACATCTTCCTTGCTGTCTTACATTTAGACATTTTTCTATGCCTGAAACCCGGCCCATCCCCTTCCCCGCCCATGCCATGCCCACTTTTTTAGACCTGGCACGAGTGGGGAGAAGTCACAGATTGAGGCGCAACTAACCTAATTTTGGTGCATTTCAGCTTGACAAATGACCCCTCCTAGTAATTAGTTTAGATGTCAACAACATTACTGATACTCCAACTGCTAACATACTGGCACCTGCTTTATGTACCTATCTTGTCATTAGTCGCATTTTTTTCAGTTTACATTACATTAATATGCTACTTTTTTCTAGGTTTACAAAGAAACACACAGCATCAATGAAGAACATCCTTTTATGTGTTTGCCTCATCACTCTGGCCATAGGATATCCAGTACGTAGAAATACCTTAATAAAATCACAAAATAATACATTCATCTTGCAAAAAAGCATTTAATTGACAGTACAACACTAATTTTCCAAACAGATTCCAGATTCAGATACCTCTGAAAATGTTGAGGTAAGTCGTTCTATAAAAGTAGCATTTTATCATTTACCATTTTCCATTTATGTTTCATTACAGTGATTTGCAAACTTACAGGGAACCTGTCACCAGTCTGACATGTCTGTTTTAGTAAATAACTGTATTCCTCGTGAAATAACTTATCTGCAGCATCTTTTCATTTGACTACGTCGTATCATTTCTCTAATATTCTAATAGAAGTTTATGAATAAATTGGAAACTGGGCGTTACCATTTTCGGTGTGTTCTTGTACAGTCTGACAATGTGCGATCGGTGCTGCCAGTGGCAGACTGTGTAGGAACACACCTCTTCGACAAGGGAATGGTACCACACTGTTGTCAAATCATCCATAAACTTCTAATAGGAATAATTCGTTTTGAGTAAATCGAACTGGACTTTGATCTGAAATTCAGGGAAAATTTAATTCGCTGCGAAGCCGAATTTCCTTGTGCTTCATGGTAGCTAATCAATTTTCCCTGAATGGTGGTAAAAAAACAATCATACTTACCTCATCCATTTGCTTGTGATGGGCCTGCTGCCGCCATCTTGATTGAAGATCACGCATGAAATCCCGTGCATGGTGACATATGATGTCACCACGCCAGCCAACGTGATGATGTCATCACATACCACGCAAGATTTCACGCTAGAGCTTCAATCAAGATGGAGGAGGCCGACCTGTTGCGAGCAAACGGATGAGGCAAGTATGATTTAATTAAATTTTTTCTTCAATTTTACACTGTGTTATTACTATTAGATGCCGCGATCATCTATGAAAGCGGCATCAGAGGGGTACAATGACGTCTAGCAACACAATCGCCGTTCCCTGTCATAGTACCCACTACTTACAAAAAAATAGCTTTTTGACTAAGTCATTCGTCACAAAGCAAATTATTTTGTAAAATTTAGCGAAGCAGCCAAATCTATTTTTTGAATGCTTTGTTCATCTCTAGGAATAATAGAGGAATAGCACAATGCAGAATGTTAATGAAAAATGCTCCAGGGATCTTATTTCATGGGGAATGCAAATGGTTACTAAAAGGAACATGTCAGGATAGGTGACAGGTCCTCTTTAATGAGCTCTACAGCAAATGTCCGCCCATGAACAAAAAAATGACTTCGAATTATGGAGCAGATTTATCAAAACTGGTGTAAAGTAGAACTGGCTTAGTTGCCCATAGCAACCAACCAGATTTCACCTTTCATTTTTCACAGCTCAGTTGGAAAATGATACGTGAAATCTGATTGGTTGCTATGGGCAACTAAGCCAGTTTTCCTTTACAGCAGCTTTGGTAAATCTCCCTCTGCTTATTAGTTTCATACAATATTTTTATAGTGGTCAGGGCTTCGAGAAACAAATTCCCTGCATAAACATGTAGCTGCCTGCAGCCTCCACAATGGGAGGCTAACTGCATATGAGCTCAATAATAAAACAGTATACAGCACCCTCTAGTGGTGAAACCAGAATCTTATCAAATTCTAGAGCTGTGTGAGAAGAGGGTTTGTAGTTTGGTGTAAGAAAAGTGAAGCTCTGGCTGCTGTAAATATCTGCTTTAAAGTGAATCATTAGATTGTTGAACCTAAAATTGGAAGGTGTAAATCAGTGGAGCTTTATAAGCTTTGAGATCTCAATGTGCATATTATGGATTTATTTGATTGTATAATATTATCCTTGCCGACTCAAATAACATAAATATTTAGTCCCACAAATATAAAAAATATACAGTATATGGTACTTAAAGGCATTGTCTTACCTCAGACATTGCAGGCATATCGCTAGGAGCCCCAAAACTGAACGAGAGCAAACTACGCATGCACAGCCGATCCTTCATTTTGGACAGCTCCTTTGGAAAATGACATGAGGAATCTGATTGGTTGCTATGGGCAACTAAGCCAGCTCTACTTTACACCAGTTTGATAAGGCTACTTTCACACTAGTAGCAGGACGAATCCGACAGGCTGTTCATCCTGTCAGATCCGTCCCGCCACTATTTCACCGTGCCGCCGGACTGCTGCTCCGTCCCCATTGACTATAATAGGAACGGGGGAGGAGCTCCGGGGCAGCACGGCAGTGCACAGCGAGAGGCCGCCAGACAAAAAGTACTGCATGTCCAATTTTTTTTTGTCCAGCGGCCTCTCACCATGCACTGCCGTGCTGTGCCGGAGCTCCGCCCCGTCCCCATTATAGTCAATGGGGACGGAGTGGCAGTCTGGCGCCACAGCGAAATAGCGGCAGAACGGATCCGACAGGGTGAACAGCCTGTCGGATCCGTCCTGCCGCTAGTGTGAAAGTAGCCTTAATCTCCCCCATACTGTATGTGTAGGGTCATTCAAACTGGCATTTCATATACCAGTGGGAAAAAAATATTTGGAGTGAGTTTCGGCAAATGTATTAAAAGACCTACGCCTCTTAATAGAGTTGGCTCATTTTGGACAATTCCAAACTCAGAAAATGAAATTTGTGCCAAAATTTGCATCCTTTTCTGGATTTTCTGTCTAAAAGTTTAAGCCTTGCCCTCCTGTTAAACTGTGTCTACTTTTTACATTCCAGTGTGTCATAAAGAGTAAAGTTATTTTCCTTAGTTTTTAACTTTTGCAGATTTTTTCACAAACTGCAACTCTTTGGGGCTCAGTTTACGCCCCAAATGGGTTGTAAACTGATTAGTTAATGTGGGCCAAAATGTTCAACCATGATTTCATAAGACAAGATTTACATTTTTCATGCTTTTTTTCCCCTATTTTACATGTTTTTCTACTATCTGTCTACAATCGAAACAGCTGTAGTATAATCTGTCATTTTCATGTATTACAGGTGAACAGCAAGTCATCAGAATCTAATTTGCAAAGCTCAGAACAACAGGTATGTTAAATGTTAAAGGTGTGATAACATACATAAAATAGTATTATTTTCTACTAGAGTAGGCCCCTTTAAGTGGGGCAGTAATTGCCTGAATGACCGATTTGTGTGAACAATGATTACTCAGCTCACCGATCCCCATTGCTACCTTTTTTATGCAAATTGGGTCCCTGTTGGTCTACACTTCCTGGTTGTGGTTCAACATGCAGGAAATGCCTAAAGATGCCTGCTCAGCCAATAACTGTGCAGAGGTAGGTCACCGCTGTGGCTATTACCTGACTGAGCAAGCATCTGCTGCCATTTTGTGTTTGTCAAGCCAGGACCAGGTAGTGGTGGCAGGTGAGGAACTGGTAAGCATTGAGATGAGTAATGATTCATTTTTTTTGGACCCATTCGGCCCCAACACCTTTAACAATAAATCACAGATAAGTAAGCACATTTTGTGTTGATAAACCATAGAGAAGGTGTATTCTGTAGGATATATCCTAAGTATCATAAGTGGTCATCCCACCAATGGGACCTTATCTACTGGGAGAACAGATGACGCTTGACCCCCTTATTGTATCATGCAAAATGGCAGATAGAAGCTGAGAGCATAAGAAAGGGAGTGCAGTTCAAGTACATGTGTTGATCTTCTCATTGACGTCGATGGGAGTTACAGGGAGCCGATGTGGTCAGCTGTTTCCATATCTCCCATTTACTACCATAGAGAGCTGCTGTCTCCATTAATGTATGACTACTCTCTAAGTTATTCAGAACTCTTACTATTACTGTTACTATTTTGTGCTTTTAACATGTCTTAATGCATTTCTTAGTATGATTCAAGTGAAGAAGTTGCTCACCATCAGAATGGGGAGGTTAGTGGAGGACAACATGAAGACAATGGTGACCAAGATGACATTCCACCTGCTATTGATAGCATAGATATTGAGGAACAACTCTCAAGTGTTTATGATCGAGATGACGGAGATAAGCATGAAGATAAGAGTGCAGCTCTGAAAGAGGAACATGTGGAACATGCTTTAAAAGAAAGCACTGAACATCCTAATGGTAGTGAAGAAGATGATGAATATGATGATGAATCTGGAAATCATGAGAACAAGTTTGACAAGTTTCTTGTAAGTTAACACCTTTATTAACCCCACATATGAGGGCTTGGACAGACTAAATACTTGATATTTTATTTCTCACTGATGGCTCATTTGTCTGCTGCTTAAAAGGTCTCCATGCACAGACCTGGGTGGGTCTGCAATAGATTTATGTGTATTCATAGCAAACAACCTGAGTAGGCAAAGCTGTAGTCAGAGTAACCTAATCATGAAACAGGAGGTGGATTTCAGACTACCTCATACTCTCTGTAGCCATTGTACTGTAGTCACAGAGCTGAGCAAAGAACTCATTGCTATAAACAGAGGTAATATCATTACAGGCAGGATTAGAATGACAGATAAGACAGGATCCACCGTTCACAATAGGTGATTATAAAATCGTATCCATTATTTCCTTCTACAATGCCGTCTGCACTAGAAATCTCTCCCATAGAAGTCAATGAGGTCTCCTCCTGACCATTGTGTCTGTGGACCATGGGCCTGCTGTAAAGCAGTTTTTTTTAATGCTTTTTAAATGCTATTAAGAACAGTTCAGGCAAGATGCCTGCCCCATATTCATATTCAGGAAACAGAATAAAAATAAATCCAATCAGAAAATAAAAAGAGATTAGAAAAAAGGAAGAGTGTGTTGCTATCTGGTTTTAACTGGCAGAAAAATATTTTGGTGAAACATTTCCTTTAAGTTGCTAATTTGTTAAAGATGTAAGTGCGTTAAAAAAGTTCCCAAAAATAATGCTTATTTTAAAACCTGTAATTCACTAGTAAAGTATATTGGGTAGTTTAGTTTTCTTTCCTTAGGATATCTGTCAACTGAGCTATTCCTCCCACCTCTCCCTCTTATTCAAGCACACTAGGATAAATATAAGTTTGTTCTTAAAAGGGATAGAGGAGTAAAGGTGGATTTACACGTACCAATAATCAGACAGATTTTCAGGAAGGACCGTTCCTGCTAATGCTCATTCCTGATAATCTGGCCATCTAAATGTTCTGCCGATCACCTGATGAATGAGTGAAATGCTTGTTCATCAGGTGACCCTGCCATTCATGCAGGCACATCATTCATCATCCTAGGCAGCAGATCATGCTGTCTAAACAGTGATCTGCTGCCCAGAAACAATGATTCTATATGGGGAGGAGGGATCGCAGGTAAAGCAGCAGTCTGCTTCACTTAGCGAGAAGCCAACTCGCTTCCTTCCCGAGGATCAGCTGTCCCATCAGCCCTTGTAAACCTGTCTTACCTCTGGCAGTAACTTATCTTCCATGAGCACAAAAGGATCAATCATCCTGAAATTCAACTTACCTGACTCCTTTCCCATCACCCTCATAAATATTAGATGTTCAATCAGCAGGCGGGCCAACATCCATCTAATGTGTATGTCCACCTTAAGCTGAACAGAAGGTTTGAGAAAGCACACCTCATGTTTCATTAGTATCTCAGGATTCTTCGTCATGTCCCTTCTAGGGTATTTTCTGTAGTTTTTTCACTACAGCTCGGTGTGCTCAGAATGGCTGTATCAGAGTTAAGTTCACAAAGAAGTCAGGGCTTATTTAAGTGGTTGTCTGGATTCAGAGCTGAACCTGGACATATCCCCATCTTTCCCCATTCAGCCCCTCTGACATGAGCATCAGCTATCACCAAAACTGTCCATAAGTGATAACGTCAAAGCTTCAGAGCTGAAACCGGGCATATCATCTTCTTCTTCCCCCACTCAGCATTTCATGCTCCAATGCTCTCCCTTGCTCTGCGCTGAATCGAGCAGGCCAAGTTTTGTTTTGTTTGGGAGATCCAGTGACGTGCCAGGCTTTCCATGGGTAAGCTAGGCAGAGGCTTCTGCCTAGCAGTGAGCCCGGTGATGTCATCGGCACTAATGGGTGGGCTTTAGCACTGCCCTAGCCTTTTAAATGGCTAGGGCAGCACTAAAGCCCGCCCATCAGTGCCAGTGATGCCCGTCGCCTGGAACACTGCTAGGCGGAATCCTCCGCCTAGCAGTGAGAAATGTAAACAAAAAAGCCCTTGCTCTGCATGAAAAAGCACAGGGCAAGGGAGAGCATCAGAGAATTAAATGCTTCGATGCTCATATCAGAGGTCCTGGGTGAAAACGGGAATATGTCCAGGTTTAGCTCTTTAAAGGGGCTCTGAAAGTTTTGAAGTTATCACCTATGTACAGGATTGGCGATACCTGATTGCTGGATGTCTGAACCCTCATGGATCCCGAGAATAGGAACCTCACTTCCCCGATCTGATAGAGCAGCAGTCAGGAACGCGCTCTGCTGCTTCATTTATTCTCTATGAGACAACCTAAAATAGCGGAACACAACCTCTGGTACATGTACATAAGGATTTCATGGCATATTAACTGTCCTAATAGTAGGCTTAGAAGTAATTTGACATCATTTATTTGAGTAGTGGCTTAGAAGAAAAGCCAGTATAGCCCACTTGAGATATAAAAATATTAGCACAGTAAAACAACTGTGTACATTCTGCTTATAGTTTTTGCATGACCATGTTCTGTTATATCCTTCAGGAAACTCCAAAAAGTAAGGAGGACTTGGATACTGCCACTAAAGTACATAAAGAAGGGCCTTGGACACACTCAAAAGAGACAATGAAGGCAAGTAAAGAAGATGCTGAAAGGAACCAAGATGAAAATATTCAACAGAGTATATCTCATAAAGATGATGATGATGATGACAACAATAAAAATGATGATAAGGACCATCATTCAAATGAAAATGACCATGTAGACACTGATGATGCTGAGGAAGATGAGAATGGTGACTATGAAGACAATGTAACTATCAGTGCTGGAAACAGTAAGGAGGATTTCCAGGACTGTGGAAATGATAGTAAAGAAAATGAAGATATCAACAGCAAACTTAATAAAAGTAAGAAGTACAGCTTTGAAAAGGACAGTGAAGAAATGCAAAGTGATGATTCAAACATATTAAATCATGACAGTGATTCTATTACAAACAGGGATGCTAACTTAAGTAAGTCTTCTGAAAGAAATAAAAAGGCAATGAAAAAGACAGGCAAGCAGATAACTACTAATAAAGGTAAAGGTCATGCTGTGACAAAAAGTAAAGGCAGAAAGATCCAACTTCATGTTGAAAGACAGAACAGTAAATCTAAGGAGCAAAGCCAAATGCTAAATGCCTATAAAAGCCCAGATAACCACAATTCTGAAGTAGTACATAGTGTTGAAAATGCATTGCATAGCAAACAAGATGACCCAAAAATATCGAATAGTCAATCACATGAACATATTAATTCAAAAGTAGATCCTGACTCAAAAGAAGATAGTCATTCAAAGGAAGACGCTCACTCAAAAGAGGAAGTGCATTCTCCAGAAGATATTCACTCAGCAGAAGATTCTGAGGAAGACATAAACTCACAAGAGGACTCAATTGAAGACACTCCTTCAAAAGAAGACTCTCACTCAAAAGACATAGACTCAAGGGAAGATATACATTTAACTGACGATAAACACTTAACTAGCAGTAAACATTACAGCACTTCAAATGAGGATCTAACTGAGTCTAGGCATTCAACGGAAGACATAACACAATCAAAAGAAGATATTAGTCAATCAGAAGAAGATGAGCATAACTCAAAGGAAACTGGCAGTCACAGTAAGTCCAAAGAAACACTGCAATCAAAACAAACTGAAAAAGCAATTAGTAAAGGTGCCTCTGTGGAAGATGACAAAGAGTCCACGTCTTCACAAGATAAAAGTGAATCCATAGAAGACGTTGATGGTGAACAAAACTCTAGAGAAGACTCTGAAGACACAGATTCAGCAGAAAATGAAAGGAAATTACGTGGCACTGCTGCCAAGCCAGAGCAGGACAGAAGCAGTGAATCAACAGAAGTCAGTCATTCTTTCAAATTGATGTCCAATGTGTTTGGAAATAGTTCTTTGGAGGACAGCAGTTCTTCCAGTAAGTCATCAGAGGTCAGCACTAATTCCAAACAGGACACCGAAGAGGATCGTGACTCATCAGACAGTGAAGACAAAGAAAGCACATCAGCAGAAGATAGTGAAAGTCAATCTAGACAAAGTGATGAATCAGTTGAGAGGCAGGACAGTGGGTCAAATGAGTCTCAAGATGTCAGTAAAGAATCTTTACATTCTAAATTTTATAGCAGAAGGTTAATGTTTGGTGTTTACCAACGTAAAGCCATTGGAAATGATAATGACTGTCAAGATGGATACTAGGCCCAAGGATTGAACCTAGCTTATATAACATATAACCAGCATCTGCTTAAGAAGGATGTGTTTGTTTGATTGTTACCTGGAGCTTGAAGACAGTATGCCAACCGCTGACATGAATGTATAAGTTGTCTTCATTTTCTGGACATCAATATATTGTACAAACTATCTGATAAAAGTTATAATCCTTCCCTGCAGGAGGAGACAACGGAAGAAATATAAGCTAGGTATTCATTGTATCCAAAATGATACCTCAGAATTGTCTACTATTAGTAAGAACCCATAAAGCACTGGAAGAGCTTTCTTATCATAAATAGTCATATACTGTATCTTAATTGCACCTTTTTATTTAAAAATTTTGTTATAATAAATGTTATATCTTACGGTGCATAAACCGGGTCAAGTATGTTGCAAATATGAACAGTCCATATGCCCCCAACTCTTCTATATACAGTAATTTAGCACTAAACCCTAAAGAGAATCTATTATCATAGACACGCTTGAACAGTTCATCTTCGACTGTGACGATGTACATGCAGCAGTCGCTCCCGGGCCCTAATGACTAGGTGGGTGGGGGGCAAAGGTACTTTTGCCAAATGGAAAGACACAAATAATATAAGTAAGACATGATAGATGGGGAGTTTTTTGCTGTGGGCCCAAGAGCTGCAAGCTACACCTTGATTGTTTCACATAGATGTGTTAATCAGAAGACATCTATTAAATATACTGAACCAATAGACTAGGACTAGGGTTAGTAGTCATTCTTTCATAAGCAATTATCTCCCGTAACTGATCCTCTTGAGCAATTTTTTGAAATCTTAATAATATAAAAATATATTAATGGGGTTCTCCGTAATTTACATATTGATGACCTATCCTCAGCATAGGTAATCAATATGAGAATACCGGGGGTCCGACTCCTGGCACCCCTGCCGATCAGATGTTGGAGGAAGCTGTGGTGCTCACTGGAGCTCCAGTGAGCTCTGGGGCCTCCTCGCAGCTTACCAAGCACAGCGCTGGCCACTGGATAACAGTTGTGCTTGGTATCGCAGCGTAATTGGAGCTGAGCTGCGCCTAAACCCATAGGACCGATAAATGTGACTTCACATGGTCTAGGAAAAGGCCTAAGCACTGACAGCTGATCAATGAGGGGTCTTCGATTCGGATCCCCACCTCTCAGATATTGATTAAGAATATTTACAGATTAAAAGTTGGGAAAAACTGAAAAGTCCAACAATTATTTGTTCTCTTACTGTACATTAGCTCATGAAAGCTATAAGTAGCCATTTGGCAAACTTAAAAAGTATTTCAACAAGTTATTGGTGAACTTCATGCCAATTGATGAGTGAGGTGTTTCAAGAGTTCTCAGCAATGTCTATATTTAAAATATGAAAACTATTTTCAAACAGTGCCACCCTTGCATCTCAGCCCCATGCCCTTAAATTGAACTAACCTATGCAGCCCATAGAAATTAGTTGGGATGCTTCTGGATATAACATAGACCTGGTATCTAGATTTATACAACTCCATAAACTTTAATCCACTTGACATTCAAACTAATTGTATTTTTTTTTAATGAAAAATCCATTAGTAATGTTTTATATATCAGGAAAGATGATGAGTATACCATAAATGTTTGTTAAAGGCAGCATGGTGGTTCAGTGGTCAGCACTAGTTCCTTGCAGGACAGAAGTCCTGGGTTTGAATCCAACTAAAGGCCACATCTGTATGGAGTTTAGTTCTTTACGTTCTTCCTGTGTTTATGTGGGTTTTCTCCCAAACTCCAAAGACATATGGAAGGGGAGCTATTCAAAATTGTCCCTACATTCATCAAATGAAGGATCTCTCTGCCCAAAAGAAAATGTATTGATGTTGTTTAGTGCATTTTACTCAAAAGTCTGGCCTAATCTATTAAATTACGGAGGAGCTCTAGTTACACTGCTGACCACTACGATGTGGACGGCGAGCAAGTAAACCATGAAGAGAAGGCAGTGCTCACACAGGCATTGTGGTCTCTTCAAACAGCTGATCGGCGGGGGTGCTGGGAGTCAATATGATATTGATGACCGAGCCTGAGGATAGGTCATCAATATAGGAAACTGTCAATCTCTTTAAGGAAACAGTGGTGCATCGACCCACTCGGCAGTATCCATAAACCGGGCCATATGGGGCTGGTGCTTAATCCCTTCTTGCCATGGAAACAGCAAGATGGGACAATACTTTTATGTTATTTCCCTTTTTCAATTCATGTCCTTACCCACCAAGCCACACCCCCTAGATGAGTTAGGCGCCTTGTAAATGTAGTGCATGCACATGCTCTAGAGTTCTGTCTCATCTGAGCCACAATTCTGCCCCATTTTCATAAGTAAATTCGGCACAATATAGTTTTTCCATCATAACTAAAGGGCTTAATTCTCAGAAATAATTCTTGGTCAATAATTATTGATATAATTACCAATTTCCAGAGTCAATGTGTTATTATTAAAATAATCATGACATATTTGCCAGATTTCTTTTACCTGCTTCTATTGCAGTACTGTATAATCTATAGGTTCATTTGAAATCACTTTCATCTTTTTTTTTTTCATTTCTGCCTTTTCACATAATTATGTATCTGTAATATAAGAATGAAAAATCAATATTATCTTGGACAATTTTGCATTATTTTTTTGTATCATTATGTAGTGCTCTATCTGTTGGTTGTTTAAAGGGGTTATTCATCTCCTGGGGATTGTTGGATCCTGGCTGCTTGCTCCCCTGCTGCAGCGATTGGGCCCCCCCAGTGTGGACATCCAGGTTTGCCGCCGGCAGTGACTTGCCCCCTTTGTGTCACATGACCAATTGACATGACTCAAACCAGCATCAATCCAGATGTTGACAGCAAGGAACCAGAGCTCTGTAGCTGCAGTAGTGGAGTTGGGGCAGGGAGCAGCTAAGTCTGCAGGCCCGGCCATGAGGGAGGGTCTGTAGAAAGACCCCAGAAGATGAAAAGCCCCTTTCAGGCTCTGTTCACACTAGCATTATGGCTTCCATTCATTTTGGGGCCATGAATACTATGACAGATGCATTTTCTAATGGATCCCAATGAATCTTGATAGGCCCCATCAACATAACTTCTGTCAAGGCTCTGGTGCTTCTGATGGTAAGAAAAAAGCTGCAGAGGACACAATTCTTACTTTCAAAAATACAGAAAAGCTAAAAATACCAGAAAGCGAATAATGCTAATCTAAATGGATCTTATGCTAGATTTCACTTGTAATATAAACCATAATGACACTGCACATCAAATTATTTTAAACCTGCCAATACAATCCATGTATTTATAATAAACCAGAAGTTGCTCATTAAATGTCCTAATTCTACTGTACATAAAGTCAAATATGGTTATATTACCAAAGCAGAAATTGCCAGAATAATAACATTGTGCCATTGACACAGATAGCTGATCGAATCATCAGATATTTGGTACAATAAGTTTTTATATGTTGTAATTGTTTGTATGTATTAGTCAATACTGTTGGGATTATGTTAACTATTTTATTTAATTGCATACTGAAATAAAAGTATATAAAGTATTTTGTGTCTATTCTGTTATGACCACTGTTCTTCTTGTCCCTAGCTGAAAGGGGTTATCCCATGATGATTAAAGTGTAACTGTCAAATGTTTTTTATTTGCTAGTTTATTAAAGCTAGGCATGTATACCTGAGTTAGGGCTCGTTCACACGAACGTGTGCTGCCTGTTTCCGTATTGTGGACTGCATTTGCAGATCTGCAATACAGGGGCACCGTTCTGTGGCCATTCTGCATCACGGATGCTGACCCATTCATTTAAATGGGTCCACAAATCCGGAGATGCGGAACGGAAGAACGGAACACTACGGAAGCACTACGGAGTGCTTTCTGGGGTTCCGTTCCGTGCTTCCGCACCGCAAAAAGATATAACTTTCTCTATCTTTTTGAGGAACGGAAGGATCGCGGACCCATTCAAGTGAAAGGGTCTGCGATCCCCATGCGCCTGCCCCACGGATGGTGCCCGTGCAATTTGCGGTCCACAGCACGGGCTTCACACGTTTGTGTGAACGAGCACTTAGTCTGTCAATGATTGCCAAAAGATCTGTAATTACCTCATAATAACATCTTTCATTCATGTCCCCTGTCCCTTTTTACTGGTCTCTTAAGAAAGGGCTTGCTAGGGCTTGTCTGTCTTCCCTTTAGTGTAAACAGGAGACAGACACTGCTCAGTGTATGCCTGCATTAGGCTTCAGTTTGTGGCAGGCAGCTGCTGGATGAAGCAAGTGTGTATGTGAAGTGAAGGAAAGGCAGTTTTGACCTTATAGAACTGGCAGAGGAGCCAACTTGAGAAGATCCTCATATTGTAGGGTTCAAAACCATAACTAAGGGAAAAGCTCAAGGAAAACAGTGGTATGTCAAGAAACTAAAGATTGCTTTATGCATAATGCTGCAGCAGCAATAACATATGGAAAAATAGATTTTTTTAAATGAAAACATGACAGTTAGACTTAAAGAGAACCTATCACCGTGATTTTGTGTATAGAGCTGAGGACATGGGTTGCTAGATGGCTGCTAGCACATCCGCAATACCCAGTCCCCATAGCTCTCAAAAAACGATTTGATACATATGCATCTGACATATCAAGTCAGAGCTTGAAAATATGACTCTTCTATGGTCACACAAGTAAGATATGACTCTTTTATGTTAATTTGCATATGTATCAAATCGTTTTTTTTTTACATAATAAAAGCACACAGAGCTATGGGGACTGGGTATTGCGGATGTGCTAGCGGCCATCTAGCAACCCATGTCTTTAGCTCTATACCAAAAATCCCGGTGACAGGTTCCCTTTAAATGTAATAAATTTAAATCAGACATCATATAGTACATGATAATCTCTTTCTAACAAAGCTAGAACCAGCCCTGTACCTCACATGGAACCATAGATCTGCCTGATTACTCCGCTAAATTTATTTCAAGTCAACAGCTCAGGGGGTGTTTCCCGTCTGTTGCAGCTGGTGGCAGTTGAAAGATGGAACTGAACACGTTCTTGCAGAGTGCTGGACAAAGAAATTCGAAAAAAGCAGGTATACAGATAGATTTCATTGAATATATCAACAGCTATAATACATTTGTAATTGCAAGCAATTACAAAGGTATTCAGATCCAAGTGCTGGTTTAAAACTGTAGAATATTTTTAGCGGTGGCACATCTCCTTGAACAGATGACTTAGGGTGGGGCAGCACTCTGCTCTAGGGCCTATTATTCTCAGCCATTTTCTCACACTCTCTACCTAGATGAGTCCGACATAAGCCAAACAGTAAACCTATAAAGACTGACACCACTACTAATTGTAATATAAATGGCATCTTTATTAACCCCTTCTACCCCGGGCCAGTTTTCACCTTCCTGACCAGGCCATTTTTTGCAAATCTGACATGTGACCCTTTATGTGGTGATAACATTGGAACACTTTTATTTGTCTAAGCTATTCTGAGAATGTTTTCTTGTGACACATTGTACTTCATGACAGTCATAAATTTGAGTCAATATAGTTCCCCTTTATTTATGAAAAAATCCCAAGTTTACCCAAAATTTAGAAAAATTAGCAATTTTCAAAATTTCAATTTATCTGCTTTTAAAACACAAAGTGATATGTCATAAAATATTTATTATTTAACATTCTCCATATGTCTACTTTATGTTGGCATCATTTTGTAAAAGTCATTTTATTTTTTTAGGACGTTAGAAGGCTTAGAATTTTAGAAGCGATTCCTAAAATTTTTAAGAAAAATTTAAAAACCCACGTTTTAAGGGCCAGTTCACTTCCTGTTGTGACGCAGCACGTTCTGACGTTTGGAAGGAGGAGGTTCCTAATAGTGGGAGGAAATATGGGTGATATGAGATATACACGCCCTCTCCAGCTTTGCTAGGTGAAATGGGGCCCTTGTCACTACCAGAGCTTTGAGACGTTCTCACAGCTCTGTGTCTCCACCCCTGTGATGATGTCACTTAGAGTTTGGAGGTGTTCTCACTGTTCTGTTTCTCCGCCCCTGTGATGAGGTCTTTACTCCCAGCTGTCTCTCCTGCGTTTGATTTCCCTGCCTTTAAATCACCCCTCCTCCTATTGCAGGGCGTGGATTATATTTCTCTTTTCAGTTGTAGCTCTGCCTTGAGTATCTTCACTTCTTAAGCTACTAGTTCTCTGGACCTGTGTTCTGCTGCTGCAAGCACTCCGGATATTGCCAGCGGCCCTTGGATCCGTCTTCTCTGCGGCTGCAGCTCCATCAGCTAAGTGTGCAGACTTTGTTGTGTACCTGGTGATTTCCTGACTGGATCTGAGGTGGCCACGGTTCCCTCCATATTCTGAGCAGGGCATCGGTGGCCGTGCCCCTTCCACTATTGTAGGGGTTACAGGGCTCATCAGTCTAAGGTACGCGGGCATGCCTCGTTCCACCATTTGGATCCGGGCATGTGCTTTAGCAGCATAGGGAGAGTGTTGAGGGTCTGACAGGGGTAACCCTTTCTCTTCCCTAGTTTGGGTCCGGTCAGTAGCTCTTCTTACTGTGTATGCTCTGGTTACCCTTAAACAGCCGTGACAGCCCTGGGGCGAAAAACAATAAGGGCCCCCAATGCACATTTCTCCAGTCCAATCAGAACCAGGGTGGCCGCGGCCCCATGGCACATTTCTCCAGCAGTGCGAGTGCCAGCACGTGCACAGACATCTCTCTCATGAATTTGAGATGTCTGTGCATGTGCTGGCACTGCTGGAGAAATGTGCCATGGGGCTGCCGTGGTTCTGTTTGGACTGGAGAAATGTGCATTGAGGGGGGGTTTGAATGACTCAGAGTCATGAGAGAGATGTCTGTGCATGTCCTGGCACTGGCACTGCTGGAGAAATGTGCATGTGTGGGGGGGGGGGGGGGTCATGAAAGAGATGTCTGTGCAAGTGCTGGCACTGATGGAGAAATGTGCTATGGGGCCACCCTGGTTCTGTCACACCTCTCTCATGAGTCATTCGCCCCCCCATGCACATTTCTCTAGTTCAAACAGAACCAGGGCGGCCCCATGGCACATTTCTCCAGCAGTGCCAGCACATGCACAGACATCTCTCTAATGACTCCCCCCCATTCACATTTCTCCAGTCCAGTCCAAACAGAACCAGGGCGGCCGCGGCCCCATGGCACATTTCTCCAGCAGTGCCAGTGCCTGCACATGCACAGACATCTCTCTCATGACTCCCCTCCCCCAATCCAATGCACATTTCTCCAGTCCAGTCAAAAAAAACAGACCAGGGTGGGCTAGTTCCAGTACACTGGCTGGCACTACTGGGACGGGTGAGATGGTGGAAATGGGATCCAGTAACTAAGTTGTTATAACTAACCAACCTACCTACCAGTAACTGTTGGAACTTGGCTGCCTCCTGTCACAGTCCTTAAGTCTTCTGTGTGTGGGCGGCGGGCAGCGGGCCTTCCCTGGCAGAGTCTGTGGGCTGTGGCTGGCTGCCGCTGATTCTTCTTCTCTGCTCTGGGGGCGGAGCTGTGGCAATGTCAGACAGACGCGGCACTCTCACTCACAGCCACTGCTCATCGAGTCTCTTAAAGAGGCAGGCAGAGCGGCACGCGGGGGGGCCCCCTCCTCTCCATATTAGTCTGGACCGAGCGCCGCCCAGGACTCCATGTAGCGGAGTTACAAATCTTAGCAGCGCCGCCACACAGGTCACCTGTCAGAGCCGCATTCAAGGGGCTAAAGTGCCGCTTGTGGCTCGCGAGCCGCGGTTTGCCGACCACTGGGTTAGATCATGTGCTATTTTTATAGAGGCAATGATATCAAATATGTCATATGTAATATTTCTTTGTTTGTTTCAGTTTTACATAATAAAGCATTTTTGAAAAAAAAATATGTTTTTGTGTCTCCATTTTCTGAACGCCATATTTTTTTATTTTTCCGCCGATCGTCTTGGCAGGGAATCATTTTTTGCAGGAAGAGTTGACGTTTTTATTGGTACCATTTTTGAGTACATTCAATCTTACACTTTATGGGGCAAGGTGACCAAAAAATTGGTTGTTTTGGCAATTCTTATTTATTTATTTGTACAGTGTTCACCTGAGCAGTTATGTCATGTGATATTTTTATAGGACAGGTCATTACGGATGCGGCAATACCTAATATGTATACTTTTTTAAATTTATTTAAATTTATTTAAGTTTTACACAATAATAGCATTTTTTTAACAACAAAAATTATGTTTTAGTGTCTCTATAGTCTGAGGGCCATGGCTTTTTTATTTTTTGACCGATTGTCTTAGGTAGGATCAAATTTTTTGTGAAATGAAATAATATTTTGGGGGGGAATATTCCTTTTTGATCACTTGGTGTTGAACTTTATGTGATGTTAGGTGACAAAAAAATTGCCTTTTTGGCACTGTTTTTATTTTTTATTTTTTACATTGTTCACCTGAGGGGTTAGGCCATGTGATATTTTTATAGAGCAGGTTTTTAAGGATGCGGCGATACCTAATATGTCAACTTTTTAAAGTTATTTCACTTTAATAAAATAATACCATTTTTGAAGCAAAAAAATTATGTTTTAGTGTCTCCATATTCTGAGAGCTATATTTTTTTATAGGGTCTCATTTTTAGCTGGATGTAGGGTCTCATTTTTAGCTGGATGAGATGATGGTTTTACTGGTACAATTTTGGGGGGCATACACCTTTTTCATCGCTTAGTGTTGCACTTTTCATGATGTAAGGTGACAAAAATTGCTTTTTTTGACACAGTTCTATTTTATTTTTTATGGTGTTTATCGGACGGAGTGGATCAGGTGATATATTTATATAGCCGGTCAATACTGAGGCGGCGATAACTAATATATGTGTTTTTTTTTTTTTTTTCAATTTTTTATTAGAAAATCTGGGGAAATGGGCGTTTTTTTTCTTTTTTTACATGAAACTTTATTTTTTATTAAAAACTTTTTTATTTACTTTTTTTTTTCAAACTTTATTTCTGTCCCACTCTGGGACTTCAACTTTTGGGGGTCTGATCCCCTCTGCAATGCATTACAATACATCTCTATTGTAATGTAAGGCCTGTTAGTGTATTACACTAACAGGTTGCCTAGGAAACCCAGCCTGCGGCTGGATCTCCTCGGCCCCCGTAAAAGGCAGGTCCCCATACCGTGCAAGGCATTGGGCAGCCCCTACACGGCATCGGGCTGACCGTGGCATAGAAGGGGTTAATCCGCAAGCATAGGCTTTTACAGCAATGCTGGCGGATACAGCAGGGGCCCTGCTATCAGTGACTTCCGGGCCCTTGCAGTGATCACCATGACGTAATAGTATGTCCAACTGCGGGAAGTCACTTGCCGCCATGATGTACTATTGCGTAATGTGTCGGGAAAGGGTTAAAGGGGTTGTCCATGTTCAGAGCTGAACCCGAACATATCCCCATTTTCACCCTGGCAGCCCCATGTTATAAGCATCAGAACATTTCATGCTCCGATGTTCTCCCTTGCCCTACGCTGGATTGCGCAGGGTACATGTACAGTCAGGTCCATAAATATTGGGACATCGACTCAATTCGACAATTGTTGGCTCTATACACCACCACAATGTATTTGAAATGAAACGAACAAGATGTGCTTTAACTGCAGACTGTCAGCTTTAATTTGAGTGTATTTACATCCAAATCAGGTGAACGATGTAGGAATTACAATAGTTTGCATATGTGCCTCCAACTTGTTAAGGGGCCAAAAGTAATGGGACAGAATAATAATCATAAATCAAACTTTCACTTTTTAATGCTTGGTTGCAAATCCTTGCAGTCAATTACAGCCTAAAGTCTGGAACGCATAGACATCACCAGACGCTGGGATTTATTCCTGGTGATGCTCTGCCAGGCCTCTACTGCAACTGTCTTCAGTTCTTGCTTGTTCTTGGGGCATTTTCCCTTCAGTTTTGTCTTCAGCAAGTGAAATGCATGGTCAATCGGATTCAGGTCAGGTGATTGACTTGGCCATTGCATAACATTCCACTTCTTTCCCTTAAAAAAATGTTTTGGTTGCTTTTGCAGTATGCTTTAGGTCATTGTCCATCTGCACTGTGAAGCGCCGTCCAATGAGTTCTGAAGCATTTGGCTGAATATGAGCAGATAATATTGCCCGAAACACTTCAGAATTCATCCTGCTGCTTTTGTCAGCAGTCACATCATCAATAAATACAAGAGAACCAGTTCCATTGGCAGCCATACATGCCCACGCCATGACACTACCACCACCATGCTTCACTGATGAGGTGGTATGCTTAGGATCATGAGCAGTTCCTTTCCTTCTCCATACTCTTCTCTTCCCATCACTCTAGTACAAGTTGATCTTGGTCTGATCTGTCCATAGGATGTTGTTCCAGAACTGTGAAGGCTTTTTTAGATGTCGTTTGGCAAACTCTAATCTGGCCTTCCTGTTTTTGAGGCTCACCAATGGTTTACATCTTGTTGTGAACCCTCTGTATTCACTCTGATTAAGTCTTCTCTTGATTGTTGACTTTGGCACACATACACTTACCTCCTGAAGAGCGTTCTTGATCTGGCCAACTGTTGTGAAGAGTGTTTTCTTCACCATGGAAAGAATTCTTTGGTCATCCACCACAGTTGTTTTTCGTGGTCCTCTGGGTCTTTTGGTGTTGCTGAGCTCACCATAGAATGTGTCGGCAGATAAGAACCATTTCGCCCATCTAGTCTGCCCAATATATCTGAATCCTATGAATAGTCCCTGGCCCTATCTTATATGAAGGATAGCCTTATGACTATCCCATGCATGCTTAAACTTCTTCACTGTATTTGCTGCTACCACTTCTGCAGGAAGGCTATTCCATGCATCCACTACTCTCTCAGTAAAGTAATACTTCCTTATATTACTTTTAAACCTTTGCCCCTCTAATTTAAAACTGTGTCCTCTTGTGGTAGTTTTTCTTCTTTTAAATATGCTCTCCTCCTTTACCGAGTTGATTCCCTTTATGTATTTAAAAGTTTCTATCATATCCCCTCGGTCTCTTCTTTCTTCCAAGCTATACATATTAAGGTCTTTTAACCTTTCCTGGTAAGTTTTATCCTGCAATCCATGGACCAGTTTAGTAGCTCTTCTCTGAACTCTCTCTAGAGTATCTATATCCTTCTGGAGATATGGCCTCCAGTACTGCGCACAATACTCCAGGTGAGGTCTCACCAGTGTTCTGTACAGCGGCATAAGCACTTCACTCTTTCTACTGCTTATACCTCTCCCTATACATCCAAGCATTCTGCTGGCATTTCGTGCTGCTTTATTACATTGTCTTCCCACCTTTAAGTCTTCTGAAATAATTACTCCTAAATCCCTTTCCTCAGATACTGAGGTCAGGACTGTGTCAAATATTCTATATTCTGCCCTTGGGTTTTTACGCCCCAGGTGCATTATCTTGCACTTATCCACATTAAATTTCAGTTGCCAGAGTTCTGACCATTCTTCTAGTTTTCCTAAATCCTTTTCCATTTGGCGTTTCCCTCCAGGAACATCAACCCTGTTACATATCTTTGTGTCATCAGCAAAAAGACAAACCTTACTATCGAGGCCTTTTGCAATATCACTTATGAAGATATTAAACAAAATTGGTCCCAGTACAGATCCCTGTGGAATCCCACTGGTAACATGACCTTGTTTTAAATGTTCTCCATTGACTACAACCCTCTGTTGTCTGTCACTCAGCCACTGCCTAATCCACTCAACAATATGGGAGTCCATGCTCAATGACTGCATTTTATTGATAAGTCTTCTATGTGGGACAGTGTCAAAAGCCTTACTAAAATCTAGATATGCGATGTCTACTGCACCTCCACCGTCTATTATTTTAGTCACCCAGTCAAAAAAATCTATAAGATTTGTTTGACATGATCTCCCTGAAGTAAACCCATGCTGTTTTTCATCTTGCAATCCATGGGATTTTAGATGTTCCACAATCCTATCCTTTAATAGGGTTTCCATTAATTTGCCTACTATTGATGTCAGACTCACTGGTCTATAGTTGCTTGATTCCTCCTTACTACCTTTCTTGTGAATGGGCACGACATTTGCCAATTTCCAATCTTCCGGGACGACTCCTGTTACTAATGATTGGTTAAATAAATCTGTTAACGGTTTTGCCAGCTCACCACTAAGCTCTTTTAATAATTTTGGGTGTATCTCATCAGGCCCCTGTGACTTATTTGTCTTCACTTTAGACAGCAAACTTAGAACATCTTCCTCTGTAAAGACACATGCATCAAACAATTTAATAGTCATCCTTTCTAGTGGAGGTCCTTCTCCTTCTTTTTCTTTTGTAAAAACTGAACAGAAGTATTCATTAAGGCAGTCGGCTAGCCCTTTATTCTCTTCTACATACCTTCCGTCCTTTATTTTTAATTTAGTTATTCCTTGTTTTAATTTCCTTTTTTCATTTATATATCTGAAGAATGTCTTATCCCCTTTTTTCATAGACTGAGCTAGTTTTTCTTCTGCCTGAGCTTTAGAAGTTCTTATAACTTGCTTGGCCTCTTTCTGCCTAATCTTGTAGATTTCCTTATCTTCATTGCTCTGGGTTTTTTTATAATTACAAAATGCTAGCTTTTTATTTTTAATGATTTGGGCCACTTCTGCTGAGTACCACAGTGGTCTCTTCCTTTTTTTGCTTTTACTGACAAGTCTAATGCAATTTTCTGTTGCCTTCAATAATGCACCTTTTAAGTAGTCCCATTTCTCCTGGACTCCATGTAATCCGTTCCAGTCTGATAAGGACTCATTTATGACTAATTTCATTTTTGAAAAGTCTGTTTTTCTAAAATCTAAAACTTTTGTTTTTGTGTGGTGGGACTCTTTCACAGTTCTTATATTAAACCACACTGACTGGTGATCACTAGATCCCAAGGTTTCGCCGACAATGACATCATATACCGAATCCCCATTTGTGAATATCAAATCCAAAATGGCCTCCCTCCGGGTTGGCTCCTCAACCATTTGTTGTAGGGATAACCCCAGTAGGGAATTTAGAATATCTGTACTCCTGGTAGAACTTGCTATTTTGGTTTTCCAGTTTATATCTGGAAGATTGAAATCTCCCATAATGATAACTTCTCCTTTCATTGTCATTTTAGCTATTTCTTCAACTAGTAGATCATCTAGTTCTTTAACTTGATCAGGTGGTCTATATATCACACCTACACGAGTTACTGCATGATTAGCAAACTGCAACGTAACCCAAACTGACTCTATGTTGGCCTCACCAACTTGTATTAGGTTAGATTTAATGCTATCTTTCACATACAGGGCCACTCCTCCTCCTTTCTTGCCTTCTCTGTCTCTTCTGTATAAAGAGTACCCTGGTATGGTTATGTCCCAGTCATTTCTTTCATTAAACCATGTCTCCGTAACAGCCACTAAATCTACATTCTCAGATGCCATTATTGACCCAAGTTCATTGATTTTTTTACCTAAACTGCGAGCATTTGTAGAGAGGACTCGGAGCTTATTTCTTACCCTCTGTGCTTCTGACCTGTTCTGGCATTGTTTCGGGGGGCAATTGGACTCTTTTATTTTCACTCTTTTGCCCCCCCTTCCTAGTTTAAATACTCTTTCACAAATTCTTGGAGTTGTTCACTAAGTACATTTGTTCCTTTGAGAGAAAGATGCAAACCATCTTTTTTGTACAGTTCCTTTCTATTCCAAGTAGAGCTATTATGAGAAACAAAGCCAAATCCTTGCTCTTGACACCATTTACCAAGCCGATGCGTTCCTTCTTTTTAAGAATGTTCCAAACAGTTGTTTTATGCCACGTCTAATGTTTTTGCTATCTCTCTGATGGGTTTGTTTAGTTTTTTCAGCCTAATGATGGCTTGTTTCACTGATAGTGACAGCTCTTAGGATCTCATCTTGAGAGTTGACAGCAACAGATTCCAAATGCAAATAGCACACTTGAAATAAACTGTGGACCTTTTATCTGCTCATTGTAATTGGGATAATGAGGGAATAACACACACCTGGCCATGGAACAGCTGAGCCATGAGCCATGGAACAGCTGAGCCACAAGCCAATTGTCCCATTACTTTTGACCCCTTAACAAGTGGGAGGCACATATGCAAACTGTTGTAATTCCCACACCGTTCACCTGATTTGGATGTAAATACCCTCAAATTAAAGCTGACAGTCTGCAGTTAAAGCACATCTTGTTCGTTTCATTTCAAATCCATTGTGGTGGTGTATAGAGCCAAAAAAATCTGAATTGCATTGATGTCCCAATATTTATGGACCTGACTGTATCTGGGTGTTATTTTGCATTGATATGTATAAAAAAAAGCCGAAAAGGATTAAATGTCAATATAGCAAAACAAGGTAGCATGTGAATTAATCTATTATTTATGACTGAAGCATGGTCTACACAGAACTCATAGGCACAAATTAAAACCACACAATGAACAGCAAAATTGTACTAATGTAGCATTCAATCTTCTGGACCAATAAAACTTACAACATTCTTATAATTTCTTATCCAGTAAGTATTTCTTTCAAAGAACTGTCCCCCCCATACTGGAGCTGACCCACATCCAGCTGATGGATGCAGTGACCCCCTGGGATCAGCTGTGATGGTTGTTGGAAGCTCCAGCAGGTCATACATTTTCAATTTGCTGAAATTATAGTCATCAACCAATGGTCATCCATCTAGTACATGAACAGGTTTGGTCCACCCAGTTTATGACATTCATATACCCTATACTGGGGCAAACTGCATATCACATAAAGGTTGTTTAATGTACCAAATTATAGAAATTATAATTTAGTATTTCCTTCAGTTGTGGGATTATCTATCCTGAGTTTGCACAGGAAGGGTTATAATGCTGATAACTTTGTTATACCCTATTGATGTGCTCTCCTGACTGTTCGTCATAAAAAGCCTAGATGACTGAGCACTTGATTTGATAAATGTGGCAAAAAGCATGATTAAGCTGTTTGGAAAGTAGCCCAGTGAGTAATGTTATGTCGGGAAGCAAACAATTTGAATGACTGGTATATTCACTGGGGTGCTCTAACGCCATTATACCCACAATTACAACTCATTTGGATTGGTTGATGGAATGATTCCACAGAGGTTAAATCTATGCTTTTACCTGCACTAAACCTGTGTATTTCCAGCCAAAGAAGCACTGCATGCAGCATTGGATGATCGGGTATGTTTAAAAAGTACTGGATTTGGTATTCTGGAATACAATTGTAATGTATTTTGAGTTTTTCAGTAGTCAGAGTTGTTTTTAGAAATCATGTTAGGCTACTTTCACACTCGCGTTTTGGGAATATCCGTCATGGACCTGCAAAAACGGATCCGTTTCACTAATACAACCGCATGCATCCGCTCATAGCCAATGCATGCGGTTGCATTTGTTTGGCTCAGTTTCGTCAAGCAGACAGCAAAATGCTGCAAGCAGCGTTTTGGTGTCCGCCTCCAAAGCGGAATGGAGACAGAACGGAGGCAAACTGATGCATTCTGAGCCTTTTCCATTCAGAATGCATTAGGGCAAAACTGATCTGTTTTGGACCGCTTGTGAGAGCCGTGAACGGATCTCACAAACGGAAAGCCAAAACGCCAGTGTGAAAGAAGCCAAACCCAGCTAGTTCTTCTGGCAGTTTTGTTGAAATTTGTGGCAAGGTCTAGACTTTTCACAATCCTAAGTTAATGTTACAGTATATTGAAATTCAGAGTCCTACAGGAACATTGATTTATAGTTCTGTGTCTGGAAAATAATGGTTTTATAGCAGAATAAATAATAATATTCTAGAAAATTAGCAAAAACAAGCACTGCCCTAAAATCTAACAACTCACAACGAGGACATCTGTAAATCTGACTTACATGGTTACATAAAACAACTGTAGTAAGACTCATGTTCATCAATCAAGTTCAACCAGGCAAAGAGTTGGTGGGTTTGTGGTGGTGATTTACAATATATGACAAATATAGCCTTACTTAGTAAAAGTATTTTTACTTTTAGTTGTATGTGGAATTTCTTAAAGGAGCATTCCTACTTTTTAAAAGAGACAATTATGCTCCAGCGCTGGGGCTACATAGCTCCGTCCACTGTGTAGTGGATGAAGCTGGTTACAGCACTGCTACTGCCACTGAGCTGAATGGGAGCAGCCCTGCAGTAACTAGCTCTGTCCACTACTACTATGGACGGATTGGTCTAGTTCCAACGCCGGAGCTACCCTGAAACAGCTGAATGATGGGGGTGCGAGGTGTCAGACACCCACAGATCAGATAGTAGTGGTCTGTCTTGAGAATAGGCCATCAGTTGCATAAAGCTGGAATACCCCTTTAATGTGTGTGATATTTATCTGATCAGCAGTCTACATTCTTCCTGGTGACCCTGTGATTATACACAGTAGCGAATCTGAAGAGGTAGAGCTGCAGGGAAGGTACAACAGCCTGAGATAATGATGAGATGGAAGGTGGATTTCAGAACCCACACTTTGGAACTGTAGCTAAACTATAGTCACAGTTCACACCTATGCCCTAATGGAGCGGAGTTAAATGAACAGTTAAGCAGAAAGTACTGAGGAAAAAAAACTATCAGATCAGCGCAGGTATTGGGCTGACTTCAAATTACAGAAAAAGTAGTGAAGCACAAGATTGTTATATCTTTCACAGTAATAAGACACCTTTGACCGTATAATCAACATGGAGCTATAAAAGTGCCTTAAAATGTTCTCTTTTCTGGAGAGCCATGCCTCCTTATAATTGAAGACAATGTTCTTGTGAAGATCTAGTGCTGTCATTTACATTAAAGAGAGGAGAATTTTAGAATCTTTTTTTAGAGCCACATAGTGTTGTAACTATAAGCAGTCACACTTCCAAGCAGGTCCCTAAGCCAGATGGGCTCATAAACCCCCCCTCCCCACAAGCCGATTCTCCCATTAATGATCGTGCATGCCCTGCCCGATTACAGAGGAAACTGCACAGCCATACACTTACACCTGCACCTTCAGTCTCTGTCCCCCTCCTACGCAACTCTCTATGGTCAATGCAAGAAGGAAACAGGAAGTTACAATTCTGGAGGCTGGAACGGTGAGTAATCACTGGACCCCAGGTATGCATACCTCCCAAGTGTCCCTCTTTTTGAGGGACAGTCCCTTTCAAGTCCCTCTGTCCCTCTGTCACGGATGGTGTTGCAGAAAACTAGAAGACAACAAATGAAGATCCGACTGACTTGATCCCAAACTAAGGAACATAAGGGTGAGCCCTTGAAAAACGTCTTAGCTCTCTCCCTGACTTCTCAGTCCATGCAAAGATCTCTATGATAGATAATTGCATGCCCTTGTGCCTCGATTGTATGACACCTGAACACCCTATAATAGTGAGGGGACACGACCACCGGCTCCCTACACTTAATACGGAGGAAGTCAGGGTCACCTAGGACCAAGCCAACAGGAAAACACAAATAAAGGAACAGACTTATCTGTAGAAGCATCAGTTGCAGCATCCAGCATCCAGCATGCGCACAATCCAGGAAGTTGTATAAACCACAAAGTGATGCAGTATGGGAGGGGATTTAAAGGGAAGCAATCAGTGCAACTAGATGACAGCTGAGAGAGGGAAGACGAGATGACAAAACAAAAGCAAAACAAAAGAACCTCAAGCAAGAGGTTCTGAAAAACGTCTGTCAGAGCTTCTCAGATATCTGGCGGTGACACCCTCTGTGCACCACAAATGTCCCTCTTTTTGATCTGAGGTATAGTTTTGCATTAATACATTTACAATATTGATCCAGAATGTGTTTCCCTAGTTCCTATCTATATATTAAAGCCCACCTTGCATATTATTTCCTTATTTGATGTAATTTTGATTTTAGAAATCTTTATATTCAGATAATTTTAAAGCTATTGTGAAAAAAAAAGAAGCTATTGAAGTATATAAATATGCAGGGAAAAGTGCACCTTTCACATAATAAACCATAAGTGTACCTCTTTGACCATTCAAAAAGTTGGGAGATATGGGTATGTAGTATTAATCCTGCCACTGCCTCCCACCTGGAATATTAACATTCATCCTTTTACTCTACTCCTCCAGGGGTACTCACACTGCTCAAGACCACCACAGTTACTGGAATAAACCTCTTCACTATCCTAAATCACCATGTAGTCTGACTTTACCTTTTTATAGCTTTAGATCATGAACACTGTCATATTTACTGCCATAGACCACTAGGCATACAGATGTTAACCTCTGCAGCTGAAGGTATAGAGCAGGCATCCTCAAACTGCGGCCCTCCAGCTGTTGCAAAACTATAACTCCCAGCATGCCCGAACTGCCTACAGGTATCAGCCTACAGCAGGGCATTGTGGGAGTTGTAGTTTTACAACAGCTGGGAGGCCGCAGTTTGGGGTTGCCTGGTATAGGGCTTGAAAGAGAAGCTGCAAATTGCATGGGGGTTTGTTTAGGAGAAAGCAGTATTTGTGCTCCAGAACCTATGAACCTTTAATATTCCCCCTGGAGCCACAGATACAAGAGTATGCCTTCTGTCTCATTTCTTGGTGCCCAAACGTATCTCTTCTGGCAATCCCCAGTACCTAGATCTAGCTGTTATGTCTCCAAAATCCCTTGAGATGAAAATAAATGATAGTTTTTTTATCCAAAAAGTTCTCATAATCGGGCTATCCTAAAATGTAGCATTATGTATTATGATGCAGTTAATTAGCCTGTATATCCGTAATTCAGCTGATATGCAAAAATCCATGGTAATCATTGGCTTAGTGACTATTTTGGGCTTGAAGAAGGCTTATAAGAAGCTGAAATGTTGCCCTTATGGACATGATGGGGATGGACTAAAGACTGAAGAAGATGCTAGCCTTTTTAAATTATTTTTTATTCATGAAATTGTGGCGGCTTGAGCCTACCCACTAAAGAACGGATGTATCTTGAATAAACAGATTATGCATTGGTACTGTCTTTATTTTTCCTATTATTGAGAATCGATGACCATCCATGGTGCCCCAAAGTTTACTTACATGTACCATCACTTTCAGTTTCTAAACAGTGTTACAGTATGATGTAGATATTTGGGTAAGGACTTAGCCAGAGAGGGTCACCATGTCACTTTATCTGTGTCTGGGACACTGTTTGACATTCCGAGCATGTGGTCCATGTGCCCTAGCCTAGAAATGTAACATAGTAACATAGTTTATAAGGCCGAAAAAAGACATTTGTCCATCCAGTTCGGCCTGTTATCCTGCAAGTTGATCCAGAGGAAGGCAAAAAAAAAAAAAACCTGTGAGGTAGAAGCCAATTTTCCCCACTTTAGGGGAATAAAAAATTCCTTCCCGACTCCAATCAGGCAATCAGAATAACTCCCTGGATCAACGACCCCTCTCTGCATATAATAAATAACCAATTACTATCCAGTTCTGAGATAAATGACATTTACCGATTGATGTTTGAACATTTGCAGTAAACTAGACTTTTAGTTGTCAGTGTTTCTGCGGTAAGAATTTAGGACCGGATAAAATACATATTTCAACGGCTTTATGATCATGCCAAGTGGTCATGTAATTGGTGGCATTGCCCTATAATAGTCTTGAGAGTACCACACATATAGTTGTTGTGTATATCCAAGGATAGTCCTAGTAATTATAGACTTCTCTGCAGTAGTTTTTAAAGTGACAAAAGTTCAACTTTACTATGAATATATTGACTATATCTTTGATGTTCTATATGAGAGATGTAATTATCAAGATCATTTCTGGTTCCATAAAAAAGCATAAACATATGAGAGAGGGACGCTGGAGCAGCTCACAATTTCACATGGCACACCAACATATTAGAGTTTTGACATGATGCATATTTTTATTTAATTCAGCCGTAAACAGTGCAGACATCAGAACGGCAAAGTTTAAGGCCTTTATATTGAACGGCCCTTTTTCTACCAAGTTAGGAGCACTGTGGACAAGTCCCGGCTTCCTCGTGAGAGACTAGAGAGGGAGGCTAGAGCAGTTAATAGCACAGTTGCCAACAGTTCCAAATTTAGTAGTTTAGTAATTTGGTAGTGGTAGTTACTCAAGGTGTTGGTCCTCACTCTAGCACTGTCTGGGCCCTGCAGTGATAGGAGGGGTGCGCCCATTTCTTCCCCTCAGGTCACAAACTGGACTTGGAGGCTTCTGCCAGGTGTTAGCTAGGTGCCCTTGATGTGGCTGGGTGCAAGGCAAGAGGACAGGCTGGGGACGGTGGATGCAGGGATGAAGAAGGTAATGACCAGGCCATCTTGCTTATAGCAAATGACAGTCCATTACTGAAGATAAGTGGCATAGTCAGGGGCATACATAGAAATCATTGGGTCCAATAGAAAAAATCTGAATTGGGCCCCCTAACCCCACCCACTACCCACCAGTGGCCCATTCCACTACTAATTAAACCGTTAGGGATAAATAACTAAAAAAGTAAGTAAAAAATTATATTTTCCTGTAAGGTTTTGCTCTGTAACGTATTAACATATATTTAAGTAGACATGGTTCCATGTGCATGTAGCCCACTACTGACAATATAAAGCCTTAAAAGGGTATTCTCGTTTCAAACTATTCCCTATCCACAGGATGTGTACACTGCTCAGATATCTCCGGAATTCCCATAGAAATGAATAGAATGCCAATTTTCCCCACTTTAGGAGAATAAAAAATTCCTTCCCGACTCCAATCAGGCAATCAGAATAACTCCCTGGATCAACGACCCCTCTCTGCATATAATAAATAACCAATTACTATCCAGTTCTGAGATAAATTACATTTAACTATTGATGTTTGAACATTTGCAGTAACTAGACTTTTAGTTGTCAGTGTTTCTGCGGTAAGAATTTAGGATCAGAATTTAGGACAGGCTGGGGCCGGTGGATGCAGGGATGAAGGAGGTAATGACCAGGCCATCTTGCTTATAACAAATGACAGTCCATTACTGAAGATAAGTGGCATAGTCAGGGGCATACATAGAAATCATTGGGTCCAATAGAAAAAATCTGAATTGGGCCCCCTAACCCCACCCACTACCCACCAGTGGCCCATTCCACTACTAATTAAACCGTTAGGGATAAATAACTGAAACAGTAAGTAAAGAATTATATTTTCCTGTAAGGTTTTGCTCTGTAACGTATTAACATATATTTAAGTAGACATGGTTCCATGTGTATGTAGCCCACTACTGACAATATAAAGCCTTAAAAGGGTATTCTCGTTTCAAACTATTCCCTATCCACAGGATGTGTACACTGCTCAGATATCTCCAGAATTCCCATAGAAATGAATAGAACGGCCATGCACATGTGCGACTGGCCCCTCTGTTCATTTCAGGGGGGTACAGGGCCTCCATTCTCATGGATAGGGAATAACTTAAAAGAACCTGAATAACCCTTTAAAGCAGGGATGCAGCCATCCAGCTACTGCAAAACTACAACTTCCATCATGCAACAGCTGTAGGAACGCAAGTTGGACATCCCCAACTTAAAGTACACGTAAACGAAATAAAGTTTATTAGAACCTATTATAAGTGCCATAAGATGACTTTTTCTAAAATGTTTTTTTTTTTGTATGAGAAACAGGCACCTGAAATTCAAATGCCTATAGTGCTTAAAAATCCATACTTTTGTAAACCGCTGATATGACAGTGGTGTACAGAAGTACAGATTTCACTAGGGCTGCAGAAAACTATATACAGAACACATCACTGCTCCTGCCTGTCTGCTAAAGCCTGGCACAGTGGGCACAGGCAGGAAGAGCGAATTATATGCGAGCAGAGCATCATTCCTCCTGCTTGTTCTGACTCTGCCCCCCAGTCCATGAACTCTTCTTAATGCTAATGTGACAGAGTTCATTGCCGGGGGGGGGGGGGATGCTGGGGCATCGTAGTCTATATAAGAATCAACAACAAGCGTTCATGGGGGGGCTGCTTGAAGCACACTGTTCTCTATAGAACAGAAAATATGGCCATGAGATCTCCCTACCCCCACACTGCGCAGGCGCAGAGATTGGATAGATCTTCTGGAGTTAGCCGCGCTTACGTACTGGGCCGTAATATTTCCCTACTGAGGCTCTCCGGTGCATGCGCAGTTTCCCAGTGTGCAGATGAACTCCACTGAGATTTTCCATAAACTGTCCGTTTGCACATGCGCAGATCGTCAAAACTCAGGAACGCCTCCTCACGTCATTAGCAGTGCGACCGGAAGTTAAGAGGTAGGGAAATCTCACGAAGTAGGGTAATGTAACGTTACAGGGGCCCTGAGCCCAGAGGAAGCAGGGCCCATCTGAGCTCCAGATAGAGAGAAGTGATAGTGGAGCCACAGCAGCTAGGTTAGTGTTATTAGGGGAGGGGCCTTCCATCCATTCCGGGCCCCCCCTTCACAGGTGCCATAGCAGCTCCGTGGTCTGCCGCTATTGTAGGTATGCCACTGAGCATAGTGCAAGTACAAGCTGTAGACACAGTTCTGAGGTATAACACAGGGCAGTTTTCTCCCAAAGACTGTCTATAAGGTGTAGGTATTATGATGGTCCCCTCTTAATCTCCCACTAAATAACCCATACAATCTTCCCAATTGACTAAAGGCATACAAGTCCTTGCTCTATATTTCTGCAGCTCTCAACTATGGAGTGCAGTCCTATAACAGATGACCAGTCCATCTCAGCAGAGTGGTGGGTGCTGGAAGCAATTAATCCTAACCATGTGCAGTAAAGTCCAAAGCCGTAAGCGTGCGTTACCTTTATTGTCTTTAATGTCCATGCACTGGTCCTCAAGCTTCTGTAAAAGTCAGTTCTGCTCTCCCTCAGAGGCTAGCTCAGCACAGTTGGGGATGGTATGTCCTTGGAGAAGTATTTTTTTCTCTTGATTTAGCTTGCCTGGCTTACACACCAACAGAAGTGAGTAGGACTGCGAGTTAAATACCCTTCCATATACAGTCTTTTGGATTATACATTAGTTTTCCGTATCATTAAAAGTGTATAACTATAGCAGCAAACTATAGTGTATATTAATATTAACTATTTAGTAGCTTTAGCAGTGAATCACCAGGTTACTGCATGTACACACATGCCAGATTATTCTAAAACGTTATTTGAAATTACAGGCACATTTCATATTTTAAAGAGGGCCTGTAACATCTCCTTAGATGTCTGTTTTAGTAACTACTTCCATCCCCTTGTAATTATTTCGGAGAATCCATTCTTATGACTCTATGTTTTGCCATTCCTTTATTATTCCTGTTAGAAGTTATGAATGAAATGCAGTCTGAAATGAGGGTTCACATGAGTGTTACCAGTTGAGATTGTGTCCCTCCACAGTTTGCCACTGGGATCACTGATTTGATAGTATGCAAGGACACAACACCAACTGGAAACACCGTGCTGGACCTTCACTGAAATTTGGTAGTAATTCATAAATTCTAGCATGAATAAGAAAGGAATGGCACATCATAAGAAGTCATAAGAAAAGATGTTCCGGAATTGTCATCACAAGGAGGATGTAAGTAGTCACTAAAACAGACATTTGAGGAGAGATTACAGGTCCTCTAAAATTCTGGCAGGCTATGGTAGCAACTAGAGGAAGCTCACTGCATAAGGACTTATAAAGTTCATTTTGCAGTCAATAGTATAAAAACATTGGCGGTCAGCTCCTGTTTGGTTGCTGCCAGAAGACACACGCTCTAGTGGTCCGACAAAGACTAAGGAATGAAAGAGGACATTAGAACAGAAATTTTGTAAGAAAAACAAAAATACATATTCTCCATTAATTCTGTTTTTAATTCAATTATATATACATGTATGCATAAAATGGAATTGGTTTAACTCTTGCATCACCAGTAAGTAAAAATTTTTTATAGTATGCTACTGAACATTACCATTTATATTTCCAGATCAAATCTGCCCAGGACCAGCTTCTACATGAAAGTGTCTGTCACCATAATGCATAATGAAACAATCATTATAAATATATTTGACAGAATTTGACTGTCATTTTTTTCCAGTAACTTACTGCTATCCTAAATTGTATCTGTCTAAAAATTAGCTGATTACTTATAAGGGTACCATTTGAGACATTTCCCAAGCTACTAAATTTATGGTACCAATAAGAATATAATGGACCTTGTGCTATCACAGACTTATTTTTACAAATAATCTGTTTTAGTGTTGCTGCGTTCCAAGACATATAACATTTTTATAGAACATAACTGTGAGGGTTAATATATTACATTCCTCTTGTGATAACTGTTATCGCTATTGCTGTAGAGTATAACAGGTATCACTAGAGAAATGTTTGCATATTTTACTCTTTAGATTGGGTATGGACAGAATAGGGACAGTATAGGGACAGTGCAAGTGTGTAAAATGTAAACCTTATTGATGTTTATATGTGGGGTAGAAGTGTTTAGTGTGATATATTTGACACATAAGTTGGATTCTCAAACAAGACCAGACCCAATCTCTAGGTGCTAAACAACCCAAGATATGAAGGAGCTGCCCTACTCCCTTCACCCTGCTGCCCATGTTCTGCTTGGGCTGAATTGTTAGGTCATTTTCTGAAAATGTTAAGCTGCTTATTGGCCTTCTTATGCAAAATCACTGTGACCAGACCGAGTTCCCTGGTAGTGACTCAATTACAACATTACATATTACACTGATCAGTGCAATGCATGTCTGTGGGCATTATTATCTAGGCCTATCAAGAAAACAATAGTCATCTAGTTCTCCTATACTTATTATAATGAGGATTACCTTGCAGATAACATTTTCCCCTTACAGCAGCAGTAAACTGACAATTGATTACTTATCTAAATCGAAGTTTTACCTCTGTGCCCACTTCTATAGAAGGACAGTATTTATTATTTCATTTTTACTGGCACAGCACTGCAGAAATGAAAAGCAGCCAAAAGTTCTAAAAAAAAATATGTGTTCTCCATGAATATTGAGTTAAAACAAAATATCTCTTTCTGATAGACACGTCTTTTTAAAAAGACATAAATAAATTCAACCTAATATGGTAAAGATATACCCTGTATGTCAATATTTTAGTCTACCTTTGTGACAAGTAACACATATCTATATATTTATTTTTAAGGTCACAAGATTTCAAGTATGCAAAGAAGGCCTGAGGTGGACTGACAATAATGGAGAGGACAGAGAAAAAACTGCACACATACAAATACAGCCACATAGTGCAGAAACACCTAAAATGGATCTCACAATCCAGTCAACAATAAATTACACAGTCAATGGTATACAAGCAAAGAGGGATGATTCAGACATTAAGATAAGAAGGAATGCCATAATAAAGTACCAACGTAAAAGAGATCTGGGTCATATGACAGCAACTACCAAAAAGGCGAACCAGTGTAAAGAAACATAAACCACACAAAATCATTCAAAGTCACAATGTTTATAACAGATCCAGAAAAATTCAAGTAGATGATATGTTCAAACACAAACTGGTAAAAGGAAGCATCCTAAAACAATTACAGAAAAGAAGCACTGACTATGAAGACACTCGAAATGATCTATACCATTCACCAGATATTTCTTATGATTGGGATGCACAAGAAGACTTCAATGAGAATGATGATTCACAAGAACTGAAGGAGTCTGGAGGCCTAACCAAAAATAAAGAAGATTTTGCCTCAAATCTCATGAATGAAAACAGTGACTCAAGTGAATCAGATTACATTAGATCAAGTGAGTCAACCAAACCAAGAGGTTCCTCAGAATCGAGCAGCCCTGTGGGGCCAAATGAGTCTAGCCACAATACTAAATCAAAGGAATCCATCAGTGATGTCATTAAGAATACAATTGCTTTAAATGAAACTAGTGACTCTCGAGAATCTTCTGAGCCAAATGTTTAAAACAGTGTTTTCACTACTCCAGTCTCCATCAATGAGGCTGTCAATGGGCTTAGTGAATCTAGGCTTTCAAATGAGTCATGGAGTCAATCCAATGAACAAAATAAATCTAAAATCAATTAATTTCTACTTCTAATAAATTGAATAATTTAAGCATTTCTACCACCACTAGTCTTTCGACAGTCTACCACACTCTCAGATAACAGCATAGAAAAAAGCAGTCAATATATCGAAGGCACCACAATCACAAATGGCATTGAAGACAATGAGATACATAGTTGACTTATTAACTGTATCACCAGTGTCTCTTTTAATGGGAAGGGTTAGAAAACAAAGCATCAACTCTTGTTACATTGGAGCAATGTGCACCAGTGTACCATACACTGTATAGTAGAACATCACTACGTAAGCTTATATTAATCATGTGACTCATATAATACTACGTTGTATTAAACTAAATTCCTGCCAATAAAAGCATCTTACAAAATTTGTTTTTTTTTCTGTTAAACTCTTTTTTCAATTTTATTTATAGCTTACACAAGTGTACTGCCTGGAAGACAGATTGCCACTCATTAAAGGACTTTTCACACTGGCTGACAATCGTTCAGATAATCGTTAATGAGTGTTCATAGGAATGCTCGTTACCGATTCTGCCAGTGTAAAGGTGCCGCTGATTACCCGATGAATGAGTGAAACACTCATTAATCGGGCAATATGATAATTTGTGCAGACACTAAAATCATTGTTTGCCAGGAGGAAATCACTTCATGTAAATTATAGAGAGAAGTGCCTATGTATATATATATATATATATATATATATATATATACATAATGTCCCCTGTAGTATGCCCCATTGAAGAGGGAAGTGCCCAGCTGTATATATATATGTATATATATATATATATATATATATATATATATATAGATATATATAGAGGTGGCTTTGTGGTTCGCCCAGTGGTCGTTTCGCAGCGAACTTTGCTAGTTTGTGATTCGCCAAACATGCTAACATATGGCGATGTTTGCATGCGCCATATTCTTTTGCATTGTGCCGAACTTTGACCCATGACACATCCATCAGGTGGGACAGGACAGCCAATTGAGACGTTTCAGCACATGGACACACCCCCACCCTATAACAGAACCCGATCTGGCAGCCATTTTACATTCTGTGTTTTGCCAGTCTAGGGAGAGGTTGCTATGTGGAGCAGGGACAGGCTATTAGGGACACCAAACGCTAGCTAATAGGGCCACAAAAGTTCTTTCAAGGACTGGTATAGGTGTGCTATCAATAGGTGTGATATACTGAGGGGTGTGATATACTTATAATATACTTTCTAACATAGAAAGTATATTATAGTGCATTTGTATTGTGCAGCAGTTGTGTGCGGTTCTGCTGTGATACCACATATAGAGGGACAAATGCTATTGGAATTACTAATTGCAACTGGTTTGATATACCTGTTGCCCCCCAAAAAACTGATTGAGGGGTGTAATATGCCTATAATATACTTTCTAACATAGAAAGAATATAGTGCATATGTATTGTGCAGCAGTTGTGTGTGGTTCTGCTGCAGGTATATAGAGGGACAAGCGCTATTGGAACAGCTATTTGCAACGGGTGTGATATACCTGTTGCCCCCCAAAAAACTGATTGAGGAGTGCAATATACCTGCTTCCACAAAATACTGATTAAGGGGATTGATATACCTGCTCCCACAAAATACAGATTGAGGGGTGCAATATACCTGCTTCCGCAAAATACTGATTAAGGGGTTTGATATACCTGCTTCCACAAAATACAGATTGAGGGGTGCAATATACCTGCTTCCATCAAATATTGATTAAGGGGTTCTATATACCTGCTTCCACAAAATACTGATTAAGGGGATTGATATATCTGCTTCCAAAAAATACTGATTAAGGGGTTTGATATACCTGCTTCAACAAAATACTAAAAAAGGGGTTTGATATACCTGTTTCCACAAAATACAGATTGAGGGGTGCGATATACCTCTTCCACCAAATATTGATTAAGGGGTGCGATATACCTACTTACACAAAATACTGATTAAGGGGATTGATATACTGTCTTCCACAAAATACTGTTTAAGGGGATTGATATACCTGCTTCCACCAAATATTGATTGAGGCCTGCGATACACCTGCTTCCACAAAATACTGATTATGGGGTTTGATATACCTGCTTGCAGAAATGAAAATCGCTTGCAAGTTATCATTTGCGGCATTCAGGGCCGTGTTTCAGGTGTTGCCATGCAACCGGCGACGCTTGGAAGCAGGTCCTTACCTCACTTCCGGTTCGCCCGTACCATGTGATGACAACTTCCGGTCCGGTGGAACGCACACGAGCGGCGTGCGTTCCACAGGCAATCACACATGCTGTGATTGCTATGGACAGGTGAGTTGGATATACAGGGGGGCGTACACCCACTAGGAAGTGGGGTAATATAAGGAGGTGAGCAACAACCACAAATTGCTCACCCAAATCGCCACTATTTGAGGTGAGACACAGCACTTGCTTGGGACACCTCTCATGTCATACCATACACCATAGATCCGAATTGAAAGTAGGAGGCTAAAAACTATCTTCCTTCAGTAAGTAATCTGAGTTTGAATCCAATCTATGAACATTGGCAACTCAGTTTTATATGTGACTTATACTTAGTGTGTGTTTGTTAATTTATTTCTAGTTACCCCTGAATACGTCTATGAAACCCCTGAGGAGGTCTGGAGTCTAGGACCGAAACATGGCATGTAGGGTTTTGTATTAGGGAAAAAATAGCACAAGGCCCATACTGAGGGACAGGATCGGTATGGGGTCGCCCCTGTCGGGGCGGGTGCTCCATGTGTGCTAGGCAGCTGCTCAAGTAGCCCCCCACCTGTATGTAGGTAGGAAAGACATATTAGGGCTATACAGGAGTGCCATATTGCCTATAGACATCAGCACCTTGGTCACACAGGTTCCGGTGGTCCACCTACTACCTGAACCATTCTCCACAGGCTGTGGAACCCATCAAACAGGGTAAGATCCACCCTTTATTTATTTATGCTATAGTGGAGGTGTTTGTCCTTAATGTTTCTCACCAAGTGGCATTTATTTTAAATGATTTAGTAAATGTTATGTTTTAAAATTCCTATTCACAATACAATTCAGTTATATTTGGGTGTGAACATATACCGCAAACGCATCTCCACTGTGTGTTAGTATAATTAATACCGTATACCTGCTTCCACCAAATATTAATTAAGGGGTTCTATATACCTGCTTCCACAAAATATAGATTGAGGGGTGCGATATACCTGCTTCCACAAAATATTGATTAAGGGGTTTTATATATCTGCTTCCACAAAATACTGATTGAGGGGTGCGATATACCTGCTTCCACAAAATATTGATTAAGGGGTTCTATATAACTGTTTCCACAAAATGCTGATTGAGAGGTGCGATATACCTGCTTCCACAAAATACTGATTAAGGGGTTTGATATCCCTGCTTCCACCAAATATATTTTGAGGGGTGCGATATACCTGCTTCCACCAAATACTGATTGAGGTCTGGAATACACCTGCTTCCACAAAATACTGATTGAGGGGTGCTATATACCTGCTTCCGCAAAATACTGATTAAGGGGTTTTATATACCTGCTTCTACAAAATACTGATTGAGGGGTGCAATATACCTGCTTCCACCAAATATTGATTAAGGGGTTCTATATACCGGCTTCCACAAAATACAGATTGAGGGGTGCGATATACCTGCTTCCACCAAATATTGATTGAAGCCTGCGATAAACCTGCTTCCACAAAATACTGATTGAGGGGTGCGATACACCTGCTGCCACCAAATATTGATTAAGGGGTTCTATATACCTGTTTCCACCAAATGCTGATTGAGGCCATTCCCAGACCTTACCGATGCACAGCCATTCTTGGCATCGGATGAGGAAGAGGCGGTAGCAACGTCCGTCACCCAGGGGTCTGGCGATAGTACCCAGCTCAGCCCAAGGAGGGTGGTCCCCGCTGTTGCTGCCTACTCCAAGATCTCTAATGTCAGTGGTGATGAAGGTGACGATGATGACGTGTCGATGGACGTCACGTCGGTGCCCACAAGAGAGGAAGAGGAGGGGAGTTCAGAGGGAGATATGGTACAGCAGATAGGGAGGAGAAGGAGAAGTAGGCAGAACTCGCAGTGCACTGGAGGCAAAAAGCAGACTGCAAATGTATCTGGAGTGAGCCTTCCACCATGCACGATCACATCTTGCGCTCCCAGGACGTCGGCACATGGCTCTGCAGTGTGGGCTTTTTTTAACGTGTCAGCTGCTGACAATAGTGTTGCCATCTGCAGCCCAACACTCACCTAGGGACGATGCCTTAATAAGGCACCTGGCCTCCCATTACCAAGCCCAGTGGGAGCAACGTCGTCAGAACCCTCAAAGCCACACTCCCGGCGCTCCACGTCCTGCCTCTTCTCCTTCTCCTTTCTCCTCACATTTGTCCTCCACTCCACCTTCCACCATGCCGTCATCACGTTCATCTGGCAGAAGGCAGGCTTCCGTGGGCCAAATGTTCAAGCGTAAAAAGTTGATGATGCCGGATAACCCTCTTGCCCAACGGCTGACCGCTGGCTTATCAGAACTGCTAGCCCGCCAACTACTGCCAAATTTTCTAAAGGCCTCCGAGTCCACCAGTTTATATAGTGGACTCGGAGGCCTTTAAAAAATTTGTGGCCATTGGCACACCGCAATGGAAAGTCCCCGGAAGGAAATATTTCTCCCAGAAGGGCATCCTAGAGCTATATGGCCACATTCAGCAGCAGGTGAATATATTTATGGCACACAGTGTTGGTGCCAAGATACATCTGACCACAGACACATGGTCTAGCAAACATTGGCAGGGAAGATACATAATTTTTACTGCCCACTGGGTGAACCTTCTGACGGCCGTCAAGCATGTAACCCGTGGCACCCGTGTGGATCTGGTGTTGCCGCCACGGATTGCATGCAGGCCTGCCTTTTCTTCTCCTACTCCATACTTTATCTCCTCCTCAGCTGACTCCTACTTTACACTGCTACCGCCTCTTCCGTTGCACCCCCCCAAGCTCCCCAGAACCTATTCGATGTGCCAGGTAAGACGTTGCCATGCTTTCAGCACTGCGGTCACAGGCCAATCAGTGGCTAACCCAGCTCAATTTGACAGTTGTTTAAGTGGTGTGCGACAACCATGCCAATCTGCTGAGCGTGCAAAAAGAGGGCAAAATGACACACGTGCCGTGCATGGCACGCGTCCTGAACTTAGTCATGCAGCGATTCGTTGCCAAATACCCCGGAGTCCAGGACGTCTTGCGGAAGGCCAGGCTCGCCTTGCTGACGTTCAGCAGCGACACAACCTGCCCGTTAGATGTCTAATTTGTGACAGCCTGACGCGCTGGAACTCCACCATGTTTATGCTTGATAAGCTGCTCTAGCAGCAACGTGCCGTTAACGACTGCCTGTACGAACTCTGCAGCAGGACAGGTTCTGGGGAGCTTGGTTTCTTTTCACCGCACCAATGGCTGCTCTTGCGCGACGCATGCAGACTTCTGCGGCCATCTGATGAGATCACCAAACTGGTCAGTTCCAGCCAGGGCACCCTCAGTGACATCGCACCTTATGCCTTCTTTCTGGAGCGTGCATTGCATTGTGTCATTGATCAAGCCGTCCAGGAGCTGGAAGATAAGGAAGTCGAAATGCTGAATGAATTCCCAGGAAGGCTACTCCATCTGAGATAAGTCACCAGGAGTGTAAAGAGGAGTCAGAGGAGGATGATGGCTGCTTGGAGGAGGAGGAGCAAGAAGAGCAGACTTTTAGGGGGACTTTAAACTTTTCGGGGATCCATTGTGTTGTCCGTGGCTGGGGGGAGGAGACCGAGGGCGACATTCTCCTGGGCGATGAGCAGGAGCCAGGGTGCTCCACCGCTTCCAATTTAGTGCAAATGGGGCCTTTATGCTCCAGTGTTTGAAGAGGGACCCGCGTATAAAAAGCATATAGGGCAAGGACCAGTACTGGATGGCAACGTACTTAGACCCCCGATACAAACACAAAATGGCGGACATGTTACCAGCATCACAGAGGGCTGGCAGAATGCAGCATTTCCAGGCCTCGCTGCGATGCTTGCTGCAATGCATTTCCAGATGCTGCATTCTGCTGTTGCGGGCGCTGGAAGAGGAATTTCCACCCACAGTGAAACAGGTGCGGGTACCAATCCTACCACGCCTGCAAGAAGAGGGAGGTTTGAAGATGTGTTGGTCACTTCAGATATGAGATCATTTTTGCAGCCAACCCATTGACAGCCGCCCTCCGGATCCAGCCTCAGGGAACGCCTAGATCGACAGGCATCTGACTACACCAGGTTAACGGCTGATGTGGACGCTCTGAGAAGTGAGGAACCCCTGGTGTGCAGGCTTGACCTGTGGACAGAGCTGGCACAATTTGCCATGGAACTCTTGGCTTGGCCCTCATCGAGTGTCCTGTCCGAAAGGACGTTCAGCGCAGAAGGGGGCATCGTGACCGATAAGCGCACTCGCCTACCTCACATTTCTAAAAATGAATGAGGCATGTCTCTCGGAGGAATTCAACAACTGTGACGACCATGTGTAATAGAATTTCCTAATGTCAGCCCACACATATCCGCCACCAGAAGGAACAAAGAATGGTCCTTGTCTTATGTATATACAACGACATAAAAGGCCTTTACTCCAGTGGTCTATAGTATAAATATAAAAATATAATATTTTATCCAGTGACCGCCTAATGTACCTCCAGTCACATCATCACAAAATATTTTCTGTCAGGTGAATGCCTAATTTGTGGGGCCTGTACTGGCTTACAGTAAAATTGTTATCCACTGACCGTCCTAATATACCTTCAGCCACATAATCACAAACGTCCCGGCCGATGTTTGTCCATCACTATATATTTATATATTAATATATATATATATATATATATATATATACATAAAAGACTCCCCATATATATATATATATAAATATATATATATATATATATATATATATATATATATATAAGCAAAAAACGGAACAGCACCTCCTGAGACTAATCGCAGGTGCAGGCTACCCGGCAATAATACAGCAAACAAATAAAGTAGCAGCACACCACTAAATGCACTAAGACTGAGTATACAAGTGAATATGTGAACAGGGTCAAATACATGACGCCAATATTATTATTATTATTATTATTTACTGCAAATGCAGTAAAGAAGCTTTTAGCGCACATTATTGATCAAAAATATGTCGGGCCCACCTACCAGGCGACAAGGTTGCTTCTTATCAGGTGGGACCTACTCTAACATGGAGGGTCCAGCTCCATTTTCACTCTGATTTAAAAACACCAAGGGCTGGGGGATGGGCGAGGAGTGCTAAGTTCCAAAGAGGATGCCTAGTCCTCTATAATATACATATAAGCAAAAAACGGAACAGCACCTCCTGAGACTAATCGCAGGTGCAGGCTACCCGGCAATAATACAGCAAACAAATAAAGTAGCAGCACACCACTAAATGCACTAAGACTGAGTATACAAGTGAATATGTGAACAGGGTCAAATACATGACGCCAATATTATTATTATTATTTACTGCAAATGCATGTATCCTCGCATGTATCCTCGCCCATCCCCCATGTGTGTATGTGTACATGTATGCACATATGTATACACACTATTTTAACTACTGTCTTCGAGCTACTATGAACTTTTGATCATTTACACTGCCCAGACTACTGTAATAACCATATGTTTTTTCAGACTTGATAAAGGGGTCCTGAGTACCCCGAAACGCGTCGTCTTTTTAAAAAAAAAATGTCGTATCCAAGCCCGGGTTGTGATTTGCGCCTTAAGTCCATCGGCTCGCCGCACAAATCCAGTGCAGACGAGACCTTTTTTATATCTCCCATCGGGGGGCTGCTGTGCCTTTGCAGCCCCCAGACAGGATGGGGTGACAGAGGCAGGGAGCCCCCCTCCTTACCCTTCCCCGTCTGCAAAGTTGTGGCCACAACTGAGCAGACGGGGAAGGTTCCCATGGCAACAGGACGCCTTTTCAGGCATCCTGCTGTCCATGGTGCTGAACAGATCTGTGCTAAAGGCATAGATCTGTTCAGACAAAGTGTAAGTAAAATACAGTAAAAAAAACACTATATAGTGTACTGTACTGTATTATACAGACATCAGACCCACTGGATCTTCAAGAACCGACTGAAAACGGTGAGCCCATATGGGCTCAATGAAATTTTGTCTTTTGGCTGCTTTATCTAAAAATGTGTTCGAATATATTGTGGTGCGTTTTTTCATTTCTTTCATTCGGTTAGTTCTAGTTAGCTTATGAGAATGATACACTATCGAATTAAGTATAACCACTATTCTCACTCACTCACCCTTTTGGATAAATATATTTATCTTTTGAAAACTTGTCGTATCTAATCTCGTTGATCATGATTATAGTATATTTTTTTCAGGACTACACAAATGAAAATATCAGACCGGAATAGGTCTACATTTCAATATTTATATTTAAATGGTACTTTTATCAGGTGGTAGGACTAAATCATTAGTTCTAGTATTAACAATAGAATGTCCTCCCTTTGTTTCCATTTACCGTCCCATACCATCTATTCCAACTCCTAAAATTATCTATATATACACTATTATGATATTTTTACCTCAATGAATTATTGATTATGCCCTTACATGTAATATTTTTTCCATTTTGCGATGTATTATTCAAGATTCTAGCGCATGTCTATGATCGAATCACTTTGGAACGCATATACCATGCGTTCCAGTGTCCTTTTACGTCACTTCCGGCGCATTATGCCGACTTCCGGTCTTCCATGCGTTCCATCTCCGGTTTGCGTTCCACCAACAGCCAATGGTAGCGGTCGGCGCTCATATTATGACGCACTTCCGGTCTCGGCATGGGCGATGGTGGAACGCACGCCGCACATCATAAACCATGAGGTATGTATCCAATATATTACGTTAATTAGAATCAGTATATATAGAGGGGCAGTTGCAGAGAGTACTCTGGACTGCATTATTCAGTTGGACATATCTACAGAGAGCTATTGGGCTGACGGCTATCGTGCCACTGATCCATCTGGTTATTTCTATCTTTATATTTTTTACATCCCCTGATGAATCCGGTAATATATGTATCGGAGGAAACGCGTTGGGATTATAGAACAACTCTTTTTTGGCTGTACTGACACTGGGAGATATTTTTTTCAGGGACAGGATAACAGGGACAGCCGTCGATAAGTGGGGTCGCTCTCTCTGGGGGTGATTCTCCCGCATATAGGCGGGAGACCTCTCTGCTTTTAGGCAGGGCCTTACCAGTCGGATAGGGATTTTATCTTCCCAGCTATCCACCTGTCCTCTATAAGAAGAGCCGGTGACTACAATACTTTTCTATCAGTTCTTGTGGACCTTCCCACTACAAACACGTATATCCTGCTACGGTACGACTCATCTCCGTAAACAGAACAATCATCGAACCGTGAGTGGGACTATTTAGTCCAAAATTCGTGCTCTTTATTATGTACATTTACCCTGTGCCTCATTGTGCATAAGTCCACTGTATCTGATATATGCAGCTATCGAAACATTTCTGTGGGACTTATTTTAAATAATAATGACTAAAAGTTAAGTTTTAAGTAGGATAACTATTCAGTGATATAGAACCAAGTGGGTCTGGGTCAAAAAAATGTAAAAAAAAGTGAAAAAAGTTAAGATGAAAAAAAAAACACATTTATCACTGAATCAAAATTAACAAAATAAAATACACTACACATATTTGGTATCGCCGCGTCCGTAACGACCTGATCTATAAAATGGTCATGTTACTTTTCCCGCACGGTAAACGCCATAAAAATAAAAAAATAAAAACTATGAGAAAATTGAAATTTTGCTCACCTTCCTTCCCAAAAAAGGTAATAAAAGTGATCAAAAAAGTCGCATGTACGCCAAAATACTACCAATCAAACCGTCATCTCATCCCACAAAAATCATACCCTACCCAAGATAATCGCCCAAAAACTGAAAAAACTATGGCTCTTAGACTATGGAAACACTAAAACATAATTTTTTTTGTTTCAAAAATGAAATCATTGTGTAAAACTTACATAAATAAAAATAAAGTATACATATTACATATCGCCGCGTCCGTATCGACCAGCTCTATAAAAAAATTAAATGACCTAACCCCTCAGATGACCACCGTAAAAAAACAAAAATAAAAACGGTGTAAAAAAAGCCATTTTTTGTCATCTTAAGTCACAAAAAGTGTAATAGCAAGCGATCAAAAAGTCATATGCACCCCAACATAGTGCCAATCAAACCGTCATCTCATCTTGCAAAAAATAAGACCCTACTTAAGATAATTGCACAAAAACTGAAAAAACTATGGCTCTTAGACTATGGAGACACTAAAACATTTTTTGGGTTTTAAAAATGAAGTCATTGTATAAAACTTACATAAATAAAAAAAATTGTATACATATTAGGAATCACCGCGTCCGTGACAACCTGCTCTATAAAATTACCACATGATCTAACCTGTCAGATGAATGTTGTAAATAACAACAACAAAAATGTGCCAAAAAAGCTATTTCTTGTTACCTTGCCGCACAAAAATTGTAATATAGAGCAACCAAAAATCATATGTTCCCTAAACTAGTACCAACAAAACTGCCACCCTATCCCATAGTTTCTAAAATGGGGTCACATTTTTGGAGTTTCTACTCTAGGGGTGCATCAGGGGGGCTTCAAATGGGACATGGTGTAAAAAAAAAACAGTCCAGCAAAATCTGCCTTCCAAAAACCGTATGGCATTCCTTTCCTTCTGCGCCCTGCCGTGTGCCCGTACAGCAGTTTACGACCACATATGGGGTGTTTCTGTAAACTACAGAATCAGGGCCATAAATAATGAGTTTTGTTTGGCGGGGGCGTGGCCTGCACGCTGATGGCGCCGGTCACATAGCGCTTCTGCTCCGGGCTCAACCGCTAACAAGCAGCTCACAGCTACTACTTCTGCAATCTACCGTAACATATTGAGGCTCCACAAGGTGCTGCAGACATGGGGAAGGTCAGAAGGCGCCCTGCTCCAGCGAAATTGACAGAATTCTTCGGCAAAATGACGCCAGTAGAGCCCGTCCAGAGAGGGACTCCATCTCCGGCATGTGCGTCGGCCTCCCCGGCGGGAACGCCATTGCCATCTATGCACGGCTCTGCTGATAGACGTGGGACTGAGCGGGAAACCTTTGAACCTACTCAGCTCACAGCAGACATTATGCGTTCCATGTTGGATAACCTGCGCTCCTATATGAAAGAGGACATGCTGGGGCTCTTGAAGGACCTTCGAAAAGATATTCAAAGCATTGGGGAACGTACGTCCCACCTGGAGGTCAAAATGGCCGAGTTCGCTGCATCCCATAACACCCTTATCGATGCCCACGAGGCCATGGAGGATGATATAGCTAAACTCACAGCCAAGCTGCAGGACCTGGATGACAGACATAGGCGGAATAACGTTAGAATCCGCGGGATCCCAGAGTCTGTCGAGGCTAATGATCTGGAACACCTCCTGCAACAACTGATTAAAGCAGCGCTGCCTGAGTCCACGGAAAGGGACTTAATAATCAATCGCATCCACAGGGTGCCTAAGCCTAAGGGGCTTGATTCATCTCTCCCCCGCGATGTCATTGCCCGGATTCACTTCTATACCGTCAAAGAAGCGTTCCTGAGGGTCTTGCGGCAAAATCCGACCCCAATGGAGAAGTTTACCGGCATAGCGGTCTACACGGATCTTTCTGCAGCTACCCTTGCGAAAAGGAGAGAATTCGCCCCGGTCACCGCAGTGTGAAGGCAACAGCAAATAAGATACCGCTGGGGGTTCCCAGTGAAGCTGCTGGTCACCTATAATGGAGGTCTGCAGATTTTCAACTCACCTCAAGTGGCGAATCGGCATATGATTGAATGAGGCCTCATCTCCGAAGATTCTCATCGGGCAAGGGGGACCGCCCCACGGCCAGACAAGATCCCTTAGGACTGGGACGTCGCCTGATGCGTGAGTTTTCTCCAGTTGGGAGTAGTCGTCTGTTTGACTGCACTCATTGGCGGTAGTCCGTGGCAGGGAGCTTGGTTCTCTGCCCTAACTGGACTTTTCTGTTTGGTCCTTGGACCGTTACTTTCTTGGTCGGGCTAGTTAAGCCTTGCTGACCATGCTACATTTGCATTTAACTTTTCTTTTTCTTTTCAATGTTATTCGTTTTATTTTTTGGTTGGTTCCTGTGAGTACTACATGCTTACTATGTGCCATGTGTGTTCTAGCTTTATGGAGCATTTACGATGAAGTAGAGCAATGCGTGTTGAAGGGTAATTATATGTGTAAATTATGGGGGTAAAAATCTTCTCTCTCAATGTACGGGGGCTAAATACTCCATTTAGGCGTACGCAGCTCTGGTCTGAAGCCCTTAAGGCTAAGTGCGATGTGCTCTTTATTCAGGAGTCGCACCTGATAGAGAAAGATGCTTTTAGATGTAAACACAAAAACTTCCCTGTGATCCATCAATCCCATACTAAAAAGAAGAGGAAAGCAGGGGTATTCATTGGAATAAAATCTACGATCACCTTCTCCCTGAAGAAATGTGTAAAGGACTCAGCAGGGAGATATATTATTTTAATATGTACGTTAGATGGTAAACCATTTACTTTGGTTTCAGTGCAGGGATGCCGCCGCACAGAGTTACAAACGACTCTGTATGAGTCCGCCTTTCATGATGTATGGAGGTATCAGCACAGTGATGAGCGAGATTATACTTTTATATCTACCTCACATTTATCTCAATCTCGCATCGATTACATTTTAGTGTCCAAGGGCCTCCTGCACAGGGTCACACGATCCGACATTGGGGGAGCAACGTGGTCAGACCACTCCCCAGTGTGTATTGTTATTGAAGATGGTCTCCCTAATCTCTCAAGTCCTCAGTGGAGAATGAATACTTATCTTCTTAAGTGCCCTGAGAGAGTTAAAAAGATCACAGATACTTTACAGGAGTTCTTGCAGTTTAATGATCTACCTGACACTAGTACGAATTCTTTATGGCTCACTCATAAGGCATTTATGAGGGGGATCTTATTACAGCTAGCGGCAAGAATGAATAAAAGCAGACACAAAGCTCTCCAAGATGCTCTAACTAGACTGCAATCTGCCGAAAAGAGTCATAAACTTCATAATAACCCTTCAATATTAGCTTCTCTCCAGGAGTGTAGAACTGCACTCAGAACCCTTCTTTTATATCGCCAAGAATTGGGCATGAAGCGAATGCATTCCAACTTTTATCACACGGGTGATAGAGCAGAGCAGCCGCAGCCAGGATAACCACGCTAAAATCTAACAAAAAAGTGTATACGCACCCCCAGGAAATAGCAGACGCTTTCGCGTCATATTATTCTTCTTTGTACAATCTGAGATTAGGTGACAATACCATCCAGCCGTCTGTTGAGTCAATCTCGACATATCTAGCTTCTCTTAAGCTCCCCACAGTGTCTTCAGATGATCTAAAGGCTCTAAACAGACAAATTTCCGCCGCAGAAATTCTCACTGCGGTTAAGGCTACCCCATCTAATAAAGCCCCAGGACCAGATGGACTCCCAGTGGAGTATTATAAAACATTCCAAAGCACGTTGCTTCCCCACTTGACTAAGTTGTACAACGCATTCTTGACTACTGGGGATATTCCACCTGAGATGTTAACAGCCACGGTAGTTACTTTACCTAAGCCAGGCAAGACTCCTGATGCCCCCGAGAATTTCAGGCCAATCTCCCTGCTGAATGCAGACCTTAAGCTGTTTGCCAAAATAATAGCCTCCCATCTTAATGAGGTACTGCCTGCTCTAATGAGTTTTGTTTGGCTGTTAACCCTTGCTTTGTAACTGGAAAAAAATATTAAAATGGAAAATCTGCCAAAAAAGTGAAATTTTGAAATTGTATCTCTATTTTCCATTAAATCTTGTGCAACACCTAAAGGGTTAACAAAGTTTGTAAAATCAGTTTTGAATACCTTTAGGGGTGTAGTTTCTTAGATGGGGTCACTTTTATGGAGTTTCTACTCTAGGGGTGCATCAGGGGGGCTTCATATGGGACATGGTGTCATAAAACCAGTCCAGCAAAATCTGGCTTCCAAAAACCATACGGCGTACCTTTCCCTCTACGCCCTACTGTGTGCCCGTACAGTAGTTTACGGCCACATATGGGGTGTTTCTGTAAACGGCAGAGTCAGGGCAATAAAGATACAGTCTTATTTGGCTGTTAACCCTTGCTTTGTTAGTGGAAAAAATGGGTTAAAATGGAAAATTAGGCACAAAAAAAGGAAATTCTCAAATTTCATCCCCATTTGCCAATAACTCTTGTGCAACACCTAAAGGGTTAACAAAGTTTGTAAAATCTGTTTTGTATACCTTGAGGGGTGTAGTTTATAGAATGGGGTCATTTTTGGGCGGTTTCTATTATGTAAGCCTCGCAAAGTGACTTCAGACCTGTAGTGGTCCCTAAAAATTTGTTTTTTGTAAATTTCTGATAAATTTCAAGATTTGCTTCTAAACTTCTAAGCCTTGTAACATCCCCAAAAAATAAAATATCATTCCCAAAATAATTCAAACATGAAGTAGACATATGGGGAATGTAAAGTCATCACAATTTTTGGGGGTATTACTATGTATTACAGAAGTAGAGAAACTGAAACTTTGAAATTTCCTAATTTTCCAAATATTTGGTAAATTAGGTATTTTTTTATGCAAAAAAAATAATTTTTGGGACTTCATTTTACCAGTGTCATGAAGTACAATATGTGACGAAAAAACAATCTCAGAATGGCCTGGATAAGTCAAAGTGTTTTAAAGTTATGGGCACTTAAAGTGACACTGGTCAGATTTGCAAAAAATGGCCAAGTCCTTAAGGTAAAATAGGGCTGAGTCCTTAAGGGGTTAAGCGTTATCTTTCTTTTCTTTAGCAGGTTGGAAATATCAATTACTATTTTTTTTATCTTTTCTGGGGGAATAGAAAACTGCATATTAATTGTGTCTATATCAATGCCTAAAAATGTTAGGCTAGTTGTAGGGAAAACAGTCTTTTCTTCTGTGAGTGGAATATAATTTTTTTTTGCTAAAGATATAAATTTATTTAATAATAAAAGACAATCATGTCTTTTGAATAGAAAGTCATCTAGATAATGAATGACTCTTCCTATACGCGGAGGTTGTTCTAATACCCACTGTACCAATGTAGAAAACGCTTTGAAATAGTAGCATGACGGAGTGAAGCCCATGGGTAGTGCCTTGTCAAAGAAAAAGGCTCCTTGGAATTTAAATCCTAAGGAGTTGAAGCCCTTTGGGTGAATAGGTAATAATCGAAAAGCAGACTTTATGTCAGTTTTTGCCAGTAGAGTATTATTGCCCATTTCATTTCATATTTTCAGTGCCGAGTCAAATGAGGTGTAAGACACCGAAGCAGTGTTTTTGTCAATCTCATAATTTAGAGAACTTTTTTCCGAATAAGAAATATTATGGATCAAACGGAATGAATTATTACCTTTCTTTGGTACAATACCAATTGGGGATAGACAAAAGTTAATAAAAGGAGGGGCTGAGAATGGGCCTGCTACTTTGCCTAGTTCGATTTCTTTATATATTTTTTCTTTTACAATGTTTGGGTTTAAATTAACTGATTTTAAATGATTTACCCTTTGGCAACCTAATTGTTTGTATTCTAGCACAAAATAAAAACTTTTTAGAATCCAGTGTATAGGAGTTAACCTATCCGTTTGTCTGGATAGCAGCTTAGCCATGGGGTTAATTTTGTTAAACTCACTGGTGTCGTGATTTTTTCTGTGAGTATCCTTAGTATTGGGATTAATCCCCATTTTTTTGTAACATTGAAATACTGGATGGGAAGCATTGCAGAAGGTGCATTCGTGTCGATATTTGCAATTGATTGTCCATCTGCATTGGATGCCTCTTTTTGAAAATTGTGTGTTAGAAAATTGACAAAATTATGGTTTCTTTGTGTTAGCATTAAATTAAGCCATAGACCCACGTCTTTAGTACCCCACTAAATGTGCGGGTAAACAGACAATTTTTGTCTGAACATTTCATCATATGTATTCCATGCGTTACCGCCAAAATTGCGATAAGCCGCGAGAATTGAATCCATATGGTAAAAAAGACTGCTACATAGTTCGGGTTGTTTTTCACCCATAACCGCTGAATATATAGCAAATGCCTGAATCCAGTTCAAAATAGATATGTTTTTTGAGTTTTTTGTCTCCTCATCGTTTTTTGACTTTTTATTTTTATTTTTTGAACTATCTTTAGCAGATGGAAGCAAATGATGTACATCAATAAATTCCCTCTTCCATATTTTTTCTTTAATGGAAGGGGTTAGGTGGTAACCCAGGGGAGAAATGTGACAGATCATTGCTTCTTTTAAGCAAGAATCTGATATTTCATTTGTAATTTGAGGTAATTGCTTAACAGTTGAGTCATCTGACCCAACATAAACTGGGTCAGATATGACGTGAATTTTAGGATTTGAAATGTTTATTGATTTATCCGAAACATTTGATTTGGAATTTAAGTTCCAAATGTTGAATAAAGGGATTTTGTTTTTATTATTTTTTGTGGACATAAACTTAATGAATTCGTTAAATAGAGTAATTTTTGTCTTTGGAGATTTTTTGAGTGGTAGTGGGAAAAGGTGAGGTGCACAAAACAGTATTGTCACCATAACTGGTTAAATTTATCTCACCCTCTTGTTGAACTGGTAGGGTTGGTTCGGCTGGCTTGGCTGGCTGGTTCAGTTCAGCTGGCTCAATCAGATGGTCCTTCTGAGAGGAGGATCTGAGATGATCCGTTGGGGATTTGCGGATCCTAGACTTTTTGGATGGTGGAGGTGGTGTGTAGACAATCCTGTCCCGGCGATTCCTCTTTCTTCTGTCCGATAAGCTTGAATAGACACCGCGCATGAGCGCCCCGGTGACGACATCGGGATTGATCTTCTCTGGGCTCGTGCTTTGTACTGCGCAGAAGCCCAAAAGAGAAGATCCTGGAGCGTCTTCTGTCAGGTAAGTGGTCTGAGATAAACATTTTCTCAGCCATTCTTCACCTCCTTCTTCCTCCGCCTTGTATATGAGTTGTTTTAGCAAGTCTTCCATGCTGCCCATTGACGTAGTGGTGCTGAGATGATTATCTGCACCGTGAGTGCGCACTAACCGTTTGTTTTCTTATTTTATAGGTCTCCAACGCCTTGACCTTTAGACTGCCATCCAATGATGGAGATGATGGTGAAGATGAGGATAAGAGCTCCAATTCTTCCGTTAGGCTACGTGTATGACACCTATTACCCTGTAAGACAACTTTATTGAATACATAACCGATACAATGAACGGAACCATGACACCATGCGTTCCCTTCATTGTATTATTCAATGAGGCACATATTTTTTTTGTATTAGGGTATGGGCTGCTCCTGTGTCTACCAAAAAGTCAACCAAAAGGTTAGGGAACTGGCAGGTCTGCCAATCAGGGCGAACCTTCTTTATAGCATCCTGTATGGGTGCTTTTAATCCAGACATTAATGTATGTTTTAGTAGTCTCATGTCCTTACTGTCTCCTGTCTCATACCCATAGTCAAGCCAGAGTTGTTCTAAAGCTGTAGTGTAGTCAGCTACAGTCTGCTTAGAGTCTTGTGTTTGTGTCATAAAGATATCACTCTGATTGTCCTGTTGCTCTTTTACCTAGGGTTTAAGGGCCATGATACATTCCTGGCCTGACTGGTCTGTGGCCTTATCTATAGGGACAGCACCAGGAGCCTTTGCCAATATTTGATTCTTAAGTACCTCCCCTCCTTTTGTCTCTAGCAGACTCTCCATATCCACCCAAGTGGCTTTTTATGCGCTCTCGATACTTTCCAATTTACGAAGGAAAGTACTGGGGACAGTAAGGGGGTCTGGCAAAGTGTTACACAAGGCCAGCAACTCACTAGGAGTCCATTGCCGATAAACATTATAATCATGTGTTTCCACTTGCCCAGCTCTGACTGTGGGGAGGGTCTTATTGACCAGTGGGTACAAGCCCACACAGGAGTGTGGCTTGGGCCCCCCACAGGCTGAGCATCTCTCTCTCGTGTCTGGATTTTGTTGTCCACACTTAGGACAAGTCTACCACTCCGGGCCATTATATGGAGGTGGTGCTGTTGGAGAGAGATTTTTGTGGGTTTTGGGGGCTAATAGACCATACTTCATGAGGGATGATTAATTATTTTGTTGGCAATTAAATCACATCGCATATTTCATACATGGTCCCTTTGTCAGTGTATTTTGCCTTATAGCAAGTCATAGTCATTCCCTGGGCTACATCATGCCACATTGTGGCCTGGTCATATTTGTCATGGTCCTCCAACCCCCCTTTAAAATTAGTAAGAAATTTCTGCTATACATTTATCCAATGTTCCATTCTCACCTGTTCCCAATTTCTTTAGCATTTGTCTACAGTCTTTGGTTGCTTCAGTGCCCTTTGCGCATCCTGCAATATCAATTGCATAGACCCATTTCTCTGCTCCCTTCTCAGAGGAACGCTTACTCTGTGTAGCCCTCATCCCGTGGGTGCCTCCTTGTAATTCACTATCCAGGTACTCACACACCTGGTGAATTACAACAGTGCTATGGACACACTTCCGAGGCGGCACCACTATTCTCTACTACCAGTGGTGCTGTGGGCACGCTTCGGAGTCAGCAGTATCCACTGGTTGGCAACACTACAGTAAAGTCTTGCCCACACACAGAGTAACTCACACGTCCTCTCTGGGGTTACCGCTGGAAACCCCTTAAACCCCTCTACGTTCTTTCTATGGCATAGGAAGCAAACAAACACTGCTATGCAAATTATTATAACTGCAACCACCCAATACAAACTGGTATCAAAATACCCATGCATGTTGATGTCGCCGTGTGCTCCTTTGTCCCGTTCTCACAACTGAAAACGACCGCCAGAAGTACAATCGGGAAATCCTTGGTGTAGTGTGGGTCCATGTGTGCGCAATTCCTCCAAAATAACATCACAGAGACGTTCTCAAGTAGGTTCCAATAATGTGCCTGCTTCCAATGGCTAGGTGTGGTTTATTTATACCAGAATATGGGAGGCGGTCTTACAATCATGACCAATGAGGAGACATCCGGCAAGGGTGGTGACAGTGAAAATTCTCTAAAGTGTCTCTAATAAAGAAATGCCTTCAAAAGGAAGGGGGATTCTCCATGACGGTTCCTTAAAATGCGGTGGTTCTTCTTGGGTTGATCCTCCTGGAGTAAGAATCCGGTTGCTCCAGGCGATGGTTCTCTGCGATCATAACGTGCTCCTCTGAACGGCTCCTTGCCACTCGATTCATCAAGCAGCAGGTCATTCTCACCGCCACATAGAAAAGAAATAGAAAGCACAGCAGTATCAGGACATACACTCCTATTACCTTAAGCCATGATCCTATAGAGAACAACATATCACCGAAGCCCCCCAGACCTTTAAAGGGGTTCCAACCTTCATCTGCAATCACACGTGCTTGCCCCTGTAACGCCTTAACTCTATCTAGATGGGCCTGAACCTTGTCACAAGTATTTTCCACCGAGGTGCAGCAATCCTCCCCGATGAATTCACAGAAACCCCCCTTTTCAGCTAAAAGATAGTCGAGAGCCACAATCCTTAACCTCATTATTTGGTTTGAAGACCGACCTGTAGGGCATCATAAGTGTATGCTATTTTATGATCACAGTCAATCTATGTGGTTCTAAAAACTGTACTCTATACTGCATCGAGGCGTATACCAGGCACTCTGTGGACACAAGGCTTCCCCTGAATTTTTGACCGCCTGGAAACAACTATCTACTCAATCTGGGGTTGCTGTACCGGATCTGCCTTCTCCCCCTCTTAGTAATATTGTTGGGTCCAATTATTAATTATTGAATATGTATTGACACCGTTGTATCAGTGACGGTGATCCACACCCGCTCTACGGAGGTCACATTATTTTATTGGTCTCCGTCCTCTTCGTTCTATTATCTATCTTAATATCTAATCTATATCTAATCTATTCCCCCACACCGCGGGGGAAACGCGTTGGGGCTCTCTATAATTATGTTTGTTGTATCTATCACACTATCATACTAGGGTGTTTTTAGACGCCTTTTAGTGCACCTTGTACCTCTTGATGTGGTTACATCATCAGGGCTGTATACAACGGGCACCTTTTTCGTCTGTGTTTCTGTCTGTCTATTTAGGAGTCCACCACGAGGCTAATACCCACCCGCTGACACGAATCAAGGGTACAGTAGGAGGTGGTAGCTAAGGCGCAAGGACAGGGAGTCCCCACCATTAGGGGCCATCCCTGGGCAGAGAGTTAGTTCAGGGTGTAAGTTTAGGGAGAGTTTCCCCACCCAATATCAGCTAACCTTAGGTCTTGGTGGTTCTACCTAAAGTAGTCGGGTTTTTTACGTCATTTATGTATGATCACTATTAAAAGTGTATATTCTTTTCCATAAGAGTTATCTCTATTGCTGGACCAAATTATTATTCATTGATTGACCCATTATAAATTTTCTACCCATAATCACTGGACTTTAATTTAAATAGGAATATTCCTCTGCTAGGTGACTGGAGCCAATAGGAAAAATGGGTCTATCGTAACCTCAGCTGTTGCTGTGTGGAGGGGAGATTGCTCCTCCCCTCAACACAGACTCAATGCCGGACAGCTAGCTCCGGTCGTCAGGGAGACAGGGATGCTCCATAATGAAAACGGAGCAATCCATGTCATCTGGCACACCGGGCCAGCCGGACCTGCAGCCATTTATTAGTAGGAAGAGTCCGTCAACCCGCCGGAAGGTTTTTAATGGACCATCCATCCATCTATAGCCTTAAATACATCATATCGAGCACATTAACTACAGGGTGACAATCGGCAACCGCCACTTGCATACCCCCATGAGGCAACTGTGTTCACATCCATTCCACCCCGGGAAACTGGCCACCGCTCCCGTCCCTACCACGGGACTGGACGTGTGTCTAATTATTTTGGGGACGTGAATACACAAACATAACCCCCGTGGTCCATAACAGCCACCCACAGGGTCAAGAGTGCACCCACTCATGCAACAGCTAGAGACCACCCAGGAGACAACATGGTCCCCCCAGGGGCACAACCAGCGACAGCCGGCTGAACACCCAGTCGGGGTTCCCATGTTCCCATGCATTCAGCCCCAAGAAACAGATCACACCTCCATATCCAAATATATGGAAGGGCGTATGTCACGTTATTTAGGGGGATTGTGGACACAAAAAATGCCCCACAGCTGCTCATGACAACCAGCCATAGGAACAGGATTGTGTCCACACATACAGGCAGTCCAAACACACCTCTCCAGACAGGAGTAGCCAGACCCATCCCCAATTTTTTCAAAGTTGGGCATAACATCCCACAGTCTTCCAAATTGGTATCCAGATTCCTCTTTACCTTTAAATAGTAGCTGTAAAGAGGCACCGCGAGTTCAACAGTCGGGGATAGACCAGGATAAGTGTAGAGCATGGAGGAACACACAGGGACCCACCATCCACAGGCTAGAAAAGGAGAAAAAAATTAAGGTTAATGTGTAAATGTGTTCATACCACCGTGGTCTATTAAAACCTAACACAACATAAATGTTGGGCACAAAACTTAAGATACAGTATTAAAAAAGCTCCTATACACGGAATGAATGGGTATGAAACAAGGATCACCAAATCAGGCAAAGACCCCCAAATTAAAGTCCCTATTAAGACGCCTGGGCTCCAGGGTGTCTAGTCTATGAATCCATTTCAGCTCTAAACGTTTCAACAAGGTCTCTCGATCCCCTCCTCATCGGGGCTGTCTGATCCCATCAATAATTTGGAACCTCAGCTGTGAGATGTTATGTCCAGCCTTGAAAAAATGTTCCGGGACAGGGAGGTCCAAAGCAAGTTTATGAATTTTAGACTTATGCTGTGTCAGTCTTTTTTTTACATTCTTAGGTCGTCTCGCCCACATATAAAAGTCCACATGGGCACCAAAGTATAAAATTCACAAAAGACGAGTTACATGTAAAAAATTGTCTGATGCTGTACCTCCTGCCTGTCCTTGCATGTACGAAGGTGTTCCCTTTCACCATGCTGTTACAATGACAGCATCCGAGACACGGGAAACATCCCGTTTTTTTTACTGGGTTGTAATTTGAGAGGGGTTTTTTGATCAGCATGGACTAACTTGTCCTTAAGGTTCGGACCTCTTCTATATGAGAACAATGGCGGGTTCTGAAACTCTGGAATTCCCGGAAAAGCCTGTGTCAAAAGACCCCAGTTTTTCGTGATCACTGCTGCTACTTTACTGCTCAAGCATGTATATCTTGATACAAAGGGAATCCTCCTCGATGTTTTTTTTGTTAGATGTACTATGCAACAACGCTTGTCTCTGTGTATCAAGAACCCTATCTTTATGCCTATCCACTAGAGGTGCAGGGTAACCCCTCTCTATGAATTTCATTTTTTCATTTCCTCTAGTCTGGTCAGTAATACTTCTTCCTCGCTGACAATTCTTTTGACTTGTAAGAGCTGACTATATGGAAGTGACTTGACCATGCCTCGTGGATGTGCAGTATCGTACTGTAAGAGGTTGTTCTTGTCCATTGTCTTTATATGTATATCAGTTATTAACGAGCTGCCCTGTATATACACTGATGTATCCAAAAACTGTAGCTTTTCGGTGGAACTCACTCTAGTGAATTTTAGATTCTGATGTATGTTGTTCAAGTATTCATTAAACCCCTGCAGATCAGTCTCAGTTCCGGTCCACACAAAGAAAATGTCATCAGTGTATCTCATCCAGCCCCTTACCTGATTGAAGTAGCTGGATGGATACACAGACATTTCTTCGAAATGTGTCATATAGATGTTCGCATACGATGGGGCCACATTGGACCCCATCGCAGTCCCCCGACTTTGCATCTAAAACTCGTCCCTAAATAGGAAGTAGTTACAGGTTAGCACGATTTCGAGCAATGATAGAATGAACTCTGCCTTCTTTAGTGAATACTCAGAGTTTTGAAGGCTGTGTTTCACCGCCTCCAAGCCCTTGTCATGGTCTATGCTTGTATATAGGCTGACGATGTCAAACGATACAAGCTAATCTCCTTCAGTAAATGTCAGCGTTTCCAATTTACAGAGGAAATGGGTAGTATCCCTAACATAGGATTTAGCCCTCATTGCAAATTCCTTTAAGATGTGATCTAAGAAGATGGCTATTGGGGAAAGCAACAAATTCACACCCGATACTATTGGACGTCCGGGCGGGTTGTCTCTATTTTTGTGAATTTTTGGTAAAGTGTATAACACCGGTGTAATGGGATGTATAGCAATCAGATATTTATGAAGTGAGTCATCAATGGTCCCCTCGGCATATGCGTCGTCAACCAGGAGCCTAATTCTCTGCGCGTTTTCGAATTTTGGATCTTGGCTGACAAGTGATATACCGAGGTGTAACATAGTAACATAGTAACATAGTACATAAGGCCGAAAAAAGACATTTGTCCATTCAGTTCGGCCTGTTATCCTCCAAGTTGATCCAGAGGAAGGCAAAAAAAAAAACTGTGAGGTAGAAGCCAATTTTCCCCACTTTAGGGGAATTAAAAATTCCTTCCCGACTCCAATCAGGCAATCAGAATAACTCCCTGGATCAACGACCCCTCTCTAGAAGTTGACGCCTGATTTCCTGCTCATACTTAATAGTGTCCATAATCACTATTGCTCCCCCCTCTCAAAGTAAAACATGATTGGTTTACAGATATTTAAATAATGGCTTCTGATTGGTACACATATAGTACTTCTAATTGGTTAGAACTGAATCCATCAATTGATTGGTTAATAGCCTGTGGGCTTTTTAATATTCCACTATCGGGTTAATAGCTAAGACTGTGTTTTTAGAAAGGAATGCATATTTGGTTATTAGCACGCACACACCTTATCTTATCTCAACACACATGGCTAACTTCTATAGTTTTTAGCTTACACATCATTGTCAACTTTTTTTTCAGCTGTAAGCTGTCGCCATTTTCTATTGCGCACACAGAGAAATGGAAACATTAAGTCCTTTATAATATCCACTTTCAGAAAAGCTGGATAATTTCTTTAACAACCATTTGATCGCCTAAAGTTAATCTGTATCATTGAAACCTTTTCCTTGCCACATTACATTACATTTTTTTACCTTGTCTAGGGACAGTTAGTGATAGGTGGAGGAGCGGCTGGTATTGTGAGTGTGTGTGTGTGTTAGATAACTGTAATTTGGGTAGGAGTATATTTAGAGGGTATTGTGGGTTTTGCATAGAGTTGCATGGCATTGTATAATTGTTGTAGTGATTATACATATATATATATATATATAAAAAAAAAATATATATATATATATACACAGTATAATGAAAAACAGGGCAGCACAGCCTCAAAACGGCAATGGGTGCACGGCCCACTGGGAAAAGTCAATCCCACACCAATAAGCAGGAAAAAGGCAGCACTCCAAAAAATTAAATAAAAAAAATACTTTATTCACCTCAGTGGCAATTACGACGTTTCGGCTCTATATCAGAGCCTTTCTCAAGCTTGGGAAAGGCTCTGCTATAGAGCCGAAACGTCGCCATTGCCACTGAGGTGAATAAAGTATTTTTTGAATTTTATTTTTTGGAGTGCTGCCTTTTTCCTGTATATATATATATATATATATATATATATATATATATGTATATAAAACACAGATAATGCAGCAGCACAGTCAGAGTTGGTGGACTGGGTGCAAATCCCCACAGAGGTAGGCTCTTCCTCCACGATATACAAAGATGAAATAACGAGGCAGCACTTCCAGCTTTTAGTGTACGGGTGAAGACCCCAAACTTTAATCCAAGCGACGTTTCGGCCTGCTCAATGAGGCCTTTATCAAGCTACATAACAGTGCAAATAACAGGGTATATATACCCACACTCCAATACAAGTGAATTACAATCAGTGATTACACATGTTTTCAATCTAGTCACATGACCAAAGACTACATCGTCACATGACATTCGTGTATATTAAACATTACAATTATACTCATATTAGAGCACACAAATGTGTTCATATTAACATCAGAGGAAAGGCAATGTGCACAACTGTTTAAGTGCATATATAGTATATAGAGGATCCATGCCCTTTATAACCAGTGTACAAAATATACAGTGCTAGGTGCATATAGGGTTAAAATCATCTGCTGTCCTTACAGCTGTACCTTATTAAAAACCGGACGGAGCTCACCGCATATGGACATCCCCACGCCGCCAAGATTGGCGTCCCCTCGTCGGCGGTGCGCATGCGCCGGGCCAGACGCCTCTGGCCACGCCCCCGACGACGCCGTGCACCCACGCTACGCTCCAATGGACCGCAGCGTCATCCACCAGAACGCACGTAGGAGCCGCAGCAGCGAGGGGAGGGAGGCCAGACCATGTGACTCAGCGCACGTCACACCACAGGCGGGGCATATAGAGTAACCATGGGGATGTAAATATGTTTAGACAGGCGGACGAACCCAACGCGGCCAGAGCGCATACATGTGCACAAATCCAAAGTAAAAACGCACCAAAGGCTATTTGGAAACGGCCAAGGGGGAAGAAAATCAAGCTCTGCCATTAGCCTAAGCGATTATATCGTCCCCCTTGGCCATCACCATCAACCTTCATGATGTGTGGCTATGATGGGACACACCCCTCCCATCAACCTACACACAGTATGATCTCGTGCATGTCAAGTCACTGACCCCAGGGTGTGTGGCCAGTGAGAACGCATACACCATCAATATATTTATATGCTATAAAACAATATTGGACATAGTGTGCACCATGTAACAATCCCAGGCCGTCTAACGTCGTCCCGCATGTCTCCACAAGATGTTCACTGTCATATTCATAACCAAAATCATAGGGCGGCTCCATCCAATACATAGACAAAGGTTCATCAAGCTAATCAAAGTATTCTGAAAAAGAAGAAATACAGTATCAATACACGATGGTTGTAATCTCAAGAAGGCGTGCACTGTTATGTTTCTCCTACACCAGACTGAATGGTCGAGAACCCCCCCACGCTAATAAGCACTACACGTATCCCTTATCCATATAGTTCCCATCTACATTCAGCATTGAGGCCAGCAGGCTTCAGTGTGTGTAATCTGTGTATCCACATGATCTCACGTTGTTTCAATAATCTTTCCCTGTTACCTCCCCTTTTAAGTGGGGGGATATGATCTATCACCCTGAATTTAAGGTCCCTTTCTCTATTTCCTGCCTCAACAAAGTGCTTCGGCACCAGGAGGTCTCTCCTCTTTTGACGAATCGAGTACCTGTGATAGTTCATTCTGGTCTTGACCTCACAGATGGTTTCCCCTACATACAAGAGATTGCAGGGGCAAGACAAAAGATAAATCACAAATGAACTATCACAGGTCAAGAAATGTCTAATTTCAAATTGGGTCTTCAGTACCGGGTGTGTGAATTTCTCCCCTTTTAGCATATAGCTACAGTTGACACAGCCTAAACACGGATAGCATCTATTCTTCTTACGACCTATATAGGTTTGAACGGGGGCCTTACCCCCAGTAACTTCTGCTCTCACCAACTTATCCTTCAAGCTGTCTGCTCTCCTATACGACATCAGGGGGGGGGGGGGGGGGGCACGGCAAACTCCTTCACCTTTTTGAAGCTGTTACTTATTATCGGCCAATGTTTTTTAATGGCTCCCGCTATCTGATAACTACCCTCATAAAAAGTGGAGATGAATGGTACCCTATTCTGTTTAATGACCTCACTTGTCATCCTGGGTTCTAGTCCATCCAACTGTCTGTGGACCAATCTTCTCGGGTACCCTCTATTGATGAACTTGTGTGCCATCTGTGACAACCTCCTGTTACGTAACTCCGGGTCTTTAACTATGCGTTGCACACGGAGAAACTGACTCCGTGGCAAAGTCTTAACCAAAGATCGCGGATGGCAGCTCTCGAACCTCAATAATTTATTACAGTCAGTTGGCTTAGTGAACAAGTCAGTCACCAATGTTGTGCCCTGTTTCTTTACCATGGTATCCAAAAATTGGACCTGCTCGGTGGAGTGTACAAGAGTGAACTGAATCTCAGGATCCATTTTATTCAAAAACATATGAAACTCAGCCAACTCATTTTCAGTGCCGTCCCAGATGACAAAAACATTGTCTAAGTATCTCCACCACCCCCGCACTAGGCTGAAGTGGTGGGACACACAGACGTGCTCAGCCTCCAGGCCCGACATAAAAATGTTGGCATAAGTCGGCGCCATATTTGAACCCATTGCGGTTCCCCGCTGTTGAAGGTAGTAACCGTCTTGAAACGCAAAGTAATTGTATCTCAATACCACACCGAGCAGGTCCAATATGAACTCCCTGCATTCATCAGTGTACGGGGCTTGAGCCAGACACTTTCTGACTGCCTCATGATTGATAGAGGTGTTGAGGCTCACCACATCAAAGGAGACCAGCAGCGTTTGCGCAGTTACTTCCACATTAGAAAGAATTAACTATAGGGCCAGGTATGTCAGACAGGCCCACTAAATCCCAAAATTATGTAGCATGAATACTAATCCCGTAGGACAGAGGGATAAAACTTAACATTTAATTTTTGGTCAATCTAAAATTATAGACACCAGAGGAGGAGCCTCTATACAAAACAAAATTTAACAAGACAGCCCAGCGGGCAAAATGGTACATATAAAGACAGTGTGACCAGAGGTTTGGAAAAAGCAGGAACGTTCTCACCCGGTTGTGGATCAGGATGTCTCATGAGGAAGACTGGAGGTGGAAACGGTCCTTTGATGCTTCTCGTTCACACAAAAAGGATAGGTGTGCCCCTTCGGATTGGGTGGATAACGGGGTGGTTAGCCCTAGGCAACCCTAAGAAGGGGGGCAGGGGCTAGTATGCCCTACCTATCTACACGGGGACTTACCCCGCAAGGAGCGTCCCCGTCCGGATACCTGTCCCTGTGGGGACAGAAACCCTAGTAGTCCCTAAAAAAATGCTCCCTACGTGTCACGTTTCAGTTCGTCACAGAAAATCATCAGGGGAGATCAATGGTACACACAGGGCTATGGATTGGGCCTGTGCGACCAGAGAGACAGAGTAGTACGAAAAAAAGGGTTTTTAAACGTGGGTCAGAGGCCTGAAAACGTGTGTAGCCAGTCAGGCTAAAATACACAGGGCATGGCCGCATTAAAGAATAAGTTAATCAATATAGATGCACCAGTGGGTGCCAGCTATAGGATAACACTAGGCCACAGGATGGTTAATCCAAGGGCAGGCTGTCAGCAGAGTGTACTCACCACTCTGTGTCTTAAATACACTCCGATACCGCCGAGTTCCCCTGCCGCTTCCTTCTTCCGGGCACGTGACTGGGTGAACAGGATGTCACGTGCCCGGTGGAACGCAGGAAGTGAGCGTGCGTTTCACCCAGACGCGGCCCGTGGAGCGCGTCGCCAGAGGATGACGTCGCACGGCATGCGATGAATCACATGACCAGTAACTGGTCACGGGGCGCGCCGGGCCGAAAAGAACACGCCCACTGCCCCAGTGCCGAGGAGGAAGCCCAAAGTGTATTGGCAAGTGGCGGATCGGTGTGTGGGCAAAATAATTGGGCACATTTGTTAATTGTCACAATTAAATGCCAAGTGGATCCAAGGTTCTAAGGATCCATGGTAACATTTCATTTATATGAAGTAAATAAACTAGACTATTAGAGGCAGATTCAAATGTACATGGGCCAAAAGAGCGGTATAACCGGCCCGGCGAGGGAAGAGAGAGTACACATAATCGGATAATCAAATAAAACAGCTGAAATTGAGCTGTTCATTTAATCCCATGGGGGCCACTGTTTTCAAATAATAAATCCAGCGCGATTCGCGCTGCAATATGGCACGGTCCCAATCTCCTCCACGTTTGGGGGGTGGAACACGGTCAATGCCCATCACGGTGATGCGGGCTTTCCCGTTGTGTTGACGGTGAACATGATTGGCGACCGGAGTGTCCTTAGCTTTGGCTATGTTGCCAAGATGTTCACCGACACGTCTGCGCAGCTCCCGGATAGTTTTTCCTACATATCCCTTGCCGCATTCGCATGACAGGAGATAAACAACACCACGGCTCCTGCAGTTGATGAAGTGGTGTATGTGATATGTCTTCCCTGTGACCGTGCTACTGAAGTCTTTACCGGTTTTTAAATAGGGACAGGCAATACACCCACTGCATCTGAAGCATCCCTTAATATCTGATTTGAGCCAAGCTGAACCTGACACAGAGGGTGGGGGTATGAATTCGCTCGACACTAATGTATTGCGAAGACTCCGTCCTCGGCGGTAAGTGACGTGAGGGTAGTCCCCCACCACTTCTTTCAAATCTGGGTCTAGTTGAAGAATACCCCAATTTTTTTGAAGGATGCGTCTAACTTCCCCAGCGGCCCTGTCGAAGGTCATAATGGGGTGAATAATGTTGGAAGATGGCAACACGGTGGTCATGGACCATGGCCAATACACGGATATGTGCGAGACCTTGCTGAGGGATTCATCCACGTACGAGGTTCTTTCTGCGAATCCAACAAATAGATATAGACTAGAATTGAAAAGCATTCTTGATGAAGCTAAAACTGCGTCTATTATCTCCGAGGACGAATATAAATTCATGTTGCCCACTCATCCACGCTTGGCGACATTTTATTGTCTGCCCAAACTCCACAAGGGAACACGTCCCCTGAAAGGGCGCCCCATTGTATCCGGGGTAGGGAATTTATCCCAAAATGTAGGGATCTATGTGGACCGTGTATTAGCACCTTTTGTGACTTCGCTGCCATCCTACACTCGGGACACTACACATCTGCTCAAACAACTGGAGGGCATTCACGTCGATAACACGAGCCTTCTGGCGAGTATCGATGTGGAGGCCCTCTACTCCAACATTCCTCACACCCTTGGAGTGAAGGCAGTCGAGCATTTTCTTAGTACCCGTGGTTGTCAGTACCGCGCCCACAGCCACTTTGTCCTCTCCCTTCTTGAGTTTACCTTGACCACCAATGTCTTCTCTTTTAATGGGAGACTCTACCACCAGCTCAGGGGCACCGCGATGGGGTGTTCCTGTGCCCCGTCGTACGCCAATCTGTTCCTGGGGCTGGTGGGAGGAGACCCTGGTCTTTAGGGATGAATGTTCCATTCTTTTGGACCGGGTCGGCTTGTGGGCGCGGTACATTGACGACATCTTCATCATTTGGAACGGGAACGGTGCTTCGTTCCGTTCGCTGGTGAAGATGTTCAACGACAACCAGATCGGCATGCACTTTACCTGTGAGGTTGGGGGCACCATGTTACCATTTCTTGATGTCCTCATCTCCCACACACCTGCTGGCGTTCTGGAGACGTCGATTTACCGTAAACCGACGTCTACCAATACCCTGCTTAGGTGGGAGAGCAGTCATCCCCTCCCACTTAGGCGGGGTATTCCCAAGGGGCAATACCTCAGAATTAGGCGCAACTGCTCCACGAAAAGAGAATTTGTCAGACAAGCTGCCGACTTACGTACAAGGTTCCTTCAACGTGGCTATCCCGACAAGGTCCTAAGGAGAGCATTTGAGTTTGCATTACACTCAGATAGAACATCCCTCCTTGTTCCTAAACCCTGCACCACGCCATCTTCCAACATTATTCGCCCCATTATGACCTTCGACAGGGCCGCTGGGGAAGTTAGACGCATCCTTCAAAAAAATTGGGGTATTCTTCAACTAGACCCAGATTTGAAAGAAGTGGTGGGGGACTACCCTCACGTCACTTACCGCCGAGGACGGAGTCTTCGCGATACATTAGTGTCGAGCGAATTCATACCCCCACCCTCTGTGTCAGGTTCAGCTTGGCTCAAATCAGATATTAAGGGATGCTTCAGATGCAGTGGGTGTATTGCCTGTCCCTATTTAAAAACCGGTAAAGACTTCAGTAGCACGGTCACAGGGAAGACATATCACATACACCACTTCATCAACTGCAGGAGCCGTGGTGTTGTTTATCTCCTGTCATGCGAATGCGGCAAGGGATATGTAGGAAAAACTATCCGGGAGCTGCGCAGACGTGTCGGTGAACATCTTGGCGACATAGCCAAAGCTAAGGACACTCCGGTCGCCAATCATGTTCACCGTCAACACAACGGGAAAGCCCGCATCACCGTGATGGGCATTGACCGTGTTCCACCCCCCAAACGTGGAGGAGATTGGGACCGTGCCATATTGCAGCGCGAATCGCGCTGGATTTATTATTTGAAAACAGTGGCCCCCATGGGATTAAATGAACAGCTCAATTTCAGCTGTTTTATTTGATTATCCGATTATGTGTACTCTCTCTTCCCTCGCCGGGCCGGTTATACCGCTCTTTTGGCCCATGTACATTTGAATCTGCCTCTAATAGTCTAGTTTATTTACTTCATATAAATGAAATGTTACCATGGATCCTTAGAACCTTGGATCCACTTGGCATTTAATTGTGACAATTAACAAATGTGCCCAATTATTTTGCCCACACACCGATCCGCCACTTGCCAATACACTTTGGGCTTCCTCCTCGGCACTGGGGCAGTGGGCGTGTTCTTTTCGGCCCGGCGCGCCCCGTGACCAGTTACTGGTCATGTGATTCATCGCATGCCGTGCGACGTCATCCTCTGGCGACGCGCTCCACGGGCCGCGTCTGGGTGAAACGCACGCTCACTTCCTGCGTTCCACCGGGCACGTGACATCCTGTTCACCCAGTCACGTGCCCGGAAGAAGGAAGCGGCAGGGGAACTCGGCGGTATCGGAGTGTATTTAAGACACAGAGTGGTGAGTACACTCTGCTGACAGCCTGCCCTTGGATTAACCATCCTGTGGCCTAGTGTTATCCTATAGCTGGCACCCACTGGTGCATCTATATTGATTAACTTATTCTTTAATGCGGCCATGCCCTGTGTATTTTAGCCTGACTGGCTACACACGTTTTCAGGCCTCTGACCCACGTTTAAAAACCCTTTTTTTCGTACTACTCTGTCTCTCTGGTCGCACAGGCCCAATCCATAGCCCTGTGTGTACCATTGATCTCCCCTGATGATTTTCTGTGACGAACTGAAACGTGACACGTAGGGAGCATTTTTTTAGGGACTACTAGGGTTTCTGTCCCCACAGGGACAGGTATCCGGACGGGGACGCTCCTTGCGGGGTAAGTCCCCGTGTAGATAGGTAGGGCATACTAGCCCCTGCCCCCCTTCTTAGGGTTGCCTAGGGCTAACCACCCCGTTATCCACCCAATCCGAAGGGGCACACCTATCCTTTTTGTGTGAACGAGAAGCATCAAAGGACCGTTTCCACCTCCAGTCTTCCTCATGAGACATCCTGATCCACAACCGGGTGAGAACGTTCCTGCTTTTTCCAAACCTCTGGTCACACTGTCTTTATATGTACCATTTTGCCCGCTGGGCTGTCTTGTTAAATTTTGTTTTGTATAGAGGCTCCTCCTCTGGTGTCTATAATTTTAGATTGACCAAAAATTAAATGTTAAGTTTTATCCCTCTGTCCTACGGGATTAGTATTCATACTTCCACATTAGCAATTTTATTCAGGAAGTCACCAGTGTCACGTATATACGATTTGGCCCCAACTGAAAAACATCTAAGTATCTTATCCAAGAAGATAGCCAGATTGGAGAACACTGACTCCCTCCCGGAAACAATGGGTCTCCCAGGGGGGTTCTGTATACTTTTATGAATTTTTGGTAACACATATATCAATGGTGTCTTGGGCTGCGTTATCAGTAGGTATTTATAGAGAGCTTCATCAATCAAACCTCCTGCTTTGGCTCCATCTAATATTCTCGTGATAACCTTAATCACTTCAAATTTGGGGTCATGATTCAGCCGTCTGGCCTCAATGCTGAATGTAGATGGGAACTATATGGATAAGGGATACGGGTGCTTATTAGCGTGGGGGGGTTCTCGACCATTCAGTCTGGTGTAGGAGAAACATAACAGTGCACGCCTTCTTGAGATTACAACCATCGTGTATTGATACTGTATTTCTTCTTTTTCAGAATACTTTGATTAGCTTGATGAACCTTTGTCTATGTATTGGATGGAGCCGCCCTATGATTTTGGTTATGAATATGACAGTGAACATCTTGTGGAGACATGCGGGACGACGTTAGACGGCCTGGGATTGTTACATGGTGCACACTATGTCCAATATTGTTTTATAGCATATAAATATATTGATGGTGTATGCGTTCTCACTGGCCACACACCCTGGGGTCAGTGACTTGACATGCACGAGATCATACTGTGTGTAGGTTGATGGGAGGGGTGTGTCCCATCATAGCCACACATCATGAAGGTTGATGGTGATGGCCAAGGGGGACGATATAATCGCTTAGGCTAATGGCAGAGCTTGATTTTCTTCCCCCTTGGCCGTTTCCAAATAGCCTTTGGTGCGTTTTTACTTTGGATTTGTGCACATGTATGCGCTCTGGCCGCGTTGGGTTCGTCCGCCTGTCTAAACATATTTACATCCCCATGGTTACTCTATATGCCCCGCCTGTGGTGTGACGTGCGCTGAGTCACATGGTCTGGCCTCCCTCCCCTCGCTGCTGCGGCTCCTACGTGCGTTCCGGTGGATGACGCTGCGGTCCATTGGAGCGTAGCGTGGGTGCACGGCGTCGTCGGGGGCGTGGCCAGAGGCGTCTGGCCCGGCGCATGCGCACCGCCGACGAGGGGACGCCAATCTTGGCGGCGTGGGGATGTCCATATGCGGTGAGCTCCGTCCGGTTTTTAATAAGGTACAGCTGTAAGGACAGCAGATGATTTTAACCCTATATGCACCTAGCACTGTATATTTTGTACACTGGTTATAAAGGGCATGGATCCTCTATATACTATATATGCACTTAAACAGTTGTGCACATTGCCTTTCCTCTGATGTTAATATGAACACATTTGTGTGCTCTAATATGAGTATAATTGTAATGTTTAATATACACGAATGTCATGTGACGATGTAGTCTTTGGTCATGTGACTAGATTGAAAACATGTGTAATCACTGATTGTAATTCACTTGTATTGGAGTGTGGGTATATATACCCTGTTATTTGCACTGTTATGTAGCTTGATAAAGGCCTCATTGAGCAGGCCGAAACGTCGCTTGGATTAAAGTTTGGGGTCTTCATCCGTACACTAAAAGCTGGAAGTGCTGCCTCGTTATTTCATCTTTATATATATATATATATATATATACACACTCACCTAAAGAATTATTAGGAACACCTGTTCTATTTCTCATTAATGCAATTATCTAGTCAACCAATCACATGGCAGTTGCTTCAATGCGTGTAGGGTTGTGGTCCTGGTTAAGACAATCTCCTGAACTCCAAACTGAATGTCAGAATGGGAAAGAAAGGTGATTTAAGCAATTTTGAGCGTGGCATGGTTGTTGGTGCCAGACGGGCTGGTCTGAGTATTTCACAATCTGCTCAGTTACTGGGATTTTCATACACAACCATTTCTAGGGATTGCAAAGAATGGTGTGAAAAGGGAAAAACATCCAGTATACGGAAGTCCTTGTTGATGCTAGAGGTCAGAGGAGAATGGGCCGACTGATTCAAGCTGATAGAAGAGCAACGTTGACTGAAATAACCACTCTTTACAACCGAGGTATGCAGCAAAGCATTTGTGAAGCCACAACACGCACAACCATTTGTGAAGCCACAACACAACTCAGCAAAATTGGACTGTTGAAGACTGGAAAAATGTTGCCTGGTCTGATGAGTCTCGATTTCTGTTGAGACATTCAAATGGTAGAGTCCAAATTTGGCATAAACAGAATGAGAACATGTATCCATCATGCCTTGTTACCACTGTGCAGTCTGGTGGTGGTGGTGTAATGGTGTGGGGGATGTTTTCTGGGCACACTTTAGGCCCCTTAGTGCCAATTGGCCATCGTTTAAATGCCACAGGCTACCTGAGCATTGTTTCTGACCATGTCCATCCCTTCATGACCACCATGTACCCATCCTCTGATGGCTACTTCCAGCAGGATAATGCACCATGTCACAAAGCTCAAATCATTTCAAATTGGTTTCTTGAACATGACAATGAGTTCACTGTACTAAAATGGCCCCCACAGTCACCAGATCTCAACCCAATAGAGCATCTTTGGGATGTGGTGGAATGGGAGCTTCGTGCCCTGGATGTGCACCCCTTAAATCTCCATCAACTACAAGATGCTATCCTATCAATATGGGCCAACATTTCTAAAGAATGCTATCAGCACCTTGTTGAATCAATGCCACGTAGAATTAAGGCAGTTCTGAAGGCAAAAGGGGGCCCAACACCGTATTAGTATGGTGTTCCTAATAATTCTTTAGGTGAGTGTATATATATATATATATATATATACTGTATATATACAGTATATATAGTAAAGTAATTGACTGTAAAAAAAATTGTGTTTCAATAAATACATTTTATTAGTACACGCTGTGTAGAGTCTCAGTTGTAGGTGTAGTCCAAGTATGCTCACACATTTGGTTCTGTAAGGAAACAGAGCATTAAGGAAGAAGGCGGAGTCACAATAAGCCTCTCATTTTCATATTGATTATTAATATTCAATATAGATATTAATAATTAATATTTTCCAATAACATAAATGCAGCAGTCTCCTTCACTGACGAGCGTGTGCTTGCTGAAAAGGATCACTTCCTTCCTGACAATTGCCTGCTAAGGGCTCTTTCACATCTGCGTTATAGTCTTCCGGCATAGAGTTCCGTCGTCGGGGCTCTATGCCGGAAGAATACTGATCAGGATTTTCCTAATGCATTCTGAATGGACAGTCCGTCCTTCAGGATGCATCAGGATGTCTTCAGTTCCGGAACGGAACGTTTTTTGGCCGCAGCAAATAGCGCAGCATGCTGCGCTTTTTGCTCCGGCCAAAAATCCGGAACACTTGCCGCAAGGCCGGATCCGGAATGAATGCCCATTGAAAGGCATTGATCCGGATCCGGCCTTAAGCTAAACGTCGTTTCGGTGCATTGCCGGATGCGACGTTTAGCTTTTTCTCAATGGTTACCATGGCTGCCGGGACGCTAAAGTCCTGGCAGCCATGGTAAAGTGCAGTGGGGAGCGGGGAGCAGCATACTTACCGTCCGTGCGGCTCCCGGGGCGCTCCAGAGTGACGTCAGGGCGCCCCAAGCGCATGGATCCCGTGATCGCATGTACACGTCATCCATGCGCCTGGGGCGCTCTGACGTCATTCTGGAGCGCCCCGGGAGCCGCACGGATGGTAAGTATGCCGCTCCCCCGCTCCCCACTACTACTATGGCAACCAGGACTTTAATAGCGTCCTGGGTGCCATAGTAACACTGAAAGCATTTTGAAGACGGATCCGTCTTCAAATGCTTTCAGTACACTTGCGTTTTTCCGGATCCGGCGTGTAATTCCGGCAAGTGGAGTACACGCCGGATCCGGACAACGCAAGTGTGAAAGAGGCCTAAATTGTTCAGTGTAAAGGGGCCTTAAGAAGTGATCACCCCTACTATTTCACTGTCCCACACCATATCACCTTATCTGCTTAATGAACTTCTGGTCCACTGTAGAAACCTAGCCTACTGTAAGGGTTAAGGGTAAAAAAAGAGATTTGGATCTGCACAATGGAAAGTAGTTCACATTCTGAGCATACAACCCTTGTTCTTTCTCAGCTTCAAGGGAGCAATAGAAACTCATTTGCGACCAGAAAACCACTTGCAGTGTCTACTTCAGTTAAGCGGAGGAGTGCAGTTTGGGAACCTTGGGAATGAGTGGAGTGTGTCTTAGAGCTAAAGCATTCTTTGTCTTTGTTTTTTTGTTTTAGTGTGTGACTTGCGATTAAGTGTATAGTATAGACCGGAGCACTCTCCGTGGGCACCCGCTTCCTGGAAAAAGTCTATGGTGTACCAATATGCCTTAAACTTTTCCTGCATTCATTAGCACTGGGCACACTCTGAACAGAGCAGGCAGCACATTGAATGCAGGCTACTATAGCTAAATGATATAGTACATGGAACATTTACTATATTGGACTGTAGTATTAAGGTTAAATTGCTGTGTTGGCACTTTGCGATACATAAGGCTACTTTCACACTTGCGTTAGGAGCGGATCCGTCTGGTGTCTGCACAGACGGATCCGCTCCTATAATGCAAACGCTTGCATCCGTTCAGAACGGATCCGTTTGCATAACTGTTTATTTCAGATCAGATTTTTCACTTCGGAAAACTCGGATCCGACAGTATATTCTAACCACAGAAGCGTTCCCATGGTGATGGGGACGCTTCAAGTTAGAATATACTGAGAACTGTGTACATGACTGCCCCCTGCTGCCTGGCAGATGCTGCCAGGCAGCAGGGGGCAGACCCCCCCCCCTCCTGTATTTAACTTATTGGTGGCCAGTGCGGCCCCCCCTCCCTCCCCAGTATTAATTGTAACCAGTGCGGCCCCCCTCCCTCTATATTCATCGGTGGCCAGTGCGGATTCCCAGTATTAAATATGACCAGTGCGGCCTCCCCCTCCCTCCCTCCCCAGTATTAAATATGACCAGTGCGGCCCCCCTCCCTCTATATTCATTGGTGGCCGGCCAGTGCGGATTCCAAGTATTGTGACCAGTGAGGCCTCCCCTCTCCCCCCCCCCCCTAATTAAAATCACCCCCCCCCCCCCCATCATTGGTGGCAGCGGAGAGTACCGATTCGAGTCCCAGTTTAAATCGCTGGGGCTCCGATCGGTTACCATGGCAACCAAGATGCTATTGCAGTCTTGGCTGCCATGGTTACTTGGCAATAAATACAAGCATTATACTTACCTGAAGAGCTGCGATGTCTGTGTCCGGCCGGGAGCTCCTCCTACTGGTAAGTGAAAGGTCTGTGCGGCGCATTGCCTATAGCACAGACCTGTCACTTACCAGTAGGAGGAGCGCCCGGCCGGTCAGACATCGCAGCTCTTCAGGTAAGTATAATGCTTGTATTTATTGCTAAGTAACCATGGCAGCCAAGACTGCAATAGCGTCTTGGTTGCCATGGTAACCGATCGGAGCCCCAGCGATTTAAACTGGGACTCCGATCGGTACTCTCCGCTGCCACCAATGATGGGGGGGGGGGTGATTTTAATTAGGGGGGGGGGAGAGGGGAGGCCTCACTGGTCATAATACTTGGAATCCGCACTGGCTACCAATAAATATAGAGGGAGGGGTAGGCCGCACTGGTCATATTTAATACTGGGGAGGGAGGGAGGGGGAGGTCGCACTGGTCATATTTAATACTGGGAATCCGCACTGGCCACCGATGAATATAGAGGGAGGGGGGCCGCACTGGCTACAATTAATACTGGGGAGGGAGGGGGGGCCGCACTGGCCACCAATAAGTTAATTACAGGAGGGGGGGGGGGGTCTTCCCCCTGCTGCCTGGCAGCATCTGCCAGGCAGCAGGGGGCAGTCATGTACACAGTTCTCAGTATATTCTAACATGAAGCGTCCCTATCACCATGGGAACGCCTCTGTGTTAGAATATACTGTCGGATCTGAGGTTTACGATGTAACTCAAATCCGATGGTATATTCTAACATAGAGGCGTTCCCATGGTGATGGGGACGCTTCAAGTTAAAATATACCATCGGATCGGAGAAAACTCCGATCTGATGGTATATTAATAGGGACTCCTGACTTTACATTGAAAGTCAATGGGGGACGGATCCGTTTGAAATTGCACCATATTGTGTCAACGTCAAACGGATCCGTCCCCATTGACTTGCATTGTAAGTCTGGACGGATCCGTTTGGCTCCGCACGGCCAGGCGGACACGAAAACGCTGCAAGCTGCGTTCGGGTGTCCGCCTGCTGAGCGGAGCGGAGGCCAAACGGTGCCAAACTGATGCATTCTGAGCGGATCCGCATCCACTCAGAATGCATTGGGGCAGTACGGATCCGTTCGGGGACGCTTGTGAGAGCCTTCAAACGGAACTCACAAGCGGAGCCCCGAACGCTAGTGTGAAAGTAGCCTAAGTGGTTTTTAGGTTGCAGTTTGGGCACTCGGTCTCTAAAAGGTTCGCCATCTGGTATAGACAATGAAATTGCAGGTTTAAGTCCCATAAGGGGGCTAAGATTTTTACAAATATTAAGCATCTGTGTCATTTTTTCCACACCTGCATTGATCTATTTTTTTGCACAGTACTGTGTGCGTGTATATCTATATATGTTTCTTTGTATCTATCTATCTATCGAGAGAAAGGATATACGTAATCCATAGTCCAACGCTGCTCCCATGAATGCTCTAGATATAGTGTAAAGCTGCAAAATAATAGACATAATTTCCCCCAGAGGTATCTTATAATCTCATGTGGGCATATTATATCATAAATATATTTATAAGTTTAAAAAACATATAATCTAATATATAAAGCTGAGTGTATGTGTGTATGTATGTATGTCCGCTAAAGGAATCCGTACCATCGCATTTACTATCACGAAATTTGGCACACAGGTACATCAGGTGTCCGGGAAGATTTTAGACCAGGTCTCAGCTCTCTAGGACGTACTGTTCCTGAGATATTCCCAAAAAAATGCTTCAGCCAATAGAAGCTCGCAGGTCCTTCAGCATCCACATACACAGTTTTACTCCAGGTTTCCATAACAACCCAGCCATTTATCTTTACTGCTGATAATCGCTATTGAAGTAAAGCCATGGCCTAATAGCACTTAGTACCTTATTTCAAGATGTGCCTTTGTTCCAGCAATAGATGTTTTTATCCTCAGAAAATCCAGTTTATTTGGTATGCAAATGAGCCAGTAAGGTGTCCAGAGGGGCGTCACTCTTCCAGGAAGGAGCCCAGACACGGCCCCTGCCACAATTTGTCCAGCCTCAAAAGACTTAAAACCACGCCCCCAGGTCCCACTTAGCCATGCCCCGATCTGGTTAGGCCATGCCCCTCCCACTGCTGAGCCGACGGGGATCTAAAAAATGAAGGTAAAAATCAACTTCTGTCAGCTGCAGGGGTGGGAGGGAGAGTGACTTTCTCCCTGCAGTTTACACTCAGACAGTACAGTGCTGCTGTCTTAGAGGGAGCTGTTCAAAAGGACACACCCCCGATCCAGTAAAGGCCACTGTTAAGGGGGCAGTATGCTGTGAAAGTCACTGTTAAAAGGGAAGGCTGCTGTAAAAGTCAAAGTTAAGGGGGCGGGCTGCTGTGGAGGTCCAATTTTAAGGGACGGGGCACTGTGGGGGGGTCAGTGTTAAGGGGTGGGGGGCTTTGGAGGTCACTGTTTTGGGGGTAGGGTGCTGTAGATGTCACTGCTAGTAGATAGTGTTGATATCTTTTAACAACACACACAAACATTAAATGAAATAGATTAAATATACCCAAGCAAAGCCGGGTCCTTCAGCTAGTCTAATATATAAAGCTGAGTGTATGTCCGCCAAAGGAATCTGCCCCATCACATTTACAATCATTAAATTTTGCACAGCTGCCTCCTGTGACTCGGGGAACGTCATAAACTATGTTTTGAGTGGAAATTTCCAATTATTTGCCAAAAAATATGCTTAGTAACCTAACTGCCAAACTACAGGAGCCATTGTCTGTTGGCTGTTGTGCAAGTTAGCCTGGATATTCACCAGGTTGCATATAGCAACCAATCACAGCTCAGCTTCTATTTTGCTACAGGTCATTAATTTGAGCCCTTATTGGTTGCTATAGGCAACAAAGGATATTCTTGATATAAGACAGCTTATGTGTGAGTTAATAGGATTTCGATTTGCGACGCTTAGCCAATGTTATTGTAGAGGCTGATGTAACTCACCTGACTTTAAATGTATACTAATTATGTAGAGATTTATAAACTGTCAATTAAAGACAATAATGCACCGTAAGAACAGGAATTCGATCTCTTATATATATATATATAAAAATTTACTTCTGTCTCTCTGTTCTTTATACACGGCCAAACGACTAGACCAATCTGCACTAAATTTGGCACATAGGTACATTGGGTCTACGGGCAGGTTTTAGCTCTCTAGGACGTACCGTTCCTGAGATATTCCCAAAAATGCAAATATGGCACCATCACATGACCTGCATTAGCCAATAGAAGCCCACAGGTCTTTCACTCATACCCCAACTGCCACACACATGATCACATGACCCTTATCAGCCAATAGAAGCTTGCAGGTCCTTCAGTCTCGACATACACACAGTTTTACACTAGATTTCCATAACAACCCAGCCATTTTTCATCACTGCTTTGCAGGGCGCTGTGGATGACACTGTTAAGGGAGTGGAGTGCTGTGGAGGTCACCTTTAAGGGGGAGGCTGATGTGGAGGTCACAGTTAAGGGAACAGTCCGCTATGGAGGTCAGTGTTAAGGGGGAGGGGTGCAGTAGAAGTCACTGTTAAGAGGCGGGTGTTGTGGAGGTCACATTTTAAGGGAATGGAGCACTGTGGAGGTCACTGTTAAAGAGTTTTATGGAAATCATTGTTAAAGAGACAGGGTACTGTGGAAGTCACTAATAAAGGGACGGCCGCTGTGGAGGTCACTATTATAGGGGCGGATGCTGTGGAGGTTACTGTTAAGGGGGCCGGTCGCTGTGGAGGTCACTGTTAAAGGTGCAGGCACTGTGGAGGTTACTGTTAAGGGGCAGGGGACGGTGGAGGTCACTTAAGGCAGCGGGGTACTGTGGAAGTCACTGTTGAAGGGGTGGGCACTGTGGAGGTCTCTGTTAAGGGGCAGGGAACAGTGAAGGTCACTGTTAAGGGGGCAGGAGGCTGTGGGGGTCACTGTTAAGTGAGTGGGGTGTTGTGGAGGTCACTGTTAAAGGGGCAGTGCTGTGGAGGGTCACTGTTAAGGAGGTGGTCCGCTGTGGAGGTCTTTGTAAGGGGTGTGGGTGGGGTGCTGTGGAAGTCACATTTTAAGGGGGTGGGGCACTAAGGGGGGGTCAGTGTTAAGGGATGGGCTACTGCAGAGGTCACTGTTATGAGGCACTGTGGATATCTTTTAACGACACACACAAACATTAAATGAAATAGTGGAAATATATTGCATTTATATTTAACTTTTCATATAATTTCTACCTAACAAAGCTAAAAAAGAATATAACAGGTATGAACCAATATAAACTTACTGCTATACCCCTCTACCTACACTGCCACAGGATGGATTAAACATTGGTAGCTCCTCTACCTGTGACCCCCACCACCCCCAGAATGAGGAGGGAAGGTAATAACATCACCAACTGTACCCACTAGCTCCTTTCAATACTGTAGATTCTCTTGAAATCTAATCAGCATAGTGTAGGGGCACATCTCAGGCTACCACTTCCTTCATCTATCTCATCACTGGAGTGAAGTCAGAGCCTTAAAATCAGCTAGATGTATAAAATTATGACAATGAAGATATTTCAACAGAAAGTGAATATTTTAACGATATTCTTATTAATATAAGTAGTTTATTTGTAGATTTGCCAGAATTATATGAAAGGAAACCCTTAGCAACAGAATACATATACAAATGGGACTGTGCTGTTTATATCACTTTGATGAAATGGAGTGTTTTCCCAGAATCTGAATATTTAGAACACAAGATCAAAAATTATTCCTTTAGTGTATAAACTTGGTTCTTAAGCGTTCCTTACTTAAAATAGTTTCGGAGGGAGAACAAGATGAAAGATTTTTTATTGCTCTCTGTTATACTCTGGATCATCATTATATGTTGGCATTGCGGACCAAACCCTTCCAGTAAACTTAGACCTTCAATTATATGGAATGAAACAAACATGCTGGCATTGTAGGGACATTTTTTGTAAACTGTGTGGCCATAGCAAGTATTGACATTACAGGTTCTTATGGTGGGAACGTGCTTGATGACGTCACTTCTGTGGTTTGATTGGCTAGAGATGAACAAAGAGGGAGTTTATATTGCAATATGTCCAACAAACCCAACAAACTAAATCTGTGCTCTTCACTCTTAGCTTCAGAACACTTTGAAAAAGGTAAGAAGGACTCTGTCTCTTTCTAACTTTATTCACTTATCTTCTATTTCCCTTTTATGTGTTAAATATTTTATCATTATATTTTTTTACCAGTAAGTGGACAAGAAGAAATAGTATTATTACATATGTGGCTTAAATTGACTATTGATTCCTAATTTCCCCAACTGTATTGATGTTTTACAATTTCCTGTCCTAGCTCCCCGACGACCATATGATACTCACGCATATTTTTTTAAATTCCTTTTATTAAAACACAAATTAAGTTTATTTTATTTTTTTATTTACTGTGATTTTGGATGTTATTAAAATGTTATTGGCATTCTGAAGAAAAATCTTTGAGGGCTTTTATGGACCAAGGGCCTTTAAGATGTTCTTAGGACACCCAGGAAGGTTGCTGAGACTAAAAAGGAGTTCACACTTCAGTTTTTTGATCACCTATTTACATCAGTTACTGTGAGTTAAAACCAGCAGTGAAGCCTACTTAGAGATAAGGTATAATGGAAAGATCTGCACCTGTTCTTTGTTTTTGACCCGGACCTAGTTTTGGCTCACAATAACTGATGGAAATAACTGATCAAATAACAGAAGTGTGAACTCAGCCTTATTATTTTTACCAATGACCAAAGGTGTTAGGGTACTTTCACACTTGTGTTGATGGATTCCGGCAGGCAGTTCTGTTGCCGGAACTGCCTTCCGGATCCGGCAATCTGTATGCAAACAGATACCATTTGTAGACGGAACCGGATGCGGATCCGTCTCACAAATGCATTGCAATACCGTATCCGTCTCCCCAGTTGTCATCCGGAAAAACGGAGACGATATTTATCTTTTTCATATATTTAAAGGTCTGCGCATGTGCAGACCGCAAAACCGGATCCGTTTTTCCGGAACATTAATGCATTTCAATGGAAAAGAATGCCGGATAGGGCATTCCGGCAAGTGTTCCGTAGAGTGACTGAACTGAAGACATCCTGATGCATACTGAACGCAGTGGCGTACACACATTCCATGGGGCCCCGGTGCAAAACTGAATCATGGGGCCCCCCTCCCCGTCGCCGCCCCCCCCCAACCTCCCTCCACCAGCAGCAGAGTTAGGCTACTATCACACCTGCGTTAGGTGCGGATCCGTCTGGCATCTGCACAGACGGATCCGCACCTATAATGCAAACGCTTGTATCCGTTCTGAACGGATCCGTTTGCATTACCACGAAAAAAAAAAAAAAAAAGATAATGCAAACGTTTTGACTTACACTAAAAGTCAATGGGAGGCAGATCCGTTTTCAATTGCACCATATTGTGTCAGTGAAAACGGATCCGTCCCCATTGACTTACATTGTAAGTCAGGACGGATCCGTTTGGCTCTGCATCGCCAGGCGGACACCAAAACGAATCTGCACAGACGGATCCGCACCTATAATGCAAATGCTTGTATCCGTTCAGAACGGATCCGCTTGGCTGCTTGACTGGCGTTTCTGGGTCCGCTTGTGAGATCCGTTTCAGGGCTCTCACAAACAGTGCAAAACAGATCAGTTTAGCCCCAATGCATTCTGAATGGATAAGGATCCGTTCAGAATGCATCAGTTTGCCTCCGTTCAGCCTCCATTCCGCTCTCGAGGCGGACACCAAAACCCTGCTTGCAGCCAAACGGATCCGTTCTGAACGAATACAAGCATTTGCATTATAGGTGCGGATCCGTCTGTGCAGGTACCAGACGGATCCGCACCTAACGCAGGTGTGAAAGTAGCCTAACTCTGCTATATTTCTGTAGCCTGCAACCTCTAACTGCCCAGTTGGGCTGAAACTACTACACCCAACATGTTTTGGCAGTAATAGTAAATGGATATTGGTGCAATTCTGAGCTATTAGTCTATATAATACATATGTATATACATATGTATTATATAGACTAGTAGCTCAGAATTGCACCAATATCCATTTACTATTACTGCCAAAACATGTTGGGTGTAGTAGTTTCAGCCCAACTGGGCAGTCAGAGGTTGCAGGCTACAGAAATATAGCAGAGTTAGGCTACAGCAGCAGACCAGCAGACCCTACTCTGAACTCACTCACTCATAAATGTGGTGAGCAATTAGGAAGACCTTTTTTTTTTTTTTTAACAAATCTAATCTTATCTTAACTTCCGGACAGGCACTGGCACCGGCTTCTTCGCGCTCTCCTGAAAGTGCCTTCTCCCTGCTGCGTCTCGGCGTCTTGTCCGGTAACAGGAAATGAAGAGGCTTGCCGCACCCACACGGGGAGGAGAATCAGGGGGTGGAGACTCAAGGAGGGTAGGGCTGGCCTGGTACTGACTGCAGCGCAGAAACGCAACACTGGGCGGCGGGCCCCGGGTTAAACAGGCAGGCACAGCACTTCTGCAGGGCGGGGCCAGGGGTCCACAGGCGGCCGGGCCCCCTGGAGTGCCGGGCCCGGTCGCAACTGCGACCCCTGCGACCCCTGTATGTACGCCCCTGACTGAACGGAATGCTCTCCATTCAGAATGCATTAGGATAAAACTGATCAGTTTTTTTCCGGTATTGAGCCCCTAGAAGTATAGTAACTGGGTACAAGTTTGATTTTCACTTCAAAAATGTTATTCCAACTAACACAAGATATTTGGCCTAAATACACACAAACTTATTCTTCTGAAATGTCTTCAAACGGAGCTCACAAGCGGACACCCGAACGCTAGTGTGAAAGTAGCCTAAGAACACAGCCAGACAAATCAATGGACATTTGTTTACAAAATTGCATAGTAAGTAGTACACTATGGAGGGTCTACAGTTTGGGAAACCAGGTACACACCATAAGACTGGATGATCTGAACAAATCTCTATGGTATATCAATATATACATTTAGATTGAGGATTCAAATTAGAGATGTATACATATAGATGTATACATATAGATGTACTATAGTTAATATCATTTTCATATACAAATGCAGTAGAAATTTATAATTGCTCATTTTCAAGTATTAGTGAAAAGGCTTCTTGCAGCAATGCAGAGCAAAATTACAAAGTGTCTGGTGTGTGCTTGTGCATATCCTACTGTGTGCTTGTGTTTAATGCGCAAAATAAATGTTAATGGATTATATTACAATTTAACTGTAGCTGCTCTTCATAATTTATAGGTTAAAGGGTTTCTGTCACCACAATTGGCCTTATTAAACTGGCTGACATCAGCAGACCCTAACTCTCTTATTCTTATGCTTATCAATGCCTGTGCAATTTGAACTTTGATGATAAGCAAATAAGCCTCTAGGAGCGGGGGGGAAGGGGGGCGTTGCTCCTAATTTTAGAGGCTCGGTTCTCCCACCTCAAGTCACGCCCTGCCATCCTTGATTGATAGGACCAGGCAGCGCACAGGGCCAGCAGGAGAAGACAAACGCTGGCCCTGTCAATCAAGGACAGCAGGGCGTGACTTGAGGTGGGCGAACGGAGCCTCTAGGAGCAGGAGCAACGCCCCCCCCCCCTGCAACTAGAGGCTAATTTGCATATCATAAAAGTTAAAATTGTGCAGTTAACGCTAATCACACGCACATCGCTAATGTCAGCCAGTTTAATAGGGTTAATTCTGGTGACCCTTTAAGAGGGATAATTATCATTAGAGATGAGCAAATTTCATATTTTACTGGTAAAAGGTGAATTGCGTTATGGATTCCGTTGCCACGGACTATAACGCAATTGTATGATAGAATGCCTTTAGAGGCATTCCGTTATTCATTCTGTCATAATAGAAGTCTATGGCCTGCATAACTGATCCGTCCCGATTCCGTTATGCACAGGAGTCTCCGAACAGAGATAATTTTATTCATTTTGTGTCGCGAACTTCTTCTTGTGATCAATGGGATTTTGTTCTATACAAAGTAGCACATGTTAGCCATTGAAAAGAACTTGACATCACAGCATGCAGTGCAGTATGCAGGCAGCATGTTATAGAGCAGAAGGAGCGGAGCAGATTGAGATATAGTTTTGTGGGAAAAGATTTAGTAAAACTAGTAATTTATTCATTTAAATTTCTACTTTTTGGGGATGACCTACCCAAAGGTAAAGCAGTACTATATCAAAGGTTTAAATAGTCCCCCCCTGCCAGTGCAGGTTAAGGGTACAACTCCTCTAATCATCCAAGTCAGCAGAACTTGATGCTTGATACAAACTTGAGTTTGCATCTTACCTCCTTCCATGACCCTTAAGCTGGCCATACACATAAAGTCCCCCATACACATTAGTGAATAGTTTGGAGAACCGTGAGTTTGGCCGACAGTCTAATGCATATGGGAATCTCCCGACAGATGATGTAGGGGAGAGAAGGATCAGGTGAAGTGAATATTTGCTCCCAATCCATTTGTTCTCTCTGGAGTTAAGCCACCTTCAGAAATGTTTGGCAGGGACTTTTTCCTATCTGCCCATTTAATACACACTGGGGCAGATTTCAAAAGCCTTCATTCCAGAGTTATGGCTTCAAAAAGTCACAAAATAGGGCTTTTGTGACTTTTTGCACCACTCACTCCAGTTTTACAATGTGCGCGGGAAAGTGGGCGTGGCTAAGCTGTTAATGAGTTTTACTCCACATTTATCATTAAGACTTTTTTTTTAAGTTGCAAAAAAAAGTTGCAATCTCACTCCAGGAGGAGGGTGCAGTAAGAAAACTGGAGTAGCTTCTCTAGACAAAACTGTTAAGTTTAAGGACAAGACAAATTTATCAAACCACCTGAGACATTTGTTAAATGTGTCACAAAGTACTCCAACGCAGACTCAAGGAAAACTGACTTCAAATATTCCACTTATAATAAATTCCTCCCACTCATTTTAGCCAAACTAAATGTATATGTGTATGGGGGAGTTAAGAGAGATAGCTATTGAATATGTATCACTCCCAATCCCCTGGTACACATGCCTGCTCAGCTTAGCCGAAAGCATGTGTTCTCAATACCCAAACGCCTTTATATCTAATAAATTTGAATAATTACAAGTTTGTGCATTTCATTTTCATTAACAGGAAAATGAAGGCGGCTCTCATATTCATCTTTCTCTGGGGTCTCAGCAGTGCATTTTATGTGAGTATGAAACCTAAAGTGGTAGCCCTTTATATAGATTGTACTGTATCATTATCTCAAATACTACAGAGGTTGTACCAATATAGAACCATATTACACACCCATAGAGTAAGGGATAAGCATCTAATGAGGGAGGGTTCGACCACCCGGACCTCAACAATTATGAGAATGGGAGTCCCGAGCTCCCAAATGGAGTGGTGGTTGGGCATGCTCACTGCCGCTCAATTCTTTCTGTATGGGAAACTAAATAACTGACCATTATTGAAGAAAAACAATATTTTATTCAAGCACTTGTGGATGGGAATTTACTTTATTGTGTGTCGATACTTACTTCATAAAGTATCAAGTCTCTGACAGGGAGCTTCACTTCCAATCGGTGCTGTCCTCTAGAGAAAGGGGCCAGACTGTTGTAGATGACATTCCTCTGGCTGCCTCCAACATTCCCTAGACAGTGATTATGTTTCCAAGAGGCTTCAGTAGAGTCTGTGAAGACAGGTGCTTATTATTTTATCCATATGTTCAATGTGGGGAAGTCATGTGGACATCCAATTTTTATAATGATTTTCCAATTAGTACAGGCGATGCTGCAGTCAGGGCCCTCAGGCTCAGCCACCTGGACATCTTCATTTATATTCACTTCACTACAGTGAATAATACTGAAGCTGCTTGGTCTGGCCAGTCGCTTACCACCAATGGAGGGCCCAGGTTACAGAGAGGCATCTATCTGCCAGGACCTGTGAATACATCATCACAGGTCCTTCAACCCTCAACAGCAATTATAAAAACTGCAAGATAAGTACTCCAGTGAGTCTAGAATGGAGTGGTAAAAGGAGGTCCTCCACCTTTTCTTCATCCCCCCCCCCCTCCTATTCACTTTTTTTTTATTTTTACTCAAAAGTCGTACCTCATGCCTCATTGATTTTCATACTTCAAAAGAGCCACATTATACATTATAATGATATATATATATATATATATATATATATAATATATACAGCGGTGTTCTGATATGTGACGTACGAGGTGTAATTTATACCTTGTACCCCATGTCAGTACACTGCTATATATTCTCTATATCTGCACACACTGCAATTATTACACCTCCTACTATCTGACCATCAGCAACTTGTGACCTGCGACGTCACAACTCCCTTTACCCTCTCTCCCTTCAAATCCAGCTTTACTGCTACTGTCCTGGAAGTCCCAAACAGAGGTGGGGAGAATACTGCTGCCAATGGGGGGAGGGGTTGTCAGGGAACTGGCGCTGTTGGGCAGATATTTTGTGCTGGAATGTTGTGTTTATATGGTAAAGTTAGGGAAATATTTTGGGATGCACACTGGTACCAGATACTGCTCGGAGGTATTTTGTGCTTTATCATGGTATGTGTTGCTGTTGGGGAGACTAACATATGTTCCTGACCACGTGATTAGACATTTTTGTGTTCCACTTTTATTTCCTTTCTTGTATTGATACATTGAGGCATGGCCAAGTAAAGGAAAATTCACCTCAGCAGTATGCATTGTGCACCATTATTTTTATGTATATTCATATGTGGGCTGGTGGAGTTTGTGTGTCGGGGTTGTTTTGTAATCCCAGTCCAGCCCTGATGGCGCACTATATAACATGCAGCAGCAAGCACAGTTCATGGAGCAAGGGGAGGGGCCAAGAATGGGTAGTGGGTGGGGCTATGGATGGGGCATAGGGGGCCTAATTTAGATTTTTGCTCTAGGGTCCAATGATTTCTATGTACACCCCTGTGTCTGGCCCTTCCCTTTATGTGGGTTGGAAGAGGAGCTCTCTCCCAGCACATATGTATGACAGTAGAAATGTCTGTGGCTAAAAATCTGTAATAGTAAGACTATTAATTAGCTTTTTAAGCACAAAAATGCTGTATACTTTATAAACCACAAGGCTATAGAATTTTGGTAAACCCACTGCCTAACATAAATAAGACCTAGGATTAAATTTCCAGCAGAGACCTATGTGAGAGTTTTTAAATAAAGGTTAAGGCAGGAAATGTAGCTTAATTTTCTTTTATGGTAAAAGTAATTTTTTTTCTGCAAAGTTAATGCTAAAAATAAACAAACTACTGTAATTAAAGATAACAGAGCCCAAACCATCATAGTAAATGCATTTTTGGAACATACTTAGATCTAATACCATTGATAGTGTATGTAAAAAACAGGTCGATAATGCCTCTGACTTCTGACTGTTTTAGAATAAAAGAAAAATCTGTGCTGGTCATGTAATGGGCACACAATTGCAAAGCTTGTTATATAGCTCTGAAGAATATTGGAAAATTACATAATTCTGGAGATAATTAGTAGTTGTATTTGCTGAAACTGTATGTACCACGTTAACTAGTTCAATGCCAAGTCCTATACCTCCATTCCTGTCCCAAACACATTTTCTGTTATTTTTATTAAAGAACATACATCCTCGAAAACCCATAATTTTTTATGTTTAGTTATTTAAATAATTTTTGTGTCGTTTTTGGTAAAACATGGGGCCTTATTTTTGTCATTTTTTTTTTGTTTTATTTTTCATGCATGGGAAAATGTAAAAAAAAAGGAAAAGTCTTTTTATATTTTTTTCAATTTCTTTTAACAGCACAAAGTTGTTCAACTACTTTTAAACTTTTTCCCCCATATGGTTGTTGTGATATATGGCAGATATATTGTTTATGGTTGCAGTGTGGCAGGGCTAAAAGCTGCTATTTGAGTTAGCATGTTGTTTATATATATATATATATATATATATATATATATATATATATATTTTTTTTTTTTTTTTTATTTATTCATTTATTTATTTGCTTTACACTTTGTGCCTCCATAGGGTCATACAAAACTTTAGAAGAGCATTATGACATTCCTTTTTTTTTTTTTTTATATTCATGAATTCTCCTCTAGATGACATATTAGTCCCAGTTACAGGGGAGAATACATCCACCAGAAGCTTTACAAGGCTGTGGAGCCTAACTTCAGAGGCTCTGAGTCTTCTGAAACCCAGCATGTGTATATACCCAGGACCCATCAATCTCATGATCATTAGAACCTGATCTGTATACACAGTGCTTTATGAGCACAATATATACAGTGATAGGGAAGGCATGGATGGTAAAACAAATGTATTTCCTTCTCAATGATAAGTAGTGTTGATCACGAATATTCAAATTGCTAATTTTTATCGCGAATATAGGTACTTCGAAAATTCGCGGATATTTAGAATATAGTGATATATATTCGTAATTTTGAATATTAGAGATTTTTTTATTGCGAATTCTTTGTCTAATAGTTGTAATTTTTTTCTCATCTGAAGTGCAGATTGGAAAAAAATTACAACTATTAAAAAAAAGATTATAGCACTATACTAGCTAAATTGCTCTACATTAGTTTTTTTTCGAATATTCACTGTATTGCTATATATTCTTGTTTTAGAATATTACGAATATTTGAAAAAATGAATATATTCGATATAGTGCTATGACTTATTGGCCTACAAGCAAGAAGCAGGGATGAATCATGTGTTTTGCTCGGCAATTGAAACATTTGCGATAAAAATTAGCATTACGAAAATTCGCATATTACGCGATCATTACCTTGTCGATTTTTCGAGTAAAAAAAAGTTAAATATAACAAATATTTGAATTTGCGAATATTCGCAGAATATTCTACAAAATATTCGCGAAATATTGCGAAATTAAATATGACCCCTGCCGCTCATCACTAATGATAAGTACAATGGGCTCTCCGCTACCACATGTGCACGATCTCTGTGTAGCTGTTTATCCTGCAAGGACATTCAGGGATGTCCTTGCAAGGTTAAATATGCAATACCTCAACGTATGTCACCCACAGGTGGTCCAAAACTGATTAAGAAAGAAAATCAATCATACACACAGACGTGTAAAGCTGCAAATATTACATAGACAAAAAGAATTTTAGTTAATATGTATGCTTTCTGTTCAAGATAAACCGCTTCCAACGGAAATGGAAAGGGGATGATTCTGAAGAAAAAGGGGTAAGTGATTTGTCTTATTCTCAAAGCTATCATAAAAACGTAATTATATTATATAGGTTTCCATTATTCCATTATTCCAAATGACGTTGTGCACAGTCCATAATATGGTACACAAAACAGGATCATATTGCACATTACATTGCGGATGGTGCAGTATGGATTTTGGTAACCATTTGAAATATAGGAAAGTCATCCTAGCCTCAGGTAGTCAGGATGTTGTAATCTGATGAGAACCCCTCCATCTATATGAGCTCAGATAAGTTAAGGGCACTGTATGTAGTCTGTGACCAACTCTTTAACATTGGTACAGTATATAAAAAAACATAAGTAGCAGCATTGTATAAAAGGTGGATGTCTTGGCTGATGGATATGATTGTGATGGATTATGAGCAGGATTTTTTTTTATTTTAAAGCCTGTGTTCCAATGCTGGAAGTGAATGTGTGGGATCACAGCTATATATGTTTTGGCAGAGAACACCTACAATTACATAATTATAGAGGAACACCACATAAACGTCCTTTCGCACAGTAAATGATCATTAAAGTGAATACATAGCCTGGTAAAAATGTGATGGTGCTTATTTTGTAGGCATGCAAAATCTATTTTCAAAGCCAAGCCTTTTTGATAGACTAGACCTTTATTTCACCCCAAACACCGCTTTACTTGCTATATAACTTGTGAATGTTATATGGTTGGATAAATATCCCTTTCTCTACATAGCCAGCCGATGATTGTGTCATAATCACTGAGATGAATCATTCTGTCTACATAAAACCAGGCATAGACAGAAAGCAGCAATGAACTTTGAGCACATTCTCAGATACATACAGAATACATTTACTCACAGATTTAGGCCTCATTCACATGACTGTATTTTTGGTCCGCATCCGTTCTGCTTTTTTTTCTCCATTCATTTCAAAGGGTCAGCAAAAACTGTGGACAGCACACCATGTGCTGTCCGTATCCGTATGTCTGTTCAGTACCCCCACAAAATAGATAGAACATGTCCTATTCTCGTCCGTTTGTGGACAAGGATAGTCATTCTTGCAAATATTCCGCAAAAAAAATGATGGGCAATGCTGCACCAATATGTACCAAAATCTCATTAAAAATTTTGAGCAATGTTAGACAACCATTAGGTAGTGTAAAACTAGACAATGGGGGAGATTTATCAAACTGGTGTAAAGTAGAACTGGCTTAGTTGTCCATAGCAACCAATCAGATTCCACCTTTCATTTTTCAGAGCTCCTTTGGAAAATGAAAGGTGGAATCTGATAGGTTGCTACATGCAACTAAATCATTATTTTCCAGTTTTGATAAATCTTCTCCATTGTGTCTAAAGATTCATCAAATTTATCTCACAGAGTGAGCCACTTTGATATATTTGGTGCATCTTTAGACTGTCTGGTCTAAGTTTTTGCTTAGTTTAAATATTAGACAATCTGCCCCATTTTGTATTGAGCTACATTACTTAGTAGTCGCTCTATATGTTTTGTACATTCTTAGAATAGCAATATACAGTATTACTACATTACTATAGCATGGTATAGGACTTTCAACACTGTTACTCAACATGATTATTTAGCCATTCACAATCTGTAGCTCTACTGGCAGAGAAGAAAGAGGTATCCCATTGGGACTCTCTGGCGCCTGACTCTAATTTTTGCCAGAGTACCAAGAAAAGAGGATTACTCAAAGACAACTGCTCAATGATCATAAACATCCCCTCCAGTGGTAATCCTCGTTTGCAATAAAGGTCCGTTTTTGGAATACCCCATAAAAAGATGGCATTGAAACAGACATCTAAAAAAACTAATGTGAGGTCAAATATGACCTCAAAAAGTTGCTGATGATATGCAATCCTCTAATATATTATATAAAGTGGCTACAAGTGGGAGCTTTCTTTTCAAAATGCCGCAAAATGTAATCCCTTTAACAGTCTCAGAATTTACAGTTAGTTAAACACACTCAGTTACTCACATTTACAGTGTTTTCTTTTTCATTCTTCAGGCACTAAGAAACAGATATAGCAATATCTTTTTCAGAAATGTTTTCTTCCACGCACCTCCAAAATACATAACTCATGCTAAGGTAAGAACATGCTCTCCTAGGTATCTTATTTCAGCAGTGTTGCATTAAAGGGGTTGTCTCACTTCAGCAAGTGGGATTTATCATGCAGAGAAAGTTACTACAAGGCACTTCCTAATGTATTGTTATTCTCCATATTGCTTCCTTTGCTAGCTAGACTCATTTTTCCATCACATTATACACTTCTTGCTTCCATGGTTATGACCACCCTGCAATCCAGCAGTGGTGGTCGTGCTTGCACAGTAGAGAAAAAAAACGCCAGCTTCTCAGGTCGCCGGGACTGTAGGAGCATACATAGGCCAGTGCTTTTTCCTATAGTGGGCAAGCATGGCCACCAATGCTGGATTGCAGGGTGGTCCTCACCATGAAAACGAGTATTGTATAATTTGATGGAAAAATGTGTCTAGCCAGCAAAGGAGGCAATATGGACAATACGATACATTAGGAAGTGCCTTGTGTGTCCAAGGTGCAGGAGGGATGATCCCTCCTGGTTTCATAATACAGCTGACACCCAGCAGACCTGGATCAGAGATAACCCCGTACTGCTCATTAAACTCCTCAGAAGTCATGGTCACTAGTCTGAGGGGTTGGATAGAGAGAGGAGGATCCCTCTGTCCTTCAATCTCAGCCCTCACAACAAAATTGCAGGGTTCTAATCATGGCTCAGTTACTATGGCAGCCTGGGGTCTTGTAAAGGCTTCCAGACCTGCCACAACAAACTGCCTGCCAAGCATTGCCTGCAGCAGGGTTTAAAGGGAACTCGTCACATTGAACATGGTGTTTGAGCTGCAGGCAGGATATTTTAGAGCAAGAGGAGCTGAGCAGATTTATAGTTTGATGAAAAAAGCATAATTTTTAATAATTTATACTATATTTAAATTCCTGCTCATTCTTTGAAGTCAAGCAGGAGGTCCTATCAGTGATTGACAGCTATTTCTGTATACACAGTGATAGAGGGAAGGCTGTCAATTTCTGATAGGACCGTCTCCTTGTCCTCAGTCAGTGATTGACAGCTATCTCTGTATACACAGTCATAGAGGGAAGGCTGTCAGTCACTGATAGGACCGCCTCCTTGTCTTCAGTCAGTGACTGACAGCTATTTCTGTATACACAGTCATAGAGGGAAGGCTGTCTGTCACTGATAGGACCGTCTCCTTGTCTTCAGTCAGTGATTGACAGCTATCTCTGTATACACAGTCATAGAGGGAAGGCTGTCTGTCACTGATAGGACCGTATCCTTGTCTTCAGTCAGTGACTGACAGCTATCTCTGTATACACAGTCATAGAGGGAAGGCTGTCAGTCACTGATAGGACCTCCTCCTTGTCTTCAGTCAGTGACTGACAGCTATCTCTGTATACACAGTCATAGAGGGAAGGCTGTCATCACTGATAGGACCGTCTCCTTGTCTTCAGTCAGTGACTGACAGCTATCTCTGTATACACAGTCATAGAAGGAAGGCTGTCAGTCACTGATAGGACCTCCTCCTTGTCTTCAGTCAGTGACTGACAGCTATCTCTGTATACACAGTCATAGAGGGAAGGCTTTTAGTCACTGATAGGACCTCCTCCTTGTCTTCAGTCAGTGATTGACAGCTATCTCTGTATACACAGTCATAGAGGGAAGGCTGTCAGTCACTGATAGGACCGTCTCCTTGTCTTCAGTCAGTGATTGACAGCTATCTCTGTATACACAGTCATAGAGGGAAGGCTGTCAGTCACTGATAGGACCTCCTCCTTGTCTTCAGTCAGTGATTGACAGCTATCTCTGTATACACAGTCATAGAGGGAAGGCTGTCTGTCACTGATAGGACCGTATCCTTGTCTTCAGTCAGTGACTGACAGCTATCTCTGTATACACAGTCATAGAGGGAAGGCTGTCAGTCACTGATAGGACCTCCTCCTTGTCTTCAGTCAGTGACTGACAGCTATCTCTGTATACACAGTCATAGAGGGAAGGCTGTCATCACTGATAGGACCGTCTCCTTGTCTTCAGTCAGTGACTGACAGCTATCTCTGTATACACAGTCATAGAAGGAAGGCTGTCAGTCACTGATAGGACCTCCTCCTTGTCTTCAGTCAGTGACTGACAGCTATCTCTGTATACACAGTCATAGAGGGAAGGCTGTCATCACTGATAGGACCGTCTCCTTGTCTTCAGTCAGTGACTGACAGCTATTTCTGTATACACAGTCATAGAGGGAAGGCTGTCAGTCACTGATAGGACCGTCTACTTGTCTTCAGTCAGTGATTGACAGCTATCTCTGTATACACAGTCATAGAGGGAAGGCTGTCAGTCACTGATAGGAGCATCTCCTTGTCTTCAGTCAGTGATTGACAGCTATCTCTGTATACACAGCCATAGAGGGAAGGCTGTCAGTCACTGATAGGACTGTCTCCTTGTCTTCAGTCAGTGATTGACAGCTATCTCTGTATACACAGTCATAGAGGGAAGGCTGTCAGTCACTGATAGGACCTCCTCCTTGTCTTCAGTCAGTGACTGACAGCTATCTCTGTATACACAGTCATAGAGGGAAGGCTGTCAATCACTGATAGGACCTCCTCCTTGTCTTTAGTCAGTGATTGACAGCTATCTCTGTATACACAGCCATAGAGGGAAGGCAGTCAATCACTGATAGGACCGTCTCCTTGTCTTCAGTCTGTGATTGACAGCTATTTCTGTATACACAGCAATAGAGGGAAGGCTGTCAGTCAGTGATAGGACCGCCTCCTTGTCTTCAGTCAGTGATTGACAGCTATCTCTGTATACACAGTCATAGAGGGAAGGCTGTCAATCACTGATAGGACCGTGTCTATGTCTTCAGTTAGTGATTGACAGCTATCTCTGCATACAGTCATAGAGGGAAGACTGTCAATCACTGATAGGACCGTCTCTTTGTCTTCAGTCAGTGACTGACAGCTATTTCTGTATACACAGCCATAGAGGGAAGGCTGTCAATTTCTGATAAGACCGTCTCCTTGACTTCAAAGCCCAGAATGAGCAGGAATTTGAAAAATATGAAATACAAGTATAAAATCTTTTCCCATGAAACTATATATCAATCTGCTCTGCTCCTCCTGCTCTATAACATGCTGCATTCAGCTCAGACACCATGCTTAATGCGATAGGTTCCCATAGACTATAATAGTACTCTATTGCAGTCTATAGTACAAGCTATCAGAAAATTACATATTGAAATACCTGAGATGACTAAAAAAAGTAAAAAGTTTTTAAAATGATAAAACACTATATATAAATATAGTGTCATAATATAAAAAAATTCCAATCCCCTCTTTCCCAATTTTGCATATAAAATAGTAAACAATAAAGATAACTAGTATCGCCATGTCCAAAAATGGTCAAACTAATAAAATATAAAAATATTTATGGTGAACGCCTTAACGGAAAAAAAATGCAGTTTTTTGGTCACATTGCCACTCCTCCCCAAAAAATAAAATTCAATAAAAAGTGATTAAAAAGTCATATGTACCCAAAATGGTAGCAATAAAAAACTACTGCTTGTTGGTAGTAAGTTTGAGGGCATAGGATAGCTGCAAGGTCTTAGCAGACCCTGATCAGCTCTATGTACAAATCTCCCCAGAGGGGGCTGTTTTCCCCTGCAACTGGGACTCCTTTGGATGCCCCAGTTAAAGTGGAAAAAGAGGAAATGAAAAAATAAAGTGTCAGTGTCCCCCAGAAATCTGTGAAGGACATCTGTCAGCAGATTTGTACCTATGATTCTGGCTGACCTGTTACATGTGCACACGGCAGCTAAAGACATCTGAGTTGGATCCATGTTCAAATGATGTTTCAATATATGCAAATGAGCCTTTAGGAGTAACAGGGGCGTTGAAATTACTCCTAGAGGCTCAGCTCACTCTGCAACTGCCACTCCTCTGCACTTTGATTGACAGAGCGTGGCACTGTAAAAGTCATCACTCCTGGCCCTGACTGCAGAGGGCGCGGCAGTTGCAGAGAGAGCTGAGCTTCTAGGAGCAACATCCACGTCCCCTGTTGCTCCTAGAGGCTCATTTGCATATAATTAAACAGCAATGCGGCCACATATGAACATTGGACCAGCACATATGCCTTCAGAGGCCAAGTGCACATGTAACAGGTCAGCCAGTTTCATAGTTACAAATCTGCTGAGAGAGGTCCTTTAATGAACTATTAAGGGGCCTATTATGTGCCATAAATACAGTACATTTAAAAAATAATTTCCAAAATAATAAAATACAAATGAAAAAAATACCCACACCAACCAAAACCATTGGCACAAAATGACTGACACAAAATAGAGAACTCAGTTCAAACACTCATTTTGGTGTCAGTTTAAATATTTAAAGATGACTTTTTAATATTTTTTTGGGCAGTTTTAACAAAATAAAATTTAAAATAGATATTAATTTCTTTAATAAAAAGCCCTAGGTGTCACTTTACATTTTTTGCAAAAATGATGCCTTTTTAATATTAAAAAAAAAAACAATATCACAAGATGTGCTTTATATTTTAGGCAAGTGATTCTTCAGAGGAAAATGAAGATAGCTCTGATGAGGTAAGAAAATTCCCATAACCTACAGTTTTTCATTTTAGGATGTATCTAATATTCAAATAAACATGTAAAGACATAATTTAATGATGAAGCTGTATTATTTAAGCAAAGGAAAGTCTGCACTACTCGTTAAATGGTTGGTGCTATTGAAGGACTTTGTAGTCAGTGTCACAGTTCAAAAATTCGCTGCAATACGATGCAATTAAAGTGTCAGTTTATTGTATAGATGACATCCAACGTTCTGATCCAGACATATGTATAATAGCTTGAAATATCCACAATCTAAGACACAGGATGCTTTGGTCCAACAGGACCTTCTAGCGGTATTATCTGTGGTGCGACCCAGTGCCCAATTTCCACACCACAGATAATACCGCTGAAGAAGGTCCTGTTGGACCAAAACATTCAGAGTCTTAGATTGGAGATATCTCAAGTCATAATTTATACTATATGTCTGGAAGGATCAAAACCTTGTGTATATTACATTAACACTTTAATTTCATCATACTATTTGAGTGCAGCAAATTTTTTGACCGATAAAGTTTTATGCTTCTAGAATAAAATGATTGGTTTATATAGTATGTTATAATATTCTCTTTCCCATAGACTACTGAACACTGATGAGACGATGTTATAGAATGTTAATAAGGGCTGATTTAACAGCTATACTTTTTGGCCAGGTTATCGCAGTTATTTTTAATAACCTTTATATATACTGTAGTTTTTAATTCATTTACTCATGAAAGTAAAAAAAATTGTGAAATCATACACATTTACACTTTTTTAAATAATTTTTATTTTTTTTAGTCATTAGTGGACTTTACTTGCCATTCATTATGTTCATTTTCAAATATACAGTGGTGCTTGAAAGTTTATGAACCCTTCAGAATTTTCTATATTTCTGTATACATTTGAGCTAAAACAAATTTTCACACAAACACTAAAATCAAATAAAGATAACCAAATCAAATACGAGTCAAAAATGTTAGATATTTATTTATTGAGGAAAATGATCCAATGTCACATGTCTGTGAGTGGTAAAAGTATGTGCACCTTTGCTTTGAGTCTCAGATGTGACCCTTGTACAGCAATAACTGCAACTAAACATTTCCGGTAATTGTTGATTAGTCTTGCACATCGGCTTGGAGGAACTTTAGCTCATTCCTCTATACAAAACAGCTTTATATCTCATTTCAAGTTCTTTCACAACATTTGAATTGGATTAAGGTCAGGACTTTGACTTGGCCACTCTAAAACTTTAACGTTATTCTTCTTTGACCATTGTGTGGTAAAACGACTTGTGTGCTTAGGGTTGTTTTCTTGCTGCATGAAGCACATTCTTTTGGGATTAATGTCCTCACATTTTCCTTTACAATTTGCTGACATAATTCAGAATTCATTGTTCCATCAATGATGGGAAGCAACCCTGGGCCACATACGGCAAAACAGGCCTAAACTGAGATATTATCACCACCATGTTTCACAGGTGGGATGAATTTCTCTTTTCTCTTAACATATAACTGTATTTAAACCAAAAAGTTCTAATTGGTCTCATCTGTCCACAAAACATTGCTCCAATAACATGTGATCAGTGATATATAGTGATTATAGACCACCATTATTGTAATCCCAGAAAACCTATTTAACGCCCATACTGACCTCTACTTGGCATCTTAAAATGAAACATTTGACTCCCCTAAAAAGACAGGCAGGGATCCTTACATTCACTACCAAAAACCACTAGGGATATTGAAATGAATTTGATCACTGTAGTAGACCACATGGTATAGTGTCATTTACCACTTCACTGCCATAGGCCACCAGGAATACAAGAATAAACACTTTCACTGTCCTAGAACACTAGGTGTACTAAAATGAACTCCTTCCCTGCAATCGACAACCAGGGATGCGGGAATTAACCTCTTTAGTACGCTAGACCATCAGTAATATTGACATTAATCCTTTCACGCTCTTAGATCAGTAGACACAAGCTTTGTAACCCCATCACTGCCTAGATCAACAGGGATACAAACAATAATTCATTGAGTTAGACCTAAAAGTAGTTTCATACTATTAGCCTGGATGCTGTATGGCCATGTATATCTGGCTACTTTATAGCTATTACAATGCTGTACATATGATATTCCTGGCATGTGACCGCAGTAGCCACTCACTGGCCTCAGCAGTGTTGCCAGTATGTATTGCACATGATCAGCTGGAATGTCCGCCTTTAAAATTCAGCATTTCCCCTTGGGCTACTAATGATTTTTGTATCTGTTTTTATATGTACAATGCATTTGCAAACAACATCAAATAACCTTAATATTTGCACAAGATAATCTGGACCATTGGGGCAATTCAAGGTGATACATGTTTTACCTGTAATAAGTAATTTATTCCCACCCATGATAAAACTTTTTAAAATTTACTAAATTTGTATGCCCAGTATACAAAATGTACGTGTGCAGTCTTCCAGCATACAAAACAATGTAGTGTGCAATCTTCTATCCTGTTTTTAAATCTTGTGGTTTTATGACTCATTTAAGAATCTTTTCCCAGCAATTTATTCTTGCTTCTAAACCACCATAGAGGGTAACCTCAAACACAACAAAAGGCACAGAGATACACTGTCCTGGCTGTATAGATTCCAGATGAGTCTGCTAAGCCAATACTTACCGTATATCTAGTGTAATATTAAACGCTCAATAAATAGTAGTGCAAATATAATTGTAAAAGCAGAAGCAAAAAGACATAGTAAAAAAGGCAAAATAGGAACAGGTGGAAACTGAAATTGGGGGGTACTATCTCCTTGGGGAGAGAGCGCCTTAATCGGCATGAGGAGACTTATAGGCTATACACGCTCCTGGAATTCTGGGAAGAAAGGGATGCAAATGAGTTCCTAACAAGCTCTTCCTCTAAGGCCTCATGCACACGCACGTATATTCTTTATGTGTCCGTTCAGTTTTTTTTAAGGCTGTATATGGAACCATTCATTTCAATGGGTCCACATTATGGACAAGAATAGTACTGTTCTATCAGGGGCCAGCTGTTCTGTTCCGCAAAATACGGAATGCACACAGACGTCATCCGCATTTTTTGCATATCCGTTTTTTTGCGGACCGCAAAATACATACGGTCGTGTGCATGAGGCCTAATGCCACCAGATGTAGGGCAGCTATCCTATGAGTCAATGTTCAACCTTTTAAATAGGCCTTGAGACATGACTGATATTAAATAAGCCAGCACCCCATCTGCAGACAGCTGTTTCGGTGTGATTGTCCCTCATGAGTGCAGAGCAGAGAGTACTGACTTAATTGGGTGAGAGGCCAAGTCAGGATTTGGGGGGTACTATCTCTCCTTGGGGGAGAGAGAGCATTAATCGGCGTGAGGAGATTTATAGGCCATACGTGTTCTTCTGGAACTCTGGTAATAAAGGGATGCAAATGAGCTCCTGACAAGCCTGCCTCTAATGCCACCAGATGTAAGGCAGCTATCCTAAGAGTGGAAATGGGAGAATATGCCATGATATTTCTTCTGCGCACATATATCATATTGTATCAGAGTTTACCAGTTTTGTTAAAGGGGTTTTCCGATCTCAGAAATCCCTTTTAATTACAGTAGTATTTTTCTGGTTTTATATCAGTATTTTGACATATTTGATTATAGCAGGAGGAATCAGTGGATGCTGGCAAAAATGGAAACAATACTGCGTCAGAAGAAACAGGAGCAGAGGAAGAGGAAGAGTCTGAAGGTGCCGAAGAGGAGAACGAAGGAACCTCTGCTCCAGAGGTAGTAACAGTTTATTAAAGAGGTTGTCTCATCTTAGCTGTTCCTAAGGCGAGATGGGACTAACCCCCGGCCACCAGGTGATTGCAGCACTTGTAGTACATGGGAGCCACATTAAGGAAACAGCAGAGTTGGATGTGCTACGCTGCTCCTGTAACTCTCATGCACTGCAATGGGAGCCACTGAAACAGAGGAGCATCAGACCGCTTCTCTGTTTCCCGGCCCCATGATGGTCAATAATAACGGCGAGATAAGACAACCTGTACAAGCAAGCGGGACAAGTGTCCATAATAACCAATCAAGTTGCTGGTTTCATTTTCCAATAAGATTTTAAAAGATATAAGAAAGAGTCTGATTTGCTGCAACAAGCAACTGCTACATTTTCCCTATGCACAGCATTTAATACTGCCTCACAGTGAAAGCGGTCATGACTACATTGTCTTATATTTACGCACATTTGTATACTAACTGTTTACATCAATTTTATAGACTCGTTAAGGGTACATTCACACTGCAGTTTTCAGAACCGTTGCAAGTCTATGGGCTTTATCAAAATGGGTACAAATGAAAACTGGCTTATTTGCCCCTAGCAACCAATCAGATTTATCCTTTAATTTTACAATGGAGCTTTGAAAAATGAAAGGTGGAATCTGATTGCTTGCGATGGGCAACTAAGTCAGTTTTCCTTAGAACCAGTTTTGATAAATGTCCCCCAATAGATCTATTCACATGACAGTTTTTTATGGATCGTAAATAATGTTTAGCAAAAACTAGACATGTCCTATTTTTTACCTTTTTTAATAATAGACAGCCCTATTACAATGCAATAGGGCCATTTTCAATGGCCGTTTTTCAGAAAGGCATTTGTTAGAAAACAGCTGAAAAAGGACTGTTTTTCCGTTTTTAAAGGCCATCTTTTTTCACGGTTGTGTGAATGTACCCTAAGATCAATGACAACGAATGCAAAACAATATGGAGGTAGAGTAATTACTTATATCACATATATGCAGTCAGCTTTGACAAGACTATCATGCTCTACAGTCTTTGCTCTATACACAGTTCCCCGTCAGTTCATCCTTCATATTAGTGTATGAAAGAGGACTTGTCTGCTTCCCTGACATGTCTATTATAGAAAATATTTGCATTCCCCATAATATAACAGTTGTGGAGCATCTTTTTGTTGATATCCACATTGTGCTGTTCCCCTGTTATTCCCCATAATATATTTATAGATAAATTAACAACAGGATGTTACTAGTGGGAGTTGTATTCTTTGACACTGTTAAGCCTGTATTAGATTATGCAGGCGATTGTTGAGGAGGAAAGCATTCCTTCCCAGCAATCGCCTGATCCTCAGCGATCGCCTCCACAGTATGGGGAGGTGCGATCGCTAATGCTATCACTTGTCCCCTTACTGAATCATTGTTTGCCGGCAGCACAGTGTGATTAGACGCCACAATCTATCGCCATCAAAGAATGCTAAAAGACTACGATTTCCTGCTGAATGATGCTCATTCGCCGGATAATCGGCGGCAGTATTACACTGCCAGATCATCCCTAATGAGCATTCCTACAAACGCTTGTTAGCAAAGATCTGGCAAACTATCTGCCCAGATTGTGAAAGAAAAAACTGGGAAAAGGGGTGTGGTAACTAAGAGGAATAACAGAGGCATGGCACAATGCATATACATTCCACTGTTCCTAGCAGCACTGCATCCTGGCAGGATGTATACATGTGGAACTTCCTGTTTTATCAGCTTCCTGTTGGCTTTGGTAACCCATCCTAGCATGCTTTGCACTGTAATGTTTCTCAGGTCTTGCTCCACCAGCCACACTGTTCTCTATGCAGTAGCTACTCCCCCCTACATGTTCGCTAGGTGGAGCATGATCTGAAAAACATCACAGAGCAAAGCATTCTGGGTTTAGTTAGCAAATAAAAGCCAATAAAACAGGAAGTTCCAGATGTAAACATCCTGCCAGGATGCAGTGGTACTGAAAACAGGGGAAGGAAAGTGTTAACAGGATAAACAGGTACTACATATGGGACAGAAATATGCAGTGTCTATGGTACTCTGGGGACATGAAAAACTTGTCATGATCAAACCAGAGAACCCCTTTAAGTGATTAAAGAGCAAAACCATGCAAGCTAGATTTCTTTAGTAATGGAATCATAGGCATAAATCAGTAGTTAGAGATAATTAAAATAATTGGAACCATAGTGCAATTAGTTGCTAAAATTAGACTTTGGCACTTCTTCATTTTGCAGTGTGGAGGACGTGGGTTCACATCAAGTTTTTTTCCATCCGTTTAATGTATACGTTAAGCAGATGCCTCAGACTGATGTCATACAGTAGCATCCGTTCACCATTGTAAAAAAAAAGTATACCGGACTGTGCAGGATACCACAATGTGGTGTGCTGCGTTTTTGTATCCTTTGTTTTGTAATGTATATGTCGAACGGAGGCAAAAACCCACCATAAATGTTGGCTCTATAACATGATAGAGCAGATTGTGCAGTGGGATTTTAATTTTTTATTGTTTTCTTCCTTGTTAATAGGTAGAAGATAGTACTGCAAGCCAGAATGAGACAACTACTGATAACGGAGAGCAGTTGAGCACGGCCCAGGAAAGCAGTACTGAAGTACAACCTACACAAGTCGCTACCATTGAATCTGCAACTCAGCAACTTGAAGAAACAGCTAGCATTCCCAATGAGCTCCCTAACCGTAATGACTATGATAACGTAGGTACTGAGGAAGGTAGCAATGCAAGCACTGCGCCTGTATATGAACCAGAAAGCAACGGGTATTATGATGAACATGGATATTATTATCATGAGAATGAAGTGGACCCTAGAGGTGTCAAAGGAGATACTCACGGAAGGTATGAGGATGATTATCACTACAGAAACCACCTGTATCAAATCTACGCCCAACAATACTATCAGCATTATCAATAGACAAACCAATGGAAATGAACACATTTCATGATGAGTTTTATGAGTTTATATGTTCTTTTTAATTATTGAATTGCTATAGTTTTAGCACTTCGGAAAGATCCTAAGCTTTCATCAAACACCAACACTACTCGGTTTATATTAATGTTTTTATATTAATAACTAGCCATTGGATCAGTCTAGTTTGATTGCCCAACTCAGGTATATCCCTTTTCTTTCTCTTGACTATTACTGGTGCCTATCACTGGAAGTCTGTTTCAGAGGCTAGAGAGCCATGATTTCATATAAAAATAGATATGCATTTTTACATGTGTAACATTGATAGAAAACTTCAGTATATTGATTTTTTTTCCCTTATAAAATAATAACAGTATTATTATAATATTTTCATTGAGATACAGTGAATAAACACATTCTGCAAATTCTTTCCATATTGTGAAGACATCTTGGTGAATCACATATTGGTAAATCAATGGCAAATTAACGAATTGATATTTCTGTGGTGAACCATTCTGTGCCGTAACTATTAGCAAGCACATCACTCACATGACATCTGTTACTTATCTATTGATAACTTAAAGCTCAGAGTGACTTTGCCTTCACCTCCTTGAAACCTAATGATGTGTCATATAAACATGTACATTTACATTTGCTGCTTCAAGTACATTCTATAAAATATGTAATAATAATAATAATAATAACATGTTTTCTGTATTCAAAAGTTGTGTTTCCATCTAAATGCAATCAAAGGAAGAAATCTTGGAGTAAATATGGTTTAATTTAATTCCATTTCAGAGCAGGAAAAAGATGTCCCATAAATTAAAATTAGATGTAATAATGCTTTTTTTGTTTTATCTTTTGGATCCATTGAGAATAAGTGATAATTCAGCGAAATATGAACTGAAAATATAAATATATTGTGACTTATTATATTTTGAAAAATAAAAGTTTGGCATAGGTTTCCGTGTTCTGTATCTCACCATGTTTTCTCTATTACGTATCAATTATTAACGGAAAAATCAATAGGTAGAACAATTACGATGAACATATTAAGAGAAGACATCCAACAGTCATGGTTAGAGATGAGTCAAGCTTTGAAAAATTTGATTCAGCAGTTTTGCCGAAGTTCACCAAGAAATTAGATTTTTTCCCAAATTAATTCGGTATACCCAGCCCAATCTGACTAATAATATTTTTCTCACTTGGTGACCCAATCTCAGTGTGAAGGTTTGGAAGTTAAACTGCAGGGAGAGTGCAGGGAGAGCGAATGAGACTGCTGAACTACAATGTATTGCCCTGTACATAACTGTGCAGTGCACCAATATTCAAGTAGTGGCCCCATGACAGATCGGGGAGGGTGGAAGCAGCAATAATGGCAGCAACAGTGACAATAGTGGCCCCATGACAGAGTGGTGAGGGTGGCAGCAGCAGTGGCAGTAACAGTGACTATAGTGGCCCCATGACAAAGTGAGGAGGGTGGAGCAGCAGCAGTGGCACTAACAGTGACAATAGTAGCCCCATGACAGAGTGGGGAGGGTGGCAGCAGCAGTGGCAGTAACAGTGATAATATAGGCCCCATGACAGAATGGGGAGGGTGGCAGCAGTGGCAGTAACAGTGACAATAGTGGCTCCGTGACTAAGTGAGGAGGGTGGAGCAGCAGCAGTGGCACTAACAGTGACAATAGTAGCCCCATGACAGAGTGGGGAGGGTGGCAGCAGCAGTGGCAGTAACAGTGACAATAGTGGCTCCGTGACTAAGTGAGGAGGGTGGAGCAGCAGCAGTGGCACTAACAGTGACAATAGTAGCCCCATGACAGAGTGGGGAGGGTGGCAGCAGCAGTGGCAGTAACAGTGATATTAGAGGCCCCATGACAGAGTGGGGAGGGCGGCAGCAGCAGCAGTGGCAGCAACAGTGACAGCAGTGGCCCCATCACAGAGTGGGGAGGGTGGCAGCAGCAGTAGTGGCAGTAACAGTGACAATAGTGGTGCCATAAGAGAGTGGGGAGGGTGACAGCAGTGGCATTTACAGTAATAATAGTGGCGCCATGACAGAGTGGGAGGGTGGCAGCAACAGCAGTGGCAGTTACAGTAACAATAGTGGCGCCATGACAGAGTTGGGAGGGTTGGAGTAGCGGCAGTAGCGGTGACAATAGTGGCCCCATGACAGAGTGGAGAAGGTGGCAGCAGCAGCGGTTGCAGTAACAATAGTGGCGCCATGACAGAGTTGTGATGGTGGCATCAGCAGCAGTGGCAGTAAGAGTGACAATAGTAGCCCCATGACAGAGTGGGGTGGGTGGCAGCATCAGCAGTGGCAGTAGCAGTAACTGTAGTGGCCCCATGACAGAGTGGGGAAGGTGGCAGCAGTGGCAGTAACAGTGACAATAGTGGCCCCATGACAGAGTGGTGAGGGGGGCAGCAGCAGTAGCTTACAGCACAAGATGGTGACAGATCACAGTAGTAGCAGAACCAACAACTGCAGTGTGATAGCAAGGACCAGAGGTAAGCATATACTTGTTGTAACATGTACGTATCAGTAAACCAAAAAGCCCTATTGCAGGAATGGCAGTAGTAGCAGCAGGTGGGTGGCATCAGGTGGGAGGCAGCCTCAGAATGGTGGCAGCAGCACATGGCCAGAATTAACGGCCCATTTTGCACAATATTCCGGTGTGGCTATACTGTTGAATCAGGAACTGGTGTATGGAAATCCTAGTTAATTCACGCCTGGTTTATCTTTATGAAGGTTAATCTCTGAACATTTTGGGAGGAAAGACGAGTTCTTTTAGGGGTAAGTATGCCCCGTCTCGCTGAACACCTGTTCTGATGCCACACTACTGGCCGGGCAGGAAAGCATGCCCATGGCAAACTTGGCTAGTTGCGGCCAAACTTCAAGTTTGCATGCCCAGTAGTCCAGGGGATCTTGGATTATGGGTGACAGGGTGCAGTCCAAAGATGTCACCGCCTGCTGGTTGAGGTTCTGCTACATGTCATGCTTCTGCTGGGTGTTTTCTTCAGAAGGTGGCTTAAGAAAACTGCTCATCAGAGACTCAAGACTTAAGTTGCTGCTTATGGAGCTGGTGCTGGTCCTGCCACTACCGCCCCCCACCAGTCATGGCTGTGGATCGTGAGTGCAGAGGGTCCTCCTGGTCAGACCGGAGATATATTACACCTGCCTTTAATACCGAGGCACACCAATTGTATCACTAAAATAACTGATTAACTAAATGTCGGTGCACACGGCGATATATCACACCTGCCTTTTAATACTGAGGCACAGTAACTGTATCAGTAAAATAAAATAACTGTATCTTTAACGGAAATGCGTGTTACACATGTGCAGGGATCAGCACATAAAACTAGCTAGTAGTTCAATGATAACCATTAGGGTTGATGTCCACTAGTTTAATATGCATAATTCATTTTACTAGCAGTTACTTTTACCTGCACACTGGCGCTGCAGTTCCAAAATGGCCACTGATGGAGGATCATGTGACCAGTTCCAACTCCATTGGCTTACACTGTGGACGGACAGAGGAACTAGTGCACATACAGTCTGTCCTCAGCATTAGTCAATGGAGGCTACTGATGAACGGGACTGGTCACAAGACCTTCCATCAGTGACCATTTTGGGATTGCAGCACTAGCGTGCAGGTAAGTGGAACTGCTATTAAACACACATTATGTACTGTACATTACAGTACTGGACTTTGGCGCTGATGGCTGTTTATTATATAGTGGCCAACCTGTTACATGCCCCCAAAAAAGTAAAAATTACATAGATATTTACTGAGGATACTACTTTGCATTTTAATTGTGTTTGGAATAAAAGGTAAACCGAACCTGTCAAATCATTTCTGCCTTAACTGAGACCAGGATATGATAGAGGGAGAGAAGCCAAGTTCTGTAATATACAAGTTTATAAAAAGCAGAGTAAAAAGCAGAGTGAATCCTGACAGGACTCCTAGGAGCGACTGTGAGAGTCCTGATAACCCTGCCCACATCGGATGATTGACAGCTCTCCCTCTATCAGTGTGTGTACAATCATCCTTTGGGGTAATCAGGACTCTTTCCATCTCTCCTAGGAGTCCTGTCAGTATTTACTCTGCTTTTTACACAGAAATCTTGCTCCAAATTAAATATACACGTATATCACAGAGCTCAGTATTCTGCTCCCAAGCAACAGAACTCACATGACAAGTTGACTTTAAGATTTAACAGTGGGTTATATGCCATAATTGATGTAAAAAATAAAAATCGGACATCATACAGAAGATGACAATACCTTTCTAACAAAGCTAGGACCGCCTTGTACTTCACATGGATCCAGAACTTCATTCATTGGTCCAATTGATCTGCTACATTAATTTCACACTGGCAACTCAGGGGGCATGTCCTTACTCGGGGGGCGTGTCTTTTCTGCTGCAGCTCTCTCCCCGTAACTTTCATAGCTATTACAATCTGTGGATGTGGATCCACTGTGCCAACCACCCTGGCCCACAAGGATCAGGGAGACCAGAACGGAGTATCAGAGGAATCAGGCTAACTCATAGTCAAGAACAGGCTGAGATCAAAGTCTATTAAGGCAACTGTCAGTCTATTGACAGGTAAACAGATTAAAGCTCAGATAGGAAGGTAAAGCAAACAAGCAGAATCTAGCAGGACTTGTATTGATCAAGCCAGGGAAGCACCCAGAAATTTTGTCTAGGGGGGCCTAAAAGATAAATATATGCGGCGTGCACAGCGCGCCACGCAAAATATTAGTATTTGGCCCCACCCATTGTTATAAGCCCCTCCTACATATAATAGGCCACTCCCAACAAACACTGTACAGCTGAAATTATATTGTTGAGGATGAAGGTAGGAGTCTCACCTTCATCCTACACAGACACAGGGGGCATGTCTTTTCTGCTGCAGCTCTCTCCCCGTAACTTTCATAGCTATTACAATCTGTGGATGTGGATCCACTGTGTACTCAATACTCAGGGCCCAACATAAAGTTCCTGTACTCAAACTCTTCTTCTTCCCTCCCTGTGACTGGAATCCACTTCTGTTTCACACACTGGCGACCACGTGGCTCCGTGGCAGGAGGTATTGTAGTTTTACTTCCTCCCTCCTAGTCCTGAAGGCGCCAAAAGAGGAGTGAAGAAGGAGCTGCATGATATTTAAGGTGTGTAGGTCTGGGTGGAGGAGCCCGGCTCTACACATCATACGGAGAGGGGGGTGTGCCCTGGCTGCACTGCTTGCTTCACATCATACAATAAACAGCAGGCTACAGCCAGGAAGCTCCTCCCCTCTCCTCCCTCCTCGGATCCTGCTCACGGCTTGTGGTTCCTCCTACCATCTGCCACCCGCCCATGGCCTACTGCCCCCCTCGGCCGTCCTTACCAAGCTGAAGCCCCCTGCCCCAATAGCAACTACCACCATGCTTATAGCTGCCCAGCTCTGAATCCTCCTTCTGCAAATGGCAGAAGCGCCTACATAGTGCCACATACCTCTTACATCCAGTGATATCATCTTTGACGTAGACATTTTCTTTCCTCATCTTCTCCATCAAGACCAGATTGCCGTAATGATTTTTCAGCCATCTCTCATCTCTGCAGAGATTGACAAAAAGACTTTAGTTTCCCACTTTTCCATCATCCTCTCATCTTCTGAACACCACTTTTCCATCATCCTCACATATTCTGAACACCCCATCCTGTCACCCTCAATACTGTGCTCCCCAATACTATACTGCAGAAACAGAGAAACAGTCCCCCTAAAAATACTAGTACCACACAGATAGTGTCCTTTTCAACAATTATTGCCACACAGTGCTCTAAAAAAAAATTGTGCCCTGTAAATAGTATCCCAGACACTAATAGTATAAACATTATGTCCCCCAAAATAATTGTGCTAAGCTGATACTGTGCCAAGGTGCCCCCAACAGTAACAGTGCTCCCCCAAATCCCACCAATAGAAATAATTCTCTGCCAGAGCACACTTAGTAGTAACAATGCCCCCATAGTGCTCATACTAGTAATCATGTTCCCCATAACCTCCCAGTAGTAAGAATGCTCACCATGATACTCCCTAGTAGTAATCATTCTCCTTATAATATGACAGTACAAGAACTACCCTCATTTAGTGCCTGTAGTTGAGCTAATGTCCCCATATGCCAGCATAAAATACCCCTATATAGTGCCCCCAGTAAATCCCCCCTAGTACTCCTCTCACCCTTCGCCATAGTGCCCCCATAATGTGCCAGTATAAAATCCCCCTTCTTAGTTCCACCAGATGCCCATAATGTGCTAGTTGAAAATGCCCCTTCTTAGTGTGACCATATGCTCCCAAAGTGTTCCTCTCCCTCATAAAGTGCCTATAAAAAATGCCCCTTTAGTGCCACCAGTTGCGACCATAGTGCCCCCATAATGTGCCAGTAAATATTGCCCCTATAGTGCCACCAGATGCCTCATAATGCTCCTCTCCCCCATAGTGCCCCCCATAATATGCCAATAGTAAATGCCCTCAGATGCCCTCATAGTGCCTCCCCCATAATGTGCCAGTAAAAAAATGCCTATTTAGTGCCACCAGGTGCCCCCTATAATGTGCCAGTAAAATAAATGCCCCTATGGTTCTTCCTACATTGTGCCATCTATAAAAAATAAATAAAAAATAAATAAATAATACTATGCGGCTGTCGCGATGCAATGCAGGCCTCTGGCCTGTGTCCCGTGCTGTATGCTACCCGGCTCAGGCGGCAAGATGATAATGACGTCATCACGCTGCCTGAGCCGGCCTCTGCAGCCTATCAGATGAATGGGGAAGGTAGACGCCTATCCCACTCCTGCCCCGCGGCAGCGCAGCTTTATAGATGAATATGATGATGAGCGCTTCCACAGTACTCATCTCCTACTGCCACAGCCCGGCCACCACCGCCACCTAGATCCAGGGCCACACCGCCTGAGGCGATCGGCGGTGCAGCCCTGACTGATAGAAAAAATAAAAATAAAAATAATGCTTCTGGGCTTTTGGTTATCACCCCCTTCCCTGTCGGTGCGCCCCTGGATCAAGAAAAGAGTAAGAGGGACAAGCCGTTATTTATTGGGGATCTGATGAACTAGTTAGTCAGCAACTGGACAGTAGCATACAGAGCAAGGAGAGAAAGGTGTAACACCTGCATTGCTGAATATGATGTGAGATACACTGAACTAAGCTCCTGTTCACACTTACACACCAGACAGACACATAGTGAGTGGAGCGGTGGACACAGCCAACCGGCGTAACAACAGCTTAGGGGCCTGTCCGTTCTCACTGTCCTATTATTTCTGCTGCAGCTCTCTCCCTGTAACTGTAAAAGCTTCTAACAGGAGATATGGCTGGTGGCAGTTGAAGGATGGAACTGAGCATGTGCGACCATGCTCATCCAGCTCAGTAGGTGGACATGCACATTAATATACAGATTAAACAGCAGGCTGTGCCATTATAATAAAGTAAAATGAATATCACAACCGGAGCATTTATGTAACAGAAAGTAAATAAAAAAGGGAACTAGTTTTTTTATGATGATTTATATTAAAATATATTTTTATGTTGGCTCAACTCATTTAATGCTCAAAAGAACTCTAGAAATGTCAGTGCGTTTTATGGGGCAAATAATAATGAGCGTTTCCATTATGGAATTGCTCATTAGTACAGTAGGACTGGGGAGTAGTGAATACAGAGCTCCTTGTGCTGGCTATGTACTCGCCACTTCCCGGTCTTCTTCAAGCTCCACACGCTGTGTTGTGACCCGCGCACAGCGTGAGGATGTAGGCGCACTCTGTGACCTCACACTGTGCAATGTCAGGTCACAGCACAGAACTGAAAAGTTTAGTTTTTTTTTTGTTTGCTTTGAGGCCTGAATGGGGGTCTTCTTAACATTGGGGACTGATTTGAAGTCTGATTGGGGGTCTTATTAACATTGGGGGTCTGATCTGAGTTCTAATTTGGGGTCTTATTAACATTAGGTATCTAAGCTAGGGTCTGCTCTGGTTAACATTGGGGGTCTTATTAGGGCACTGAGCTGAGGTTTGATCAACATTGGGGGTCTGAGCTGAGGTCTGATTGGGTGTCTTATTAACATTGGGGGTCTGATCTGAGGTCTGATTAATATTGAGGGTCTGATTGGGGCTCTAGGCTGAGGTCTCATTGGCTCTGAGCTGAGGTCTTATTAACATTGGGGGTCTGATCAGAGGTATGATTGGGGGTCTTATTAACATTGGGGGTCTGTTCTGACTAATGAGCTGAGGTCTGATTAACATTGGCAGTCTGACTCGGGCTCTAAGCTGAGGTCTTATTAACATTGGGGGTCTGAGCTGAGGTCTGATTAACATTGGCAGTCTGACTCGGGCTCTAAGCTGAGGTCTTGCTAACATTGGGGGTCTGAGCTGAGGTCTGATTAACATTGGCAGTCTGACTCGGGCTCTAAGCTGAGGTCTTGCTAAGACTGGGGGTCTGAGCTGAGGTCTGATTAACATTGGCAGTCTGACTCGGGCTCTAAGCTGAGGTCTTGCTAACATTGGGGGTCTGAGCTGAGGTCTGATTAACATTGGCAGTCTGACTCGGGCTCTAAGCTGAGGTCTTACTAACACTGGGGGTCTGAGCTGAGGTCTGATTAACACTGGCAGTCTGACTAGGGCTCTAAGCTGAGGTCTTACTAACATTGGGGGTCTGAGCTGAGGTCTGATTGCAGCACGCCAGACCTGCAGGGTATTGTGATAGTGAGGTCACGGTTATGGGCAATCGAGGGTTACTAACTTTTTGGAGGAGAACCCTGGGCAGGCATGCGGCAGTGAAGGAGAGGTAGACACAAGTTCCTCTGGGGCACACTCGGTAAATAGGGACCAGGCCTGATGGCAGATGAGATGCCCTGGATGTTGCAGGTATTTAGAGTGCCTGAGGCAAGGTCCCTTTAAGGATCGTGACGCCAGTGCCTGTAACGGTGGCACACCGATTTGTAGGAGTATTAATACGCAATAGTATGAGTACACAGATGGGAAACCAAACGTTGCTTTACTTTGGAAAACAGTCCAACTTTCTACAGACAGTTACAGTTGATAATGATGCTGTCCTTTACAGCACAAATGCACAGCAGGTTCACTTCACAATATGGCAGGCATAAATCTTGCAAGATACTTGGAGGGTAAACAGTTAATGCTTTGCAGTACAATGCTGCTCTATCGCCACAGCTATTCTAGCTGGCTGGATCCCAAGGCCCGGATGCCTAAATGCTGGCTTGAATCCTTGGTATATAAATCTTCCTCCAGTATTGACCCTTGCTTTATATTAAAGTACCTCTGCCTCTCAGCTTACTTCTCTGAGCTGGGTGTTCTGTCTCTGCTGGTTTTGAAGGTGGCTGCAGGTTGCTCCCAGGAGGCCCATTCCTACTACTGGGGTGTCTCATCTGTGTTTGCTGGATTACTGGTCTCCAGGCAGACTGTACTCCATCTAGCCTCCTGGTGCAGCTAGAAGCCTGGACTGTCCAGCTGCATGTCAGGAGGAGGCTCTCAGCATATCTCGGGCTGGTGCCTTCTCACTTCTGTCTCCACAGACTCCTGACTATGACCTACCCCCTCCCTGTCTGGGCTTGGACATTTATACTAGGTTCTCCCTATCTCCCTCTAGTGTCTGGGATGTCTAATTACACCCAACTAGGCCTGCTGAGCATATAACAGGGGAAACATACCAATGCAAAAACACACAGGAAATACATTACAATGCATGGATAAATATAATATCACTGTCCCTTGTGAGCAGGAGTAACACGTTACCCAATTGACCCTTGTGTAGTGCCTACTCCTACCTAGTGGGACACTACATGATTAACATTGGCAGTCTGACTCGGGCTCTAAGCTGAGGTCCTACTAACATTGGGGGTCTGAGCTGAGGTCTGATGAAAAATATATTTTCTTATTTTCCTCCTCTAAAACCTAGGTGCTTCTTATCGGGCAAAAAATATGGTAATTTGATCTGCAAATCAAGAATATACATAGAGACACACATACACAGATCTATCTAGAAATAATGGCTTGTCTTTACTGTGCTGGCCCTGGTGCTCACTAGACATGTACCTACCTCCGAATGGTGTCCAGCTTTCTTAGCTGTCGCCTCCATACACTGCGATAAGACAAATGAAGTAAAGCTGCTTCATTAATATACTATGGAACTATTGTATGTATTTAGGGAGAGCAGAGACACACACCACATATGCAGGTAAGATCCATTTGAGCTCCTAAGTATACACACCTCAGGCAGAAATGGTAAGATCTACCACTTTTAGAAAACACCAGTGTTGGTGAGATATGGAGTACAAGGCAGGTAGATGAGGTCAGCAGAGGGAGGCAACGATCAGGCTAGCTTGGGGAAACAAGAAACAGTTCTTTACCGAAGAGAACTGGGACAAAGTGCAAATACACATACCGTACTTTTTTAGAAGTAGGCACAGTTTGTCCTGAGACTGTAAATATGGGGTAGCAGACCATATGCTCTGAGTCACTCTTTTAATATATCCATGTTTTCTCTCTAATCTAACCAAATTTAAATTATGGTGCATCTCTCGCCAGTGCAGAACAGATTGAGCCCAGCATACAAAATGCCAGCCTTAATAAATGTACCCCTTTGTCTACAAACGTTACCTTAGTTTTTTACACCACCTTCTTACGTAAGTGAGTTTGTGACTTTTTTGTTACTTTTTCAAAAAGTTGCATTGATAAACCTGAACTGAAAATAATAAATATATGAGGCAAGCCCAGGAGGAGCAGAGCAGAGGATGGGAGTAGTAGCGGCTCTGGCTGTAACAGTTAGGCCTCTTGCACACAAACGTGTTTTTTTTCCGTTTACGTTCCATTTTTTGCGTTCAATATATGGACCGTATACGGAACCATTCATTTCAATGGATCCGCAAAAGAAACGGAAGGTACTCCGTATTCCTTCCATTTCTGTATTTCCATATTTCTGTTTCGTTCAAACATAGAACATGTCCTATTATTGTCCGCATAAAAGCTACATACACATGACCGTATGTGTTTTGCGGTCTGCAAATTGTGTATCCGCAAAAAAACGGATGACATCCGTATGCCATCCGTTTTTTTGTGTGGATCCATTGTAACAATACCTAAAACGGACAAGAATATGACATGTTCTATTTTTTTTTTGCAGGGCTACGGAATGGATATACTGATGCGGATAGCACAAGGTGTGCTGTCCGCATTTTTTGCAGATCCGTTGAAATTAATGGGTCCGCATCCTATCCACAAAAAAAAACGGAACGGACATGGAAACAATGTGCATCTGCACGTAGCCTAACGGACAAGGATAGTACTATTCTATTACGGGCCAGATGTTCCGTTCCGCAAAAAAAAAGTAATGCACACGGATGTCATCCGTATTTTTTGAGGACCGCAAAATACTGAAAAAGACATACGGTCGTGCGCAAGAGGACTTATTCACAGTGGCAATCCTCACATCGATGATCTCCTAGGGCCGTGCAGTGGTAGGAGGGCACACTCTTTCTTCACTCAGAGCACACTCAGATGCTGGGTCTTCTGCCTGATGGTAATTGTGGTGTGGTGTTAGTATTATAAGTGTTGTACGGATGCAAGGCAGGAGATGTAGGTGCCATGGCCAGCACACGGTGCTGTAGTCAGTAACCAAGCCAGTGGTAGAAGATAAACAAGGTTCTTTTTACTAAAGTGCAGAATGGGAGCTGTCGTACATACAGTATCAAACACAGTTTCAAACAATTCACAGTGGAAATCTTACCACATAGTGATGTATAAACATAAGTAAGGTTGGGAGTTGTAGTACTCATTTCTTCTACCTCTCCAAAGTATTTTTATTTTATTTTTTTGCAGAATCTGTCTGGCAACAAGGTTGTTGCACAATTGGTCTGTAATTCCAGGTGGAGGGTAAAGAATTAATATACAGCTGGCCAGGACCATGTCAAAGTATGAATGGGTGTATTAGTAATGTACTTCTCCCTGCAGTAAAGTTTCTATCAGCCTTAAACAACAAATACCTTACTGACTGACTCCAGTGCTTGGCCTTGAAGATTCTGCACCGTCTAGTCTATTTTCTCTTTCCTTCTCTCTGGAGTACTGTGAATTAGAGATGGTTTTCTCTCTGTGGATCGTTCAGAGATAGGGATTCTCTGGGATGTAGGCCTAGTCCTCTGTGGAGTGAGCACATGTAGCTTCTCTCACCTCCTCAGCTAGAAAACTTACTGACTGAACTAGGGGCACATCTAAGTCCAACATCTAACCTCCTACAAGGCCAAAGTCAAATTATTAACCCAGACTAATTCATACAAAACTATTGTGGTGCCTCACAAAGCATTAGAACATTAAATAACATGATGCAACAAAAACAATTTGGCTTTATTCTGGGCTACTGCACATGGCTAACCACCCCCCATTTTCCCATCCTCTTTTCAAAACTACAGTGATTGGTGTAAAATCCCTAAAAGTCACACATTTTTGCAGTAAGCCCAAAAAGTCACAAAAGCCTTTTTTGAGATTTTTTGAAGCCCAAACGGTTAAATTCTCCCCATTCTTAGCTCTTGAGAAGCTCTTGTGCATTTCATCCAGACTTCACTGGTTACCTAAGTATGAGTAAAACAAAAGTAGTGTCAAAAGATGTGGAAGCAAAAATAGTATAACTTTTTATAAAGCAGGAGAAGGATAGAAAAAGGAGGAAAAATAAATAAAATTCATTCTGGGGGCCCACTGTACAGCTACATGCAAATATTATCTGCTCATACAGCGACAGGCAGCAGCAAGATGGTACAAAATGGCTGATTATAGGGGTTCCTGCAGCGACTTCGACAGGGCAGGTCCCTGGGCAAAGAGGATGCTGTCTGGCATGCCTCTGTACCTAGAAGTCAACTTAGCCAACCAATGCTTCTATGATGATAATAAACTGGGCAGTCTGTTAACCTACCCAAATGTTTATAAGAACATAGGCTGGTTGAGGTGCTGTATGCTGCCTATCTATATGTAGTCAAGTCAGTCTACTGTGTCATGTGGAGGAGGTGGAGGACTAGGGACCCACTTTGCTCACGGGCCCACTGGGGATTCACTTGTTCTTGTGTGGGCCAGACAGAGCCTGAACACAAAGCCATGATCAGACTCCAGTTGCCAGAAAAAATTGTCATTATTCAAAGAAATCCCCACAAGCAATTTCTACTAAAACCTGTCTTCTCTAAACCAACGTTTTCTCAAGACTAATACCAAGATGAATGCAGCACCTTATCAGAAATACTAAAGGAGAATCTTCATTTTTATCAGCCAGGGACATGGGAGCTTAAAGTGGCCACGATACAAGATGATGGGTCCAAATTTACAGAAGGTGGGGCATCACAAGATGACAGGGTCAGTAAAACCATAGTGCAGCACAGAATACCATCCCACAGAACCAAACACCACAGTGCAGCACAAAATACCCCCCACCCACAGAAAATGCCCCTGTATTGTGACCATCAAAAGATGTCATGTTCTGTCCTCCTCTTCCAATTGACTCTAATATGGAGCAGGGGGCTTAGGATATGAGATGTACTAACTCCTTGCACTCAGGACCTGCCGATCCTTTACATCAATCACATACTTGAGAAAGAGGGTTTGCCCCTGAAATGTTGCAGGTGATATGCACTATGCCTTGTCCATCTCTGTGGTGAGCCAAGCTGCAATGTATGTCCTGCTGCAGCATCTAATGAACTGGTATGAATATACTGCCTCATTTACTTTTGTATATGGAAATATTGGGCCACAACACCAAGCCAGATCTACCTTTGGTATGCTGCCTGGTCTTAGTCTAATAATGATCCATATAGTTCCCTCAGTAGTATGTACAAAGACAGAAACAGTAAGGAGGACTCAGGTGGCCCTATGGGCATCAGCCCAACATGAGAATGCTCTGTGGGGCCTATGGCCATTCTGTTCATGCCTGTAATGATTCCTAACATAAGGCCAAGTCAATGTTTGGTGCCCCATAAATACAGCTGATTTCTATCGCTAAGTGTCCCGCAGAAGAACAAGCTATAGCTTATCACCAGGGGATCCCTAAAGAATTGTTCAAAGTGAAACTTAATTTAAATTAATTTTTATTACATATTTTGTGAAACCATTTCAAGGATGATTCATAAATACAATATCTTGAATGTATTATACATTTCAAGCTTGGTTGAGTAATTATGTTGTTTATATTGTAATTTGCACTTCTAAACTGATGCCAGGAAAATAAAATAAAAATTCCTAAACCCTTTGTTTGTAATGGTGGTTAATGCCCGTAAAATACTACATTATAATTAAACTTTTCAGGAAATGATCTTCGGCATATCTGGGAATTGATTTCAAAAGGGAAAAAATGTTGTTACATATTTCATAGACTTTAATTAATAAAATGTGACTCAAATTATGCAAATACCCACATTTCACACTCTTCATTGGCCTCATCTCTATCCCCACCATAATGATAGTCAATTATTGATTGCACTTTCCATTGTCCTGTGGTGTTCTCAAGCAAACCACAAGCATCCCTCTATGTATCACTGTGGTTAGCAGTTCTTGTAATCTCCAGATCATCTCCTTCTGCAGTGTCTCCAAAATTCTTACGTGAAGGAAACTTCTGAATTTGATATTAGCAGAACACATTTAGGTTTAAAAATATTCCACTCATTTCTTCTGTGCTGGTTGTGAAATCCCCTATTTTTAAATATGCTGGTTTGTTTTCTTCCTAATTGTTGCCACCACAGATGTATTTTATGTATGAAATAATCCAGTCACGTTTCGGTACGCTGGTGACTCCTGGGACATAAAATCTGATTGGCTGTCCCCATGTTTAAATTTCTGAAATAACCAACATTCACTCTACAAATGCAGAGGGGATGACACGATAATAGATGGCAGGTAAAATATTGTTTTATATATATTTGTATTCTGTTGCATGATTCATATCTGGTTACATTTTATTATGAGATTTCTTACATTAAGTGCTTATTTGATTCACAATTGAGATTGTAGTAGTATGAAAACTAGCAAAATGCATCTTCAAAATGCCCAAGTATACACCAAAGAAGTCAAATCTCTGCAAATCGGCAAATCTCATTTTTACTTGTAAAGGATGTTAATATTATTTTATTATATATTGGTCCTCTACCTCTTTCCAATATTGTTGTGTCCTCTACCAACTTTTTCGATTATATTGTTCTGTAGTACCATAGATACTTTAAAAAAATGGAATGAGGGATTCAATCGTCCATTGTCTTTAAATTTCCCATGCACTTTGACACTGTCGTATTCCAAGACCACTGCTATAAGATAAGATAAAAAAAGATAATCCTTTGATAGTCCCACTATGGGGAAATTAAGGGGAATTTTTAAACCTTAATTTTTTTACAAGGTTCTGCCAATTTAAAATTCCGCTCCATTCTTCTGCTGGGCCACACTTAATGTATAGCTGTGGCCACAATCAAATATCGCTTCTTCGGTCCCCAGAATAGATCTAATACTCATGTGATAAGGTTGAATGAGGTAAGAAAAGTTCAATACCTATCCATACAGTAGTGGGAGGAAGCAGCTTCCTAACAGATCACAAATTATTAGGTGGCTTAAAGAGAACCTGTCACGTTGAACATGGTACCTGAGATGGAGGCAGCATGTTCTAGAGCAGGAGGGGTCGAGAAGATTGATATATAGCTTAATAAGAAAACATTCATTATGATATATTTTATGCATTTAAATCCCTTCTCTTTCCATGCTTAGGAGTTCAGTGGGCAGTCCTGTTCAGTAATTGACAGCAGTTTTTTGTATGTAGACTCATACAGAGGATCACTGATAGGATCATTCACTGGACTCCTAAGCATAGAAAAATGAAAAAATGGAAAATAAAAGGTGAAATCTGATTGGCTGTTATGGGCAGCTACCTGTAAGTCAGTCTTCCTTTACACCAGCATACCTCCCAACTTTTGAAAAAAAACAAAGAGGGACAATATCTGCGGAGACAATAGCGTGCCACAGCAATTCTTTTCATGCTAGGCCACGCCTCTAACGCTTCCCTAAGCATAACTATACACACCCAGTCCCTTTAATGTCCCCAATGTCCCCACATAGTAATTATTCCCCCTTTGTGTCACACTGTGCCCCCTTCACAGTAGTAATGCCCACATTGTGCCCCCTTCACAGTAGTAATATTCACATTGTGCCCCCTTCACAGTAGTTATGCCCAGATGTGCCTCCTTCAAAGTAGTTATGCCCACATTGTACACCACACAGTAGATATGCCCACATTGTACCCCTCACAGTAGTTATGCCCACATGTACCCCTTCATAGTAGTTATGCCCATATATGCCCCTTTCACAGTAGCTGGGCTCAGATGTGCCCCCATTCACAGTAGCTATGCCCAGATGCGCACCCTTTACAGTTGCTATTCCCAGATATGCCCCTTCACAGTAGTTATGCCCAAATGTCCCTCTTCACAGTAGTTATGCCCTAATGTGCCCCTTTCACAGTAGTTATGTTTACATTGTGCCCCTCACAGTAGTTATGCCCACACTGTGCCATTTCACAGTAGTTTTGCCCACATTGTTTACCCTTCACAGTAATAATGCCCACATGTTCCCCTGACAGTAATTATGCCCATATATGTGCCCTTTCATAGTAGTTATGAGCATATATGTGTCCCCTCACAGTAGTTATGGACAGATATGTTCCCACTCACAGTAGGTTTGCCCAGATATATGCCCCCTTACAGAAGTTATGGCCAGTTATGTGTCCCATTCAGAGGAAGTAAAAATATAAAAATAAATACTCACTTGGTTCCTCCGATGATCACAGTTCAGCTGCAGGCTGTGTAGGAGGAGGAGCAGAGGCTGAATCCCAGCCTGCACCGCTCCTCCTACACAGTCCAGGAGCACAATATGTGAGGGCATCGTGCTGCTGCTGGGAAGCGCCAGTAGCTGAATGGTGAAGCGTGGAGCGGACCATTACAATCAGCTGTCTCCCTGCGTCCTGTGAACACAGAAACGGCTGACAGCGGAACATACCTCAGCCATTCCGCGACCGCGGGACAGCCACTGAAATCTGGGACTGTCAAGCCGAATCCTGGACGATTGGGAGGTATGCACCTGTTTTGATAAATCTTCTGCACTGTGTTCTCCTGACTACAAGTTCTACTGAACTGGACATCAGAAGGGTTGGCCTAAAACTGTAGATATAAGGATATATATAAGTGATCTAGAAAATATAGGATAAATACAAGGTACAAGCAGCACATATGTAATAAGGCTTTGTAGAAATATAGAACATAGAATAACAAATATGCATTAACATTTATTTGTTGTGTTTTGTCTATAGTAATATTCAAAATGAAGTTTTTCCTGGTATGGATCTGTCTTATTTCAGAAGCGTTTCCATTTGCAGTAAGTATGTTGGTACTGATAGTTATCAGATGGCAAGTATGTTTTTCTCTATACCTAGTAGAAGCACAGCACAGACTGTTCAGTGGTCATGTAAGAGTAATAATTATAAGCAAATATAAGGGTGTCCCCTTATATTTGCTTATACCTCATTCGCTTATACCTCATTTGTCTTTTGTGGTCCTAAGGGTGGGACCTGAGGGTGAGCACCTTATCCATACGGTGAAGGGGTGAGCCGCTGTATTCCTTTGTTTTACTTAAGAGTAATAATTGTTTAACCCTTAAAGTGTACCTGCACTTTGAAAAAACTGTTTTAGAACGAGGAGAGAGAAGCGCTCAGATAGTGCTTTGTCTCTCCGCGCTGCAGGAGAAAATCAAGACAGCCCATAGACTTTCTACTAATGAGAAGAGGTCACTATGTGAGTGCTTCTCTCTCCTTCCAGTGATCAGTGGGGGTCTCAGCACTCAGACCCCCACCAATCAAGACCTTTGACATATCAAAAGTTTTTTCAAAGTACAGGGACGCTTAAAATATCCCCTGAAGAAAAGTTGATCCACTGAAAGGTCAATGCATATGTAAACCTTTAAGAGTACTTTCACACTTGCGGCAGAGGATTCCAGCAGGCAGGCCGGATCCGTCAAAACGCATGCAAACTGATGGCATTTGTCAGACGGATCAGGATCCTCATCCGTATGATAAATGCATTGAAATGCCGGATCCGTCTCTCCGGTGTCATCTGGAAAAACTGTATCCGGCATTTATTTTTTTAAAATTTTTTGCGGTCTGGGCATGCGCTGACCGCAATGCCGAATCCGTTTTGCCGGAACACTCGGGGCCGGATCCGGCAAATAATGGAAAATAATGCCGGAACCGCAGGATGTTTTATCTCCGTCCTGAAAAGTCAAAAAGACTGAACTGAAGACATCCTGAACGGATTTCTCTCCATTCAGAATGCATTGGGATATGCCTGATCAGTTCTTTTCTGGTATAGAGCCCCTAGGATGGAACTCAGTGCCGGAAAAGAAAAACGCTAGTGTGAAAGTACCCTTAGCTAGTGCTATTAGGAAATGCTGCATCAAGGCATATTTAAGCCATGTAACAACAAAATGTGTGTGACTTGTTGTTCCATTGAAGGTGCGCTAGTATTTTAGGCTGTGATTTGGTTGTGATTCGCATTTAATTTCGGATTTGAAATAACCCCAATAGATAAAAAGAATTGCTGGCACGTCCCAAATGAGTTGCAATTAGTGTTCAGCGAATCGAAATTCACAAAGTGGACTTCGATCCGAATTTCAAGTAAAATACTATTTTCCACTAAGGTGAATTTTCTTTTCCCTTGTGGTAACAAATCAATTTTCCCTTATACACTTGCGCGCGAAGAGTCCGCTGCGGCCATCTTGGTTGAAGGTCCTGCACAAAATCTCTTGCATGGTGATGTATGACGTCATCACACACCACGAGATTTCGCGCTGGATATTCAATCAAGATGGCAGCGGCGGACTCTTTGCAAACAAATTGATAAAGTGAGTATTTTTTATGTTTTAAGATTAACCCCTGAAAGCCCTCAATGGTCATCTCAGATGCCGCGATCAGTGATGAAACCGGCATCTGAGGGGTTCAATGACAGAGGGCGGTACCAACGCCGTTCCCTTTCATTGCACCTGCTACTCACAAAAAATGCGCTTTGTGAAATTAGTTGAAGCAGCTGAATCGAAGTTTTGAGAACTTCGCCCATCTCTAGTTGCAATCGTACAGAACTTTCACACAGTCAGGTCTAGTTTACACTTCAGTGATTTGGTCAGTGTTTGATCAGTGATTTCAATCAGTGATTGTGAGCCAAAACCAGGAGAGGGTCATAAACACAGATCAGGAGCAGATCTTTCCTTTAGATCTTTCCTCTGTGTAGCCTCCACTCCTGGTCTTGGGTCACAATCACTGATGGAAATCAATTACCAAATCACTGAAGGGTGAACTGGGCTCAGTGTTTGATCAGCGTTTGATCAGTGATTGTGAGATAAAAAAAAACTGATGCAGGTCTAAAACACAGAACAGAAGCAAATCTTTGACCACATTCACAAATATTACCTACAATGTTGTAATGCAACCTTCTGATCTTCATGTTAATTGACCAAAGTGAAGCCCTAGGCAGAATCCACTGAAAGTGCAAGAAATAATTATTTCTTTTACAAATACAATTCTAGGATAAACTCTAGTCTTCAACAGGAATAGCAGATAGGGGAATGTTACCAGTGCTGTGTCCTGGACTTGCAAACAATTTAAAGGAGGATGGACACAGGAGCTGAACAAAGCAACATCCAACTTTGCCTTTAATACACGCTTTTTTCCCTACAACATGTATTGTATTATTGTTATTCTTTATTATTAAAGCGCCATTTATTCCAGGGTGCTGTACATATGAAAAGGATATAAATGCATAATACAAAACCTAGTACAATAAGCAAGAACAAGATGCGTTACAAACTTGTACAGAAGGATAGGGGTCCCTGGCCGTGAGAGCTTACAACCTACAATCATATTGTATAGGGTTTAACATTTCTTCTTTGCTTTCTTTATATGAAGACACATTCTCCTGAAGTCAACGATACAGAGGGTTGCTGTGGGCAAAACACAAAGGTAAATAATAAGCCATATTATAGTTTGTACTATTATATTACTAAAGGCCCATTTACCCAAGCCAACTGAGAAGGCAATTATCAGGAGCAAACTATTTGTTCTGCTCGTCAGAGGATGTGAGAGCCGCACGTACATGCAGCAATCACTGTGATCTCTCATCCCCATACACATTAATTGTTTATGAACAGCAGATCCCTATTTATACTTCTGCTGACAAACAATGATTTAGGTGACCACATGAGCAATGCTTTCACCCAATGAATAAGCGTTTGCTGGTTCATCGGGTGATTGGGAGCACCTTTACATAGGCTGATTACTGGGAATGAACATTAACGCAAACGTTCATTCCCGATAATTATCCTGTGTAAAAGAACCTGAAAGATGACCATATACATGATATAAATGTCAGCCACAGCCACTGATTTCAGCCACGCTGAGAGGTATTATAAATTCATGGGGCCTTCCGACACTCCCCCTACTAGATGTCATCAGGCAGTTAGGGTCCTACTACGCCTGCAGATGAAGCAGGTGATTGTCGGGCAGGAAGCATTACTTCTCGACAATCCCCTGCTCACTGTGGAGGAGACCGCATGCAGCGATCTCCTCCTCAGTATGTGGAGGAGCGAAGGCGTATGCCAACGCTCGCCACTATACTAAATCACTGTTTACCGGCAGACGATGGTGATTACACGGCACGATCTGCCACCATCAAACGAGGATTTTTAAACCTGCGAAAGATTCCGATTACCCGATGAATGAGAAAACACTTGGCGGCAGTATTACACTGCCAGATCATTGCTAGCGCGTGTTCATACGAATGCTTGTTAACCATAATCTGAACGGTTATCTTCAGGCATAATAGGGCCTTTAGTTTTATTTGTCTGATCCTTTTGTTCTCTATGACATAAACCTCTCATCTGATAGTAGCAGGCAGGCGTTCAGTTACTGAGCCCCTGTCACGCTATCTGGATTGGTTTTTGCAGCCCATATTACACAGTCTTACATATTATTTGACAGACACTAAAGCCCTATTGCAGAACCTAAATACATTTGAGTGTCATGGAGAGTACATGCCACAGGTGAGCCTGTACACACATATTGTCCATAATGATGCTTACATGTCGTGGGTAGGTTTCTGATGAGGGCAAGAAAGGAAGAGCCATGTATTGATTTCATTATTGAATCCCCACGATTTGTGTTGGAGAATAACATATTCCATTTTGGTGGCCACTGGCATGCCCAGCGTAAAAATAACTATATATATATATATATATATATATATATATAAACGTGGCTAGGCTAACCCTTTCCTTCAATATATTAAATATTGGACAAGATTTATAGAGGACGTACTGGTGGTATGGTCAGGCTCACTAATGCATTATTGCATTATCATAGTTACCACCCTATACATATTAAGAGATCCATCCCCTAGAGACAATTTATTAGACTAAGACGCCACATTCGTGAATATGAAGTTTTCTTGGAACCGGCATTTGAGTTAGCAGACAGATTGAGAGCACATGGGTATGAAGAGACGGTCATCTCTGAAGCATTTGAGCGTGCAGTTAATCAAGATTGACAGAAATTGGCATATAAAGATCGTAAAAAGAAACAGGACAACAGATTTGTTTTCTTGTTTAAGTTCAGCCCCCTATCAGATTACATTCCACATATCGTACAGTCTGACAATGAATTAATTGAATGAGCGAGAGATCCCCCCATAGTCACATTCCGTAGGAGCAAGAATTTAAGAGATGTACTAGTAAAAGGACATTATCCAAGGAGGAGACAAGAAACTTGGCTCAAAAGGGCTGTTCCTGCAGGCAATTATAAGTGTGCTAACTGTTTACACTGCAATTCCGTGCGTGGTGGTAAAACAATGCATTTATGTCTGATACAACATACGGTCCATAACATGTACATCAGATTTTTTTGGTATATGTGATTTTTTGCACATGCAAGTATTATTAAATCGGTATATAGGGAATTAGTGTTTTTTATTGATAAGGCATTATGTGGGGATATAAACGTGGTCACGCTCACTCCCCCTCACGCCTTGAAAAAGCGCCCTAGGACGCAAAACGATCATTGGCTGCTGATGCTGCATAGTCTGTCCCGTACCTGGGTTGCCATGCTCTTTATATACCAATGAAGTGAGTTTCTAGCTCACCCTATTGAGCGCAGGTCACACTCAGGGAATCAGGCTTCACTAGCCATCAAGGCAGCCAGCTTCCTAGGCTTTTTCCAGGCCTGGGATGTGCTTTTATTTCCCCCTAACAATCCCAGCTGGACTACACCTGGGAATCCCTCAGGCTAGGGGAAAACATGCCCTGGAATGGGGGTGGACTGGGGAGGTCCCACTAACAAACCTACCATCCCAATCCAAAAAGAATCCAGCCCTTGAACTTTAACAAAAAATAGCTCCAGCAACTATGTTTGCTGAAGCGAGCGCCATCTTCCTGGATTTTACTTTCCTCACCCAGTTGAGGCACCTGGGTAGGATATACACCCCGTCCAGGACTTTACCATACACTTTACCACAGTATGTAATAAAGCCGTAGGTTATATTCACACATTGTTGCATCTATTTCTGTGATTGTTCCTTTCAATTGAATGGAGCATGCAGAAATATATGTGCATCCTACTAAAACTACCTCATTTAGATAAATGAAAATTATTTTCATTTGATGCCTGAAAATACCCACACATTTCTGCAGATGCAACGGATAAATCCATTCCTCACTTATGAACAGAATTGCTTCTGCAGCATGTGTATGGATTTCTGCAAACCCCATGCAGCTGTATGGCACATGTTCACAAATGTAAGACATCTTTCTGCTGATTAACTCCTATTTGTTTTAGCTGTCTATAAGGCTACATGCATACGACCATGTGCCCTCCGTGGCCGTATTGCAGCCGTATTGCGACCTATTCACTTGAAAAGGTCCGCAGTCACAGAGATGCGGAACGGAGGCACGGATCGTAACCCCACGGAAGCACTACAGAGTGCTTCCCTGGTGTTTCTGTCCGTCCCTCCGCACTGCAAAAAAGTAGCGTATGCGGATCGCGGACCCCATTCAAGTACGGCCTGTGCCCGTGCATTGCGGACTGCAATTTGCGGTCCACAGCACGGACACAGAGCCCTAACGTTCGTGTGCATGTAGCCTAAAGGAAATATTTGGCGGAAGTGTATGTGTTCAATATGGCTGCCCCTGGGGAAGTTTGTAAAAGTTAAAAAAATAAATAGCTTCAACATTTAAAAGGCTTTTCCAGGCTTTTAATATTGTTGATGAATAGTAATGGGACAGCTCACTCTCTATATACACGGATAGGTGCCAATGTCCAAAAATGAATCCCCCCTTCAAAGACAGTAAATTTAAATAGTATTGGACCGGCACTCAAACATATGGGTTAATGCAAAGAACCAATAAAGTAAAGTAGTGCAATTTATGACAACATAAAAAACATAAAAGCATACATATACGTAATAGTGGGATGGATGAGATAATGGGCGGACTATCTCATGTATAAAGTCCATACAATGCAGGTTATTGGAGAAAATGAATAATGTCCCATACTTATGCAAAATCGATAACAAACAGTCTTATAGTGTGATGAGTATAATACTCACTATTTACTGCGCAACTCTGTGGCGTCCCACATGTAAGAGCGCTTACCTCGGTGTCGATTCAATCCAATGCAAACGGCAGAGTGTAGTTGCTTACTGACGTCATAAAATCGGATCTCCGTAAGATCACTATCAATAATTACTTTTTCTCTCTCAAAAAGAAGAGAAAGAAAAAGTAACAGCTCATCTCGTGATAATTGAAGTGATATTACAGAGATCCGATTTTATGACGTCAGTAAGCAATTACACTCGTTTGCATTGGAATGAATCGACACCGAGAATCCTTTTTTCCCCACAGATCCCTTGCAGTAAATGCCTATCCTTGTCCGCAAATGTGAAAAAAGTAGGACATGCACTATTGTTTTTGCTGAAGGGAAACACGGACAACAGACGCGGAACACAAACGAAGGAACTATCAGCATTTTTTTGCTGACCCATTGAAATGAAACAGAGAAAAACAACGCGTGCATGAGGCCTCATCATTATTGAAAAATAAAATACAACAAGAATATCCTAATGTTTAAAACCCTTAGAAAACATTAGCAGGACCAGGGATGGGTTAAATACACCGTAATATCTCCCTATTCGATAATTGAACCTGCCTACCAAAGAGGGAATGGCTACCCTGATAAGGGCGATCCTGTATCAGGAACCTACTTTACAGTATAATGCCCTATAAAGGTGAAAAAAACACCCCCAAAAATGTTATGTTTTAGGTGGCTACTCTGTGAATTTTTATCCTCAGGATAGGTCATCAATATCATATCAGCGGGGTCCAACACATGTCATAGATCAGCTGTTTGAGGAGCCATGACACTACGTTTAGCAGCTTACCAAGTAAAGCTCTGTCCATTGGATAGCAGCTGGGCTTGGTATTGCAGTTTACATCCATTTATTTGAATGGAATTTAGCTGGAACTAGGCCTTGTGACCAATGAATATGACATCACTGGCCTAGGAAGACCCCGCAGCACTCATTAGATCAACAGCTGATCATGGGTGCAGGGATTCGGACCCCCACTAATCTGATATTGATGACCTATCCTGAGGATAGGCCATCAATATCTAAATCTTGGACAGCCCCTTCCAAAGTAAGACGATTTCTAGTCAAATGTACTACATGGATGAACTTCTCAAACTACAGTCCAGAACAAGGACTGGATACAAAGATGTCTTTCCTATTCAGTCTGCAGTGTGTGAATAGATCATTCTGCTAATTATTGAATTTCTTTTATTCATTTGTTTTTAAATGATATTTTTTTATTTCTTCCTTGTGTTTAGCTTATTTACAAAGGTCATGATTCCAACAGTGGTATAAATATCTATGTATTTGAATACACGCCACAAAGCAAAGAAGCAAAGGTAAATATATGCCGTCATTTTAAGCAAATGGAAAAATGCCTGGCGTGTCTTGCATCACATATTTATATACTTGCTGTGCAGGAAAAAACAGTGAAGGGATTCAGTGCTAAACTAGTAGGAACAAACCCCACCATCATAAATCCAAAGCCTACCTGAGCAATAAAAGCTATCACTTCATGAGATAGGAGTCATTTAAGTTCTGTTGTCTACATACAGTAGATTGGTAACTCCTGTTCTTTTATTTGTGCGACAACCAACATCCATGTCTGTAAGAAAACTGGTAGGATCCAGAAATCTAAAATGTTACATACAGATATCAGGAAATTGTATTGGTGCAGCTCTTAGAGCAACGACCTCCATTGGTTCTTCAAGTTAACTTAAAATGGGATCTTTTGGGATACATAACCCTTTGGCAAGCATTGATTTTTCTGTCAATTGCAGTCACAATGATGGAAGAATACCTCCGAACTTTATAGTAGAGATTTCTAATGATGGAAGTGCTGAAAGGGTCTGGTCACTACATAAAGGACCACAGTTTTTTAAAACAATGCAGTTTCTCCTAGATGTTCACCAATACAATGTTCTGATGTGTTTCTATCCTTGAGAAAGTTAATTTAGGTGCTCGTTCACACGACCGTTGGTGTCCCGTGCCCGTGCTGTGAACCGCAAATTGTGGTCCACAATGCACGGGCACCTTCCGTGGCGCAGGCGCATAGGGATCGCAGACCCATTCACTTGAATTGGTCCGCGATCCCTCCGTTCCGCAAAAAGATAGAACATGTTCTACGGAATGGAACCCCAGAAAGCACTCCGTAGTGCTTCCGTAGTGTTCCATTCCGTGCTTCCGTTCTGCATCTCCGGACCCATTGAAATGAATGGGTCCGCATCCGTGATGCAGACTGACAAACGCAATACGGGAACGGGACACCAACGGTCGTGTGAACGAGCCCTTATCCAGTAAATGGCCTAGAATCTATACACATGTGCTAATACGAATCCCGGTGTTCTACACGCTGTGATGCAAAGAGATCTTGGGGGTCACATGAGATTTCAATGGGGATTCGTGGACATTTCTTCTGCTCCTCCCCCAATTGGAACTTTCTGGGGTCAATTAAAAGCTTTGATAACTTAGAGCCTCTAGCATTTTTAACCAAAATTTTGCATTTTATATGATCTAACTTAAGGATGGAAGAGTTGAAGATACAACAATGAAGAATGATTTGCAAAGTAGCAGAAATGCTCTTAAAGATACTGAAAATGGAGAAAACCATGAAGATACAATTATTCAGACCACCAAACCTACAAGCATATATGGCAGAAATAAGGATCCTGACACAGGGACTGGTAATAAGCCTGATTGGAAGTTTGATACTATTATTAGTACAGAAGGTGAAACTCAAAATGACATTGAAATGTATGAAAACACGGATCTACTCTCAAATGCCACTGAGGGACTTCAATCAGAAATGTCACACACTAGAGATGTGCAGAAAACCAGCGGACATAGTAATAGAGACGACTACTATGGTACTGAAGGTAGTGCAGTTCTAGACATTCCAGCCTACTATGACACTAATACTGGTACCCAAGGGCCACAAGTGTATTCAACACCAAATATTGATTTAAAAAACAATCTAGGATGCTCTGAGTCTGAGGGACAATGCAAGAATCCCACCAAATCAACAGAACGTGTTTTTGTGACACAGCCAACAATACATAAGGACTATTCCAAAAGGAGAACCAGGCCTGATTACTATGGAAACAGGGACAGAAAAACCATGAACCGTACAGTCAAACCAGCAAAAACAAGGGTTCATAAAAGTGATAAACAAACTAACGGGAAAAAAAGTGATAAACAAACTAACGGGAAAAAAAGTGATAAACAAACTAACGGAAAAGTCATTCCAATAAGCCACATTATTAGAAAAATATTTCAAAACAGGTATGGACAAAGAAGAAAGACTGGTGGCTACAGACACATTTCATCAGAAAGCAGAAGTGACAGTAGCCAGGAATTTGATTAAATCTTGGGATAATTGAAAATATAGAGTGCTAGAAGGCCTTACTTCATATGGTGGGCACTAGCCATTAATTATACTTTTCTTTAAAATAAAAATATTTAAGTGGGTTTTCAACTAAAACCTGTATGACATATGAATCAGACGAGTCATTTTAGTGGGGGTACAACAGCAGGGACTATTGACCTGATTTCCATCTAGCGGTGGCCACTGTCTAATAGCAAAACACTATCCATAATTCCTATTAACACCACTGGGAAGGTAAAGAACATTGGTGGGGAACAACTTCCCCACTCCCCATGGTTGTCTCATTCTTCAAAGTGGCAGGGTCCCAACTTTCAAACATATCATAAAAAATGTCTCCATAGAGAAACCTTATGAATACTTAGAAAGCAAATCTAGAAAGCAAATCTGCAGCCAAATAGCTCCCCAATGGTTCCAACATGTCTGATCCTGTGTCCTCCTAAAGATTAGGCATTTGCTGATTCTAGGGTGGTTTATTCCTTTTTACCTATTAAAATAAATGTCCATGCTTAGTCGTTCTAAGTATGCATGTTTATGTGGGATTTGGGGGAAATAACTGTTCTGCAGATGTTATGTATATAGACATCATTACTCTCCTTATTGTGTATGTGCTATACGTAATAGCAGGGGTGTACACAGATCTCATAGGGCCCCATAGCAAAACTTACTGTGGGGACAATGCACTACCCAGTTTCTAAGTATGTCTGCGTCAGTCACTCCCAGGCAGGGAAGAATGCAAAGTACAACGCCCCAGATTTCTGATCAATTTACCATTTTTTCTAATCAATACAAATTGTAATAAAGATGCCTTTGAACTCACTATTCTGACTTTTACTGGAACAGGTTCTTCAAAATTATTGTGCTCATTCTGAGCACTATATTTCTCGATGTAGTTACAGCAGAAAATTGGCAAAGATGCATTGATAAATCTCTTGCTTCCCTTCTATTACAAAGCTGTTTTGCCTGCATCCACCACTAGGTGGCACTCTGTGCATTGAAATTCATGCAATTTCCATGGAAGGTATATTCATCTGTTGTCTCCTCCTAGTGGTGGCTGCTTGATAATGCAGTGTTTTCACACAGGGAAGAGAAGCTGAACAGCCCAGTTGAATGGTCTTCTTACATTGAGGGTATGCTACTGTGTAATAGGCTTTTTTAGCTTTGGCTCAAAGCTTTTATCACATAATTGCATAAAATCTGGCTTATACATTGAGTGAAAGCTCCCACAATTACTTTTTGCACTTGCTCCCCAACCCCGTTCTTCATGCCCCCTACACATCTGAGCTTGTCACGTCTCCCCTACATGAGACGTCAATGTGTTTTGAGTACTGGCCAAGACTCACTAAGTGATTAGACAACAAGCATTCCACTACTAAGATAAATCTGTTAATGCAATAGCAGCTACTTATGATTGTAATAAAGTAGAATATGACATTTACAGCATTGTGTATTACTTTGTTTATTAATCAAATTCAAGTGACAATCTTGTTACATTGCATTTTTCGATTTCATGTTTTCAACACCCAGGGCCGTAGATAATTTTTTTTCCTGGGGGGGGGGGGGGGTTCAGCTTTCTCAAATTATAAGACTTTATCTAGCAGACACACCAGGGTTTGAAAAAATATACCAGCCATATCATTCCTAAACCAATCCTTTAGGCCGAATGCACACGACCGTTGTTCACGGCTGTGAGCAGTCCGTGGAACCGCGGCCTGGATTCCTGCTGAGTGCAGGAGCGCACGGCGTCATGGGTTGCTATGACGCCGTGCGCTCCCTGCTGCCGCCACAGTACAGTAATACACTGGTATGATCTATACCAGTGTATCACTGTACTGCGGCGGCAGCAGGGAGCGCACGGCGTCATAGCAACCCATGACGCCGTGCGCTCCTGCTCTCAGCAGGAATCCAGGCCGCGGTTCCACGAACCGCTCACGGCCGTGAACAACGGCCGTGTGCATTCGGCCTTACCTTGAGCAATACCGATTTAGTTGTTTGACACCATATGGAAAAAACATGTTTTAAAAAGACTCGTAATTGGTACCTACCCACTCCAGTCTGGAGTGACATCTATGGCACGCATGACACATCACATGCTAGCTTACTCTTGCAATTTCCATAAGAAATTGCGTTTCTTTATTGTTGAGGAGACTAGAAAAAATACATCAAACCATGCAGCCGGCACAATAAGTGATGTGGACCAGCATGGTGGTGGCCAGTTCCCTCAATTCATAAGAGTCCGGGGGCTGGACTAAATATATGAAATGACAGTAGCCTGGTGTGGGGGTGGGCTCTGAATCTTCTTGATTTCTTTTTTAACTATTACTTTTACTTACACTAGTGCTCCAGAGTCTCTGTCTGTCTCTCTGTTTCTCTCTCAAACTACGTCTTTTTCTTTCTTCTCTCTCTCTTCTAATCTTCTGAGATCTCCAGTCTCTGTGCTCTGTCAGCCGCCGCCCAGGAGTAGCAGGCACGCGCAGGCAGGAAGCTGGCCGGGGTCCAGACGTACAACAGGCGGAGGCGGAGCCTGAAGGCAGCGTGCATGCCATGTGATCACCAGCGTCATCCCTGCCTGGCTGCCCTGTGTGTCTGTGAGTTACTTGTGCCGCCGTACCTGCCCCCCTGCGCTGCCCGGCCCCGCCCTGAGGCCTCCATCACCTCTCTGTGTGCCGCACTGCCCGCGCCGCTATTGCAGGCAGCGGCACGCCCGGGCCGTTCTCTGGCAGGTTAGGCGGACAGACACTCTGGGGGGGGGGGGTTTGAACTCCCCTATCCCCCCCTTATCTACGCCCCTGTCAACACCCACAAACAATTCTACTGCTTAAAGGGGTTTATCTGTAAAGAATAAATCAAGGCAACTGGACGTACTGTAGATTTCTTGAAAACGTTTCACTCGTTCTTCCAACGAGCTTTCTCAATTCTGAGTGATTGTACAAAAAATTCTGGGAATAAATATGTAACTGAATCCACATCTGGTAATTAGACCCAGCATTGGGTCAAAGGTGTTGAATCCATTATCCTAATTGGAGTCAGTAGGTGATAAAGACTTCCCAGAAAAAGGTGTCAAGACAGCATTGTATGTGGCAGACAATAGATGTCTAAACCCCCACCTCTATTCAAGCACCTCAGAGGGGCACTTAAAACTTGTGGGTATCCAGTTTGGGCCTTTGTCAAAACAGAAGGAAGGAAAAGAAAAAGCACCAAGACTACCAGTGAAGGCGAGAAACATGACAGACGCAAGAATATGGTTATCCCATATATAGCTGGGGTGTCTGAGAAACTCAAAAGGATTTTTAATAAACATCACATTCCTGTTTGCTTTAAACCCAGCAACACACTGAGGCAACAACTGGTTCACCCCAAAGACCCAACGCCTAAACACAAGATGGACAACATTGTGTACGGAGTCCAGTGCAATGAGGAATGCTCAGAACTGTATATCGGCGACACAAAACAACAACTACATCAGTGTATGCCTCAGCATAGAAGAGCCTAAACCTCTGGTCAAGATTCAGCCGTGTACTTACATCTAAAAGGAACAGGTCACACCTTTGAAGACAGTCAAGTACGTGTTTTGGATAAGGAGGCCGATTGGTACAAACGAGGCGTGAAGGAGGCCATCTACGTAAAAATGGAGAAGCCAAGCTTGAATAGAGGTGGGGGGGGGGGGGGGGGGGGGTTAGACATCTATTGTCTGCCACATATAATGCTGTCTTGACACCTTTTTCTGGGAAGTCTTTATCACCTACTGACTCCAATTAGGATAATGGAATCAACACCCTTGACCCAATGCTGGGTATAATTACCAGATGTGAATTCAGTTACATATTTATTCCCAGAATTTTTGTACAATCACTCAGAATTGAGAAAGCTCGTTGGAAGAACGAGTGAAACGTTTTCAAGAAATCTACAGTACGTCCAGTTGCCTTGATTTATTCTTTACAGATATATACCATGACCTGGATAAATGAGAACCTTCACAGGCTTAAAGGGGTTGTTCACTCCCGAGGAAGACCCACTCCACATGGAAGCATATTTACCTGCTCCCCACCTCTTGGTTCTGGCTCTTTTGCTCCCTTGCTACCACTCCTTGTGTCAACATTTAGTTTGACAGGGGTCACGTGTCCACTGCAGCCAATGACTGACACAGTGGGAGACATGTCACCGCTGCGGTCAGTCATTGGCCGCAGTGGCCTTGTAACCCATGTCAAACCAGATGTTGACAAAGGTTAACCGGAGATAGATGGCAGCAGGGGAGAAAAGGAGCCAGACCCAACAGCAGGAAGCAGGGAAATATGCTTCCCTCTGCAGGTCCAGCCATGCTGGGTGGGGAAGTTTCTGCCCTGAAGGCCCCTGGGGTTGACAGGTTCTGCTGTCCTATAATAATCAAATTTTTAGGCCTCATGCACACGACCGTTCCTTTTTTTGCGCTCTGAAAACCGCTGATCCGCAAGAAACGGAAGCCGCCCATGTACATTCCGCAGTTTGCGGAATGTACATGGGTATCCTGATGCTGCTGCTGATGCCATCATCTTCATACTGCTACCACCTCAACGCTCTGTGATTGTGCCACTCGGTGGCCTTCTCCTGATGCTGCCAACTCCAGACTGTGAAAGCCCTGCCCAAGGGAGAGGGAAAGGTGGTGACCCCTAACTCACCTTGCAGCTGGCACCTGCCTGCCCTGACGTCCCTAGACGGGTTCCTCACCCGTGCGGCGATCACGTGCCTAAACCCTGGCTTTCCCTGAAATGAGCCCTAGATAATGAACGGGCCGGTGGGATCGCTAGTCCTCACCACTGCACTAAGAGGGAAACACCAGGGAGAGGACAGACAAACACAGACAAACACAAACACCCAGGTGGACGGCAACAATGTCCACAAAGGTCCAACAGGGATCCGGAGGGTAGCGTTCTAAGGCAACACTCAGAGAACGCAGCAACACAGCTCCAGTGGGTCAGAATAGATGTCCAGGCAGGAAGCTCTATATCTGGCAACCAGAGAAGTGTGAGAGGGGAATATAAGGAGGATTGGGAGTGCTGGACAAGGAACAGCTGAGAGAAGGAGCGACGGATCCCTGAGTGAGCCAAAAGGGTTTGTAAAGCAAACCCAGAAAGCTACAATAAGGAAACTTCCCTATCTGACATAGAGCGTGCAGCCAACCGCTGCGACCTCCTGACCCCGGGTACAACGGAGTCAGGCGTGGCTCTCGACACCCTCGTGACACCTCCAAATTGTGTCATTGTGCCACTCGGTGGCCTCCTGATACTGCTGCCACCTCCAGACTCTGTCATTGTGGCACTCAGTGGCATCCTCATACTGCTGCCAATTCCAGACTCTGTGATTGTGCCACTCAGTGGCCTCCTCATACTGCTGCCACCTTAAGACTCTGTGATTGTGCCACTCGGTGGCCTTCTCCTGATGCTGCCACCTCCAGACTGTGTCATTGTGCCACTCGGTGGACTCCTCATACTGCTGCCACCTCAAGACCCTGTCATTGTGCTACTCGGTGGCCTCCTTATACTGCTGCCACCTCCAGACTATGTCATTGTGCCACCCGGTGGCCTCTTCATACTGCTACCACCTCAAGACTCTGTGATTGTGCCACTCGGTGGCCTTCTCCTGATGCTGACAACTCCAGACTGTATCATTGTGCCACTCGGTGGCCTCCTCATACTGCTACCCCCTCCAGACTCTGTCATTGTGCCACTCGGTGGCCTCCTCATACTGCTGCCAACTCTATACTCTGTCATTGTGCCACTCAGTGGCCTTCTCCTGATGCTCCTGCTGCTGCTGCCACCTCCAGACTCTGTCATTGTGCCACTCGGTGGCCTCCTCATACTGCTGCCACCTTCAGACTCTGTCATTGTGATACTCGGTGGCCTCCTCATACTGCTGCCACCACCAGACTCTAGAAAACGTATAAAAAAGAAGAAAAAAGAGAACGAGGTTATCCAAATTGTTTCAAGGGATCAATTAAGTGCCCCTGAAGAAGTGAAGAGAGGCATCAACAGGACTGTGACTCAGTTATGTATAGATATGTGTGTTGTGCATTTTCATAGGTAGACAATATTATCTAATGACATTATGATCGAAATGAATGCTCATCTCATTGCCTTTAAGAATAAAATCAGCCTGAACCAAAGTTCTATTATGTGGCTGAGGAAGCCAAGATGAGTTCATGGCAAGTTCAATTTATAAAAAATAATTGTGAACATAAACGGACATTGTGTTTAAAAGTTGTTGCTAAAGAGATATGGGACCATCTGTAAGGAGTAAGTCAACTCCCTAAAACATGTACAGTGGAGGAAATAATTATTTGACCCCTCACTGATTTTGTAAGTTTGTCCAATGACAAAGAAATTAAAAGTCTCAGAACAGTATCATTTCAATGGTAGGTTTATTGTAACAGTGGCAGATAGCACATCAAAAGGAAAATCGAAAAAATAACTTTAAAAAAAAGATAGCAACTGATTTGCATTTCATTGAGTGAAATAAGTATTTGAACCCTCTAACAAAAAAAGACTTAATACTTGGTGGAAAAACCCTTGTTTGCAAGCACAGAGGTCAAACGTTTCTTGTAATTGATGACCAAGTTTGCGCACATTTTAGGAGGAATGTTGGTCCACTCCTCTTTGCAGATCATCTCTAAATCCCTAAGGTTTCGAGGCTGTCTCTGTGCAACTCTGAGCTTGAGCTCCCTCCATAGGTTTTCGATTGGATTAAGGTCCGGAGACTGACTAGGCCACTCCATGACCTTAATGTGCTTCTTCTTGAGCCACTCCTTTGTTGCCTTTGCTGTATGTTTTGGGTCATTGTCGTGCTGGAACACCCATCCACGACCCATTTTCAGTTTCCTGGCAGAGGGAAGGAGGTTGTCGCTCAGGATTTCACGATACATGGCTCCGTCCATTTTCCCGTTTATGCGAATAAGTTGTCCTGTGCCCTTAGCAGAAAAACACCCCCAAAGCAAAATGTTTCCACCCCCATGCTTGACGGTGGGGACGGTGTTTTGGGGGTCATAGGCAGCATTTTTCTTCCTCCAAACACAGCGAGTTGAGTTAATGCCAAAGAGCTCTATTTTGGTCTCATCAGACCACAGCACCTTCTCCCAGTCACTCTCTGAATCATTCAGGTGTTCATTGGCAAACTTCAGACGGGCCTGCACATGTGCCTTCCTGAGCAGGGGGACCTTGCGAGCCCTGCAGGATTTTAATCCATTGCGGTGTAATGTGTTTCCAATGGTTTTCTTGGTGACTGTGGTCCCTGCTAATTTGAGGTCATTAACTAACTCCTCCCGTGTAGTTCTAGGATGCTTTTTCACCTTTCTCAGAACCATTGACACCCCACGAGGTGAGATCTTGCGTGGAGCCCCAGAGCGAGGTCGATTGATGGTCATTTTGTGCTCCTTCCATTTTCGAACAATCGCACCAACAGTTGTCACCTTCTCTCCCAGCTTCTTGCTAATGGTTTTGTAGCCCATTCCAGCCTTGTGCAGGTCTACAATTTTGTCTCTGACATCCTTGGACAGCTCTTTGGTCTTTCCCATGTTGGAGAGTTTGGAGTCTGCTTGATTGATTGATTCTGTGGACAGGTGTCTTTTATACAGGTGACTAGTTAAGACAGGTGTCCTTAATGAGGGTGACTAATTGAGTAGAAGTGTCTAACCACTCTGTGGGAGCCAGAACTCTTAATGGTTGGTAGGGGTTCAAATACTTATTTCACTCAATGAAATGCAAATCAGTTGCTATCTTTTATTTAAAGTTATTTATTCGATTTTCCTTTTGATGTGCTATCTGCCACTGTTACAATAAACCTACCATTGAAATGATACTGTTCTGAGACTTTTCATTTCTTTGTCATTGGACAAACTTACAAAATCAGTGAGGGGTCAAATAATTATTTCCTCCACTGTATGTCTGGAAGGAACAAGGTTATTTGATAAGGTTTCATGTCCTTGAGGCACACCTGCTATATGAAGTTCAATTTATATATTCATAATTATATTATATATATCTCTGCATGGTATATTTAGTTTGCAACACATGCTAATCAATAATTCATATAATGTATTATCTATGTGTAACAATGTATCGATTTATATATATATGTTATACCATGTATTCATCATTTAGAAGGTATTGTAGAAGGTATAGAAACAAGTAAGTTTATGTTAATTGGATTTTCTGAGAAGAGAAAATGTTATTTCAAAACAATAGTTATTCATGGATGTAGATAAGTGAAATGTACAAGTTCCGATGCCAAGCATCAAAGCCGCTATATAAAATTTTCATCAAGTCAAACTATATTTTAAAAGGATAGGAAAAGACAGTCAACTCCAACAAGTCCAGGATATAGGTAATTAAAAGTGTCAGGGAAAGACCTTCCTCAATGATTTGTATAGAAAGGTCAACAAGGTCCTGAAAACATATTATTAGATATTTAATTTTAATGCTTAAAAGTTGTGATGTTCATTTACAATACCGCAGTGCCATCTGGAGGCAGATGGACAATATTATATTATTTCATTATTTGTTCTTGACCATATTAGGAGTTATATGACATCATGGTATTATTAGCATGCAAGTACACCCACCTTACCTGATTGGGAATCCCTAATCTAAAGGGGATGATTCTTAGATAAGGGGGGAATAATTACTCGTGTGCGGGGTAGCAAAAAAAAAAGAGAACTAGAGAAAGAGGAAAAAGATCCATATATCCATTGATCCATTCATTCAAAAAGAAAAACTTTACCAGAAGAAACTTGGATTATACTATATTTTGGATTACTAGGAAAGTTCTTCAGAACTGGTCCCATCTGAACTCTGTCTGCCGTTGACCCGGTAACGTATATCTTGTTTACTACTCATGATATTAATAAGATATTTCTCTCAGTATATAGCCAAGAGTTCCCATACTGTGGGAATATATAGTCTTAGGTGCCTCCATAATGCTGATTATTCTCTTGGCAAAGATGCATATTGTTAATAGAGGATCTGACATTATTTGAAAAGAGGACTAAACCCTTGGAAAGTTATTTTTCCTTAGTCTGATTGCCGAGCTGAATATTTTATCATATTAATATCATATATTTTTGATTGGTCATAGGAAAACAGAGTTAAGGGATAACAGTTATTTTCCTGTAAATCCGTGTGCTATTGTTATAGCCTGTTGATCAAACCTGTTTGGTTTGCGTACATTTTGATTTTGTGGGCCGGCCTGGTTATTGGTGGGTGACCTACTCCTAGGTGAATTTGAGGGTTCCTGCCTTTCTTCCCTTTGTTGTCTGGGCCTGTTGTTCCAGTTCCTGTATCCCTGGGAACCTTTGTTGTTAAAGGGCCCATATCTCTGGGGGCCCCTATTGTAATAGGGACGGTAGTTAGACCTTTCAGCACCAGAATTATTTCCCTCTGACCCATTGAGGTTTTGGGGTTTTATCTGTTTGGGTCCTACCTGTTGTCCCTGGGTTTGTTGGACAGGTCCTGTAGATTAAGGGTATTTACGTGGCTGCGTTTCAAATCCCAAGCTAGGGTTTACCTTAGCTTCAGCTACATTTTGCTCTGGGGACTTTTTGAACCTCCTCTCACCTGTTTCATGGCACTCACTGATATTATATAGTGTGGTGGCAGCCGTCACCAACCTATCCAAGGGAGCTTCAATATCAAGATCTCTAGCTAGGTTAAGTTTGATTTGGGTTGGCATAGCATCATAGAACAGCTGCTTAAACTCTTCAGATTCCCAAATTGGGGACCTATATGCTAACCCATAGGCATTTTTAAGGACAGAGAGGAATTCACGGGGACTCTGATTGGGCCTACATGTAAGCTTATATATCTCACGTTTTGCAGCAGTAATGGTTCGGTAAGGTCCGAATTCTAGTTTAATTTCATGCAAAACATCTTGCCAGTTTTGAATTCCTCTATCCCTAAAGGAAGTAAAATAATGACGGTACCTATCGTCAAATGCCCATGGTAGGAATCTGATCCTGTCAACATCAGAGTACAACTTTAAAGAATCCATAGTGGACTCATACAGTTCTAAGTGGTTTGCTATTTGAGAAGAACCTTTCTTAGAGAACTTGGGCACAGTGGTATTCAGAAATTTTATGATGCTTGAGGAACTTTGATCTTTTTCTGAATAATGAGGATTTTTCTTCCTAGAGACCACTTCAGCATATGTTGGTCGCCTGGGACCCTGATCTTTCTTATGGGCAAACTCATGCCTGCGTGGTAGGGAATAATACACACGCTTTCCCGTATCACTGTCATAATTACATGCACTTTGATCACTTCCATGAGACACATATGGCGCAGGGGATTTAACCCTTACTTCTCTCTCCAGGGGAATGTGTGGAGAGAAACTTCTAGGGGCTTCTATGTTGCTGGCACCTAGTAAGGTGGTTGCAGTTTAGAATGCCCGATTTAATTGGGTTAATGCCTCCTGTGTAATCATGCCATCATTTCTTGATGGCTTGTGGTTTGGAATGCAGTCTGCTTTTAGGGCATGTGACGACATGTCTAGATGTTGGGGTGTAAGATTTGGGGGGTCTGGAAATCCCTCAGTATCAGATGGATTTTGATCAATATCAATTATAGTATGGCTTGATTTGCCTGTCTGCTGAATTTTGGAATGCCGGAGATGTAACTCCTCTAAGTCACGTTTTGCCCTTTGATATGCATCATGGCTGAGATCAAGGTTGTATTTTAAGTCCTTAATCTCGGTCTGTGCGACTCTGAGATCTGCTTCTATCTGGGCTATATAGATCTCCATTTTCTGGACAGATTCACATCTCTTTTGTGAATGAGTACTGACCGCCAGTAATGCATACAAAACAGGTGGCAATGTGCATAAAAGGTGTTGGTCCTTTTTGTTTTTATCTTGCAACACATCAATATATGTCAGGTATCTTTCAACCATGCCACCTAACTGCCATATATCCCCACGTTCTTCCTTGGCTTTTTCCTGTAGCTCATTAATCCATTCATTTATATCTTTATCAATTTTGTTTCGTGAGTGTATATATTCAACAATATTATGGATCAGCTGCGTTGGGCTGGGTGGACTACCTGCTGTAGCATAGTCACTGCCCGGGTCACTGCCTGTAGTGCCCATCATTCCGATCAATGATCAATACACAGATTTAACACCACACTGGCTAGCCAAGAAGAAATGTGGAACCTTTCACTATTTTCACAATCAATTAAAGAATTACTCGATCTCGGTGCGGACCTCCATTTATGTCACCTATCTTCTATATGAAAGAATCTTCATATAGAAGAGAGGATAAAAAAAAATATAAAAATGATATTATCCTTCAGGCGGACATAAAAAATGCCTCTAAGTTCTTTTTATCAAGTATCTTAATTTGATTTGTGCAAGCAGTGAAACAAAGGGTCAGTTGTATGTGCAAAAATATATAATCGTTTATTATAAAACCCAAGAATATAAAAACAATACAACTGCAAAACAAATGATAAAGTTACAAAATAACACCCAAAATGTACCACACGGTGGTGTTGACACACCCCTATCTGATCAGCACAGTATAACTTGGTGATTTATGACAACCAGTGTCATACTTTTAACAAACGGACTCATGTACCAAGAGAAACTTAGGATCTTCTGTTTTCAAACAGGCTATAGCAATAACACACGGATTTACAGGAAAATAACTGTTATCCCTTAACTCTGTTTTCCTATGACCAATCAAAAATATATGATATTAATATGATAAAATATTCAGCTCGGCAATCAGACTAAGGAAAAATAACTTTCCAAGGGTTTAGTCCTCTTTTCGAATAATGTCAGATCCTCTATTAACAATATGCATCTTTGCCAAGAGAATAATCAGCATTATGGAGGCACCTAAGACTATATATTCCCACAGTATGGGAACTCTTGGCTATATACCGAGAGAAATATCTTATTAATATCATGAGTAGTAAACAAGATATACGTTACCGGGTCAACGGCAGACAGAGTTCAGATGGGACCAGTTCTGAAGAACTTTCCTAGTAATCCAAAAAGTATAATCCAAGTTTCTTCTGGTAAAGTTTTTCTTTTTGAATGAATGGATCAATGGATATATGGATCTTTTTCCTCTTTCTCTAGTTCTCTTTTTTTTTGCTACCCCGCACACGAGTAATTATTCCCCCCCTTATCTAAGAATCATCCCCTTTAGATTAGGGATTCCCAATCAGGTAAGGTGGGTGTACTTGCATGCTAATAATACCATGATGTCATATAACTCCTAATATGGTCAAGAACAAATAATGAAATAATATAATATTGTCCATCTGCCTCCAGATGGCACTGCGGTATTGTAAATGAACATCACAACTTTTAAGCATTAAAATTAAATATCTAATAATATGTTTTCAGGACCTTGTTGACCTTTCTATACAAATCATTGAGGAAGGTCTTTCCCTGACACTTTTAATTACCTATATCCTGGACTTGTTGGAGTTGACTGTCTTTTCCTATCCTTTTAAAATATAGTTTGACTTGATGAAAATTTTATATAGCGGCTTTGATGCTTGGCATCGGAACTTGTACATTTCACTTATCTACATCCATGAATAACTATTGTTTTGAAATAACATTTTCTCTTCTCAGAAAATCCAATTAACATAAACTTACTTGTTTCTATACCTTCTACAATACCTTCTAAATGATGAATACATGGTATAACATATATATATAAATCGATACATTGTTACACATAGATAATACATTATATGAATTATTGATTAACATGTGTTGTAAACTAAATATACCATGCAGAGATATATATAATATAATTATGAATATATAAATTGAACTTCATATAGCAGGTGTGCCTCAAGGACATGAAACCTTATCAAATAACCTTGTTCCTTCCAGACATACATGTTTTAGGGAGTTGACTTACTCCTTACAGATGGTCCCATATCTCTTTAGCAACAACTTTTAAACACAATGTCCGTTTATGTTCACAATTATTTTTTATAAATTGAACTTGCCATGAACTCATCTTGGCTTCCTCAGCCACATAATAGAACTTTGGTTCAGGCTGATTTTATTCTTAAAGGCAATGAGATGAGCATTCATTTCGATCATAATGTCATTAGATAATATTGTCTACCTATGAAAATGCACAACATGTGAAAGATGTGGAGTCGAAGTGGCCTGCTTCACTTAGTGTTAGCGATGCTTAACACTGTACCAATGAAGTGAATAAAAGGTATAACAATTACCAGTAAAGTGATTATGTCCAAACCTAGTGGACGAAACCACACCGATAAGAGTGAAGGAGAGAAGCGCCAAACTTCTAATCTAGTACCAGATGGTGTTGAGAATCAATAAATTATGTGGTGTTTAATAGATAATAACCTTTCACACAAGGAAAAAGGAGATGAATATAATGTTATAAAATGTTATAAGAATCGGTAAACCCAGTCAGTGACCAGAAATGGACACCAGTGTGTAGATGAGCCCAATAGGGATTAAAGTAAAATTAATGAATGCTATTATAATAAGCAATTATGTACCAAATGAGAAGAAGAAGGACTTTGCACTCACTTCACAAGGGGGATCACCTTCAGGATAAGCTCAAGACACCTGGGGTGAGCCCCCTCCGGCCAGGATCGTTCGTAGAAAATAGCAGCTGGATCCTAACTTCATGAAATCTCTCTTTATTATACAATAAATATACAGCTCAACGCGTTTCGGGGGTCCATACAATACCCCCTTCATCAGGAGCAGATATAAAAAGGTAAGTAAAATCCACAGGTATATATGCACAGAATTATGTAGGTAAAAATGGCGCCAAACACTTGTGGGCGGGGCCCTGGAAATGACATCATATACAGGTATATACAGGTATAAGCCATTTGGTATATAAAGTCCTTACAATGATCATAAGAAATATCCATAAATGTTGTTATGTGAATTCACAGGTGAAAACTTAAATAGTATAAGCAGATCTTATAAGTTAATTGTTTGGTCCGGTATCTGGGGGCGGTAACGGAAGTGACGCCCGTGGAACGCACAGAATGCGTTCCACTGGACTCAAGGGTTATTGCAGACACATAAATTAATATAGAGATGGGTAGGGGGTATATAATAAACCGAATTAGTGATAAATATCGGGTACGTTGCCAATTTGCAGTGTAGAGCTAGGGATCAGAAAACATCCGTGTAGTGAGCGGTCCCAGGAAATGACATCACCGGTGGAATGCACAGAGTCACGTACACGCTCCACCTCGTCGCCATCCGGATGTGCCTGTATACCACCGGGACGCAGGGATAACTGTGCGGCAGATGGCCCCAGGAGATAACGTCACCAGTGGAACGCACACAGTCACGTGTGCGCTCCACCTCGTAGCAATCCGGGCGCTCCTATATCCCTACAAGGCGTAAGGAGTCGCGCCCCATATTAGCTAAAAATGGTGAATGGGGTTTATGAACGGCTCATAGGTATTGTGACTATCTGCACAGATAATATAATCTATATGTAGATTTTTTTTTTTAAATACAGTACATATATGTATAAAACAAAGAGAAAAACAAACATTCCCACGCACTTATTAGGGTGCTGAACTAGTGTTAAGTACAAACAGATGTATATATATATGCATAAATGTATACATGTAATTCAGGATGGATATGACCATTGATTAAAGTTTTGTATATGCACATACACCCACATCAATCATGATGGGGAAAAAACTGATAATTTGTGTATTCCAATGATTCGTTTAAACCGAACGGGGAAAGAGTGCTTAATTTAAAAATCCAGAACATTTCCTTTCTGCATAATGTCTGGAAATAATAAGGGACCCATTCTAGAGGTGTGACTAACAAGGAGGAAGGGTCACCATCATGACGAAGGGCATAGTGACGGGAAACACTGTGTGTATTAATTTTACGTAGTATATTTGAGCGATGCTCGTTCATGCGTTCCCTTAATGACTGAGTGGTACGGCCTACATATAAAAATTTGCAGGAACATTGTAGTAAATAAACTATATTGGTAGTACTGCAAGTGATATTATGTTTTAAAGTGACATGTTCTCTAGGATGGGGTAAGGTTAATTGTTTGCCACAGGGATTAATCATATCGTAGCACATGCACCTTTTAACAACACACTTGTGGGAGCCCATGCACGTTTTAGGGCTAGACTTATGTGAGCCCATCTTAGAAGAATTTCCACTTGATTGTGATTAGTGATGAGCGGGAGGTGCCATATTCGATTTTGCAATATTTCGCGAATATTCGATTGAATATTCGTGTTATATTCGTTGAAATCGAATATTCGTAATTATTCCAATTATCGCGAATAATATGCGATTTAATTAATCGCGTATTGCGATTTTTTTCTTTTAATAGTAAAAGGCAACGTTCCTATGACTAATTGACTATGGCTAGGCTAATATGTGTATTTTACGAAATTTTGTAATATTGCTCTAACTTCGTCTTTTAGAATATTACGAATATTCTAAAAGACGAAGTTAGAGCAATATTACGAAATTTCGTAAAATACACATATAGATTGTAATTTAGCTAATCTAGTGCTATAATCCTTTTTTTTTCTCAAATTTTTTTTGCCTCTTCTGAACTTAAGTTTTGTAAAATATGTACACTATTAAAAAAATTACTATAGCAGTATATTAGCTAAATTACAATCTATGTGTATTTTACGAAATTTTGTAATATTGCTCTAACTTCGTCTTTTAGAATATTACGAATATTCTAAAAGACGAAGTTAGAGCAATATTACGAAATTTCATAAAATACACATATAGATTGTAATTTAGCTAATCTAGTGCTATAATCCTTTTTTTTTCTCAATTTTTTTTTGCCTCTTCTGAACTTAAGTTTTGTAAAATATGTACACTATAAAAAAAATTACTATCGCAGTATATTAGCTAAATTACAATCTATGTGTATTTTACGAATATTCTTAATATTGCTCTAACTTCGTCTTTTAGAATATTCAAAATATTGCTCTAACTTCGTCTTTTAGAATATTCGTAATATTGCTCTAACTTCGTCTTTTAGAATATTACGAATATTCTAAAAGACAAAGTTAGAGCAATATTAAGAATATACGCAAAAAGTTGAAATCGCAATTCGATTATTATAACTTGAATTAATCGGATTGCGATTTCAACTTAGCTAAGTTAGCACTGCTATATTCCATATTAGGCTAGAATTAACGAATATGGAATATAGCAGTGTTAAGTTGCAATGCGATTAACCGCCAGTAAGCGCGTGAGCGACCGGACCGGAACCACACACAGGGTAATTTAACTGCCACCACCTTGCAATTTATGGGAGCAAGGAACCCACTATCTGGATAACAGAACCGAGTAGCTTTCTCTTCGGAGAGGCTAGGGTAAGTTTTGCAGTGTTTGAAAACAGGCATATGGCTAGAGAAATGACTTGGAGGTCATTTATTATATATATATATATATATATATATATATATATAATACAAATTATCAAGATGTACAGTAATTATTAAAACAATAATCAAGGAAAGTATAGTCCAATAAACAAAAAGGGAGAAAAGAAAGAAAATACTTATTTTCCGCAGAAGAGATGTCTGTTGGTGAAATAGTCCGTTGCAGGGATAAAGTCCAAGAAAGCCTTTGTCCAGTGTAATAATCCGAATATGCCTACAGCCCACAGGTTCTCTGACTGAGGCCCTCTTCAGGTGTTGTTAAAAGTGGAGAACTCCTTTAGCAGATTCTAGGTCTTTGTTATAAAGGGTCCCAGAATCAAGGCGGGGAATTGAGAGTCCGTCTGCTGGGGCCGGCTGTATTCCTGAGGTGAATGTCAGTTCTGAAATATGGTATGTGCCATATCTCAGGATGTCTCCGCTGTACATAAGTAATGAGCACAGATTCACATTCCCCACAAAATTTGGAGTCGAGGGATACCAAATATGACTGTTATACCTGGTTCTATGATGGGGTAACACCATAACGTTACCTGGGCACCTCCTAGAGTTATGTTTGTCATATGTACATGTCCAGTGAATTCTGAGTGACACGATGATGTAATTTTTACGTCCGTAAGATGCATGGTCTCTCTTAAAAAGGTAAAAATCATATCTCAGATTCATGTGTCAATCTGGGAACCTTGGTGCCGGCCTGTCTGCATCAAGCTAGCTTACAAGCCCCTTATGGCAGCGACACCAAATGGCTCCCCCCAGGTGTAGTCTTCACACCTAGCTGTGATATCTCTGCAGAAAGGGAAGCTCTTTTGTCAACCTAAGGAAGCCAGCTGTAATTGCGTTATCTGCTGGGCATCTATTGACTGACTTGAACAAAAGGACTATTTTGTTCTCTGGGTACACAGGAGGAGACGCTCTAAGTAATCAAATTGTAGGTTCTGGGGCCTAGGGAAATAAATACTGTTTAATAGACCTACTGATCAATAAGGGAGAGTAATATTGATAATATTGGGAGGACGGTTCAGTATTCTCGCGGATCATCCGTGACACCTCCCCCCGTGTCTGCGGCTAGACATCCGTCCACAAGACCGGTGGCGTTGCCGCTAACCTGCGCTGAGCGGTCTGGATCGCCGTTGCACCGGGATAAGCCATCCGCATTTTGATGTCTGCTGCCTGCCCTGTGCTGGATGGTAAAATCGTACTGCTGCAGCGACAAGCTCTAACGTAGAAGCTTCCCGTTGGACCCCGCAGTACGGTTCAGCCAACTGAGAGGATTATGGTCTGTAATGATTGTGAAGGAGCGGTCGTACAGATAGGATTGAAGCTTCTGTAGGGCCTACACAATCGCCAGACACTCCTTTTCTGTAGTTTAGTAGGCGACTTCTCGGGGAAGAAGTTTCCGGTTCAGGTACAGAAGAGGATGCTCGTCCCCTTTTCCATCCACCTGGCTTAAGGCAGTGCCGAGACCGTAATCTGATGCGTCGGTTTGCACTATGAACCGACGGCTGAAATCTGGGGCTTGAAGCACAGGGGTCGCTAGCTAACGCCTGCTTCAAGGCCTGGAAGGCGTTTTCACACTCAGGGGTCCACGTAACCACTTTCGGGTGCCTCTTGCCAGTGGCATCCGTCAGGGGCTTCGCGATGGCACTATAGGCCGGTACAAACTTCCTATAGTAGCCCGCGGTCCCCAGGAATGCCTGAACCTGTCGCTTGGTGATAGGCCGAGGCCACGCTAAGATGGCGTCAACCTTTCCCGTGTCCGGTTTCAGGGTGTTCCCTCCCACTCGGTGCCCTAAATAATGGACTTCCGTCATGCCGATCTAACACTTACTTGGCTTAACTGTCAAATTGGCTGCAGCCAACCGTTGCAGTACCTGGGACAGATGTTTGAGGTGTTCTTCCCAGGTGGGGCTAAACACCGCAATATCGTCCAAATATGCTGCAGCGAACGGTTGCATTTCCTCCAGCAGGTCGTTCATAGCCCGCTGGAACATGGCAGGCGCGTTTTTCATTCCAAAGGGCATCGTCGTAAATTCGAAGAGCCCGAAGGGAGTGATAAAGGCCACTTCTGCCGCGCGTCCGGGGCAAGAGGGATCTGCCAGTACCCCCGGCTCAAATCCATGATTGATAGATAGCTGGCAGCCTCCAGCTTATCTAGCATCTCATCGATGCGAGGCATGGGGTAGGGGTCTGTAGTGGTTACAGCGTTCAACTTCCGGTAGTCCACGCAGAACCGCGTTGTCTTGTCTTTCTTGGGTACCAAGACGACGGGTGCCGCCCATGGACTACAGGACCGCTGAACAACCCCCAGGTCTAGAATTTCCCCCACCTCACGCTGCATGTCCGCCTGCACCTCCGGAGAGACCCGATAGGTGGATTGCTTGATGGGGGAATGTGTTCCGGTATCTACCCGATGAGAGACCAGATTGGTCCGTCCCGGGATACCTGAGAAGGTCCGGTGGTACCGACCTAACACCTCCTGTAACTGCTCTCTCTGGGACGGGGAGAGCTGCGGGTTGACATTTATGTCCCCGTCCATCTCCCGGGTGTCAGCCAGCAGATCTACCAGAGGGTCTGTCTCGCCCTGTTCTAACCGGCTGCACACTGGGAGTACATACTGGGTTCTATCGTGGTGAGCCTTCAGCATGTTAATGTGAAAGGCCTTCTGTTTTCTACCCCCCATGTTCACCAAGTATGTCAGGGGGTTCAAACGCTTCTCTATGGTGTATGGCCCCTCCCATGCCGCCTGTAACTTATTGTGCCGTATGGGAAGAAGAGCATAGACCTTGTCTCCTGTTTCAAATGCCCGGTCTGCTGCGGTGCGGTCGTACCATAGTTTCTGTTTGGCCTGGGCCTGGGCCAGATTTTCCGTTACCATGGCAGAGAGTGACTCCATTTTGTCTCTGAACTTCAGGACGTAATCCACTACAGAGACATCCGTGGGATCACCTTTGCCTTCCCACGTCGCTCGCATCAGCTGTAGTGGCCCTCGGAAGTTCCTGCCATACAGGAGTTCAAACGGGGAGAACCCGGTGAACTCCTGCGGTACTTCCCTGTAGGCAAACAGCAGATGAGGCAGGTACCGTTCCCAGTCCCCACCCTGTGACTCAACGAACGTGGCCAGCATCTGTTTTAATGACGCGTTAAAGCGCTCGCAGAGGCCGTTGGTTTGCGGGTGGTATGGACTGGAGACGAGGTGCATCATCTGGATCTTTGCCACCAGGGCGTCCATCAGTTCAGACATAAACTGGGGTCCCTGATCTGTGAGCATCTCCGCAGGGAACCCTACACGTGAAAATATGGTAATTAGCGCGTCTGTTACCTTGTCTGCCCTCAGGGAGGAGAGGGCGACCGCATCCGGGTAGCGAGTCGCGTAATCCACCAGCGTCAAGATGTATCTCTTGCCGCTGCGGCTGGGAAAGGGCAGAGGTCCAATTATGTCAACTGCCACTCGGCGAAATGGCTCACTTATGATTGGCAGTGGACACAAGGGAGCCTTGCGCGGATTCCCAGCTCGTTTTACCTTCTGACAAACCGTACAGGAGCTACAATAATTGATGACATCTATCCTCATTCTAGGCCAGTAGAAATGCCCCTGAATACGGTCAAGTGTCCTGCGAATTCCTAAGTGTCCTGCCAAGGGGATGTCATGTGCGGATTTCAGCACATGCCCCCGGAAGGCACTAGGTACCACAAGCGACTTGGTACTCACGGTCATTTCGCCTTCGGTAGGTTGTATCGCCTCACTATACAACTTCCGACTTTCCAGTACACTTTGAACCCGGCCCCGTCCGCGAGGGGCTCAGCAGCCTGTCTTCTGAGACCCTCGAGGCTAGGATCAGTTTGAAGTGTGTGCTCGAAGGCCGCCTGATCCGTTTCAGCCAGCTGGCCCGTGGCGTACGAGGCCTGCGGCTGACAGTCACCCTCCCTGGGGTCAGAGGAGTGAGAGGAGACCGGAGCCTCTTCCCCCTGTTCTGAGTTCAAGTTTTGGGTTGTCCGACTCCGATTCACAGCAAGGCAGATTAGCATTTTCAATATCACATGTAGAAATCACATTAGCAGGTACGTCATGCATATCATCAACATTAACATTGGATACATTCAACCCCCCTCCCCCAGACTTTTGCTCCGGGTGCCAAGCACCTGGGTGGGGGCAGAGGGCGGACCCCCTTCCGGGGATCCCGAGGGGTTTGTGGCGGGTTCATAATAGGATACCAGCTTGCCTAGATCGGACCCCAACAAAACAGGAACTGGTAGCTGGTCTAGGATACCAACTACCTTTTCTTGAACACCCACCCCCCAGTCGATGGAAACCCGGGCTTGGGGAATGTGAGAAAGAGTTCCCCCCACCCAGTGAGGGTGAGATACTTGTCTGGGATGATGTCCTTTGTGGGCACAAGGTGCGGACGCACCAGGGTGACATCGGCTCCTGTGTCCCGGAAACCGGTGACTAGCTGGTCATTCACCGTAACAAGCTGGTGATTGCTGGTGATGGGGTGAATCTCCTCCCCACCGGCAAACAAAACAGTTGAAGATGATGGTTCACGCTGGGATGCGCTGGCTGGCTGTGGCTGTCTCCGCTCAGGACAGTTGAATTTCATATGTCCAGGCTTGCGGCAGTAGTGACAGGTGATTCCATTAGGTGCCCCAGGTCTGGAAGCAGTAGCTGCACTTGGTGGTCTCTGTGGTGGACGGCCCACAGAGGCAGGGGGGTCTGCCCTGACATTGGGCAGACCTCCTCTCCAGTTAGATGGTGCAGATTTACGCAGATCGGGCACTCGGGTTGTTACAAAAGTTTCAGCTAAGTCTGCAGCAGCGGTTGCTGACGCAGGCTTCCGTTCTAGCACGAATTGTCTCACATCCGCAGGGCAAATACAAAGAAGCTGGTCTAGCACCATCAAGTCCTCTAGGATGTCATAAGACCCTTTTGTTAGGCCTAAAGTCCACTGGCGGAATGTAGTGCGTAAGCTGCTGACCACATCCGGATAAGAGTCCGTACGATCCTTTTGTAAGGACCCAAACCTTTTCCGATAGACTTCAGGGGTCAGCTGGTATTTAGCAATGATAGCGTCTTTTATGGCGGAATAATCTTCATCCTGCTCCATGGATAACTCCGCAAACGCGTCCAGCGCTTTGTAGCGCAACGGGGGTGTCAGGTGTCTGGCCCATTGCTCTTGGGGCAGACAATACTGACGGCAGGCTTTCTCAAAGGATCGCAAAAACAAGTCTATGTCAGTGTCCTTTTCAATGGGAGCAAATTTAAATTTTGCACTCACGTGTGATGCTGCTCCTTCCACAGGAAAGTTGGGTGATGAGCTTCGGCTGGGTTGGTGTATTCTGGCCATGCTCAGTTCATGCCGATGTTGGCTTTCTACAGCAGCGGCCTCCCTCTCAGCTCGGCGTTCTGTGGCCTCCCTCTCAGCTCGGCGTTCTTCGCGCTCAGCCATGTACTGTAGGTATTTTACCGGGTCAGTGTCCATTAGTTTTTGGAAGGCCTGCTGCATCATAGGGTCCGTACAAATAGATAGTCCGGTACTGGCCGGTTCCGGGCGAGTACTTAAAGAAAAATTAGGATCCGTACTGAAATACTGCGCTGGGGGGCCAACAGGGCCCGCAGGATGTTCCCCCTCCGAGTAGTCAGGATTCTCAGTCTCCGGTTCCTCAGGACTCGAGTCAGATGGGCCGGTGTCTCCCGCAGTAGACACATCCAACAGCCGCAGTTGTTGGCTATCCCATCCGAACAAGTCTTTTATCAGGTCGGTCTTTGTCTTGCGACCGACTTCAATGCCCCTTTCTTGGCACAGATTTTCCAGATCTGCCAAAGCCATTTTCTTGTATTCCCCGGACATTTTCACACCAAATAAAAGATAGATAAAGAAAACAAGATTTCGGGGAGGGTACTGGACTACACAGTCTCTCTGTACACACAGATAAATGTATTGCACTCAGCCACACCACCACCAAATTGGTTTGGTTCTGACAGAGGTAAATTAGCTCAACTCTGTTCAGATGTTCTAAACACAGGCAAAAAGAATCTCACTGCTGCCACCAATATGTGACGAACTGCGACCGCCGCGGCCACCATACGTCACGAAACCATCACAGCGTCCCTAGTGGTCAATCCGCAAACAGGCCTCCCAGCCACTTTCAGCACACCGACAGTCTAACTTGAGTCCGTACAGTCGATAGGCTGAAAGCGCAGGGATTGGACCGCCGATTGACCGCCAGTAAGCGTGTGAGCGACCGGACCGGAACCACACACAGGGTAGTTTAACTGCCACCACCTTGCAATTTATGGGAGCAAGGAACCCACTATCTGGATAACAGAACCGAGTAGCTTTCTCTTCGGAAAGGCTAGGGTAAGTTTTGCAGTGTTTGAAAACAGGCATATGGCTAGAGAAATGACTTGGAGGTCATTTATTATATATATATATATATACAATACAAATTATCAAGATGTACAGTAATTATTAAAACAATAATCAAGGAAAGTATAGTCCAATAAACAAAAAGGGAGAAAAGAAAGAAAATACTTATTTTCCGCAGAAGAGATGTCTGTTGGTGAAATAGTCCGTTGCAGGGATAAAGTCCAAGAAAGCCTTTGTCCAGTGTAATAATCCGAATATGCCTACAGCCCACAGGTTCTCTGGCTGAGGCCCTCTTCAGGTGTTGTTAAAAGTGGAGAACTCCTTTAGCAGATTCTAGGTCTTTGTTATAAAGGGTCCCAGAATCAAGGCGGGGAATTGAGAGTCCGTCTGCTGGGGCCGGCTGTATTCCTGAGGTGAATGTCAGTTCTGAAATATAAAGAACAGAAAAGAAAATTTGGAAGTTAATTCAGACCCGTAGGGATCACAATGTATCCCAAAGGAATGAAAAATTGGGCACCGACAAGAGTGGTGTTGAAATAGCAATAGCAAAAAGGGGAGGTGAGGCAGCTCAAAGAGTGTTTGTGACTACAGACACTAGAAGGATAATAAGAATGGGTGTATGGGAGAATAATCTACAGTGTTGGAGAGTCCTTTACTTGTAGTTTAGACCCCCAAAAAAGAGAGAGAGCGCCAGACCTCGTTTCAAGTACAGTTACAAAGGGGTAGAGAATACCATTAGACAGTGATGAATACTATATTACACGAAAAAGTATTATGGAGCAATAGTTTGAAATCTAGATGGTGGGTGCTGGGTAATGGACCCTAAGCATACCCTGCTCTGCACGAGAGACCGTCCGCAACCCAATAGTCGAATGACGATGTGGTTGACGAAGATGGAAACTGATATAAATTGATGGAAATTAATGTAAAGAATAAATTGAATTAAAAATGAATTATAAAAGGTAAGTATTAGAAGTGAGAGATGCCCAGTACAGGACAAAATCACACTCTTAAATAACACTGTGAAGTGAGTGTTATTTAAGAGTGTGATTTTGTCCTGTACTGGGCATCTCTCACTTCTAATACTTACCTTTTATAATTCATTTTTAATTCAATTTATTCTTTACATTAATTTCCATCAATTTATATCAGTTTCCATCTTCGTCAACCACATCGTCATTCGACTATTGGGTTGCGGACGGTCTCTCGTGCAAAGCAGGGTATGCTTAGGGTCCATTACCCAGCACCCACCATCTAGATTTCAAACTATTGCTCCATAATACTTTTTCGTGTAATATAGTATTCATCACTGTCTAATGGTATTCTCTACCCCTTTGTAACTGTACTTGAAACGAGGTCTGGCGCTCTCTCTCTTTTTTGGGGGTCTAAACTACAAGTGATGGACTCTCCAACACTGTAGATTATTCTCCCATACACCCATTCTTATTAGTTCTGAAATATGGCATGTGCCATATCTCAGGATGTCTCCGCTGTACATAAGTAATGAGCACAGATTCACATTCCCCACAAAATATGGAGTCGAGGGATACCAAATATGACTGTTATACCTGGTTCTATGATGGGGTAACACCATAACTTTACCTGGGCACCTCCTAGAGTTATGTTTGTCATATGTACATGTCCAGTGAATTCTGAGTGACACGATGATGTAATTTTTACATCCGTAAGATGCATGGTCTCTCTTAAAAAGGTAAAAATCATATCTCAGATTCATGTGTCAATCTGGGAACCTTGGTGCCGGCCTGTCTGCATCAAGCTAGCTTACAAGCCCCTTATGTCAGCGACACCAAATGGCTCCCCCCAGGTGTAGTCTTCACACCTAGCTGTGATATCTCTGCAGAAAGGGAAGCTCTTTTGTCAACCTAAGGAAGCCAGCTGTAATTGCGTTATCTGCTGGGCATCTATTGACTGACTTGAACAAAAGGACTATTTTGTTCTCTGGGTACACAGGAGGAGACGCTCTGAGTAATCAAATTGTAGGTTCTGGGGCCTAGGGAAATAAATACTGTTTAATAGACCTACTGCTCAATAAAGGAGAGTAATATTGATAATATTGGGAGGACGGTTCAGTATTCTCGCGGATCATCCGTGACACTCTATATTCGTTCTTTTTTTCAGAATTTTCGCTATATTGCTATAACTTTGTTTTTTCAAATATTCGTAATATTCTAAAACAAGAATATATAGCAATATAGCGAATATTCGAAAATAAACGAATATAGAGCAATTTAGCTAATATAGTGCTATAATCTTCTTTGTCTAATAGTTGTAATTTTTTTCTCATCTGAAGTTCAAAAAAAAAAAAGATTATAGCACTATATTAGCTAAATTGCTCTATATTCGGGTTTTTTTATTCGAATATTCGCTATATTGCTATATATTCTTGCTTCAGAATATTACGAATATTCGAAAAAACTAAGTCATAGCATCATAGCGAATATTCGGAAAGAAAAACGAATATAGAGCAATTTAGCTAATATAGTGCTATAAACTTTTTGGTCTAATAGTTTTAAGGTGAAAAATTTGCAATAAAAATTCGCATTGCGAAAATTCGCATATTACACGATCATCACCTTGCCGATTTTTAGAGCAAAAAAATCGTAGAATATAATGAATATTCGAATTTGCGAATATTCGACAAATATTCTACAAAATATTCTCGAAATATCGCGAATTCGAATACGACCTCTGCTGCTCATCACTAGTAATAATCACTATCTGAGAGAATTCGTAATGATTCTGCCAGATAATAACGGGAATCCATAATAACGATGCCTCCACCCTTGTCAGCGCTTTTGATTACAATATCTTTCTTCTGCGTAAGGGACTTAAGGGCTTTTGAAAGATCAGAATTGTAATTATTACTAGTGGTAGGGTTATTAGTCATATATCAAAAACTCTCTCTAAAGTCTGACATCGCCATATTGAAAAAAACTTTCAATATGGGCTCCTCTACTTTCGAGGGGGAAAAAAGAGGATTTGATCTTTACATTCAAAATGATGGGGGTCTGTTGAAAATCCGGGACCATGTTACTGGATAGTATATCCAAAACCCCACTGCTTGATTTGAGTCCAACATAATTAGTCAGTTGTATACCTGAAAGGTAATCACTATTCAAATCTATATTCCCACTGCCTAATAAGGATGTCGTATTAGCGATGGATTGTGCATGTGAAAGAGTAGTAGCATTAGAACTATGGGAAGATGGAATTGTGGTGGCAGTAATAGTACCTAAACTTTGTACAGAGTTTTTTGTGGTAAAATGTCGATGTAAGGTTAGTTTACGTGTAAATTGATTCAGATCAACAAACAACTCAAACAGGTTCAGTTGGTTGGTAGGACAGAAGGATAATTCCCTTGCCTAATAGTTCAATTTCCTTTCGCGCTAGGATATGTTTTGATAAATTAAAGATTCCTAATTTTCTTTCATATTCAGTAGGATTACCAGAAAAAACTATTTGGTTTCATATGTGCAGAGTTTATTGTCTTGGTTTTGATTTTTTTGTTTACTGGAGCATTGTTTTCCACTTCCCCTGCATCCTCTATATCTACGTTTGATCTTTTTTTCTTTAGGCTGGAGATTGGTGTGTAAAAGTGTGTTATCCTGAGTGACTGAGGGGTGATAGGTGTCCTGGGGTAAGGGGAATCGGTGGGTCTTAATAGTGGCCTTAAGGCTAAAAAGCTGGTGAGTATTTTCCTGGTCGGTAATATAGGGGGTCCCTTGTTGATGGTCGGGGAAACCTGTTCAAAAAAATAATTTTCTTAGAGGTTCGTGGGTAGAGCCAAAAAACCTTCAGGGCTAGTAGATGAAACGGAATGTGTGGAAATGTTAAATGGATGGAAGGAACTATCAGGGGAATGAGGAATATCAGATATCTTGGGTGAGGAATGGATGGTAAGAATTGTGAGTGATTCCAGAGATTTAGAAGTGTTGTATCAGACAAGTTAGATGAAGATGACAAAGGGTCTGTTAGGACCTGTGATTTGGAGGTGGTTCCCATAGCAGATGAAGGAAGTGGTGGAGGAGTGAACTCTAGAGGATGAGAATCTATCTCATCGGATATTATGACTGCTGCACCTAGTGCAGTCGGAGGTGGGGTGGACTGAACCTCAGTCATAGGAAGGGCTCTATGATGGAGGGGAAAGGGGCCCAATGATTTGGAATTAAAAGAACCAGATGATGAATGATTATTCTTAGGGAATGTATTGTTATTCATCTTTAAATTTATGCTCCTATTCACCGGATCATGATGGTTCCGCCCGGTATTATGGTGGGGGTAGATCCTACTATTGTAAACAGTCCTTGTGGTAATGGGTCTAACATGGTGGGTAGGTGAGTGGTTTTGACTGATAAGAGGGTCTAATGACTGGTGCCATGTGTCAAAATTGCTCGTAGTGGTATTAGTATTATAATTATTACTTGTATGTTTTTTCCTTTCCCATATTCGAACTAAACGTTCTTTGTAATCTAGCAGATCGCGACAGAGCTTATTACATTTGCTGAGGACCTCATTATACTCAAATTTTCTCAAAGTAATTAGTTTAAAATATGAATGGGAGGTTTTTAGTGTTGTGTCATGCCTCCCGGTTGGTGAGTGGAGTATGTGTTTGAGTTTAGTGACGAGATTCATACATATCTGTTTCCGTTTAGTAATTAGGATTATCATAAAATTAAGGGAGCAATCATCGCTATTTTTAAGCCATTTATCTTAAAAATTATTGTCATCAGGGAAGGTAGGTTTGAGGGAAAGTCTGAGCCCTCGTGGTAGGAGTCCTAAATTTAGGTATACAGATAAAATATACCCATCTATTTAGTTGCAAATAAAGTCCTTACTCAGTCTTAAGCTATCGGTTCCAGATCCAGCTGAATTATCATCAGTGTTAGTAGCTCTAACATCCATCCAAGTCCCATTAGGGGTGGTGGTAAGTTTTTTTTGAGAGTTCGCCCGGTAACATGCAGGTAATTTCTCGCTTGACTGTCTTAATGAGATGTGGTAGGTCGTTGTGAAGATAGAACGTCCTGAGTCAGCCTCATAACCTCTGTTCGGCGTCAGGTTTCCCTTAGGCCGATCCATGAAGTAGAAAACATATAAAAAAGGAGAAAAAAGAGAACAAGGTTATCCAAATTCTTTCAAGGGATTTTAAATTAAACACTCTTTCCCCGTTTGGTTTAAACAAATCATTGGAATGCAAATATTATTGATATCTGAATTATTGATATCCAGATTGTTTTATATATAATATATTTTGTCTTATCCTATTTTACTACCGTTTTTAATTTATCTTTTAATAATAATTTTTAGAAACGTATTTAAAACTAATTTATTAAGAACTATTAATGGCTTTTTCCCATCATGATTGATGTGGGTGTATGTGCATATACAAAACTTTAATCAATGGTCATATCAATCCCGAATTACATTTATGCATATATATACATCTATAGGAATGTGTAGGAAGACTGAGCACTCACCAGCTGGACCAATTAGAGAACAAACGGATATATAGCAAAATATTTATTATTTATTTATAGCCCTATATCTAAAATGCAGCAGAATCAATAATAATATGGTATATAAAAAATTGATGTTCAAAAATAAATACACCTATAATAAAATGCAGTCATATATATATATAACTTAGACAATATTAAAAAATATAATAGGCCTAAAAAAAGGAGCAATTATTCACAGTACATATACAGATGATTGGAATAAATATTTGGTAGACTGCTAATAAGTTCGGGGAGTACGCCAAATAAAGTGTCCAGATCGGAATATTGTAATGAATATGCGATAAGTCACTGGTTAGTACAATAGATGCGCCAGATATGGTATCCAATAGTTGTCAATAGTCAAAAGCAAATTAGTATCCCTGTGTTAGTTCACTTCGTATAAAGTGCTTTGATTCAATGTGGCTAGGTGGACATATATTTAAATGGGTATAGTGCACCTGTTATACGCCGTCTATTGTGAGTATAACCGTGGCGTCCCACGAGGCTCACTGTATTAGATTCGGCAGTACCAGAGTCTGGTCGCTTGCTTGAGGTGGTTAAAATGAGCGTATAGCTCTCGGCGTGAGAAGTCTTCTGATGATATTCACCGATGCTGCAAGCCTGGACCTGGTTGATGAGTAACAAGGTGTTTCTTCCACACTAGCAAAAAAGGGTATACTTCCGGCAGAGTCAAAGTTCAATTGTCGGGATGTTAGGGTCTCGTGAGTTTTTTCATCAGCTGATGTCCCAGTGCAATAACCAGACGCGTTTCGGGGTCCTTTCCTGGCCCCTTCCTCAGTGGTGAGCCACCATACTATAAATATATATACATCTGTTTGTACTTATATTCTAAATACTAGTTCAGCACCCTACTTAAGTGGGTGGGAATGTTGGTTTTTCTCTTTGTTTTATAAATATATGTATATAAAAAAAATCTACATATAGGTTATATTATCTGTGCAGATAGGAACAATACCTATGAGCCGTTCATAAACCCGTTCACCATTTTTAACTAACACGGGGCGCGACTCCTTACGCCTTGTAGGGTTATAGGAGCGCCCGGATGGCTACGAGGTGGAGCGCACACGTGACTTTGTGCGTTCCACTGGTGACGTCATCTCCTGGTGCCAGCTGCCGCACAGTTATCCCTGTGCCCTGGTGGTATACAGGCACATCCGGATGGCGACGAGGTGGAGCGCGCACGTGACTGTGTGCGTTCCACCGGTGACGTCATTTCCTGGGACCACTCGCTACACAGATGTTTCCTGATCCCTAGCTCTACACTGCAAATTGGCAACGTACCCGATATTTATCACTAATTCGGTTTATTATATACCCCCTACCCATCTCTATATTAATTTATGTGTCTGCAATAACACTTGAGTCCAGTGGAACGCACATATGGTTCTGTGCGTTTCACGGGCGTCACTTCCGGTACCGCCCCCAGATACTGGACCAAACAATTAACTTATAAGATCTGCTTATACTTTAAAGTTTTCACATGTGAATTCACATAACAACATTTATAGATATTTCTTATGATCATTGTAAGGACTTTATATACCAAATGGCTTATACCTGTATACAAACCGGATTCCCAAAAAGTAAGGACACTAAACAAATTGTGAATAAAAACTAAATGAAATGATGTGGAGATGGCAAATGTCAATATTTTATTTGTAATAGAACGTAGATGACAGATCAAACGTTTAATCCGAGTAAATGTATCATTTTAAATGAAAAATAAGTTGATTCAAATTTTCACGGTGTCAACAAATCCCAAAAAAGTTGGGACAAGTAGCAATAAGAGGCTGGAAAAAGTAAATTTGAGCATAAAGAAGAGCTGGAAGACCAATTAACACTAATTAGGTCAATTGGCAACATGATTGGGTATAAAAAGAGCTTCTCAGAGTGGCAGTGTCTCTCAGAAGCCAAGATGGGTAGAGGCTCACCAATTCTCACAATGTTGCGCAGAAAGATAGTGGAGCAATATCAGAAAGGTGTTACCCAGCGAAAAATTGCAAAGACTTTGCATCTATCATCATCAACTGTGCATAACATCATCCGAAGATTCAGAGAATCTGGAACAATCTCTGTGCGTAAGGGTCAAGGCCGTAAAACCATACTGGATGCCCGTGATCTCCGGGCCCTTAAACGACACTGCACCACAAACAGGAATGCTACTGTAAAGGAAATCACAGAATGGGCTCAGGAATACTTCCAGAAACCATTGTCAGTGAACCCAATCCTCCGTGCCATCCGCCGTTGCCAGCTGAAACTCTACAGTGCAAAGAAGAAGCCATTTCTAAGCAAGATCCACAAGCTCAGGCGTTTTCACTGGGCCAGGGATCATTTAAAGGGAGTCTTTCACCTAAAATGACCATTATACACCACAAACATCATGATATCCATTACATTCCCCATATTATAATCTTACCTTTCATATTGCTGTCCGTCGCCTATTCTCTCTCAAAAACGCTTTTATTCCATATGCTAATTAGGTTCTGAAGGTGCCCAGGGGCGGCGTTTATGCGGCCGGTGCCCAGGCTCCACGGCGCTGTTCAAATCAAACCCCTCCCCTTTCACCCCTCTGGCCCGCCCTCGGTTCTTCAGATACCATCCTCCAGTCAATGACAAATCCGGCGCCTGCGCCTGCGCACTTCATTACCCACTAGAGGCAGCAGAGCGTTTAATCCGCATGCCCCGGCCCGTACTTCCCGATCTAGCCGGCGGAAGTAAACTGCCAAAATATCGGGATGTACGGGCCGGCGCATGCGCATTAAACGCTCTGCTGCCTCTGCCCTAGTGGGTAATGGAGTGCGCAGGCGCAGGCGCTGGATTTGTCATTGACTGGAGGATGGTATCTGAAGAACCGAGGGCGGGCCAGAGGGGTGAAAGGGGAGGGGTTTGATTTGAACAGCGCCGTGGAGCCTGGGCACCGGCCGCATAAACGCCGCCCCTGGGCACCTTCAGAACCTAATTAGCATATGGAATAAAAGTGTTTTTAAGAGAGAATAGGCGACGGACGGCAATATGAAAGGTAAGATTATAATATGGGGAATGTAATGGAAATCATGATGTTTGTGGTGTATAATGGTCATTTTAGGTGAAAGACTCTCTTTAAAGTGGAGTGTGGCAAAATGGAAGACTGTTCTGTGGTCAGACGAGTCACGATTCGAAGTTCTTTTTTTAAAATCTGGGACGTCATGTCATCCGGACCAAAGAGGACAAGGACAACCCAAGTTGTTATCAACGCTCAGTTCAGAAGCCTGGATCTCTGATGGTATGGGGTTGCATGAGTGCGTGTGGCATGGGCATCTTGCATGTCTGGAAAGGCACCATCAATGCAGAAAAATATATTCAGGTTCTAGAACAACATATGCTCCCATCCAGACGTCATCTCTTTCAGGGAAGACCCTGCATTTTTCAACAAGATAATGCCAGACCACATTCTGCATCAATCACAACATCATGGCTGCGTAGGAGAAGGATCCGGGTACTGAAATGGCCAGTCTGCAGTCCAGATCTTTCACCTATAGAGAACATTTGGCGCATCATAAAGAGGAAGGTGCAACAAAGAAGGCCCAAGACGATTGAACAGTTAGAGGCCTGTATTAGACAAGAATGGGAGAGCATTCCTATTTCTAAACTTGAGAAACTGGTCTCCTCGGTCCCCAGACGTCTGTTGAGTGTTGTAAGAAGAAGGGGAGATGCCACACAGAGGTGAAAATGGCCTTGTCCCAACTTTTTGGGGATTTGTTGACACCATGAAATTCTGATTCAACATATTTTTCCCTTAAAATGGTACATTTTCTCAGTTTAAACTTTTGTTCCGTGATTTATGTTCTATTCTGAATAAAATATTAGAAGTTGGCACCTCCACATCATTGCATTCAGTTTTTATTCACGATTTGTATAGTGTCGACCTGTACATGATGTCGTTTCCGGGGCCCCGCCCACAAGGGTTTGGCGCCATTTTTACCTTCATATTTCTATGTATATATACCTGTGGATTTTACTTACCTTTTTATATCTTCTCCTGATGAAGGGGGTATTGTATGGACCCCCGAAACGCGTTGAGCTGTATATTTATTGTATATTAAAGAGAGATTTCATGAAGTCGAGGATCCGGCTGCCATTTTCGATCTTCACTGCAGACCTGGCCTTCTTACCTGGATCTCTACCATTCTAAGAACGATCCCGGCCGTGGGGGACTCCCCCTAGGTGTCTTGAGCTTATCCTGGAGGTAACCCCCCTTGTGAAGTGAGTAAAAAGTCCTTCTTCTTCTCATTTGGTGCATAATTGCTTATAATAATAACATTCATTAATTTTACTTTGATCCCTATTGGGCACATCTACACACTGGTGTCCATTTCTGGTCACAGTGACTGACTGGGTTTACCAATTCTTATAACATTTTATAACATTATATTCATCTCCTTTTTCCTTGTGTGAAAGGTTATTTATCTATTAACCACCACATAATTTATTGATTCTCAACACCATCTGGTACTAGATTAGAAGTTTGGAGCTCCTCTCCTTCACTCTTATTGGTGTGGTTTCGTCCACTAGGTTTGAACATAATTACTTTACTGGTAATTGTTATACCTTTTATTCACCTCCACTCGCTGCCCTCCTCATACTGCTGCAAACTCCAGACTCTGTCATTGTGCCACTCGGTGGCCTTCTCCTGATGCTGCCAACTCCAGACTGTGTCATTGTACCACTCGGTGGCCTCCTCATACTGCTGCCACCTCCAGACTCTGTCATTGTTCCACTTAGTGGCCCGCTCATACTGCTGACACCTCCAGACTCTGTCATTGTGTGCACTCGGTGGCCTCCTCATACTGCTTCCACCTCCAGACCCTGTCATTAGGCCACTCAGTGGTCTCCTCATGCTGCTTCCAGCTCACCACTATGTCATTGGGCCACTCTGTGGACTTCTCATGCTGTTCCCACCCTCCCCACTTCATGACTGAGCCACTATTTTGGCTTTCGGCCTGGCTGACATCATCATTTATTTGACCTTTCTTCTGATCTGTCAGAAGGAAGGAAAGATAAGACGCACAACCGATCCTGTCTGTGTAGCAGCTGTGAGGCCTGTATGGTCTCATCAGAATTGGCTTATGATTTGGTAGCCAAAAGCAGGAGTGGGTACAAAACACAGAAGACATGCAAATTCACGTGTGATCTCTGTTTTAGATCCACTCCTGTTTTTTTTTTGCATTAGCAATACTGATGGATTATTGAGCAAATGCTGAACGAGTGAAGGCGTATGCTCCACAGACAGGATCCGTTTTTTGTGGGTTGTTGTTCTATCAGAGGAAGGGCAAATTAAGCAGTGACATAAACGCAAAGTTACTGCTGACACCCTCTCCACTCTGTCAGGGGGACTCTATTTGTATAAGCGTTTAATAGAACAGGTTCTATTGCCATCTATGTGGAATCAGCTGATGAAGGGGTAAAAGCAGTGCACTTCTTATTGACTCTAACATTGACCTGTAAGGCTGAGTTCATACTTGAGTTATTTGGTCAGTTTTGGCCCCGTAACTGCCCTAATAAGTGAATTGTGCAGTGATTCTAAGAGTGACGCCTGTCATCTGCATGTCATACGAACTCACAGTATTATTTCACTACCAAAGCAGACTCCATAAGCATGTAACTGAAAGGCACAGTGTTCTACACCACTATAGAGGCTCTCTGCAGCTAGCAAATAGCCGGTTTTTATTCGCCGCAAATATATTCAGATCGAACGTAATTTTTAAAAAGAAATTCTGTGAAGCGGCGAATCTAGTTTTTTTTAAATTCGCTCATCTCTAGTTGTCTCTCTACCTGAAACTGTATCTTTCAAAAACTGAAATACTTGTGTATTATCCACCTATTAACCTATCTAAACCTGATATCTCCATCTCAGTATGAGGCACTACCATCACACCTAGGCAGCATACCCACTGCAGCACGCCAGTGTTATTTTTGACAAAGATCTTTCCTTCACTCCCTATATTTAAATCTCTCCCCCGCTCATACCGCCTGCAGCTTGAACTCACCCCTTTCTTACTGTGAAAACAACAAAAACTCTCATTGTTTCCTTGATCCATTTCCATCTTGATTACTGTAACTCATTAATAATTGGTCTCCCCCTCACTAGACTTTACCCTCTCCAATCTATTCTTAATGCAGACGCCAGGCTCATCTATCTGACTAACCGCTACTCTCATGCCTCTACCCTGTGCCAGTCATTGCACTGGTTGCCCATACAGTAAAGGATTCAATTTAAACTGCCTCATTTCTGTCTACAATCCTACCCATGCTCTCCCTTAACCCCTTAGGGACCGGGCTGATTTTCACCTTAAAGACCAGGCAATTTTTTGCAAATCTGACCAGTGTCATTTTAAGTGTGAATAACTTTAAAACGCTTTGACTTATCCAGGCCATTCTGAGATTGTTTTTTCGTCAAATATTGTAATTCCTGACACTGGTAAAATTAAGTAAAAAAAAATTCATTTTTATTTATAAAAAAAATACCAAATTAGCACCATCTTCCAAGTTTCAATTTCTCTACTATAATACATTGTAATACCTCCAAAAATAGTTACTAATTTACATTCCCCATATGTCTACTTCATGTTTGGATCATTTTGGAAATTACATTTTAATTTTTGGGGACGTTACAAGGCTTAGAAGTTTAGAAGAAAATCTTGATATTTTTTTGAAATTTTCAATAAAACTATTTTTAGGGACCAGTTCAGGTCTGAAGTCACTTTGTGAGGCTTGCATAATAGAAACCACCCAAAAATGACCTCATTCTAGAAACTACATCCCTCAAAGTATTCAAAACTTATTTTACAAATGTTGTTAACCCTTTAGGTGTTCCACAAGAGTTAATGGAAAATTTAGATTTTTGGGCAAATTTTCCATTTTTAATCCATTTTTCCCAGTAACAAAGCAAGGGTTAACAGCCAAACAAAATGCTATATTTATTGCCCCGATTCTGTAGTTTGTTGTTTTGGCACCGTTTTTATTTAAAACATTTGACCGTGTTCATCTGAGGGGTTAGGTCATGGGGTATTTTTATAGAGCAGATTCTTACGGATGCGGCGATACCTAATATGTCTACTTTTTTTAATTTATGTTTTACACTATATTATCTTTTTATAAACAAAAAAAAACATTTTAGTATCTCCATAGTCTAAGAGTCAGTTTTATATTTAGTTTTTATCTGATTATCTTAGGTAGGGGCTAATTTTTTGCGGGATGAGAGGACGGCTTTATTGGCACTATTTTGGGGGGCATATTACTTTTTGATCGCTTGCTATTACAATTTTTGTGATGTAAGGTGACAAAAAAATACCTTTTTTTGCACCGTTTATTTTTTTTACCGTGTTCATCTGAGGGGTTAGGTCATAGGGTATTTTATAGAGCAGATTTTTATGGACGTGGCGATACCTAATATGTCTACTTTTTTATTTATTTTAGTTTTACTAACTAATATTTAAAAAATATATACTTTTTATGTTTTAGTGTCTCAAGTTTGAGAACCATAGTTTTTTATCCGATTGTCAGTGGCTAAATTGGGGAAGGGAAATATAAATTTTGTAGTCCATGGAAGTGCGGTACTCCCTGAAGCAACCAATAATGCAGAGGCCTGGATGATCGGGGCACGTGTCACACTGAGTAGTGGTGTCCTTCCGTATCCCCCTCCTGTGACACACTATGCACCTTTGTTGGGTCCGTCCCTTCTTTCCAGTATGGGGGAACCACACCTGGAAAGTGTTGGCCAGGGACGATCCGGGCGCCTCCAGTTCCCGAGGTACTCTGGCCTGCTCTTTCCCGGTCAGAAAAGATCAGGGCCTTGAGGACTGCCTCATAGAACTGGAGGAATTTCCTTGTGTTGCCAGCGCTCGGGATAGTACAAAAGAGTTGTACAAGGCAACCTGCACCAAGTAGACCGCAACTTTTTTGTACCATGCCCGGGTTTTGCGCATGGCGTTATATGGCTTGAGAGAGATCAACTCCTCCCATATACCTATTGTAGTTGACGATACAATCGGGCTTGAGGACCGTTGCCACGGTACCTCGCACAGGGACAAGGGTGATGCCGTTACCATGAATTGTGGACAGTACAAGGACATCCCTCTTGTCCTTATATCTGACCAGCAACAGATTTCCACTGGTAAGGGCACGGGGTTCACTTCTGTATTCGGCGCAGGCACAGTGAGTGAAGGCCACGCTCCTGGTGCCGGCTTCCTCACTGTGACGTAGTCGGCACAGACGCAGTGAAGAAGCCGGCACCAGGAGCGCGGCCTTCACTTACTGCGCCTGCGCCAAATACAGAAGTGAATGGCAGCAGGCGCGGGATTTCCTCAACGATGCATAGAATTTGGACAATAATCAAGAGGAGTGGAGCGGGCAGAACGAAGGACCTGGGCGGGATAAAGGGTGAGTAGACGGAGACTCTAGGTGCTGAATCTACGCCCACATAGCACCTAGAGGCTCATTAGCATATTATAAAAGTGTGTATTTTAGCAAAACGGCTGCAGGGAGAAATGTAAAAAACATACTGTTATGTAGTGCTGCCATTAGCACATCGCTAATGTCAGTCAGCTACATAACAGTAATTCTGATGGTAGAAACCGTTTAAGCCAATGATTTATGGCTAACATCTTGTAACAATACAGCCTGGACCGCAGCGGCTCCCTGTGACGATACGCTGGCTTGCGCTCCAGCGTGGAACGCACCGGCCGTCTGCGATGATACGCTGGCTTGCGTTCCAGCGTGGAACGCAGCGACCGCCTGTGTTGTTACGCTGGCTTGCGCTCCAGCGTGGAACGCAGTGGCCGCCGGGCCTTCTGTGACTCCGCCCACTTACCATTCAGCCCTTAAATTGAAGACAGGTGCTAAGCAGGGTGTTCCACTAATGGAGTGCGCACCCTGCTAGCTCCATTGTATCTGAAAACTCTGTCCACATATCCAAACCTGGATGCCTAACTACATCGTGAAGGACTGTCTACCTTCTTGCCACTGGCTTTCTAGCCAGGACCAACTAACCGCAAGTATATGCCTGAACCTACTGCATAGTGTATACTAAACTGTGGACATGCTATAATAACTCTGAACCTACTGCATAGTGTATACCAAACTGTGGACATGCTATACTAACTCTGAACCTACTGCATAGTGTATACTAAACTGTGGACATGCTATAATAACTCTGAACCTACTGCATAGTATATATCAAACTGTGGACATGCTATACTAACTCTGAACCTACTGCATAGTATATACCAAACTGTGGACATGCTATACAAACTCTGAACCTACTGCATAGTATATACCAAACTGTGGACATGCTATACAAACTCTGAACCTACTGCATAGTATATATCAAACTGTGGACATGCTATACTAACTCTGAACCTACTGCATAGTATATATCAAACTGTGGACATGCTATACTAACTCTGAACCTACTGCATAGTGTATACTAAACTATGGACATGCTATATAAACTCTGAACCTATGGCATACTATATACTAAACTGAGGACATGCTATATACTAACCTTGAACCTATGGCGTACTATATACTAAACTGAGGACATGCTATATACTACCTCTGAAGCTATTGCATACTAGATGCTAACTCTGAACGTTGCACAAGCTTATACTAACTCGTGACTCCTGTAATTCTGAGAGTCCCTCCTTACCATCAGTAAAACTAATTAGATGGATAGCGGTAAATGATTTTGTTACCCCAAACTCTCCGCCTAAGACTGAGAGTGACGCCTGGGGTACATACTGAGTAACCGCGAATCCCACAGCCAAACACAAGGGTGGTGGGATAATAGTGGATGTCCCTTGCTTCCGCAGTTGAGATCCTAACTGATCAACTAGGTGCGTTACACATCTACGATATTCTGAACATCTCACTCCTGTCTTCAAGATTTCTCCCGAGCTGCACCAGTTCTCTGGAATGCCTTACTCCAAGCAATTAGGTTAATTCACAACATCCACAGTTTTAGGCGCTCCCTGAAAGGGAATGGTTGGCCTATAACATCCCCTAATCTAACTCTTCACCCCCAACTCCCACTCTCCCATCATCATCTTCTGAACCTGATCCAGAATCAAATAACCACACCCCATACACTCAGAAGCACTTCAGATATTGTCTGGAAGCTGGCTCTTCAGCCTTATATCTACTTCCCTATTGTGTGAAGATGACAGGACCATTGTACAAAACAAGTACTTTTTACACTCTGTGTCATCACTCTTACGAGCAGGGCCCTCATTCCTCCTAATTAAATTATTGACTTGTTTGTTACTATGTTATTTATTAATCTTTGTGTACATGAACCCCCTGATTCTACAGTGCTGCAGAATATGTTGGTGCTACTATATATCATTTTTAATATTATTTTTATTATTATATAGTGCCTTGTGTTCTGTGTCCCCTTTATAAAGTGCTAGGATCTGTGCCCCCTTTATATAGTGCCAGTATCTGTGACCCTGATATAGTTTCTTTATATACAGGTATCTCCACATCTGTGCCCTATATACAGTAGTTCTTCATGCTCTGTGCCTTGTTTTGTGCACCTGTGTAAACATACTCACCCTTTCCTGGTACCACAATGTCATCCAGCGATGCAGGACTGGCCTCTTTTGGTTAGGACTACTCCTGTGGACAATCACTGGTGGCGTGATGACGTCAGTGTACCTCTTGCTTCACAAAAAAAGTGCCATATGATGGGGAAGGAAACGTATGATTCCCTTACGTCCTACCAGCAGCACAGATGGGGTTAACTGCCCCCTGTGGACTGGTAGGACCGGCGGAATTTTTAATGAGCCCAAAAACCAATAAGCGATCTTCAGCTCCCTCAAAGGGAGGAGATCGCCCCCCAGCCCACCGTGTCTTTTTCTGTCCTTTGGACAGGTGGACTGGCATGAGGTTTCCCTTTTGGGGAGCTGAAGTGTGCAGTGGAGGGGAGCTCTCTCTTTCTCCCCCCCTCTTCCTCCGCGCTGGTTTCGGAGACGCAGCTGTGCCGCAGCTGTCCTCGCCGCACTAGTGTCGGCGCCCTGGGCGCCGCCATCTCCGGAAGTGACGCGCATGTGCGCAACGTCACTTCCGGTTTCTCTATTTCTCCGGCGGCGCGGGATTTTTTTCCTCACTGCACGGTCTGTTTTCTATCCAGGGGACATCTTGACACAGTCTAGGATTGTTAGAGATGTGTGTGTGAAGGTCTGAGCCTATAATAAGGCTCCATTAGAGGGTTAGAATTCTGGGCGTAGTTCTCAGTGGCAGCCCCACCCAGGGGGAGGAGCTTTCCCTTCTTAAACTCCCAGAGCCTGTCATTCAGTCTCTGGTTGCGTTGCTTTGACAAGCTAGCTCCAGAGTCCCCTGCGCTTGGCATATTTTCATTGTGTATTTTTTCCAGCTCTATTTTTCTTCAAGTGCTGGTGGGCGTCCCTTATGGTCTCTTTGCACCTTTGTGTGTTTTTTGTTGGAGTTATAACCTATCTTTTTCTGTTACAGTGATGGCTTCCCCTAGGGATTCGGATCAGCAGCGGAAGTCTGGGGCCAAGAGAAAGCAGTTGGCCTGTTACGACTGTAACACACCCTTGGATGACAACTGCCCTTACTCTAGGTGTGAAAGTTGTCGCACACAAACAGCCACGGAACCCACGATGCAGGAGATGTTCCAGTGGACCAAGACCTATGTGGACAATTCCATAAAGGGTGTAGTGCGCCTACTTAACGAGAGGCTACCAGGACCCTCCCAGGCTCCTATGAAAGTGGCTGCACCAGTCGAGAGACCCACCCCCTGTTTGGTGGGGGCATCTTCTTCTGAGGAAGAAGAACTAACTTCTTGTTTCTTTCCACCAGAGAAAACACAGAAGTTGCTGAAGTCCATCAGGTCGGGGGACCATGATGTTGACATGGGGGAGTCCTCCGATCCCGCCGGCCGGACACAGCGTGTCTTTAGGACGGATGAGACCCTTCTTTCTGTTATGAGCACAGAGTGGAGAAAGCCTGAAAAAGGTCCAGTCCTCACCAGGAAATTTAAACTTATGTTTCCGATGGCTAAACCCTTGGTGGAATCGTGGGGTTCCATTCCCAAGGTGGACATGGCAATAGCCAAGTTGTCCAGGCACACTCTGGTCCCAGCAGACGATGGGTCTAGTCTGCAGGACCCTGTAGATCGGAGGGCAGAGTGCACCCTGAGAAGGGGTTACGCGGCGGCCGCTGCCTCCGCCTCGACATCTATTGCGGCCACTGAAGTTGCCTCCTTCCTACGCTCCAGGCTGAACCATATTCAGACAGACGTTGACCAGAGCGTTTCCCGGGATGATATCTTGACCGCATTCAAATCAGTCAATCTGGCCATGGATTTTCTGTGCGATACCGCTCAGATGCAGTTAAAGCTGGCAGCCAAAACAATGGCCCTGGTCTCAGCCGCCCGCAGACCACTATGGCTGAAACCATGGAATGCGGACAACGCGTCCAAGTTTAATTTATGTGGGCTCCCCTTCGAGCCGGACAGGCTGTTCGGATCCGAGTTGGATAAGATTATGGAGGGACTCTCCGACAAGAAAGGGAAGAGTCTTCCCCAGCAGCCCTTTCGGGGACGCACCAGGCAGGATCGTTCAAGGCAGCAGGCTAGGCGTAGAGATTGGGGGGGGGGGGGCGTCTGGTAGATCCTCGAGACGCTCCCGCAAACCCACCAGGGAGGCGAAACCCTCCTGACTATGGGCCTCCCAGAGGCTCTTGGTTAATCCCTGCTGCCCCTGCCGTGACTCCTCTAGATTTTCCCGTACCCCTCCCCCAGATTCCCGTGGGGGGCCGTCTCTCCCACTTCAAACATATTTGGGCCCAGCAGATTGTAGACCCCTGGGTTCAGGGTATAGTTTCTGCCGGTTACCAGGTAGATCTCATCTCTCTCCCCCCAGAGAGATTCATCGCCACCCGAAATTTCGGGCCTGCCAAACAGAAGATCCTAGAGTCCTACATAAAGGACTATATCTCCAAGGGAGCTCTGGAGGAGGTACCGGCAGGGGAGAGAGGCCTAGGGATTTATTCTCCAGTATTCCTGGTTCCCAAGAAGACGGGAGATCTCCGGATGATCATCGACTTGAGATTCCGAAAACCAGGTTTCGGATGGAAACCATAAGGTCAGTCAGCCACATCCTCAACCCGGGGGACGTCATGGCTACTCTGGACCTCAAGGATGCTTACCTTCACATCCCGATCCATTCCGCCTCCCGAAAGTTTCTCAGGATTGCGGTCCAGATTTCAGGGGTTCGCAGGCATTTTCAGTTTGCCGCTCTTCCCTTCGGAATCTCTTCTGCCCCTCTTATCTTCACCAAGGTGGTGGTGTCGGTGGTGGCAGCTTTGAGACTTCAAGGACTGACTATTGTTCCTTATCTGGACGATTGACTTTTCATAGCCTCTTCAGTTCTGATCCTTACACACCATCTTCAGATCGCAATCTCCTTTCTCCTCCGCCTGGGCTGGATTATCAACTGGCAGAAGTCAAATGTGAGCCCAGCGACTTCAATCCATTATTTAGGATTCGTGGTCGACTCTGTGGAGATGTCCCTCCAGTTGACTCTAGAAAGGAGAGAGCGGATTCAGGACCTGGCAAGGGTCCTTTACGTCCCTCGTCGAGTCTCCATCCAGACTCTCATGAAGATGCTGGGGCTCATGTCAGTGGCTGCGGACGCAGTCCCTTGGGCGCTATGGCACCTCCGTCCTCTTCAGTCGGAGGTCTTAGACTTATGGAACGGCAGCCCTGCGGGGCTAGATTCCCTGTGCTCCCTGTCCAGTCAAACCCGGAATTCCCTCAGATGGTGGTTCCATCTGCCAGCAGGGAAGTCTATGACCCAACCAGTTTGGCTCATATTGACTACAGACGCGTCCCTTGTAGGCTGGGGCGCTCACCTGGACGGATCCCCAGTGCAGGGATCTTGGTCTCCTCTGGAGCGGCGTCTCTCTTCCAATCTTCGCGAGATGCGAGCTATCCGGCTAGCCCTCCTTCACTTCGCCCCTCAGATCCGGGGCAAAGCAGTGAAAGTCCAGTCATAAAATATGACTGCCGTTCTCTACATAAACAAGCAGGGAGGCACAAGATCATTGCCCCTTCTGTCAGAGATCGGGGTAATTCTTCGGTGGGCAGAGATGAACCTTTCCTATCTATCTGCCACTCATATTCGAGGCTCCCTCAATATGATTGCGGACTGCTTAAGTCGTCGAGGATTACCGACCATGGAGTGGTCTCTGCATCCGGAGATCTTCAGGCAGTTAGTTTACAGATGGGGTATGCCAGAGGTGGATCTCATGGCGACCAGGTTCAACGCCAAGGTGCTGAGGTTCTGTTCCCTGTACAGGGAAGACAACCCCCTGGCGATAGATGCTCTGTCGATACCGTGGAGGTTCAGGCTGGCTTACATCTTCCCTCCGTTTTCCATGATACCGAGGGTATTGACGAAAATCCGTTAGGATCAGGCCTCGGTAATAGCCATCATACCGTTCTGGCCCAGGAGATCCTGGTTTACCCAGCTCATTCAGATGAGTCGGGGACAATACTGGAGACTCCCCCCGGAGCAGACCCTGGTGTCGTGGGACACTCACCTCTGCCCAGATCTGCACAGGTTCAACCTGACAGCCTGGAGGTTGATCAGTCCCTTCCCAACATAGAAGGGCTTTCCGAGTCGGTCCTGAGAACTTTGTCGCATTCCAGAGCAGAGTCTGCGAAGAAGGCCTACTCCAGAATCATGAGAATCTTCGTGTCATGGTGTGATTCCAAACAGGTGGCGTCTGCAGATCCGCCCCTTCCTGCGATATTACAATTCCTTGAGGATGGACTAGATAAAGGTCTCTCTCCAGCTACCTTGAGAGTACAGATATGTGCCATCTCGGCCTGTCTTAACAGGCCACATTCTCGGGACCCACTCATCAAACGCTTCCTGAAGGGAGCTGAAAGACTAAAGCCTACTATACTGAAACCTATTCCCCAGTAGGATCTTTCAGTAGTGCTCAGGGGGTTAGCATCTCCCCCCTTTGAGCCATTGGAGGAGGTGGAATTAAGATTTTTGACCTTAAAGGTGGTTTTTCTTCTGGCTGTAGCTTCAGCCAAAAGGATCTCTGTACTACAGGCTTTTTCTGCAATTCACCCTTACATCATCTTCTTGCAGGACAGAGTACTCCTGAAGTTTTTACCCTACTTCAGGCCTAAGGTTCCAACCTTCCAAAATATTAACCAGGTAATCTCTTTACCAGTTTTGTTTTCAGCCTCCTCCTCTGATACTCCAGCCAGACACCCGCTGGATATTTCGAGGTGCCTCCAGGTCTATGTGGATAGATCCAGAGAGTTCAGGATAGATGAGAATCTCCTCATCCTGTTTGCCGGTAAGTCTAAAGGCCGTAAAGCGTCTAAAGCTACCATTAGTCGCTGGATCAAGGAAGCCATTAGGGAGGCTTTCGTCTCCCAATCTCTAGATCCTCCGGAGTTTGTGAGGGCCCATTCTACTAGGGCTGTCTCCACCTCTGTTGCGGAGAGAAGACTTCTCCCCTTAGAGTTGATCTGTAAGGCGGCTTCCTGGAGCTCTGAGTCAACCTTCATCTCCCATTATAGGATAGATGCTAGGGTGGCAGAGTTTTCGGCTTTTGGGCAGACAGTTCTTAGTTCTGCCAGGCATGAGGACCCTCCCTAGGGAATTCTTCTTGCTATCTCCCCATCTGTGCTGCTGGTAGGACGTAAGGGAATCGTTAATTTCTAACGATAATTTGTTTTCCCTTAGTCTTAACAGCAGCACACAAATTTCCCACCCTAGGTACATTATGCTTGTTACAGACACGGTGGGCTGGGGGGCGATCTCCTCCCTTTGAGGGAGCTGAAGATCGCTTATTGGTTCTTGGGCTCATTAAAAATTCCACCGGTCCTACCAGTCCACAGGGGCAGTTAACCCCATCTGTGCTGCTGTTAGGACTAAGGGAAAACAAATTATCGTTAGAAATTAACGAATCCCTTGAGCCACCAACGCTGAGAAAGATGCTCAATTATATCTGCCCTCAGTGGACCGTGAATCGATATATAAAGGGGGTCCCTGGCAGAGGGGCCCATAACAAGGGGAGTTGACAGGTCTTTGTATGTAATGGAGGCAGCATGACAAAGCAACATGGAGTAAATTAAAAAACATTGCTGTTCATCATTCTTCTCACTAGAGGTCACTGTAACATTTTCAGTAAAATATGTAGAAACGGTCTGTTGGGTCAGATATTGGAAATCTTGCCCAACTTAGAGCGCAATGGTATCTCATGAAAATATAGATAACTGGTTACTATTATGGACCCTATGCAACATAAAATCTGTGTTTTTTTAATGGGAATAGTCTCATGAATAAAGAGAACCCACACAAAACATGTGCAGTCGAAGTAACTAATCTAACACATTCTTCACTTTAAAAAAAATGACATGCTGACCCAAATATACTAATCCTATAGATGGTGTAAGCTTAGACAGGCTTTCTAGACCTGCACCAGATTTATCACAGGGGCCCAGGATGGATGATGAACCTGGTGCAGGGATTTATACTTTTCTCTGATTGGTTGGCTTACTTTCAGACAGAATTGTATGCCAGAATTGTGGGGGCAATTTTGGTGCAAAATGGTACATTCTAGGCCCCATCCCCTTTTCTTTGAGCAACTTTGTTTAGCAAGTCAGAATAAGTGTAGAAACTCTGATTGCACCAAGTTGGAACATTTAGGCCCATTTCACACGGGCGAGTTTTCCGTGCGGGTGCGATCCGTGCGGCGAACGTATGGCACCCGCACTAAATCCTGACCCATTCATTTCTATGGGGCTGTGCACATGAGCGATGTTTTTAACGCATCACTTGTGCGTTCAGTTGAAATCGCAGCATGCTCTATATTGTCCGATTTTGACGTGACGCAGGCCCCATAGAAGTGAATGGGGTGTGTGAAAATCGGATGGCATCCGCAAGCAAGTACGGATGCCGTGCGATTTGCACGCATGGTTGCTAGGAGACCATCGGGATGGAGACCCGATCATTATTATTTTCCCTTATAACATGGTTATAAGGGAAAATAATAGCATTCTGAATACAGAATGCATAGTAAACCAGCGCTAGAGGGGTTAAAAAAAAAAAAAAAAAAATTTAACTCACCTTAGTCCACTTGCTCGCGAAGCCCGGCATCTCCTTGTGTCTCCGCTGCTGATGAACAGGACCTGGGGTGAGCTGCTCCATTAAATTGAGCTTAAGGACCTTCGATGACATCACTCCGGTCATCACATGGTCTTTTACCATGGTGAATCACCATGGTAAAAGATCATGTGACGTACCATGTGATGACCTGAGTGACGTCATCGAAGGTCCTTAACCTGTATTTAATGGAGCAGCTCACCCCAGGTCCTGTTCATCAGCAGCGGAGACACAAGGAGATGCCAGCTTCGCGAGCAAGTGGACTAAGGTGAGTTAAATTTTTTATTTATTTTTTTTAACCCCTCTAGCGCTGGTTTACTATGTATTCTGTATTCAGAATGCTATTATTTTCCCTTATAACCATGTTATAAGGGAAAATAATACAGTCTTCAGAACATCAATCCCAAGCCCGAACTTCTATGAAGAAGTTCGGGTTTGGGTACCAAACATGCGCGATTTTTCTCACGCGAGTGCAACGCATGACAATGTTTTGCACTGGCGCGGGAAAATCGCGCATTTTCCCGCAACGCACCCGGCTCTTATCCGGGCAAAAAAACTGACTCCCATGTGAAAGAGGCCTTAGATACATTTTAGGTGCAGACACATTGGTAAATTTGGGTCACTGCATTGTTTCTTTTGGAAATGGAGATTGGACACAGCTTTTGATTTAACTGGTACATAAAAATAAAACAGCACCAGTAGGCCTATCAGGTAGTTTCTTGGCAGCACATACAGTTGCAATTAATTTTATTTAACCCCCCCTTTGCAAATTAGATTATTTAGACAAATTTACAAACTCTCAGCTGTTTGCAATAAATGAAACAAGAACAACTTAAATGGTACACACAGGCCTTAGCAGGTGCATGACTCCTTTTTTTGTTTGGAACTGCGTGCAGATTACAGTTAATTGATGGGCTGCGCTTGTACTTGCTATTTGGAACAACATGTGCAGCCCAGCAAGTACAGGTGCAGCCCGGCCAGTACAATGCAGCCCGGCAAGTAAAGGTGCGGATGGGCAAGTAGAGGTGCAGCCCAGCAAGTAGAGGTGCATCCCGGCAAATACAAGTGCAGCCTGGCAAGTACAGGTGCAGCCCAGCAAGTACAATGCAGCCCGGCAAGTACAGGTGCGGATGTGCAAGTAGAGGTGCAGCCCAGCAAGTAGAGGTGCATCCCGGCAAATACAAGTGCAGCCTGGCAAGTAGAGGTGAAGCCCAGCAAGTACATGTGCAGCCCGGCAGGTACAGGTGTGGACCGGCAAGTAGAGGCGCAGCCTGGCAAGTACATGTGCAGTATGCAGAAAAAAGTTTAAAAAAATGAGGGCTATTCAGATCTTAGGGAATGAATTCCCAAAAGATAAGAAAAACTAGAGGAGAAGGAGTACCCTTGATAAGTGAACCAATAGGTGAAAGAGCAAAAAATAGGTGTAGGATGGCTGCTGATGGGGTATCAACTTAGATAATCAGTCTACGTGTAGAACAAAGAGTGGGCAGTTAAAAACAGGTTAATGGTGAGCTCTAGAGATGGCCTTGCTCATTCGCGATTCGCCAAACATGCGAACATATGGCGATATTCGCACACGCCATATTTTTTTGCATAGCGCCGAACTTTGACCCATGAAACATCCGTCAGGTGGGACAGGACAGACAAATGAGATGTTTCAGCACATGGACACACCCTCTACCCTATAAATAAACCTGATCTGGCAGCCATTTTACATTCAGTTTTTTTGCCAGTGTAGGGAGAGGTTACTGTGTGGAGCAGGGACAGACTGTTAGTGATACCAAACGCTAGCTAATAGGGCCACAAAAGTCCTTTTAACAACTGGTATAGGTGTGCTATCGATAGGTGTGACATACAGAGGGGTGCAATATACTTATAATATAATTTCTAACATAGAAAGTATATTATAGTGCATTTGTATTGTGCAGCAGGGACAATTGAGGGACAAACGCTATTGGAATAACTAATTGCAACTGGTGTTATATACATGTTTGCCCCCCAAAAGAAATCTGATTGAGGGTAGAGTTGAGCGAACACCTGGATGTTCGGGTTCGAGAAGTTCGGCCGAACATCCCGGAAATGTTCGGGTTCGGGATCCGAACCCGATCCGAACTTCGTCCCGAACCCGAACCCCATTGAAGTCAATGGGGACCCGAACTTTTCGGCACTAAAAAGGCTGTAAAACAGCCCAGGAAAGAGCTAGAGGGCTGCAAAAGGCAGCAACATGTAGGTAAATCCCCTGCAAACAAATGTGGATAGGGAAATGAATTAAAATAAAAATTAAATAAATAAAAATTAACCAAAATCAATTGGAGAGAGGTTCCATAGCAGAGAATCTGGCTTCCCGTCACCCACCACTGGAACAGTCCATTCTCAGATATTTAGGCCCCGGCACCCAGGCAGAGGAGAGAGGTCCCGTAACAGAGAATCTGTCTTCATGTCAGCAGAGAATTAGTCTGCATGTCATAGCAGAGAATGAGGCTTCACGTCAGCCACCACTGCAACAGTCCATTGGCATATATTTAGGCCCAGCACCCAGGCAGAGGAGGGAGGTCCCGTAACAGAGAATCTGTCTTCATGTCAGCAGAGAATTAGTCTGCATGTCATAGCAGAGAATGAGGCTTCACGTCAGCCACCACTGCAACAGTCCATTGGCATATATTTAGGCCCAGCACACACACAGGCAGAGGAGAGAGGTCCCGTAACAGAGAATCTGGCTTCATGTCAGCAGAGAATCAGTCTGCATGTCATAGCAGAGAATGAGGCTTCACGTCAGCCACCACTGCAACAGTCCATTGGCATATATTTAGGCCCAGCACACACACAGGCAGAGGAGAGAGGTCCCGTAACAGAGAATCTGGCTTCATGTCAGCAGAGAATCAGTCTGCATGTCATAGCAGAGAATGAGGCTTCACGTCAGCCACCACTGCAACAGTCCATTGGCATATATTTAGGCCCAGCACCCAGGCAGAGGAGGGAGGTCCCGTAACAGAGAATCTGTCTTCATGTCAGCAGAGAATTAGTCTGCATGTCATAGCAGAGAATGAGGCTTCACGTCAGCCACCACTGCAACAGTCCATTGGCATATATTTAGGCCCAGCACACACACAGGCAGAGGAGAGAGGTCCCGTAACAGAGAATCTGGCTTCATGTCAGCAGAGAATCAGTCTGCATGTCATAGCAGAGAATGAGGCTTCACGTCACCCACCACTGCAACAGTCCATTGGCATATATTTAGGCCTAGCACACAGGCAGAGCAGAGAGGTCCCGTAACAGACAATCTGGCTTCATGTCAGCAGAGAATCAGTCTGCATGTCATAGCAGAGAATGAGGCTTCACGTCACCCACCACTGCAACAGTCCATTGGCATATATTTAGGCCTAGCACACAGGCAGAGCAGAGAGGTCCCGTAACAGACAATCTGGCTTCATGACAGCAGAGAATCAGTCTGCATGTCATAGCAGAGAATGAGGCTTCACGTCACCCACCACTGCAACAGTCCATTGGCATATATTTAGGCCTAGCACACAGGCAGAGCAGAGAGGTCCCGTAACAGACAATCTGGCTTCATGTCAGCAGAGAATCAGTCTGCATGTCATAGCAGAGAATGAGGCTTCACGTCACCCACCACTGCAACAGTCCATTGGCATATATTTAGGCCTAGCACACAGGCAGAGCAGAGAGGTCCCGTAACAGACAATCTGGCTTCATGACAGCAGAGAATCAGTCTGCATGTCATAGCAGAGAATGAGGCTTCACGTCACCCACCACTGCAACAGTCCATTGGCATATATTTAGGCCTAGCACACAGGCAGAGCAGAGAGGTCCCGTAACAGACAATCTGGCTTCATGTCAGCAGAGAATCAGTCTGCATGTCATAGCAGAGAATGAGGCTTCACGTCACCCACCACTGCAACAGTCCATTGGCATATATTTAGGCCTAGCACACAGGCAGAGCAGAGAGGTCCCGTAACAGACGATCTGGCTTCATGTCAGCAGAGAATCAGTCTGCATGTCATAGCAGAGAATCAGGCTTCACGTCAGCCACCACTGCAACAGTCCATGGTCATAAATTTAGGCCCAGCACCCAGGCAGAGGAGAGAGGTCCCGTAACAGACAATCTGGCTTCATGTCAGCAGAGAATTAGTCTGCATGTCATAGCAGAGAATCAGGCTTCATGTCAGCCACCACTGCAACAGTCCATTGGCATATATTTAGGCCTAGCACACAGGCAGAGGAGAGGTTCATTCAACTTTGGGTAGCATCGCAATATAATGGTAAAATGAAAATAAAAATAGGATTGAATGAGGAAGTGCCCTGGAGTCCAATAATATATGGTTATGGGGAGGTAGTTAATGTCTAATCTGGACAAGGGACGGACAGGTCCTGTGGGATCCATGCCTGGTTCATTTTTATGAACGTCAGCTTGTCCACATTGGCTGTAGACAGGCGGCTGCGTTTGTCTGTAATGACGCCCCCTGCCGTGCTGAATACACGTTCAGACAAAACGCTGGCTGCCGGGCAGGCCAGCACCTCCAAGGCATAAAAGGCTAGCTCTGGCCACGTGGACAATTTAGAGACCCAGAAGTTGAATGGGGCCGAACCATCAGTCAGTACGTGGAGGGGTGTGCACACGTACTGTTCCACCATGTTAGTGAAATGTTGCCTCCTGCTAACACGTTGCGTATCAGGTGGTGGTGCAGTTAGCTGTGGCGTGTTGACAAAAGTTTTCCACATCTCTGCCATGCTAACCCTGCCCTCAGAGGAGCTGGCCGTGACACAGCTGCCTTGGCGACCTCTTGCTCCTCCTCTGCCTTGGCCTTGGGCTTCCACTTGTTCCCCTGTGACATTTGGGAATGCTCTCAGTAGCGCGTCTACCAACGTGCGCTTGTACTCGCGCATCTTCCTATCACGCTCCAGTGCAGGAAGTAAGGTGGGCACATTGTCTTTGTAGCGTGGATCCAGCAGGGTGGCAACCCAGTAGTCCGCACAGGTTAAAATGTGGGCAACTCTGCTGTCGTTGCGCAGGCACTGCAGCATGTAGTCGCTCATGTGTGCCAGGCTGCCCAGGGGTAAGGACAAGCTGTCCTCTGTGGGAGGCGTATCGTCATCGTCCTGCCTTTCCCCCCAGCCACGCACCAGTGATGGACCCGAGCTGCGTTGGGTGCCACCCCGCTGTGACCATGCTTCATCCTCATCCTCCTCCACCTCCTCCTCATCCTCGTCCTCCTCGTCCTCCAGTAGTGGGCCCTGGCTGGCCACATTTGTACCTGGCCTCTGCTGTTGCAAAAAACCTCCCTCTGAGTCACTTCGAAGAGACTGGCCTGAAAGTGCTAAAAATGACCCCTCTTCCTCATCCTCCTCCTCCTCCTCCTGGGCCACCTCCTGTTCCATCATCGCCCTAAGTGTTTTCTCAAGGAGACATAGAAGTGGTATTGTAACGCTGATAACGGTGTCATCGCCACTGGCCATGTTGGTGGAGTACTCGAAACAGCGCAACAGGGCACACAGGTCTCGCATGGAGGCCCAGTCATTGGTGGTGAAGTGGTGCTGTTCTGTAGTGCGACTGACCCGTGCGTGCTGCAGCTGAAACTCCACTATGGCCTGCTGCTGCTCGCACAGTCTGTCCAGCATGTGCAAGGTGGAGTTCCACCTGGTGGGCACGTCGCATATGAGGCGGTGAGCGGGAAGGCCGAAGTTACGCTGTAGCGCAGACAGGCGAGCAGCGGCAGGATGTGAACGCCGGAAGCGCGAACAGACGGCCCGCACTTTATGCAGCAGCTCTGACATGTCGGGGTAGTTGTGAATGAACTTCTGCACCACCAAATTCAGCACATGCGCCAAGCAAGGGATGTGCGTCAAATTGGCTAGTCCCAGAGCTGCAACAAGATTTCGCCCATTATCACACACCACCAGGCCGGGCTTGAGGCTCACCGGCAGCAACCACTCGTCGGTCTGTTGTTCAATACCCCGCCACAACTCCTGTGCGGTGTGGGGCCTGTCCCCCAAACATATGAGTTTCAGAATGGCCTGCTGACGTTTACCCCGGGCTGTGCTGAAGTTGGTGGTGAAGGTGTGTGGCTGACTGGATGAGCAGGTGGAAGAAGAGGAGGAGGAAGCCGAGAAGGAGGAGGTGGCAACAGGAGGCAAAGAATGTTGCCCTGCGATCCTTGGCGGCGGCAGGACGTGCGCCAAACAGCTCTCCGCCTGGGGCCCAGCTGCCACTACATTTACCCAGTGTGCAGTTAGGGAGATATAGCGTCCCTGGCCGTGCTTACTGGTCCACGTATCTGTGGTTAGGTGGACCTTGCTACAGATGGCGTTGCGCAGTGCACACTTGATTTTATCGGATACTTGGTTGTGCAGGGAAGGCACGGCTCTCTTGGAGAAGTAGTGCCGGCTGGGAACAACATACTGTGGGACAGCAAGCGACATGAGCTGTTTGAAGCTGTCTGTGTCCACCAGCCTAAATGACAGCATTTCATAGGCCAGTAGTTTAGAAATGCTGGCATTCAGGGCCAGGGATCGAGGGTGGCTAGGTGGGAATTTACGCTTTCTATCAAATGTTTGTGAGATGGAGAGCTGAACGCTGGCGTGTGACATGGTTGAGACGCTTGGTGACGGAGGTGGTGGTGGTGGTGTTGGTGGTACATCCCCTGTTTGCTGGGCGGCAGGTGCCAACGTTCCTCCAGAGGCGGAGGAAGAGGCCGAGGCGGCAGCAGCAGAATAGGCCGAGGCGGCAGCAGCAGAAGAGGTAGCAGGGGGAGCCTGAGTGACTTCCTTGGTTTTAAGGTGTTTACTCCACTGCAGTTCATGCTTTGCATGCAGGTGCCTGGTCATGCAGGTTGTGCTCAGGTTCAGAACGTTAATGCCTCGCTTCAGGCTCTGATGGCACAGCGTGCAAACCACTCGGGTCTTGTCGTCAGCACATTGTTTGAAGAAGTGCCATGCCAGGGAACTCCTTGAAGCTGCCTTTGGGGTGCTCGGTCCCAGATGGCGGCGGTCAGTAGCAGGCGGAGTCTCTTGGCGGCGGGTGTTCTGCTTTTGCCCACTGCTCCCTCTTTTGCTACGCTGTTGGCTCGGTCTCACCACTGCCTCTTCCTCCGAACTGTGAAAGTCAGTGGCACGACCTTCATTCCATGTGGGGTCTAGGACCTCATCGTCCCCTGCATCGTCTTCCACCCAGTCTTGATCCCTGACCTCCTGTTCAGTCTGCACACTGCAGAAAGACGCAGCAGTTGGCACCTGTGTTTCGTCATCATCAGAGACATGCTGAGGTGGTATTCCCATGTCCTCATCATCAGGAAACATAAGTGGTTGTGCGTCAGTGCATTCTATGTCTTTCACCGCTGGGGAAGGGCTAGGTGGATGCCCTTGGGAAACCCTGCCAGCGGAGTCTTCAAACAGCATAAGAGACTGCTGCATAACTTGAGGCTGAGACAGTTTCCCTGGTATGCATGGGGGTGATGTGACAGACTGATGGGGTTGGTTTTCAGGCGCCATCTGTGCGCTTTCTGCAGAAGACTGGGTGGGAGATAATGTGAACGTGCTGGATCCACTGTCGGCCACCCAATTGACTAATGCCTGTACCTGCTCAGGCCTTACCATCCTTAGAACGGCATTGGGCCCCACCATATATCGCTGTAAATTCTGGCGGCTACTGGGACCTGAGGTAGTTGGTACACTAGGACGTGTGGATGTGGCAGAACGGCCACGTCCTCTCCCAGCACCAGAGGGTCCACTAACACCACCACGACCATGTCCACGTCCGCGTCCCTTACTAGATGTTTTTCTCATTGTTATGGTTCACCACAACAACAAATATATTATTTGGCCCAATGTATTGTATTCAAATTCAGCGGGATATAAATTTGAGGCCTAGTATTTAGGCGCTGGGTGACCGGTATGGATTTAGTGACAGAATTAGACTTGGAAATGCACAGAAGCGTGTGTGTGAAGTTATTCTGAATGACCCTATGTGCACCTTCAATATTATATACCCTTTTAGGGATAGATTTCAAATAGCTCTGATATAGCAGAAACCACTAAATTATGAAATTGCTAAATTGGGAATTGTACTTCAACCCAGAACAAAAAATGTGCTTTGACGGACACTAAATATCTTGCCCAGCAACAACAGTACAGCGGTGGGTAACGAGAGATTTAGAGGGATTTAAATTTGAGGCCTAGTATTTAGGCGCTGGGTCACCGGTATGGATTTAGTGACAGAATTAGACTTGGAAATGCACAGAAGCGTGTGTGTGAAGTTATTCTGAATGACCCTATGTGCACCTTCAATATTATATACCCTTTTAGGGATAGATTTCAAATAGCTCTGATATAGCAGAAACCACTAAATTATGAAATTGCTAAATTGGGAATTGTACTTCAACCCAGAACAAAAAATGTGCTTTGACGGACACTAAATATCTTGCCCAGCAACAACAGTACAGCGGTGGGTAACGAGAGATTTAGAGGGATTTAAATTTGAGGCCTAGTATTTAGGCGCTGGGTCACCGGTATGGATTTAGTGACAGAATTAGACTTGGAAATGCACAGAAGCGTGTGTGTGAAGTTATTCTGAATGACCCTATGTGCACCTTCAATATTATATACCCTTTTAGGGATAGATTTCAAATAGCTCTGATATAGCAGAAACCACTAAATTATGAAATTGCTAAATTGGGAATTGTACTTCAACCCAGAACAAAAAATGTGCTTTGACGGACACTAAATATCTTGCCCAGCAACAACAGTACAGTGGTGGGTAACGAGAGATTTAGAGGGATTTAAATTTGAGGCCTAGTATTTAGGCGCTGGGTCACCGGTATGGATTTAGTGACAGAATTAGACTTGGAAATGCACAGAAGCGGGTGTGTGTGAAGTTATTCTGAATGACCCTATGTGCACCTTCAATATTATATACCCTTTTAGGGATAGATTTCAAATAGCTCTGATATAGCAGAAACCACTAAATTATGAAATTGCTAAATTGGGAATTGTACTTCAACCCAGAACAAAAAATGTGCTTTGACGGACACTAAATATCTTGCCCAGCAACAACAGTACAGCGGTGGGTAACGAGAGATTTAGAGGGAATTAAATTTGAGGCCTAGTATTTAGGCGCTGGGTCACCGGTATGGATTTAGTGACAGAATTAGACTTGGAAATGCACAGAAGCGTGTGTGTGAAGTTATTCTGAATGACCCTATGTGCACCTTCAATATTATATACCCTTTTTGGGATAGATTTCAAATAGCTCTGATATAGCAGGAACCACTAAATTATGAAATTGCTAAATTGGGAATTGTACTTCAACCCAGAACAAAAAATGTGCTTTGACGGGCACTAAATAACTTTCCCAGCTACAACAGGACAACGGTAACGAGAGATTTAGAGGGATTTAAATTTGAGGCCTAGTATTTAGGCGCTGGGTGACAGGTATGGGTTTAGTGACAGAATTAGACTTGGAAATACACAGTAGCGGGTGTGTGTGAAGTTATTCTGAATGACCCTATGTGCACCTTCAATATTATATACCCTTTTAGGGATAGATTTCAAATAGCTCTGATATAGCAGAAACCACTAAATTATGAAATTGCTAAATTGGGAATTGTACTTCAACCCAGAACAAAAAATGTGCTTTGACGGACACTAAATATCTTGCCCAGCAACAACAGTACACCGGTGGGTAACGAGAGATTTAGAGGGAATTAAATTTGAGGCCTAGTATTTAGGCGCTGGGTCACCGGTATGGATTTAGTGACAGAATTAGACTTGGAAATACACAGTAGCGGGTGTGTGTGAAGTTATTCTGAATGACCCTATGTGCACCTTCAATATTATATACCCTTTTAGGGATAGATTTCAAATAGCTCTGATATAGCAGAAACCACTAAATTATGAAATTGCTAAATTGGGAATTGTACTTCAACCCAGAACAAAAAATGTGCTTTGACGGACACTAAATATCTTGCCCAGCAACAACAGTACAGCGGTGGGTAACGAGAGATTTAGAGGGAATTAAATTTGAGGCCTAGTATTTAGGCGCTGGGTCACCGGTATGGATTTAGTGACAGAATTAGACTTGGAAATGCACAGAAGCGTGTGTGTGAAGTTATTCTGAATGACCCTATGTGCACCTTCAATATTATATACCCTTTTTGGGATAGATTTCAAATAGCTCTGATATAGCAGGAACCACTAAATTATGAAATTGCTAAATTGGGAATTGTACTTCAACCCAGAACAAAAAATGTGCTTTGACGGGCACTAAATAACTTTCCCAGCTACAACAGGACAACGGTAACGAGAGATTTAGAGGGATTTAAATTTGAGGCCTAGTATTTAGGCGCTGGGTGACAGGTATGGGTTTAGTGACAGAATTAGACTTGGAAATACACAGTAGCGGGTGTGTGTGAAGTTATTCTGAATGACCCTATGTGCACCTTCAATATTATATACCCTTTTAGGGATAGATTTCAAATAGCTCTGATATAGCAGAAACCACTAAATTATGAAATTGCTAAATTGGGAATTGTACTTCAACCCAGAACAAAAAATGTGCTTTGACGGACACTAAATATCTTGCCCAGCAACAACAGTACAGCGGTGGGTAACGAGAGATTTAGAGGGAATTAAATTTGAGGCCTAGTATTTAGGCGCTGGGTCACCGGTATGGATTTAGTGACAGAATTAGACTTGGAAATACACAGTAGCGGGTGTGTGTGAAGTTATTCTGAATGACCCTATGTGCACCTTCAATATTATATACCCTTTTTGGGATAGATTTCAAATAGCTCTGATATAGCAGGAACCACTAAATTATGAAATTGCTAAATTGGGAATTGTACTTCAACCCAGAACAAAAAATGTGCTTTGACGGGCACTAAATAACTTTCCCAGCTACAACAGGACAACGGTAACGAGAGATTTAGAGGGATTTAAATTTGAGGCCTAGTATTTAGGCGCTGGGTGACAGGTATGGGTTTAGTGACAGAATTAGACTTGGAAATACACAGTAGCGGGTGTGTGTGAAGTTATTCTGAATGACCCTATGTGCACCTTCAATATTATATACCCTTTTTGGGATAGATTTCAAATAGCTCTGATATAGCAGAAACCACTAAATTATGAAATTGCTAAATTGGGAATTGTACTTCAACCCAGAACAAAAAATGTGCTTTGACGGACACTAAATATCTTGCCCAGCAACAACAGTACAGCGGTGGGTAACGAGAGATTTAGAGGGAATTAAATTTGAGGCCTAGTATTTAGGCGCTGGGTCACCGGTATGGATTTAGTGACAGAATTAGACTTGGAAATACACAGTAGCGGGTGTGTGTGAAGTTACTCTGAATGACCCTATGTGCACCTTCAATATTATATACCCTTTTTGGGATAGATTTCAAAGAGCTCTGATATAGCAGGAACCACTAAATTATGAAATTGCTAAATTGAGAATTGTATTTCAACCCAGAACAAGAAATGTGCTTGAACGGACACTAAATAACTCGCCCAGCTACAGCACTAGGGACAGATTTAGCTGGATATAAATTTGAGGCCTAGTATTTAGGCGCTGGGTGACAGGTATGGGTTTAGTGACAGAATTAGACTTGGAAATACACAGTAGCGGGTGTGTGTGAAGTTATTCTGAATGACCCTATGTGCACCTTCAATATTATATACCCTTTTAGGGATAGATTTCAAATAGCTCTGATATAGCAGAAACCACTAAATTATGAAATTGCTAAATTGGGAATTGTACTTCAACCCAGAACAAAAAATGTGCTTTGACGGACACTAAATATCTTGCCCAGCAACAACAGTACAGCGGTGGGTAACGAGAGATTTAGAGGGAATTAAATTTGAGGCCTAGTATTTAGGCGCTGGGTCACCGGTATGGATTTAGTGACAGAATTAGACTTGGAAATACACAGTAGCGGGTGTGTGTGAAGTTATTCTGAATGACCCTATGTGCACCTTCAATATTATATACCCTTTTTGGGATAGATTTCAAATAGCTCTGATATAGCAGGAACCACTAAATTATGAAATTGCTAAATTGGGAATTGTACTTCAACCCAGAACAAAAAATGTGCTTTGACGGGCACTAAATAACTTTCCCAGCTACAACAGGACAACGGTAACGAGAGATTTAGAGGGATTTAAATTTGAGGCCTAGTATTTAGGCGCTGGGTGACAGGTATGGGTTTAGTGACAGAATTAGACTTGGAAATACACAGTAGCGGGTGTGTGTGAAGTTATTCTGAATGACCCTATGTGCACCTTCAATATTATATACCCTTTTTGGGATAGATTTCAAATAGCTCTGATATAGCAGAAACCACTAAATTATGAAATTGCTAAATTGGGAATTGTACTTCAACCCAGAACAAAAAATGTGCTTTGACGGACACTAAATATCTTGCCCAGCAACAACAGTACAGCGGTGGGTAACGAGAGATTTAGAGGGAATTAAATTTGAGGCCTAGTATTTAGGCGCTGGGTCACCGGTATGGATTTAGTGACAGAATTAGACTTGGAAATACACAGTAGCGGGTGTGTGTGAAGTTACTCTGAATGACCCTATGTGCACCTTCAATATTATATACCCTTTTTGGGATAGATTTCAAAGAGCTCTGATATAGCAGGAACCACTAAATTATGAAATTGCTAAATTGGGAATTGTATTTCAACCCAGAACAAGAAATGTGCTTGAACGGACACTAAATAACTCGCCCAGCTACAGCACTAGGGACAGATTTAGCTGGATATAAATTTGAGGCCTAGTATTTAGGCGCTGGGTGACCGGTATGGATTTAGTGACAGAATTAGACTGGGATATGGCCAAAAAATGAACAGACTATTGCTGGTTAAATGCACTTGGTGTGACAGCTTCACCCTGATGTAGGCTTTAGCCAAAAAACAACCACACCATTGAGGGTTAAATGCACTTGGTGACAGGCGCAGCTTGCCCCTGATTTTGTATATGGCCAAAAAATGAACAGACTATTGCTGGTTAAATGCACTTGGTGTGACAGCTTCACCCTGATGTAGGCTTTAGCCAAAAAACAACCACACCATTGAGGGTTAAATGCACTTGGTGACAGGCGCAGCTTGCCCCTGATTTTGTATATGGCCAAAAAATGAACAGACTATTGCTGGTTAAATGCACTTGGTGTGACAGCTTCACCCTGATGTAGGCTTTAGCCAAAAAACAACCACACCATTGAGGGTTAAATGCACTTGGTGACAGGCGCAGCTTGCCCCTGATTTTGTATATGGCCAAAAAATGAACAGACTATTGCTGGTTAAATGCACTTGGTGTGACAGCTTCACCCTGATGTAGGCTTTAGCCAAAAAACAACCACACCATTGAGGGTTAAATGCACTTGGTCGCAGCTTGTGCTGGCGCACCACAAGACACAAAATGGCCGCCGATCACCCCAGAAAAATGAGACTGACAAACGGTCTGTGCAGCCTAAAAACAGTGAGCAATTGAGGATCAGCAGCTCAATGATCCACAGCTGCAGATCGATCAGTTAATCAAGTCCTTTGGAGGAGTTAATCTGCCTAATCTCGCCCTACTGTCGCAGCCGCAACCTCTCCCTACGCTAATCAGAGCAGAGTGACGGGCGGCGCTATGTGACTCCAGCTTAAATAGAGGCTGGGTCACATGGTGCTCTGGCCAATCACAGCCATGCCAATAGTAGGCATGGCTGTGATGGCCTCTTGGGGCAAGTAGTATGACGCTTGTTGATTGGCTGCTTTGCAGCCTTTCAAAAAGCGCCAAGAAAGCGTCACAAAAGCGCGAAGAAAGCGACGAACACCGAACCCGAACCCGGACTTTTACGAAAATGTCCGGGTTCGGGTCCGTGTCACGGACACCCCAAAATTCGGTACGAACCCGAACTATACAGTTCGAGTTCGCTCATCCCTAATTGAGGGGTGTGATATACCTATATAATATATGTACAAAAAATGTTAAAAAGCATGCGCAGTGGTGCACCAAACATAGAGCTCCGTTCTACAGCCAAGGATAGTGAGTGGATGGCTGATGTGTCCCTGTGGAGCAAGGTAGGAAATGTGGCACCTGGTTGGGGCAAGCTAAGAACAAATCTCCCATGCAAGGATGGATAGAGAAGTGCCACTTAAAAACGTGTCACCTCGGATATGGCTCTTGCAAGGTAAGTATTTTGGATGGAAAAGTACCACTTGGAAACGTGTCACCTAGGGTATAACTCTTGCAGGGTAGATATGTCCATATCTCAAGTGTCTAGACCATATAATATCAGGAGTAAATTATGTTAACGTCATACATTACCACCGGGTTAATCACCAGTTGTCGGGTGCCTTGTTAGCACTATGGGCATCATACGTTACCGCCAAGTTGGTAGGTAATTGCCGAGTATCTCCTCTCTCCAACGTCTGAACTCATCTACCGTGTCCCGTGTGGTCTCGCGATCCTGGCATGGCGTCCTACGTGACAGTGCTAACAAGGCACCCGACAACTGGTGATTAACCCGGTGGTAATGTATGACGTTAACATCATTTACTCCTGATATTATATGGTCGAGACACTTGAGATATCGACATATCTACCCTGCAAGAGTCATACCCTAGGTGACACGTTTCCAAGTGGTACTTTTCCATCCAAAATACCTACCTCGCAAGAGTCATAGCCTAGGTGAAACGTTTTTAAGTGGCACTTCTCTATCCATCCTTGCATGGGACACTGGTTCTCAGCGTCCCCGAACCAGGTGGCATGTTTCCTATTATGCTCCACAAGGACACATCAGCCATCCACTCACTGTCCTTGGCTATAGAACGGAGCTCTATGTTGTGTGCACCACTGCGCATGCTTTTTAGCATTTTATGTACATGTGTTATTTGATACAAGTTTATTGGTGTTTATTAAATGCTATTTTTTTACCAATTCTGTTGTCCAGGGATCCCTGATATGTGAGTGCCCTTCCATTTACATTCATATTTTTACACTTCTTGGATCTGGGTGATCTTTGAGTAGTGCACCAACCCATAGGGGTATCCAAGGTGAGCCGCCATCTTTTCACTATATTACCTATAATATACCTTCTAACATAGAAATTATATTATAGTGCATTTGTATTGTGCAGCAGTTGTGTGCGGTTCTGCTGAGATACCGCAGCTATATGGAGGGACAAACGCTATTGGAATAAGTTATTGCAACAGGTGTGATATACCTGTTGCCCCCCCCCCCCCCAAAAAAAAACTGATAGAGGGGTGTGATATACCTACAATATACCTTCTAACATAAAAAGTATATTATAGTGCATTTGTATTGTGCAGCAGTTGTGTGCTGTTCTGCTGAGATACCGCAGCTATAGAGAGGAACAAACGCTATTCGAATAACTAATTGCAACTGGTGTGATATGCCCCCCAAAAAACTGATTAAGGGGTGTGATACACCTGCTTCCACAAAATACTGATTGTGGGGTGTGATACACCGGCTTCCACCAAATATTGATTGAGGGGTGTGATACACCGGCTTACACCAAATATGGATTGAGGCCTACGATACACCAGCTTCCACCAAATATTGATTAAGGGGTTTGATTTATCGGCTTCCAGCAAATACTTATTATTGGGTTCTATATACCTGTTTCCACAAAATACTTATACAGGGTATTGCTATAACGGCTTCCACCAAATATTGATTGAGGCCTGCGATACACCAGCTTCCACCAAATATTGATTATGGGGTTTAATTTACCATCTTCCAGCAAATACTCATTATTGGGTTCTATATACCTGTTTCCACAAAATACTGATAGAGGGTATTGATATACCGACTTCCATCAAATATTAATTGAGACCTGTGATACACAGGCTTCCACCAAATATTGATTAAGGGGTTTGATTTACCAGCTTCCAGCAAATACTCATTATTGGGCTCTATATACCTGTTCCCACAAAATACTGATAGAGGGGACTGATATACTGGCTTCCACCAAATATTAATTGAGGACTGCAATATACCAGCTTCCACAAAATATTGATAAAGGGGCTTGATTTACTAGCTTCCAGCAAATATTGATTAAGGGGTTTGATTTACCATCTTCCAGCAAATACTCATTATTGGATTCTATATACCTGCTTCCACAAATATTGCTCTTCTATAGAGACTTTGTCACTGGGTAATTTTGAAAATGACAGGCAGAGGAATATGCAGGCCATTCCGCAGGGGTGGTAGGCGTCGGGCAGGTGCACCAGGCTGGAGCTTAAGTGGGAAGTTGGAGAAGGTGCTTGCGATTACGTCAAAGGACACATTAGAGTTGGTTGAGTGGCTCACTCAGCCTTCCACTTCTGCACCCTCCTCATCCTCTGTATCAGCACCCTCCTCACTCTCTGCTGTGTGCACACCCAAAGACACCACCACCACCACTATAGCCCCTCCACTCGAGTCAGAGGAATTATTTTCCCATCCATTCCCAGACCTTACTGATTTTTGGCATTGGATGAGGAAGTAGCAACAGCCGCCACCCAGCGGGCTGACGACAGTACCCAGATCAGCCCAAGGATGGTGGTCCCCGGTGTTGCTGCCTACTTCGAGATCTATAATGTCAGTGGTAGTGAAGGTGACCATGATGACGTGTCGATGGACGTCACGTGGGTGCTCACAAGAGAGAAAGAAGAGGGGAGTTCAGAGGGAGAGACAAAGCAGCAGATAGGGAGGAGAAGACGGAGAAGCAGACAGAACTCGCAGAGCACAGAAGGCAAAAAGCAGACTGCAAATGTATCTAGAGAGAGCCATCCACCATGCACGGTCACATCTGGCGCTCCCAAGACGCCGGCACATAGCTCTGCAATGTGGGCTTTTTTTAACGTGTCAGCTGCTGACAATAGTGTTGCCATCTGCAGCCTGTGCTGTCAACGCATAAGTCGCGGTAAGCCCAACACTCACCTATGGACGACCACCTTAAGAAGGCACCTGGCCTCCCATCATCGAGCCCAGTGGGAGCAACACCGTCAGAGCCCACAAAGCCACACTCCCGGCGCTCCACGTCCTGCCTCTTCTCCTTCTCCTCCCATTTGTCCTCCACCTTCCACTGTGTCATCATCGCGTTCATCTGGCAAAAGGCAGGCTTCCGTGGCCCAAATGTTTGAACGTAAAAAGTTGATGACGCTGGATAACCCTCTTGCCCAACGGCTGACCGCCGGCTTGTCGGAACTGCTAGCCCGCCAACTATTGCCATATAAACTGGTGGACTCGGAGGCCTTTAGAAAATTTGTGGCCATTGGCACACCGCAATGGAAGGTCCCCAGAAGGAAATATTTCTCCCAGAAGGGCATCCCAGAGCTATATGGCCATGTTCAGCGGCAAGTGAATGTATCTCTGGCACACAGTGTCGGTGCCAAGATACATCTGACCACAGACACGTGGTAAAGCAAACACGGCCAGGGAAGGTACATAACTTTTACTGCCCACTGGGTGAACCTTCTGACGGCTGTCGGCTGTCAAGCATGCAACCCGTGGCACCCGTGTGGAATTGGTGTTACTGCCACAGATTGCATGCAGGCCTGCCTCTTCTTCTCCTCCTCCTACTCCATCCTCCGTCTCCTCCTCGGCTGACTCCTCCTTTTCCACTGCTACCGCCTCTTCCGCTGCACCCCCCCAGCTCCCCAGAACCTATTCGACGTGCCAGGTGAGACGTTGCCATGCTGTGTTTCGGCTGTTGTGCCTGGAAGCAAAGAGCCACACAGGTCTTGCACTTCTTTCAGCTTTGCGGTCACAAGTTGATCAGTGTCTAACCCCGCTCAATTTGATAGTTGGTAAAGTGGTGTGCGACAACGGTGCCAATCTGCTGAGAACGGTGAAACAGGGCAAAATGACACACGTGCCATGCATGCCACACGTCCTTAACTTTGTCGTGCAGCGATTCGTTGCCAAATACCCCGGGGTCCAGGACGTCTTGCAGTAGGCCAGGAAAATCTCTGGCCATTTTACAATCTCTTACACGCCCATGGCTCGCCTTGCTGAAGTTCAGCGACGACACAACCTACCCGTCAGACGTCCGATTTGTGACTGCCCGATGCGCTGGAACTCCACCTTGTATATGCTTGATAGGCTGCTCCAGCAGAAACATGCCGTTAACGACTACCTGTATGAACTCTGTGGCAGGACAGGTTCTGGGGAGCTTTTTTTCACAGCGCCAGTGGGTGCTCATGCGCGAGGCATGCAGACTTCTGCAGCCATTTGATAAGATCACCAAACTGGTCAGTCGCAGCCAGGGTGCCATCAGTGACATCGTACCTTACGCCTTTTTTCTGGAGCGTGCATTGCGTTGTGTCATTGATCAAGTAGTCGAAGAGCAGGAAGAGGAGGAAGTTGCAATACTGAATGAATTCCCAGGGTGAGGGGGCTACTCCATCTGAGACAAGTCAGCAAGAGTCTGAAGAGGAGCCAGGCCGCTCCACCACTTTCAATTTAGTGCAAATGGGGGCCTTCATGCTCCAGTGTTTGAAGAGGGACCCCCGTATAAAAAGCATAAAGGGAAATTACCAGTACTGGATGGCAATTTACTTAGACCCCCGATACAAACACAAAATGGCGGACATGTTACCAGCATCGCAGAGGGCTGTCAGAATGCAGAATTTCCAGGCCTTGCTTCAAGAGATGCTGCATTCTACTGTTGTGGGCGCTGGCAGAGGAATTTCCACCCACAGAGAAACTGTTGCGGGTACCAATCCTACAGCGCATGCAAGAAGAGGGCAGTTTGAAGATGTGTTAGTCACTTCGGATATGAGATCATTCTTGCAGCCAACCCATCGACAGCCGTCCTCCGGATCCAGCCTCAGGGAACGCCTAGACCAACAGGTGTCCGACTGCATCGGGTTAACGGCCGATGTGGACACTCTGAGAAGCGAGGAACCCCTTGACTACTGGGTGTGCAGGCTTGAAATGTGGCCAGAGCGAGCACAATTGGCCATGGAACTGTTGGCTTGCCCCTCATCACGTGTCCTGTCCGAAAGGACGTTCAGCGCAGGAGGGGGGATCGTGACCGATAAGCGCACCCGCCTAGCTCACGACAGTGTCGACTACCTCACATTTCTAAAAATAAATGAGGCATGGATCTTGGAGGAATTCAACACCTGTAAAGACCACGTTTAATTGAATTTCCTCATGCCAGCCCACACATATCCACCACAACCCAGAACAAATAATGGCCCCTGTCTTATGTAAATACAGCGGCATAAAAGGCTTTTTCTATCCGGTGAATACCTAATGTTTGGAGCCACGGAGGAATTCAGTTTTTTCAAGAGGGGGGATTTCGTTAGCCATGTTTTAATCCAATTTTATATTTTTAGTTCTTTTAAGCATATGTATTTGACATGTATTTGTACTGGCCAGCAGTGAAACTGATATCCAATGACCGTATAATATACCTCCAGCCACATAATCACTTGTTCTTTTCTGTACGTTGAATGAATAATATTTGGGGCCTGTACTACACTGGCCTGCATTAAAATTGTTATCCAATGACCGTCTAATATACCTCCAGCCACATAATCACTTGATGTTTTCTGTCCGGTGAATGAATAATTTTTGGGGCCTGTAGTCCACTGGCCTGCAGTAAAATTAATATCCATCGACCGTCTAATATCATTTGATTTTTTTTTTATGTACGTTGAATGCAAAATTTTTGGGGCCTGTAATCTAACTGTCCAACAGTAAAATTGTTATAAGGTGACAGTCTAATATACCTCCAGCCACATAATCACTTGATGCTTTCTGTCTGATGAATGCCTAAAGTTTGGGGCCTGTACTCCACTGGCCTGCAGTAAAATTGATAACAAATGACCATCTAATATACCTCCAGCCACATAATCTCTTAATGTTTTCTGTCCGGTGAATGAATACTTTTTGGGGCTGTACTCCACTGGCCTGCAGTAAAATTGAAATCCATCAACCGTCTAATATACCTCCAGCCACATAATCACTTGATCTTTTCTGTCCGGTGAATGCCTAATGTTTGGGTCCTGTACTCCACTGGCCTGCAGTAAAATTGATATCTAATGACCGTCTAATATACCTCCAGCCACATAATCACTTGATCTTTTATGTATGGTGAATGCATAATTTTTGGGGCCTGTAATCTAACTGGAAAACAGTAAAATTGTTATACGGTAACCACCTAATGTACCTCCAGCTACATAATCACTTGATGTTTTCTGTCCGGTGAATGAATAATTTTTTGGGCCTGTAGTCCACTGGCCTGCAGTAAAAATGATATTCATCGACCGTCTAATATACCTCCAACCAAATAATCACTTGATCTTTTATGTATGTTGAATGCATCATTTTTGGGGCTGTAATCTATCTGGCCAACAGTAAAATTGTTATACCGTACTGCCTAATGTACCTCCAGCTGTATAATCACTTGATGTTTTCTGTCCGGTGAATGAATAATTTTTGGGGCCTGTAGTACAATGGCCTGCAATCAGGGGCGTAACTACCATAGCGGTAGTGATCATGCAACTGCTATGGAGCCCAGGGCAAGAGGGGGCCCAGTTGGGATCATCTCCTCTTCTTCTGGATGTGAAAACTTGGTCAGGACTCTACCCTCTAAAGAAACAACATTTAGTAAATGAGGCAGTGGAAAAAAATGGCCCAAGGGTCACTGAAAGAGGTTTAGGTGGAAACCCTTCTGTCCTGTGTGTGGGGCCTGGTTTGATCCTTGCTATGGGGCCCTTACTTCTCTATGTACGCCACTGCCTACAGCAAAATTGATATCCAATGACCGTCTAATATACTTCCAGACAGATAATCACTTGATCTTTTCTGTATGGTGAATGCATAATTTTTGGGGCCTGTAATCTAACTGGACAACAGTAAAATTGTTATACTGTGACTACCTAATGTACCTCCAGCCACATTATTAATTGTTCTTTTCTGTATGGTGAATGAATAATTTTTGGGGCCTATAGTCCACTGGCCTGCAGTAAAATTGATATCCATCGACCGTCTAATATACCTCCAGCCACATAATCACTTGATGTTTTCTGTCAGGTGAATGCCTAATGTTTGGGGCCTGTAATCCACTGGCCGGCAGTAAAATTTATATCCAATTACATCTAATATACCTCCAGCCACAATCACTTGATGTTTTCTGTCCGGTGAATGCCTAATGTTTGGGGCCTGTACTCCAGTGGTGTAAAATAAAAATTTTCTAGGCCCCAGCAGGGCACATTTCTGACAGTTTCCCTTTAAGACCCTTTATTTTTGGGGGCAATTTTTGCCATTGATCCCCCTCTGGTATGTCAGTGTCCATGTTGTGGGACGATTTGTGCACTTCTAGTAAGTATTTAGTGGCTGCAAATATAACCTGAAGGTTTTTCAGGTTCGGCTGCCATTACAGTAAATGGGGCCCGCTGCAAACTTGTTAGCGCGATCACGTTCGCGATTCGTCCCGGCCGTTGTTCGTCCATCACTAGTGAGCTCGTTCTAATGGAACCGTGCTCCGATACATTACAGTTTTTAGTCACCCCAAAGCATAGCGCCAATCCCTTTAGGAATGAACAGGTGACCGAAACCCGTGTGGGTGTAAAGTAATGTTTGCTATTCAGAAAAACTGGTGTACCCGTAGATCTATGACATGTCATATGACATGACATGCGACTTCCGGTTCTGCGCAAGTGGCGCTATGTACTTCTGGTTACATGCGTTCCACTATGGAACGCATCGAAGATAATCACTAGTGTTATCTGCGTCTTGGAGTGGAGGAATAATAGTCTAATACATTGATATGTAAAAACTGTATCTATAGATGGAGAGGAGGTTATTATATGAGTAACCATTAAAAAATGGGATAAAAACAAAACAGAAATATTATGTTAAGCTTCCAGAAACTATTAAATGCTTCCAGTATACTGCATTCCAACCTGGAACGCTCCCGAAAATGCATCACTTAGTCGTTCTAATTTGTTGTGCTACAAACACAGGTCTTTATATGTAATGGAGGCAGCATGACAAAGCAACATGGAGTAAATTGCTGTTCATCACTCTTCTCACTAGAGGTCACTGTAACATTTTCAGTAAAATATGTAGAAAGCGGTCTGTTGGGTCAGATATTGGAAATCTTGCCCAGCGTAGAGCGCAACAGTATCTCATAAAAATATTTGGAGGGCAAACATCATAAGAGATAACTGATTACTATTATGGCTCCTATGCTACATAAAATCTGTGTTTTTTAATTTGGGAATTGTCTCATGGATAAAGTGAACCCACACAAAACATGTGCAGTCGAAGTAACTAATCTAACACATTCTTCACTTTTAAAAAAATTACATGCTGACCCAGATATACTAATCCTATATAAGTGTAAGCTTAATGCTTATACAGGCTTTCTAGACCTGCACCAGATTTATCACAGGGGCCCAGGATGGATGACAAACCTGGTGCAGGGATTTATACTTTTTTCTGATTGGTTGACTTACTTTCAGACAGAATTGTATGCCAGAATTGTGGGGCAATTTTGGTGCAAAATGGTACATTTTAGGCCCCATCCCTTTTTCTTTAAGCAACTTTGTTTAGCAAGTCAGAATAAGTTTAAAAACCCTGATTGCACCAAGTTGGAACTTTAAGATAGATTTTAGGTGCAGACACATTGGTAAATTTGGGTCACTGCATTGTTTCTTTTGGAAATGGAGATTGGACACAGCTTTTAATTTAACCGGTACATAAAAATAAAACAGCACCAGTAGGCCTATCAGGTAGTTTCTTGGCAGCACATACAGTTGCAATTAATTTTATTTAACTGCCCCCCCCCCCCTTTGCAAATTAGATTATTTAGACAAATTTAAAAACTCTCAGCTGTTTGCAATAAATGAAACAAGAACAACTTAAATGGTACACACAGGCCTTAGCAGGTGCATGACTCCTTTTTTTGTTTGGAACTGCATGCAGATTACAGTTAATTGATGGGCTGCGCTTGTACTTGCTATTTGGAACAACAGTTTCAGCCCGGCAAATAGAGGTGCAGCCCGGCAGGTACAGGTGCAGCCCAGCAAGTACAAGTGCATCCCGGCCAGTACAATGCAGCCCGGCAAGTACAGGTGCGGATGGGCAAGTAGAGGTGCAGCCTGGCAAGTACATGTGCAGTCCGGCAAGTACAGGTGCAGCCCGGCAAGTACAAGTGCAGCCCGGCAAGTATAAGTGCAGCCCGGTGCAGCCCGGCAAGTACAGGTGCGGATTGGCAAGTAGAGGTGCAGCCCGGCAAGTAGAGGTGCAGCCCGGCAAGTACAAGTGCAGCCCGGCAAGTACAGGTGCAGTCCAGCAAGTACAAGTGCAGCCCGGCAAGTACAGGTGCAGATTGGCAAGTAGAGGTGCAGCCCAGCAAGTACAAGTGCAGCCCAGCAAGTACAGGTGCAGCCCAGCAAGTACAAGTGCAGACCGGCAAGTGCAGGTGCGGATGGGCAAGTAGAAGTGCAGACCGGCAAGTAGAGGTGTAGCCCAGCAAGTACGGACCGAACACTAATGAATAATGATGCTGTGTGTTACCTGCAGTTAGACAGGAACTCACATCATAAACCATTATGATGCCATAAATACGTGTAGGAGGAGCAGTGTTCAGTCTGGGAAATAGAGCAGTCACACTGACCATGTTTCCCACACCGAACATGCTTGTGTGAAACTGGCCTCATTGAGCAGGGTTGCATGTGAATCCTTAAAGGGAACCTGTCACCAGTTTTATGGTGTCCTAACTAAGGGCAACATAAATAAGTGACTGATTCGCTTAGTAAAATGCTGGGTCACTTACTTTAATTGACCCAGTCAATCTGCCAACATCTGGTATTAAAAAGCTCCAGCTGATAGAGATGAGTCATGAATATTCATGAGCTCCTGACTCTTCCCGCCCACCTGCTGCTGAATGACAGTTTGTTTCCATATGAATCAGCAGCAGGTGGGCAGGGGAGTGGCTATAGCTCTGAATTAAATATACGCTGGACTCCATGACATCACGCCGGACTCGAATCAGCTCATTAGCATGTGGCATGCGGCATCTTTGTGTGTATATTATGAGGTAACCATCTGTCACACCAGTAAGTGAATACATCTAAGGCACTTTTTAGTAGTTAATGATTGTATATAATTAGTTAGATTATCAAATATCCACATGACAGGTTCCCTTTAAGCACAGCTCATTTTTGTTTCCACAAAATATCATGACATATTTATTAATCTTTAGACTAGGAAATTTAAAGACGTGTCAAACGCATCACACTATATGATGAATTCATTAGGCAGTTTTGTCACGGCATATACTTTGCACCAAAATCTTGCACAAATTTTGAAGCAAATTTGGGCACACTGTCACATCTTAAAGGGGTTTTTGGCAAGTAAAATATCAATGATCTATCCTCAGGATAAGGGCTCATTCATATAACCATATTTATGTGTCCACATCCGTTCTGCAATTTTGCAGAATGGATGCAGACCTATTCATTTCAATGGGGCTGCAAAAGTTGCGGACAGCATACCATGTGCTGTCCGCATCCGTACTTACTTCCATTCCGCAGCCCTGCAAAAAAGATAAAGTAAGTCCTATTCTTGTCCGCTACTGTGGACAAAAATAGGCATTTCTATCATAGGACTGGCCGTAGTGCGTTCCGCAAATAAGTATCCGTGTTTTGTCGATCCGCAATTTGCGGCGGCAAAACACATACGGTCATCTGAATGAGCCCTAAGCCATCAATATCCTTTCAGAGGTTGTCCAACTCCTAGCACCTAAACTGATCAGCTGATTGAAGAGGCCACTGCACTCTGGTGAGCACTGCTGCCAATTCCTAGGCCAGTAACATCATGATCACATGGTAACATGGCCTATGTACAGCTCAGTCCCATTCAACTGAAAGGGCCTGAGCCGCCCGGTATCCCATGAGGAGGTTGCAGCACTTGAGAGCTACAACTATTTCAAACAGATGATCATTGGGGGTGCTGGGGGCTGGCCTTCCACCAATCTGATATCGACAGATCATCAATATTTAAGTCCCAGAAAACCCCTTTAAGTAACACACACTCACTTTCACTAAGTCAAGGCCTTTGTTGAGTTGGAAAAACGTAACAAATAAGCTAGGTGCAGTGAGTTATTCATTTGGTGCATTTGCTTCATAAATAGGTCTAATACTTCATGCAATATTATGCGCCAACATTTTTTACGACTGGTTTTTAATAAACACTGTAATGTCTCACAGTCTAATTTGACCAGAGTGCTTCTTGTTTCTTACTATGACTCTCTAGTCCATCCTTCATCTAATAGATCAGAATCTACCAGCAAGTTGCAACCATAGGTACTTTGGTATCCATTTGCAAAGTGACCACTGGCCTATAGGGCCCCTGGGAAGCTGCACAGGCTGCACCAATGGTATGTCCATCTGTTTTCCTTGTGGATTCAGCAAAAATATGTAAACTATGTTTCTGTTGAATTGTTTCTATAAACTTCTTAAGGTGTGTATGTCTGATTATAGATATGGAATAAAAAATATATGTCTGGTTATAGATGCAGAATTTATTTTAAAAAGATTTGTTTACTAGTGTCCTTGTTTGACCTGTTAAAATGTTGAGATGTACATATTACATTACATAGAACACAAATTCTGTATTCCCTATCCTGCTTACCCTGGCATAGAAACCTGTTTCCAGCACAGTAGTATACCAGGACACCTAGGACATAGATGCTAGTTACAAATATATAACGAAAGTGTAAATGAAATATACTTCTATTTGTATACATCATTACTTGTTGACTATTTGTGTATTTATAGCCATTTCTTAAAGGGATTGTTCAGTTTTTTCGACCATGTTAACTAGAGATGAGCGAATTGAAGCTGACAAAGTGGAATTCGTTTTGAATTTCAGGAAAAAAATGATGCGCAACAAATGCAAATTTTTTCACGCTTCGTGGTAACGAATTGCATTTTTCCTAAAATGGAGGCTACACGTGTGAGGACATGGGGTAAGGAACTTTGGGAAGGCGGGATCACCCAGATTGACATTCCTGCATGCAGCCAATCAGCAGCCAGCCAGCCCTGTGATGTCACAGCCCTATAAATACGGCGGCCATCTTAGAGTCAGACATTTTCCAGCGTTCAGAGTGCAGGGACAGACGTGTAAAGGTGCTAGGGACAGCAATTGGAAAAACCTGATTGTGTGATTGTAGAAAAAAAAACTATCAGAAATTACTCTGTGGACAGGGTATTCTAATATTCTAAAATATAACTTTTACTGGATATGCCATAAAAGAATGAGTCAATAAGATTAAACATAACACCAAAAACAGTGAGCAAATCAAAAAAGACTGAATCAGTATCAACAAACCCCTAAGATCCAGTCTAACTGCCTGAGGACAGATCACAATATTAGTAAGATACAGTCAGGCTCGGACTGGCCCACAGGGGTGCAGATGAATCCCCCGGTGGGCCCCTGAGCAAGGTGGGCCCCTAGTCTCCCACCCCCTGCACAAACGGCACATAACACAGTACAGCACCTCCACCAGCCTATTGTAAGATCCTCACCTGCTTTGCACTCCAGGGGAACCAAGAGGGGTCCTCGTGGAGTTGCGGGACAGGTTATGCGTGTCTCTGATGCACCAGCGCTGACCCCTTTGCGAGCCAGCGCGGAGATGCGTTCGCGTGGACATCGGAGGGGAGGACCATCGGAGTCCCGGGGACAGAGGGGCCAGGCGAGTGACAAGACGCCGCGGCCAGTGTTGTCTCCGGTGTCTCCTGCGACTTCCGTTTCCGCATCTGGGTCCACGCGCTCGCATACTCGCGCTGAGTCAATCATGCGTCCGTGCGTACGCACGAGGGCAGGTTCGCAAAGGGATACACGGTCGCGAGTACGCGCTTCTTATGCACTTCGTCGACCAGTGGCGCATATTATACTGACTCACAAGAGCAAAGTGGATTAGGGAGCCAGCCATGGGTTAATCAACTTGTGATTGCCTTAGGCCTTGTCCTCAGGTGCAGGGCAATTTGTTCACCTATGGTAGTGGACACTTGGCACCCTGGGATTGGTCAGCAGGCATTTAAAAGGAGGTCTCTCAGGGTGATCAGTGCCCACTGTTATTTTCCCTCAACCAGGTATAGGTCACAACTCCTAGTGACTGAAGACTGCCAGGAACTTTGTCCTTACAGCGGACCCAAGATCTGGAGTGACTCGACTGCCAAGTGCACAGCATCATTCAGCACTGGTTGGGACTATTCCTGGAATCTCCTTGCCTGGTTTTTTGTTATTATTCCTTGTTACCAGCAAGTGTCCTGGACGTTTATGTTTCTGATGAATAAACACCTTTTTGCTTTCATCACTGGTCTGTTTGTTGGTGCCTTGCATTACAGAACAGTGGGCCCAACTAACAGTTGCCATGGACAAGATCCAGCAGCAGCTGAATGAATTAACGGGAGCCGTTAACCTGCTGTTCCAACGACGCCCAAATATACCAGCAGCTGCTGCAGCGCAAATCCAAGAGCAACTGACAACTGTGATGGAGGAGGTTCAGCAGCTTATCCAGGGAGCCTCAGCACTACCCGTCACTATCGCAAGGCATCAAACAGAACCTAAGATCCCTCTGCCTGACCCCTTCACAGGAGAGCGACAGGAGTTCTTAAACTTCAGGGACTCCTGTCTCCTTTATTTCCAGTTACGACCGATGGCTTCTGGCACTCTCAGGCAGAGAGTTGGGATTGTAATGTCACTGCTACGTGGAGACCCGGGCATTTAACTTGCCTCAAGACCATACAGCTTTTTCGTCAGTGGATGCCTTCTTCGAGGCTATGGCTGTGATTTACAATGACCCGGATCGTACTCGCACCGCAGAGACCAATCTTGAGCATATTCAACAAGGCCGCCGCCCAGCTGAAGAATACGCTGCAGAATTCAGGCGATGGGCAGCTTTCACCACCTGGGGCGACGCAGCCCTACGCCATCGCTTCCGTTTGGGACTTTCGGATGCGGTCCGGGATCTTCTTTTGGCCTTGCCTACCCCCTTCTCGTTGGAAATGGCTATCTCTCAGGCAATCGATTCCGACAGGCGAATCCGTGAGAGGCGAGTGGAACGGTCGTCTCGGTTTTCATCCTCTCGACCACATCCAGGGCCTCTAAAATCGGCCGAAGAGCCAATGGAGGTTGGATCCTCCCATCTCACACAGGCAGAACGAGCTCGTCGCCAACAGAAAGGCCTGTGCCTATTTTGCGGGAAGTCTGGACACCTCGTTAAAACCTGTCCCCTCCTGCCGGCGGGAAACGAATGAACCTAGGGGGCATTGAGGAGAACCCCCTAGGTGCTATTATCCCTCCTCCAAGCCGGGTGATGGTATCCATATCCTTACGGTGGCAAGACAAGGTCCATGAGTTTTCAGCACTAATCGATTCTGGGGCCGCTGGGAATTTTGTGGACTCAACCTTGGTTCGTCGACTTGGCATCCCGTTGATCCAGCCGAAAACCACCATGTCAGTGACCGCGATTGATGGTTCCCCTCTTCAAGATGGTTGTGCAGTGTGGATGACTCCGGGAATACAGGTAACGGTGGGGGCTGATCATCGGGAGACCTTAAGCCTTTTTGTCCTTGACATGCCATCCACTCCCATGATTTTGGGTCTCCCTTGGTTAAGGCTCCATAATCCAGTAGTGGACTGGCGCTCGGGTCTTATCTGTCAGTGGAGTACGGAATGCCTTACTAAGTGCATTCGTCCCGACCTGTCACTAGCCTCCATGGAAGTATTAAGTACTTTACCACAGCAGTATCATAGTTTCCGAGATGTGTTCAGTCCTCAGGGGGCTGATGTATTACCTCCCCACAGGTCATATGATTGTCCTATAGACCTGTTGCCAGGCACCATGCCACCACGAGGGCATCTTTATAATCTCACTGGGCCTGAGGTTCAGGCTCAGCGGGAGTATATTAAAGAGAACCTTGAGAAGAATTTCATTCGTCCATCCACTTCCCCTGCTGGAGCTGGATTCTTCTTTGTGGAGAAGAAGGATGGAGGCTTGAGACCTTGCATCGATTATCGTGCCCTTAATCGGATTACGGTGAAGAATCGGTATCCACTGCCTCTGATTGATGATCTGTTTTCTCGGGTGGCAGGGGCCCGAGTCTTCACCAAACTCGATTTAAGGGGTGCTTATAATTTAGTTCGCATTAGAGAGGGTGACGAATGGAAGACCGCATTTAATACCAGAGACGGGCATTACGAGTATCTCGTGATGCCTTTCGGTCTCTGTAATGCTCCCGCGGTCTTCCAGGAGTTCATCAACGATGTTCTCAGAGATTTCTTGGATAGATGTGTTGTTGTCTATCTAGATGACATACTAATCTACTCCTCGGATCTGGTCTCTCATCGGAGACACGTGTGTCAGGTTTTCCAGAAGCTGAGGGAGAACCGCCTCTATGCCAAACTTGAGAAGTGTCTGTTTGAGGTGAAGGAGTTCCCTTTCCTGGGGTACATTATCTCAGAAAAGGGATTGGCTATGGACCCATCCAAACTTTCTGCTGTCTTGGATTGGCCTCAACCTAAGGATCTTAAGGGGTTGCAGCGTTTCTTAGGCTTTGCCAACTTCTACCGCAAGTTTATTAAGAATTTTTCTGCGATAGTAGTACCTCTCACCAACCTCACTAAGAAGGGAGCTAATCCTTCTAAGTGGACGAGAGAGGCAGTCAGAGCCTTTGAGACGCTGAAACAGGCCTTTTGCACGGCACCAATTCTTACTCATCCAGACACCTCCAGACCTTTTGTTCTCGAGGTCGATGCCTCAGAGGTCGGTGTAGGGGCAGTTCTCTCACAGTATTCTGGGGACCCCGAGAGGTTACATCCCTGTGCCTTCTTCTCTCGGAAGCTCTCTCCAGCCGAGTGTAATTATGATATCGGCAATAGAGAGCTTCTGGGAGTAAGATTGGCTTTTCAAGAGTGGAGACATTGGCTAGAGGGTGCAGAACATCCCATCACGGTTTACACTGACCACAAAAATTTGGAGTATCTAGAGAGTGCCAAAAGACTCAACTCCCGACAAGCCAGGTGGGCATTGTTTTTCACCCGCTTCAATTTCCGCCTCACTTATAAACCAGGTTCCAAAAACGTGAAGGCAGATGCCCTGTCCCGCTGCTTCCCTGAGGCTGCTTCCGTCCTGGACTCTGAGCCAGAAACCATTCTCCCAACTAAATGTTTTCTTGCTGCCCTGGGGGCCGCAGAAGTAATGGAGGACTTGTCCTCTCTTCTTGAGCCCTCACAGGCAGAGAGTCCACCTGACAAACCCGAGGGTCGATGGTTCGTACCCATTAACCTTCGATTGGAGGTCATCCGACAGCTTCATGACTCAAAGTCTGCCGGGCATTTGGGTGTTAAAAAAACACTTGCCCTTGTTAAACGTCACGTGTGGTGGCCCAACATGTCCGTGGATGTTAAGGCCTATATCCAGGCATGTACTGTTTGCGCCAGATGTAAACCGTCCCGGTCTGCCCCTTCTGGGACTTTACTCCCACTGCCTATTCCCCAGGCTCCATGGACTCACATTTCCATGGATTTCATCACAGATTTGCCAAGGTCCTCTGGAAGTACGGTAATCTGGGTAGTGGTGGACCGTTTTAGTAAAATGGCCCATTTTATCCCACTCCCTGGATTGCCCTCGGCCAGAGAATTGGCAGATCTGTTCTTGAATCATGTCTTTCGATTACACGGAGCGCCGGATGACATTGTTTCAGACAGAGGAGTGCAATTCATCTCCCGCTTCTGGCGTTCTTTCTGCTCCCGATTGGGTATTAATTTGTCTTTTTCTTCTGGTTTTCACCCAGAGACCAACGGTCAGACGGAAAGGACTAACCAGACCCTGGAGCAATATCTCCGGTGCTTCGTGTCAGACTGCCAGGAGGAATGGGCAGCGTATCTACCCTTTGCGGAGGTGGCTTATAATAACTCTGAGCATGCTTCCACTAAGATGTCTCCGTTCAGGTGCGTGGGGGGCAGGGATCCAAGACTCTCTTCTTTGGCCGGACCCTCCACTGACTCACCGGTGGTGGATCAGTGGTTCAAGGATAGACGTCCCATTTGGTCGTCGGCCCAGCGGAATCTCCGCAGTGCGGTGGCGCAACAGAAGAAATTTGCTGATCGTCATCGCACCGTAGAGCAAAAGTTTAAGGTGGGAGATCAGGTGTGGGTCTCCACCCGGAACATCCCGCTCCGTCAGCCATCTTCCAAGTTGGGTCCTCGATTCATTGGCCCATACCCAGTGACACAAAAGATCAACCGAGTTACGTACAAGGTTGCTCTTCCACCGTCGATCCGAGGAGTGAACACCTTTCATGTTTCACTTCTCAAATCGGCAGCCGACTCCGCTCCCTTCATTCAGACCCCATCCCCGCTGGAGGTCCAAGGGGTACCGGAGTTCGAAGTGAACAGAATTTTGGACTCTCGTTTTGTCCAAAGGTCTCTTCAATACTTGGTGGACTGGAAGGGTTTTGGTCCAGAGGAGAGATGTTGGATACCTGCTCGCCAGGTGCATGCGGATGATCACCGGGATAATCCGGGGAAAGCTTGCTTGGAGTCTTCAGAGCCGCCTCCTCGAGGGGGGGGTAATGTAAGATCCTCACCTGCTTTGCACTCCAGGGGAACCAAGAGGGGTCCTCGTGGAGTTGCGGGACAGGTTATGCGTGTCTCTGATGCACCAGCGCTGACCCCTTTGCGAGCCAGCGCGGAGATGCGTTCGCGTGGACATCGGAGGGGAGGACCGCCGGAGTCCCGGGGACAGAGGGGCCAGGCGAGTGACAAGACGCCGCGGCCAGTGTTGTCTCCGGTGTCTCCTGCGACTTCCGTTTCCGCATCTGGGTCCACGCGCTCGCATACTCGCGCTGAGTCAATCATGCGTCCGTGCGTACGCACGAGGGCAGGTTCGCAAAGGGATACACGGTCGCGAGTACGCGCTTCTTATGCACTTCGTCGACCAGTGGCGCATATTATACTGACTCACAAGAGCAAAGTGGATTAGGGAGCCAGCCATGGGTTAATCAACTTGTGATTGCCTTAGGCCTTGTCCTCAGGTGCAGGGCAATTTGTTCACCTATGGTAGTGGACACTTGGCACCCTGGGATTGGTCAGCAGGCATTTAAAAGGAGGTCTCTCAGGGTGATCAGTGCCCACTGTTATTTTCCCTCAACCAGGTATAGGTCACAACTCCTAGTGACTGAAGACTGCCAGGAACTTTGTCCTTACAGCGGACCCAAGATCTGGAGTGACTCGACTGCCAAGTGCACAGCATCATTCAGCACTGGTTGGGACTATTCCTGGAATCTCCTTGCCTGTTTTTTTGTTATTATTCCTTGTTACCAGCAAGTGTCCTGGACGTTTATGTTTCTGATGAATAAACACCTTTTTGCTTTCATCACTGGTCTGTTTGTTGGTGCCTTGCATTACACCTATATTCATATAAAAAACTTGATAGATTATTAAAGAAACTTCCCAGCTTATTATTATAGACACGATCAGAGCTGAAATGACTTCTAGGTATAGAGGAAAGCTAGCCAGTGCACTCTTCTCCCCAGGACCTACCTTCTCTATGCAGGGATCCCCATATTCAATCATCTGGTAGCATCTTGCTGCTGTGTGAGCAGGTAATATTTGAATGTATCCGTACGGTGGGCCTCCAAAATAATATTTTACTGGTGGCCCTAGGCACCCCAGTCCGACACTGGATACAGTATAACCTACTCCAGACGTGTAGATTGCAGATGTGCATCAGGTGTGTGATAAAAGAGTATCCTTAAAATGCAGTGGCCAAGAATGTTGAAGACATCGGGGCGAGTGCTCTGTGTCCATTAGGCAGCTAATGTATTAGCCCCCCTCCTTTGAACCATCTGTGAGGGAATAATAATTAGGGTCACTATTGTGTAGCTGTTCTTTACATTCGCAACCAGATCACCTGTCTTCAACATCCTTGGCCACTGCATTTTAAGGATACTCTTTTATCACATACCTGATTTTTTTTTTTCTGCAATCTACACGTCTGGAGGCGGTTAGACTGTATCTTACTAATATTGTGATCTGTCCTCAGGTGGTTAGACTGGATCTTATGGTCTTTTTTGATTTGCTCATAGTTTTTGGTGTTATGTTTAATCTTATTGAATTCAAAAGAAAAAAGAATACCGAGATAGTAGCCGCATATCTATAAAAATATCAAATTTATTAAGGACAACAGACACGACAAAAAATGAATTAAAAACATTGTATACAATGAATCTGGGCCATGTGAACTAATAATATACACATGCCCTCCTGACTCACCACAACACCATAAACCAGGGATGTCAAACTCGTGGCCCTCCAGCTGTTGCAAAACTACAACTCCCATCATGCCTGGGCATACTGCAGCTATCAGGGAATGCTGGGAGTTGTAGTTTTGCAACATCTGGAGGGCCATGAGTTTGACATCCATGCCATAAACAGTCCCCCACACATACAGATAGACAGAAAAGTAAAATGCGTGTAATCCATCAACAATAAAATTATTGGAGAGCTGTAATACTTATCATTAAAGATGACGTAGTGGGGGTATGCGTGGTGGTCAGGAAACAAGCCTAACGCGTATCGCCAGGCTCTGCTGGCTTCCTCAGGGGTGCCTGTTTCTGAATACCACAATAGGTCCTTATATACACACATAATAATTGCTAATAACGATCAGAAATCACCTGTGTTGAGGCGGCAAAAGGGGGGGGCGTGGGGGCGGCAACCCTCCATGCAGGTGGTCAGTGGGAGGAGGAAGGGAAGAGACGAAGAGGGAGGGGGCGGCCCAGTACATCTAATGTGCGCTGAAAATAAGCACCAGCCATTGTTTACTGATGATGGCCTGTATGGCGGCCGGAAATGATGCGTACCCATGTGCGCCGCCGAGCCGGCGCGTCCTGCGTTCCAAATCACGGAAACGGCAGGGCGCGCATGCTCACAAGGCACACTCTGCGTGCCAAATACCGGAAGTGCTCCGGAATTGTTGGAACAACACAAGCGCAAGCAGGGAAGAGGCCCCGTGGACAAGGTGACATAGCAACAAAATAGAAACCTGAAAAGAAAAGAAAAAATGTGTAAAAAACAAAGAAGAAGAAACCATATTGCTGAATTTAACCTACATTAGACATATTGATGCATAAATATGCAGCAGTGGACTGTTGCGCTATTATTAACCATAACCATTCAGTATATAAAGGGCTCCATGATTGGAAATATAGCCCCATACTAAAACACCATCTGTTCACATGCTCAGTCCAAAGCTGCATAAACAGCTAAATATGTAGTAATTGAAGAATTCATAATCGATATCCCTTTACTATCCAAAAAATATAAATAAACCCTATTAAATAAATTATTCGTGCTTGTACCTCCTTTGTGTTGTTTGTGCTTTTAATTTCTATATAATTTTATTCTTTATATTTTGATTATTTTTGTTATTTTGCTTTAATATTTTCTATTTAATTTTTATTACTTTTTGTTTTTTATTTATGATATTTTTTATATATATTTAATTTTTGATATTTTCTAGTTTATTTTATTGTTATTATATGCTTTTTTATTTATTGATTTGTTATATTATTATTTATTATCCTTGATTTTATATTGAATATTACATATACTATTGATATAGATTTATAATTATTATCACTATATTATATTTAATTTTAGGTTTTTATTAGTTGTTTAAATTCTTAAGATTTTAATAATTTTTTAAAAGATTTTTTAGTATTATTTAATATTTTTTTTGTTTTTTGTGTATGTTTCATTTTTTGTTTATATTCAATGATCCCTTATTTATTATTTTTATTTAAATTATTATTTGTTATTCTTTGTTTTTTATACATTACAAAAAAAAAAAGGGAAAGGGTGAGCTTGTCACTAGGGATGAGCGAACTCGAACTGTATAGTTCGGGTTCGTACCGAATTTTGGGGTGTCCGTGACACGGACCCGAACCCGGACATTTTCGTAAAAGTCCGGGTTCGGGTTCGGTGTTCGTCGCTTTCTTCGCGCTTTTGTGACGCTTTCTTGGCGCTTTTTGAAAGGCTGCAAAGCAGCCAATCAACAAGCGTCATACTACTTGCCCCAAGAGGCCATCACAGCCATGCCTACTATTGGCATGGCTGTGATTGGCCAGAGCACCATGTGACCCAGCCTCTATTTAAGCTGGAGTCACATAGCGCCGCCCGTCACTCTGCTCTGATTAGCGTAGGGAGAGGTTAGGCAGATTAACTCCTCCAAAGGACTTGATTAACTGATCGATCTGCAGCTGTGGATCATTGAGCTGCTGATCCTCAATTGCTCACTGTTTTTAGGCTGCCCAGACCGTTTGTCAGTCACATTTTTCTGGGGTGATCGGCGGCCATTTTGTGTCTTGTGGTGCGCCAGCACAAGCTGCGACCAAGTGCATTTAACCCTCAATGGTGTGGTTGTTTTTTGGCTAAAGCCTACATCAGGGTGAAGCTGTCACACCAAGTGCATTTAACCAGCAATAGTCTGTTTATTTTTTGGCCATATCCCAGTCTAATTCTGTCACTAAATCCATACCGGTCACCCAGCGCCTAAATACTAGGCCTCAAATTTATATCCCGCTAAATCTGTCCTTAGTGCTGTAGCTGGGCGAGTTATTTAGTGTCCGTTCAAGCACATTTCTTGTTCTGGGTTGAAATACAATTCCCAATTTAGCAATTTCATAATTTAGTGGTTTCTGCTATATCAGAGCTATTTGAAATCTATCCCTAAAAGGGTATATAATATTCAAGGTGCACATTGGGTCATTCAGAATAACTTCACACACACCCGCTACTGTGTATTTCCAAGTCTAATTCTGGCACTAAACCCATACCTGTCACCCAGCGCCTAAATACTAGGCCTCAAATTTATATCCAGCTAAATCTGTCCCTAGTGCTGTAGCTGGGCGAGTTATTTAGTGTCCGTTCAAGCACATTTCTTGTTCTGGGTTGAAATACAATTCCCAATTTAGCAATTTCATAATTTAGTGGTTTCTGCTATATCAGAGCTATTTGAAATCTATCCCTAAAAGGGTATATAATATTCAAGGTGCACATTGGGTCATTCAGAATAACTTCACACACACCCGCTACTGTGTATTTCCAAGTCTAATTCTGGCACTAAACCCATACCTGTCACCCAGCGCCTAAATACTAGGCCTCAAATTTATATCCCGCTAAATCTGTCCTTAGTGCTGTAGCTGGGCGAGTTATTTAGTGTCCGTTCAAGCACATTTCTTGTTCTGGGTTGAAATACAATTCCCAATTTAGCAATTTCATAATTTAGTGGTTTCTGCTATATCAGAGCTATTTGAAATCTATCCCTAAAAGGGTATATAATATTCAAGGTGCACATTGGGTCATTCAGAATAACTTCACACACACCCGCTACTGTGTATTTCCAAGTCTAATTCTGGCACTAAACCCATACCTGTCACCCAGCGCCTAAATACTAGGCCTCAAATTTATATCCCGCTAAATCTGTCCTTAGTGCTGTAGCTGGGCGAGTTATTTAGTGTCCGTTCAAGCACATTTCTTGTTCTGGGTTGAAATACAATTCCCAATTTAGCAATTTCATAATTTAGTGGTTTCTGCTATATCAGAGCTATTTGAAATCTATCCCTAAAAGGGTATATAATATTCAAGGTGCACATTGGGTCATTCAGAATAACTTCACACACACCCGCTACTGTGTATTTCCAAGTCTAATTCTGGCACTAAACCCATACCTGTCACCCAGCGCCTAAATACTAGGCCTCAAATTTATATCCCGCTAAATCTGTCCTTAGTGCTGTAGCTGGGCGAGTTATTTAGTGTCCGTTCAAGCACATTTCTTGTTCTGGGTTGAAATACAATTCCCAATTTAGCAATTTCATAATTTAGTGCTTTCTGCTATATCAGAGCTATTTGAAATCTATCCCTAAAAGGGTATATAATATTCAAGGTGCACATTGGGTCATTCAGAATAACTTCACACACACCCGCTACTGTGTATTTCCAAGTCTAATTCTGGCACTAAACCCATACCTGTCACCCAGCGCCTAAATACTAGGCCTCAAATTTATATCCAGCTAAATCTGTCCCTAGTGCTGTAGCTGGGCGAGTTATTTAGTGTCCGTTCAAGCACATTTCTTGTTCTGGGTTGAAATACAATTCCCAATTTAGCAATTTCATAATTTAGTGGTTTCTGCTATATCAGAGCTATTTGAAATCTATCCCTAAAAGGGTATATACCGTAATATTCAAGGTGCACATTGGGTCATTCAGAATAACTTCACACACACCCGCTACTGTGTATTTCCAAGTCTAATTCTGGCACTAAACCCATACCTGTCACCCAGCGCCTAAATACTAGGCCTCAAATTTATATCCCGCTAAATCTGTCCTTAGTGCTGTAGCTGGGCGAGTTATTTAGTGTCCGTTCAAGCACATTTCTTGTTCTGGGTTGAAATACAATTCCCAATTTAGCAATTTCATAATTTAGTGGTTTCTGCTATATCAGAGCTATTTGAAATCTATCCCTAAAAGGGTATATAATATTCAAGGTGCACATTGGGTCATTCAGAATAACTTCACACACACCCGCTACTGTGTATTTCCAAGTCTAATTCTGGCACTAAACCCATACCTGTCACCCAGCGCCTAAATACTAGGCCTCAAATTTATATCCCGCTAAATCTGTCCTTAGTGCTGTAGCTGGGCGAGTTATTTAGTGTCCGTTCAAGCACATTTCTTGTTCTGGGTTGAAATACAATTCCCAATTTAGCAATTTCATAATTTAGTGGTTTCTGCTATATCAGAGCTATTTGAAATCTATCCCTAAAAGGGTATATAATATTCAAGGTGCACATTGGGTCATTCAGAATAACTTCACACACACCCGCTACTGTGTATTTCCAAGTCTAATTCTGGCACTAAACCCATACCTGTCACCCAGCGCCTAAATACTAGGCCTCAAATTTATATCCCGCTAAATCTGTCCTTAGTGCTGTAGCTGGGCGAGTTATTTAGTGTCCGTTCAAGCACATTTCTTGTTCTGGGTTGAAATACAATTCCCAATTTAGCAATTTCATAATTTAGTGGTTTCTGCTATATCAGAGCTATTTGAAATCTATCCCTAAAAGGGTATATAATATTCAAGGTGCACATTGGGTCATTCAGAATAACTTCACACACACCCGCTACTGTGTATTTCCAAGTCTAATTCTGGCACTAAACCCATACCTGTCACCCAGCGCCTAAATACTAGGCCTCAAATTTATATCCCGCTAAATCTGTCCCTAGTGCTGTAGCTGGGCGAGTTATTTAGTGTCCGTTCAAGCACATTTCTTGTTCTGGGTTGAAATACAATTCCCAATTTAGCAATTTCATAATTTAGTGGTTTCTGCTATATCAGAGCTATTTGAAATCTATCCCTAAAAGGGTATATAATATTCAAGGTGCACATTGGGTCATTCAGAATAACTTCACACACACCCGCTACTGTGTATTTCCAAGTCTAATTCTGGCACTAAACCCATACCTGTCACCCAGCGCCTAAATACTAGGCCTCAAATTTATATCCCGCTAAATCTGTCCCTAGTGCTGTAGCTGGGCGAGTTATTTAGTGTCCGTTCAAGCACATTTCTTGTTCTGGGTTGAAATACAATTCCCAATTTAGCAATTTCATAATTTAGTGGTTTCTGCTATATCAGAGCTATTTGAAATCTATCCCTAAAAGGGTATATAATATTCAAGGTGCACATTGGGTCATTCAGAATAACTTCACACACACCCGCTACTGTGTATTTCCAAGTCTAATTCTGGCACTAAACCCATACCTGTCACCCAGCGCCTAAATACTAGGCCTCAAATTTATATCCCGCTAAATCTGTCCCTAGTGCTGTAGCTGGGCGAGTTATTTAGTGTCCGTTCAAGCACATTTCTTGTTCTGGGTTGAAATACAATTCCCAATTTAGCAATTTCATAATTTAGTGGTTTCTGCTATATCAGAGCTATTTGAAATCTATCCCTAAAAGGGTATATAATATTCAAGGTGCACATTGGGTCATTCAGAATAACTTCACACACACCCGCTACTGTGTATTTCCAAGTCTAATTCTGGCACTAAACCCATACCTGTCACCCAGCGCCTAAATACTAGGCCTCAAATTTATATCCCGCTAAATCTGTCCCTAGTGCTGTAGCTGGGCGAGTTATTTAGTGTCCGTTCAAGCACATTTCTTGTTCTGGGTTGAAATACAATTCCCAATTTAGCAATTTCATAATTTAGTGGTTTCTGCTATATCAGAGCTATTTGAAATCTATCCCTAAAAGGGTATATAATATTCAAGGTGCACATAGGGTCATTCAGAATAACTTCACACACCCGCTACTGTGCATTTCCAAATCTAATTCTGTCACTAAACCCATACCTGTCACCCAGCGCCTAAATACTAGGCCTCAAATTTATATCCCGCTAAATCTCTCGTTACCGCTGTCCTGTTGTGGCTGGGAAAGTTATTTAGTGTCCGTCAAAGCACATTTTTTGTTCTGGGTTGAAATACAATTCCCAATTTAGCAATTTCATAATTTAGTCGTTTCTGCTATATCAGAGCTATTTGAAATCTATCCCTAAAAGGGTAGATCATATTGAAGGTGCACATAGGGTCATTCAGAATAACTTCACACACACGCTTCTGTGCATTTCCAAGTCTAATTCTGTCACTAAATCCATACCGGTCACCCAGCGCCTAAATACTAGGCCTCAAATTTATATCCCGCTGAATTTGAATACAATACATTGGGCCAAATAATATATTTGTTGTTGTGGTGAACCATAACAATGAGAAAAACATCTAGTAAGGGACGCGGACGTGGACATGGTCGTGGTGGTGTTAGTGGACCCTCTGGTGCTGGGAGAGGACGTGGCCGTTCTGCCACATCCACACGTCCTAGTGTACCAACTACCTCAGGTCCCAGTAGCCGCCAGAATTTACAGCGATATATGGTGGGGCCCAATGCCGTTCTAAGGATGGTAAGGCCTGAGCAGGTACAGGCATTAGTCAATTGGGTGGCCGACAGTGGATCCAGCACGTTCACATTATCTCCCACCCAGTCTTCTGCAGAAAGCGCACAGATGGCGCCTGAAAACCAACCCCATCAGTCTGTCACATCACCCCCATGCATACCAGGGAAACTGTCTCAGCCTCAAGTTATGCAGCAGTCTCTTATGCTGTTTGAAGACTCCGCTGGCAGGGTTTCCCAAGGGCATCCACCTAGCCCTTCCCCAGCGGTGAAAGACATAGAATGCACTGACGCACAACCACTTATGTTTCCTGATGATGAGGACATGGGAATACCACCTCAGCATGTCTCTGATGATGACGAAACACAGGTGCCAACTGCTGCGTCTTTCTGCAGTGTGCAGACTGAACAGGAGGTCAGGGATCAAGACTGGGTGGAAGACGATGCAGGGGACGATGAGGTCCTAGACCCCACATGGAATGAAGGTCGTGCCACTGACTTTCACAGTTCGGAGGAAGAGGCAGTGGTGAGACCGAGCCAACAGCGTAGCAAAAGAGGGAGCAGTGGGCAAAAGCAGAACACCCGCCGCCAAGAGACTCCGCCTGCTACTGACCGCCGCCATCTGGGACCGAGCACCCCAAAGGCAGCTTCAAGGAGTTCCCTGGCATGGCACTTCTTCAAACAATGTGCTGACGACAAGACCCGAGTGGTTTGCACGCTGTGCCATCAGAGCCTGAAGCGAGGCATTAACGTTCTGAACCTGAGCACAACCTGCATGACCAGGCACCTGCATGCAAAGCATGAACTGCAGTGGAGTAAACACCTTAAAACCAAGGAAGTCACTCAGGCTCCCCCTGCTACCTCTTCTGCTGCTGCCGCCTCGGCCTATTCTGCTGCTGCCGCCTCGGCCTCTTCCTCCGCCTCTGGAGGAACGTTGGCACCTGCCGCCCAGCAAACAGGGGATGTACCACCAACACCACCACCACCACCTCCGTCACCAAGCGTCTCAACCATGTCACACGCCAGCGTTCAGCTCTCCATCTCACAAACATTTGATAGAAAGCGTAAATTCCCACCTAGCCACCCTCGATCCCTGGCCCTGAATGCCAGCATTTCTAAACTACTGGCCTATGAAATGCTGTCATTTAGGCTGGTGGACACAGACAGCTTCAAACAGCTCATGTCGCTTGCTGTCCCACAGTATGTTGTTCCCAGCCGGCACTACTTCTCCAAGAGAGCCGTGCCTTCCCTGCACAACCAAGTATCCGATAAAATCAAGTGTGCACTGCGCAACGCCATCTGTGGCAAGGTCCACCTAACCACAGATACGTGGACCAGTAAGCACGGCCAGGGACGCTATATCTCCCTAACTGCACACTGGGTAAATGTAGTGGCAGCTGGGCCCCAGGCGGAGAGCTGTTTGGCGCACGTCCTTCCGCCGCCAAGGATCGCAGGGCAACATTCTTTGCCTCCTGTTGCCACCTCCTCCTTCTCGGCTTCCTCCTCCTCTTCTTCCACCTGCTCATCCAGTCAGCCACACACCTTCACCACCAACTTCAGCACAGCCCGGGGTAAACGTCAGCAGGCCATTCTGAAACTCATATGTTTGGGGGACAGGCCCCACACCGCACAGGAGTTGTGGCGGGGTATAGAACAACAGACCGACGAGTGGTTGCTGCCGGTGAGCCTCAAGCCCGGCCTGGTGGTGTGTGATAATGGGCGAAATCTCGTTGCAGCTCTGGGACTAGCCAATTTGACGCACATCCCTTGCTTGGCGCATGTGCTGAATTTGGTGGTGCAGAAGTTCATTCACAACTACCCCGACATGTCAGAGCTGCTGCATAAAGTGCGGGCCGTCTGTTCGCGCTTCCGGCGTTCACATCCTGCTGCTGCTCGCCTGTCTGCGCTACAGCGTAACTTCGGCCTTCCCGCTCACCGCCTCATATGCGACGTGCCCACCAGGTGGAACTCCACCTTGCACATGCTGGACAGACTGTGCGAGCAGCAGCAGGCCATAGTGGAGTTTCAGCTGCAGCACGCACGGGTCAGTCGCACTACAGAACAGCACCACTTCACCACCAATGACTGGGCCTCCATGCGAGACCTGTGTGCCCTGTTGCGCTGTTTCGAGTACTCCACCAACATGGCCAGTGGCGATGACACCGTATCAGCGTTACAATACCACTTCTATGTCTCCTTGAGAAAACACTTAGGGCGATGATGGAAGAGGAGGTGGCCCAGGAGGAGGAGGAGGAGGAGGAAGAGGGGTCATTTTTAGCACTTTCAGGCCAGTCTCTTCGAAGTGACTCAGAGGGAGGTTTTTGGCAACACAGAGGACAGCTTGTCCTTACCCCTGGGCAGCCTGGCACACATGAGCGACTACATGCTGCAGTGCCTGCGCAATGACAGCAGAGTTGCCCACATTTTAACCTGTGTGGACTACTGGGTTGCCACCCTGCTGGATCCACGCTACAAAGACAATGTGCCCACCTTACTTCCTGCACTGGAGCGTGATAGGAAGATGCGCGAGTACAAGCGCACGTTGGTAGACGCGCTACTGAGAGCATTCCCAAATGTCACAGGGGAACAAGTGGAAGCCCAAGGCCAAGGCAGAGGAGGAGCAAGAGGTCGCCAAGGCAGCTGTGTCACGGCCAGCTCCTCTGAGGGCAGGGTTAGCATGGCAGAGATGTGGAAAACTTTTGTCAACACGCCACAGCTAACTGCACCACCACCTGATACGCAACGTGTTAGCAGGAGGCAACATTTCACTAACATGGTGGAACAGTACGTGTGCACACCCCTCCACGTACTGACTGATGGTTCGGCCCCATTCAACTTCTGGGTCTCTAAATTGTCCACGTGGCCAGAGCTAGCCTTTTATGCCTTGGAGGTGCTGGCCTGCCCGGCAGCCAGCGTTTTGTCTGAACGTGTATTCAGCACGGCAGGGGGCGTCATTACAGACAAACGCAGCCGCCTGTCTACAGCCAATGTGGACAAGCTGACGTTCATAAAAATGAACCAGGCATGGATCCCACAGGACCTGTCCGTCCCTTGTCCAGATTAGACATTAACTACCTCCCCATAACCATATATTATTGGACTCCAGGGCACTTCCTCATTCAATCCTATTTTTATTTTCATTTTACCATTATATTGCGAGGCTACCCAAAGTTGAATGAACCTCTCCTCTGCCTGTGTGCTAGGCCTAAATATATGCCAATGGACTGTTGCAGTGGTGGGTGACGTGAAGCCTCATTCTCTGCTATGACATGCAGACTAATTCTCTGCTGACATGAAGACAGATTCTCTGTTACGGGACCTCCCTCCTCTGCCTGGGTGCTGGGCCTAAATATATGCCAATGGACTGTTGCAGTGGTGGGTGACGTGAAGCCTGATTCTCTGCTATGACATGCAGACTAATTCTCTGCTGACATGAAGACAGATTCTCTGTTACGGGACCTCTCTCCTCTGCCTGTGTGTGTGCTGGGCCTAAATATATGCCAATGGACTGTTGCAGTGGTGGCTGACGTGAAGCCTCATTCTCTGCTATGACATGCAGACTAATTCTCTGCTGACATGAAGCCAGATTGTCTGTTACGGGACCTCTCTCCTCTGCCTGTGTGTGTGCTGGGCCTAAATATATGCCAATGGACTGTTGCAGTGGTGGCTGACGTGAAGCCTCATTCTCTGCTATGACATGCAGACTAATTCTCTGCTGACATGAAGACAGATTCTCTGTTACGGGACCTCTCTCCTCTGCCTGTGTGTGTGCTGGGCCTAAATATATGCCAATGGACTGTTGCAGTGGTGGCTGACGTGAAGCCTCATTCTCTGCTATGACATGCAGACTAATTCTCTGCTGACATGAAGCCAGATTGTCTGTTACGGGACCTCTCTCCTCTGCCTGTGTGTGTGCTGGGCCTAAATATATGCCAATGGACTGTTGCAGTGGTGGCTGACGTGAAGCCTCATTCTCTGCTATGACATGCAGACTAATTCTCTGCTGACATGAAGACAGATTCTCTGTTACGGGACCTCCCTCCTCTGCCTGGGTGCTGGGCCTAAATATATGCCAATGGACTGTTGCAGTGGTGGCTGACGTGAAGCCTCATTCTCTGCTATGACATGCAGACTAATTCTCTGCTGACATGAAGACAGATTCTCTGTTACGGGACCTCCCTCCTCTGCCTGGGTGCTGGGCCTAAATATATGCCAATGGACTGTTGCAGTGGTGGGTGACGTGAAGCCTCATTCTCTGCTATGACATGCAGACTGATTCTCTGCTGACATGAAGCCAGATTGTCTGTTACGGGACCTCCCTCCTCTGCCTGGGTGCTGGGCCTAAATATATGCCAATGGACTGTTGCAGTGGTGGCTGACGTGAAGCCTCATTCTCTGCTATGACATGCAGACTGATTCTCTGCTGACATGAAGCCAGATTGTCTGTTACGGGACCTCTCTCCTCTGCCTGTGTGCTAGGCCTAAATATATGCCAATGGACTGTTGCAGTGGTGGCTGACGTGAAGCCTCATTCTCTGCTATGACATGCAGACTAATTCTCTGCTGACATGAAGCCAGATTGTCTGTTACGGGACCTCTCTCCTCTGCCTGGGTGCTGGGCCTAAATTTATGACAATGGACTGTTGCAGTGGTGGCTGACGTGAAGCCTGATTCTCTGCTATGACATGCAGACTGATTCTCTGCTGACATGAAGCCAGATCCTCTGTTACGGGACCTCTCTCCTCTGCCTGTGTGTGTGCTGGGCCTAAATATATGCCAATGGACTGTTGCAGTGGTGGCTGACGTGAAGCCTCATTCTCTGCTATGACATGCAGACTGATTCTCTGCTGACATGAAGCCAGATTCTCTGTTACGGGACCTCTCTCCTCTGCCTGTGTGTGTGCTGGGCCTAAATATATGCCAATGGACTGTTGCAGTGGTGGCTGACGTGAAGCCTCATTCTCTGCTATGACATGCAGACTAATTCTCTGCTGACATGAAGACAGATTCTCTGTTACGGGACCTCCCTCCTCTGCCTGGGTGCTGGGCCTAAATATATGCCAATGGACTGTTGCAGTGGTGGCTGACGTGAAGCCTCATTCTCTGCTATGACATGCAGACTAATTCTCTGCTGACATGAAGACAGATTCTCTGTTACGGGACCTCTCTCCTCTGCCTGGGTGCCGGGGCCTAAATATCTGAGAATGGACTGTTCCAGTGGTGGGTGACGGGAAGCCAGATTCTCTGCTATGGAACCTCTCTCCAATTGATTTTGGTTAATTTTTATTTATTTAATTTTTATTTTAATTCATTTCCCTATCCACATTTGTTTGCAGGGGATTTACCTACATGTTGCTGCCTTTTGCAGCCCTCTAGCTCTTTCCTGGGCTGTTTTACAGCCTTTTTAGTGCCGAAAAGTTTGGGTCCCCATTGACTTCAATGGGGTTCGGGTTCGGGACGAAGTTCGGATCGGGTTCGGATCCCGAACCCGAACATTTCCGGGATGTTCGGCCGAACTTCTCGAACCCGAACATCCAGGTGTTCGCTCAACTCTACTTGTCACATTGTCCACAGCGCACTCAACCGAAGCCCACATAAAAAGGGGGGAAGGAGAGAGAGGGGACAGATGAAGGAAACCATGTATGCCCAAAAAAATTATTGTTACACATATTGTACCGAATAATGCAATTCAGGACACTATTCTACAAACCGGATTCCAAAAAAGTTGGGAACTTACACTAAACAAATTGTGAATAAAAACTGAATGCAATGATGTGGAGATGGCAAATGTCAATATTTTATTTGTAATAGAACGTAGATGACAGATCAAACGTTTAATCCGAGTAAATGTATCATTTTAAAGGAAAAATACATTGATTCAAATTTTCACGGTGTCAACAAATCCCAAAAAGTTGGGACAAGTAGCAATAAGAGGCTGGAAAAAGTAAATTTGAGCATAACGAAAAGCTGGAAGACCAACTAACACTAATTAGGTCAATTGGCAACATGATTGGGTATAAAAAGAGCTTCTCAGAGTGGCAGTGTCTCTCAGAAGCCAAGATGGGTAGAGGATCACCAATTCCCACAATGTTGCGCAGAAAGATAGTGGAGCAATATCAGAAAGGTGTTACCCAGCGAAAAATTGCAAAGACTTTGCATCTATCATCATCAACTGTGCATAACATCATCCGAAGATTCTGAGAATCTGGAACAATCTCTGTGCGTAAGGGTCAAGGCCGTAAAACCATACTGGATGCCCGTGATCTCCGGGCCCTTAAACGACACTGCACCACAAACAGGAATGCTACTGTAAAGGAAATCACAGAATGGGCTCAGGAATACTTCCAGAAACCATTGTCAGTAAACACAATCCACCGTGCCATCCGCCGTTGCCAGCTGAAACTCTACAGTGCAAAAAAGAAGCCATTTCTAAGCAAGATCCAAAAGCTCAGGCGTTTTCACTGGGCCAGGGATCATTTAAAATGGAGTGTGGCAAAATGGAAGACTGTTCTGTGATCAGACGAGTCACGATTCAAAGTTCTTTTTGGAAATCTGGGACGCCATGTCATCCGGACCAAAGAGGACAAGGACAACCCAAGTTGTTATCAACGCTCAGTTCAGAAGCCTGCATCTCTGATGGTATGGGGTTGCATGAGTGCGTGTGGCATGGGCAGCTTGCATATCTGGAAAGGCACCATCAATGCAGAAAAATATATTCAGGTTCTAGAACAACATATGCTCCCATCCAGACGTCATCTCTTTCAGGGAAGACCCTGCATTTTTCAACAAGATAATGCCTGACCACATTCCGCATCAATCACAACATCATGGCTGCGTAGGAGAAGGATCCGGGTACTGAAATGGCCAGTCTGCAGTCCAGATCTTTCACCTATAGAGAACATTTGGCGCATCATAAAGAGGAAGGTGCAACAAAATAGGCCCAAGACGATTGAACAGTTAGAGGCCTGTATTAGACAAGAATGGGAGAGCATTCCTATTTCTAAACTTGAGAAACTGGTCTCCTCGGTCCCCAGACGTCTGTTGAGTGTTGTAAGAAGAAGGGGAGATGCCACACAGTGGTAAAAATGGCCTTGTCCCAACTTTTTGGGGATTTGTTGACACCATGAAATTCTGATTCAACATATTTTTCCCTTAAAATGGTACATTTTCTCAGTTTAAACTTTTGTTCCGTGATTTATGTTCTATTCTGAATAAAATATTAGAAGTTGGCACCTCCACATCATTGCATTCAGTTTTTATTCACGATTTGTATAGTGTCCCAACTTTTTGGGAATCCGGTTTGTATGTACATGACAAGAGCATCGGGTCCTTCAATTTGCATCATCCTAAAGGAACCTCAGACAACGATCCAGAGACTTCTTTATGCTTCATTTTAGGAAAAGGAGAGACATTGTAAAATTCCGGCTGGCGCCGAAGTGAAGAAACGGTGATCATGTGAAAAGAGTGCACAGTACATGTACAAATCTAAGAAAAAGAGAAGGAAAAGAGAAAAATATATTATAGTATGTGAAAAAAATATTACCCAGAATAGAAACCTGTGAATAAAAGTTCCTCATTAAGACCCCGAGGGGATAAGCTATCCAAATTTAAAATCCATCGGGATTCAGCTTTAAGTAGACATTGTGTCATGTGTATACCCTTAATATTGTGCTGGATCTTTTCTAAACCCACCACCTCCAAACCATTATACTTACCAGTGTGATAATCCAAAAAGTGGGTGGCCACAGAAGTGAGAGGTTTCTCCTTTTCAGACCTATCCCGTGCAGCCAGAGTAATGTTAGGCCCCTTTCACACGGGCGGGTTTTCCGTGCGGGTGCGATGCGTGCGGTGAACGCACTGCACCCGCACTGAATCCTGACCCATTCATTTCTATGGGACTGTGCACACGAGCGGTGATTTTCACGCATCACTTGTGCGTTGCGTGAAAATCGCAGCATGCTCCTCTTTGTGCTTTTTTCACGTAACGCAGGCCCTATAGAAATGAATGGGGTTGCGTGAAAATCGCATGCATCCGCAAGCAAGTGCGGATGCGGTGCGATTTTCACGCATGGGTTCTAGGTGACAGTCTATTCACTGTATTATTTTCCCTTATAACATGGTTATAAGGGAAAATAATAGCATTCTGAATACAGAATGCTTAGTATAATAGTGCTGGAAGGGTTAAAAATAATAAAAAAGTTAACTCACCTTCTCCTCTTGTTCGGGTAGATGCCGGTCTGTTCTTTAGCTGTGGGCTGAAGGACCTGTGGTGATGTCAGATCACATGCTCCATCACCATGGTGATGGACCATGTGATTGGAGCATGTGATCTGACGTCACTACAGGTCATTCAGCCCACAGCTAAAGAACAGACCGGCATCTACCCGAACAAGAGGAGAAGGTGAGTTAACTTTTTTATTATTTTTAACCCTTCCAGCACTATTATACTAAGCATTCTGTATATAGAATGCTATTATTTTCCCTTATAACCATGTTATAAGGGAAAATAATACAATCTTCAGAACATCAATCCCAAGCCCGAACTTCTGTGAAGAAGTTCGGGTTTGGGTACCAAACATGCGCGATTTTTCTCACGCGAGTGCAAAACGCATGACAATGTTTTGCACTCGCGCAGAAAAATCGCGCATTTTCCCGCAACGCACCCGCCTCTTATCCGGGCAAAAAACATGACGCCTGTGTGAAAGAGGCCTTAGACATATGCTGCTGGATTCGTTTCCGTAGTCCCTGTGAGGTCTGCCCCACATATACTTTCTTACATGGACAAATTATGCCATATATGATATTTCTTGTGCGGCAGTTGATGTAGTGCTTGAGGCGTATTAGCCCCCCTCCTTTGAGGTAAGACATTTCCGGCCGCTATACAGGCCGTCATCGGTAAACAATGGCTGGTGCTTATTTTCAGCGCACATTAGATGTACTGGGCCGCCCCCTCCCTCTTCGTCTCTTCCCTTCCTCCTCCCACTGACCACCTGCATGGAGGGTTGCCGCCCCCACGCCCCCCCTTTTGCCGCCTCAACACAGGTGATTTCTGATCGTTATTAGCAATTATTATGTGTGTATATAAGGACCTATTGTGGTATTCAGAAACAGGCACCCCTGAGGAAGCCAGCAGAGCCTGGCGATACGCGTTGGGCTTGTTTCCTAACCACCACGCATACCCCCACTACGTCATCTTTAATGATAAGTATTACAGCTCTCCAATAATTTTATTGTTGATGGATTACACACATTTTACTTTTCTGTCTATCTGTATGTGTGGGGGACTGTTTATGGTGTTGTGGTGAGTCAGGAGGGCATGTGTATATTATTAGTTCACATGGCCCAGATTCATTGTATACAATGTTTTTAATTAATTTTTTGTCGTGTCTGTTGTCCTTAATAAATTTGATATTTTTATAGATGTGCGGCTACTATCTCGGTATTCTTTTGAATTACTCTCATTCCAATTTTGATGTGCCCCCGTTCTTTTTGATTACATGTTTAATCTTATTGACTCATTGTTTTATGTCATATCCAGTAAAAGTCATATTTTAGAATATTCTGTCTATAGAGTAATTTTTGATTAATTTGGGAGTGTGACTATATACCTCGCACGCGCAATTGAAGTGCACTGAGGTTGTCTGATAATTTTTAGAAAAAAAAGACAGAAAAAGGATTTATAGGTGCAGGGAAAGGATAGGGAGGAATCATTTCATAGCATCTTAGTACAGGGAGAGACGTCAGAAGGCGCTAGGAAAGCGATTTACAAGTGCAGGGTAAGATTATTTATATATATTTAAATACGCATTTCACTTCTGCTGTTATTTCTGTTGAAAGCGTATAGGGACATATTTTAGTAAAAAAGAAAAAATATACGCTCTGCACTGTTGCAGTTATTTCTGGTGAAAGCATATAGGGGTGTATTTCAGTACTCCAAGAAAAATATATGCATTTCACCCTTTAAGTTTTTTCAGGTCAAAGTGTAGAGGGTCGTATTTCAGTCCAACAAGAAAAATATATTCTCAGTGCATTTCTGCATTTAATTCTGGTGAAAGCGTATAGTGGCCTATTTCAGTACAACAAGAAAAATATACTCTCGGTTCAATTCTGCTATTATTTTTTGGTGAAAGCGTATAGTGGCCTATTTCAGTCCAACAAGAAAAATATATTCTCAGTTCATATCTGCAGTTATTTCTGTTGAAAGCGTATAGGGGCGTATTTCAGTAAAAAAAGAAAAATATATACGCACTTCACTCTTTAGTTTTTTTCTGGTGAAAGCGTATAGGGGCGTATTTCAGTCCAGCAAGAAAAATATATTTCATTATAGAAAGAAAAAAATATACGCACTTTAGCTGGTGCACTTATTTGTGACAAAATCGTTTATTGGCCCATTTCAATACAGAAAGAAAAATATATACGCACTTCACTGGTGCATTTATTTCTGCTAAAAGCGTTTACTGGCCTATTTCAGTGCAAAAAGATAAATATATTCTCAGTTCACGTCGGTGGCGGTTATATGTGTTGAAAGCGTTTAGTGGCCTATTTCAGTACATAAAGAAAAATATATACGCACTTCACTGGTGCATTTATTTCTGCTGAAATCGTTTGGTGGCCTATTTCAGTACAAAAAGAAAAATATATTCTCAGTTCACGTTGGCGGTTGAAAGCATGGCTGGGAGTCAGCATTGTGGCAGCAGTGGGAGGTCGGGAACCAAACGTCCCCAGGGTAGAGCGCATGCTTCGCAGCAGCCTACCTACCCAGGAAGTAGTGTTATATGTGTTATATGTGTTATTTTGTATTTCAGTACAAAAAGAAAAATACATTCTCAATTTGCGGCAGTTATATGTGTTGAAAGCGTTTAGCGGTCTATTTTAGTGCAAAAAGAAAAGTACATTCTCAGTTTACGTCGGCGGCGGTTATATGTGTTGAAAGCGTTTAGTGGCCTATTTTAGTACAAACAGGAAAATACAGTACATTCTCAGTTCACGGCGGCGCCGAATACATGTGTTTAAAGCATTTAGGGGCCTATTTCAGTAGAAAAATAAAAATATATTCTCAGTTCACATCAGCGATTGCTATATGTCTTGAAAGTGTTTAGTGGTCTATTTCAGTACAAGAAGACAAATACATTCTCAGTTCACGTCGGCGGCGGTTATATGTGCTAAAATCTTTATTGAAGTATTTTGGTCTAAAAACAAAATTTATTCAGTGGCTAGCGCTGCGGTTATATGCAGTAAAATCTCCATGATATCTCCATGATAAATCTGCAGAGTGGGAACCTCGTGTGGCTTCTACACACTTTCAAAATAATCCTTCAGTGGGGCAAATAGATGCCGGATGACCAGGATGCTCTATGACCCTTCCAGGAGCTGCTGTCGGGAGCAGTGGTTCATTTCTCAGACGTCCGTATAGTGCGGGGGGAATCCGAAGACCCTCTCCATCTCCGTGCTCCATTATATGTGGTAAAATCTTTATTGACGTATTTCAGTCGACGTTATATGTGGTAAAACCTTTTGGGACGTATTTCAGTCGAAAAACTAATTTTATTCAGCGTTCAGTGCTGCAGTTATATGCGGTAAAATCTTTATTGACGTATTTCGGTGGAAAAACTAATTTTATTCAGTGTTCAGCACTGCGGTTATATGCAGTAAAATCTTTATTGAAGTATTTCAGTTGGAATTGAAAATTTATTCTGCGGTCATCGCTTCGGTTATATGCGGTAAACTCTTTAGTGACATATCTTGATGAACTTTGCGACTCTTCCAGGCTCAAAGCTATCTTGATGCTTTGTCTTCTCATTGTCTGTAGCTACTAGAGGCCTGTTCATGCCAGGCAAGTTCCCCCAGAAGTATCTGGGTCAATGGTGAGCAGCCAATATCGCACTTGCATCAATCTTGACAGGATTCGTCTCCAGGTGGGGAGAAATAGTTTTTTGGAATGCTTTCTCCATCGCAACCCCGTCGTTGAATAAACAAAAGACTGGTGGATTAAATTTATTAAATATTAAATTGAATCAAAACTTGATTAAAATTATAAAAAAGTAAACTTAAATTTGCCAATATATTATCCCAATCTTCGAGGGAAATTCATGGACAATCAATTTGCCAAGTCTTTTGTGACAGAGAACATGTATTATTAAATTGGGTTTTAAGCAACACTTTATAAAGGAGAAATTTTAACCTTCTGTTCTGTTCCATATTCCCTATAAATGAATAGATGATGCGGCCACTCTGTGGCCTCCTCATGCTGCTGCCTTCTCAACAATCTCTCGTCGTCGTGCCACCCTCTGTCCCCCTCATGCTGCTGCCACCTCCGCAATCTCATGTCGTCGTGCCACTCTGTGGCCTCCTCATGCTGCTGCCACCTCCACACTATGTCGCCTTGCCACTCTGTGGTCTTCTGATGCTGCTGCCACCTCCAGAGTCTGTCATTGTGCCACTCGGTGTCCTCCTACTGATGCTGCTGCTGCTGCCACCTCCAGACTCTGTCATTGTGCACTCGGTGGCTTCCTCATACTGCTGCCACCTCCACACTCGGTCATTGTGCCACTCGGTAGCCTCCTCATACTGCTGCCAACTCCAGACTCTGTCATTGTGCCTCTAGGTGGCCTCCTCCTAATGCTGCCAACTCCAGACTCTATCATTGTGCCACTCGGTGGCCTTCTCCTGATGCTACTGCTGCTGCTGCCACCTCCAGACACTGTCATTGTGCTACTCGGTAGCCTTCTCATACTGCTGCCACCTCCATACTCTGTCATTGTGATACTTGGTGGCCTCCTCATACTGCTGCCACCTCCAGACTCTGTCATTGTGCCACTCTGTGGCCTCCTCATACTGCTTCCACCTCCAGACCCTGTCATTGGGCCACTCTGTGGACTTCTCATGCTGTTCCCACCATCCCCACTTCATGACTGGACCACTATTTTGGCTTTTGGCCTGGCTGACATCATCATTTATTTGACCTTTCTTCTGATCTGTCAGAAGGAAGGAAAAATGAGACGCACAACCCATGCTGTCTGTGTAGTAGCTGTAAGGCCTATATGGTTCCATCAGAATTGGCGTATGATTTGGTAGCCAAAAGCAGAAGTGGGTGCAAAACACAGAAGACATGCAAATTTTCCATTCACGTGTCATCTCTGTTTTAGATCTATGACTTAATAGGATGGAAGATAATTTCAGTCATCCACTAAACCTTCCCTACTAACTACCCTTCCCCAATAAGACACAGGAATACCTACTTGGATAAAGAGGCCTACTCGGCTCAATTTATTAAACATTTACATAATTCACCAAATAATAAAACACAGAAAACATATCAAAAGCATATCAAAATACATGACAACATTCCAAACTTTGAAATACTAATAGGATCCTAGAAGGCAACAAGGCAAGCCATTCTCCTCACTCTTCCCTCCATTTTCATACCACCTTACCCTTGGCCGCGGTCACCGACCCAAGGGCACGAATCCGCCAATTTTAATTCCATCTACCCCTGTGGCCCATTTTGCCAAACAGGGGCCCCAACCACCAGCTTACCGATCCTCATGCGATGCACGCTCCAACTTGTCATGCACCTATTAAGCCTTGAATTGCCTTCCAGGACCCTCCGGTTAACCTGCCCATAAGAATACTCCCCTAACATAATAACAGGGCGGGTGGGCGCGAACCGTGACAAATCCCTGCACGCCGGTGAGAGGTGACTCCTCCCCCAGGCATATATAATGCCCGCGAAATTCCTAACCCAACCCCTAACCCACCATAAACCTTAACCCTTTGTCTGCCTTCAACTTCCCCCTAAGTCAAGTTACACTGCGCTATGCTGCGCCCCGCTCCGTTGCTCTCATGACTTAATAGGATGGAAGATAATTTCAGTCATCCACTAAACCTTCCCTACTAACTACCCTTCCCCAATAAGACACAGGAATACCTACTTGGATAAAGAGGCCTACTCGGCCCAATTTATTAAACATTTACATAATTCACCAAATAATAAAACACAGAAAACATATCAAAAATCACTAATAGGATCCTAGAAGGCAACAAGGCAAGCCATTCTCCTCACTCTTCCCTCCATTTTCATACCACCTTACCCTTGGCCGCGGTCACCGACCCAAGGGCACGAATCCGCCAATTCTAATTCCATCTACCCCTGTGGCCCATTTTGCCAAACAGGGGCCCCAACCACCAGCTTACCGATCCTCATGCGATGCACGCTCCAACTTGTCATGCACCTATTAAGCCTTGAATTGCCTTCCAGGACCCTCCGGTTAACCTGCCACCAACGACCTTAGGTGAAACCTCACCTATGGGCGTCCTGCCACACCCTCAAAGCTGTCTCCAATCCCTCCTGAAGCCCCAGGGCCCACATGTCGATACCCACATCATTGAGATGAACCCCGTCATCCCTAAGGAACTGAGGCGAAGCCGCCTCCAATTCTCGGTGACGCACCACTATGCCGCCATGCCGCCGCACAAAGCGGCCCACCTCCTTATTCAGCTTCGCCCTAGCCTTATTAATCCGGACAACCGACCGCGCCAAGCGCCAAACCCTCCGAGCGACCACCTCCGAGCACACCACCAACAGCCCCGGAAAATCACACCACAACCGCAACAAATCCAACTTTATATCCCGAATCACTTCCCTAGAACTACGCACCCCCAAGTCATTGCCCCCCACATGCAAAACCAAAATATCCGGCGCCCTGTCCAAAGCAACTGACGCATGGAATTCTTGAAGAACCCGTCCCCATAACAACCTCCGCAAACCAATCCACCGAATTCGCAACTCATCTGGTAGAAAACCCAACTGCCTGCCGTTCCTTCTCACATCCGCACGCATGGCTCCCCAATGAACGTAGGAATGTCCAAGAATCCACGCCAAACACGGTGAAGCACCTAAAAAACAAGACGATCAGACTTGCCGACTAGAAAACAACATGACAAATGCCCACAATCACAACCACAGGTTACAACAGGTGAGGACGAATATACGAACGATAACAAGCAGATTCCCACCTCCCTATCCGCTTGATAGCTTCCTCGCCCAAACCCCACCTAGCCGCCTCAGTCGCCGCGCCAATCCTGAAAGAATGAGACGCAAACTCCAGAGCAGGGAAACCCGCGGCCGACAAACATTTCCGAAAAACAGCCACAAATTGAAAACGAGACAATGCCGAACCATCCCTATGCATCAATAAAGATCCCGGAACATCAGGCCGAACCCGCAAAAATTCCTCCACACACGTCAACGGACACAAAACCGACCCCCTCAATGCACGCAACACAATCCTCACCCCTTTGCTCCCCTGGTCAGTATTAGACCTGCGCAACACGCAACACAGCCCATCCTCACAAAAGGAAATGTCTTCGCGTAACAAACCGCCCCCTAACAACCGACTCCTAGACACCAACTCCGAGACCCGAAAAGCACCAAAAAAAAGCCAAAGAAAAAGCAGCTCTAAACAAACTCACTTCAAAAACAGACGAACACACCACCCCCGCCTGTTCCCACAACTTCTGCAACACCGCAAATGAAACCGGACGACGAGCATCCAGCCTCGTAACACTACGCCGGTACCCTTTTAAAGCCTGCCGCACCAAAAAACTCCTAGACACATCCGGCTGACCCCGCAAGCGCAACCAAAAAGCCACTGCTGCCACCTGCTTAGAGGCTACCGAAAAAGACACGCCCGAACTGAACGACACCCCCACATAATACAACAATAAGGAGTGAAAATCCTCCAACTCCCCACAGCCACCCACTTGCTCGATTAACCTCTCCCACTGAGACCACACAGACGCATATGCCGACCACGTACCCCTACTCACAGACCGCCCGATCAAATCTGAGGAGACCCCAAGGCCACGCTCCAGAGCCACTGAGGACAAGAAAGACCCTCCGCCTCCGCGTCCGGCACCAGCCTGCGAAAACGATCCCACTGAAACCGAGAAAGTGAGTCAGCAATAGAATTTTCAACACCAGGAACATGCACAGCTACAAAACAGACATTCAGCCGCAAACCCCGCAGAACCAAATGACGCAGCAAACGCAACACTGGACGGGAATTAGCCGACTGCCTATTAACCGCCTGCACAACACTCAAATTATCGCACCAAAATCGCACTCGTTTGTTCAAGAGCAAGTCCCCCCACAATTCCGTAGCCAACACGATTGGGAACAATTCCAACAAAGCTAAATTGCCCAATAAACCTGCCGCTCTCCACTCCTAAGGCCAAGGACCCGCACACCACTGCCCCTGGCAAAATGCTCCATAACCACATGACCCTGACGCATCAGTAAACAGTTCCAAATCAGCATTAGACACAGGGCCTTCCATCCACACCGACCGACCATTGAACTCGCCCAAAAAACGCTCCAAAACCGCCAAATCCGCCCTCACATCAGCTGACAAACGCAAGAAATGAAAAGGCACCGAGACACCCGCCGTAGCCATGGCCAAGCGTCTACAAAATACACGACCCATTGGTAGGATTCTACAAGCAAAGTTCAACTTGCCTAATACGGACTGCACCCGCCGCAACTGTACCTTCCTAGCCCTTCTCAGAAAAACCACCTCACACAACAAGTCCGCCACCTTATCCTCAGGCAAGCGACATTCCATCGCCACACTATCGATCACAATCCCCAAAAACTTGACCGTCGTAGCCGGCCCTTCAGTCTTTTCAGGCGCCAACGGCACACCAAACTTGGCCGCCACCCGCTCCATCGTCCGCAACAACATCGAGCAAACCCTCGACCCTGCCGGTCCCAAAAATATAAAATCGTCAAGGTAATGCAACACCGAAGTCCAACTCGCTTCCTGCTTAACTACCCACTCCAAAAAGGAGCTAAACGTCTCAAACAGCGAACATGAAATAGCGCAACCCATCGGCAAGCAACAATCAACATAAAACTGTCCCTCCCACTTAAAACCCAGCAAATGAAAACTATCCGGATGAATGGGCAACAAACGAAACGCAGCCTCAATATCCGTTTTTGCCAACAAAGCCCCTTGACCGAAGCGACGTACCCACCGTACCGCCTCATCAAAAGACATATACGACACCGAACATAACTCCTCGCTAATACCATCATTGACTGAACCCCCCGCGGGAAACGACAGGTGATGAATAAGCCTGAACTTGCCCGGCTCTTTCTTAGGGACCAACCCGAGAGGGGACACCCACAAATCCCGCAAAGGACATTCAGAAAACGGGCCAGCAATTCTCCCTGCAGCCACCTCCTTACCAATCTTCTCCGCAACCACCTCCGGCCGCCGCAAGGCAGAAGACAAATTGCGAGTCGCCACCTCAAACCGAACTGAAGCACACGGGATTACAAAACCGTCCCTAAAACCCCTCAACAACAACTCCGCAGCCTCCCTATTTGGGTATATCTTTAGCCACGGCACCATCTCTGCTACCATCACGGGAGTCGCCCCCCTTGTGCGCAACTTCAAACCCTCTGCCCTTCCCGCGCTTAAAACACAGAGACAGACTGTGGGACCCCCCGCAACCGAAACACTCGTGCTTGAACTTGCAATCGGCAAGGTACCTACAGAAACCTTCATTGTACTGCCAACAACACCCCTTCCTATTTCCACTGGAGACATCTGACGCCGAGGAACCCCCGGCAACGGACCGAAAGGGCTGGCCAACACCCCTTGGAGCCGACATAAGCCGCATCCACAAACCAATATCCTTATGGTCCCACCGGATACTCGTTCGCACTGCCTTTCTCTGCCTAAACTGCTCATCATAGCGGAGCCAAGCCACCCCGCCATATGTCCTATAAGCCTCCCCAATCGCATCCATGTAACAAAATAAAGCCGAACAATTCTCCAGCGCCTTCTCCCCCACCACACTCGCGAATATCGCAAAAGCCTGAAGCCAGTTCGAAAACGTCCGTGGAATCAACCTATACCGCCGCTTCTCCTCCTCCTCCTTTTTGCTTTCCTCCGGCCTACCCCTCTCCAAATTAAACTTCTCCAACGGCAGCAATGAGAATATCTCAACATACTCCCCCCGCCAGATCCTTTCCCTGACCTCAACCTTCAAATGCGCCCCCAAAGGCCCTTCAAAGCAAACATACACTTCACCTTTAGCTGAATCCGCCATCCTGACATCATCGGACGCCCGGCCCCCACCACCGCCAGACACCGCCAGACACCGCCGTCTCCTCCACCAAAGCACCCGCCGTGACAGCCGGCGCGCTCTCAACGACCTCCGCCCTAGCACACACACCCCCTCCAACCACCGGCGCAGGTGACCACACCGCCGCCGGGGACGTGTCAGCACCCGAACCCAAGCGCGCCACCAGCGATAGCATCCCCGACATAAAATCCCTACTAAACCCTCAGACCCAGCCAGCCCCCCCAATCACCCCCTGACCCCGACCCGCAAAGGGTCCGTTGCTGACACGAAGTTCGCTCACCTGGCTGTCCCTGGGACGACCCCCCAGTAGCCGCCGACCGTCCTGCAGATCCTTCCGTCCACGATCCGGTCCGCGTCGATGCTGAGGAAGGACCGGCACCCGCCGGATCGTCAAGGCCGCCGTCCGCCTCCCCTTCGTCCAAACTCACTTCGCCCTCCTCAAAGGCACCATAGTCCTGGGGGCCACGACCAGCGTCCACCTGACCTGGCCGCAAGTCACCGTCCACGCAGCCGCCCGGCCCACCTCCAGATGGCCGCCTGTTCCGCGCACCTCCACCAACAGGACATAATTCTGACCTTCCAGGCCCGCCGGGAGGAAAACCGGCAGCCGCACCAAGACCTGAAGCCGCCGTCACACACCTCGGCTGCACCATGGGGGACTCGAACCCAGAACCCACATCCCTCACAGCAGCTGCGCTCCCGGACAGGCCCCCACCAACCGCCGATGAGGCTGCACACTCCGCTGTTCTCCCAGATCGGACCCTACCTGCGGGCCGGGAAGGTAAGATCCGACCGCCGGCTCGCTCCCCACCAGAACGCACTGGAGAGGGAGACACCGCTCTGGAACTTCTCCCCCTCTGTCGCGCCGAGGACGAGGGACACGGAGCAGCATGTCCCTCTCCCGCCAGTGCCCGGCGCCGAGCAGGATTCCTCCCGCTGCACCTGCAAGGGGTAACAGCAGCAACTCCAGCCAGCGCCAGCGGAGGGTCCCTAACGGGGCTCCTTAAGCGCCGCCGCACACGGGGGGTAGCCTCGGGGCTCAAGCGCTCCGGAGGCGCAGATCTCCTGGCACTGAGCCTGACTGCAGGTGCCGCAGGGGGCCCGGCCGGACACGATAAAGCCACCCTTAAACAATCCTGCAGCCAGTCATGCCCATGCCTCTCAGCAGCAGCCCTCACAGCCAAAACTAAATCTTCCACAGAAGCCATAATGCGACTAACCGTGACAAATCCCTGCATGCCGGTGAGAGGTGACTCCTCCCCCAGGCATATATAATGCCCGCGAAATTCCTAACCCAACCCCTAACCCACCATAAACCTTAACCCTTTGTCTGCCTTCAACTTCCCCCTAAGTCAAGTTACACTGCGCTATGCTGCGCCCCGCTCCGTTGCTCTCATTCCTGTTTTTTTTGGGCATTAGCAATACTGATGGATTATTGAGCAAATGCTGACCGAGTGAAGGCATATGCTCCATAGACAGGATCCGTTATTTGTGGGTTATTGTTCTGACGAATCAGAGGAAGGGCAAATTAATCAGTGATGTCAACACAAACTTACTGCTGACACCCTCTCCACTCTGTCGGGGGGGGGGGGGCTCTACTTGTATAAGCGTTTAATAAAACAGGTTCTGATAACATCTGTGTGGAATCAGCTGACAAGAGTGTAAAAGGAGTGCTCTTCTTTTGGCACTAACGTCGACCTGTAAGGTTGAGTTAATACTTGAGTTATTTGGTCAGTTTTGGCCCCGTGACTGCCTTAATAAGTGAAGTGTGCAGTGATTCTAAGAGCGACGCCTGTCATCTCCATGTCATACTGACTGACAGTATTATTTCACTACCAAAGCAGACTCCATATGTGTGTAACTGCAAGGCACAGTGTTCTACACCCCTATAAAGGCTCTCAGCGGCCAGGAAATAGCCATTTTTTAACGTAATTTGATGCGAATATATTTGGATCGAACCAAATATTTCCAGAAAAATTCGCTCATCTCTAATGTTAACTGTCAACCCCGGCCTGCTGTACTTCTTTAAACTCACTTGTTCCCCACAGCTCCATTGTGGCTGCCCAGGTCCTTTCTAGTCCGTCTTCTAGTCCCAGTCCTGTAAACTTCTAGATGAATGGGGTCATGTGCGCTGTTGAAGCCAATGATTGGCCTCAACGGTGATCTAGTTATGATGTGCCACTTTTGGACACGTGGCTGCTGAGGTCAGTGATTGGCTGCAGAGGAAAAAGGTGCATCTTATAGAGTGCAATGTACAGTAACTTTTACTTTAATATATTTATTAATGTAAATTAAAAGTATCAATTGCAGATCACAACAGGAGTGCCACCTTAATGCAAGGTACAGTCTATCTGAGCAACTGATAAGAATGTTGCCATTGTCAACAAGGATGAACTGGGAAGACATTTCCTGTTTCTTCCTTGGGATTAATCTTTTCCTACACCAGATACCCTTTTTCTTGTGTAGTGCTGCGGTGGTCTGCTCTATACTGTCTCACTTAGGCTGTATTTGTCCCTGTTATCACCTAGGCACTTGAGATGCGGTTCTGCTTGCTGTGGCTAACAATCACTCTGTACTGAGGCTCCAAAGCCATGGTCTTTCTTCTGGTGGCACATGACTACCCTCAGACAGTGTCAAGACACAGGACCAAATTTAGCATTGAAATGTGCCAATTGCTTTTTCAAAGGCACTTCCGCAAAAATGGTTGTGCAAGTGCTGTTACTCTGCCAGCCTGGCCACTTTCCCAGAAGAGGGGTGGGGCCATTGGCCCACCACATTTACCATCTTGTACACTAGTTTTGAAGAGCACTGAAATCTACGCCAGCCAAATAAATCAGTGCAGATTAATAGAGCAATACAGTTTCAATAAAAAATGTAAAGGTGTTATTCATCTTGGAGAAATTGTTGGGAAAAGGTATATAGTGGATTAAAACATAAAGATGTAATTCTGACCTTACTGATCCCCTGCCGCTCCTGATCCAGTGTTTACCAAGTTCTTGCAGGTCTCTTGTCTTAAGCACATCTGAGCCACTGCTGAGACCAGTGACTGACTGAGATGGAGTTTATTGGCATTTTCTGAGTGTCAAAATGGGACCAGATAGTAAAGACCAGCAGAAACCAGGTATGCATTTCAACAGGTAAGTTATTAGTGAAGGCATCACTTATTTTATCTCGTTAACCATCTCTGAGCCTTTTCCTAACAATTTTTCTCTGCTGGGCAAACCCTTTAAACAGCCTGTTTTTACATATCCATGGTGAATCAAGCCCTTTCATGTACCTGGCACAAACATACTAAAAAAACAACCAGTAGTAAAAGGTCTGCAGACACTAATTCTTTCTAAAACAAGGCTATTCTTTCCCTACCAGCAGTTGCTTTTACTGCATCATAAATGACATATTATTATGGAAAAACATTCCTGTCCAGTCTCATAGGTTGATGAGACTGACGACACTTTTTATTTTGATGTAAATGACATTCCATAACTCAAAGATCCAGAAGAACTTGTTGTTTACAGCCAAGACCAGATCTTCTGTTAGATAGTTTTGATCAGTAAGATCCGGAGAATGAGCCACTGACTTGAGAAATGACATAACATCTTCCTTTATATGTACATGTTAAAAAAACAACAACAGATGCTAAAAACATCTTCACTCCCTTCTCAAAGCAGACACCGGCAAACCATTTGACTGCATACATTTCAATTGTAGGTATTTTAGCTGGAAAAAGATATATATATATATATATATATATATATAATTAAACTGCATAGTATCCGCAGGGCAATGATATAAACTATATGCATACTTTCAGGCAGGACCTCTGGGAATAATTATCTAATGATACCACTGATAAAAGTATAAAGATATTTTGGTACACAGATGTCAACATAGACTTGTTTTCTAGGAATGGAAAAAATTAGACCATGTCCTGGAACTGAGTGCATCACCCTTAATTGACTCCAGCCAGTATTTATCTAAACCAAAGACATTGAGAAAAACCCGTAAGAAAACAGGAGGTCCCACTGGAAGATGCGAGTGTGTTAAGTGTACAGCTGATCAGACATGGGGGTGTGGGACATCATTTCCTACAGACAATACGCAGCAGCGCTGGCGGCAGACAATGTTATTGCTGGTGGTTTTGGCTTTGAGATCCCTATACCACTAACGTTATAATTGGAATGTACATCTCATTGCGTTGGATACTATTCACAGGCTCTATATCTGCTCTATTGAGCAAAGCTTAGACTTTCTTTCATATGCTGCCTTATTCCAGACACACAATGTAAGCAATATGAATAACAACTTAATATAAGAATAATTTCTCAGTCATGTTTTATGACAGACATTAACAGGAAAAATCTTTACTTTATAACTGTCTCCTTTCAGAACAACAGGTCATATTAATATGTCTCCAGCAGTAGGACAACCTAAAATCAAATATTATTGTTCGGGTGGGGCTCTCTTCGATGACATCATTCTCACTTCAATGACTTTCCCCCAGTTTGGGAGCTGCTAGAATGAGAACTTCGTAAATGATGGCATTGCCTAAAGAAATAACAGGAAATTATGAGACCACTGAACCAATAACAGAACGTACTTATAGTAATATAATAATAATATGTACAGTACAAAAACTAGACAAAATATGCCTCTCATTTATGTCTCATTTACATCTCTGCTAAGGAAAGTGCTACAATTCTACAGTGCCTTGAATCCAATGAGTGATGCCTGTATAAAACTAGGATTTTTCAGAAAGGCTTATACCATTATTAACCCCTTCCCGACACATGACGTACGAGTACGTCATGAAAGTCGGTGACTTACCGCACCGTGACGTAATAGTACGTAATGGATAACTCCGGTCACCGCGGCGAATCGCGCGGTGACCGGAGTAAGCTGACTGCACTAATCGGCAGTCAGCCATCTTAGATGAAGGTGAGGAGTGATTTCCACCCCCCTGCAGCCCCAATCGCTGCGATTGGCTAGCTAGTGAAGACCAGCCCATCGCAGCGCCGTCATTGAATGGAGCTGCAGGGGGGCTCGGCTAGAGGTGGGACGGGGCTGATGACATCAGCCCATGTCTCCTCCTAGGTCAGGGAGGGGACACCAGACACAGGTGTCCCTTCCCAGCGCTGCGATTGGCTGGAACAACGCTCCAGCCAATGGCAGCGCTATACAAGTATTAGCCAATCTGTGGTGCTGCTGGTGGCTGGAACCGAGGTGATTGGGGCTGATTACATCAGCCCATGACACCTGCCCTGATAAACCTGGCCTCTGTATGAAAGAATGCTTCCGAACCTACCACTCATCCATGGATTTTTTATTTCATCCTTTATGCTCCCTGTAATATTTCCATATCTCTGATTTAGTCCACCTCGCTTGCATACCCACTTTCCAACAACCACTACATAATCTTTTCTGCGAGACAAGTGTTTGGTAAAAAGTACCCTTTCCACCACTTTAATGTCCATACTTTCCAAAATGGGGTCACTTCTTGAGGTTTTTCATTTCTGGGGACCTCTGAAAATTTTTTTAATGCGACATGGCAGCTAAAATTCATGTCTGCCAATTCAGGCCTGCAAAAAACATATTTTGCACTTTGCCTGTAGCAGCCTGCTGTGCACCAATAGAGCAGGCTACGAGCACATATGGGGTGTTTGCAAAATGGGGAGATAATGGGGAACATATACTGGGGGGCATTTTCTCCTTTAACCCCTTGTGAAAGTGAAAAATTGGGGTCTGCTAGTACTTTTAAATTTTTACAAATGTGTCCTATGAAATACTTGTCTCAAGATACCTGTTTGGTAAAAAGTACCCTTTCCACCACTTAAAATGTCCGTACGGGGGTGCTCTTTCCACAATGGGGTCACTTTTTGGAATTTGTAATTTCTGGGGATTTTTTAAATGTGACATGGCAGCTAAAATCCATGTCTGCCAATTCAGGTCAGCAAAATCCATATTTAGCTGTTTGACTCTAGAACCCTGCCATGCGTCCATACATCATTTTATGAGCACATATTGGGTGTTGGCGTATTCGGGGGGAAAATGGGGAACAAAATGTAGGGTGAATTTTGTCCTGCTACCGTTTTTGAAAGTGAAACATGTGGGTGTAAAGCTACTTTTTCTGGAAACAATTGTCATATTTTATTTTCACAGTCAAGCGTTTCCTAATTATGTGAAATGCCCGATGGGTCTAAGTGCTAACTACACACCTTGAAATATTCCTTGAGGGGTGTAGTTTCCGGAATGGGGTCACTTTTTGGGGATTTCCACTCTAAGGGTACCTCAGGGTGTCTTTATGTGTGACATAGTTCCCAAAAGCCAATCCTGCAAAATCTGTCCTCCAAAAGCCCTATGGCGCTACTTCCCTTTTGGACCCTACCATGCACCCATACTTCATTTTATGAGCACATATTGGGTGTTGGCATATTCGGGGGGAAATCTGTGTTTGGCCTCGTTCCCAGGGCGGCTTTGCTAGCTGGGAGGCTCCCTGCTCCTAGGTCTGCCTTGAGCACCGAGCTGATCACTCGGTGCTCGACTTGTCTGTCTGTCGGTCATGTGACGCTGGCCACGTCACATGACCCTCAGACCCCACTATAAATACAGGCAGCCTGCTGGCCACAGGTTGCCTGTTAATTCTAGGTTCCTGGCTATTTGTTGGACTACTAAATACTCACCTGATCCTGTTCCCTGATGATCCTTTGCCTGCTCCTCCTGTACTGCGCATCCCTCCTGGTATTGTGACCTCGGCTCCCACCTGACTACTCTTTGCGGACTCCTCTGGTACTTCTCTACTCTCCTGGTATTTGACCCTGGCTTCTCCTGACCATTATTTGCTTAACCCTTTGTACTGCGTAGCTCTCTTGGTTCGGACCCAGTCCATTCACGTTCCGTATTTTGTCTTGTCTGTCTTCCCTGCACATATCCTAAGTTAGGGACTGTCGTCCAGTTGTCCCCTGTCATCAGGACTCGTGAGGGAAGTAGGCAGGGCCAGGGATGAGGGTGGAGCACAGTGGTCACTATCCTTCCCCCTGTGTGTATGTGGACGTGACCGTTACAGTCATTTTTTATTTTCACAGCCAAGCGTTTCCGAATTCTGTGAAACGCCTGATGGGTCTAAGTGCTCACTACACACCTTGAAAGATTCCTTGTGATGTGTAGTTTTTGGAATGGGTCACTTTTTGGGGATTTTCACTCTAGGGGTACCTCAGGGAGTCTTGATATGCAACATAGCTCACAAAATTAAATCCTGCTAAATCTGTCCTCCAAAAGCCCTATTGCGCTACTTCCCTTTTGGACCCTGCCATGCACCCATACATCATTTTATGAGCACATATTGGGTGTTGGCGTATTTGGGGGGAAATGGGGAACAAAATGTGGGGTGCATTTTGTCCTGTTACCCCTTGTGAAATTGAAAAATGTGGGTGTAAAGCAACCTTTTTAGGAAAAAATAGTAATTTTTCATTTTCACAGCCAAGCGATTCCTAATTCTGTGAAACGCTTGATGGGTTAATATGCTCACTACACACCTTGGAATATTCCTTGAGGGGTGTTGTTTCCAGAATGGGGTCACTTTTTGGTGGTTTCCACTCTAGGGTTACCTCAGGGTGTGTTCAATTGCAAGATGGCGCCTGTGAATTATTCCTGTGAAATCTGCCTTCCAGAAGCCATTTGGTGCTCCTTTCCTTCTGACCCCTGTGGTATGCCCATATAGCAGTATACAAGCACATATGGGGTATTTCTGTAATCAGGAGAAAATGGGCAATAAATTAGGGGGTACATTTTCTCCAGTCCCCCCTTTTAAAAGGGAAACATTTTGGGCTAAATTCAATTTTTCTTGAAAAAAATTTCATTTTTATTTTCAAAGCCAATTCCATGTTTTACCTTTGAGGACAAAGTTCTCACTACACATCTTGAAATATTCCTTGAAGGGTGTAGTTTCCAGAATGGTGTGACTCTTTGGGGGTTTCCACTGTAGGGCCACCTCAGAGTGTCTTCACATGTGACATAGCTCCCAATTACCATTCCAGCTAAATCCACTCTCCAAAAGCCATATGATGCTCCTTCCACTAAGAAGCCTGCTGTGCGCACATACATCAGTTTTTGAGCACACATGGGGTGGTTTTGTAAACCCCAGATGCTGTTAACCCTTGCTTTGCTACTGGAACAAATGGATTTAAATGAAAAATCTGCCAAAAAAATGAAATTCTGAAATTTGCCATTCACTCTTGTGGAACACCTAAAGGGTTGACAAAGTTTGTAAAATCAGTTTTGAATACCTTGAGGGGTGTAGTTTCTAAAATGGGGTGATTTATGGGTGGTTTCTAATATGTAAGCCCCAGAAAGTGACTTCATAATTGAACTGATCCTAAAAAATTTGGGTTTTGGAAATATTGTTAAAAATGTTAAGATTTGCTTCTAAACTTCTAAGCCTTCTAACGTCCCAAAAATATAAAATGTCATTTTAAAAATGATCCAAACATGAAGTAAACATATGGGGAATGTAAAGTAATTAAAATTTTTGGAGGTATTACTATCTATTATAAAAGTAGAGAAATTGAAATTTGCTCATTTTTCCATATTTGTGGTAAATTTGGTATTTTTTTATAAATACAAAATATTTTTTTGACTCCATTTCACCAGTGTCACGAAGTACGATATGTGACGAGAAAACATTCTCAGAATGGCCTGTATAAGTAAAAGCGTTTTAAAATGATTACCATATAAAGTCACACATGTCAGATTTTCAAAAAATGGCCTGGGCAGGAAGGTGAAAACAGGTTGAAGGGGTTAATATACTGTACTTTTTGCATGGCCAGTATCGGAAAGCGTTCCACTGTAAAACCATCATACTACCAGTCAAACTTGGTGGTGATTCTATGAAAACCTCCAGGGCAAATAGGTTGCGTTCAGATATAGGGGTTGCTGTGTGGTTAAAGGGGTTATCCAATCCCTATAATGACCCCCAGAATGCCCCTTATCTGCTCCCCAGCACCCTGTGTCCCTCCAGATCCCTGCACGGCTACCGCTGCCTCTCCCCGTCGCACGGATCAAAACATCTGGTGACAGGTGGGTGCAGCCAATAGCAGGCCACAACGGTGACCAGCCTCCCTAGCATGGCAGTTGACTCTAGGGAGGCTGGTCACCATCGTGGCCTGCTATTGGCTGCACTCACCTGTCACCGTGCCACCTGTCATTTTGATCCGTGAGATGGGGAGATGCATGGGGGCCATGCAGGGACCCGGAGGTATGTGGGTGCCTGGAGCAGGTAAGTATGCTCTAGAGGTGAGGCCCAGGCATTCTGAGGCTCATTTTAGGGATTGGATAAACCCTTTAAAACCGCATCACAATCAAATCATAAAAAACTGTTATGCATTCGCATTTTTTAACAGGTGTTTAAAACTAGTGGCATACAGAATTATGCTGTGGGTCCATAGATATCTATGGAAGCCATACAGTATTTTATATTCATGTGACATGGACCATGGATATGGCCTTGTGCATGAGAATTCTGGGATGATATACATTTTGCCTACATACACTGAAAAAAAATAGAAATGCAATACTTTCGGTTTTGCTCCCATTTTGCATGAGCGGAACTCAAAGATCTGAAACATTTTCTACATACACAAAAGACCCATTACTCTCAAATATTGTTCACAAATCTGTCTAAATCTGTGTTAGTGAGCACTTCTCCTTTGCCAAGATAATCCATCCCACCTCACAGGTGTGGCATACCAAGGTGCTGATTGGACAGCATGAATATTGCACAGGTGTGCCTTAGACTGCCCACAATAAAAGACCACTCTGAAATGTGCAGTTTGATCACACAGCACAATGCCACAGATGCCGCAACATTCGAGGAAGCGTGCAATTGGCATGCTGACTGCAGGAATGTCTACCTGAGCTGTTGCCCGTGCAATAAATGTTCATTTCTCTACCATAAGCCGTCTCCAAAGGCGTTTCAGAGAATTTGCCAGTACATCCAACCGGCCTCACAGCCGCAGACCACGTGTAATCACACCAACCCAGGACCTCCACATCTAGCATGTTCACCTCCATGATCGTCTGAGACCAGCCACCCGGACAGCTGCAGCAACAATCTGTTTGCATAACCAAAGAATTTCTGCACATATGCATACCTCCCAACTGTCCTGGATCTAGAGGGACTGTCCTGCGGTCATGGGATAGCTGAATTGTGTCCTTATTTCAACAGTATCTACATCATAAGGAGGCATTTTACATAACTACTGTGTGGGAGCACTAAGGGCATAACTGCTGTTTGGGGACACTAAGGGGGCATTCTACTGTGTGGGGGCACTAAGGAGCAATCTACTGTGTGGGGGCACTAAGGCGCAATCTACTGTGTGGGAGCGCTAAGGGCAGGGGTCGAGTGGAGGGGGAACGCGCGGGAACGCTGTTCCTGCACTTTTTTCATGGCAGGAACGCCGCTCCACATAGGAACTCTCACCTCAGAGCTGCCGCATAAACAGCATAAACAGCATAAACATGGGGCATTCACAGGGCTGCACATGACACTGACAAGGACTTCACTTCCGGTTCCCACCTGAGGGAGGTCTCGGCGATGGAGCCGGCCGCTCTGGTAGTGTGGAGGCGCTGTGCAGTGCCCACTTCCAGCCCTGAGCCCAGCTGCCTAGAGCACTGATCCGGAGCAGCTTGGAGAAAAAAGGCCTCACAGTCCCACACTCCTTCTGCTCGGCCAAGCCAGCCAGCAGCCCTGAGGCCAAGCCAGCCAGCACCCCTGAGGCCAAGCCTGTCAGTCTTCAGAACTGTAAGTAAATTATATATAAGGGGAGTTTTTGTTTTGATCACAATGTGTACATTTGGCTCAGTCCGCAGCGACACAAATTACAGCATGCTAGATTTTCTGTGCTTTTTTTTTTATGGGGGGGGAGGGGGGGTTGCAGTGGATCTTGGGTGAGTTCCCACACTTTTTTTCCCAGGACTTGACCCCTGGCTAAGGGTGTACAACTTCCGTGTGGGGGCATCTGCAAATAGCAGTCCACCATGCACGGGCACCATCCGCATGCATGCCGTTTGCGGATGCAAACCCATGGACTTGAGTGAGTCAGTAATCTGCAAGAGACAGTTAACACCACAAAAGTGCAGAGGCATGGACCGGAACCCCAAGGAAGTGCTTCATAGTGCTTCTGTGGGCTTTCGATCCATGCCTCAGCTCCATATCTTGAGGATTGCAGACCAATTCAAGTCAATGGGTCAGCATCCGTGAAACAGAGTGCACATGGCCGGTGCCCGTATATTGTGGACCCACTGTTTGCAGTTTGCAATACGGGCATGGGGCATACACGTTCGTGTGCATGAGCAGATCACAATGTGTCCTGTCACTGTGACCCCTGGAATCTCCTGGCTTCCGCAAGGGAATCTGGCAGCAAGTGTTTAAGTCCATTGTGGTGCTATGACAGGGGATATTAAAAATGATTTACCCTTTTAAACCAGTGGGCTCTCCAGGAAATAATCGGTTGACAAACATTTGTCCAATTCTTTCAGCAAAAAATAGAAAAATTATAAAAATTCCTCTGAAAATTGTTGCACAATTTCACTGCTTTGCTTAAAGTATCTTATAAATACAGATGGTTGCAACATGGTCTAAACATATGTCACCCAAAGTTAAAACTGGAATGTTTTTTTTTTCAGAAAAACATGGCAATTATGTATTCTTAATGATATGCCAATATAATGAACATATAATTTTCAGGAACTCTTCAAAACCACTTTTCTGATTTGACACAACAGGAAATAATTTATACTATGCCCATAAGAGTAAAGATTTACATAGTATCTGTTTAACTTTAGCGGACATACAACACCACATCCTTAACTATAGTTTGTGTTTCCTCCACTTTTAATATAGATGATAGCAGGGTACATTCTTATGAACTTGTGGAATTTTGGTTAACAACAACATGCTTTTTGGGAATATACATCTCCTTTGTTATAGAATTGTAAAAAATGCTTGCATATAAGGGGGTTTCCTGATGACAACTGTCCATCACATCACAATAGCCCTTTGCTCCACCCGCGCCACTGTCCCTTACTTGCACGATCCATCCTGCACAACTGGACAGCAGTCCCTTCTTAGCTAAATGCTCAGGCCTAAACCAAAATGGGAAAAAAAAGTAGTGAGACAGAAATACAGAAAGCTAGACAAGCAAGACCAGAACCAGATCAGGATCCAAAATCAGGTACAAACACACAGCAAAGTCAAACCAGGTGAAAACATCAGAGACAAAGTCAGAAGGCAAAGGTGAGGTCACAACAAGCAGAATCAAATACCAAGAGGTCACGTCACAGGCAAAATCAGTAACCAGAGGCAATGTCGAAGAAACAGGCAAACGACAGTGATCCAGCTAGCTAGTGAGGCTTAGAACAGCAATCACAGGTACCTGTGGCCAGCAACTGTCTGTTTAAATAACCTGCATAAGGCGGCATGTGACGCTGGCACAGAGCCTGATTGGTTTGGTTTCCTAGCTCCATACTAGGTTTAGCAGCCCTACTGTCAGTGGGGCTAGTTGCCATAGCTTTAGAGGTGCAGGTACACCCCCCCCCCCCTTTCCCCAACTGGTTACCTCCCCTCTGTATCCTTACTGAAGGCTAATAGCAATTCATTCATAACTTCTAGTGCAAATAATAGAGGAATGGCACAACATAGAGTCATAAGAAAAGATGCTCCAGAATTGTTAGTATGTGGGGAATGCATGTAGCTATTAAAATAGGCAGGTAACCTTTAATAAACCTCACAGTGCCCCCAAACTTCACAGTGCACCCCTGTAGTGCCCACTTCCTCTAACTGCCCCTGTAGTGCTTTCAGACCTTATAGTGCCCCAAACCTTACAATACCCCCCTGTGGTGCCCCCAGTCCTTAAACTTCCCCTCATAGTGCCCCCACACCTTATAGTCCCCTAAACCTTATAGTACTCCCTGTGGTGCCCACAATACATATGGTTCCCCACTGTAGTACCCCAGTCCTTAAACTGCCCCCATAGTTCCCTCAGACCTTATAGTGCCCCCTATAGTGCCCAAAGTCCTTATAGTTCCCACCAGTGCCCACAGTCCTTAAACTGCCCCCTGTAGTGCCAACAGTCCTTGCAGTGCCCACAGTCCTTATAGCGCACCCCTGTAGTGCTAAATCTTTATACTGCTCCCTGTAGTGCCAACAGTCCTTAAACTGCTCTCTGTAGTGCCCACAGTCCTTACAGTGCTCCCTGTAGTGTGAACAGGATATATTTCCACTGGACCGGGGGTCGAGTGGAGGGGTGGACCGTAGGCGCAAAAACGCAACCAGAGTATTTTTAGAAACCAATGGTTTTTTTATTATTGTTATAGTGACAACGTGTTTCGGGGTTCTGCGGACCCCTTTTTCAAGTCTAAAAAAACACATATACACAAAGTTACACACATTGAAGTGATCACATGATTCATGAGGACGTGACTGGATAAAAGAATACATGAATACGTAAATGCAGGGCAGTTAATGCTGTAAGGAGTTGGTAAATAGAGGTTGAGAGCTAGGTATGACTTGTAAAAACAGGACATTAATAAAAAATATATACGTATAAAACAAAATAAAATGTATATGTGTATATAAAAATATATATACGCACACATGCACACACATATACAAGTATATAAGTATAAAAATCTGCACCCACACATATAATTCTAGGCTGGTAGTATTAGTAATTAGTGGTGGTTTTAGTGATTTTGATGAGAGCTGAGGACTGGGTGGCATGAAAGGGTTAAAGTAAAAAGCATGAACTGTGGTGTGGTGTATTTACTGGGAGCTGAGGGCCAGTAGTATGAAGGGGTTAAGGTACTAGGCAAGAACTAGGGGTGTGGTGGTCATGATGAGAGCTGAGGGCAAATGGCATGAAAACGTCCAGGGGGATGCGAGCGGAGGGGGGGTAGGTGCTGGTGGTCTTACCGGTGGGTGGAAGCCGCTGGTGGAGAGAGCGCTGCTTCTAGCTCCTGGCACGTGTGGCGTCTGGAGGCTGAATGTTATGGTGCGAACGCTGGGCCGGCTATAAGGGGGCGGAATGGGCGGGGCTAATGCCGGTTTTGGCGGGAAGCGATGGCGGGACCGCCCTAAGGGGGCGGAGCTAGTAGAGTGGGGGAAAAAAAAAAAAAAAAGGGGGTGGAAGTGATGGTGGATGGGGAAGGTGTCTAGGGTCTAGGGATGGGGTTGAGATGATGCTGGGGATGGGGGGGGGGGGGCCTGAGGCTATCGCTGGCTGGGGTATAAGCTTGGAATGAGGGGTGAAGAGGGGGGGGGGAGGCTGGGGCTATCGGATGCTGGGATAGAGGTTGGGAACGAGAAGTGCGAGCAACGGGAAGGAATGAGAATGAAATTTTGGTGGGCGTGATGTGATTGGATGACGGGATATGGTGAATATGGATACGAGGGTGAAAAGGTGTAATAGGACAGTGGTCCAGTAGTATGAAGAATTAGAAGCATTTGTTTTCCAGGCTTTCGTTGAGGCCGTAAGGTTCCAATGTTTGGAGTTTGTATATCCAAAACATTTCTCTCCGTTGTAAAGTTCTGAACCTATCAGAACAACCGTCGGAGATGTGTTCAATGGGCGTGATGGTTAGCTTGGTGGGGTCCTTGTCGTGGGTGGCCATGAAGTGTCTGGACACACTGTGTTGGAGATATCCTTGCTTGATCTTCCATCTGTGGTTGTTTAGGCGTTCTCTGAGGGTTTGGGTGGTGCGACCTACGTATTGCTGTCCGCAGGCGCATTCTAGGAGGTAGATCACAAAACTTGAGGCGCAATTCATGAGGCTTTTGATAGTGAATTCTTCTCCTGTGGTGTTACTCCTGAAGATAGTCACACGATTATTGATGTTATCGCAACACTTACATAGTTTATGGCTGCATTTGAAGCTCCCTTTAGGGTTAGGGAACCATTCGGATGTGGTCAAGGTAGCACGTTTTATTCTTTTTAATTTACTTGGGGCTAGTGCATTCTTTAGTGTGCGGGCCCTCCTGAAAGTGAAGTGGGGCTTGGGGGGAATGGCTTCTTTTAGATAGGGGTCGGCCTTCAGGATATGCCAGTGTTTGGTTATGATGTTCCTCAGTGTTCCATGGTTGGGATTGAAGGTGGTGATAAAAGAGGATTTGGAGTTTGTACGGTCTAACATTGTATTTTCCTTCTTTTTTGTTGTGAGGCACTCCTCTTGGCTCTGTTCGTATGCTCGCCTGAAGGCCCCTTCGATTATGCCTCTTGGGTAATTTTTGTTCTGGAACCTAGAACGTATAGTCTGGCTTTGCGTGATAAAATCATTAGTGGAGGAGCAATTCCTCCTAATCCGTTTGAATTGACTAAAAGGAATGTTCTGTTTCCATTTTTTGTAGTGTGCGCTCTTGTAATCTAGGTAGCTGTTACCATCCACTTTCTTGAAAAAGGTTTTTGTCAGTATTCTATTGTTTTCGGAATACAAAACCAGGTCCAGGTATTCGATTGAGGTCTTTGAGCTTGTGAAAGTAAAACTGAGGTTCCAAGTGTTATTATTTAGATAGGACACAAATGTCTGGGCTTCTTCTTCGCTCCCCTTCCAAATAAAGATCAGGTCATCGATGTACCTTTTGTAGAGCACAATCGATTCCGTCCAGGTGTGATTGTCGCTGAGAAATACCTCTTCGAATCGACCCATGTAGAGATTGGCGAAGCTTGGCGCGAATCGCGTCCCCATCGCGGTCCCTTTTCGTTGTTTGTAGATTTTACCCTCAAACTCAAAGACATTGTGTGTCAGGATAAATCGGATTGCATCAAGGATGAATTGTTTGTGTCTTGGAGTCAGTTGGTCATCCGTTTGCAAAAAGTGGTCCGTTGCACTGATGCCCGCTTCATGTGGTATATTTGAATAAAGTGCCGCCACATCCAGAGTAAGCCACCTATATGATGGGTCCCAGTTTATTTCTTTCAGGAGTGCGATCAGCTGTGTTGAATCTCTCAGATGGGAGCTGAGGCCGGTGACGTGTTTTTGTAAAAAAATATCTACATAATGTGAGAGGTTGCTAGTTAGTGAGTTGATTCCGGAAATTATGGGCCTGCCTGGTGGGTTTTTTTCATTTTTATGTACCTTTGGTAGGTGGTAAAAAATTGCTGTGTTCGGGTGGTCGATGGTGATATATTCTTTTTCTTTTTTGGTCAAAATCTTGTCGATCTCTGCTTCCTTTAGGAGTATCAAGAGGTTTCTCCTATCCTCATTCAGTGGATTGGTGTGGAGGGGCTCGTAGTAAGCGGGGTCGTCAAGGATCCTCTTAGCCTCTGTAATATAGTCAACCCTCTTTTGGAGGACGATTCCTCCCCCTTTATCGGCACTTCTGATCACTAAGGTGTCGTCCTTAGCGAGTTCCGAAAGGGCTTCTTTCTCCTTTCGGGTGAGGTTATCCTTATTCTTCAGGTTCTTGTTGATGTTTCTTATTTCTTTTGACACTAGGGAAAAAAATGTGTTTATGTGGTTCCCTTTGTGATGAGTGGGGTAGAATGTCGATCTTGGTTTCAGATTGGTGTGGGCCAGTGGGGTGGCTCCAGGGTCTTCTGGTGGGGTGGCTTTCTGGTCTTCCGAGGGGGCTCCTGTGGCTTCTACGGGTTGGTGTTTTTTTGAGATAGAAAAATGCCTTTGTAGGGTGAGTTTACGTATAAAGGAATTGAAATCCACAAATAGTTCAAAATCGTTGAATTTTACTGCTGGACAAAACGATAAACCCTTCTGAAGTGTGGATGTTTGGGCTGGGGTTAAAGAGTATCCTGCAAGGTTGAAGATTTTTACTCCTGCATGGTTTTGTTCCTTTTCGGTGTTTGGGGGTCCAATTCTATTTCCCGAGGTAGTTTGGCTGCTACAGATATGGTGCTCTTTACTTCTTCTTCCCCCTCTTCGACCTCTTCTGTATTTTTTCTTTTTATCCCCTTCTGGATTTGTTCTACTATTGGCTTGAAAAAGTTGGTAATTATTGGTGTTGTCCCTGATGGTTGTTTTATCACGTATGTGGCCTGCGGGGTCAGGGCCCCGGGAAGCGGTAAAAAAGAAATGGAGTGGTCGATGGTGACGTCTGATTCCTTGTGAGAGAGTTCCAGGAGGCTCTCATCGTGAGTGGTGAGGAGAGAATCCTCGAGAATAGAGGGCTCTGTTCCGGCTTGATCCAGAGTGGGCGGAACAGCGGCGAAGGAGGTAGGGGGTAGGTTGAGGGGACAACCCTCTGGGAGATTGAACGGAATTTTGGATGTGGGCTTATGATATGAGGGAATGGTGGGAGGGGTGAACCAGATGGGGGTTCCTGAGTTGTTGCCAGATGGCTTATATTTGTTGCAAGGTGTGGCGGTGATTTTGTTGGTGGTGGCGGCAACCGGTAGAGATGGCATAGCGGGCATGTTAGTTTTGCTCAGCGGCTCTCTTAGAATAATTTCGGGACGGGTGATGGCATGCTCGTTCGGGGGGGGTGGTAAATGCGAGAAGTTGTTTGTTGGGAGTGCTATGTGGTGTCGCTGGGGCCTATCCTTGTATGGCGGGCATGGATGTCTGTCATGGTTGGGGGGGCGTTTGCTGAATGTCCGTGTGTGTTGGGTATGTGGTAGGGTCTGGGTTCTGGAGGTAGGGGGGCCCTCATGGTGATTGGGGTGCTGCGACCGCTGTTTAGGGGGGGGTTGTGTGGCACCATCCTTTGTTTTGTTGAGCCAGAACTTAATATTGTTAGTCCTGAAGTCAGATCTGTCCCTAGTGAGTTTGGAGGACTTTTTTTGGATTATATCCCGTTCGAGGTGCAGCAATCGGCCTGTGATAAGCCTATTATATTTTAAATAGTCAGTGTGTTTGTGATGTTCTTGTAGTTCCGTTGACTGCAGTTGAATTTTATCTTTCAGGGATTTGCATAGGGACTCACGTTTGGCGCTGAGTCTCATTATTAAACCTCTGCTGCATTCCAGCAGGTAATTGTCCCATTCCCTAGTGAATAGGGCATCGTTTTTGAATGGACTATCAAACCTAAATCTCAGTCCACGTGGGATTAGGGATTCTTTTAGGTAGACGTCCAGTAGGATCCAGTCCAGATGGTGCTGGATTTCTTCTTTAAGGTTGGACTCAAGTTTGAAGAACATGTCTGCCAGTTCTTTAGAGTTGATTTCATGTTGATTGGAGATATCTGTTGCTGGTTCAATCGGGATAGTACTGTCCGTATCATTTAAATTCCAGATGTGGGTCAGTTTCTGTCGTTCGTACAGGCGATGTTCGCAGTAGTCCATGTTTAATAGAAAGTCTGTGGTGGATTCACCGAATTCGCCCTAGAGCCGCCGTATTTTCAGAGTTGGTTACAAACTCTTACCTGAATGACTCAGGGTAATACAGTAGATAATGGCCAAGGAGAGAAAAAGGCGCTCATAGGGTAAATAAGTTAAGAATCGAGCCTCCGGAGCAACAGGAAGAGTGGTATTGCTCACCTGTTGTTGATGCACCTATTGTTTGGTGCAACTGGACTGGAGGTGGATAGGACTGATTACTGATTGTCTCACTGGTTGATGCTGCCTGATTCCGTCCGCGTTCCCCTTTGGCGGGGGCCAAGCCGTCGTCTGGGTCGATTAATAGGATATATTTCCACTGGACCGGGGGTCGAGTGGAGGGGTGGACCGTAGGCGCAAAAACGCAACCAGAGTATTTTTAGAAACCAATGGTTTTTTTATTATTGTTATAGTGACAACGCGTTTCGGGGTTCTGCGGACCCCTTTTTCAAGTCTAAAAAAACACATATACACAAAGTTACACACATTGAAGTGATCACATGATTCATGAGGACGTGACTGGATAAAAGAATACATGAATACGTAAATGCAGGGCAGTTAATGCTGTAAGGAGTTGGTAAATAGAGGTTGAGAGCTAGGTATGACTTGTAAAAACAGGACATTAATAAAAAATATATACGTATAAAACAAAATAAAATGTATATGTGTATATAAAAATATATATACGCACACATGCACACACATATACAAGTATATAAGTATAAAAATCTGCACCCACACATATAATTCTAGGCTGGTAGTATTAGTAATTAGTGGTGGTTTTAGTGATTTTGATGAGAGCTGAGGACTCAGCTCTCATCAAAATCACTAAAACCACCACTAATTACTAATACTACCAGCCTAGAATTATATGTGTGGGTGCAGATTTTTATACTTATATACTTGTATATGTGTGTGCATGTGTGCGTATATATATTTTTATATACACATATACATTTTATTTTGTTTTATACGTATATATTTTTTATTAATGTCCTGTTTTTACAAGTCATACCTAGCTCTCAACCTCTATTTACCAACTCCTTACAGCATTAACTGCCCTGCATTTACGTATTCATGTATTCTTTTATCCAGTCACGTCCTCATGAATCATGTGATCACTTCAATGTGTGTAACTTTGTGTATATGTGTTTTTTTAGACTTGAAAAAGGGGTCCGCAGAACCCCGAAACGCGTTGTCACTATAACAATAATAAAAAAACCATTGGTTTCTAAAAATACTCTGGTTGCGTTTTTGCGCCTACGGTCCACCCCTCCACTCGACCCCCGGTCCAGTGGAAATATATCCTATTAATCGACCCAGACGACGGCTTGGCCCCCGCCAAAGGGGAACGCGGACGGAATCGGCAGCATCAACCAGTGAGACAATCAGTAATCAGTCCTATCCACCTCCAGTCCAGTTGCACCAAACAATAGGTGCATCAACAACAGGTGAGCAATACCACTCTTCCTGTTGCTCCGGAGGCTCGATTCTTAACTTATTTACCCTATGAGCGCCTTTTTCTCTCCTTGGCCATTATCTACTGTAGTGTGAACAGTCATTATAATACCCTCCTGTAGTTTTCACAGTCCTTACAGTTCCCCCTGTACTGTCCTCAGTCTTTATACATCCTGCTTGTAGTGACCCCAGTCCTTAAATAGCCCACCTGTAGCGCCATCAGACTTTAAATGCCCCCCCCCCCCCCATAGTGTTCCCAGACCTTATAATGCTCCCCATGCTGCCCAACAGACAAGGAAAAAGAAGATAATCACCTGATTTCCAACCACTGTCATTGAAGCAGTGATGAGTTCCCGGCTTCCCAGGTGCTAGTGTTGAAGTCAACACGCAGACTAGAAATTGGGTACATATTCTAGAGATATGCCCCGAAATGTCTGAGGTGAGACAACCCCTTTAAACTGCACCCTGAGTGCCAATAATCCTTATAGTGCCCCCTGAAGTGCTAACAGTCCTTAAACTACCCTTTGTAGTGCCAGCAGTCCTTAAACTGCCCCTGCAGTGTCCACAGTCCTTAATAGTGCCTTCTGTTGTGCCCACAGTCCTTACAGTGCCCCCCTGTTGTGTCCACAGTCCTTATAGTGTCCCCTGCACTGTCCCCAGTCTTTGTAGAGCACCCTGTATTGCCCCAAGTCCTTAAACTGCCTCCTGTAGTGCCCTCAGACTTTAAAATGGCCCCCTGAACTTCCCCAGACCTTATAATGCCCCCTATGCTGCCCAACAGATACGGAAAAAAAAAAGATACTCACCTGACTTTCGACCGCTGTCAGTGAAGCAGTGATAAGTTCTTGGCTTCTCAGGCAGCTATGTTGACGTGCTGTGCAATGACATCATTGCTCTGCCTAAGACCCACCTGCACTGTACTACTTCTCACAGGCCTCAGGCAATGACGGGCCAGGGGGAAATTGGTTCCCGTGTACCAACACAGTGATTCAGTGGTATATCTTAGACAGGCAGTATATTTAGGGCCTGAGACAAAACATCCAGGGCCCGGGCCTTGAATGTTTCAATCTAGCAATGCCCCTGATTACTGGAATCCACAAAGTCATATGACTTCAATGGGAGCAGGGCTGCAGTAGCGAGCTCCTACAGTTGACGGTGTTGTGTTGTTCTGGCTTTGATGTCTGGCGATGGAGCTGCAACTAAACAGCTAGAGGTAACACATAGAGGCCACAAAAAGGATTGCAGAACGTCTGTCAGAGAAAGGTAACACACTTACATTGAGGCTCCAAACATCTCTGCATGTGGTGGAAGCAAACAAGCTTGTTTCCGATCCTATCAAAAGGGACAGAACGGGCCCTCTGTTCAGAGATTGTATTCCACTGGGGATATATATATGTTATTATGTTATATATGACTGTACAGCCTTATTGAAAAGAGACTAGCCTCCCATATACAGCCTTGGGAGTTGCACATGCCATCTGTAAAGACGTCATTTATTGTGATTAGTGCCTGTTAGTGTTGATCGCGAATATCGGCACTTCAAGAATTCACGAAGATGTAGAATATAGTGCAATATCATCGCTGAAATTTGCTATTTCTTCATAATCATGAATATTGTAGATTTTTTTTTTTCCGTCGGTAACCTCTCTTCCTGCTTGTGGGCCAATGAGAAGGCTGCAATGTCTTTGTCTGAGCTTAGTAACATCCCTTGCAACCGATAGGAAAGTTGCCTACCCCTTACTATATAGTAAACTCCCCAGCAGCCATTTTCTGCCGTTTTTTGCAGTTCTGAGAGAGAGAGAGTAGTGACATTGCTGTGCTCTGTGCTTTCATCTAGATCCTTATCCAATTACATTAGCTAGTTAGTTAGTTAGCTCATATATATATAATACAGATAGTTAGTGGAAGATAGTCAGTGTAGGTTAGATGGTGATATAGTGTAGCTGATAGGTTCCAGTGCAGGGTGTTAGGTAGTGTAATAGGAATTACTGTACTGTGCATTTTCTCCAGTCTCAGGAAACTTCTAGCAGCTTGAAAAATGTAGCAAAAGTGACCCACGCCTGTATTACGTGCATTTTACATTGCCGATTTTAGCAATCAAGAAAATAATGACTGGAAATCACGAACTCTAGAATTTCGGAAATTTATCGTGAATATTAGACCAAAAATTCGCAAAATAGCGTGAAAACTAATATTGCCCATGCTGCTCATCACTAGTGCCTGTGTGAACCATCTATTGGACTGCCTCTGTAAAGTACAGTGGACGAGTTGCACTGAACCCAGGCTCATCAGTGTGTACACAAACAAACATGTTGTGTCACATCACTTCAGGGAACCATGCCTTGCACCTCAAAACCTTACACCAATAAGGGCAGCCCACCTAACATTAGGCAGGAGCCCCAAAACCAGGGTGTGCCCTGAAAGGAATAAAAGTTGTTCCCTTCCCATTGCTGCATGGCTTCCAGAGCACCTGAACTGTGAGTACAACTACTCCCATCCTCCACACAGCCCTTGCAGCTCCCTGCAAATGTATTACATAAAACACTTTAATTGAATCAAGAGTTACAAAGAATACCAGAGGTATGCATATTGATGTACTAATGATGCTATGTATATAAATAGTGATGTGTTGATGTTATGTACAGTATGTGAACCATTGATGTGTATGTACTGCAGCAGACTGCGGCATCTTAAAGCTATGTTAATGATTTGTCTTTGTCATCCTGGGTATATTGTTTGAGAAAAATATTACCATTCCATTCTACACTTTCTGTACCATTCTGTACCAATCCATTCTACCATTGTACACTTTCTGTACCATTCTGTACCAATCCATTCTACCATTCTACACTTTCTGTACCATTCTGTACCAATCTATTCTACCATTCTACACTTTCTGTACCATTCTGTACCAATCTATTCTACTATTCTACACTTTCTGTACCATTCTGTACCAATCCATTCTACCATTGTACACTTTCTGTACCATTCTGTACCAATCCATTCTACCATTCTACACTTTCTGTACCATTCTGTACCAATCCATTCTACCATTCTACACTTTCTGTACCATTCTGTACCATCCATTCTACCATTCTACACTTTCTGTACCATTCTGTACCCATCCATTCTACCATTCTACACTTTCTGTACCATTCTGTACCAATCTATTCTACCATTCTACACTTTCTGTACCATTCTGTACCAATCCATTCTACACTTTCTGTACCATTCTGTACCAATCCATTCTACCATCCTACACTTTCTGTACCATTCTATACCAATCCATTCTACCATTTTACACTTTCTGTACCAATCCATTCTACCATTCTACACTTTCTGTACCATTCTGTACCAATCTATTCTACCATTCTACACTTTCTGTACCATTCTGTACCAATCCATTCTACCATTCTACACTTTCTGTACCATTCTGTACCAATCTATTCTACCATTCTACACTTTCTGTACCATTCTGTACCAATCCATTCTACCATTCTACACTTTCTGTACCATTCTGTACCAATCCATTCTACCATTCTACACTTTCTGTACCAATCCATTCTACCATTCTACACTTTCTGTACCATTCTGTACCAATTAATTCTACCATTCTACACTTTCTGTACCATTCTGTACCAATCCATTCTACCATCCTACACTTTCTGTACCATTCTGTACCAATCCATTCTACCATTCTACACTTTCTGTACCATTCTGTACCAATCCATTCTACCATTTTACACTTCCTGTACCATTCTGTACCAATCCATTCTACCATTCTACACTTCCTGTACCATTATGTACCAATCTATTCTACCATTCTATACTTTCTGTACCAATCCATTCCACTATTCTACACTTTCTGTACCATTTTGGCACCTTCACAGTATTCTGCTCTGCAGCTCGTCTCAAATAAATATGTGATTTCCTTTCCATCAAGAATGGCTTCTAGAGTCTACTTCAGCTGCAGGAAAAGTCCAACATGGTCATGTGTGCTGCTGTAGCCAGTTACTGGACACGGTGGTGATGTAACCCCCCTGAGTCACATCAATGGACACCAAACCTGGCCACTTCTGGTTCCCACAGGACCAGAAAGTAGCTTGTTCCTGTGACTGCAGCAGCCAATCACAGGCCTCAGCAGTCTCATCCACTTGAATAATACATTACAGCTGGTTCTACAGTGACTGGAAGCTGCCGGGAATGGGACAGCTATACAAGCACAGAAGGACTGTGGACAGATGAGTGGCATATTTTATGGGGCACACCTTAGGAGCATTTGAGTTGTTGGCTATAAGGCGGACAATCCCTTTGTACAGCAACTACCTTGCTCATTTCTGTAAACCTGTACAGTTTTGACCACAACAGACGTTAAAAATAGAAATCTTGTGAAATTACTAAATATTCTACTGAAAGCTGATTATTTTTTATCATAACATTGTCTTTTCAGGTTGTCTCATATCTATTTAATACAACAGACATCTGATCCTGCGTGAAGATCATATTATTAATTTTAATGAATTAATAAAAATCAGAACATATATTTTTGTATTTTTTTATTCATTTTATAAAGTAATATTTTACATGTACTGTATGTGCTGTAGTTGTGTATTTACTATATGAAGAATGTACACACATTTAGTGAAGAACACAAAATCTTCCTTTCATCACAGGTTCTAGCTCTGTCTTGTGTACAAAAATTTAAATTTTACCGAGATGTTTTGCAGATTCAGACACTGTATGGCTGTCTCTCTGAGGTCACACACAGGCAAGAGCAGCAGGGTACTAAAGCCACATGTTTTGGCATGCAATGAACCTCTTGACCTGGGCCGTACGTCAAGTATCTCCAGTTCCTGACCTGAAAAAGCTGCAGTCTTGTCTTAAATTGTGAAAACCGTTATACAAAAAGAAATTAATTTAAAAAAAAGAACAGGAAGCTAAATGGACAGTTTGTGCTTTGCTTTAAAAAATAAATGTTTTGACGTTACAAAAAAAAACTGCTGTAGTAATCAAACTGACCTGCAGTGCTACATACTACATCTTATGGTGCAAAGTGCTCATGACATCATTACAGAGGCGCAATACGAAGTTCCTGAGCCCCAATGCAAAGTCTATAATAAGGCCTCCCACCTACCAAATAGCACTTATAATAGTCTAGCTTCCTATGTGCTAGAGGGGTGTTTAGACTGGGTGCTACTGCTACCCCTGTACACACGTCATAGATGATACGGTATAACATATGGCGCAAAGAATGTCCTTATGATGGCTTTTCAACAATCTGCATGCTATCTAGTGCATACTGTATGCTAAACAGTTTGATTGCCATGGATAATTAAACCTGTTCTATCGGGCCATTCGGTACATCTACCACAGCTGAACAAAACCCTTCCTGAACTCCATTCTGGTGACTTCAGTATGGACAGGAAGAAGGGAATTTTCCAGGACCTAAACAATGATGACCTATCCTCAGGATAGGTCATCGACATTAGATTAGTAAGGAGCACTGCAGCCTCTTCATAGTATACCAAGCAGAGCACTGTACCTTGTATACCAGCTGTGCTTGGCATTGCATCTCCATCTTATTCACTTGAATGGGACAGAGCTACAGAAAGACCATGTGACAGATGGACATGATGTCACAAACTGGAATATTTTTCGGTGCTCAATGGTAAAAAAAAATCTCTCCTAGACAATTGGTATAGATACCATGGCCCTCATATGCGATGCTAAATATGTGTTCTCTTTATTAAAAGTACTTCATAGTTGATAAATCAAAGGCCGACAACAGTGTTCCGGTCTAAACCAAGACCTTGTTCATGTACATTACAAATGCAGGAAGGCGAACAAGGCATCTAAGCAGACAAGAATGAAGCGTCCTGGTTAATGCACTGTGCATGCTCAATGAGAATGTATATTTAGCATCATATATGAGTGCCATGGTATCTATATCAACAGACTGAAGAAGAGGCTATAGCAAATGAGCAATTGGAGCACCAAGGGGCAGGGCTGAATCATTTGAGCACTGTTTTGTAACACCCCCAGTGCTCTGCACACTCCCTCCTCCCCTTGATTGACACGGCTAGACATCAGCATGCTGAGGACAGAGCTGTGTCCAAGAGCTGTGTGCTAGCATTAGTGATGACTGGCAGGGGCAATATTCGAATTTGCAATATTTTGTGAATATTTTGTAGAATATTCATCATATATTCGCGAATTCGAGATTATGTTCTTTATTGCGAAAATCGGCAATGTAATATTTGCGTAATGCGCGTGAAATACAGGCGTGGGTCACTATAGCTACATTTTTCAAGCTGGTATAAGTTTCCTGAGACTGGAGAAAATGGTTGGCATGGCAGAGCATTAGAATAGCTTTATATGCAGCGAGCGTGCTCCAATATATATGCGCTTGCGAATGTTCAGCAATAGTATGGGGTAACTTTTCTATTAGTTGCTAGGGATGCTGCTAAGCTGTGACAAAGCCTTCTCATTAGCCCACAAGCTAAAAGAAGGGAGGGATGATCACCTGATGTGTACTGTGTTTAAAAAAAAAAAATATTCGATTTTACGAATATATAGCGATATATTCGAAATATTCGCGAACTCTTGCAGTGCCGATATTTGCGATTAAAATTTGCTATTCGAATATTAGCACTCAACACTAGCTAGCATGTCAATATCATATACTCTATGTACTATAGATTCACCACACCGAGATCTGCTCCGAAAGCTAATCTACATCTTACTGCTTTATTCACAAGCAGAACATATGATTATAATGACACCAGTAATATGTGTTAGCTTATAAGCATAGAAAAAACATGCATCTCTATGTGGTAAAACTATAGCTTTGTGGTAAGTGCTAGGATTTGACCATTTGCATATGAATAAAAACGCTGATATCTTTGCAGCTGTTAAGCATACAGACAAAGGAAAGGTATAGTTTTAATCAGCATGGTGAGCCCTACCAGGCAGTATGTCTGGTTTAATGGGGTTGATCCTGCTGCCAGAGCCACTTAAGGCATCACGGCCCCTTCAGACAGCAGATTGGCAGGGTTGCCAGGATTCGGACCCTAACCAGTCTGACAGTGATGACCTAATTCCTTAGGATAGTTCACCGGATAGGTCATCAATATTTAAATCTTGGAAAACTCTGTTAATACTGTAATTTTACAGGGCTTGTGAGGAGTTAATAAATTACGTCTTGGTGAGCACTGTGTTTACAGCGATCTAGAAGGCACCCAGGAACGGTCCCTGCCTTCTCTCTGGGGTGCTCTGCTGTCACTGACAGCAGGCCCCCGCTCGGCATCTGTACGATTAGCGTGCGGCTGCCATCTCTGAATGGACGTTTAGAAACGTCCGATCAGAGATAAACCCGACCGCCAAGGACATTTATAGTCAATGGGCAGTTGGGAAGTGGTTAAACTAGTTTCTAATAATTGGTGGGAGTCTGACACCTTGAACACCCTACAATCAGTGGTTACCTGCAGACTTTGGCCCCAGAATTTGCACTTTGAACAGAACCAGACACACAGCTCAGTTCAAGGTGTAGTGACCATGGTGGGTAAAAGTAGCTCAGCGCCCATTCTCTTTAATAGGACCTGAGCTGCAGTAACCTAGCACCCAGTAACCTTACATTAGTTAGTTAGTTAGTTAGCTCATATATATAATACAGATAGTTAGTGGGAGATAGTCAGTGTAGGTTAGATAGTGATATAGTGTAGCTGATAGGTTCCAGTGCAGGGTGTTAGGTAGTGTAATAGGAACTTTGTACCAAGCTGTGCTTTTATCTCCATTCAAAGTGTTACTTCTTGCCCCACCGGCTGCCCGGGACTGCCAGCCGGCAGACCCCCATGATCTCATATAGATAACCTATATACCAAGGATAGATCATCAGTATTATTAACCTGGAAAACCCCTTCAATAAAAAGGAATGCTGGAAAGTGTTACTTAATTGGGCATTCGTGGAGAAGGAAATAACTAGTTACACATTCTATTTGAGTTTTAATAAAATCCATAAAGCTAACAGTCTGGGAAGTGCATGAAAACAAAGCTTAAGTATGGCATTGTGAGAAAATAACAGCAGTTTCATTTTAATACCTACATACAAAGTGAATTTCTGTCAGGGGCACAATAGGCCTCAATAATACAACCTAGCAGAAAAACTGGTCTTATTTTTCCATAGAAACCAGCCAGAAATAAGTTTTAATTTCTAAAAAGGTTTTGCCGTTTGGCTATGCCATCACTGTTTGATCAGTTGTGATCTGACATCTGGGACCCTGACTGACCCTTAGAATGAAGGGGACATGAAGCACTCACCAGCAAAAACAGACAACCACCCTGGTCTTCACAAGAGAATACAGATACAATGGGACATTTATCAAGCACTCTATGGAACTACTGTGGCATAAAAAAGTTGCAAATTATGACACATGCCATATTTGCACCATAATTTTAGACTTTTCACTCCACTCAACACCTTTCTGAAACTGGTGGAAATAATAGTTTAAATTTAGTTAGTTGGTGTAGATGCGAATTTCTGGTGCATGGACTGCCTGGAGATGCAGCAAATTTATTAAGAGGCTTAAGCCTCTTAGTGAATGTGGTGCATTTGCAGTGAGCCCCTGAGGAGCCAGTACAGAGAAGGTAAGGTGTAGCGTCAGGGCCTACTCCCTCAGCCTGTTGCCCTCTGGGGATCAGTGCAGTGGAAAGGTAGTTTGAAGAATCAGGCCAGAAGTAAAAGTATAACAGTCTCTTTTTACTTAGTGCAAAATATAACTTATGGCACATCAAACGATATTAAAGGCAAAGTGCAGATTCTGGCACCAAATGAGGTATGGTGGTAGGTTGGATAGCTATTGATTGGCACTAGCAGGCACTTGTGGATATAGGTGTCCACTGTAAGGTTCAGGCTTGATATTTGTCCGGCCTAGTGGTGGTGGGTGTCTCAGCTGTAGACCCTCGCCTTGCAGAAGTATCTGTAAAGCCCTGATTACTCTGCTGTGTTGTCGTACTTATGCTTTCTGGAAGCCGTGTTCTTGATTTTGCTGATCTGTCTGGAGTGTTGGTCTCGCAGTAGAATAATATCTGTTTTCAAGGAGTAGGAGCTCTCACATGTACTTCCTCCCCCTTCTTTGTCTACATTGAAACTCCCCCTCCTGGCAGGAAGTAGGACCAGCCCACTCATACCGAGAGGGAGGAACAGGGTGCTTAGCCCTGTTACTGCCAACCATTGTCAACCATACTTAAAATAAAGATACATAACATTACATAACTATATACAACATTTGAATATACCCCCAGGTCTGGGGCACTGCACATTCTGCGCCAATGAACTTCATGCTAAGACTGGCATTTGTAACACCAGTCTTAGTATATCTAAAACTTACTGCAACATCTAGAAAATGTGAAGAGCAAGGTGAAGTGGAAATGTATAATCTTGATCAGAGGTGCCTTATCACCTACTTCATTTCATGATGTCCCAAAATATACCATCAGGGGAAATATGACATACCCCCAGGGAAAATGTGAAACAAGCAAACAGGTCAAAACACCACCGTACATTTGTATTTATTTTATTAATAATGCATTCAGAGACAAGTCAGGGATGATTTGTGCAGTGTATATAGTACATGAAATACTTCTGAATGCAGCTTTGCATCAGACTTTATTTATCAAAACTTGGGTCACAGAGTACATTTAATATTTGAAATCAGTTCAAATTATACCAGCTATTTTGCAACCTGTCTTTATGCAACTCATTTCAGCAAGACCACAACTTTATATAAAAAAATATCTGCTGCCCATCCACTGCTGCTATTTATAAACACCCGCCAACTTATTAAATGATGGGTTGAAATGCCGAGATTTACTTTTTTAATGTATTTTGGCAACCTGAATCTGCACATTTCTATGTACGTATTGTGTACAAATCATTTCTAAAATTTAAATGAACAAACCTGTATCACACGTTAACCTCAATGCCCTAGCAAAGCCGGTTCTCAGCAAGCAATAATTATCCAAATCTGGAACTTCCTGTGATTTCACTGTTGCAGTATTATTGTTTTTTCACAGACAAGCTCATCAAGCCTTGATGTACAATGACATTGTTTAGAACTGGTCATCCAAATTGGCTAGCCTCTACGGTCTAGTGAAGATTAGCTGTAGAACAAAGGTTGGCTTCTGTGGATTTCAGTTGCTCTATAATTGCTACTTTTTTTCATGTTATTACACATAAGGGTACTTTCACACTAGCGTTAGTGTGATCCGGCAGGCAGTTCTGTCGTCGGAGCTGCCTGCCGGATCACACTAACGCTAGTGTGAAAGTACCCTTATGTGTAATAACATGCAAAAAAAGTAGCAATTATAGAGCAACTAAAATCCACAGAATCCGTCTACAAATGGATTGTAGAACGGATTGTGACAAACCACCCACCAATCCCGTCATACTATGCCACAGTTGCCATACAGGTCTCGTCCACTAGAGACTTCTGGAGGCGAATCCACTGTGAGCACAGTAGACGTTTAAGATTGGTTGGTGTGCCCATAGATGATACAATCAGAAAAATAAAATTATCGATTTCACGGTGGAAATCAGATTAATTTGCTGCCATCACTCTTCGTATTGAATCGGGGCGAAGAGACTCCGGCTAGCTAATCCTAAAGGGAAGAAACGGTTATTTGCAACCTAGCTAACCAATTAACAATTTTGAAAAATAAGACAATGCGGTAGTATGTCTCCTCTGAGGACAGAGTTCTTAGCATAAACCAGATAATCAGGTAACAAGGGCAAAACTGGAACGATGCAGTCGTTAAGTTTTATTATAAAAACTATACACAAAAAATATATACATTAACCTCTTCAGGACACAGGGAGTACAGGTACACCCTTATGTCCTGGTACTTAAGGCCTTCCAAAAACCGTATGGCATTCCTTTACTTCTGCGTCCTGCCGTGTGCCCATACAGCAGTTTACGACTACATATGGGGTGTTTCTGTAAACTACAGAATCAGGTCCATAAATATTGAGTTTTGTTTGAAATTTTAAAATTGGATCTCTATTTTTCATTAATTCTTGTGGAACACCTAAAGGGTTAACGAAGTTTGTAAAATCAGTTTTGAATACCTTGAGGGGTTTGTTTTTTAGATGGAGTTTCTACTCTAGGGGTTCATCAGGGGGGCTTCAAATGGGACATGGTGTAAAAAAAACAAGTCCAGCAAAATCTGCCTTCCAAAAACCGTATTGCATTCCTTTCCTTCCGCGCCCTGCCGTGTGCCCGTACAGCAGTTTACGACCACATATGGGGTGTTTCTGTAAACTACAGAATCAGGGCCATAAATATTGAGTTTTATTTGGCTGTTAACCCTTGCTTTGTAACTGGAAAAAAAATTTTTTATGGAAAATCTGCCAAAAAAGTGAAATTTTGAAATTGTATCTCTATTTTCCATTAATTCTTGTGGCACACCTAAAGGGTTAACAACTTTGTAAAATCAGTTTTGAATACCTTGAGGGGTGTAGTTTCTAGAATGGGGTAATTTTTCGGTGGTTTCTATTATTTAAGCCTCAGAAAGGGACTTCAGACCTGAACTGGTCCTTAAAAAGTAGGTTTTTGAAAATTTCTGAGAAATTTCAAGATTTACTTCTAAACTTCTAAGCCTTGTAACGTCCCCCAAAAATAAAATGTCATTCCCAAAATGATCCTAACATAAAGTAGACATATGGGGAATATAAAGTAATAACTATTTTTGTAGGTATTGCTATGTATTATAGAAGTAGAGGAATTGAAACTTGGAAATTTGCTAATTTTTCTAAATTTTTGGCAAATTTGGTATTTTTTTTATAAATAAAAATTATTTTTTTCCACTCCATTTTACCACTGTTATGAAGTACAATATGTGATGAAAAAACTATCTCAGAATTGACTGGATAAGTCAAAGCATTTTGAAGTTATCACCACTTAAACACTTGACACTGGTCAGATTTGCAAAAAATGGCCTGGTCCTTAAGGTGAAATAAGGCTGTGTCCTTAAGGAGTTAAAACTGACAGATAAATATACCTGCCAGTCGAACATATTGGTTGGATAGAAATAGGTAAGAGGTGGAAGGGAATAGAATGTCTGTAAGTTCAGAATTACCGTTGTATAGTCCAGTAAAAGATAAAGGAATAAGGAACCTATATATATCCCAAAATCAAAGTCAAAGACCCACACCTAACTATATCATGAAAACCAACTAAAGATAATGGGTCAATTAAGTACAAAAAAGTCATCACAAAATAGCATAATTTTATTGAAAATCACATAAAGACATGATTAGCACAAGCCACAGAAAACAATTAACACAGATCACAATACATTTAAAATATTAAAAACCAAGAGGGCCGATGGTGGGCTGTCGGTATATGTTGAAAAAAGTGCAAGTGCAATAGTCATGATTGGTCACTAGTAAAAAGGTTGGTTCAACCAAACCGCTATGGCTCAAAAATACATGATAACAAAATTCATCTGCACATATATACAACAAACACTTGACCATGTGGGTAATAATACACACCATAAAAAGTGACTAGAGCAGAGAAACAACAAAATGTAATAGGCACATAGCAAATACTGACCAACCGAACTTGTATACCACACACGACCACCACCAGTCCACTCCCCAACGCACGTTTCACGTTAGCTTTTTCAAGGGGGTACTGGCTGGTGTGGTGAGGATGGTCTCTTAAATAGGTAGAAGGGCTACACCATATTTTCTGATAGGTTTAACTACATTACCTAAGTGTTGCTATTGGCTGGCCTGTCGTCCGTCTGCTATACCACACCTGAACTGAATAAAAGTGGTGAGTGCTCATTACATGGCGCCCGGCACTCCATCATGAACGCCGAGCCCGCGGCCCCGCCCAGCCAGTCCGGAGGAGGAGGATCACGCGAGAGTCGCGTCATCATCGTCATCCAGGAGCGGCGGGCGGGACCCGAGCCCGACACATGCGTGGACAGTCGGGCGCACCGCAACCACCATGTCAGGTGAGGGCAGATTGGGCTGGCGATATAAACAATGAGAGTTTTTGCCAAATCTAAATCCCAATACGATTGAAAAATAAATACACATCCCATGCATATACGACACCAAGTTTCTGGCCAAATTTTAAATGCCAATACAATTAAAATAGGGGAGGCGGGGACAGGGGGGTGGAGAAAAGGAAAGAAATAAAAAGAAAATAAATAAAAATAGAAAGAGGGAAAGGAGGGGGACTGGATCGCATCACAAGTTGTCATCCAATGATATCTCTCTTACTTGGGGGACAGTCATACAATGGATAGACGTCTATGTAATACACTGTATATATGCTAGTACAAAAAAGTTTATAATTATAAAACAATAGTACTATATACAAAAGCGTGAATAGTAAAAATAATAAAAAGGGAGAAAAAAAACTGGATCTCGCAGTAAATTGTCATTTAGTAGTGTTTCTCATACTATTAATGCCCAATATATGTAAAAAAAACACATAAGTGAATATGTCTATACTGATATAACCAAAATATAGTGTGATAATATTGGACACACAGTGTGACAGCTAATTAAAAATGTGAAGTGTGAATGTGTGAATCATATAGTGAAAAAACCAAACAATAAGAATGTGTAAAAAAAATTTGGGATATGAATAATACCCAAAAAAAGGGAGTGATAAAACTCAAAATTATACTGCTGCAAAACGAAAAGACTAGTGAAGTGAACTAAAAAGGAAAACAATGTACTGAGAGAAAAAAAAAAACATGTGAAAAAATATACATACATGTGTTAGGTCAATATACAGTATTATACTAGACCTAAACTCAATGGGAAATAACACTTAGGCCTCATGCACACGACAGCATTTTTTCACGGTCCGCAAAAACAGGGTCTGTAGGTCCGTGATCCGTGACCGTTTTTTCATCCGTGGGTCTTCCTTGATTTTTGGAGGATCCACGAACATGAATTACGGATCCGTCCTGAATTACAATGCAAGTCAATGGGGACGGATCCGTTTGATGTTGACACAATATGGTGCCATTTCAAACGGATCCGTCCCCATTGACTTTCAGTCCCTTTTATACCATCGGATCGGAGTTTTCTCCAATCCGATGGTATATTTTAACTTGAAGCGTCCCCATCACCATGGGAACGCCTCTATGTTAGAATATACTGTCGGATATGAGTTACATCGTGAAAACTCATTTCCGACAGTATATTCTAACACAGAGGCGTTCCCATGGTGATGGGGACGCTTCTGGTTAGAATATACTACAAACTGTGTACATGACTGCCCCCTGCTGCCTGGCAGCACCCGATCTCTTACAGGGGGCCATGATCAGCACAATTAACTCCTCAGGTGCCGCACCTGAAGGGGTTAATTGTACTATCATATCCCCCTGTAAGAGATCAGGGCTGCCAGGCAGCAGGGGGCAAACCCCCCTCCTCCCCAGTTTGAATATCATTGGTGGCCAGTGCGGCCCCCCCCTCCCTCCCTCTATTGTAATAAATCGTTGGTGGCACAGTGTGCGCCCCCCATCGCCCCCCCCTCCCTCCCTCTATTGTAATAAATCGTTGGTGGCACAGTGTGCGCCCCCCATCGGCCCCCCCCTCCCTCCCTCTATTGTAATAAATCGTTGGTGGCACAGTGTGCGCCCCCCATCGGCCCCCCCTCCCTATATAGCAGTAACAACATTGGTGGCCAGTGTGCGGCCTCCCATCTCCCCCCCGATCATTGGTGGCAGCGTAGTTCCGATCGGAGTCCCAGTTTAATCGCTGGGGCTCCGATCGGTAACCATGGCAACCAGGAAGCTACTGCAGCCCTGGTTGCCATGGTTACTTAGCAACAGTACAATAGTAGAAGATTCATACTTACCTGCTGGCTGCTGCGATGGCTGCTGCGATGTCTGTGACCGGCCGGGAGCTCCTCCTACTGGTAAGTGACAGTTCATTTAGCAATGTGCCGCACAGACCTGTTACTTACCAGTAGGTGGAGCTCCCGGCCGGACACGAACATCGCAGCAGCCAGCAGGTAACTATGAATCTTCTACTATTGTACTATTGCTAAGTAACCATGGCAACCAGGACTGCAGTAGCATCCTGGTTGCCATGGTTACCGATCGGAGCCCCAGCGATTAAACTGGGACTCCGATCGGAACTCCGCTGCCACCAATGATCGGGGGGGGGGGAGATGGGAGGCCGCACACTGGCCACCATTGTTGGTAATGCTATATAGGGAGGTGGGCCGATGGGGGGCGCACACTGTGCCACCAACGATTTATTAAAATAGAGGGAGGAAGGGGGGGGCCCGATGGGGGGCGCACACTGTGCCACCAACGATTTATTACAATAGAGGGAGGAAGGGGGGGCCCGATGGGGGGCACACACTGTGCCACCAACGATTTATTACAATAGAGGGAGGAAGAGGGGGGGCCGGGGGGGCGCACACTGGCCACCAAGCTATTATTACAAGAGGGAGGGAGGGGGGCCTCACTGGCCACCAATGATATTCAAACTGGGGAGGGGGGGGGGTCTGCCCCCTGCTGCCTGGCAGCCCTGATCTCTTACAGGGGGATATGATAGTACAATTAACCCCTTCAGGTGCCGCACCTGAAGGGGTTAATTGTGCTGATCACGGCCCCCTGTAAGAGATCGGGTGCTGCCAGGCAGCAGGGGGCAGTCTTGTACACAGTTTGTAGTGTATTCTAACTAGAAGCGTCCCCATCACCATGGGAACGTATGCAGACGGATCTTCGGATCAGTCTGTATGAAAGCAACCTACGGCCACGGATCACAGACACGGATGCCAATCTTGTGTACATCCGTGTTCTTTCACGGACCCATTGACTTGAATGGGTCCGTGAACCGTTGTCCGTCAAAAAAATAGGACTGGATACACGGATCACGGCCTCGGCTGCAAAACGGTGCATTTTCCGATTTTTCCACGGACCCATTGAAAGTCAATGGGTCCGCAAAAAAAAAACGGAAAACAGCACAACGGCCACGGATGCACACAACGGTCGTGTGCATGAGGCCTAATACAGATAGATACCACCCAACTGTCATTACTGTAAAAAAAAAACAAGAGCCATCTCATTTAAGAGTCACCCAGTTATCAATATACCAGCATTATAAACCATTGCGTCTCCCCACCGTCCAGTAATGAGGACAATATACCCCTTACCCACCACAAGAATCCCTAAAAGGCAATATGGCCAACCTATCACAAATAGTTGATTCATCCACATGGAGGGAGGAGAAGAACCACCGCACCTCCAAAAGTGGAGAATCACTTTATACGATTCATAGCCCACAATCAAGACACATACTTCCACCACCCATAATTAAAATAGAAAAGTATGTACACAGCAAGGAGATTCAAGGAGGAGTCAGTTACAGAAAAGAGGCAAAGGGGACCTTGTCATTGAGCCCACATGGTATTGGGGTCTGGAGTTTAATTATCCATTTACTTTCAACCTGTTCTAGACGTCTGAAGAGGTTGCCACCCCTAGAGCCCAGATTCACTCTATCAATGCCACGGACCTTAAGGTCCTACCATTGATTATTATGTTTCAGGCAAAAGTGTCGCGCAACTGGTTTGAGTTTCACTATCCTGTCTCTGTCATGATCACTAATTTTAGATGCGGTTCGTATGTCACTTTGGTGTTCCTGAATACGTATGCGAAGTTCCCGTGTTGTCATGCCTATATAGATTAATCCACATGGGCATGTCGCATAATATATGACACCTGATGTACTGCAATTGATAAAATGTACAATCTTATACATACTTTGCCCAGATGAATCGCAAAATGAGTCGGTTTTAATCATAGCCTTGCAGATACTACAGTGCCCACAAGATGTTGACCCCCACTTTGGGCCCTCTAGCTTGAGATGAAAAATCTTGAGATTTTGGTGGAACATAATGACTAGATACCAAAATGTCATTAAGATTCTTGCTACATCGAGCCACAAGTGTGGGGGTGTAGGTGAGCAGAGAATCGAGAACATGATCGATCTGCAAAATCAGCCAAAATTTCATAAAAGTTTTTCTGATTTGTTCCATTGTACGTTGTAATCAGTGATCATACTAACCGATTGTGATCTATCAGGTATTCCATCAGATGTTTTACGATGTTTGGTTGTAAGCAAGGTCTGCCGAGATGTATTTCGGGCCCGTTGATAGCCCCTTTCAATACCCGCAGAATGATAACCTCTTTGCTCAAAGCGTTGTCGAACTAACATTGACTCCTCTTCAAAATCCTCCATTGATGTACACAATCTTTTAGCTCGCAAGAACTGTCCAATTGGTATAGATTGCTTTTGAGGCTGGGGATGGAACGAGGAAGCATGGAGGAGAGTATTAACGGCAGTATCTTTACGATGAACCCCAGTTGACAAAGCACCATTTGCAGATGTCTTGATATTGATGTCCAAAAACGTAATTTGATGTTGGGATATAGTCTGTGTCAGCCTAATATTCCAATCATTCATGTTGAGCTGTATCAAGAATGTCTCCAATGCCGTCCTAGACCCCTGCCAAATAAAAAAAATATCATCTATAAAGCGCATCCAGGAAATAACCTGACCATCTGCTTCATCCATTGCTTGTTGTACATACTCGCGTTCCCAAAAGCCAAGGAATAAATTGGCATAGGAGGGCGCGCAAGTCGCCCCCATCGCCACTCCCCACAATTGTAAATAATACCAATCCTTGAAAAGAAAATGATTGTGAGTCAAGACAAAATCCAATAGAGTCAATAAAAACGCTATTAGATCAGGAGACAAGTTCCTCATCTGCAGGAAAAAGCCAGAAGCCCTCAACCCAAGCTCATGTCGAATGCAGGTGTAAAGCGACTCCACGTCACATGTTACGAGGAACATGTCTCCTTCCATCTGGATATCCTCCAGACGTTTCAGAACGTTGGTGGAGTCACGCACATACGACGGTAAGCATTCAACAAATGGCTTGAGGTAAAAATCTAAAAAGCGACAGATGGGTTCACACAACCCCCCACATCCCGAGACTATTGGTCTACCCGGAGGTCTGGAAAGAGATTTATGAACCTTAGGTAATAGGTACAATGTGGGTGTGATCGGATATTTCACCACCAAGCCATGGAATACAGTCCTATTGATGGTCCCTGACTCCACTGCTGCCATTAGGATACCCTGTATTTGCATCTGGAAGCTACTAGTAGGATTAGATGTAAGTTTCCTATAGCAGATGGTATCGCGCAATTGGCGGTGCCCCTCCACCTCATACATCTCCACAGGCCAGACGACCACGTTTCCACCCTTATCAGCCGGTTTAAATACAACGTTCTTCATCGCCTGTAGTTGTTTTAATGCCAATTTTTGTGGATGGCTTAGATTGTAATACGGACGTTTTGCCGGAAGGGAAAATAATTCCTTCACAACCATTTTCACAAACGTCTCAATTGCTGGACTAAGTGACAAGGGCGGAAACGCGACCGACCGACTGCGGGTAAATGGTGTCTCCTGCTCCATGATTAAATCCTCTAGTATTCGAAGCACCTCCAGTTCCTGCGGGGCTGTAAAAATATAATCAGAGCATGATTTAGAGAAATGCTTCTTAAAGACGAGCTTTCTAGCAAAAAGAAAAGTATCTTTAATTGCTGTAAAGTTGTCATAAAGGGATACAGGGTTGAAGGAGAGTCCTAATGACAAAACCTCCAACTGAGATGTAGATTGTTGGATATTTGAAAGATTAATTACCTTCAGCTCCCCACTCCTAGAGTCGTCAGAATTATTATATTTCCGTTTGATAGGTGTCCTAGATGGAACCACGGTAGGGACATCTGTGGATGATCCCTGTACATGCTGGGAATAATTGCTCTGCGTGGACGTAATCGAACCTGAGGCAGGCCGGTCGATATTACGCTTCAGGTGCCAACGAAATACACGTTGGTTTTGATAGTCAGAAATATTTTTGTAAGGAATAATCCAAGATGGTGGGGTGCCCGTGTCCAGCGGGCGGTCGTGATGTAGTCGATGTCAGATGGTAGGTGAAGGACCCAGTACCTGAGTGTGTCACTGTTTTTACCCACTCTGAAGCAGGGAGTGGTTATGACACGTAATGTAATTGGAACAGGGGCAGTCCTTTGCCCCATAGGGAGAAAATATGGCAGCATCTTTGCTTTGCCCGTTTCTCCGTATCCCGTAAGTCCAATAAAGAAATAGAGTTAGGCTATGAGCTGTGCGCTGCGATTGGCCAGCAGTGCAGCAAGGGACACGCCTCCTACAAGAAAACAGTCAAAGGGAGCGCAGACACCGGAGCCTATACCGGGCGAACGGAGCGGCGCCCAGACTTGCTAGTAAGTGCAGGGGGACCCCTGGGCGCCGCTCTGCCCACAGGTATAGTTAGTTTTCCGTTTGTAGAGTAGTGAAAGGTCCTCTTTAAGTTTGATATACACTCCTCAACAGTGAAATTACAACACCAAGAAAGACAAGCCATAAGGTTATGCAAATTGAGGAAGTAGCAAGTATCACTATGGTCTGCGGATTATCAAATTTGCAAGCACCTAGCTCGATTCTGTGCTATGTAGGAGAACCATAAAAGCTAGACTGAAAGCAAAGTTTTTTCGCCACATGAAACCTCAAAAATCAGAACAAGTCATATGGGATGATTCTTCAAAGCCTTCTATTCATCCATGTGCCAGTTATCACCACTTGTCGCAAACTGAAAGGGACAGAATCTTTGAACTGAGAGACCTTGGTTTATCATTCCGGCAGATCGCTGCATGCCTAGATCAAGATGTCACCACTGTTTAACCTTGTGTGTTCCACTGGTTGGGAGAACAATGATGAACTGGAAAGTCAAGAGGTGCATAGAGGTGAACCTCTGCATGGACGGATCGTCTGATTAGAAGGATAGTGGGTAGTAATCCATTTTGTACTGCAAGTGAAATTGGACTTTGCGTCCCAAGCCTAGGGCAGCAAACAGTGTTTACAAAAAAAGCATCAGAGGGTGTTTGCATGATATCCAGCTACAGGGGTTCCATTGACCTCACGCTACCGCTCTCAAAGACTATCATGGTGCACAAAAAGACAGCAATGGAGGCTGGAACAAAGATATCCTCTTCACTGATGAGTTACACTTTTGTCTTGGCTGTAACGATAGGAACTGAAATTAATGTGGGCAATGCCATGAAGAGACCTTCACAAAGGAATGTCACATTGGACCTACTCCTAGGAGTGTGGGGTAGCATAATGTACAAACCCCTCTAGTTTTAATTTCAGGTACATTCACAGATCAGCTTTACATTGACTTGGTTGTGGAAGCACTTCCCAAGAGCCGTTTCTCAACAGCAGCCTGCATGGCATAAATGTTCTACCATGGCCTGTAGTGTCTCCGGACTTGTCTCCCATCGAGCACATCTTGGCATCATTTGGCAATTGCCAAGGCAGCTGGCATTTAGGATCACAGAACATTCCTCAGACAACCATTAATAACTACAGAAGGGTATAAATACTTATGGGGTGCTATATCGACGTGCTTCGTCTCTCCTGCGCCCCCGGCATCCTGGTCTGACACAGAGGCAGGCACGCACCCTGCGTCCTGCTGTGGCGCAGAGGCGCTCGGCGTCCTGGTTGCTGGGGTAAGGGGGGGCGGAACGTGCACGGCCGCACGCTTCCTCTCTGTGCGGCCGGCGTCCCCCGTTCCCATGGTGATGGGCAGGGGGCTGAGCGCCGAGCTGGGCACTCGGCGCTCGGCTGCAGTCATGGTGGGAGGTCCGTGGATTTTATTACTGACTTGCCCACCTCCGAGGGGAAGTCAGTGGTTTGGGTAGTGGTTGACCGATTTAGTAAAATGGCGCACTTTGTCCCTCTGATTAAGCTCCCTAATGCCAAGACTCTAGCATCTTTGTTTATTGACCACATTGTACGCTTGCATGGAGTTCCTGAAAATATTCTCTCTGACAGGGGTGTTCAGTTCGTTTCTAAGTTTTAGAAAGCCTTTTGTCAAAGATGTAAAATTTCATTGTCCTTTTCATCAGCCTTCCATCCTGAGACCAATGGGCAGACGGAATGGTTGCCGGTTGAACTATTTCTGAGATGTTATGTGTCCGACAATCAGCACCAGTGGGTGAGATACCTTCCGTTGGTGGAGTTTGCTATCAACAATCGGGTGAACTCGTCCACGGAGGTGTCTCCATTTTTCTGTAACCTGGGCTTCCATTCTTGTTTTATCTGTAAAGAATAAATCAAGGCAACTGGACTTACTGTAGATTTCTTGAAAACGTTTCACTCGTTTTTCCAACAAGCTTTCTCAATTCTGAGTGACTGTACAAGAATTCTCTGGGAATAAATATGTAACTGAATCAACATCTGGTAATTATACCCAGCATGGGGTCAAAGGTCTTGATTCCATTATCCTAATTGGAGTCAGTAGGTGATAATGACCTCCCAGAAAAAGGTGTCAAGACAGCATTGTATGTGGCAGACAATAGATGTCTAACCCCCCCTCCCCCCCGCCTCTATTCAAGCTTGGCTTCTCCATTTTTACGTAGATGGCCGGCTTCACACCTCGTTTGTACCAATCGGCCTACTTATCCAAAACACGTTCTTGACTGTCTTCAAAGGTGTGACCTGTTTCTTTTAGATGTAAGTACACGGCTGAATCTTGACCAGAGGTTTTGGCTCTTCTATGCTGAGCCATACACTGATGTAGTTGTTGTTTTGTTTTGCCGATATACAGTTCTGGGCATTCCCTATTGCACTGGACTGCGTACACAATGTTGTCCATCTTGTGTTTAGGCGTTGGGTCTTTGGGGTAAACCAGTTGTTGCCTCAGTGTGTTGCTGGGTTTAAAGCAGACAGGGATGTGATGTTTATTAAAAATCCTTTTGAGTTTCTCAGACAGCCCAGCTACATATGGGATAACTATATTCTTGCGTCTGTCATGCTTCTCGCCCTCACTGGTAGTCTTGGTGCTCTTTCTTTTCCTTCCTTCTGTTTTGACAAAGGCCCAAACTGGATACCCACAAGTTTTAAGTGGGATAAATGAGAACCTTCACAGACATCCTCGTTTTAGTTCGAGTTCTTCAGTGTCCTCACTCAACCCGGAGGCAGATAGTTTTACGTCAGAACTGTGCACAGTGGGGGCCCAGGTTTAAACGAACCTGGAAAAGGCCCAGGAGGTTCAGAAGGAGCAAGCTGATAAAAGACGCGCCAATGGGGTTGATTTTGAGGTCGGTGAGAAGGTGTGGCTGTCCACCAAGAATCTTTCCTTGAAAGGGGTGTCCAGAAAGCTTGCGCCGTGTTTTGTTGGACCTACGAGGTTATTGATATTATTAATCCTGTGTCTTTTAGATTGAAACTACCTGACTCCCTTCGCATCCACAATGTATTTTACAAATCGCTGCTAAAGAGATACATTTCCACAGTAATCACCCGGAGAAGCCGCTTCCGCGGTCCTTGGGTCCAGAGGCCCCTCGTTGAAGAGGGGGTACTGTCACAGGGCGCCGGTGACGTGCTTTGCCTCTCCTGCACCGCCGGCGCCCTGGTCTGAGATGGAGGCAGGCACACACTCCGCGTCCTGCTGTGGCGCCGAGCGATGAGCCGCTCGGTGTCCTGGTTGCTGGAGTAACGGGGGACGAAGCGCGCCCGGCCGCACGCTTCCTCTCTGTGCGGCCGATGTCCCCCCGTTCACAGGTTGCCTGTTATTAAGTGTCTTTAGGCTATTGCTATCTTGTTCTCTTCGCTAATCTGGATATTGTCCCGTGCCTGTTTTTTGACCTGCTACTGCCTGCTCCTAGTTCCTGACGTGACCTCTTGGCTTGACCTTCGGCTTGTGACATAACGTGTCTTTGTCTACTCCTGTGTACTGATGCTACCTCCTGGTTTTTGACCCTTTGGCTTGCTTACGGACTCGTCTTGTTGTTTCTTTCTGCCAGCCGCCCTCTTGGCCTAGCTTGGTATTTTATTGTCTCACCGCTCTGCCGCTATTCCATCTCTGTCCTGTCTGTCTCTCCTCACTTATTGAGGTCAGGGATCGCCGCCCAGTTGCGCTCCATTACCTAGGACGGGCAAGTGCAAGTAGATAGGGACATAAGCATGGGTGGCAGACAGTGGGTGAACCTACTCCCTTCCTATCCGGCGGCGTGACAATAGGCCTTATTAATACGGGGCCTTATTACTACTGGGGAACTATAGGGGGGTCTAATATCTACTACAGACACTAAAGAGAGGACTTATTTCTACTAGGTGCACTATGGTAGGCATTATTATTGGGCACACTTTTGAGGGCACTACTACTAATGGGGAGCATTATCATTATTGGGGGCATTTTAGGGGGTATATTATTATTATTATTATTATTAATGATATCACTCTGGGAAAGAATTATTATTCCTGGTGGGAGATTTCAGAAACTACTAAAATTGGGTTAAGAACTGTCCAACGCATTATTAAAAACTGGAAGGATAGTGGGGACCCATCGTATTCGAGGAAGAAATGTGGCGGGAAAAAAATCCTGAATGATCGTGATCGGCGATAAATTAAGCGTTTGGTGAAATCAAATCGAAGAAAAACAACAGTAGCATTTCCACACGCACAATGCGAAGGGAACTCAAGGGATTGGGACTGAACACCTCTGTAGCCGTAAGAAAACCACTAATCAGTTAAGCAAACCAGAAAAAAAGGCTTTAATTTGCTAGGGAGCATAAAGATTGGACTCTGGAGCAATGGAAGAAGGTCATGTGGTCTTATGAGTCAAGATTTACCCTGTTCAAGAGTGATGGGCGCATCAGGGTAAGAAGAGAGGCAGATGAAGTGATGCACCCATCATGCCTAGTGCCTACTGGACAAGCCTGTGGGGGCAGTGCTATGATCTGGGGTTGCTGCAGTTGGTCAGGTCTAGGTTCAGCAACAGTATCTGCTCCAAGAATGAGGTCAGCTGACTACCTGAACATACTGAATGACCAGGTTATTCCATCAATGGATTTTTTCTTCCCTGATGGCAAGGGCATGCTCCAAGATGACAATGCCAGGATTCATTGAGCTCAAATTGTGAATGAGTGGTTCAGGGAACATGAGACATCATCTTCACACATGGATTGGCCACCACAGAGTCCAGACCATAACCTCATTGAGAATCTTTGGGATGTCCTGGAGAAGGCTTTGCACAGCAGTAAGACTCTACCATCACTGAGCACTACTCACCTACTTACCACTGCTTCATTCACAGGTCCCCCGCTGGTCTTTGTATCCTAGAGTCCTGCAATTATGTCTCGTAATTTGACTGATGCAGGTGCAGTATGCAGCCCTGCAGGGTATTGAGATGAGTGAGGTCACGGTTAATAGGCAAACGAGGGTTCCTCTTGGTTACTCACAGTTTGTAGGGAGACCCTGGGCAGGCGTTCAGCAGTGATGGAGAGGCTGGCACAGGAGTCCTCTGGGGCACTCTCAATGTATAGGGACCAGGCCTGATGTTAGGTGAGGTGCCCTGGATGTTGTAGATGTTTAATGTGCCGGGGGCAAGGTCCCTTTAAGATTCGTGACGTCAGTGCCTGTAACGGTGGCACACCGATTGGTAGAGGTAATAAGTGAGGAACACGTTATTGTGGTGAACCAAAACTTCCTTTACTGGGAACAGTTAACTTTATACAGTCTTTGGTAAAGTTCCATAAGCAGGCTTTCACAACAATGGCAGGTACAAGGTTCCTTTGCAAGATACTCAGAGGGTAAAAACAACACTTACAGACCAGGCTGCACTTTTCCTCAGAAATCCTGAGCACTATTCCTCAGAACTCCTGACTGTCTTTATCCCAAGGCCCGTATGCCCTAATGCTGGCTTTATCCTTGGTAGAAACTTCCTCAGGTATATATCATTGCTTTAGGTGAAATCCTTCTGCCCTTCAGCTCTCTTGTCTGGCTGGAATACTGGCTCTGCTCTGCTTGGTTATGGGAACTTAGTTTCTCAGGAGGTAAACCCTTCTCCCGGTGACAATCTTCTGAGCTAACTCTGGCTCAGGAACCTCAGGCTGGCTAGTCTGCACTTACTAGTCTCCTGGGCTACACTACTCCTTCCTGTCTGGGCCTAACTATATATATTAGGGGTTCCCTAGCTCCCTCTAGTGTCTAGGAGGAGAAACTACACCCTGACAGGCCTGATACACAGAATACAGGGAGAATACACATAAAAACATATCAATTACAATGGTCATATTAACCCTTGTGCAGTGCCCACGTTTACCTAGTGGGACACTACACAGGCATTCTAAACTTTTGTTACTAAAGCTTCAAGGGAATAGATAAGCCCTTTAAAAGAGTTTTCTGGGACTTCCAAAAATTCTGATGAAGGCAAGGGATGTTATAAAATCTAAAAGAAGCTTTACTCACCTGCTTAATCCATCACCATTCCAGTGTTTCTGGCGGTCTAAGTTTCTTAGACCGCCAGTGACTTCGCTGACTAACCCATGTGATCACTGTAGCCAATCGCTGGCCTTATTGATCATGTGAGGTAGTCAGGTACACCATTGCTGTGGTGTGACTGGCAGTGGCCATGAAGTGATTGGCTACAGGGATCACTTGAGGAAGTCAGGCGTGTCATCCCCACAGTGCTAGAAACACACACACACTGAGGGCAAACATGCTAGATTGACAGGAAATTCAGCAGCTGAGTTAGGGCTCTTTCACACCTGCGTTCTTTTCTTCCGGCGGGGCTCTATGCCGGAAGAATCCTGATCAGAATTATCCCAATGCATTCTGAAGGGAGAGAAATCCGTTCAGGATGCATCAGGATGTCTTCAGTTCAGGACCGGAACGTTTTTTGGCCAGAGAAAATACCGGCAGCATGCTGCGCTTTTTACTCTGGCCCAAAATCCTGAAGACTTGCCGCAAGGCCGGATCCGGAATTAATGCCCATTAAGCTAAACGTCGTTTCGGCGCATTGCCGGATCCGACGTTTAGCTTTTTCTGAATGGTTACCATGGCTGCCAGGACGCTAAAGTCCTGGCAGCCATGGTAAAGTGTAGTGGGGAGCGGGGGAGCAGTATACTTACAGTCCGTGCGGCTCCCGGGGCGCTCCAGAGTGACGTCAGGGCGCCCCACGCGCATGGATGACGTGATCGCATGGCACGTCATCCATGGGCATGGGGCGCTCTGACGTCATTCTGGAGCGCCCCGGGAGCCGCACGGACTGTAAGTATACCGCTCCCCCGCTCCCCACTACTACTATGGCAACCAGGACTTTAATAGCGTCCTGGCTGCCATAGTAACACTGAACGCATTTTGAAGACGGATCCGGCGTGTAATTCCGGCAAGTGGAGTACACGCCAGATCCGGACAACGCAAGTGTGAAAGAGGCCTAAGACTTCTTTTTTTATTTATAACATACCTGGTATACATTACAATTTTTCAAGGTTGTACTGACACAACCTTTCCAATCAGAATTTCTAGTAGGAGGACATGCATAAGTAATACTCAATGGTGGTCAGGCATTTCTTCTGTGTTTGCCTGTTTGTCAAACTTGAATCAAACTACTGTACTTTTAATATTAGGCTAAGATAGCCCAAGTAAAAGTAAATAGCAATTTTAATATTATATTTCATTTATTGAAGGAACAATGATATTCAGCCGTGCCTGTCACTAAGTGAAAAAGTAAGTGTCTGTAAAGCTACAAAATCAACCATTTAACCATATTCAATTGACTATTGGGTTGATTTTCGCTAGCCTATACTCCAGACCTGTTTGATTGTAAAAAAAACCACTTGAACAGAACCTGTCTGGCAATAGGAAGCATATTAGAAGGGCTCAAAAACCAGCATATGATGCCACAAGGGTAAGAAGCTATTGCTAAGCCTTTGGGAATCCAGGAAACCAGAGTGAGAGAGATTATTTACAAATGAACAAAACTTAGAACAGTAATGAACCTTCCCAGGAGTGATCAACCTATCAAAATTTCACCAAAAGTGCATCGAAAGATCATCCAGGAGGTCACAAAAGAACCCACACAAACATCTATAGAACTGCAGGTCTCACCTTCATCAGTAAAGGTCAATATATACAATTACACATTAAGAAAGTGTTAAGGAAGTGGATGTGGATCTATCATGCTAAGTAGTCTCTGTTCAGTGCTTGCTGATCCACAGGGGTCAAGAGACACTAGTGCGGAGTACCGAAGGATCAGCCAAAACCAAGGTCAGGACAAGCGGCATATGAGAAATCCTGTAAACAGTCCAAAGGTCAAGGTGGGCAGCACAGGATCAAAATGAGGAACTGGGAGAGGTCAAGTCAGGCAGGAAAGGGTCAAATCCAGAAACAGAAATCGGTACACGGGCAAGCAAACAAGACAATGTCTCACCTTTGCAAGAAACTACCTATCTAGAAGCTGTTGCTCAAGAACTCTCCCAGATGGTAAAGTGCTTTAAATACTCTGAGATGACCAGGAATATGCTGCGGAAAATGATGGTGCTGTGAGAGGCAGAGGAGCGCCAGAGGGAGCAGCAAGACTCTGGCTGTCACAGACTACTGTAGAAACAGCAGAGGGAAAGAGTGAGCACTCCAGCAGCCACACCTGCCAAGAGGAATGAGGCGGCGGGCATTGACCACCAGTATAACAAAAAGACACAGGGCAAAAAAGGCATCCATAGTCAAGGTGTTGGATCGCAACCTGTACTTCCAATGGGTACTGCCAAGGTGGGCACAACCAGTTATTAAGCTTAGTGAGCAATTATTTTTCCACATAGGCGATATGCAGTAGGTTTATTTATCTTCAATCATCATTTAAAACCTATACTTGTGTTGTCTTTATCCAATACTAAACATTGTTGAATGAGCTAAAACATTTTAGGCTGTGTTCGCATTGCTTTTTTGTCCCACGTTTAATGTATACACATAATTTGTCTACCGCTGTATTCAATTCTGTGAGCTTGCCAGAGATAGCCAAATGATAGTGCTCAGCTATCTCCTGCAGCCCCACAAGAGTTGAATGAAGCAGTGGACAGGCATGTGTATCTGCTGCTCCATCCAAACAGGGGAGCACGGCCCCCCATTCTAGTAATCAGCAGTGGCCACAGCAATCGGACCCCCACTGATCAGACACTTATTTCCTGCTACCCCCTACCCTCCAAATGACCACAGCATCTGAATGATCATAGCCGTCTCCAATCAGAGACATTACTGGCAAATGTCTGCTGTCTAAAACCATATTTAAAGCTCTGACATCCACTGTACATGTATGGTGGATGTCAACAAGGGGTTACATTTTCTAGTACCTTCTACTTTTTTATTGCACGGGAAATATGTTTGACATGAGTGTCAGAACCTCAACTACTGCTTATAAGCAATTATCTACTGGGCATCAACCTACAGGTATCAGTCTTGCTGTGATGTCCTGAAGACTTGTCTTGTGTTGGATAAAGTGCAATGTGGCCTGTTCATAATTTGTATGTTTATATCCACTGGTGGTGTGCAATATTTCTAGGCATGTGTTCGCTTACCATTTATCACAAGCTGCATCAGACTTCCTCATGATGATGTGTCTAATTATTTGCAGCTCAAGTAAATTAGTAACTGGAAACATTTCACATTTTCCTACTGTTTAGTGTGGCCAGAAACCACAGGAAAGAGACAACAATTCAGATATTCATCTCAAACCTCTTTCGCAATTAAGCAATATATTCACCGTGAGTGGGTGCTGCTCCTGGAAGTGAACTCATGTAGACAAATAAGATGCCCACATACTGAATTTGTAGGACTCAAGAATAGACCATGTCAACATCCAGGACCAGGTTACGTAGCCGCTTCTCTCCATGGTTGACCACACGCAAACTTACTCTGCTTACTGTACTTTAGTTACTTATGCGTTTGTAAAAGGAGATGGAGCATATCAACACTTTTATATTAGAATTTACAATAAAAATAATATAACAGGTAAAATGTGTATATACAGTAAAACTCTTTTAAGAGGACTGAGCCCAAAGAAGCAATTTTGAGAATCCCATAGTATACAGGAATGAAGTATATTTTGTGTTAGCATATTAACCTGGGCTGTCTGCCTGCAGGCTTTATGCTTAGGCTACTTTCACACTTGCGTTCGGAGCAGATCCGTCTGGTATCTGCACAGACAGATCCGCTCCTATAATGCAAACGATGGGATCCGTTCAGAACGGATCCGTTTGCATTATATTTCTGAAAAAAATCTAAATCCAATTTATACTCAGACGGGTCCGTCCAGACTTTACATTGAAAGTCAATGGGGGACGGATCCGTTTGAAATTGCACCATATTGTGTCAACTTCAAACGGATCCGTCCCCATTGACTTACATTGTAAGTCTGGACGGATCCGTTTGGCCCCGCACGGCCAGGCGAACACGAAAACTATGCAAGCAGCGTTCTGGTGTCCACCTGCTGAGCGGAGGCCAAACTGAGCCATACTGATGCATTCTGAGCGGATCCGTATCCACTCAGAATGCATTGGGGCTGTACGAATCCGTTCGTGGCCGCTTGTGAGAGCCTTCAAACGGAACTCACAAGCGGAACCCCGAACGCAAGTGTGAAAGTAGCCTTACGTGTACTGTATATTTTATATTCACTATATTGCCAAATGTACAATGCATTTGGAAAGTCTTCAGACCCTATCACTTTTTTCACATTTTGCCCGAAAATCAAGAAAATTTAAGTTTTTCCCACTCAATCTGGCAAAATGAAAACAGAATGATAGAAATTTTAGCAAATTTATTAAGAAGGAAAAAATAAAATTTAGCACATGGACATAAGTTTTCACACCCTTAGGCCTCATGCACACGACCGTTGTGTGCACCCGTGGCCGTTGTGCCGTTAGACGTTTTTTTTTGCGGCTCCATTGACTTTCAATGGGGCCGTTGAAAACTCGGCTTGTGCACCGTTTTTACACCGCGCCCGTGACCCGTGTTTCTAGGCCGTGAAAAAAATATGACCTGTCCTATTTTTTTCACGGCCAACGGTTCACGGGCCCATTCAAGTCAATGGGTCCGTGAAAATCACGGATGCACCCAAGATTGTCATCCGTGTCCGTGATCCGTGTCCGTGATCCGTGTCCGTTTTTTCCTATCATTTCAATGGCAAACTTGACTTAGAATTTTATTTCATTTTTCATGTCCGTGGATCCTCCAAAAATCACGGCAGACCCACGGAAGAAAAAACGGGCACGGATCACGGTACAACGGAACCACGTTTTGCGGGATGTTAAAAAAAACGGTCGTGTGCATGAGGCCTTAGTATGAAACATAAATCTGGGGACTTCCCATTTCTCCTGATTATCTTTGAGATGTTTCTACACCTTGATTGGACTCCACCTGTGGTAAATGCAGTTGATTGAGCATGATTTGGAAAGACACATTCCAAGTGAGGAGAAAAGAATGACCTGTAGAGCTCGGAGGCAGGATTGCGTGGAAGATCTGAAGAAAGGTCCAAAACATTCTGTCACACTGAAAGTTTCCAGGAAGACAGTGGCCTAAATATTTCTTAAATATATATTTTTTGGGAGTATTGGATTGTGGTGATTATTATTACCTTGGTGGCCCTATTTCAACTTTTCACTGTGTATTCAATTACCCCTTAATTCCACACTTTTGTTCCCTGTACTGCCTACTTTTACCTGTGCTTAAAATCAGGTTGCTAGGCATGGTCCGTCTGTCTGTTGAAGGACGGAGGACGCAGCGTGCATGGTCACATTACTGACAGCCAGGGACTGTAAGTAAATGATTAAAGCCAGGTCCTCCCCAGCAGCTGATAACAGTGCCTGGGCTGTGTGCACTTCTCCCTGTCCCTGCGCTTGGCAGATGCTCCCTCAATCAGCAGAGCTGGAGAAGGCAGAGTTTAAGCAGCGCAGACCAGGGAAGGGAGATCTGCTGTCTGCTCAGTGTATAAATGAAAGCAACATGTGGTAAGAGGACCCCTTTGTGCTGCAGGAGATTAACCCTTTAGGGGGAGGGCTGTGGTTACTGACACTTTTGGGGGGCTATTGTTACTGGCTAGTGAGGGGAGGCAGGATTAGCCTCAGGGTGAGGGCAGTGGTGGCCATCTTAACTGAATGGTGAAATTGCAGTTTTATGCAGACTGGTTGCTAAGGGCTGAATCTTATTAAATATGGGGTAAGTCAGTCTAATTGGGGTAAGTCAGTCTAATAGTAACTGATTCTGGAATATCATGTTATTAGTAACTACATATATGAAAATTGAAATTAGGGTCTAAATGTGACAGTTATCCTTTAAATGGAAGAAGTTTTGAACAACAAGGACTCTTTCTAGAGCTGGCCACCCCACCAAACCAAGTAAAGGGAAGTAAAGGGCCAAAATACTTGTGTCAATGCAAGAGTTTATTTTTTCCTTTTCAATAAATTAGCAATGGTTTATAACATTCTGTTTTTACTTTGTCCTTATTGACTGCAGAAATGAGGGAAAACTTAAGTTCTTTTTTTTTTATTTTAGTAAAAGACCACAACATAACAAAATGTAAAAAAAATTAAAAAAATGAAAAAGTTCTTTCTGAATGCACTGTAAGTGGGCATCTGGCCATCATACCTATATGAGCTTGTTGGACATCCCAAAACAATGGGTGTTAATATGGAGTTGAGACACATTTTGTGACAGGAATAGTGTTCTCTCTTCTGGGACTACCTTCCACAGGATTTTGAAGCATGTCTGTGACAATTTTTGTCCAAACAGCATTCTCTACATGTCTGCCAAAGGATAGGCAAGAGCTATGCATGGCTATTTCTGGCAGTCAAATGGCAGTCCTGTAAAGAATGATTAGAGGGGCAGAAAGCACGCTCAACCTAGGCAGAGATATGGGACTCTGTCGTCATTCCAATGTTCAGACTCCAACTGATCAGTAGTGATGAGCGGCAGGGGCACTATTCGAATTCTCGATATTCTGCTAATATTTTGGCGAATATTCATCATATATTCGCAATTTTCTTGATTTGCGAAAATCAGCAATGTAAATGCGCGGATTGCGCGCGTAATACAGGCGTGGGTCACTGGAGACTGGAGAAAATGGTTGGCACAGCAGAACATTACAATAGCTTTTTTATGCAGATAGAGTGCTCCAATATATTCGCGATTACGCGAATCAGCAATTAATTATGCGAATATTTTTGCGCAATACGTGCAACTTCAAATTTTAGCAGGTCTGACTACATATTACTGATTGGTGCACTAAGTATTGTTGTGACATCACAGCACTATGTCTGTAGCATGTATGTATGGACAGCAGAACCTATCAGCTACACTATATCAGGATATAACCTACACCGACTATCTGTATTATATATATATATATATATATAAGCTATCTAACTATCGATCTACTGTAGTGTGGAAAGCACAGAGCACTGCAATGTCACTGCTGTCTCTCTCAGAACTCCATAAAACTACAGAAAATGGCTGCTGGGGAGGTTCTTATATAGTAAGGGGTGGGCAACCTTCCTATTGGTTGCTAGGGATGTTGCTAAGCTCAGACAAAGACACTGCAGCCTTCTCATTGGCCCACAAGCAAGAAGGGAGGCTACTGATGAAAAAAACATCTAGAATATCCATGAATACGAATATATAGCACTAGTGATGGACGAACATCTGCCTGGATGGTTCGCGAACCCGATCAAATGTTCGCGAACCGCAAGTTCGTGGCTGTTCCCATTTATTTTAATGGCAGGCGAACCTGAAAAACCTTCAGCTCATATTTGCAGCCAAGAAATAATTACTAGAAGTGCACAAATAGTCCCAGAACATGGACAGTGACATACCAGATGTATTATTCGAATTTGCAATCCCCATTAATTTTTTTTTTAATGCAAAATATCAGCAATATAATTTTCGCGTACACGCATGCGCACACCAGTTATAATTATTTTTTCCAATACCGTTTGTCACTGTCCGTAACACAGGGAACTCAGCAAAACCGCAAACAAATGCTGCAGTACCCAAATGCACTATATAGAAAGTATATTATGTAAAAGAATATGGCGGGCGCGAATATCGCCATATGCGAATTGCGAACGAGCAAAGTTCACCGCGAACCGACCGTCGGGCGAACCGCAAGGCCATCACTATAAAGCACTATATTCTAAATCTTCGTGATTTCTCGAAGTGGCGATATACACGATTAAAATTAGCGATTCGAATATTCGCGCCCATTACTACTGATCAGTAAGCTATCCCTTATCCAATGAATAGTTACCAGAATGCCGCTTTAAAATCACTGAGCTTTTTAGTTTAACCCATACTACTACCGCTGTGTGTCTATGGAGATTGCATGGTCATATGCTTTGTTTTCTGGACCTATTTTCCAATGGATATGGCTAACATTTGAACTCAGTGTCGGAAGTGTAATCACATACTTTTGACCATACAGTGTATTTTTAACGAGACTCGGTTTACTCGTTGTGGTTTTATGCAGTATAAAAAATCTAGTGTAAAAAAAAATGTAGGAAATTACTGCATTGCAAAAATCCGTCGATCTCTTATAGTTTTTATGTTGCGCTTGTTTATTGCTGGCTTTTACAACAACAAAAACTGTAACAGGTAAACCCAGTCTAGCAGTGTAATAATCTGGAATATTTGCTAATCTGGCAATAATCTGCAGCAGCCCATAGCAAGTAAGCCCTATAAAAGCTTAGTGGTTACTACACCCACAATATGGCCACGTAACCTCACACACGCCAAAAATGAGTTATTCCTGTTATTAGGAGCCAGAACTGCAGAGACGTGCGTCACATAACCTCCCTCAGTTTGCAGAATAATCTGCCTGGGGGCAGCATGGACTTGAAAAGCACAGTCTGTTTCCATATCATATAAAAAAAAACGGAATCCACTTTACTAGTTCTAATGCTAATAAACACCATTGGGACACAGTTGGGCCTAGAACAGAATGGCTTCCTTCAAGCACCAATGGATTTACCTTTAAAAAACGGACTTGTTGTTAGGTTTCTTTGCTGAACAATTTCTTTGCTAATGATGCAAATCTTATTTCATTAACTCATTTCAATGGATTTAGTCACAGCAAAAGTACGACTACCACTAATACACTAAAAGAAGGGCATATCTCAAGTGTCCTTCTGCTGAACACCAATCTATCCTCAATGCCAGTGGCGTAACTAGGAATGACTGGGCCCCACAGCAAATTTTTGAACGAGCCCCCTTCCCCCCCCCCCCCCAGCAACTTCTTCTCACCCTCTCCTCCTGTGCAAACCCCACTCCTTTGGCTAGTCACGATTGCTATGTAAAGAGAGAATTGTGATGGCACACTCGCATTTGGTTATTTTTAATAAAAAAAAATATTATTGTTAATAAAAATATTTAATTAAGATTATTTGAATAGAAATAAATATAAATGAAGATGATAGTATTACATTTATAAGATTTGCATATATTAGGTAAGATGGTAAATCATGATGTTGTTTAGAATCAGGTATAAAGTTTAGTTGGACTGTGATATAGACAGGCCTAGAGGAAGAATGTATGTGTGTGAGCTGAAGAAAACTAGGCCTAGTCCAGTCAACCTTCATTCTTGAGGCTGAGAGCTGCCATGAGAGCAGAGACTACCCCCGAGAGAAAGAAAAAAGACATTTGGTTGAGAACCACTTAAAGGCTGTGCTAGACTGAGACAGTAAGGGAGGGACCATTAAGGGCACCTAAACCACCACCTGGCAGGAGACTCCCCAGGAGACAAAGGTGCACCCAGAGGAAAGAAAGGATGTACCCTATCACTGTATAGCGTCAAGGATCACAGACTGCCACGTTTTCTATACAACAATAGTACTTGGAAAACCTACATGTAAATTTAAGCGAATCTACCATCTACAAGGAGGATCGCTCTCTCTTTAAAAGACGGGCACTCCATTACCTGGATAATCTGATAAAACACAAGATATATAACTGCTAGGATCACAATAACAGTTATCTCATCGTGATCCGACACATGAACATTGTCTAGGTGACATATATGTTATAATTTACATTCCAAAGCTTTTTTATGGACATTATGTTTGCTTTTTAATATAGGATTTTGTTGTGCACAACACGTTTTTTACTCAATCGAGCTATATATTTTTTCATAACTTTGCACAGATTTTTTATTGATATTTTTATCTATACGGGATTTTATATGAGGAGACATTGTACACCTTTTTGTCACTTGAAACTACGCAACACTTATGTTTTATGTGATCACATTTTTAGGGATTCGAGACTATACTAAAAGAACCATTTGAACATTGGACTATCATTCCTGTCAGGAAACACTCCGATCACTTTTTACTACCTATTTGAACAGATATATCACAGTCCAACTAAACTTTATACCTGATTCTAAACAACATCACGATTTACCATCTTACCTAATATATGCAAATCTTATAAATGTAATACTATCATCTTCATTTATATTTATTTCTATTCAAATAATCTTAATTAAATATTTTTATTAACAATAATAAAAAAATGTATTAAAAATAACCAAATGCGAGTGTGCCATCACAATTCTCTCTTTACATAACTTTGCCCTACGGTTTTTAGGTGTACCGGTGATTGAGCACCTCTATCCATATTGACCGTCTGGTGAGCCTCAGAGACCCTTTATCTAGTCACGATTGCTGTCTCAGACGAAGCACTGTATATAATGTAATATAATTTTTAATACTGTTGAGAGGGCTCTGACAATAAAATCTTTTAGTCCTCCTCCTGGGTGGGCCCCTTCTGAGTTCCGTCCCCAAAGGAACTGCTTCCACTGCTTCCCCTATAGCTATGCCCCTGCCCAATGCCCTCAGCTAGGACTCCATGCACAGGACCGCCATACCTTCTTCCCCATTCCTGTGCTTCCACTAGGCTTTTTAGGATATACAGTGCTACTGTTAATATAATGATAGCAGAATACAATGTATGTGGATGTAAACTAATAGTTCAAGCAACTCTGTTACAAAATAATAATGTTTAAAAGCATAGCCAAGTGACACTGTTTCCACTGAGTATTTGTCATCAGCTGTCTGATGTCTAAAATACATTTTTCCATCCATAAAACAATCATGAGACAATGTAGGAAATACACATAAATTTATTTTAAGTTATTGCATATAAAAAAAAGAACTGAAGTTCCTTCTACTTTGTGCCCCTATCCTGCATCGCCTGTTGACGAATTCATACTTATCTGTTCCCCGGCACAGCAATTATGTACGCTGGTTCCCATTTGTCCATCTTCTGGTCCCCAGCTTGTTTTTTTCTAGTCATGGCATGGACACAGTCACCTGTGCCACTGCAACCAATGACCCTGGAAATAAGCCGGTGACTGGAAAATAGATGAATGGGAGACAAAGAACAAGTATATATGAATCTGTCAACAGGTGAGGGGCCAATAGTAAATAGTTAAATATTTCTGGAAAACCTTTTTAAAGGAGTTGTCCAGCAATTTTATGGAAAAAAAAATCGTCCACCCTCAGCCATTGGGACCTGTGGAGAAATCCGTACTTACCTTTAACCTGATATGGGGTTAAAGGTTTTGGCCCATTTGCAATATTGCTAATAGATACCATCAATGTCAGATAGATGAGAGTCCTACCTCTGGGACCCACTCCTATCTAGAGAATATAGACCTTAAAGTGAAGGAAGGCATGCACGGAGTGTTCTCCATTCATCGCTATGGGAGTTCCGAATAGAGCCAAATAAGTGGCTGAACGGAGGGTGGCCGCACATGCACAGCGTTCACTTCAGGGATCCCATTCTGGATATAGAAGTAGGTCCTAGATGTAGGACCCTCATTTATCTGACACTGATGGCAAATCCTAGCATCACAACCAGCACGTTGCAGACCCATGTAACAAATGATACACCATTATAATACCTTTGGATCGCCATGCTTAGATTTTATTTTGACCACATCCAGACCAGGCCATTTACCCCCTTTCTAACCAAGCCTAACTTTGTGAATGTGTCAATTTATGTGGTAATAACTTTGGAATGCTTTTACTTAACCAAGCCATTCAGTGACACATTGTACATCATGTTAAAGGTAATTTTGAGTAAATATATTTTACCAATATTTATAAAGCAAAAATTAAAAATGTACCTAAAATTTGGAAAGATTTACTGTTTTCTAAATTTGAATCTCCCTGTGTCACAGGGCGCCGGCGGCATGCTTCTCCCCTCCTGCGCCACCGGCGTCCTGGGATGACACGGCGGCAGACTCGCTCGCCGTGTTCTTCTGTTGTGCCGAGCGGGGAGCCGCTCAACGTCCTGGTTGCTGGGGTAACGGGGGGCGGAGAGCACCCGGCCGCACGCTTTCTCTCTGTGCGGCCGGCGTTCCCGTCCCTATAGCTACACTCAAAGGGGCTGAGCTCTTCACTATTTAAACAGGCAACCTGCTAGCCACAGGTTTCCTGTGATTCATTGTCCAATGCTAGTTGTTACTTTGTTCCCAGTGCTATTTGGATTTTGACCCGTGCCCATTTTTGACACGCTTCTGTTTGCTCCTTAGTTCTAGACATGACCTCTTGGCTTGACCCTCGGCTTGTGACCTGACCTGTTTGTGTTTATTCCTCTGGTACTGATTTACTCTCCTGGTATTTGACCTCGGCTTCCCCTGACTATTCGCTGCTTTCTCCATTTGTACTTCGTCACCCTCTCGGTATTGACTCGGTCCGTTCACTATCCGTTGTTTGTCTTGTCTGTCCTCCCAGCACGTATTTTAAGCTAGGGACTGCCGTCCAGTTGTACCCTGTTATCAGGACTTGTGTGGCAAGTAGGCAGGGCCAGGGGTAAAGGTGGAGAGCAGTGGTCACTATCCTTCCCCCCGTGTGTGCGTGAACGTGACACCCTGCTTTTAAGACAGATAGTGGTACCTCATAAAATAGTTATTAACTAGAGATGAGCGAATTTCATGTTATGAAATTTGTTCATGCTTCGTTTGGTGGTAAAAGCAGAATTGCGTTATGGATTCCGTTACCACGGACCATAGCGCAATTCTACGACGGAATGCCTTTAGCAGCATTCAGTTATTCATTCCATCATAATAAAAGTCTATGGCCTGCATAATGGATCTGTTTTGCAGCCCATAGACTTCTATTATGACGGAATGCATTCCGTCATAGAATTGCGTTATGGTCCGTGGTAACGGAATCCATAACGCAATTCTACTTTTACCACCAAACGAAGCGTGAACGAATAAAAAAAAATTAAATTCGCTCATCTCTATTATTAACGTTCACCATATGTCTATTTTATGTTGGATATTTGTTGTATTCTCCTGAATAATGTAACACCCCATTTGTGGTCGTAAACTGGTGTTTGTGGATATGTTAGGGTTCAGAAGTGAAGGAGCGGCATCTGTATTTTCTAATATAGAATTATATGGTTTTTAGGACCCATAACTTTTTAATTTTTCTTTTACTTTGATGTGTGAGGGCTTATTTTTTGCAGGACAAGCTGTAGTTTTTATTGGCACTATTTGGGGGTATATTTGCCTATCTGATCACTTTTTATCTAATTTTGGGGGAGGTTAGGTAGGCAAAAATTGAAATTCAAAATTTTTATTTTTTATGAGGTTTACCATGTGGTATATTATATATTATATGATAACTATTCTGCAGGTTAGTATGATTATGCTGATACCAAATCTATATAGTTTTTTTCATGTTTTAATATTTGCATAATGAAATCAATTTTAATTAAAAATCGTATATTTCGCATCGCCATATACTAACACCCATAACATTTTTATTTTATTGCGTAGATGTTTGAGGGCTTTCCTTTTGTAGGACAGACTTTACTTTTCATTCCTACCATTTTGTGGTACATAATACTTTTTGACTTCATATTATGTTTTTTGGGAGGGGAAGAGACAAAAAAAAGGTGTTTAGGCATAATTTTTACGATGTTTACAAGATGGGGTAGATCATGTGATATTTTTATAGAGCCGGTCACTACAGAGGAGGTGATGCTGAATATGTCTATTTTTTTTTTTTTTAGTTTTACACCATAAGAGCATTTTTGAAAATCAAGTTTTGTATTGTTATTTTCTCAGAGCTATATATTTATTTATTTATTTTTTTTTTTTTTGAAGATGGTCTTGTGTAAGGATCGCTTTATTATGTTTTTGTAGGTAAGTTGACAAAAAAATTGCTTTTTTGGCATAATTTTTATTTTCTTACAGCATTCACCTGATGGGGTGGATCAAAGGAAATTTTATAGAGCTGGTTGTTACGGACGCAGTGATACTAAATAGGTCTATTTTCTATATAATTTTTTTCTATTTTTAGCAGTTTTTATCTTAATATGGGAAAGGGGCAGTCACATGACCGCCGGGAAGGAAGAGGAGGTGGCATATGACATCCAGAGCTCTATACACAGTGTTCCTTTAACGCAGCACAGGGACACCACGTAATGGGCCCACTCCATCTCAGCACTGCCCAATAAGCATGCAGCTGTAATCTCTGAATGGATGTTCTAAAATGTCCATTCAGAGATAAATTCCGACTGCCAGGATGTTTATAGTCTCTGGTGGTCGGCAACGGGTTAAGTAGGATATGGCAAAAGGCATTTTATTCCTCCTGTGTTTTTTCATTTAATTAGGAGACTTGAACAAGTAATCACTTGATCGTTTGTTCACTACACTGAAACACTTCTGTATTGTAGCGAATTTTAATTTTAGATTTCTCCTGTTACACCCTGCCAAAAATGGCAGACATCTTGAGGCATTTAATGCGCTGGGACCAGGCGGTTGAGACCAAAAAGGACCAGGTAAATGTCAGAATGGTGGCAGCGGAAATCTGTGAGGTGTGTAATGCTCTTTTTTTAATCCATTCTGCTCCATATATACAAAATTTACATAATGGCCATTGCCAGTTTTTCTCTGTTTCTGTACTCTTTTTCATGGAAGGCTAAGGCCTGTTCTTTGCTTCCACTGCAGAGTCTGTCAAAAATACCAGAGAAAAAAAAATCTACTTGAGGGATTATTTTGTCCTGAAAAATCCTGGACTCCCTAACAGAAACCCGACAACCCCCATTAGGGTGCCCTCAAACGTGGAGCAATTTTCTGCAACAAAATCTATAACATAAAGACATACTGTACCTCCTATGAGGGTGAAAAGTGCAATACATGCGTTCTGTTCCGTGGAATTAAGAACGCAAATAATGTTTTGTTGGAGATTTTCTGTGGCTGAATGTCTCCATTAATTTCAATAGAGATGTAATCCACATAGAAATCTGCAACATAATTTATAAAGAAAATAACCGTTCTGTTCTGTTATGGAAAAATTCACAACATAATCCACAACTTTGTAAAATCTGCACATACGGATTTTATTGTGCCACGCCACATCAATTCTAATAAATTGAATAATGGAAAGCCTTAAAATATACTTTTATTAGTACCGTATAAAATGATAGGCCCAACAAATTATATGTATAACAAATACCTCCCTAGGAGGTGACACTCAACTGCCAACCAAAGTGAACTGGTAGGGAGTACATCAAGCAGCCAGGAGATGTGTTCACTGGCTCACTCGGAGGGTGAGTTAGGAAAAAACAGGGATAGATTATAAGGGGGAAACAGATGCTGGGTCTCTTCCCCTGAAAATGTCCCTGTATCTTAACAATAAATCAAATCCCTCTCTGACTGTCCCTAGATGGCCCTCAGACCTATCCATTGACTGCCCAGCTTCGTCGGAAGCAATATAGACCAGTCACTTGCTAGGGCAGACAGACAATTGAAAAATAAAAGATGTCCCTACGCGTTTCACTGGCTGTACGCCAGATCATCAGGGGACCAACCAATACCAGGGTTACAAGCAAACAGTAACAAACAGTATGTGCCCGTTACGGCCTAAATTACCGGCTATAGCAATTGATAAGACAATCCTGTAAGTGTATCAGGGTGTACTTAGCTTGCCAAGTTGTTTGCATGCGTCCTGGGTCCGCACCTCTCCTGCGTGTGGCAGTGGAAACGGGTTACTAGCGCTAGCGTCCTTTTTAAACCTTGCGCATCGCATTGGCTCCACACCCCGCAGCACATGATCCATCACGTGACTCCTGACGTATATGGTGATGTCACTATCTGGTATCACATGATCGGGAGCGGCACTGAAAGCAGAGCCGTCCATTATGTTGCGGCCGAATCTCTTCAATCTCTGATTGGTCCAACAGTCCAGGGGGCGGGTGCCTTGGTATACCCGTGGTGAGATGGAGGTGGGCTAATTCCACTCCCCACAAGTTACTAAATATTCCGGCTACAATAGCCATGTAAGGTGCGTTACTCCATACTATCACAGCAGGCGCTACCTAGGGTATTTAAATAGCAACTTTAATAGGTTAAAGACTGGACAGATTCATAGCAGTGGTTTAGAGGTCATGCATGTCACCCTGTCTCCCTCTCATGATGACTACATCCAAAAAAGGTAGGGAGTCTTTTTGGGCCTCTGACGTGAACCGTAGCCCCACATCATTAATATTAAGTCTTTCTACAAATTGTTGTAGTTGGCCAGCCTCTCCATTCCACAAAAGAAAAATATCATCAATGAACCTGACCCACGTCCCCACTTGTGCGATGACATGGGCCAGAGATTCACCGGACACAACTGTCTCCTCCCACCAGCCCAGGAACAGATTGGCATATGACACAATGGAGGCTAGCCAAGTATCCCCATCTATGCAGATGCCTTCCAGTCGGCCTAGGAGATCACTTGTATCCCTAATGTAAGATGGTAGAGTCTTCACAAAAGGGGCCAAAATATAGTCCAGGTAATTCACAACATTTTGTCCTAGGCTATTGACCTCGGCCACTATCGGTCTACCCTTAAGGAGTGTTGTTCCTTTGTGAACCTTCGGAAGACTATAGAAGGTCGGGGTAGTAGGATATTTTTTATACAGGAACTCAAACTCATCCACTGAGATTAGGCCAGATGTTTTAGCCTCACATAGGATGGTTTTCAATGTTGTTTGATAACCAACAGTGGGATCATGTTTGAGTCTTTCATAAGGGTCTTTGTCCCTCAGTAAATCAAGGCAAAGTTTTTTATAGTCTGGTGTGTCCAAAACCACCACATTACCTCCTTTATCGGAGGATTTAATCGTGATGGCTTTGTCATGTGCCAGGTTTTCTATGGCCTTGTATTCTGCTTTGGAGCAGTTGAATCTGGGTTTCTCCAGGGTCATCTGCTCCAAGTCCCGCGACTCTTGATTCAGGAAAACATCTATACAGGAGGGGTCCCCAGCTGGTGGTACTCTGGTGCTTCTATTTTTCAATGTAGTAAAGGGCCCCTTACCCTCCTGCATAGTGCAATCACTCAGATTAAACAAGAGTTTGACATCCTGTAAGATATCCTATGGAATGCCTAGTTCTCTGCTCTCCTGTCTGTTGGTCAAGGCAAAGTGTTTGTGCCATTTAAGTTTCCTGGCAAACAAACTCAGATGCTTGATCCAACTAAATAGGTTGAAAAAAGAAGTCGGCACAAATGATAGCCCTTTGCCAAGGATTGCCATTTCTGCCTGTTCCAGTTTTCGGGAAGACAAATTTAGTATCTGCCCACACTGTTTTGACTTGGGGTCGTGGGTGATGCAGTTTGGTTGCAGTTTTGCAGGTGGTATGGTATTCCTTGATCTAAAAAACGCACACCACTATTATCATAGGATCCACGAGAACCACTATTTTCATAGGTTCCAGGCGGCCCTCTTCCCCTTCTGCGTCTACGACCTCTCCCACGAATGGGTTAACCTCCTTTTCGCCTTCCGAGATATCAGTTTCACTTGAGGAGATATCAGAATCAAGCTTCCCTGTTGTTTTTTGGGTTCCGCGTTCAATAGTGATATAGACTCTATTTTCTCGGAAGTCTTGCAAATCCCTATTGAATTGACGGTGTTTTCTTTCCTTCAAGTGAAACTGAAATCTCTCTAGTGTAGTCTTTAGTTGCGCTCCTTATTAGCAAAGTCTGGTTCCTGTTTTCATTTATTTGTGACCTCAATCTGTTCCTTAAGCTTATTGTCCAATAAGTTCAGATTGACTCGTTCTTCCTCCAACAGGAGTGACAGAAACCGTAAGGAGCTTTTAGTGGCCTCCTCCTCCCATTTAGTCATAAGTGCAGAACCTCTGCACCTATTGGCTAGGGTAAGGGAGATTCTTAGACCCCTGGGGACTATCTGATGCTTCAGGTAGTTTTCCAGGGATTGTATCTCCCACCAGGAACTAATTTGTTCCTTGAAGGTTTTTGTCAGTTCTTTAAAGGCGGCCTTAAAAGAAGGAGTGTATCTTTTCAAAGTCAATGTTTTTTCTGAAAACACATCACTGGCCTCTGTTAACCATAGATTTCTATCCAGACCCACGCCACATCAATTAGATCTGTCTACTGCGGTAAAGGTCCATTAACACGTCCGTAATTCTGGCTCCGCATGCGTATCGCAATTTTGCAGAACGGATGCAGACCTATTCAATTCAATGGGGCTGCAAAAAATGCAGAAAGCACACCGTGTGCTGTCCACATCGGTAGTTCTATTCCGTTGCCCTGCAATAGAGCATATCCTATTCTTGTCCGCAATCCCAGACAAGAATAGGCATATCTATCATAGGGCCGCCAATATACTGTCCACAAAATGCGGAACACATACGGCCAGTATCCATGTATAGCAGATCCGCAATTTGAGGACTACAAAACACTTACGGACGTCTGAATAGACCCTTAGTCTCAGTCATGATCACTGCTGTTGGTTTCGCTAAAATGACAATTTTTAATCTAGTACCATACAGCAGCTAGGGCAGTGATGGCTAACCTCCGGCACTCCAGCTGTGGTGAAACTACGACTCCCAGCATGCTCCATTCATTTCTCTGGAGTTCTGAGAACAGACGAGCACATGTACATCTTGGGAGTCCTACTTTTACCACAGCTGGAGTGCTGGAGGTTAGCCATCACAGGCCTAAGGTAATAAGAAGAACTAAGAGGTAGGAATGTGACTTATTGTCCATTTTGATAACATATTCATCATCACTGGTTTCAGTCCAGTAGACCTAACCTTAATACCTACATTAGCTTACATTACTCATCACAAGTGCACCCAGAGATCTAGATAGCTACATTCTTTCAACTACGATGTAGTCTCTTCAGAAAACAGGATCAAATCACGGCTTAAACTTCCTACAGATTGCTAAATAGTATGAATCTGAATGAAAGCAACTAATTATACTACAGAAAAAACAGTAACGTTAGTGCTGAAACCTTCACATACTGTTGACAGAAAACCACAAAACCAAGAGGAAGTGTGGGTGAGTGGGGGCAGATCAGGTGGTCAGAAACCTCATGGTGTCACAACCCTTGCCTCATACGGATTGGCTGCTGGTGCCTGTGGATACGGTTTAAATTCTGCGAGAGCTGGCCCATTCCACAGCACAACATTGCTCCTGCTCGTCACACAATCCACTGCTGAATATTGGAGAAGAGCTCCTAGAGATTTGCAGCGTCATCTGTACTGCAGCCAAGGTAATACTTAGCAAAAGCTTTTCTGCTGCATAGCAATAGGCTAATCTAATAAGAGGAACCTATGATATTTTATTATACAAATACCTTTTATTATTTTATAGGAATTGAGCTGAAAATGAAAACTGCTGTGATCATCTTCTGCCTTATAGGCATGGCCTACACAAGACCTGTGAGTAACTCTATCCATCCTTATATGTTCCCCTCATCTTATACACTACAGTAATAGATTGAATGCATAGATATTAAAGTAAAAGCTTTAGTATGCTGATCAGTATTTTCAGTAAATTCTATGATCAGAGATTGTGAAACTGATTTCTTTATCATCTGCTCTGAGGTTGTGAAGCTATAATGACTGGAGTCTATAAGCACACGTATAATCTTAGATTAGGCTATAAACTATATAGAAAAAAGATCAAAGATATTAAAAAGAAAATGACTGACAATTGCTTATATCATATGCTACAAGGGAGGGTTTCCATGTTGAAGTTTCCTGATGCTGTTTTTAAAGCCAAGGGCAGGAGTAGAAGATGAGAAGTGAAGACTCAAGTCTTTTCTTTATACCATCCACACATAAGTTGGCATATTTTAGCTCTAGATCAATCTGCCTAACTTATTGTCAGCATGCTGGCAGCTGGTCTCAAAGATAAGATCACGCACCTCCCGATATGTTTCGCAGCAGTTGCGGGTTCGTCAGGGGGATAAGGGGTATATTTACCCTTTAATATACTCCTTATCCCCTGACGAAGCCGCAAACTTGTCGGGAGGGGTGCGCGATCTTATCTTTTAGACCAGCTGTCAGCATGCTGACAATAAGTTAGGCAGATCGATCAAGAGCTAACATAGGCAGGGAGAGTGTGTGATATTAATGGTGGCAAAGCGTGACTGCAGATAGATACAGTGTTGCAAACTTACAGCAACAATTAAAATAATCTATTTAGCACTAAACAGCGCCCTTCCACTTCAGGAGTATGTTTAAGAAATAGCTGAGGCACGGTTAGTAGCCCACTATTTTCAAGGTTGTGTACAAACCAACACAGTTACACGCTCTCCAGCAAATTGTACTGCCCCCAAAAGCTCAAAGATCGCAGCCAGGGATAACAGTCAAGCTTCAACAGACAGCTGATAATTTTAATTCCACTGGTTATTTTGGTGCACACATTTTGATTCGTTCTTATTATTATTATTATTATTATTATTAAAAGCTAAGTTTTAATTTTGGTTATGTGAGGATACCTAGTAGGATTTATCTGGTCGATTCTGACCATTGTGTATTCCAGGCTTATATTGTTATACAGATTCTGCAGACTTACGGAATGTATATATTCTAACAGATGTGATAATAGACAGTAGCGATAGTATGGACCTTGGCAAACATTTATTATCTAGGGGACGAATACTGGAACGCAGCCGTCTATGAATTTTAGCAGACAACAGTAACACTGCAAACAGAACTGAATTATAAATGGTTTTGTGTTGGTTATGGCTTATACATGTTGTATTGCTGTTGAATTTTCAGTCCTCAAGTGAGAGCCACAGCAAGTCTATATCAGATTCACTTCCAGATTCCTCTTCATCATCATCATCAGAAGAAAGATTTAGTACTGCCCCAACTGTGAATGGAGCAACAGTTCAGTCTATCATTACAGAAGATTTTGCAAGAGGAGATAGCCTGCGCCGTAGACGTGCAGTTAGAACGGTAAAGCTTTTCTACACATCAACTATAAGAGAAATATTATCTAATATGGTCCATTTTACACATAAACTATGAGATAAATATTATCTAATATGGTCCATTTTACACATAAACTATGAGATAAATATTATCTATTATGGCCCCTTTTACACATAAACTATGAGATAAATATTATCTATTATGGTCCATTTTACACATAAACTATGAGATAAATATTATCTAATATGGCCCCTTTTACACATAAACTATGAGATAAATATTATCTATTATGGTCCATTTTACACATAAACTATGAGATAAATATTATCTAATATGGTCCATTTTACACATAAACTATGAGATAAATATTATCTATTATGGTCCATTTTGAACCAATGTATACAGTTATCTCTCAGAACCTCACATGCGGCTTTTTACATCATACCAAATATACCGTTTTATAAGCGATATAAATAAGTAAAAAGCCACCAAACAAAAAGTATTATACTCAGTGCAATGCAAAATGTTGCATATTGAAGTCTATAGCCCTGCACACAAACTGTCTTATACCGTTTATTTATGTTACGGATCCAGCGCTGCTGCTTCAGCTCTCCCAGCCGGGTGATATAATGTTGTGAACATGTGATCACTGCAGCCAACTACTGGCCTCAGCAGTGCACTGACGAGGCTAGAGACTGGCTGCAATGGTCATGTGTTGTTAACGTGATGTCACAGCTGCAGCCGGTTAAACAGAGCCTGTCTGGGAGAAACGGAGAAGCAACACTGGATCTGCAAGGAAAGTATAGCTCTATTGTTTAGTTCACACCACACTTCCCAGCAGTGTCCAGTTTCTTACTGATCGATCAAAGGGGTTTTCTGGGATTTTGATATTGATGACCTTTCCTCAGGATAGGTCATCAATATCAGATTGACGGGGGTCCAACAGCCAGCACCCCTGCCAATCAGCTGGATGAAGGGAAGCCTACTTTCCATGAGAGCGCAGACTTTACTTTTTTGTTTACCTGCTCGCCACCCACAGTAGTTACAAGCCGTACCATTCATTTGAATGGAACGACACATTCTCATTCAAGTATAGAGGAGCGAGCTGTCCCATAGAAGTCAATGGGATGGCTTGTAATTACACCTGCTCATCGCACAGAGCGTGGTCTTCACTTGAACCTGCCGATCAGCAGGGTTGCCGGGTGTTGGACCCCCACCGATCTGATATTAATGACCTGTCCTGAGGATAAGTTCATCAATATCAAAATCCCGGGAAACCCCCTTTCAGCATACATGCATTATTTATTTGCTATTTTTGAAGCATGAAGTAACTTTCTTTTTCTCTTTGTTTCTTCCAGTCTTCAGAATCTTCACACCAGGTTGGTACTAGATTTTCTTTATTGGTTGCACCTACCATTATACAAAGCACAAATAAATAGCAATATACAAATTATTCATATAGATGGACTAGAAATCAGCCATAATGGCTGACTGCAGCAGGTTAAAGAGGACCTTTTACGGGTCCGAAGATTATTATTTAACTAGCAGGTTGTGCAGGGCATAGTGAAGTGATGTTACAGCACTTACTATTTTTAGCTGTGCCCCCGTACTGGTTTCCCGTCTGGTATATAAATTCATACCATCGGTACAGAGAGGAGGAGATGGCCCTGCTCTTCAATGGGTGTGATGCCCAATTGCAGTAGAGAGCGTCACAGCCAGGTAGAAGGTTACTGTTTTAGAAACAGGGCCATCTCCTCCTCCCTGTACCCATGGTATGAATTTATATACCAGGCGGGAAACCAGTACGGGGGGCACAGCGGCGAACGGAGCGGCACATAGGAAAAATAGTAAGTGCTGTAACATCACTGCACTATGTCCTAAACAACCTGCTAGTTATATGATAATGTCCGGACCCGCGAAAGGTCCTCTTTAAAGAGCCTTTTACATGGGGCGATGATTGCGCAAACCATTAGTTGTACAAACGTTCTTTTCTAATCATTGTCCACTGCAAACATTCACAGGAATCGATCGACATCTTGTGTAACTCGGGGAGTGCTTCAGACAATAGTGTTAACTCTATGAGAGGAGGTGGGAATGAGCAAACACACGTTTGTACAGACCCCTCACGATAACGGCAACATGCAACTGAAGCATCTCTCCAAAGAGATAGCCGTGGATTGACCAGTTCAGTCTGAATGTCCTGATGGGTTGATCCTCCATGCAGCTAATAGTTTACAGGCAGCTGATTAAGCTGACAGCTATTGTTCCCGACTCCGCCATACACATGTATACTCAGTTTAACCCAGCATACATGTGATTTCAATGGCAAGAGAGGAGAAAGGTCACTGTCCGACTCCTATAATCTTCTACCAGAACATTAGGATCAGGTGTTGAAATTCAGCTTGCCAAATCCTCCTTTTCCCCAAATCATCTGTTGGGGATGAGTTGAAAGTCCTCCCTACACATTAATAAGACAGCTGGCCCCTCCAAAATGGCAAAAATAATCTGAGTTGTATGGTGGGGTCCTTAAGTGTACAGATCTGCTTAATCAGCTGTGCTTTACAAACTAGAGGATCTCATGTGGTCCATGGGAATGGACATTTTACATGGATTTCAAAATACATATTCTTTTATTGCATCAAATATATTAATTTCCTGTTAATGACATGGCAACAACATTCTCAGAAACATGTATACAGTGTACATACTGGATTTCAATACAAGGGAAATTCATGTAGATTGGGGGAGAACATCCAAACTGTAGTCAGGTGTTGGCTATGCAATGTAAAATGTTGATAATGAATCTGATGCACTGTTTATTTTATGGATATTTTTATAGGACACAAACTCCATTGAAAGTATATCTGATTCATCCTCTTCATCAGAAGAAGTCAGCGTTGCACCAACTCCTGGGGGAACAACAATTTTACAGACAAGGGATAACTCACTTCGCCGTAGACGTTCTCTTGATCAGGTAACAAAATAAATTACTTTAAATATGGCACCAGGACTTTATTTTGTCTTTAAAAACATAAAGGGAGATTTATCAAAACTGGTGTAAAGGAAAACTGGCTTAGTTGCCCATAGCAACCAATCACAGTCCATCTTTCATTTTTCAAAGGAGCTCTCAAAAATAAAAGGTGGAATCTGATGGACAACTAAACCAGTTTTCCTTTACACCAGTTTTACAAAATCTCCCCCATTACCATAAGGATTGGTGAGCTAATCATCTTCCGTAGACATAAACTTTACAAGTGCAACAAGCAGATTTTTAATTTGGCTATACATATGAAAATTAAAATATCTAAATTAAAATCAGTAAAAAGAAAGGTAAAGAACACATTTTGGGTCCCTTCCCACAGGACCTGTGGAAGAAAATCATGCTTACCTTCTTACAGCCACTCAGTTTTGTTCCTTTGCATTTTGGTAGACATTTCACCACTGTGGCCAGTCATTGACTGCAGGGGCACATGTGACGCTTTTCTATGGTGGAAGTTGACAAGTGGGGACTGGAGTGCTGTTTGAAAGTTAGGCAACCCTTTTAAGGGTTAGATGGGTTGTCTGTATTTTTTAGAACCCCCATTTTAAAATACCCTACTAGGACACTCGTAGCTGAGCAGTTATCATTTGGGAATGCCATCACTTAGCTGGAGTTGAAGGTAGCTACAAAAACCTTCTCCATTTTTGAAGGACCTAGATAGTACGTTACACAGACATCCTATGATTTTCATAGTTACTGTGTAATACTTATGCATCACCTCAATTACTGCCAAGTTCCCCTGCAGATTTTAACTGATCACTGTGGTCCCAGCAGTGATTGGGGTGATCCATTTATTTTTTGAGAAAACTCAATAAATAAAATGGGAATATAAAAAAAATTCAAAACATGTTTTCCTTACATATGTAACTATAAAAATGTAAAAACATGAAAGTATGTTTTCTTGGCACAGGTTGCACATGGAAGTTCCTCGTCACATCATTCTGAGGAGAGTGTAACCACTGAAAGCACAAGTCGCCAGTCCCAACCACCTGAGAGTTCAGAAGAAGACAGCCATGAGCAAAGTACCAAGAAGAATCTACTACAAGAAATCCTTGGTACAACTACACCAGATCCAGACACATCTGAAGAGAGCTCAGAGGAAAAGACAACACCCGTATTCGAGCCCTGAGCACTTGACCTATCCTCATATTATTTTTGCTGTCCACCGTCTTTCTGTTTGTGTGAATGATTTGTGTTCTGTTCTGCCAATGTAATTATTCATTGAGTCTGCTCAGACTTTAGTTCATACAAAAATATGAACCAATGTCAGAGGTGCCTTCTCCCCACCATTCAGATATTTTTTTTTTTTTTTAAGTAAGGCTTTGTTTTTATCTGTGTTGGAGGCTTTTGTTGCAGAATCCATCAAAAATGGCAGGCAAAACAAGGCATACATTTTGCCTGGAAATATGATGAGGAAAACCGAATGGACTCTATTATAGTTAATGGGGTTTGTCTGGCACATGACTGATCCATCTTTGGTCAGAAAAAGGAAACAGAAAATTGGAATGCCCAACACAGATGTTAATGAAGCCCACAATTTACCAAGTTACCATTATTTTAATATACAACACTATTTTAAAAATCTTCTAAAATTGTTTAATATCACCACCAGAAGAGGCGCACCAAATTAATGTATACAAATGATGGCCTGCCATAAAGCGCTGCTGCTGTGCTTGCTCTGAGGGGAGCTAATTTAAATTAGGCATATAAATGTTTGGCTGCTGATGTGGAAATGAACACTTAGAGACTACTTCTAGAACACTAGGGACGTATGCAATTTCCAGTGTCTTGTGCATTGCAGAAATACCGACCTTTCTACTGCATGTATTAATACTTGATTGTAACTTGTAATTATCTGTATAGAATTAACTGCCTGTATGTTTTACTTGTGTTTTTCTAACACTCCCTCTATATCTCATTTATGTGAATATTCACATTCTGGTATATTTTAGTTGAAGGATAATAAACATTTAATCAAAATTAATATTGTGTTTAGCATTGATTTATTATTAAAATGCAATTGTCATTTATTTTATAATGAGACAGTGATTTAAAAAGTGCTTTTATATGCTTTATTAGAGAATTATGTTAAATTTGATTAGAAAACAAACTTAAAGTGGCCCTGGAAAAAATACTAAAAGTGGCCCTGTTTGTTAATTGGGTCTAAATTGATGGAATGCAGGGCCAGCAATACCATATTGTGACACATTATACCATCTCAACAGAGCCAAATACCACAGTGCATCACAAAATACATCCCCAAAAACTTCCACTGGCCGAGAGAAGGACCCCTAGGCATCGGCCTACTGAGAAATTTCCCTGTAAGGTCTATGGCCAATCCGCCCCTGTCTAGAGTGTTCCCTTAGCAACCCTCTGAGTGTTGTTAAAGGGTTTCTGTCATGGAAAAAATCATTATGTAGCTGACTGACATTAGCGATGTGCTACTGTCAGCAGTACATAACTGTATGTTTGTTAACGCCCTGCCTGCCGCCGTTCTCTTAAAAACAGACTTTTATAATATGCTAATGAAGCCTCTAGGTGCTATGAGGGCATTGCTGCAGCACCTAGAGGCTCGGTCTACTCGCCTTTTGGCACGCCCACATCCACTTGATTGACTTAATTCTTCTCCGCATCGTCCTCATAATCCCGCGCCTACACTGTCCCGTTTAGTATTCGGCGCAGGCACAGTGAGTGAAGGACGCTCTGTGATGTAATCGGTTCAGGGCAGCGAGGAAGCTGTCAGCAGCCGAGCGTCCTTCACTCACTGCGCCATGCTACATACCAATTTTTCCCATGACAGAAACCCTTTAAGGAAATTCTATTGAACACAGAAGACAGGTACTTGTAAGATGCAGATGTTCACAAATGTCCAAAATGCATTTTACTAGGAGTCCTTGCCTATCTGACTTGCTTCTGGCACTGAGCGCTGGCAGCCCATTCTCCTCTATCTGCAGCCATCAGCGCTTACACATAGGAACATGGTACACTTACTGCCAGCATTGATCACTCACTCCTTCTACTAGAGTGAGCTTGCAATGATTTAAAAAGTCTCAGTTGATAAATTTGGACGGAAACTCATTAGTAGAGATAAGTGACGTTTTCAAAAATTACATTCAGACAGTAGGCTTGGCTCCTGAGTTTGTCTCACAATAGATGGAAATAACTGACCAAATAACAGAAGTGTAACTCCGACTTACAAGTTAATATTAGCATCAGTTCTAATTTATCAGTGTGGAATTAACGTGCAGTGGCCCAAAATTCAAGTAGTGGCCCCGTGACAGTGGTGAGGGTGTCAGCAGTAAGTTTGTGTTGATGTCAATGTTTATTTTTTACCTTCTTCTGATCCATCAGAAGAATAAACCAAATCAACAACAATCAAACAACAGATCTTGTCTTTTGAGTATCCGCATTCACACAGTCAGTATTTGGTCAGTAATGAATCAGTATTGGTAAGGAAAAACAGAAGTGGATCCAAAACAGAGATGACACGTGAAGGAAATAATGTATGTCTTCTGTGTTTTGGACCCACTCCTACTTTTGGATTGCAAATCATGATCAAATTCTGATGCAAAATACTGACTGTATGATAAAAGCCTCATGCTCAATTTGCGTGAGTTTTGGTTATTTCCCTCTGAAATTAGCTTTATTTAGATGGGAAAGAAGTCCTGCATGCAGGACTTCAATGGCCTCTATCACAGTCAGTATTTGGCCAGTTTTTTGCATCAGTATATAATCAGTATTGGTAAGGCAAAAACAGTAGTGGGTGCAAAACAGAGATAACATGTGATGGAAATATTTGCATGTCCTTTGTGTTTTGGACCAGCTCCTGCTTTTGGCTTCCAAATCATGATCAAATCCTGATCCAAAATACTGAACATGTGATAGAGGCCTTCTGGACACTCATACGACAGGACCCGTTTTTTTTTTATGTTCCTCTGATGGATCAGAAGAACGTAAAAATAGATGGGGATATCAACACAGCCAAACAGGGACACTAGTGGCCCCGTCACATACTGGTGAGGGTGGCAACAGCATGAAAAGTCACAACAGTGGCCCCGTAACAGAGTGGTGAGGGTGGCCACAGCGTGAAGAATCATAATTGTGGCCCCAGAACAGAGTGGGGAGGGGGAGTAACAGCAGTGACAGTAACAGCACAATATGGTGGCAGATCACAGTAGGGGTAGATGGCAGTAGAGGAGGGTGACAGCACCAGAATAGTGGCAGCAGGATGTGGGCAGAAGTAACAGGTCATGTGTCACAATGTTCTGGTGTGGCAGCACACTACAGTCAGATCATTACTGCCAGAATGATCTACTCTGTTGTATCAGGCACCAGTATATGGAAATCCTGGTTGATCCAGGCCTGATTCATCTTAATAAAGGTTAGTCTCTCAACATTTTCTGTTGAAAGGCGATTTATCTTTGGGGTAGCTATGCCATCTGCCACACTAAACACCCGCGCTAATGTCACACTACTGGCCAGCAGGAAAGTGTGAATAGGGCAAACTCGGCCTGTTGCGGCCACAATTCAAGTTTGGCTACCCAGTAGTCCATGGAATCTTGTATCTTGTTCTAGCGAGGGTCTTACCGACCCCTAAAACATCTCAGCAAACAAACACAAGGCAAGCATACAGAAAAGGCAAAGACCAACACAAATTCTTTATTCAACGAGATCTAGATATGGCAGGAAACTGGACTAGCAGGTACAGGGCCAGTGGCAAGTAAAACCACTGGACCAAGTGCATCGGTTTGACTTGGGGTCAAACCCAGAGGGCAGAGACTAAGTGAGTACTGTTCTTTACACAGTCCCTGATGGTGGGGATGAACTTAGCTGAGGGCTTACTGGTCGCACCTCCAGGATGGTCCCTGTGCACTTGGTCACTTACCTACAGAGACTGACAGTGCCAGCACCAGCAGTCCACACTAATATCAGGACTGGAACCCAGGCACATGAACTGGAACCCAAACATAATTGCACAGGACACAGTGCAGGAAAATAGAAACCAGAACACAAGTACTGTAGATGCCTGAACCCCATGCAGAATGGATGCATGGCAGTCACAGTGTCACAATGTAGGGGGAGAGGAGGAACCCCAGAATGATCACAGAAGGTAAATGACCCGAAACTAGGCCTCACGGCTAGGGAAAGGAAAAAGGTCACCACCTAGAAAAACCCTAAATCTAGCCCTGACTCCTGTCAGTATGAATAGACCCTGAAGGTGGGAATATTCATACACCGGAAACCTAGGCCCTAGAAACCCTGAAAATCCCTAGGCACAGTGACAGGGTCGGAGACCACTGATTCCTTCCCAGATGAATGAACCAGCATCTCCCTGAGGCCTGGGAAACAATGAGCAGAAGGGGACAACAAAATACAAAGGGGAATACACTTATCTTATATAGAAGCAGAAAAGATAATATGCCTTTAAGATCCATTATATTGGTGTGAGGTAAGCTCAATGACACAGCAGAAACAACAGAAAGCATAGAGTTAAACTGTTGTTGCTGGGCAGGAGTCTAGACCAATCACAGCCAGCCTCACACACAGCAAGAGTCTTGGCCAATCACAGCCAGCCTCACACACAGCCTGTGTGGGAAATTCCCTAGCAGGAGCTGCTAGAAATTATTATTCAACAGAGAGAGAAGCTGAACAGACATTCATTCCACTAAGAGCTGTGTTTTATGGAAGCAGAGAGATCAAAATAGGTATTAAAAACCGTCATATCATGTTCCTACTGTTAATATAGTGATTAGAACTGTATACTGAACTAGTTATATATATGTTTACTTACAATTCCACCAATTGCAAACTACAAAGTTCACAATCCAAATTCGAATTCTATATTGCAACCCAAATTGCATACAACCATACCAGATCATACTCAACCAATCTGCAAATAGTTTCTGCTAACTGCATATTGCAAATTGCGACCAAATTCAGCAAGTGAACTATTAGTTAGACCTCAGATATACCTATCAGAGAGATCATAAAGTGCTTAAATAACTTAAAGTGAGAGTACAGATACTCAACAGAGAAAAATATCTACCATTTTATGTTGAATGACAAGATTGAACAGTTAAACCACCATCTTATGCATACCACCATTTTATGATACTTTATTCAACACGTGTTATGTACATGGACTATCTTCTGCAGAGGCGGCAGTGTTATATGAAGAAAAGTTGAAGTTGATAAAGAAGTTATTTCAAGCATTTGGTGTGCTCTTTAAACCTACTGTTTCCATAGAACGGCACTAGAGGAATTACAGAGTAACAGACAGTCTGGTTAGACTAAAAAGTCAGAGATATCGAAATTCTTCTAATGCCACAGCGCAAAAGGCACTTCATAGTGCTGCGCCTGCCACAGTGGAACTATTACCCTTAGAGGGCGAAGTGATAGCGCTCCTCAACTTGCACAGTAAAGAGCACATTAGAGCAATGGAGCGCCAGCATATACCGCCCCGCAGCAACTGTTTCCTGAGTGAGAAAAGCAAACAAAATGACCCAGGATGTCCCCAGGACAGGTGAGGAACAGTGCCCACCTAGTGCGACCACAGGGGACACACCAAAAGTGTAACTCGGCAGGAGCTCCCGAGTAAAACAGCAGAAACAAAGAAGAATAGAGCTCATAGTACCAAAAATATATATAAATTTTATTAAAGCATGATAAAATGACAACAATAGAGAAAAACTAGTACATATGATGCCGTTAGACTAACTGATAGGAGCGGAGAACAAAAAAGAGCGCCACCCCGGGAAGGAAAGCACACGAATGAAAGAATACAAAAGTAAATGAAATGTAACATGGGAAAAGAGAGTGCTGGGTACAATGCCCAACCCATGCAATGAATAAATAATGTAGCCAGTAAGTGCCAGGTGACAACAATGGTCAACGCATATACCCCCAATGGCATAACAAATATGCAAGCATAAGTAAAGGTGAAAGTATGTTGCATAAGGTAGACCAAGTGTAAATAAACAACAAGATCATATGGCCAGAGGGGGGCACCCCAACGCGCATTTCGGCGTGCCTTCGTCAGGGGGTAGCGCCATCACTGTGAATCGAGTATAAAAAGTATCTCTCAGCAAATAGGAATGAATGTTTGCTCATCCCCCAAATGCGTATGTTGATCAGGCGCACGAAAGGGCCAGGTGAACCGCATCCAGTCACCCCACAGCCGGCGTCCCGCCGACACGCCCACACCACATGACGAATCACATGATCGGGCGGTTCCGGCGTATGGACGCTCAGGCGTGAGGTGCCGGGGGCGGCACCCGGATGACGTGCGCACACATGGCGCAGGGGGAGGAGAATCAGGGCACCAGCGTATAACGTAAGAAAATAATCATTCATAAAGAGAGGCTACCTCTCGATTTAGAAACCAGTAGTCGTAACATATTTATGTATTAATGCAACATGATGAGCTTTATGACAATATACATATAATTGGACAATTTAAAGCATAATATATACAGAAGATTGAACAACAAATACAATTAGTGCATTCATATACAGGGAGTGCAGAATTATTAGGCAAGTTGTATTTTTGAGGATTAATTTTATTATTGAACAACAACCATGTTCTCAATGAACCCAAAAAACTCATTAATATCAAAGCTGAATATTTTTGGAAGTAGTTTTTAGTTTGTTTTTAGTTTTAGCTATTTTAGGGGGATATCTGTGTGTGCAGGTGACTATTACTGTACATAATTATTAGGCAACTTAACAAAAAACTAATATATACCCATTTCAATTATTTATTTTTACCAGTGAAACCAATATAACATCTCAACATTCACAAATATACATTTCTGACATTCAAAAACAAAACAAAAACAAATCAGTGACCAATATAGCCACCTTTCTTTGCAAGGACACTCAAAAGCCTGCCATCCATGGATTCTGTCAGTGTTTTGATCTGTTCACCATCAACATGGCGTGCAGCAGCAACCACAGCCTCCCAGACACTGTTCAGAGAGGTGTACTGTTTTCCCTCCTTGTAAATCTCACATTTGATGATGGACCACAGGTTCTCAATGGGGTTCAGATCAGGTGAACAAGGAGGCCATGTCATCAGATTTTCTTCTTTTATACCCTTTCATGCCAGCCACGTTGTGGAGTACTTGGACGCGTGTGATGGAGCATTGTCCTGCATGAAAATCATGTTTTTCTTACCTTGCAGACTTCTTCCTGTACCACTGCTTGAAGAAGGTGTCTTCCAGAAACTGGCAGTAGGACTGGGAGTTGAGCTTGACTCCATCCTCAACCCAAAAAGGCCCCACAAGCTCATCTTTGATTATACCAGCCCAAACCAGTACTCCACCTCCACCTTGCTGGCGTCTGAGTCGGACTGGAGCTCTCTGCCCTTTACCAATCCAGCCATCTGGCCCATCAAGACTCACTCTCATTTCATCAGTCCATAAAACCTTAGAAAAATCAGTCTTGAGATATTTCTTGGCCCAGTCTTGACGTTTCAGCTTGTGTGTCTTGTTCAGTGGTGGTCGTCTTTCAGCCTTTCTTACCTTGGCCATGTCTCTGAGTATTGCACACCTTGTGCTTTTGGGCACTCCAGTGATGTTGCAGCTCTGAAATATGGCCAAACTGGTGGCAAGTGGCATCTTGGCAGCTGCACGCTTGACTTTTCTCACTTCATGGGCAGTTATTTTGCGCCTTGGTTTTTCCACACGCTTCTTGCGACCCTGTTGACTATTTTGAATGAAACGCTTGATTGTTCGATGATCACGCTTCAGAAGCTTTACAATCTTAAGAGTGCTGCATCCCTCTGCAAGATATCTCACTATTTTTGACTTTTCTGAGCCTGTCAAGTCCTTCTTTTGACCCATTTTGCCAAAGGAAAGGAAGTTGCCTAATAATTATGCACACCTGATATAGGGTGTTGATGTCATTAGACCACACCCCTTCTCATTACAGAGATGCACATCACCTAATATGCTTAATTGGTAGTAGGCTTTCGAGCCTATACAGCTTGGAGTAAGACAACATGCATAAAGAGGATGATGTGGTCAAAATAATCATTTGCCTAATAATTCTGCACGTAGTGTATATGTATACATATTGTACAAAAAAGAGTACATACAGGGGCGTGGCCGAAGGAAATAACAAACATAATCATAATAAAGCATATAAAATAGGAAATAAGCAGCCAGTGATGAAAATATGGATAAATGAATGAGTAAATACTTGACCTATTACCTATTACAGACACGTTTAACAAGCATCTGTAAACCATATAGGTATAATTATATGATGAAAAAATGAATAAAATAAAATAAAAGTGATGGTGATAAAAACCGTGTGATGAAAATGGGTGCAGACAAAAGAATGTTAAGAACCATAATTAATAAATAGACAAAATATGGATGAAATAATATACATGATGGTCGAATGGAAAAGTGGGAGGAAGAAGCAATATAAGTGGAAGAATGGAGAATATGTGTATATATATATATGTAAAGGGTGTAATAGTACATGATAATGAAAAGTTCATAGATATATAAAAACATGATTACATATATGAGAAAAAATGAATAAATATGGTGTAAGCCAATTGAGAATGGGGAGAGAGATAAAAAGTGGTGAATAGTACGAAGTATATACTGGTATCAAGCAGGGCCGGACTGGCCATAGGGCAGACCGGGCATTTGCCCGGTGGGCCGGGCCGCCTCAGGGCTCGAGTGGGTGTGCCGTGACTGCCGGCCGGGTATGGCCTAATCACACCCCTGTCACTGTGACTGCTCCGCCTCCTGCCAGCCCCGGCCGCCCACTGTGACACAAAGAAGACAGACACATAGAGATACTGACTGTGTGAGACTGAGTCCGCCTCCTGTGCTCCGCCTCCTGTGCTCCGCCTCCTGTGTTCCGCCTCTGTGCTCTGCCTCCCATCTTCCGGCTGCCGGCAGCATAACGTCGCTCACTCCGACGTCACGCGCCTGCTCCGCCTTCATTAATAAAGTGGGAGGAGCATGCACGTGCGGCGTTACGTAGTGAGTGACGTCACGTCACGTTACGCTGCCGCCGGCCGCCTAGTTTGAATGTTGAACTTGAAGAGCGGGACTGGAGCCACCCACCAGCTGCCGCCTGCCCACTTACTGTCCAAGGCAGTAAGTTAGTGATAGATTATTAGATAGTAACTTATGTAAGTGAGCTATTGAGCTTGTAAATAAACTTGTGCAAAGTATATGAGTAGTTACTAACTACTCATATACTTTGCACAAGTTTATTTACAAGCTCAATAGCTCACTTACATAAGGAACGGCGGGGTCTGTCTTACAATAGGGAGGGACACTGTTATGGGGGGGGGGAGATATCTGTGGATCATGTGGATGATGACACATATATATAGCACAAGATGCTTGCGCTGCCATATATGTGTGTCATCCACAGATCCCCCCGGCCACCCATAACAGTGTCATCCACAGATGCCGCCATAACAGTGCTATGCAATCCACAGATATCCCCTTAACAGTCTATTAAGGGGATATCTGTGGATGACACTGTTATGGGGTGGGGTCTGTGGATGACACTGTTATGGGGTGGGGTCTGTGGATGACGCACTGTTAATAACAGTGCATCATTCACAGATGCCCCCATAACTGTGTGTCCTCAACAGATGCCCATAACAGTGTGTCATCCACAGGTCCCCCATAACAGTGTGTCATCCACAGGTCCCCCATAACAGTGTGTCATCCACAGATCCCCCATAACAGTGCGTCATCCACAGATGCCCCCATAACCGTGTGTCATCCACTGATGCCCATAACAGTGTGTCATCCACAGGTCCCCCATAATAGTGTGTCATCCACAGATCCCCCATAACAGTGTGTCATCCACAGATGACACAGCCACTGCTATCAGATCTGGACCCATTCATTTTCAATGGGTCCTGAAAAAAATCGGACAGCTATATGTCTGATTTTTTTTCAGGACCCATTGAAAATGAATGGGTACAGAACTGGTCCAGATCTGTTCCGCAAAAAAACGGAACAGATCAGGAAAGAAACAACGGACGTGTAAATGGACCCTTAAAGGTTTCCGTTTTGCATTCCATCTGGCCATTCCGTTATATTCCGTTTGAAACGGAACCTATAACGGAATGGCATAACGCAGATGTAAACCCACCCTGTACGGAATAGGTGGTATTTGCCAGAGTTGCTGGAGAACTGTGAGTGCAATTTCGGGGGCACTGACCTGTACAGGGTGTGGAGGATGGGGAGGTTGAGATCCACTGAGGATATTATAAGGCTTTTCTGTAGCTTCCTATATTGTTGCAAAGCTTGTGTGTTGGCTGAAGCCTTCCTATCTTACTGGTGGCTGGCCCTGCTCCTCAATTGTGCTTCCGGGTTTGGCTCCGCCCCTATACTGCAAGGGGGTGGGGCCTGTTGGGGGTCATGTAATTGGGCTGCTCAGTCAAAAATGCCCGGGCCTATTTTTTGTCCCAGTCCGGCCCTGGTATCAAGTGTACACCAGTGGGTGAAAAAAACACACAGATGTATGTGTGGCCGATGCAAAGTAAATGTGGTGAAGCACACCATAGAAGAAAAGAAGAAGTGTAAAGGTGTGGGAAGGGAGGAGGGGGGAAGGCAGGGAAGAGGGGGTGGGGGGAAAGAATGGGGAGGAAAGCTGGGAAGGTGAACGGAAATAAGAAAGATAGAAAGGGGGGAGATGGGAAAGAAAAGAAGAAGAAGAAAATAAAAAACGGGAATGTGATGTGAAAGAAGGGAGAATGAGAAAGTATAAAAGAAAAATGTGATGACTAAAGAGTGATGAAAGGGAAATATATATGGTGGCCATATCCATAAATTAATGCCACAGCTGTATTAGAGGGACCATAATATGCTGAAAAAAGTCCAATCCTGGAAAATCTGAGAGGAGCAAGGTAGCCGGATATCCCTCGAATGAAATGCTGGAGAGAGAGGAATGAAGAATAAAAAACAATAAATATACAAATGAACAAACAAGCTGTTAAAAGAAAAATAGGATCCACAGTTGTGGGCCCAGCGGCTACAAAAAGGAGGAGAAGCCCAGCTCTTTTTTGTTCTCCGCTCCTATCATTTTGTCTAATGGCATCATATGTACTAGTTTTTCTCTATTATTGTCATTTTATCATGCTTTAATAAAATGTATATATATTTTTGTTTCCTGAGTGAGCAAGCAAAGACACCTCAGCTGAGCTACCATAGATGCCATAAAATGTGTGCATTAGTCAAACTGCGGCCGACTCTTAAAGTGACAGAACGGCAAAGGCAGAATAGTCAGAGAAAGAGAGCCAACCCTCTTGCGATCCCAAGAGAGAGAAAGAGACGCATGGTGGGAGGCCAAAGTCCAGAGCTAGAGTGCCCACACCACTATCCACGGAGAGACTGCGTACTGCAGCCAGCTAGTTTCCCGCCACTAGGTCCAAAACCTGCAAGCAGCATATCCAAGCCAGCGCATCGCAAGCATCGCAAGTCTGCACAGAGCATCGCATAATATCAACATGTCTTATCAACATGTCTTCTTTAAGACTGACATTTGTTCCAGCTCTTCAGAATAAGGTCAGAGCTTTCCTTTTATTACTTATCATTGCACATAGGCTTTGGCATAAAGAGACATGTTTTGTGTTCAGAAATAAGAGACTTTAAAGTAAAAACAAAGGACAGTTTGTAGTATATGGACTCTAAAGTATTTAAAGTGAAAGGCATGTATTGCCTGCATCTATTGCTATTGCATTTAAAGTGAAAGTCATTTATTTCTGCATTTTGTCAGTACTGCATTAAAAGTGAAAGTCATTTATTTCTGAATTTGCCAATATTGCATTTAAAGTGAAAGGTCCTTTAATATTCCTATTGATTGCTATAGCATTTAAAGTAAAATGTCTGAGTCTAGTATTACCATGCCACTGTTAGATGATGCAAAGATAGATAAAGTAGAAGTTGAAGAGCAAGGGAACCTGTCTGAGGTAGAAGAGTTTGATGCAGCATTAGTATTGCCTCAAACAAATATACCCCCTTGAAAAAGCTAATGCAAAACGTGCATTGGGGAGTGGACTGGTGGTGGTCTTATGCGGTGTTCAAGTTAGGTTGGTCAGTATTTGTTATGTGCTCATGATATTTTGCTGCTCTTATGCCTTAGTCACTTTATGTGGTGTGTTACATCACCCACATGGCAATGTGTCTTTTTTTCATGCATTTGAAGATGAACTTTGATATTATGTATTATTGAGCTGCATTTGTTTGGTTACACCAACTTTTTTACTAGTGCCCAACCACTAATATTGCACTTGCACTTTTTCAGTACACACCGACAGCCCACCATCGGTCCTCTTGGTTTTTAATGTGTTGTGGCTTGTGTCAATCATGTCTTTATGTGATTTTCAATAAAAATTATGGAATTTTGTGATTACTTTGGCTACATGTGTTTTTGTATATTGAGTGACCCATTATCTTTGATTGGTTCTTCAAACAAATATAGCCCCAGCAGTTGAACTAAGACATTCATCATGTGTCAGAAAACTGACCCCAAAGATGCTGGAAAATTTAGAGCAAGAAGCAGCGCTGAAAGGAAAAATGTTTGCCAGAATGTATCATAAGTGGAAATTATACATTAAAGACATTCATAAAAGCTAAAGCAAGAAGGTATAAAAAGGAACCTGGGTGGTAGAGATGGTAGAAGAATCTGAATTAGAGCTTATGGCAGCATATGTCAACCTGCGGTCGTTTATGACACCTTCCCAGGATATTGTAAGAAACATGGACACCTACTGCAGTCACTAAAGATTTAGTAAAGCTCATGAGAGAACTTTCATCTGCAGCTAATTATGATGAAGTTAAAGCAAGAAGTAGAATGAATGAGCTTTTTATGAGAGACTATGCTAGGTCCTTAGGTGGTACAACAATCTGAAGTGTAACTTCCTTCGCTAGCAGAAGTGCCACCCATATATCAGAGTCCTCAATTACTTCAGCCAAAATAAAGGAATTAGCTGAATAACTTGCTGTCAAGTGAGCAGAAATTGAAATGGATGCTGCCATTTCATTGAAATGTAATGCAAGAAAAAGTCATTCTTTCTTAGTACAAAGAGCCTTTAGAGAGAAACCGAATAACTGACCTAAAATAGGTCCTAAAGAACACTTCAAACTCCAAAAGTATGGTGACTTCCTGCAAGCATGCAGCAATGCCATCCCACATGTACGAGGACTAGAAGTACTGAACGATTATCTAGAAAACAACAGGATGCTAACTAAGCTACCTGAAGAAGTTGCTTCTAGATAAAATCGCTATGTGACTGAACAGTTAGATCTAGGTAAGGACTTCCCAAGTTTTAAAGAGTTCTCTGAGTTCATCAATAAGGAAGCACAGATGGCATGTAATCCAGTATCAGCATCTTACGTCTTAAAATCCTTAGAAGAAAGGCCTGTGAGAGATATAAGATGCGCAAGAGCAACTAGCTTTGCAACCAACAGAGCAGCTAAAGGTCCAGATACCTACAAGAGAAAGTCCAAAGTCACTACTGGGACCAGTAGAGACAGAACCGGCAAATCTTTAGACTACCTTCAAATGAATGTTCTGTGGAGACTCCACTCCATACACAAGTGCTAACAATTGAAGAAGAAGTCCCCAGATCAAAAGAAAAGGTTAACCAACTGTGTTTCGGATGCCTAAGAAAAGGCCATGTTACTAAGGAGTGCAAGAAAAAGGCCACATGCTGCATTCGCAAAGGACACCATCCTACACCACTACATGAAGAACGTCCAAAGAAAGATAAATCCTCAATACCTAAAGATACTGAGGAAGGAAAGAAAGTATCGGTATTCTCTTGTAGAGTGAGGGAAGGAGAAAGCAACAGCAAATCAATGTCTGTACCAGTTTGCATTTCATATCCTAACAGGAGGAAAAAGAAGGTATACGCCTATGCGCTACTGGATGCCTAGAATGACGTCACCTTCACTGATCAAGAAATCTGTAAGAAATTAAGTGGCTACAGAACAAGTAAAGCTCAAACTCACGACAATGACGGGGAGAGACACATTAGTGAACAGTCAAATGGTCAAAGGACTGAGAGTTAGAGGACTTCATTCAAACTTCACATTAGATCTACCTCCAGCTTATACAAAAGACGATATACCTCTAGATTAGGATCGCATACCTACCTGTGAAACAGCCAATAAATGGGAGCACCTATCTGTCATATCTCATGAAATGTCCCCGCTGAAGGAGTTTGGTGTTGGACTGTTGATAGGTTACGATTGTCCCAAAGCCTTGGTAGCACGAAAGGTAATCACAGGAGAACTGATTTAGGATGGGGTGTTGTTGGAGGAAAACAGCAGATCGCAAACTCAAGACAGGTGAAAGGATTGTGTCGTCGAATATCTGTCCAAGAGTTAATTACCAACTGTAAGTCCAGCAAAAGTAATCAAGATCCTTAATTCCGACTTTGCAGACATAAGTTCTAAAGAAAAGAGTGTATCCCAAGAAGACATAAAGTTCATACACACTCTAGAAGAAAGTATTACGCAGAATCAACAAGGTCATCTTGAAATGCTCTTACCCTTTAGAGAACGACCTTGTCTGCCAAATAACAGAAATCTTGCCCTAGCAAGATTGAAATGTTTGAAGAAAAAGATAGGAAGATATCCCAAACTCAAGAATGATTGTTTGTAAAACATGGAAGGCATCCTCGAAGAAGGACATGCAGAGAAAGTTAATAACCAACCTAAAGAAGGAGAAGTGTGGTACATCCCACATCAAGGTGTTTACCACTCAAGGAAACCAGATAAGATTAGATAAGTATTTTATTTCTCAGCAAAGTACAATGGTGTTGCATTGAATGATAATCTGCTAAAAGGACCACATCTTATAAACACTCTGCCTGTTTCCACCAGTTTCATGTGAAAAATAAAGATAGAGACTTCCTGAGGTTTCTATGGTGGGAGGACGGAGATACAGATTCAGAGCCAGCAGAATACAGAATTAAAGTACGCTTGTTTGGAGCAGCATCGTCTCCAGGTTGCGCCAATTATGGTATGAAGTACCTGGCCAATCAGAATGAAAAAGATTGCCCATCAGCAGCACATTTTCTGAAGAAAAACCTTTATGTAGATGATGGTCTCATAAGTCTAGAGTCCACAATCTGCAATCAAACTAGTGAAAGAAAGCCAATAGTTATGCGCAAGAAGAAACCTGTGCCTTCATAAATTCATCTCAAACAACAGAGAGGCAATGGAATCCATCAGTGACTCTAAACGTGCATCATCAATGAAGAATGTAGATCTCAATTATGATCATCTTCCAGTCCAGAACGTACTTGGATTGGGATGGAATGTAGAGAATCACAAGTTCTTATTTAAAGTATCTATTGAAGAGAAAATTGCAACTAGATGTACCATTCTTTCCGCAGTGTCTTCTATATTTGATCCATTGGGATTCTTGGGCCCAGTAATCCTCAGAGCAAAAGAAATTCTACAAGAATAATGCAGACAGAAGTTGGGATGGGATGAGCCCATACCTGAAAATTTGAGGCCAAGGTGGGAGAGTTGGATAAGAGACCTGCAACACTTGAGAGAGGTTTGGATAACCAGATGTTTTGTACCTCATGATTTCGGAAAGTACAAGTAACTAGAAGTTCATCACTTTTCAGATGCCAGTAGTTATGGTTATGGTCAGTGCTCCTACATCAGAGTGATAGGAGAAGAAAGGATACACTGTGCCCTGGTTATGGGGAAGGCCAGAGTTGCACCTACCAGAATTCAGACAATACTAAGACTTGAACTGAAAGCAGCTGTTGTTTCAGCATCAGTAAGCAAGTTTTTGAGAGAAAAATTGGAATTAAAAATAGATGAAGAATATTTTTGGACAGACTCACAAGTTGCCCTAGGATACATAAACAACGAAGCTCGAAGATTCCATATCTTTGTCGCCAACAGAGTTGAGAAAATGTGGGAAATAACGAATCCGGAACATTGGCATCACAATGACACAAAGCATAACCCAGCAGATCATGCTTCAAGATGCCTGAATGTAATAGAATTGAAAAATTTTAATTGGTTCACAGGCCCAGAGTTCCTTTGGGAAAAGGAAATCACGCCCAGTAAAGGTTATACAGAATTGTCTATGGGTGATGCAGAAGTAAAAGTCGTACAAACATTGAGCACTGCTGCCAAGTGTCAAGAAGACATACTTGAAAAACTAGCCAGATGTAGAGATGTCGCGAACATAGAATGTTCCGGGCGAACCGGGCGAACCGCCATAGACTTCAATAGGCAGGCAAATTTTAAAACCCACAGGGACTCTGTCACGGACGGTGTACAGGAAACAAGACAAAGCAACATGCATATATGACTCACTGGATCCAAAGCTAAGGAACCAAGGGGAGACCCCTGCACAAGACCTAGCACTTTCCCTGGCTGCTCAGCCTATGCAAAGATCCCAGAGGTGGATGGTTGCATAGCCACGTACCTCGACTATATAACCCCTGAACACCCTACAATAGTGAGGGGACACGACCACCGGCTCCCTACACCAGACACGGAGGGAGTCAGGGTCACCTGGGATCCAGCAAACAGAAAATAACAGATAAATGTACAGCACTTAACTTTGTAGCAGACAGGAAAACAGGATGAGCATGCACACACACTCCAGGAAGAAGTATAAGCCGCCCAGTAATGCATTATGGGGCGGAATTTAAAGGGATGCAATTAGTCCAACTACATGACAGCTGAGAGAGGCTAACGAGATGAGGAACTGAATACCACAACAAAGAGAACTCAAGGAGGAGGTTCTGAAAGGCTTCTGTCAGAGCTTCTCAGCTGTCTGGTTGTGACAGTACCCCTCCCTCTACGAGTGGACTCCGGACACTCAGAGCCCACCTTCTCAGGATGGGACCTATGGAAAACCCTGATGAGACGAGAGGCCTTAATGTCCGTCACTGGGACCCACATCCTCTCCTCAGGACCATAACCCTCCCAATGAACAAGGTACTGGAGAGAACCGCGGACAACACGAGAATCCACAATCGTAGAGACCTGAAATTCAAGATTCCCATCAACCATAATCGGAGGAGGAGGCAAAGGCGAGGGTACAATGGGTTGAACATAAGGTTTCAATAAGGACTTATGAAAAACATTATGGATCTTCCAAGTCTGAGGAAGATCAAGACGGTAGGCAACAGGATTGATGACAGACAGGATTTTGTAAGGCCCAATAAACTTAGGACCCAACTTCCAGGAGGGAACATTCAATTTGATATTCTTGGTAGACAACCACACCAGATCACCAACATTCAGGTCCGGACCAAGCACACGTCTCTTATCTGCCACACGCTTATATCTCTCACTCATGCTCTTTAGATTATCCTGAATCTTTTGCCAAATAGATGACAAAGTAGAGGAGAATCTGTCCTCATCAGGTAAACCAGAAGACCCCTCTCCCGAGAAAGTCCCAAACTGCGGATGAAACCCATATGCACCAAAAAATTGTGACTTATCAGAAGACTCCTGACGACGGTTATTTAAAGCAAACTCAGCAAGGGACAAAAAAGAACACCAATCCTCTTGATTCTCCGCCACAAAACAGCGCAGATATGTCTCCAGATTCTGATTGACGCGCTCTGTCTGGCCATTCGACTGCGGGTGGAAAGCAGAAGAGAATGACAACCGAACCCCCAAGCGAGAACAGAAAGCCTTCCAGAATCTGGAAACAAACTGCGTGCCCCTATCAGAGACTATGTCTGAAGGAATACCATGCAATTTGACAATGTGATCAATAAATGCCTGCGCCAGCGTCTTAGCATTGGGCAAACCAGGAAAAGGGATGAAATGCACCATTTTGCTAAAACGGTCCACCACCACCAGAATCACAGTCTTCCCCGAGGAACGAGGCAGGTCCGTTATGAAGTCCATGGACAGATGTGTCCAAGGACGGGAAGGAATGGGTAAGGGAAGGAGAGGACCTGATGGCCGTGAATGAGGGACTTTGGCACGAGCACAAGTCTCGCAGGCTGCCACAAAACCCTCAACCGACTTACGAAGCGCAGGCCACCAGAATCTCCGAGCGATGAGATCCAGTGTGGCTCTTGCCCCCGGGTGCCCAGCAAGGACCGTATCGTGGTGTTCCTTAAAAATCTTGTCTCTTAAAGCGAGAGGCACAAACAACCTCCCAGGAGGACAAAGATCAGGAGCCTCTGACTGGGCTGCCTGCACCTCTGCCTCCAATTCAGAAAAAAGAGCAGAGACCACCACTCCTTCGGCCAAAATGGGACCCGGGTCTTCAAAATTCCCGCCTCCCGGAAAACAACGTGACAGGGCAACTGCCTTCACATTCTTAACCCCAGGGCGGAACGTGACAACAAAATTAAATCTTGAAAAGAACAAAGACCATCTGGCCTGTCTCGGGTTCAGACGCTTGGCTGACTCCAAGTAGGCCAGATTTTTATGGTCAGTAAACACGGTAATAGGGTGTCTGGCTCCCTCTAGCCAATGACGCCATTCCTCAAAAGCCAACTTGATGGCCAACAATTCCCTATCTCCCACATCGTAATTTCTCTCTGCGGAGGAGAGTTTTTTCGAGAAAAAGGCACACGGTCGCCATTTGGCAGGAGAGAAACCCTGAGACAAGACCGCACCCACACCCACCTCAGAAGCATCAACCTCAACTATGAAGGGTAAAGAAATATCAGGTTGCACCAAGATGGGAGCGGAAGCAAAACTCTCCTTGATATTAGAAAAAGCCTTACGCGCCTCTACCGACCAAGAAGAAAAATCTACCCCCTTTCTGGTCATATCAGTGAGTGGTTTAACAATAGAGGAATAATTCAAAATAAACTTCCTGTAATAATTGGCAAAGCCCAAAAAACGCATCAGCGCCTTCTGATTCTCAGGAAGCTCCCACTCAAGCACAGCACGGACCTTCTCGGGGTCCATGCGAAAACCAGAAGCGGAGAGAAGAAACCCCAGAAATTGAATTTCTGGAACCGCAAAGACACATTTTTCCAGTTTCGCATATAATTTATTCTCCCGCAGGATGAGCAAGACCTGACGTAAATGTTCCTTATGAGTTTTGAAATCAGGAGAAAAAATCTAAATGTCATCCAAATACACTAATACAAATTTTCCCATCAAATGATAAAAAATGCTGTTCACGAAATGCTGAAAAAACGGCTGGGGCATTCATCAAACCAAAAGGCATAACCAAATTTTCAAAATAGCCCTCTGTGGTATTGAAGGCCATCTTCCATTTGTCTCCTTCTCTGACCCTGACCAGGTTGTATGCCCCTCTTAGATCTAATTTGGAAAAGACTTTAGCCCCAACAACCTGGTTAAACAGGTCCGGGATCAGAGGAAGCGGATAAGGGTCACGAATAGTGATACTGTTTAGCTCCCTGAAATCCAGACAAGGTCTTAAAGAACCATCTTTTTTCTTAACAAAGAAAAAACCAGCGGCAACAGGTGACTTCGAGGGTCGTATGTGTCCTTTTCTCAGACTCTCAGAGATATAAGCACGCATAGCGATCCTTTCAGGTTGGGAAAGATTGTATAAACGAGATTTAGGCAGCTTGGCGCCTGGGATGAGATTAATAGGGCAATCATACTCCCTGTGCGGAGGCAAATCCTGAACTCCACTCTCAGAGAAGACATCCGAAAATTCAGAGAGAAACGATGGTACAGTCTTAGTAGCAACCTCAGAAACAGATGTCATGAGGCAATTCTCTCTGCAAAAGTCACTCCAACCATTTATTTGCCTCGCTTGCCAATCAATGGTGGGGTTATGTTTAGTGAGCCAGGGTAGCCCCAACACTAGAGAAGTAGGCAAACCGCTAAGGACGAAACATGACACATCCTCAACATGAGCATCACTCACAATTAAACGGATATTGTGAACTATGCCCTTTAATGATTTCTGAGAAAGTGGAGCGGAATCAATAGCAAAAACAGGTATATCCTTTCCCAAAGTGCGCACCTGGAAACCATGAGTTATCGCAAATTGATTATCAATGAGATTGACAGCTGCTCCACTATCCACAAAAATCTCACAAAAAATGCTCTTGCTCTCTAGCGCCACCCTAGCAGGCAGGACAAAACGGGAACTACAAGCAAACGGAAAACCTTCAATTTCCGCCTCAACCCTGCCAATAGTAACAGACGGAACATTTTTAAAAGATTTTTTCCTGTTTGTTTCTTTATTACTCCCAGAGAACTGCCTGAATCTCCTAGAGGGACAAATATTTGCCAAATGATTTATAGCTCCACAACAAAAACAAACCCTCCCATGCGAGCTGAATCTTCTATTGTCAGAAGCAATCAACCCCAGCTGCATGGGCTCTTGCTCAGAAGGGGCTGACAGCGACTGAGACCCCTGCGCACAGAATGGGACCACTGCACTGTCCTGGGACTGAGTATGACAGGAAGGAGAGATCTCTCCTCTCTCTCTAAGACGCCTGTCAATACAAACGGCCTGAGACATAGCACAGTCCAAGGAAATAGGCCTTTTATGAAAGGCAAATGCATCTTTCAATCCCCCTGAAAGACCATGGCAAAATTGACTTCGGAGTGCAGCATCATTCCAACCAGTATCAGCTGCCCATCTCCGAAATTCTGAGCAGTATATCTCTACGGATTGTTTACCCTGGCATAATAGACGTAGTCTAGACTCAGCCAGAGCAATACGATCCGTATCATCATATATCTGACCCAGGGCTAAAAAGAATTCCTCCACTGAACGGAGGGGCCGTGCCCCCTCCGGCAGCGAAAAGGCCCTCCGTTCCTCATCACCAGAGGAATGGGGAAGAAGGCGAAAATGGAGTTTGCAAGCCTCTCTAAAACGCACAAAATTCTCACTACCCCCGGAAAACGTATCCGGGAGCGAGATCTTAGGCTCAGAACAAACTCCATGAATGCCAGCTGAACCGGTCACTTGAAGCTGAGAAAAAGTCCTGCGGAGATCAGCTACCTCCAATGAAAGACCCTGAAGGCGTTCAGCCAAAAGTGAAACCGGATCCATGCTTGAGACGGTTTTGGAGGCTCATAATGTGACGTACGGTGTACAGGAAACAAGACAAAGCAACATGCATATATGACTCACTGGATCCAAAGCTAAGGAACCAAGGGGAGACCCCTGCACAAGACCTAGCACTTTCCCTGGCTGCTCAGCCTATGCAAAGATCCCAGAGGTGGATGGTTGCATAGCCACGTACCTCGACTATATAACCCCTGAACACCCTACAATAGTGAGGGGACACGACCACCGGCTTCCTACACCAGACACGGAGGGAGTCAGGGTCACCTGGGATCCAGCAAACAGAAAATAACAGATAAATGTACAGCACTTAACTTTGTAGCAGACAGGAAAACAGGATGAGCATGCACACACACTCCAGGAAGAAGTATAAGCCGCCCAGTAATGCATTATGGGGCGGAATTTAAAGGGATGCAATTAGTCCAACTACATGATAGCTGAGAGAGGCTAACGAGATGAGGAACTGAATACCACAACAAAGAGAACTCAAGGAGGAGGTTCTGAAAGGCTTCTGTCAGAGCTTCTCAGCTGTCTGGTTGTGACAGACTCTTTCTGGCCATAATAGTGATGGAAAAGTTGTTTCAAGGGGACTAACACCTGGACTGTGGCATGCCGGAGGGGGGTTCATGGCAAAACTCCCATGGAAAATTACGTAGTTGACGCAGAGTCGGGTTTTAATCTATAAAGGGCATAAATCACCTAACATTCCTAAATTGTTTGGAATAACGTGCTTTAAAACATCAGGTATGATGTTGTATCGATCACGTAGTGTAAGGGTTACGCCCGCTTCACAGTGACAGACCAAACTATGAAAGACCAAACTCCCCATTTAACACACCGCAAACAACCGCAAACAGTCCATTTGCACAACCGCAAACTCCCCATTTGCATAAGGTTGGATACCAAGCTGACAACAAGCCCCCTGGGACGCCTGCTGTGGTTGGTCTTTCACCTCCTCAAAGCTACCTTCCTCCTCTGACTCCTCTTCTTCAGACTCCTCTCTCTGCGTTGCCGCAGGTCCAGCAATCGACGACAAGGCTTCTTCTGGTGGTGATGGTGACCACAACTCTTTCTCTTTATGCTCATCTACGGCCTGATCCAGCACTCTTCGCAGGGCACGCTCCAGAAAAAATGCATATGGGATGAGGTCGATGATGTTGCCTTGGGTTTGACTGACCAGGTTTGTCACCTCCGCAAAAGGACGCATGAGCCTACAGCCATTGTGCATGAGCATTCAGTAACACAGCAAAAAAATACCCAGCTCCGCAGAGGCTGTCCCCTTTTTTTTTTTATTAAAAAAATCTGTTACCAGTTTAATCTCTGTTTTGTCCCCTATCAGGGGCAGGTGTGGTGTATGGAATAGATTTTAGGAACCGGGAGATGGAAAAAGATGCTTGGTCGGTCCTCTTACTTCCAATTCGGGGTACTGCGCGTGCGCCTTGCAATGTACTGTGCTACCCAATATGAGTGGTATGTTAAGTAGTACTATTCCTATCAGTTTATTCCCTGTTACGTCCCCTATCAGGGGACATGTATGGAATAGATTTTAGGAACCGGGAGATGGAAAAAGATGCTTGGTTGGTCCTCTTCCAATTTGGGGCACTGCGCGTGCGCCGTGCAGTGTACTGTGCTACCCGATAAGAGCGGTATGTTAAGTAGTACTACTCCTATCAGGGGCCGGTGGATAGAATAGATTTTAGGAACCGGGAGATGGAAAAAGATGCTTGGTCGGTCCTCTTACTTCCAATTTGGGGTACTGCGCGTGTGCCTTGCAATGTACTGTGCTACCCAATATGAGTGGTATGTTAAGTAGTACTATTCCTATCAGTTTAATCCCTGTTACGTCCCCTATCAGGGGACATGTATGGAATAGATTTTAGGAACCGGGAGATGGAAAAAGATGCTTGGTTGGTCCTCTTCCAATTTGGGGCACTGCGCATGCGCCTTGCAATGTACTGTGCTACCCGATATGAGTGGTATGTTAAGTAGTACTATTCCTATCAGTTGAATCCCTGTTACGTCCCCTATCAGGGGACGTGTATCGAATAGAGTTTAGACAACCGCAAAGAGTAATAGTGATGACTGTAATCGTGCGCACGTTTGGTAGATTGCAGGCAATGGCGGTTTTTCAAAGCCTATGGTCATGCTGAGGTAGTTCAGTGACAGTTAAATGACCCAGAAAACAATGATTCTGCAGTGTGGGCCCATTGTTGGCCTAGTAGGCTTTAATTATCACCTTAGATGATCACAAAGAAAATTTATGTTTTTTCTATGCAAAATTATCCAGCCGATCGCTTTTGGTGTATTCACAATGAAGCAACGACCTTATCATCTGGGGTGTGCCAACATTGCCATTGCCAACACACTCATAGAGGTGATCGCTTCATTGTGATACGCAAGCCCCTCACCACAACAAGGTAATGTTTTTGCAGCCACAGTGCAGCACCAGAGGCCAGAAAAATTAGGCATGTAAACATGCCTGAAAAACTAGGTATTGTTGCAGTTTTTCCAGGCAGAAAGTGCACTAAAACATTGCGGTTTGAACCCTAGTTGGTGGCGGAGAAGTCACGCAAGTCATCCGGCATGCAGAGATTAAATACAGCAGCGTGTGGACCATTTTTAGCCCAAGGCATGTCATCAGGCCTTTTTTAGTCAAATGCATCCCCCACTGTCAGTCCCTTCGGGATCCATGCCTCATTCATCTTAATAAAAGTGAGGTAATCTAGACTTTTTTGACCTAGGCGACTTCTCTTCTCAGTGACAATACCTTGTGCTGCGCTGAAGGTCCTTTATGACAGGACACTTGAAGCAGGGCAGGCCAGAAGTTTTATCGCAAATTGGGATAGCTCAGGCCACAGGTCAAGCCTGCACACTCAGTAGTCAAGGGGTTCATCGCTCCTCAGAGTGTCGATATCTGCAGTTAAGGCGAGGTAGTCTGCTACCTGTCGGTCGAGTCGTTCTCTGAGGTTGGACCCCGAAGGGCTGTGGCGATGCGTAGGACTTAAAAATCTCTGCATGTCCTCCATCAACAACACGTCAGTAAAGCGTCCTGTCCTTGCCGGCGTGGTTGTGGTAGGAGGAGGATTACTTTCACCTCTTCCCGTGTTAGATTCCCATTGTGCTGTGACATCACCCTTATACGCTGTGTAAAGCATACTTTTTAACTTGTTTTGGAACTGCTGCATCCTTTCCGACTTCCGGTAATTCGGTAACATTTTAGCCACTTTCTGCTTATACCGGGGGTCTAGATCGTTCTCCTTCAGCCTTTTTATACGAGGGACCCTCAACAGGCATGACAGCATGAAAGACCCCATTTGCACAAGGTTGGATGCCGAGCTACTCATGTCCCGTTCCTCGTCCTCACTGATCTCATTGAAGGTCTGTTCTTCCCCCCAGCCACGTACAACACCAAGGGTACCAGATAGGTGACAACGAGCACCCTGGGATGCCTGCTGTGGTTGGTCTTCCTCGTCCTCAAAGCCACATTCCTCCTCTGACTCCTCTTCCTCAGACTCCTCTTCCAGCGTTGCCGCAAATGGGATGATGTTGCTGATGGTGCCTTCAGTGCAACTGACTAGGTTTGTCACCTCCTCAAAAGGACACATGAGCCTACAGGCATTGCGCATGAGTGTCCAGTAACGTGGCAAAAAAATACCCAGCTCCGCAGAGGCTGTCCTAGCACCTCGGTCATACAAATACTCGTTGACGGCTTTTTCTTGTTGGAGCAGGCGGTCGAACATTAGGAGTGTTGAATTCCAACGTGTTGGGCTGTCGCAAATCAAGCGCCTTACTGGCATGTTGTTTCGCCGCTGAATATCGGAAAAGTGCGCCATGGCCGTGTAGGAACGCCTGAAATGGCCACACACCTTCCTGGCCTGCTTGATGACGTCCTGTAAGCCTGGGTACTTATGCACAAAGCGTTGTACGATGAGATTCAACACATGTGCCATGCACGGCACATGTGATAACTTGCCCAAATTCAATGCCGCCAACAAATTGCTTCCATTGTCACACACCACTTTGCCGATCTCCAGTTGGTGCTGAGTCAGCCACTGATCCACCTGTGCATTCAGGGCAGACAGGAGTGCTGGTCCGGTGTGACTCTCTGCTTTCAGGCAAGTCAACCCCAAGACGGCGTGACACTGTCGTATCCGGGATGTGGAATAGCCCCTGGGGAGCTGGGGGAGGTGCAGTTGATGTGGAGCAAGAGGCACCAGCAGAAGAGGACTCAGACGAGGAGGTATAGCAAAGAGGATGGAGTAGGAGGAGTAGAGGAGGTGGCAGCAGGCCTGCCTGCAAGTCGTGGCGGTGTCACCAACTCCTCTGCAGAGCCACGCATTCCATGCTTGGCAGCTGTCAGCAGGTTTATCCAATGCGCAGTGTACGTGATATACCTGCCCTGACCGTGCTTTGCAGACCACGTATCAGTGGTCAGATGGACCCTTGCCCCAACACTTTGTGCCAGACATGCCATGACTTCCTTTTTCACAATAGAGTACAGGTTGGGGATTGCCTTTTGTGAAAAAAATAGCTACACATTTTTTGAAGGCCTCAGACTCCACCAGCTTGTATGGTAAAAGCTGGCGGGCTAAGAGTTCCGACAAGCCAGCTGTCAGACGCCGGGCAAGGGGGTGACTCTGTGACATTGGCTTCTTACGCTCAAACATTTCCTTGACAGACACCTGACTGTGGGCAGATGAGCAGGAACTGCTAAAGGTGAGAGGCGGAGTGGCAGATGGTTGAGAGGGGGCAAGGAGGACAGCAGTGGTTGACGTGGCTGAAGATGCTGGACCAGGAGGAGGATGGTGGCTTGGAGTTTGTGTGCTGCTTGTACTCATCATGTGTTGATCCCATAGGCATTTGTGATGTGAGATCATGTGCCTTCGCAAAGCAGTTGTACCTAGGTGGGTGTTGTACTTCCCACGACTCAGTTTCTTTTGGCACAGGTTGCAAATGGCATCGCTGTTATCAGAGGCAGACACACAAAAAAAATGCCACACTGCTGAGCTTTGCAATGACAGCATAATGGTGGTGGCAACAGCATGCGTTGTTTGGCGTGATGTCTGGCTGACCCCGGGTGCCGATACATGCTGTCTGACTGTGCCACTAGCTCCTTGCGACGACCTCCCCCTGCTTCCAACTCGTCTCCTCCTCCTCTCTGTCTCCCCATCTGAACTTCCCCCTGTTCTTCTTCTCTTCGAGCGGGCACCCACATGACATCCACGGACACATCGTCATCATCAACCACTTCACTTGTATCTGACAACTCAGCAAAGGAAGCAGCAGCGGGTACAATATCATTATCATCACCGTACGTCCATGTGTGTAATGCTGCCTGACTGAGACATATCCCTGTTATTTACATCCTCTGGCAATAATGGTTGCGCATCACTCATTTCTTTCAACTGATGTGTAAATAACTCCTCTGACAGATCAAGTGAAGCAGCTGTGGTGCTAGTGTTGGTGGTGGCGACAGGCGGGCGAGTGGTAACTTGAGAGGTGCCCGAAGCTGAACTGGAGGAGGATGGTGCGTCAAGGTTCCGAGCAGAAGCTATAGAAGATTGGGTGTCCTGTGTTAGCCAGTCAACTATGTCCTCAGAACTTTTCAAATTCAGGGTATGTGGCCTCTGAACACTGGGCATTATGCTAGGGCCAAAGGAAATCACAGCACCATGACGGCCCCTGCGGGGTGGCCTGCCTCTTCCTGTCATTTTTTTTTTCGATTAGTGGTACTATGCGTGCAAGCTACTGTGACACCAGATATGAGTGGTGGCACTGGGCACTGGCAGTAGTGGGCACAGTACACGCTGTGGGCCTGACACACACGCTGGCAGGCAACTGCAATTATATTACAGTGAAAAAAGTGTATTACTGTTTTAAATGCAAGCTACTGTGACACCAGATATGAGTAGTGGGCACAGTACACGCTGTGGGCCTGACACACACGCTGGCAGGCAACTGCAATTATATTACAGTGAAAAAAGTGTATTACTGTTTTAAATGCAAGCTACTGTGACACCAGATATGAGTAGTGGGCACAGTACACGCTATGGGCCTATCACACACGCTGGCAGGCAACTGCAATTATATTACAGTGAAAAAATTGTTTTACTGTTTTAAATGCAAGCTACTGTGACACCAGATATGAGTGGTGGGCACTGGGCACAGTACACGCTGTGGGCCTGACACACATGCTGGCAGGCAACTGCAATTATATTACAGAGAAAAAAAATGAAGCAGACTGATGTACTAGCCCTAAAAAGGGCTTTTTGGGGTGCTGTCAGGGCGCTGTCCTTACAGCAGATCAGATGAGTCTTTGAGGACTGGAGTGGACACTGAATACACTGGCCTAGCAGCAGCAGCTACACTGTCCCTCCTCTAACTAAGACTGCAGCTTCCGAATGAATCTAAGATGGATGCTGTCCAGGAGGTGGGAGGGTCTGGGAGGGAGGGTATGCTGCTGATTGGCTGGAATGTGTCTGCTGACTGTGAGGTACAGGGTCAAAGTTTGCTCAATGATGATGTATAGGGGGCGGACCGAACATCGTATATGTTCGCCCGCCATGGCGAACGCGAACAAGCGATGTTCGCCGGCGAATAGTTCGGGAAATCTCTAGCCAGATGTTCAAGATGGAAAACTGTCATAAACGTATCAGCTCGAATTCAATGTTTGGCAAAGGGAATCAGAAAGAAGGAATTGTTGAATGTAGAAGAAAGAATGAAAGCTAAAGAAACTGTCATAAGACTCATTTAACAGAGATTCTACAGTGAAGAGTTGAAGAGACTTAGTCAAGAACTTAAAAGGCTTCCAAACAACCACCCATTGTACAATCTTAATATTGTTCTGCAGGATGGTATGCTGAAGGTGGGAAGGAGACTGGAAAATGCATTGTTACCTAGCAGAGTGAAGCATCCAGCAATTCTACCCAAAAATTCAACCTTCACAAGATTGATTATTGATCAAGAAATCCTTGCATCAAGAATGAAGCTTTACCCAAAGCTGTTTGATAGAAGGGGGTTACAGGATTGTCAAAGGAAGAAAAGTTATAGCAAAGTATATAAGTAAATGTGTAGTCTGCAGAAAGGCACGTAGACCTACCAAAGAACAAAGAATGGCAGATGTACCGGCAGATCGTGTAAACCCATCACCACTATTTCTTTATAGCGGAATGGATTGTTTTTGCCCATTCTTCACCAAACAGAACCGCAAGGAGTACAAGAGATATGGACTAATATTTACATGTCTAAGCTGCAGAGCAATTCACCTGGAAATGGTAGAGGATATGTCAACTGACGCATTCATCAACGCCTTGAGATGTTTCATAGCCATTAGAGGTACTGTCAGAGAGCTTAGATCTGACCAAGGATCTAATTTTGTTGGAGCAAAGAATAAATTGAAGAAAGCTCTAAAAGAGATCGATAAATAAAAAGTAACTGAGTGTTAGAGAAACAGTGTGATTTTCATATGAATGCTCCACATGCAAGCCATACAGGAGGAGTTTGGGGAAGACAAATCAGAACTATAAGAAATGTATTAAGTTCAGTGTTAAAAAGGAACGCCGGAAGAATAGATGATGCTTCACTTAGGACCCTATTCTATGAAGTAATGTCTATTGTTTACAGTCGTCCACTTACAGTTGATAACATCCAACAAGTTTGGATCCTTTAACCCCTAACCATCTACTTCACCTTAAGTCTGATTACATACAGCCACCGCTTGGCAAGTTCACATTGGCTAAATGCGCGGGGGGGTCCCGCAGGTCAATTCAGTGCGTGTTTTACCTGTGGTTGCAGCGGTGATCGGAGATGCCATCGGGTCCTCATGCGGCTGTAGGGGGGACCCGATGGCATGGAAGGCAGGGCGATGCCTAAGGAAGGCATCGCGCTGCCTTCCGGTGATGAGACTGTGAGATCCAGCCCCCTGGATCTCACAGGCAGGAAGCTGTATGAGTAATACTCACTGTATTACTCATATAGCCAATGCATTCCAATACAGAAGTATTGGAATGCATTGTAAAGGGATTAGACCCCCAAAAGTTCAAGTCCCAAAGTGGGACAAAAAATAAAGTGAAAAAAAGTTGAAAAAATAAAGTTTTCCCCCCCAAAATAAAAGTAAAAATAAACAAAAACTTCATTTTCCCCAAATAAAGTAAAAACAATTGGTAAAAAATAGGGGGGAAAAAAGTATACATATTAGGTATCGCCGCGTCCGTATCAACCGGCTCTATAAACTCATCACATGACCTAACCCCTCAGATGAACACCGTAAAAAGTAAAAACTGTGCTAAATAAACAATTTTTTTGTCACCTTACATCACAAAAAGTACAACAGCAAGCGATCAAAAAGGCGTTTGCCCACCAAAATAGTACCAATCTAACCGTCACCTCATCCCGCAAAAAAATAGCCCCTACCTGAGACAATCGCCCAAAAAATAAAAAAACTATGGCTCAGAATATGGAGACACTAAAACATTTTTTTTTTGTTTTAAAAAAGCTGTTATTTTCTAAAACTTACATAAATAAAAAAAGTATACATATTAGGTATCGCCGCGTCCATATCAACCGGCTCTATAAACATATCACATGACCTAACCTCTCAGATGAACACCGTAAAAAAATAATAATAAAAACTGTGCCAAATAAACCATTTTTTGTCACCTTACATCACAAAATGTGTAATAGCAAGCGATCAAAAAGTCATATGCACCCCAAAATAGTGCCAATCAAACCGTCATCTCATCCCGCAAAAAATGAGACCCTACCTAAGATAATCACCCAAAAACTGAAAAGAATATGGAAACACTAAAACATGATTATAATTTTTTTTCAAAAATGATATTATTGTGTAAAACTTACATAAATAAAAACTAAGTATACATATTAGGTATCGCCGCATCCATATCGACCAGATCTATAAAAATATCACATGAGCTAACCCCTCAGATGAACACCGTAAAAAAATTAAAATAAAAACTGTGCTAAATAAACTATTTTTGGTCACCTTACATCACAAAAAGTGTAATAGCAAGCGATTAAAAAGTCACACGCACCCCAAAATAGTGCCAATAAAACCGTCATCTCATCCCGCAAAAATCATACCCTACCCAAGGCAATCGCTCAAAAACTGAAAAAATTATGGCTCTCAGACTATGGAAACACTAAAACATGATTTTTTTTGTTTAAAAAAAGAAATCATTGTGTAAAACTTACATAAATGAAAAAAAAGTATACATATTAGGTATCTCCGTGTCCATGACAACCTGGTCTATAAAAATACTGTAAATAATATTGTAAATAACAAAAAATAAAAATGGTGCCAAAACTGCTGTTTCTTGTTACCTTGCCTCACAAAAAGTGTAATATAGAGCAACCAAAAATCATATGTACCCTAAACTAGTACCAACAAAACTTCCACCCTATCCCGTAGTTTCTAAAATGGGGTCACTTTTATGGAGTTTCTACTCTAGGGTTGCATCAGGGGGGCTTCAAATGGGACATGGTGTAAAAAAAAACAGTCCAGCAAAATCTGCCTTCCAAAAACCGTATCGCATTCCTTTCCTTCTGCGCCCTACCATGTGCCCGTACAGCAGTTTACGACCACATATGAGGTGTTTCTGTAAACTAAAGAATCCGGGCAATAAATATTGAGTTTTGTTTGGCTGTTAACCCTTGCTTTGTTATTGGAAAAAATTGATTAAAATGGAAAATTTGCCCAAAAATTTAAATGCAGAAATTTCATCTCCATTTGCCAATAACTCTTGTGGAACACCTAAAGGGTTAATGACTTTTGTAAAATCTGTTTTGAATACCTTGAGGGGTGTAGTTACTTAGATGGGGTCACTTCTATGGAGTTTCTACTCTAGGGTTGCATCAGGGGGGCTTCAAATGGGACATGGTGTCCAAAAAAAACAGTCCAGCAAAATCTGCCTTCCAAAAACCGTATGGCATTCCTTTCCTTCTGCGCCCTGCCGTGTGCCCGTACAGTGGTTTACAACTACATATGGGGTGTTTCTGTAAACTACAGAATCAGGGCCATAAATAGTGAGTTTTGTTTGGCTGTTAACCCTTGCTTTGTAACTGTAAAAAAAATATAAAAATGGAAAATCTGCCAAAAAAGTGAAATTTTGAAATTGTATCTCTATTTTCTATTAATTCTTGTGGAAGAATAATATAAATATTATTTAATAATAATGACTTAAACAGATAATAGGTCATCATCAATATTAAAAAACAAACATACATTAATATATATTAAAATAATACATTTTTAAAGATAAAAGACATACACAATATTAAAAATATATTAATTTTTTATATTAACAAAAAAAAAATAACAAATCAAATAATTCACGAGAAAAGTGATGGAGGGGTTTCAATGTTCAACATTTCATCACGTGAATTTTCCAGAAAATTTACCACATCATGCGGCTCTTGAGGCCTAGCAAACTGATCAATCAAAAGTGCCACTGCAGAAATGCACCGCGTTTGCCGTTCCTCTGGCACATGACGCAAGGAAGGAGCAAGGCCTTTTAAAGCAACTTCTTCCTTGCTGTTTGATTGATTCTGATTTAGATATTCGAGAACCAGACTATCAATCTGGCCTCGAAAAATCTAAATCAGAATCAATCTGAGGACATCGCCTTCATCTGCCAGATGAACGGCAAACTGGTGCTGCACCAACAGGGGTCCTTTCTGCGTTGGCCTCTATGATGTCTTCTTCCATAGCCTGTGCAGGTATTTCTTCTATTTGCTCTGAAGTCTGTAGTTTTGTTGTAGACACCTCTGCTGTAATCTCCTCCTGTGTTTCTGTCTCCTCTAAGACTAAGGTCTTGAGATGATTCATGAGAGAGATTGTCTCCAGTTCTGTTAGAAGAAAAAATAATTTTTTAATATATTAAAATGTATATAAAGTATAAAAATATAATATTAAATTTACTTACGTTCGTAGCTCCATTATAGGTTTTAACAATTGAAGATATTTTGTGTACATATAGGGTTTATTTTTTAACCTGCCATCTCCACTGCGCTGTTTTGCATTTATCTCCCTTCTGAATTGGTCTCTGCAGGTGTTCGATCGTTTTTTTATTTGTTTTACTGAAATGAAATTAATATTTTAAAAATGAAAATGATAAAATTTTGAATTATTAATTACAATGTACAAGACAAAATATGAATTAAAGCTTAAAGTGTGATTTTGAACACTATTCTATACTTCCAGATTGATAAAGTTCAAGGCATTGTCAATAAAACTTTATTTTACATAATCATTTTCACATTAAATTGTCTGTTAGATTTCGTATAAATAAAGTTACAGAAAGGCACATATCAAAAAAAAAAAATTTTGTCATGAGATCATGCTATAGCATGGCCGTTTCGTGCACTGGAGCCCACAATATGCAGTCAATAATGAACGGGCATTCGCAAGGATGTTGGGACGGATCCAGACCTCTTCAGCTTGAATGTGTCATTGATCCATTTACTCCAAAAAATATATATTTTAGTTCCCAGGGGTTACGAGCCTCTGTTCTGCTCTGCATCCTTCTGGATTGCGGACCCATTCAAGTGAATGGGTCAACATCCGAGATGCGTAGAGCACATGGCTGATGCCTGCATATTGATAAGGTTTGCTGAAGGCCTCATTCACACGACCGTATGCCCTCCCAGAAATACGGTCCATGAGCGGGCCATATGTCCCGGAGTGGCAATGATCGTATGCAGGGAAGCGCACAACTTCATAGATTACAATGATGCTGTGCACGTCGGGCTGCCCGCGGGATTATTTGACTTATATGATCTTATGAGTGCAGGACTATAGTCTGCGGGCGGATCGATGTGCACAGCATCACTGTGACCTATGATGCTGTGTGCTCCCGTGCACACGATCAATGCTGTTCTGGGACATATGGCCCGCTTACGGACCATATGTCTCGGAGGGCATACGGTCGTGTGTATCAGGCTGATACAAACATCCTTCTAGTTAAATAATAACATTTGTGAAAGAGGCCTATTAAACTCAATTCATATCAAAGACATTTGGAAATATAGAATAAAATGTGGTTATTAAAGTTACATAGTTGATACGGTTGAAAAAAGACATAAGTTCATCAAGTTCAACCAAGGGATAGATGGGGATGCGAATCCCAGTAGGAAGTGAGACTCAGATTTCTACACGTTTTCATAAGCATTAATGTTGTTTAGTTTTAAGAATTTATCTAAACCCTTTTTAAAACTGTCCACTGTTCCTGCTGTGACCACGTCCTGAGGAAGTCTATTGCACAGATTCACAGTTCTTACAGTAAAGAAGCCTTGACGCTTCCGGAGACTGAACTTTTTCTTCTCCAGTCGGAGGCAGTGCCCCCTTGTCCTTTGAGGGCATTTGACCTGGAACAGTTTTTCACCGTATTTTTTGTATGGCCCATTTATATATTTGTATAGGTTAATCATGTCCCCTCTTATACGTCTCTTCTCAAGACTAAATAAATTAAATTATTTTAATCTTTCTTCATAACTAAGACCCTCCATGCCCCTTTTTAAAGACTGTACTCTGTTTCTGCCTTTCTGTACTCTGCTTTCCTGGGTTTTGAATGTCACAGGGGGCCGGCCAATTTTTTTTCTATTTCCTGCAGATCCGCAATTGCGGATGAAATATTGCAGCTTTTCGCATGTCATCCGCATTTTTGTGGACCCATTGACTACAACGGGACCACGGACCGCAATTTGCGGAGAGCAATAGGACATGCTCTATTTTTTTGGGATCCGCATAACAGAACGGAATTACGGATGTGAACAGCACACTGAATGCTGTCCGCATTTTTTGCAGTGCCATTGAAATTAATGGGTCCGCATCTGTTCCGCAATTTTGCGGAACGCATGCGGATTACAAAATGCGGACGTGTAAATGGACCCTTAAGTCGCACATCTGGTCTTGAAAAGTTTTTGACAGTTGGTGGGATGGAGGTGGATATTATTTATCTTGGGAGGCGAGATGACAAAACAAGCTGGTTTGGCATAATTTTTATTTAGCTTTTTTTCGACGTTCACTTGATGGGTTAGTTCATGTGATATTTTTTTAGAGCCGGTTGTTACGGATACAGCGATACTAAATTCTGCCATTTACCAGCGTACTTAGTGCAGGGAGCGACGTCAGCAGGCGCTAGGGACAGTGATAGGAAAGACTTGATTGTGGTGAAAAATTATTTATAAGTGCAGGGAAAGGATAGGGAGGAATTATTCCACAGCATTTATGTAGAACAAGATTCAGTAGGGGAGGTTACAGACCGGTTAATAGGAACAATCCTATTATACCTTGCTGAACTGACTGGGGATCCAAATTGCCATTATACAGCTCTGTCATTCCAGCAAACCGTTCTTGTTATTAGGGTGCAAGTGCTGTTTGATACAGTCAACAGGGTTTATTACAAGGAAATAATTCTACAGTACATCTTATTTGCCCTTGTGCGGTGCAGTTATATGTTGTAAAGCCCCATTTGCTGTGTATTGGTGACAAAAGAAAAACATATTTGTTCTTGTGCGGTGCAGTTATAAACTATAAGCCCTGTTTGCCGTGTATTAGTGGCAAAATAAAAATATATTTGCCGTTCAGCATTGCACTTATATGTTGAAAAGCATTTTGTGTAGTGTAAAAGCGGGGAGGGGGCCTAATTGCCATTCAGCGGTGCAGTTATACTGTATATTCTAAAGCCCTTTTTGCCCTGAATTAGTGGCAAAAGAAAAAAATATTCGCCATTCAGGGCTGCACTTATATGTTGAAAAGGCTTTTGTGTAGTATAAAAGTGGACAAAAATTAGGGCCTAATTGTCGTTCAGTGGTGCAGTTATATATTCTAAAGCCCTGTCTGCCGTGTATTAGTGGCAAAAGAAAAATACATTTGCCATTCAGCGTTGCACTTATATGTTGAAAAGCCTTGTGTGGTGTAAAAGTGGAAATAAATTAGGGCCTAATTGCAGTTCAGCGGTGCAGTTATATATTCTAAAGCTCTGTCTGCTGTGTATTAGTGGCAAAAAATATATATACAGACGTGGACAAAATTGTTGGTACCCTTTGGTCAATGAAAGAAAAAGTCACAATGGTCACAGAAATAACTTTAATCTGACAAAAGTAATAATAAATTAAAATTCTATAAATGTTAACCAATGAAAGTCAGACATTGTTTTTCAACCATGCTTCAACAGAATTATGTAAAAAAATAAACTCATGAAACAGGCATGGACAAAAATGATGGTACCCCTAGAAAACACAGAACATAATGTGACCAAAGGGACATGTTAATTCAAGGTGTGTCCACTAATTAGCATCACAGGTGTCTACAACCTTGTAATCAGCCATTGGGCCTATATATATGGCTCCAGGTAATCACTGTGTTGTTTGGTGATATGGTGTGTACCACACTCGACATGGACCAGAGGAAGCAAAGGAAAGAGCTGTCTCAAGAGATCAGAAAGAAAATTATAGACAAGCATGTTAAAGGTAAAGGCTATAAGACCATCTCCAAGCAACTAGATGTTCCTGTGAGTACAGTTGCACATATTATTCATAAGTTTAAGATCCATGGGACTGTAGCCAACCTCCCTGGACGTGGCCGCAGGAGGAAAATTGATGACAAATCTAAGAGACGGATAATCCGAATGGTAACAAAAGAGCCTAGAAAGACTTCTAAAGAGATTCAAGGTGAACTTCATGCTCAAGGAACATCAGTGTCAGATCGCACCATCCGTCGTTGTTTGAGCCAAAGTGGACTACATGGGAGACGACCAAGGAGGACACCATTGTTGAAAACGAATCATAAAAAAGCAAGACTGGAATATGCCAAACTACATGTTGACAAGCCACAAAGCTTCTGGGAGAATGTCCTGTGGACAGATGAGACAAAAATCGAAGTTTTTGCCAAGGCACATCAGCTGTATGTTCACAGACGAAAAAATGAAGCATATCAAGAAAAGAACACTGTCCCTACTGTGAAACATGGAGGAGGCTCTGTTATGTTCTGGGGCTGCTTTGCTGCGTCTGGCACAGGGTGTCTTGAATCTGTGCAGGGTACAATGAAATCTCAAGACTATCAAGGAATTCTAGAGAGAAATGTACTAGCCAGTGTCAGAAAGCTTGGTCTCAGTCGCAGGTCATGGGTCTTGCAACAGGACAATGACCCAAAACACACCGCTAAAAACACCCAAGAATGGCTAAGAGGAAAAAATTGGACTATTCTAAAGTGGCCTTCTATGAGCCCTGACCTCAATCCTATTGAGCATCTTTGGAAGGAGCTGAAACATGCAGTCTGGAAAAGGCACCCTTCAAACCGGACACAACTGGAGCAGTTTGCTCATGAGGAGTGGGCCAAAATACCTGCTGAGAGGTGCAGATGTCTCATTGACAGTTACAGGAAGCGTTTGATTGCAGTGATTGCCTCAAAAGGTTGCGCAACAAAATATTAAGTTAGGGGTACCATCATTTTTGTCCATGCCTGTTTCATGAGTTTATTTTTTTACATAATTCTGTTGAAGCATGGTTGAAAAACAATGTCTGACTTTCATTGGTTAACATTTATAGAATTTTAATTTATTATTACTTTTGTCAGATTAAAGTTATTTCTGTGACCATTGTGACTTTTTCTTTCATTGACCAAAGGGTACCAACAATTTTGTCCACGTCTGTATTCGCTGTTCAGTGTTGCACTTAAATGTTGAAAAGGCTTTTGTGTAGTGGAAAAGTGGAAAAAAATTAGGCCCTAATTTCCATTCAGCGGTGCAGTTATATATTCTAAAGCCCTTTTTGCCCTGTTTTAGTGGCAAAAGAAAAATATATTTGCTGTTCAGTGTAGCACTTACAGTACAGACCAAAAGTTTGGACACACCTTCTCATTCAAAGAGTTTTCTTTATTTTCATGACTATGAAAATTGTAGATTCACACTGAAGGCATCAAAACTATGAATTAACACATGTGGAATTATATACATAACAAAAATGTGTGAAACAACTGAAAATATGTCATATTCTAGGTTCTTCAAAGTAGCCACCTTTTGCTTTGATTACTGCTTTGCACACTCTTTGCAAGTCTCTTCTGCTTGTTGCCTGTCCTTAGCAGTGGTTTCCTAGCAGATATTCTACCATGAAGGCCTGATTCACACAGTTTCCTCTTAACAGTTGTGTCTGCTGCTAGAACTCTGTGTGGCATTGAACTGGTCTCTAATCTGAGCTGCTGTTAACCTGCGATTTCTGAGGCTGGTGACTCAGATGAACTTATCCTCCGCAGCAGAGGTGACTCTTGGTCTTCCTTTCCTGGGGCGGTCCGCATGTGAGCCAGTTTCGTTGTAGCGCTTGATGGTTTTTGTGACTGCACTTGGGGACACTTTCAAAGTTTTCCCAATTTTTCGCACTGACTGACCTTCATTTCTTAAAGTAATACTGGCCACTCGTTTTTCTTTACTTAGCTGCTTTTTTCTTGCCATAATACAAATTCTAACAGTCTATTCGGTAGGACTATGAGCTGTGTATCCACCTGACTTCTCCACAACACAACTGATGGTCCCAACCCCATTTATAAGTCAAGAAATCCCACTTATTAAACCTGACAGGTGCCAAGAGTGTGCCAAGAGTGTGCAAAGCAGTAATCAAAGCAAAAGGTGGCTACTTTGAAGAACCTAGAATATGACATATTTTCAGTTGTTTCACACTTTTGTGTTATGTATATAATTCCACATGTGTTAATTCATAGTTTTAATACCTTCAGTGTGAATCTACAATTTTCATAGTCATGAAAATAAAGAAAACTCTTTGAATGAGAAGGTGTGTCCAAACTTTTGGTCTGTACTGTATATGTTGAAAAGCCTTTTGTGTAGTGTAAAAATGAAAAAAATTAGGTCCTAATTGCAGTTCAGCGGTGCAGTTCTATGTGGCAAAGCCATTTTTGCGGTATGGACCAAATTACGTAGTGGTGAAATTTTTTATGTGAAACAGGCTTTTTGGGGGAAAATTAATGGGTGATTGTAGACTTTGTTCTTTACGAACCGAATTCCATTTTCCTTTCATTGGTGATTTTTTTTATTTCAAACATGTTTTTTTCGGGAAAATTGATGGGTGATTGTAGATCTCCTTTTGCTGTATGGACCGAATTACGTCAACGTGGGTCCTGCAGTAAAAATAATGAAGACGCTGATGAGAACACACCAGCAGACTTTGCCTTTACCATTTATTCAAAATTAAATAGAGCGGCTTCGGTAAGTTGAAAATATTAATGTGTTTTTATCTGCTCCGTCTGCATTTGATCTCCACAGCACACAAGACATGACAGGAGAGTCCAAGTCCAGTTTCTTAAGATCAGGAGTTCCATCAGAATTATGGGTAACATTCTTGCTCCCTGTGCAAAGCCATAACAAAAGGACTCCGTTGGCATACACATCAGAGGAAGTTGAAACTGGTTGTCCCAATTTTAATTCAGGAGTAGGGATGAGCGAACTCGAACTGTATAGTTCGGGTTCGTACCGAATTTTGGGGTGTCCGTGACACGGACCCGAATCCGGACAGTTTCGTAAAAGTCCGGGTTCGGGTTCGGTGTTCGTCGCTTTCTTGGCGCTTTTGTGACGCTTTCTTGGCGCTTTTTGAAAGGCTGCAAAGCAGCCAATCAACAAGCGTCATACTACTTGCCCCAAGAGGCCGTCACAGCCATGCCTACTATTGGCATGGCTGTGATTGGCCAGAGCACCATGTGACCCAGCCTCTATTTAAGCTGGAGTCACATAGCGCCGCCCGTCACTCTGCTCTGATTAGCGTAGGGAGAGGTTGCGGCTGCGACAGTAGGGCGAGATTAGGCAGATTAACTCCTCCAAAGGACTTGATTAATCGATCGATCTGCAGCTGTGGGTCATTGAGCTGCTGATACTCAATTGCTCACTGTTTTTAGGCTGCCCAAACCGTTTGTCAGTCACTTTTTTCTGGGGTGATCGGCGGCCATTTTGTGTCTTGTGGTGCGCCAGCACAAGCTGCGACCAAGTGCATTTAACCCTCAATGGTGTGGTTGTTTTTTGGCTAAAGCCTACATCAGGGTGAAGCTGTCACACCAAGTGCATTTAACCAGCAATAGTCTGTTTATTTTTTGGCCATATACTACATCAGGGGCAAGCTGCGCCTGTCACCAAGTGCATTTAACCCTCAATGGTGTGGTTGTTTTTTGGCTAAAGCCTACATCAGGGTGAAGCTGTCACACCAAGTGCATTTAACCAGCAATAGTCTGTTTATTTTTTGGCCATATACTACATCAGGGGCAAGCTGCGCCCGTCACCAAGTGCATTTAACCCTCAGTAGTGTGGTTGGTCAAGCTGTCACACCAAGTGCATTTAACCAGCAATAGTCTGTTCATTTTTTGGCCATATACTACATCAGGGGCAAGCTGCGCCCATCACCAAGTGCATTTAACCCTCAGTAGTGTGGTTGGTCAAGCTGTCACACCAAGTGCATTTAACCAGCAATAGTCTGTTCATTTTTTGGCCATATACTACATCAGGGGCAAGCTGCGCCCGTCACCAAGTGCATTTAACCCTCAGTAGTGTGGTTGGTCAAGCTGTCACACCAAGTGCATTTAACCAGCAATAGTCTGTTCATTTTTTGGCCATATACTACATCAGGGGCAAGCTGCGCCCGTCACCAAGTGCATTTAACCCTCAGTAGTGTGGTTGGTCAAGCTGTCACACCAAGTGCATTTAACCAGCAATAGTCTGTTCATTTTTTGGCCATATACTACATCAGGGGCAAGCTGCGCCCGTCACCAAGTGCATTTAACCCTCAGTAGTGTGGTTGGTCAAGCTGTCACACCAAGTGCATTTAACCAGCAATAGTCTGTTCATTTTTTGGCCATATACTACATCAGGGGCAAGCTGCGCCCGTCACCAAGTGCATTTAACCCTCAGTAGTGTGGTTGGTCAAGCTGTCACACCAAGTGCATTTAACCAGCAATAGTCTGTTCATTTTTTGGCCATATACTACATCAGGGGCAAGCTGCGCCCGTCACCAAGTGCATTTAACCCTCAGTAGTGTGGTTGGTCAAGCTGTCACACCAAGTGCATTTAACCAGCAATAGTGTGGTTATTTTTTGGCCATATCCCAGTCTAATTCTGTCAGTAAATCCATTCCGGTCACCCAGCGCCTATATACTAGGCCTCAAATTTATATCCCGCTAAATCTGTCGTTACCGCTGTACTGTTGTGGCTGGGCAAGTTATTTAGTGTCCGTCAAAGCACATTTTTTGTTCTGGGTTGAAATACAATTCCCAATTTAGCAATTTCATAATTTAGTGGTTTCTGCTGTATCAGAGCTATTTGAAATCTATCCCTAAAAGGGTATATAATATTCAAGGTGCACATAGGGTCATTCAGAATAACTTCACACACACACGCTACTGTGCATTTCCAAGTCTAATTCTGTCAGTAAATCCATACCAGTCACCCAGCGCCTAAATACTAGGCCTCAAATTTATATCCCGCTAAATCTGTCGTTACCGCTGTACTGTTGTGGCTGGGCAAGTTATTTAGTGTCTGTCAAAGCACATTTTTTGTTCTGGGTTGAAATACAATTCCCAATTTAGCAATTTCATAATTTAGTGGTTTCTGCTGTATCAGAGCTATTTGAAATCTATCCCTAAAAGGGTATATAATATTCAAGGTGCACATAGGGTCATTCAGAATAACTTCACACACACACGCTACTGTGCATTTCCAAGTCTAATTCTGTCAGTAAATCCATACCGGTCACCCGCGCCTAAATACTAGGCCTCAAATTTATATCCCGCTAAATCTGTCGTTACCGCTGTACTGTTGTGGCTGGGCAAGTTATTTAGTGTCCGTCAAAGCACATTTTTTGTTCTGGGTTGAAATACAATTCCCAATTTAGCAATTTCATAATTTAGTGGTTTCTGCTGTATCAGAGCTATTTGAAATCTATCCCTAAAAGGGTATATAATATTCAAGGTGCACATAGGGTCATTCAGAATAACTTCACACACACGCTACTGTGCATTTCCAAGTCTAATTCTGTCAGTAAATCCATACCGGTCACCCAGCGCCTAAATACTAGGCCTCAAATTTATATTCAGCTGAATTTGAATACAATACATTGGGCCAAATAATATTTTTGTTGTTGTGGTGAACGATAACAATGAGGAAAACATCTAGTAAGGGACGCGGACGTGGACATGGTCGTGGTGGTGTTAGTGGACCCTCTGGTGCTGGGAGAGGACGTGGCCGTTCTGCCACATCCACACGTCCTAGTGTACCAACTACCTCAGGTCCCAGTAGCCGCCAGAATTTACAGCGATATATGGTGGGGCCCAATGCCGTTCTAAGGATGGTAAGGCCTGAGCAGGTACAGGCATTAGTCAATTGGGTGGCCGACAGTGGATCCAGCACGTTCACATTATCTCCCACCCAGTCTTCTGCAGAAAGCGCACAGATGGCGCCTGAAAACCAACCCCATCAGTCTGTCACATCACCCCCATGCATATCAGGGAAACTGTCTGAGCCTCAAGTTATGCAGCAGTCTCTTATGCTGTTTGAAGACTCTGCTGGCAGGGTTTCCCAAGGGCATCCACCTAGCCCTTCCCCAGCGGTGGAAGACATAGACTGCACTGACGCACAACCACTTATGTTTCCTGATGATGAGGACATGGGAATACCACCTCAGCATGTCTCTGATGATGACGAAACACAGGTGCCAACTGCTGCGTCTTTCTGCAGTGTGCAGACTGAACAGGAGGTCAGGGATCAAGACTGGGTGGAAGACGATGCAGGGGACGATGAGGTCCTAGACCCCACATGGAATGAAGGTCGTGCCACTGACTTTCACAGTTCGGAGGAAGAGGCAGTGGTGAGACCGAGCCAAAAGCGTAGCAAAAGAGGGAGCAGTGGGCAAAAGCAGAACACCCGCCGCCAAGAGACTCCGCCTGCTACTGACCGCCGCCATCTGGGACCGAGCACCCCAAAGGCAGCTTCAAGGAGTTCCCTGGCATGGCACTTCTTCAAACAATGTGTTGACGACAAGACCCGATTGGTTTGCACACTGTGCCATCAGAGCCTGAAGCGAGGCATTAACGTTCTGAACCTGAGCACAACCTGCATGACCAGGCACCTGCATGCAAAGCATGAACTGCAGTGGAGTAAACACCTTAAAACCAAGGAAGTCACTCAGGCTCCCCGTGCTACCTCTTCTGCTGCTGCCGCCTCGGCCTCTTCTGCTGCTGCCGCCTCGGCCTCTTCCTCCGCCTCTGGAGGAACGTTGGCACCTGCCGCCCATCAAACAGGGGATGTACCACCAACACCACCACCACCTCCGTCACCAAGCGTCTCAACCATGTCACACGGCAGCGTTCAGCTCTCCATCTCACAAACATTTGAGAGAAAGCGTAAATTCCCACCTAGCCACCCTCGATCCCTGGCACTGAATGCCAGCATTTCTAAACTACTGGCCTATGAAATGCTGTCATTTAGGCTGGTGGACACAGACAGCTTCAAACAGCTCATGTCGCTTGCTGTCCCACAGTATGTTGTTCCCAGCCGCCACTACTTCTCCAAGAGAGCCGTGCCTTCCCTGCACAACCAAGTATCCGATAAAATCAAGTGTGCACTGCGCAACGCCATCTGTAGCAAGGTCCACCTAACCACAGATACGTGGACCAGTAAGCACGGCCAGGGACGCTATATCTCCCTAACTGCACACTGGGTAAATGTAGTGGCAGCTGGGCCCCAGGCGGAGAGCTGTTTGGCGCACGTCCTTCCGCCGCCAAGGATCGCAGGGCAACATTCTTTGCCTCCTGTTGCCACCTCCTCCTTCTCGGCTTCCTCCTCCTCTTCTTCCACCTGCTCATCCAGTCAGCCACACACCTTCACCACCAACTTCAGCACAGCCCGGGGTAAACGTCAGCAGGCCATTCTGAAACTCATATGTTTGGGGGACAGGCCCCACACCGCACAGGAGTTGTGGCGGGGTATAGAACAACAGACCGACGAGTGGTTGCTGCCGGTGAGCCTCAAGCCCGGCCTGGTGGTGTGCGATAATGGGCGAAATCTCGTTGCAGCTCTGGGACTAGCCGGTTTGACGCACATCCCTTGCCTGGCGCATGTGCTGAATTTGGTGGTGCAGAAGTTCATTCACAACTACCCCGACATGTCAGAGCTGCTGCATAAAGTGCGGGCCGTCTGTTCGCGCTTCCGGCGTTCACATCCTGCCGCTGCTCGCCTGTCTGCGCTACAGCGTAACTTCGGCCTTCCCGCTCACCGCCTCATATGCCACGTGCCCACCAGGTGGAACTCCACCTTGCACATGCTGGACAGACTGTGCGAGCAGCAGCAGGCCATAGTGGAGTTTCAGCTGCAGCACGCACGGGTCAGTCGCACTGCGGAACAGCACCACTTCACCACCAATGACTGGGCCTCCATGTGAGACCTGTGTGCCCTGTTGCGCTGTTTCGAGTACTCCACCAACATGGCCAGTGGCGATGACGCCGTTATCAGCGTTAAAATACCACTTCTATGTCTCCTTGAGAAAACACTTAGGGCGATGATGGAAGAGGAGGTGGCCCAGGAGGAGGAGGAGGAGGAAGAGGGGTCATTTTTAGCACTTTCAGGCCAGTCTCTTCGAAGTGACTCAGAGGGAGGTTTTTTGCAACAGCAGAGGCCAGGTACAAATGTGGCCAGCCAGGGCCCACTACTGGAGGACGAGGAGGATGAGGAGGAGGTGGAGGAGGTGGAGGATGAAGCATGGTCACAGCGGGGTGACACCCAACGCAGCTCGGGCCCATCACTGGTGCGTGGCTGGGGGGAAAGGCAGGACGGTGACGATACGCCTCCCACAGAGGACAGCTTGTCCTTACCTCTGGGCAGCCTGGCACACATGAGCGACTACATGCTGCAGTGCCTGCGCAACGACAGCAGAGTTGCCCACATTTTAACGTGTGCGGACTACTGGGTTGCCACCCTGCTGGATCCACGCTACAAAGACAATGTGCCCACCTTACTTCCTGCACTGGAGCGTGATAGGAAGATGCGCGAGTACAAGCGCACATTGGTAGACGCGCTACTGAGAGCATTCCCAAATGTCACAGGGGAACAAGTGGAAGCCCAAGGCCAAGGCAGAGGAGGAGCAAGAGGTCGCCAAGGCAGCTGTGTCACGGCCAGCTCCTCTGAGGGCAGGGTTAGCATGGCAGAGATGTGGAAAACTTTTGTCAACACGCCACAGCTAACTGCACCACCACCTGATACGCAACGTGTTAGCAGGAGGCAACATTTCACTAACATGGTGGAACAGTACTTGTGCACACCCCTCCACGTACTGACTGATGGTTCGGCCCCATTCAACTTCTGGGTCTCTAAATTGTCCACGTGGCCAGAGCTAGCCTTTTATGCCTTGGAGGTGCTGGCCTGCCCGGCGGCCAGCGTTTTGTCTGAACGTGTATTCAGCACGGCAGGGGGCGTCATTACAGACAAACGCAGCCGCCTGTCTACAGCCAATGTGGACAAGCTGACGTTCATAAAAATGAACCAGGCATGGATCCCACAGGGACTGTCCGTCCCTTGTCCAGATTAGACATTAACTACCTCCCCTTAACCATATATTATTGTACTCCAGGGCACTTCCTCATTCAATCCTATTTTTATTTTCATTTTACCATTATATTGCGAGGCTACCCAAAGTTGAATGAACCTCTCCTCTGTCTGGGTGCCGGGGCCTAAATATATGCCAATGGACTGTTCCAATGTTGGGTGACGTGAAGCCTGATTCTCTGCTATGACATGCAGACTGATTCTCTGCTGACATGAAGCCAGATCCTCTGTTACGGGACCTCTCTCCTCTGCCTGGGTGCTGGGCCTAAATATCTGACAATGGACTGTTGCATTGGTGGCTGACGTGAAGCCTGATTCTCTGCTATGACATGCAGACTAATTCTCTGCTGACATGAAGCCAGATTCTCTGTTACGGGACCTCTCTCCTCTGCCTGGGTGCTGGGCCTAAATATATGCCAATGGACTGTTGCACTGGTGGCTGACGTGAAGCCTGATTCTCTGCTATGACATGAAGACTAATTCTCTGCTGACTTGAAGCCAGATTGTCTGTTACGGGACCTCTCTCCTCTGCCTGGGTGCTGGGCCTAAATTTATGAAAATGGACTCTTACAGTGGTGGGTGACGTGAAGCCTGATTCTCTGCTATGATATGAAGACTGATTCTCTGCTGACATGAAGCCAGATTGTCTGTTACGGGACCTCTCTCCTCTGCCTGGGTGCTGGGCCTAAATTTATGACAATGGACTGTTGCAGTGGTGGCTGACGTGAAGCCTGATTCTCTGCTATGACATAAAGACTGATTCTCTGCTGACATGAAGCCAGATTGTCTGTTACGGGACCTCTCTCCTCTGCCTGGGTGCTGGGCCTAAATTTATGAAAATGGACTCTTACAGTGGTGGGTGACGTGAAGCCTGATTCTCTGCTATGATATGAAGACTGATTCTCTGCTGACATGAAGCCAGATTGTCTGTTACGGGACCTCTCTCCTCTGCCTGGGTGCTGGGCCTAAATATCTGACAATGGACTGTTGCAGTGGTGGCTGACGTGAAGCCTGATTTTCTGCTATGACATGCAGACTGATTCTCTGCTGACATGAAGCCAGATCCTCTGTTACGGGACCTCTCTCCTCTGCCTGGGTGCTGGGCCTAAATATCTGACAATGGACTGTTGCATTGGTGGCTGACGTGAAGCCTGATTCTCTGCTATGACATGCAGACTAATTCTCTGCTGACATGAAGCCAGATTCTCTGTTACGGGACCTCTCTCCTCTGCCTGGGTGCTGGGCCTAAATATATGCCAATGGACTGTTGCACTGGTGGCTGACGTGAAGCCTGATTCTCTGCTATGACATGAAGACTGATTCTCTGCTGACTTGAAGCCAGATTGTCTGTTACGGGACCTCTCTCCTCTGCCTGGGTGCTGGGCCTAAATTTATGAAAATGGACTCTTACAGTGGTGGGTGACGTGAAGCCTGATTCTCTGCTATGATATGAAGACTGATTCTCTGCTGACATGAAGCCAGATTGTCTGTTACGGGACCTCTCTCCTCTGCCTGGGTGCTGGGCCTAAATTTATGACAATGGACTGTTGCAGTGGTGGCTGACGTGAAGCCTGATTCTCTGCTATGACATGAAGACTGATTCTCTGCTGACATGAAGCCAGATTGTCTGTTACGGGACCTCTCTCCTCTGCCTGGGTGCTGGGCCTAAATTTATGAAAATGGACTCTTACAGTGGTGGGTGACGTGAAGCCTGATTCTCTGCTATGATATGAAGACTGATTCTCTGCTGACATGAAGCCAGATTGTCTGTTACGGGACCTCTCTCCTCTGCCTGGGTGCTGGGCCTAAATATCTGACAATGGACTGTTGCAGTGGTGGCTGACGTGAAGCCTGATTCTCTGCTATGACATGCAGACTGATTCTCTGCTGACATGAAGACAGATTCTCTGTTACGGGACCTCTCTCCTCTGCCTGGGTGCCGGGGCCTAAATATCTGAGAATAGACTGTTCCAGTGGTGGGTGACGTGAAGCCAGATTCTCTGCTATGGGACCTCTCTCCAATTGATTTTGGTTAATTTTTATTTATTTAATTTTTATTTTAATTCATTTCCCTATCCTCATTTGTTTGCAGGGGATTTACCTACATGTTGCTGCCTTTTGCAGCCCTCTAGCCCTTTCCTGTGCTGTTTTACAGCCTTTTTAGTACCGAAAATTCGGGTCCCCATTGACTTCAATGGGGTTCGGGTTCGGGACGAAGTTCGGATCGGGTTCGGATCCCGAACCCGAACATTTCCGGGAAGTGCGGCCGAACTTCTCGAACCCGAACATCCAGGTGTTCGCTCAACTCTATTCAGGAGCACTAAACAGCGGGAAGCAAATAGAGGTGGCTGAACTCCGCTGCTCTGTATCTCTTGTGAAGTCAATATCTCCATCTATGTCCCTCTCGTGATTTAAAGCAAATACATTATTTTTATGTAGAGATCCAAGAATTTTGTTGGAGGCATGTAGTGTATGCAAGCAATGTGCGACCCCTCTCATCACTCTCACGCTGTTCTGCACCTGGTGTGCCTGGGCGAATGGAGTCACACAGGGGAGGAACTGCTCTATGTACTTCAACAAGAAATCGAATCCTGGCTTTCTCCGCGACAACTCAAAATTGCATGGTGACCGACACCAGGAAGAACATCGTGTTGGTGCTGCATCAAGGAGAACTGAGCAATGCGTCCTGCATGGCACACATATACAATCTGGTTGTCAATTGGTTCCTGAAGTCTCCCACCTATATGCAAGACATCCTAAAAATGTCCAGGAAACTTTGCATGCACTTCAGCGTACACCGCAAAGCACACCCTCCTTGAGCTGCAGCGGCAGAATGGCATCCCCCAACATAGGCTGCTATACGACTTTTCCACCGTTGTAATTCCACCCTCCATATGTTGGACCGACTATACGAACAGAGAAAGGCAATCAATGATTTCTTGATGATCCAAGCGGACAGGAGTACTCCCCTGTGTAACTTCTAAGTGAGCCAGTGGAAAGTCATGCTCATGCTTCATGTCCTGGAACAGATGATGGTAAATCTGGCTGGTCAGGAGACTGGAGACGTGGCGCCTAGATCTCACGGCCACATGAGCACTGTGGGGGCTGAACTGGAAAACGAGGAGGAGGAGGACATTGGAGCACAAGCAATGTGTTGGAGTATGCAGTCGAGATGGAAGCAGGGAGTCCCTCCGAGTCACTTGCGCAAATGGCCCGCTGCATGCTCACTTGCTTGCTTAGTGACAGATGAATTGTCACCATTCGGCACAGGGATGACTTCTGGCTCTCCACCTTATTGGACCCTTGCTACCAGTCCAAAATGGTGGCCTTTTTTAAACCAGCTGAGAGGGAGGACAAACTGAACTACTATAGAGACATCCTATGTAGTCAGTTGGCTGCTACCTATCTGCACCATCGTCCATCCTCTCACAGGTATGACCGGGGGGCACTCTGCACTCACGTTCCACTGCCATGGCTACTGGGGAGGGGTGGGGTGGCAGGAGCAGTAGCAGCTCCATCAGAAGCAGCCTGAGTCTAGAGTCGCTGATGACCAGCTTTCTTCACCCACCTAGTGAAGAAACTACTCACCAGCAGCTAGACATAGAGCAGTACCTGAACCAGCAGGTGGTGGCATACTTGGAGTGCACCCTGCCAGCCATCATTGAAGATCCGCTGGACTACTGGACAGCCAAACTGGAATTGTGGCCGCAACTGGCCGAGTTTGCCCTGGAAAAGCTGTCCTGCCTAGCCAGTAGTGTGGCATCAGAGCGGGTGACTCTCTACCCTAAATTTGGAGAGACTGACCTTTATCAAGATGAATTAGGCGTGGATCAGCCAGGATTTCCACCCACCAATGCCTGATGCATCAGACTAGATAATCCATGGTGCCACACCAACACTTTGACAAAAGATACCGGTTTCTTCTGGCTACCTGCCTCAGCTACTACTATTTTGATGCTGCCACCCGTCTGATGCCACACATCTGATGCCAAGTGCTCCTTCTTACACCCACCATCATCACCGGGTACTGTTATTGCCACTCAGCTCCACATTCTGTCACTGGGTAACTCTGTGGTCTCCTGATGCTGCTGCTACCTCCAAAATGTCACCTTGTCACTCTGTGGTCTCCTGATGCTGCTGCTACCTCCACAATATGTCACCTTGCCACTCTGTGGTGTCCTGATGCTGCTTCTACCTCAACACTATGTCACCTTGCCACTCTGGGGGCTCCTCATGATGCTGCTGCCACCTCCACACTGTGACCTTGCCACTCTGTGGTCTCCTGATGCTGCTACCTCCACAATATTTCACCTTGCCACTCTGTGGCCTCCTCATGCTGCTGCCACCTCTACACTCTGTCATTGTGCCACTTTGTGGCTTCCTGATGCTACCGCCACCTCCACACTATGTCATTGTGCCACTCTGTGGCCTCCTGATGCTGCCGCCACCTTCAGACTCTGTTATTGGGCCACTCTGTGGTCTCCTCATGCTGCTTCCACCTCACCACTATGTCATAGGGCTACTCTGTAGACTTCTCATGCTGTTCCCACCCTCCCCACTTCATGACTAGGCCACTATTTAGCCTTTTTCGCTTGCCTGACATCATCATTTATTTGATCCTTCTTCTGATCTGTCAGAAGAAAGGAAAATTGAGAGGCACAAAGGATCCTCTCTGTGTAGCAGCTGATAGGCCTGTATAGTCCAATCAGAATTGGCTTATGATTTGCTAGCCAAAAGCAGGAGTGGGTACAAAACACAGAAGACATGCAAATATTCCATTCATGTGTCATCTCTGTTTTGGATCCATTCCTGTTTTTTGGGGCATTAGCAATTCTGATGAATTACTGACCAAATGCTGTCCGAGTGAAGGTGGATGCTCCACAGACAAGATCCGTTTTTTGGGGGTTATTGTTCTGACAGATCAGTGGAAGGGCAAAATAATCAGTGATGTCAACACAAACTTACTGCTGACAACCTCTCCACTCTGTCGTGGGGGCTCTACTTGTATAAGCGTTTAATAGAACAGGTTCTGTAGACATCTATGTGGAATGCTGATGACTGTGTAAAAGGAGTGTGCTTTTACTTGACGCTAACATCGATCTGTAAGGCTGAGTTCATACTTGAGTTATTTGGTCAGTTTTGGCCCCGTGACTGCCCAAAGGATGGAAGTGTGCAATGATTCTAAGAGTGACGCGTGTCATCTGCATGTCATACGGACTCACAGTATTATTTCACTACCACAGCAGACTCCCTATGCGTGTTACTGCAAGGCAAAGTGTTCTATACCACTATAAAGACTCTCTGCAGCCAGGAAATAGCCGGGTTTTTTTACGAAATTCGCTGCAAATATATTCGGATCAAACCAAATAAAATAAAAATTGGCGAACCGGCGAATCAAATTTTTAGAAAATTCGCTCATCTCTACTTATAGTCAAATGGATCTGTCTCCTGCCGTTAGTCTCAGTCATGATCCGGAACTACTGTTATTTTCACCGTTATGCTCGCATTACATAGTAGAACAATCAGGGGAGATGAGAAAGCAGCCTAAAATGATATCTTTAAACTAGTATCATACAGCGACTAAGGTAATAAGAAAAACTAAGAAGTAGGAATGTGACTTATTGTCCATTTTTATAACATATTCATCATCACTGGTTTCAGTCCAGTAGACCTAACCTGAATACCTACATTAGCTTACATTACTCATCACAAGTGCACCCAGAGATCTAGATAGCTACATTCTTTCAACCACAATGTAGGCTCTTCAGAAAACTGAATCAAATCACGGCTTAAACTTCCTACAGATTGCTAAATAGTATGAATCTGAATGAAAGCAACTAATTATACTACAGAAAAAACAGTAACGTTAGTGCTGAAACCTTCACGTACTGTTGACAGAAAACCACAAAACCAAGAGGAAATGTGGGTGAGTGGGGGCAGATCAGGTGGTCAGAAACCTCATGGTGTCACAACCCTTGCCTCATACGGATTGGCTGTTGGTGCCTGTGGATACAGTTTAAATTCTGCGAGAGCTGGCCCATTCCACAGCACAACATTGCTCCTGCTCATCACACAATCCACTGCTGAATATTGGAGAAGAGCTCCTAGAGATTTGCAGCGTCATCTGTACTGCAGCCAAGGTAATACTTAGCAAAAGCTTTTCTGCTGCATAGCAATAGGCTAATCTAATAAGAGGAACCTATGATATTTTATTATACAAATACCTTTTATTATTTTATAGGAATTGAGCTGAAAATGAAAACGTCTGTGTTCATCTTCTGCCTTATAGGCATGGCCTACACAAGACCTGTGAGTAACTCTATCCATCCTTATATGTTCCCCTCATCTTATACACTACAGTAATAGATTGAATGCATATATATTAAAGTAAAAGCATAATCTTCTGTTATGTTCCTCTCAGGTTCTGCAGCTATAATGACTGGACTCTATAAAAACAAGTATAATCTTAGATTAAGGCTATAAATTATATGCCAAAAAAATCTAAGATATTAATAAGAAAATGCTTATATCATATGCTACAAGGGTGGGCTTCCATGTTCAAGTTTCCCGATGCTGTTTTTGAAGCCAAAGGCAGGAGTAGAAGATTAGAAGTGAAGACTCAAGTCTTTCCTTTACACCTATCCTCTGTATGTAATGTGTTCCTGGTCTTGATTTCAAAAACTGTGTCACGAAACATTTGGAAACCCAGCGTTAGGTATAAACTGAACATAGAAAGTTATTTTTTTATTCTCCAGGTTAAAAATCTCCTCACATCAAGTTAGAATTTCATAATCCCTGATGTGACCAACTTCATTGTCTTCGCCTGATTTGTAGTATACCCTATAGCAGGGCTGAACTTATCATTTAAGTATTTCTCTTGTCTTCTCAGAAGTACAATTCAACTATTAAGGCTGCTTTTAGAGCGTGTTTCAATCAGTGATTGTGAGCCAAAACCAGGTGTTGTCAGAAACACAGAACAGGAGCAGATATTTTCCTTATAGCTTATCTCTATGTAGCCTCCACTACTCATTTTGGTTGACAATTACTAATGGAAATCACCGATCAAACAATGACTTTGTGAAAGTGACTGAAGTATGTGTACCTATAGCCCTGTGAAAAACATCTTCTATATTTACTAAGCAGTATATCCCAGTTTTGGACATGACTATTTCAAAAAGGTTGCAATTTATTACTTGTGACTAAATTCATCCTAAAAGTTTTAAAAAAGTCATGAGAGAAGTTGAGGTGGTCTACAAGTAAATGTAGTTTTAGTAGTATAGATTATAAGGCTGAAAAAATACATCTGTCCATCCAGTTCAGCCTGTTATCCTGCAAGTTCATCCAGAGGAAGGCAGTCACCCCCCGTGAGGTAGAAGCCAAGGGGAAAAAAATTCCTTCCTGACCCTAATCAGCCAATCAGAATAACTCCCTGGATCAACAACCCATCTCTAGTAGCTATAGCCTGTAATAATATTAAACTCCAGAAATACATCCAGGACCCTTTTGGACTCTTTTAGTGAACTCACCATCACCACCTCCTCAGGCAGAAAGTTCCATAGTCTCACTGCTCTTACCATAAAGAATCCTCTTCTATGTTTGTGTAGAAACCTTCTTTCCTCCAGACGCAGAGGATGTCCCCTCGTCACAGTCCCAGGGATTAATAGATGATTGGAGAGATCTCTGTACTGTACTGATATATTTATACATGGTTATTAGATCTCCCCCCAGTTGTCTTGTTTCTAAAGTGAATAACCCTAATTTTGATACTCTTTCAGGGTACTATAGTCCACCCATTCCAGTTCTTACTTTAGTTGTCTTCCTTGTTCACAGGAGCCCAGAAGTGTACACAGTACTCCATGTGTGGTCTGACTAGTGATTTGTAAAGTAGCAGGACTACGTTTTCATCATGGGCATCTATGCCCCTTTTGATGCAACCCATTATCTTATTGGCTTTGGCAGCAGCTGCCCGACACTGGTTTCTACAGCTTAGTTTGCTGTTCACTAAAATTCCTAGGTCCTTTTCCATGTCAGTGTTACCCAGTGTTTTACCATTTCGTATGTACAGGTGACTTGCATTATTCCTTCCCATGTGCATAACCTTACATTTGTCAGTGTTAAACCTCATCTGCCACTTATCTGTCCAAGCCTCCAATCTATCCAGATCCCTCTGTAGCAGTATACTGTCCTCTTCAGTGTTAATTACTTTACACAGTTTAGTGTCATCTGCAAAAATTTATATTTTACTGTGCAAGCCTTCAAAAAGATCATTAATAAATATATTGAAGAGAATAGGGCCCACTACTGACCCCTGTGGTACCCCACTAGTGACAGTGACCCAATCTGACTGTGTACTGTTAATAACCACCCTCTGTTTTCTATAACTGAGCCAGTTACTTACCCACATACAGACATTTTCCCCCAGTCCAAGCATTCTCATTTTATATATTAACCTATTATGTGTTACAATATCAAATGCTTTGGAGAAGTCAAGATATACGACCTCTATTGATTCTCCGCGGTCAAGTCTAGGACTTACCTCTTCATAGAAACTGATTAAATTAGTTTGACATGACCGATCCCTCATGAAGCCATGCTGATATGGCATTATTTGCTGATTTTCATTGAGTTACTCCAAGATAGCATCTCTTTGAAAACTTTTAAACAGTTTACCCATTTTATAATTAAAACAGTTGGTGCAGAGGTATACCTGGATATAGCGGGCATAGATTTTACTCTCTAATTTCAATTTTTCATTCCAAATGTGCCAAATTAAGAGGCATGTGACTTACAGAATGTATATATTCTAACAGGCGTGATAATAGACAGTAGTAATAGTATAGATCTCAACAAACATATATTACCTAGGGGGCGAATACTTGAACGCTGCTGTCTATGAATTTTAGCAGACAACATTAACTGTCGCAGACGTACGAAGACATACGGACGTTCCTGCGACATGTGGCAGGAGATCTGTGAAACTGGCAACACATGGTTTGATCTGACATGTTTTCCTTTTGGATCAAATGTTGTTTGTGTTGTTTCTGGTGCTTGCCACACCTTCTTTCCTCAGGTGTGGCTATTGTGGTCATTTTACCTTCTCTATTTATTGTTGTTTCTCCCACTATGCTATGCGGTTTATAGCCTCTATTAGACTTGTGGTTAGCTTGTGTTTTGGTTCTCAGCTGAGTTCCTGGTGCTACCAAAGCTTCATTGAAGATAAGTATTTTCTTTCCCTTTTGTATTTTGTTTATATATATATATATATATATATATATATTTGTCATTTGGCCTGAGAGAGACTCCTGTTCGTCCTTCCCTTTGGCGGAACAGGTAGACTCGGTCCTGACATTAGTTCCAGGGTACTATAGGGTGAAATAGGATTCTAGGTATCCGGTATATGTACTTGCGTACCTTTGGGGCCTGTTCATACTAGTAGTCTGTTAGGTCTGGAGTTAGGGTTTTCACTAGGTGTTGACCATCTTCCTTCCCTAGTTTCCAGGTCTTATTCCCTTATCCCCTTTTCCCTACTATGTTCGGCGTGGTGTTTTCCTCCCACAAACAAGCGTGACAGTAACACTGCAAACAGATAGAACTGAATTATAAATGGTTTTGTGTTGGTTATGGTTTATACATGTTGTATTGTTGCTGTATTTTCAGTTCTCAAGTGAGAGCCACAGCAAGTCTATATCAGATTCACTTCCAGATTCCTCTTCATCATCATCATCAGAAGAAAGATTTAGTACTGCCCCAACTGTGAATGGAGCAACAGTTCAGTCTATCATTACAGAAGATTTTGCAAGAGGAGATAGCCTGCGCCGTAGACGTGCAGTTAGAACGGTAAAGCTTTTCTACACATCAACTATAAGAGAAATATTATCTAATATGGTCCATTTTACACATAAACTATGAGATAAATTTTATCTACTATGGTCCATTTTGAACCAAAGCATACAACTGTCAGAACCTCATATGCGGCTTTTTACATCATACCAAACATACGGTTTTATAAATGATATAAATAAGTAAAAAGCCACTAAACAAAAAGTATTGTACTCAGTGCAATGCAAAATGTTGCATATTGAAGTGTATAGCCCTGCACACAAAGTGTCTTATACCGTTTATTTGTCTCCAACTTGGCTATATAGTCATCTATATAGTCATATATATAGTGAGGACATGTTAAATCTACATTTTTATAACTATCATGCATCTGCAAGACTTCATGCTAAAATAATGTTTGCTGTCCGTCAAATATCCCATAGAGAGAAATGTATGAAATCCAGTGCAAAAGGGAAGTCTAGGACCAGTACTTATCTTACGGATCCAGCGCTGCTGCTTCAGTTCTCCCAGCCGGGTGATATAATGTTGTGAACATATGATCACTGCAGCCAACTACTGGCCTCAGCGGGGCACTGAAGAGGCTAGAGACTGGCTGCAATGGTCATGTGTTGTTAACGTGATGTCACAGCTGCAGCCGGTTAAACAGAGCCTGTCTGGGAGAAACGGAGAAGCAACACTGGATCTGCAAGGAAAGTATAGCTCTATTGTTCAGTTCACACCACACTTCCCAGCAGTGTCCAGTTTCTTACTGATCTATCAAAGGGGTTTTCTGGGATTTTGATATTGATGACCTTTCCTCAGGATAGGTCATCAATATCAGATTTACAGGGGTCAAACAGCCAGCACGCCTGGCAATCAGCTGGTTGAAGGGAAGCCCGCACTCTGTGCGAGCACAGATTTCCCTTGTTTGTTTACCTGCTCGCCACCCACAGCAGTGAGCAGCTGTAGTTACAAGAAGCCGTCCCATTCATTTCAATGGAACGGCTCATTCTTATCCTAGTGCATAGCAGCGAGCTGTCCCATAGAAGTCGATGGGATGGCTTTTAATTACACCTGCTCATTGCACAGAGCGCGGCCTTCCCTTCAACCAGCTGATCACTAGGGGTGCCCGTTGTTGGACCCCCACCGATCTGATATTGATGACCTGTACATCAATATTAAAATCCCGGAAAACCCACTTTCAACATACATGCCTTATTTATTTGCTATTTTTGATGTATAAAGTAACTTTCTTTTTGTCTTTGTTTTTTCCAGTCTTCAGAATCTTCACACCAGGTTGGTACTAGATTTTCCTTATTGATTACACCTACCATTATACAAAGCACAAATACAATAGCATTATACAAATCATTTATATAGATGGACTAGAAATCAGCCATAATGGCTGACTGCAGCAGGTTAAAGGGAACATAACTAAGGGCAACATAAATAAGTGACTGATTCTCTTAGCAAAATGCTGGGTCACTTTCTTTAATTGACCCAGTCAAGAATATTTATGAGCTCATGACTCTCCCCGCCTACCTGCTGCTGATTGACAGTTTTTTTCCATATGAATCAGCAGCAGGTGGCCAGGGGAGTGGCTATAGCTCTGAATTAAATAAACGCTGGACTCGTGATGTCACGCTGGACTCAAATCAGCTCATTAGCTTGCAGCATGTGGCATCTTTGTGTGTATATTATGAGGTAATCATCTGTCACACCAGTAAGTGATTACATCTAAGGTACTTTTTAGTAGTTAATGATTGTATGTAATTAGTTAGATTATAATCAAATATCCACATGACAGGTTCCCTTTAAAGAGCCTTTTACATGGGGTGACGAGTGCTCAAACCATCAGTTGTACAAATGTCCTTTTCCAATCATTGTCCACTGCAAACATCCAAAGGAATCGACCGACATCTTGTATAACTGGAGGAGTGCTTCAGACAATAATATTAAGTATATGAGAGGAGGAAGAAATAAACTGAAGCATCTCTCCAAAGAGATAGCCGTGGATTGACCAGTTCAGTCAGAATGTACTGATGGGTTGATCCTCCATGCAGCTAATAGTTTACAGGCAGCTGATTCAGCTGACAGCTATTGTTCCTGACTCCTCCATACACTTGTATGCTCAGTTTAGCCCAGCATACATGTGCTTTCAATGGTAAGAGAGGAGAAAGGTCACTGTCAGACTCCTCTAATCTTCTACCAGAACATTAGGATCAGGTGTTAAAATTCAGCTTGCCCAATCCTTCTTTCCTCTGACATCATCTGTTGGGGGCGAGTTGGAAGTCCTCCCTACACATTAATTAGCCAGTTGGCCCCTCCAAATGGGCGCCTTTTTACAATAATAATATAAACTGTATGGCGGGGGCCTTAAGTGTACAAATCTGTTTAATCAGCTGTGCTTTACAAACTAGAAGACCTCATGTAGAGCAGCGTTCCCCAACTCCAGTCCTCTGGGCCCACTTGCCGGTCAGGATTTAGGAGTATCCCACAAAATGAATACCTGTGGTAAATCCTAAAGGATGGACACTAATTATATCAGCTGCCCAATACTAAGGAAATCCTGAAAACATGAACGGCAGGTGGGCCCTGAGGACTAGAGTTGGGAACCACTGATGTAGAGTATCTACACAGACCCAAAGCTGTGGGCAACTGTTACCTGCTTTTGCTCTGCATACCTGAGGTCCATGGGAATGGGCATTTTACATGGATTTCAAAATACATATTCTTTTATTGCATCAAATATATTAATTTCCTGTTAATGACATGGCAACAACATTCTCAAAAACATGTATACAGTGTACATACTGGATTTCAATACAAGGGAAATTCATGTAGATAGGGGGAGAACATCCAAACTGTAGTCGGGTGTTGGCTATGCAATGTAAAATGTTGATAATTAATCTGATGCACTGTTTATTTTATGTCTTTTTTATAGGACACAAACTCCATTGAAAGTATATCTGATTCAGCCTCTTCATCAGAAGAAGTCAGCGTTGCACCAACTCCTGGGGGAACAACACTTCTACAGACAAGGGACAACTCACTTCGCCGTAGACGTTCTCTTGATCAGGTAACAGATGAATGACTTTAAATATGGCACCAGGACTGTATTTTGTCTTTCAAAACACAGAGGGAGATTTATCAAAACTGGTGTAAAGGAAAACTGGCTTAGTTGCCCATACTGTAGCAACCAATCACAGTCCATCTTTCATTTTTCAAAGGAGCTCTGAAAAATAAAAGGTGGAATCTGATGGGTAACTAAGCCAGTTTTCCTTTACACCAGTTTAAAAAAATCTCCCCCATTACCAGAGGGATCGGTGAACTAATCATCCTCTGTCGATATAACCTTTATAAGTGAAACAAGCAGATTCTTAAATCGGCTATACATATGAAAATTAAATTATCTAAATTAAAATCAGTTAAAAGGAAGGTAAAGAACAATTTTTAAGTCCCTCCCCACAGGACCTGTGGAGGACATCATGCTTACATTCTTCCAGCCACTCAGTTTTGACTCCTTATATCACAGAGTTCCTTCGCATTTTGGTGGACATGTCACCACTGTGGCCAGTCATTGACTGCAGGTGCACATGTGATCCCTGTCTATGCCAAACGTTGACAACTGGGGACTGGAGGGCTGTTCAAAAGATAGACAACCCTTTTTAGAACTAAGACACTCTAAGTTAGTAGCTGAGCAGTTATCATTTGGGAATGCCATCAATTAGCTGGAATTGAAGGTAGCTACAAAAACCTTCTCCATTTTTTTAAGGACCTAGGTAGTACGTTACACAGACATCCTATGATTTCCATAGTTACCATGTAATACTTATGCATCACCTTGGTGATGCAGCAGAAGAATTGATCAATTACTGCCCAGTTCCCCTGCAGATTTCAACTGATCATTGTAGTCCCAGTAGTGATTGGGGTGATCCCATTAGTTTAGTAAAAAAAAATGTTAGAACATGTTTTCCTTACATATGTAACTATAACAATGTAAAAACATGAAAGTATGTTTTCTTGGCACAGGTTGGACATGGAAGTTCCTCCTCACATCATTCTGAGGAGAGTGTAACCACTGAAAGCACAAGTCGCCAGTCCCAACCATCTGAGAGTTCAGAAGAAGACAGCCATGAGCAAAGTACCAAGAAGAATCTACTACAAGAAATCCTTGGTGCAACTACACCAGATCCAGACACATCTGAAGAGAGCTCAGAGGAAAAGACAACTCCCATATTCGAGCCCTGAGCACTTGACCTATCCTCATATTATTTTTGCTGTCCACTGTCTTTCTGTTTGTGTGAATGATTTGTGTTCTGTTCTGCCAATGTAATTATTCATTGAGTCTGCTCAGAATTTAGTTCATACAAAAATATGAACCAATGTCAGAGGTGCCTTCTCCCCACCATTCAGAAAACAAAAATTTTAAAGTAAGGCTTTGTTTTTATCTGTGTTGGAGGCTTCTGTTGCAGAATCCATCAACAAATGGCAGGAAAAACATGGCATACATTTTGCCTGGTAAATTGATGACCACCATGAGAGAAACCGAATGGACTCTATTATAGTAAATAGGGGTCTGTCTCGCATATGACTGATCCATCTTTGGTCAGAAAAAGGAAACAGAAAATCAGAATTCCCTACACAGATGTTAATAAAGCCCGGGATTTAAAGTCACCAAGCAGGTCTTAGCTTTGGGCAGGGACCCTCTATTCCCTCCCTAACAGTTTATGCTAGTGCCTACAAAACTATCTGCTATAGAAAAAAAACTGAGATCAATTTTGGTTCTCCCAATATTGAGATTGGTGAATAAGCTGAAAGTCTGAAAACTTGTCACACTTCCATTATTCTAATATACAACACTATTTTAAAAATCTTCCAAAATTGTTTAATATCACCACAGAAGAGGCGTACCAAATTAATGTATACAAATGATGGCCTGCCATAAAGCGCTGCTGCTGTGCTTGCTCTGAGGGGAGCTAATTTAAATTAGGCATATAAATGTTTGGCTGCTGATGTGGAATGAACACTTAGAGACTACTTCTAGAACACTAGGGACGTATGCAATTTCCAGTGTCTTGTGCATTGCAGAAATACCGATCTTCCTACTGCATGTATTAATACTTGATTGTAATTTGTAATTATCTGTATAGAATTAACTGCCTGTATGTTTTACTTGTGTTTTTCTAACACTCCCTCTATATCTCATTTATGTGAATATTCACATTCTGGTATATTTTAGTTGAAGGATAATAAACATTTAATTATAATTAATATTGTGTTTTGCATTTATTTTTTTAAAGTGCAATTGTCATTTTTTTATAACGAGACAGTGATCTAAAGTGTTTTTATATGCTTTATTAGAGAATTATGTTACATTTTATTAGAAAACATCTTCTAGAGAATTCTCTTGAAGGAGAAAATTAAAAATATATTGTATAATGCCGCCTGATATACCAGACACTACATTGCCAAATCTAATGTGTGTGTACACATTCTTATGGTGGGGGGTAGCCATTACTTGGGTGAGGGGCTAAAGATTAGATGAAGCAAGTATGGGTAATGAATAACAGATGTTGGCCAAGAAGAACATGAAGCAAGCACGCATTATCCATATATGGAGATGTCCAATGGGGTCGTAGAGAGAGTTTAACCTATCCAATGAGGATAAGACAAGTATGTAAAGTTTAGGATGGTTATGTGTATAAGATGAGTGTGGGCCTCTCCCCCTTTGAGCATTTTCCTTTGTGCGATTGAAGCTGTTAATGGTCCCGGCTAGTTGCAATAAACCTTATTCTTCCTGAAGACTGCGTTTCCTGAATGGTTTTCCACAACACTCTGAGCAACCCTCTGAGCGTTGTTCTATTGAACGCAGAAGATTGGTACCTATAGGATTCAGGTGGTCTCCTTTCCCTAGCCCCTGCCTCCACAAATGTCCAAAATGCATTTTACTAGGAGTCCCTGCCTATCTGACTTGCTTCTGGCACTGAGCGCTGGCAGCCCATTCTCCTCTATCTGCAGCCATCAGTGCTGACACATAGGAACATGGTACACTTACTCCCAGCATTGATCACTGCAGCCCTGCTCCTCTCTGTCTTTCCAGTGCATCTCTGGTTAGAGCTGGAAAGATAGTGAGAGGATCAGCTGCAGCGATCAGCACTAGCAGTACGTGTACTATGTTCCTTTGTGTCAGAGCAGATCACTGCAGCCCCATTCTCCTACCCAGGGCTTACAAACTAAGCAGGAAAGTGCTGGGCAGATGGAAAAGAATGTGGCTGCAGCAATCAGCGCTGATACATAAGCACATTGCATACTTACTGTCAGTGGACAGTAATACTTACTGACACATGGACATTGCATACTTACTGACACATGGACATTGTTCACTTCTGTCAGCGCTGATCACTGCAGATAGAAGAGAACAGGCTGCCATCAATCATTGCTGGCAGTAGGTCAGATAGGCAGAGACCAAGTAAAATGCAGATTTTTTTTGTAAAAATCATTTTATACATTTGTACCTGTCTTCAGTATTTGGAGGAATGCTAACAGAACACTTTAGAGGCAGCTTTCTAATAAAAGTTTGCATAACTCCTTAATAAAGAATATTAGGGGAAAAAATCACCCTCTCTACATAAAAAAAAAACTAAATTACAATTACATTTTGAAGCAAGAACAGTGTTGGGAATTTATCATCTGGTTACCACTACCACTTTACAAATCACTGGTCAGACCACACATGGAGTACTGTGTACAGTTCTGGGCTCCTGTGAACAAGGCAGACATAGCAGAGCTGGAGAGGGTCCAGAGGAGGGCAACTAAAGTAATAACTGGAGCAGGTGGACTACAGTACCCTGAAAGATTAAAATAAGGGTTATTCAGTTTAGAAAAAAGACGACTGAAGGGAGATCTAATAACTATGTATAAATATATCAGGGGTCAGTACAGAGATCTCTCCCATCAGCTATTTATTCCCAGGACTGACTGTGACGAGGGGACATCCTCTGCGTCTGGAGGAAAGAAGGTTTGTACACAAACATAGAAAAGGATTCTTTACGGTAAGAGCAGTGAGACTATGGAACTCTCTGCCTGAGGAGGTGGTGATGGTGAGTACAATAAAGGAATTCAAGAGGGGCCTGGATGTATTTCTGGAGTGTAATAATATTACAGGATATAGCTACTAGAGAGGGGTCGTTGATCCAGGGAGTTATTCTGATTGCCTGATTGGAGTCTGGAAGGAATTTTTCCCCCCTTAAGTGGGGAATATTGGCTTCTACCTCACAGGTTTTTTTTGCCTTCCTCTGGATCAACTTGCAGGATAACAGGCCGAACTGGATGGACAAATGTCTTTTTTCGGCCTTATATACCATGTTACTATGTTAATACTTGAAGTCAATCTAGCTTGAGTCTGGGTCAGTGTACTTTGCACATTGTCTAAAAATAAAACCTTCTACTGGAGTGAATTTGCAATGATTTAAAAAGTCTCAATTGATAAAATTGAACTGAAACTTATTAGCATAGTTAACCACACCCAGTATATAAAAATGCTAAAATCTGATTATTATTTTTTATAGATAAAAAAAATGACTCCAATAACTCGCCCATTGGGTAATAGGTGGCACCTTTACACCGCCAGACAATCGCTAACGTCAAAGTGACACTTAAAGGGGAGACTTTAAGCCTCCTTCTACAAACCGGATTCCAAAAAAGTTGGGACACTAAACAAATTGCGAATAAAAACTGAATGCAATGATGTGGAGATGGCAAATGTCAATATTTTATTTGTAATAGAACGTAGATGACAGATCAAACGTTTAATCCAAGTAAATGTATCATTTTAAAGGAAAAATACGTTGATTTAAATTTTCACGGTGTCAACAAATCCCATAAAAGTTGGGACAAGTAGCAATAAGAGGCTGGAAAAAGTAAATTTGAGCATAACGAAGAGCTGCAAGACCAAGTAACACTAATTAGGTCAATTGGCAACATGATTGGGTATAAAAAGAGCTTCTCAGAGTGGCAGTGTCTCTCAGAAGCCAAGATGGGTAGAGGATCACCAATTCCCACAATGTTGCGCAGAAAGATAGTGGAGCAATATCAGAAAGGTGTTACCCAGCGAAAAATTGCAAAGACTTTGCATCTATCATCATCAACTGTGCATAACATCATCCGAAGATTCCGAGAATCTGGACCAATCTCTGTGCGTAAGGGTCAAGGCCGTAAAACCATACTGGATGCCCGTGATCTCCGGGCCCTTAAACGACACTGCACCACAAACAGGAATGCTACTGTAAAGGAAATCACAGAATGGGCTCAGGAATACTTCCAGAAACCATTGTCAGTGAACACAATCCACCGTGCCATCCGCCGTTGCCAGCTGAAACTCTACAGTGCAAAGAAGAAGCCATCCATTTCTCAGCAAGATCCACAAGCTCAGGCGTTTTCACTGGGCCAGGGATCATTTAAAATGGAGTGTGGCAAAATGGAAGACTGTTCTGTGGTCAGACTAGTCACGATTCTAAGTTCTTTTTGGAAATCTGGGACGCCATGTCATCCGGACCAAAGAGGACAAGGACAACCCAAGTTGTTATCAACGCTCAGTTCAGAAGCCTGCATCTCTGATGGTATGAGGTTGCATGAGTGCGTGTGGCATGGGCAGCTTGCATGTCTGGAAAGGCACCATCAATGCAGAAAAATATATTCAGGTTCTAGAACATATTCTCCCATCCAGATGTCATCTCTTTCAGGGAAGACCCTGCATTTTTCAACAAGATAATGCCAGACCACATTCTGCATCAATCACAACATCATGGCTGCGTAGGAGAAGGATCCGGGTACTGAAATGGCCAGCACCCAGGACTAACATCCGTGACCAGTGGTAACATCAATCGTGGACATCAATCAAATGTGACCACCGCATCTGAGGGACCAAAAACCAGAAACATCAGGGCACATTTATTAAGACCGGCGTTTTAGATGTCAGTCTTAATATGAGCCCAGAGCTGACAGTGAATCCGCTGAAGTTGTGAAGAGGCGCATCCATCCAGCGCCAGTTCTAAGTGTAAGACAGATAGCAGCTCAAAATATGCCTAATTTAGGCGTATTTCAGCTTACTAAATGATCCCCATAGTGTAATTCTCATTAACCCCTTCATGACATATGACATAATAGTACGTCATAGCGGCAGGTGACTTGCTGCAATTTGACGTACTATTACGTCATAGTGCTCGGGTGGGCCCCACTCCGGTCCCTGCCTGATCAGCAGTAGCCCGGCAGTCACTAATAGCTGGGCTACTGCTGTATCTGCTGATATCACTGTAAAAGCCGATGCCAGCAGATTAACCCCTTCCATGCCGCTGTCAGCGCTGACCGCGGCATAGAAGGTGTTTGCGGTCAGTGAGGGATCCCATCGGGTCCCTGCTCTGCGGTGACGGGGACCCGATGGGTGAGAAGGCAACCGATGCCTTGCAGAGGCTGCCCAATGCCTTGCAGAGGCATCGGGACCTGCCTTCTACAGAAGCCGAGGAGATCCAGCCCCAGGCTGGTTCTCCTAGGCAACCTGTTAGTGTATTACTCAGCGTATTGTAATGCATTGCAGAGGGGATAAGACCACCGAAAGTTGACAAATGGAGACACAAAAACATAATTTTTTTTCTAAAAAATGATTTATTATGTAAAACTGAAACAAAGAAAGTAGACATACAGTACAGACCAAAAGTTTGGACACACCTTCTCATTCAAAGAGTTTTCTTTATTTTCATGACTATGAAAATTGTAGATTCACACTGAAGGCATCAAAACTATGAATTAACACATGTGGAATTATATACATAACAAAAAAGTGTGAAACAACTGAAAATATGTCATATTCTAGGTTCTTCAAAGTAGCCACCTTTTGATTTGATTACTGCTTTGCACACTCTTGGCATTCTCTTGATGAGCTTCAAGAGGTAGTCACCTGAAATGGTTTTCACTTCACAGGTGTGCCCTGTCAGGTTTAATAAGTGGGATTTCTTGCCTTATAAATGGGGTTGGGACCATCAGTTGCGTTGTGGAGAAGTCAGGTGGATACGCAGCTGATAGTCCTACTGAATAGACTGTTAGAATTTGTATTATGGCAAGAAAAAAGCAGCTAAGTAAAGAAAAACGAGTGGCCATCATTACTTTAAGAAATGAAGGTCAGTCAGTCCGAAAAATTGGGAAAACTTTGAAAGTGTCCCCGAGTGTAGTCACAAAAACCATAAAGCGCTACAAAGAAACTGGCTCACATGCAGACCGCCCCAGGAAATGAAGACCAAGAGTCACCACTGCTGCGGAGGATAAGTTCATCCGAGTCACCAGGTTAACAGCAGCTCAGATTAGAGACCAAGTCAATGCCACACAGAGTTCTAGAAGCAGACACATCTCTAGAACAACTGTTAAGAAGAGACTGTGTAAATCAGGCCTTCATGGTAGAATATCTGCTAGGAAACCACTGCTAAGGACAGGCAACAAGCAGAAGAGACTTGTTTGGGCTAAAGAACACAAGGAATGGACATTAGATCAGTGGAAATCTGTGCTTTGGTCTGATGAGTCAAAATTTGAGATCTTTGGTTCCAACCACCGTGTCTTTGTGCGAAGCAGAAAAGGTGAACGGATGGACTCTACATGCCTGGTTCCCACCGTGAAGCATGGAGGAGGAGATGTGATGGTGTGGGGATGCTTTGCTGGTGACACTGTTGGGGATTTATTCAAAATTGAAGGCATACTGAACCAGCATGGCTACAACAGCATCTTGCAGCGGCATGCTATTCCATCCGGTTTGCGTTTAGTTGGACCATCATTTATTTTTCAACAGGACAATGACCCCAAACACTCCTCCAGCCAGGCTGTGTAAGGGCTATTTGACCATGAAGGAGAGTGATGGGGTGCTGCGCCAGATGACCTGGCCTCCACAGTCACCGGACCTGAACCCAATCGAGATGGTTTGGGGTGAGCTGGACCGCAGAGTGAAGGCAAAAGGGCCAACAAGTGCTAAGCATCTCTGGGAACTCCTTCAAGACTGTTGGAAGACCATTTCAGGTGACTACCTCTTGAAGCTCATCAAGAGAATGCCAAGAGTGTGTAAAGCAGTAATCAAAGCAAAAGGTTGGCTACTTTGAAGAACCTAGAATATAACATATTTTCAGTTGTTTCACACTTTTTTGTTATGTATATAATTCCACATGTGTTAATTCATAGTTTTGATGCCTTCAGTGTGAATCTACAATTTTCATAGTCATGAAAATAAAGAAAACTCTTTGAATGAAAAGGTGTGTCCAAACTTTTGGTCTGTACTGTATTTGATATGATCCTGTCCGTAACAACCTGCTGTATAAAAATAGCACATGATCTAAACTGTCAGATGCACATTGTAAACAAAAAAATGAAAACCTTGCCTCACAAAAAACTTAATATAGAGCAATCAAAAATCATATGTACCCCCAAATAATACAACTAAAACTGTCACCTCATCACTTCCAAAATGGGGTCACTTTTTAGAAGTTTCACTTTGTAAAAAGGGAGGGAGGCTTCAAAGGGGACATATGGTGCTCCTTTTCTTCTGTGCCCTTCGCCCATACAGCAGTTTACCACCACATGTGTGGTGTTTCTGTAAACTACAGAATCAGGGTAATAGATACTAAGTTTAGTTTGACTCATAACCCATGATGTGTTACAGGAAAAAATGGATTAAAATGGAAAATCTGCCCAAAAAGTGACATTTAGAAATTTCATAGCCCTTTTCCTTTATTTCTTGTGGAACACCTAAAGGGTTAACAAAGTTTGTAAAATCAGTTTTGAATAACTTTAGAGGTGTAGTTTTGAAAATGGGTTATTTATGAGTGGTTTCTTTCTACTATGTAAGCCCCACAAAGTGACTTTAGAACTGAACTGGTCCTTAAAAAGTGGTTTTTAGAAATAAAATAAAAAAATAAAATGGCATTTACAAAATGATGCCAACATAAAGTGGACTTATGGGGAATGTTAAGTAATAAATATTTTATGAGGTATCAATTTCTGTTTTAAAAGCAGAGAAATTGAAATTCTGAAAATTGCAAATTTTTACAAATTTTTGAAAAATTTGGGATTTTTTTCATAAATAAATTAGAAATATATTGACTCAAATTTATGACTATCATGAAGTACAATCTGTCACAAGAAAACAAACTCAGAACGGTTTGGATAAGTAAAAGTGTTCCAACGTTATTATCACATAAAGTGACACATGTTAGATTTGCAAAAAACGACCTGGGCAGAAGAGTGAAAACTGGCCCGGGGTAGAAGGGGTTAAATCACCCCCCTTTACCCAAAATGTAAATAAAAGGATGTAAAACAATAAAAAATATATACATCATGGGCATTGCCACGTGCCTAACCGCCTGTACTATTTAAATATAAAAATATTTATACCATATTGCAAACAGCTAAACATAAAAAAAGTCAAAATGGACGATTTGCCATTTTTGGGTTGTTTCAGTTCCGACAAAAAAAGAAATAAAAAGTGATCAAAAAGTCATACACACCGCAAAATGGTATCATGATCGTCCCGCAAAAAAATGATTCCTAATACAGCTCCAAACACATAATTACTAAAAAGGTCAGATTATGGAGATGAAAAGAAAAAACTTTTTTTTTTCAGTATTAAAACGCAAGAAAAACTATAAATATGTGGTATCACCATAATCATACTGACCTGCAGAAAGAAAGTAACAGGTCCGTTCTACCGTACAGGGAATATCAGAAAAACAAAACCCATAAAACTGTTGCGTTTTATTTTTCAATTTCACTCCATTTGGAATATGTTTCCTCCCCACTACATCATATGCAATATTGTAAATGGTGGAATTAGAAAGTGCAACTTGTCCCCCAAAAAACAAGCACAATACAGCTACTATGTAAATGGAAAGATAAAAAAGTTATTGACCCAGAAAGGCAAGGAGTGAAAAACGAAAAAATGAAAAAATAAAAAACTCAGGGACTGAAAGTGTTAAAATACAAGATTCTGTATATTCCAATGCAGTACTGCCATCTGCAGGCCAGCATTGGAATATACTAGTAATCGGCCCGGGCTGGTGAGCACACTCACTTTCGGTTTTAGCACTCTCAGATGCCGTAGTCACATTTCACCACAGCATATTGGCGAGCACCATCTTTAAACCCCTCCCTTCCACCGTATAGCACTGGTACTCAAGGGGAAAAAAGCCCGTAACGCAGAACCAGACGGTTATTGCTGGAAACCAGGGCCAGTCAATGTTTCATATTGCTTATTCTTCATGATCAAAAATCCATACAAAGTTCAGATGTTGCACTGCCTCAATTAAGATGACCCAGACAGGTGGATGGAGTTTGCAGAAAAGGCTTTGGAGCAGGCAAAAGATTATCCATTGTTCCTGCATCACATTCTTTTCAGTGACAAGACACTATTTTATGTGACTGGTGAGGTCAACGACCACAATCCCCAATACTGGTCCGATGATAATCTATCGAAAACAATAGGGGAGATTTATCAAACTGGTGTAAAGTAGAACTGGTCTAGTTGCCTATAGCAATCAATCAGATTCCACCTTTTATTTTCCAAAGGGGCTGTCCTAAATGAAAATGATAATTACACTCACCTGTAATTTAATTTTCCAGAGTCCATGACAGCACCAGGAGAGAGGGTCCGCCTCCCAGGACAGGAAAGCCACAGGTATAAAAAAGGAGCCTCTCCATTCCTCTGTGGTTTTCAGAGACAAGAAGCCCTGCTTAATCCAATCATTCGACTATTCTTGCTTGCTTGTCTGAAGGCATACGCTCTCTTCATGTTTAAGTATATCATCTTTCTTTCTTTTTTTTTTTTTTTTTTTTTTATATGCACACTTTGTGACCATACCCAAGAACCGTCACCAACACCGAAGCAGAAGGGTGGGAAATATAGGAGTGCTGTCATGGACTCTGGAAAATCAAATTACCGGTGAGTGTAATTATCATTTTACCCAATCGTTCATGACAGCACCAGGAGAGATTACAGAGAAAGAAGACAGGGTGGGAGCACAGCTTGGAGAACCTTACGACCAAAGGACAAGTCAGAAGTTGAGGAAAGATCCAACCTATAGTGCCTATAGAAGGTTAACGCAGATGTCCAAGTGGCGGCTTTGCAGAACTTCTGAATCGATGCTTCTGCTCTCTCTGCCCAAGAAGTAGCCACAGCTCTTGTTGAGTGAACCGACCATCCTAGGGGAACCGGCTACTGCAGGGAAACATAAGCTAAACAGATAGCTAACCTTATCCACCTGGCTAAGGAACTCTTACTAGCTGATGTCCCTGTATTGGGGCCTGCAAACTGTATAAACAAGGAAGTTGATTTTCTCCACCCTTTAGTAGCCTCCAAATAAGCCAACACATATCTCCTAACATCTAACTGATTGAATTCAAGGGAGAACCACTTTCTGGCCCTTATGAAAATCCGAAACTAGTTTGGGGAGAAATGCTGGATCGGGACGAAGGGTTATCCTATCCTACTGCATGGACATATAAGGAGGGTTAATGGTAGGAGCTTGCATTTCACCTAATCTCCTGGATGATGTGATGGCGACTAAAAAGACACATTTTAATGTCAGGATCTTGATGGAGACATCAGAGAGGAGTTCAAAGGGCGCCTTAACCAGGGCCTGAAGAACAGGCTAAGGTCCCAAGGAAGGACTCTCGCGACCCTAGCCGGGGTGTTCCTAGTAGCAGCGTTACAAAACCTAGCAATTAGAGGATATACAGCCCAACTTGAATCGAACAGGACACTTAAGGCCAACCCTCTATCTATCCCCCTCTGGAGAAATTCTAAAATCCTTGGAATGCTAAGCTGACAAGAAAGGGAAAGAGGGACCCCCTAAAACTTTAAGAAAACAGACCATATACTAGCATATATGCCAGTAGTTACTTCCTTCCTACTCTTTAATAAGGTAGAGACTACTAAATCCGATAGCCCTTTCCGAATTAGAAGAGACCTCTCAAAAACCACACCGTCAACTGTAGACCTTTGATTGGGGCATGTGTTACTGGGCTCTGAGACAAGAGATCCAGGACTTCCGGAAGCACCCATGGATCCCTAACCGACAGTAGTCTTACCCAGGTGAACCATGCTCGACGAGGCAAAAATCAAAAATCAATCAATCAAAATCACAGAAACTCTGTCCTCCCTTATCGTCTTTAATACTCTGGGAATTAACTGCAACGGAGGGAACACACACAGAAGACCCCTGCCCCAGGGTTGGAGGAAGGCATCTACTGCTGTGGGAGAATCCTCTGGACAAAGGGAAAATAACCTTTCCACCTTCCTGTTCCCTTTCGTAGCAAAGAGGTCTATATCTGGCAACTCCCACAGACTTACTATTTTGGCAAAGACCTCCTAATTTAAGGACCATTCCCTCTGGTCTAGCCTGTGTTGACTCAGGTAGTTAGCCTGTGTTGACTCAGGTAGTCCGCCCTCCAATTGTTCACACCTCTGATATGTAGGGCTAATAGTGACAACACCTTTCCCTTCAACAAAAAGAAAATCTGACTCGCAATTCCTACCAATTCTTTGGACCAAGTTCCCCCCTGATGATTCAAGTAAGCTACCATGGAACCATTGTTGGACAAAATTTTTAAATGTCGGTTCTGAAGCCAAGGCAGAATCAACAAGACCTTCAGAATCACAGCCAATTCCTTTGCATTGGAGGAAATCTCCCAATTTGAACTGTCCCAGGATCCCTGAAAAATTCTGTCCTGAACATGGGTCCCCCAACCAGTCGGAATGACATCTGTACTAACTACTAAGGGGTTTACCACCCTCCACGGGACCCCCTAATCTAGATTCGCCTCCAACAGGCAACATTCCACCAACTGATGTGTCTCCCTGCAGATGAGAATTTTGTTGTCCAACTCCTCCAGTTTCCCTGACCAAGACTGGAGAATCTTCCACTGGAGATACCTGGAATGAGCCTGCGCCCACAGAACTGTCAGAATGGAAGAAGTTAAGGTACCTAGGCTGGACATAGCTTTCCTGACTGAAACGTAAAGATACAGAATCAGATCCTGCACCACTGACCTTACTTTCTCCACTTTGTCCAAGAACAAAAAGGATTTATAGGAGGTCGAGTCCAACAATATCCCCAGGAACCTCTGTATGTGTTGCGGGATCATTCTGGATTTTTCCCTGTTCACGATCCAATCCAATGATTCCAGGATCTGAATTACTTGATTTACCTGTGAAAGACAAATCTGCCTGGATGGGGCCACTTTAAAAAAAATCATCCAGGTATGGTATAAATAAAATGTCTTTCTCTCTTATGGGAGCAGCCATCTCTGCTACCAGCTTGGTAAATATACGGGGAGCGATAGAAATTCCCAACAGAAGCACCTGGAACTGAAAGTGTCTTACTCTGACGGAGGTGGGACCCCGGGAAGCCCCAGGTAGGACTCAAATTAAGGGCCACTAAATTATCTGTCTTAGTGACAGAGGGTGTTGCCCCGGGGAGTCCCGGCAGGACTATAAACTATCTGCCTGGAGTGGCGGAGGGTTAGTACTGGAATGGCTGACCAGACGTGGCAGCCAGGGAACAAAAATATTCTGCACAGGGGTGAGCTCTGCTTGGTGGAAAAAAGGGGAAGGTGTTGGTTGTTTTTGTCTTGTTTGTGATTGAGTGGTTAAGCTTATTGAATGTGTCTCCCCTGAGAGAAAGGACTATCAAGAGTTGAGTCCGGCCCAGGTGCTTTTAATCAGCAGGAGACTGCATAAGGGCATAAATTCCTACCTCTCAGTTGGAGTTCCTGAGAGTATGTGATAGGGTGAGTTCCACACCTGTTCACATGGTGCAGTACTACACGGTGTCATGGTGCTGTCCTGGTGGGTTGGTGGGTCCCAGTGCCAGGGTGGCTTTGCCAGATAGCGAGGGCGCTGTTTGACTGCTGGGGCCCACTGCCTGCTGGGGTGGTGCTGCGGCGTCGGTGGTCGCCATGCATTGCTGCACCAAATTTAGAATAGGGTCCCATTCAGGGAGGCAACCTCTTCCTGGTCAGTGTGCCTATGCTTTTTTTTTTATCAAATTGTATACTAATGTCTCATGTACAGCATGCAGCATAGGGGTAGGTATACGACAAATTGCACTGAGAAGCGATGTTAATTATGCTGAGAAGCAGTTAGATAAAAGCATAGTATTGAGGATGTGCGATCCAGTTCTTTTTTTATATTTTACATGAGTCCGGTTGTGATCCTCAGGGAGTGTCATGTCTGTCTGTCTGTGTACCATGGGGTGTACAGCCTGCTGGAGTCCCCTGCCGCTAATGTGAAAGTACCCTAACAGCTTCAATTGCACTTTTTTCTGGGCATAATTCTTCCACTACAGCTAAGATGCACTTTTTCACACAATAGTTTGCCTTCCTTACTCAATATATGAGCCACCCAAAAACTTGCATGAACGGCTGCTCCATTTTCTTTTCTCTTTTTCTTGAACATTTTTGTTAATCCATCAACTTCACACAATTTGGAAATTTTCTGTTCACGGCATACACCAACATATTGGTCATATGTTATCTTGTGTTTGCTGTCATAGTGTCGTTTGATATTGTGCTCCTTTAACACTGCAACAGTGTCCTTACACATGAGGCATAATGGCTTCTTGTCTTGTTGCACAAAAAAGTACACATTTGTCCACTTCTCATGAAAATTTCTGCACTCAGAATCGATTTTACGTGTCTTCCCTTCTGCCATTTTCTACAGCTGCTGCTGCACAAACCTTCCAAATTGAGTGCCAACACTTTTTTTGGAGCACCTTTAAAATTTAATAAAGAAAGAAATATTTAGCATTATATTGGAATTCCATGGTATGTGAACTACCCAACAACAAATTAGGCCCCTATTTTGGTGCTGTTTCACATAGCGGCCACTAGATGGTGATGGGGCACAACTTAAAAGGCTTCTGTCACCCCACTAAACAGATTTTTTTTTTTTGTGTACTTATAATCCCTATCCTGCGATATTGCTATACCTTATGTTATTAATAATTTTCGTTCAGTAGATTTTGCAAAAAACTTACTTTTATGATACGCTAATTACCTTTCTACCAGCAAGTAGGGCGTCTACTTGCTGGTCGCAGCCGCAGAAAACCGCCCCCTCCTTCTGTTGATTGACAGGGCCAACCGCGATCTCCTCCTCCGGCCGGCCCTGTCAGCATTTCAAAAATCACGCGCCTGTGTTGATTCGGCGCAGGCGCTCTGAGATACGGAGGCTCGCCTCCTAAGCACTCCCTCAGTGCGCCTGCGCCAATGACGTCACCGTCAAAGTGTTATAAGGGAAAATAATATAGATCGGGTCTCCGTCTCCTAGCAACCGTGCGTGAAAATCGCACCGCATCCGCACTTGCTTGCGGATGCTTGCGAATTTTCACGCAACCCCATTCACTTCTATGGGGCCTGCGTTGCGTGGATTATCGCACCGCAACGCACAAAGAGGAGCATGCTGCGACTTTCACGCAACGCATAAGTGATGCGTGAAAATCACCGCTCATGTGAACAGCCCCATAGAAATGAATGGGTCGGTATTCAGTGCGGGTGCAATGCGTTCACCTCACGCATCGCATCCGCGCGGAATACTCGCCTGTGTGAAAGGGGCCTTAAGCTCAATTTCAATTGCTTCTCTGTCAGTGAAGGCAGCTGGGCCAGGCTGAGTGGATGCATTTTTGAAAAAGCTTGCCAGACTTCGTTTACTCCTCTCGGGTTCTCTCTGTGCTTCTCCATCAGCTCCTGTGCTTGCTTATGATGGTGGTAACTCTCTGGCAGACACAGCTTGCGTCTCTAGCAGTGCCTGCATTTCTGCTGCTGCTTTTGTAAATATGAACTCTCTTCGGTCATCTGCTATATATGATGATCTGAAGCGTGGGTCGACAAAGGAGGCCATATCCAGGAGGTCATCAGTTGGAGCGTCTGAGTACTTCTCATTTAAATACTTTAGGATGGCTCTCTTCATGTCCTTCATCAGGTCTGTGTCAATGTCATCATCCGCTAGAGGAAGAACTGTGGTGTTTAGAAGGAGGAGCACAGGTTTGACATACGACACACTCACATACTCTTCTCCAGACAGAGCATCTGTGAACTCCAATAGGGGATTGAGGGTCTTGTTCATAGATTCTAACACATCAATGTCCTGCCAAGTTGGTACCAGGAGCCTGGTTTTCCTGTCTGCTTTCAGGACCTGTGATATGGCCTTCTCTTGTTCAAGTAGCCACTGAATCATCTGTTGTCGAGACCCCCATCTTGTTGGTGTTTCAGTGATGAGGCGGTGAGGTGGCAGGTTTAGCTCACCCTGGGCATTAGCCCAGTGCCATAGCTACAAATGACTGGGCCCCACAGCAAATTTTTGAATGGGGCCCCCCTCCCCCAGTAATTTTTTTCGCAACCCCTTCCTTTCATGCCGCCCCCATTCCTGTGGCTAGTAAAGATCGCTCTCTCAGACCAGGCCTGGCAGCTGTTCCGTCCATTTTCTACACTGTCTATACTGTCACTGTATATAATTTCATTGTGTGATACTGTTATGGGGGCCCTGACAAAAACCTTTAGTCCTCCTCCTCCTGGATTAGCCCCCTTCTGGGTCAGGGCCCCAAAGCAGCCGCTTCCCCTATAGTTACGCCCCTGCATTAGCCATTTCTCTCTTCCTTTTCCAAGTGTAAGAAAAGGCATTCACTAAGGACAAAATTTGAAGATATTATTAGCACAATACCCCTGCATAATGTTGAACTAGTCTAGGACTAAAAGAAACGTTTACCTACCAATGGCAAGGTGGAGCCTTTGGCCAAAGCACTGCAGTCTTGTCCAGCCGTTCATTTCCACTGCTTTCACGATATTTGCGCCATTGTCGGTGGTTATGCAGACTTGTAACTCTTCTTTAATTCCCCATGACAGCGCTTCCTTTAATCCCTGAGATATCAGTTCACCCATATGATCCTCGGGGAAATAAGCTGTTTGTAGGCATCTGCTACACAACTTCTACTTGTCATTGATGAAGTGGACTGTGAGACTAATGTAAGGGTCCATTGTGCCACTGGACCACAAGTCCGTAGTAGTTGCATAGTGTTTTATGCTCTGGAGTTCTTTCTTCACTTGCTCGCGGACTTGCTAAATCGCTCAGGACAAAGGCATTTTCAGGAGTTCCGGTGACAAACCGGGCTCTCCATTGGGCTGCCAGGAAGCCTGGTGACGTCACCAGCACTGATGGGCGGCTTTCGCGTTGCCCTAACCAGTAAAACGGCTAGGGAAGAGCTAAAGCACGCCCATCCGAGCCTCTGACGTCTTTGAACACACTGCCGAGTGGAAGCTTCTGCCTGGCAGTGTGTTATTGTAAGAAGAAGAGCCCTTGCCCTGCGCGATCTCGTGCAGGACAAGGGAGCGCATCGGAGCATAAGATGCTCCGATGCTAACATCAGGGGGCTGCCTATGTGAAAATATGGCTCTGAACCCGGACTACCCCTTTAAACCCAAACCAGGTCCATATGACCAACGTCGCAATGGTCTTCTTTATGAGCACCTCCTCCTCCACACATATAAGCTCCTCCATGCTTGCGAGTTGACCAAAACAGGCACACAGTGCCATTTGCCACCATCATGTCCCCCAGCCAGTGCCATCAGCCCCATGCCATTGCCACCATCATCATTTCCCCCAGCTAGCACCATCAGCCCCATGCCATTATTTGCTACCATCATCATGTCCCCCAGCCAGCACCATCATCAGCCCCATGCCACAGCCATCCCTCCCACCGACCCCCGGTAGATTCGGGCGCCTGCTGCTACTTACCTTTTCTGCATGGCTGGCTGATGGAGTCTGCAGGAGATGAAGCATAAAGCATCTTCTTCCCAGCATGCACTGAGGGACCTGACATCACACACAGCGTCAGACAGCGTGCTGACGATGTGTGAACGCAAGGCCCTGCAGCGCAGTACAGAGTTGGGAGGCCATGGAGCGGTGAGTGAGAACTTAGCTTCTTAAATTCACCACCGCTCCGTAGTCATCTATTGCGATATAACTAAAATTTATATCGTCGGCCGAATTGATGACGATATTATCGAATATCGTTTATATCGCCCACCCCTAATATATATATACTCACCTAAAGAATTATTAGGAACACCATACTAATACGGTGTTGGACCCCCTTTTGCCTTCAGAACTGTCTTAATTCTACGTGGCATTGATTCAACAAGGTGCTGATAGCATTCTTTAGAAATGTTGGCCCATATTGATAGGATAGCATCTTGTAGTTGATGGAGATTTGAGGGATGCACATCCAGGGCACGAAGCTCCCGTTCCACCACATCCCAAAGATTCTCTATTGGGTTGAGATCTGGTGACTGTGGGGGCCATTTTAGTACAGTGAACTCATTGTCATGTTCAAGAAACCAATTTTTCCAGTCTTCAACAGTCCAATTTTGGTGAGCTCGTGCAAATTGTAGCCTCTTTTTCCTATTTGTAGTGGAGATGAGTGGTACCCGGTGGGGTCTTCTGCTGTTGTAGCCCATCCGCCTCAAGGTTGTGCGTGTTGTGGCTTCACAAATGCTTTGCTGCATACCTCGGTTGTAACGAGTGGTTATTTCAGTCAATGTTGCTCTTCTATCAGCTTGAATTAGTCGGCCCATTCTCCTCTGACCTCTTGCATCCATAAGGCATTTTTCGCCCACAGGACTGCCGCATACTGGATGTTTTTCCCTTTTCACACCATTCTTTCTAAACCCTAGAAAGGGTTGTGCGTGAAAATCCCAGTAACTGAGCAGATTGTGAAATACTCAGACCGGCCCGTCTTGCACCAACAACCATGCCACGCTCAAAATTGCTTAAATCACCTTTCTTTCCCATTCTGACATTCAGTTTGGAGTTCAGGAGATTGTCTTGACCAGGACCACAACCCTACATGCATTGAAGCAACTGCCATGTGATTGGTTGACTAGATAATCGCATTAATGAGAAATAGAACAGGTGTTCCTAATAATTCTTTAGGTGAGTGTATATATATCTATAGTACAACTGGCTGAGTTGCCTATAGCAAACAATCAGATTCCACCTTTCATTTTTGACTGCTCCTTTGGAAGGAGGAATCTGATTGGTTGCTATGGGCAACTAAGCCAGTTCTACTTTACACCAGTTTGATACATGACCCCTTATGTCTTCTCCCCTTTTTGCCCAAAAAGACATAGTTTTGCCAATATCTCCAAATCTTTTAAAGGCGATTAACATTCAGCCCTTCTACTCCAGAGTTCCCATGAGTATGTCATCCGCTTTATTTCGGAGCTGTTTTTAATTGGTACCATTTTTTGATGACTTTTTATTCAATTCTTTTAGGGGCCAGATGACCTAAAAACAGCAATTCTCGGGCATTTAGATTTTTTTTACAGAATTCACCATGCTAGATAAATACTTTTCTTATTTAGATTTATTTTGGATGTTTTTTAATGTGGTTATACAAATTATGTTTAGTTTTGAATTATTTGGTTATATAATTTTTGTGCTTATATTTTTTACTATTTCTTTTTTTGTTTGTATTTTTTATAACTACAATACAACTATATTTTTTAATGTCAGTTGTCTTGATATATGGGATGTAAGGGTTATTGCGGCTGGGGGTGAGGCTAGAAGCCCTGGAGCGGCATGTGGAGACGTTTTTTATTATTATTTCTTTTATTTTACATTTTGTACCCCCCCCCCCCCCCCCCATAAGGTTGAAAAAGACCTGTGGAGGACATTGAATTTTACTTTTTTTTCATATATTTCTGATTTCTCCTGTAACATGGACTGACATAGCAGCCCCAGTTACAGAGTTACAGGAGAATTCAGACCCCAGGGAGGTTGTACATGGCATAACAACTTGCACACACAAACAGCCCCCGGTGAGACCGGAGTAGGTTACATAGCACCCATTGAGTGCTGCAGGTTCCGGGGGTCAGCCTGATCTTATTGATGTTGATGACTTAACCTGAGGATAGGTCATCAATATTAAAAAAGCGGACAACCCTTTTAATTAAGAATGGTGTAAACAGCAAATGTCCATATCACTTGGTTTATCTCCTTACCAGAGATTTTAGTTTTTGCATTTTAATTTATCTTCTCTATCTTCTTGGAGCAATCATTTTTACGTCCACGTATCCATATAAGGGCTTGTTTTTTGCGGGACAAGTTGTACTTTCTAATGCCACCATTTAATACGGCATACAATGTAGTTGGAAGCGGGATAAAATTCCAAATCGGGTGGAATTGTAAACAAAAAACGCAATTCCTCAACCATTTTATAGTTTTGTCCCTATGGCGTTCGTGACCTTCATTCTCTGGGTCCGTACGATTACAACTATACTACATATATATACGTTTTTTATGTCTAAATACTGTAAAAATAAAAGGTATGACCCCCATAACTTTTTTTTATAGTTATATCCACTGAGCTATGTGGGGGATTTTTTGCCCTGTCATTTTCATTGATAACATTTTGGAGTGTGACTTTTTGATAACATTTTATTAAATTTTTGGGGGAAGAGAAGCAATGAAAAAATGGTGAATCAGCTATTTTGACTCTTTTTTCCGTTATGCCATTCGCCGCATTGGAAAAATATTTTTATATGTTAATAGTATGGGCGTTTTCACATGCGGTGATACCCATGGTGTTTATATTTTTTGTTATTTATGTATTTAGTTTACAGAAAGGGGGGTGATTTAACTTTTTTTAAACTTTTGTTTATGTTTTTGTAGCCAGTGTTCGAGCTACAATTTTTTTTCCTTCGATATTACTATTTTCCATAGAGAAGCATGGTAATAGGTGAATTGCCTGCCACCTGCTGGCCAAGATAAAAATTTCAGCTCTAATAACATGGGTCTCTTTAGAGAGACACAACATATTAAAGGGCTTCTGTCACCCCAAAACACAAATTTTTTGGGGGCTTGTTAAAAATCCTTATTTAACGACTATTCCCTATATAGGGCTCTTACCTTTGTCTGTGGCTTTGTTTCCTTAAAAATCGATCTTTTAAAATATGCAAATCACTTTACTACCAGCAAGTAGGGCGTCTACTTGCTGGTAGCCGCCGCAAAAAAACGCCCCCTCCTCCTGTTGATTGACAGGGCCAGTGAACGCTCTCCTCCTCCGGCTGGCCCTGTCAGCATTTCAAATCCCGCGCCTGTTTTCATTCGGCGCAGGCGCTCTGAGAGAAGGAGGCTCGCCTCCTCAGCACTCCCTCAGTGCGCTGCGCGATGACGTCACCAAAAAAGAAGACGTCATCGGCGCAGGCAAAGGTAAGAGCCACAGACAAAGGTAAGAGCCCTATATAGGGAATAGTGGTTAAATAAGGATTTTAACAAGCCCCCCCCCCAAAAAAAAATATTGTGTTTTGGGGGTGACAGAAGCCCTTTAAAGTCAATTACCAGCATCCCCATTGGCTGCAGGAGATTCCAGTAAGGACCCAGAAGTGCATGCTTCAGAATTTCTGAACTTTTAGATACCGTGATCACACTTGATCACAGCATCTAAAGGCTTTAATGACCACAATCAGCATCATTGCTGGTCACAGCCAATAGCCGCTGGTCTCTTCTATTTGAAACAGCGGATACCCGCTGGCCATGGTGCCCGCTGCACGTGCAAGTGGGCGCCGTGTTTACCCATCACTCCAGCGTAATACATGTACGGATCTGGCGGCGAAAGGGTTAAAAAATATGCCTACATCAAACTAAAAAAAAAATGATGGAAAGTCATGGCCACAAGGGGTCTGACTTCCACATAAGTTGCATCCCACTGCCTGTTGTCAGGCAAGATCTGTCCCTGTAACAGAGACTCAAAGATGGCTGAGAGGAAGTGGGGGCATGTCAGAGCTAGCTGAGCACCTGAGCCTGATAAAAGAGCAGTACAGTGCTCGCAGATTTCACAGAAGAGATATGTCTCCTGCTTCAGAGTGAAATGCATCTATCTGTGCAGCTGAAACATTAAATAATATGGTTGAAAAAGACTTTAGGGAAGACCAAACATAACTATTCATTCAAAGCTATGATTGTGCAAAGAAACACAGCCATTATGCAAACTTTTTTTTAAACTCAGGTACGCTTTAAAGGGGAATTCCCATTTGGGAGATTGATGGCATATCGCTAGGATATGTCACTGATGTCAGATAGATGCAGTTCTCCCATGGCGCTTGCACAGTCACCCTCTGTTCACAGTTATGGGAATTCCAAAAATAGCAGAATGCTGGCTCTGCTATTTTCGAAAATCCCATAGCGGAAAAATTAGGAGGTGGCCGTGCACGTGCAGTGAGATCTCTTTCACTTTCAAGACCCCATTATGGAGATAGCAGTGGGTCTCAGAGGCGCAAACTGCACCTGACACTGACTGCATATCCTAGCAATAAACCATCAATGTGCCAATGGGAATACCGCCAGTTTACTATGGAAGGCCAATCTGTAACCTGTGATTTCACCATGCGGGGGCTAATGGGGGGGGGGGGGGGTCAGAGGGAGTCCACCCTCTCAGACTAAGGGCTCATTCAGACGGCCATAGTGTTTTGCGGTCCGCAAAACATGGATACCGGACTGTGTGCGTTCTGAGGACTGCACATGGCCAACAGTATGATAGAAATGCTTATTCTTGTCCGCAATTATAGACTGATTCCGGTCTTGGCGCTTGGGGTCAGTTGTATTACACAGCTATCACCCGCTGTGTATGGAGCAGGCTCAGCTTGTCAGCCCACTCCAGGCATATTTTTGTGGTGCTGTAGGGAAGGGGTTAATAATGTTTGTTGTCTCTTGTGCTGGCCTGAAATCTACCCCGACCCCTGATATGATCTGGCTTAGGTTTCTCTTACAATTACAGAAAAATTATAAATGTGTGCCCCCTCAACCATTTTTCTTTTTTTTATATATATATATATATATATTAAATTTTTTTTTTTTTTTTTTTCTTACAATACAAAATTGGAATAAAATTTAAAAGTGCTGAGTACAACAATGCACAATCTGCCAGGGCCATAGATAATTTTTTTTCCTGGTGGGAGGGGTTCAGCTTTCCCAAAATTATAAGACTTTATCTAGCAGGCATACCAGGGTTTGAAAAAAATATACCAGCCATATCATTCCTAAACCAATCCTTTACCTTGAGCAATACCGATTTAGTTGTTTGACACCATATGGAAAAAACATGTTTTAAAAAGACTCGTAATTGGTACCTACCCACTCCAGTCTGGAGTGACATTCTATGGTACGCATGACACATCACATGCTAGCTTACTCTTGTAATTTCCATAAGAAATTGCGTTTCTTTATTGTTGCGGAGACTACATCAAACCATGCAGCCGGCACAATAAGCGATGTGGACCAGCATGGAGGTGGCCAGTTCCCTCAATTCATAAGAGTCTGGGGGCTGGACGAAATACAGTTGCAAGAAAAAGTATGTGAACCCTTTGGAATTATATGGATTTCTGCACAAATTGGTCATAAAATGTGATCTGATCTTCATCTAAGTCACAACAATAGACAATCACAGTCTGCTTAAACTAATAACACACAAAGAATTAAATGTTACCATGTTTTTATTGAACACACCATGTAAACATTCACAGTGCAGGTGGAAAAAGTATGTGAACCCCTAGACTAATGACATCTCCAAGAGCTAATTGGAGTGAGGTGTCAGCCAACCGGAGTCCAATCAATGAGATGAGATTGGAGGTGTTGGTTACAGCTGCTCTGCACTATAAAAAACACACACCAGTTCTGGGTTTGCTCTTCACAAGAAGCATTGCCTGATGTGAATGATGCCTTGCACAATAGAGCTCTCAGAAGACCTACGATTAAGAATTGTTGACTTGCATAAAGCTGAAAAGGGTTATAAAAGTATCTCCAAAAGCCTTGCTGTTCATCAGTCCACGGTAAGACAAATAGTCTATAAATGGAGAAAGTTCAGCACTGCTGCTACTCTCCCTAGGAGTGGCCGTCCTGTAAAGATGACTGCAAGAGCACATCACAGACTGCTCAATGAGGTGAAGAAGAATCCTAGAGTGTCAGCTAAAGACTTACAAAAGTCCCTGGCATATGCTAACATCCCTGTTAGCGAATCTACGATACGTAAAACACTAAACAAGAATAGATTTCATGGAAGGATACCACAGAGGAAGCCACTGCTGTCCAAAAAAAACATTGCTGCACGTTTACAGTTTGCACAAGAGCACCTGGATGTTCCACAGCAGTACTGGCAAAATATTCTGTGGACAGATGAAACCAAAGTTGAGTTGTTTGGAAGAAACACACAACACTATGTGTGGAGAAAAAGAGGCACAGCACACCAACATCAAAACCTCATCCCAACTGTGAGTATGGTGGTGGGGCATCATGATTTGGGGCTGCTTTGCTGGGTTGGGGCCTGGATAGATTGCTATCATCGAAGGAAAAATGAATTCCCAAGTTTATCACGACATTTTGCAGGAGAACTTAAGGCCATCTGTCCACCAGCTGAAGCTTGACAGAGTATGGGTGTTGCAACAGGACAAAGACCCAAAGCATAGAAGTAAATGGCAACAACAGAATGGCTTAAACAGAAGAAAATACGCCTTCTGGAGTGGCCCAGTCAGAGTCCTGACCTCAACCCGATTGAGATGCTGTGGCATGACCTCAAGAAAGCAATTCACACCAGACATCCCAAGAATATTGCTGAACTGAAACAGTTCTATAAAGAGGAATGGTCAAGAATTACTCCTGACCGTTGTGCACGTCTGATCTGCAACTACAGGAAACATTGGTTGAAGTTATTGCTGCCAAAGGAGGTTCAACCAGTTATTAAATCCAAGGGTTCACATACTTTTTCCACCTGCACTGTGAATGTTTACATGGTGTGTTCAATAAAAACATGGTAACATTTAGTTATTTGTGTGTTATTAGTTTAAGCAGACTGTGATTGTCTATTGTTGTGACTTAGATGAAGATCAGATCACATTTTATGACCAATTTGTGCAGAAATCCATATCATTCCAAAGGGTTCACATACTTTTTCTTGCAACTGTATATGAATTGACACTGTCTGTAGCCTAGTGCGCTCTCTCCTCTAATCTTCTAAGATCTCCAGGGTCTGTGCTCTGTCAGCCGTCGCCCAGGAGTAGCAGGCACGCGCAGGCAGGAAGTGGTCCAGACCTACGACAGGCGGAGCATGCATGCCATGTGATCACCAGCGTCATCCCTGCCTGGCTGCCCTGTGTGTGTCTGTGAGTTACTTGTGCCGCCGTACCTGCCCCCCTGCGCTGCCCGGCCCCGCCCTGCAGCCTCCATCACTATTTTAGGGCGTTTCACAAGCTCCCTAATCCCTTCCGTATTACTCAGATCATCTTCTGTGTATCTAACCTTATCGCCCATCCCCCCCGATGGTCATCTCGGTGAACTTTGCCGGTAGCTGCTCCGATCCCTCCCCCCCCCCGCCCCATCACGGGACAAAGATAATACTCTTTCAGGACGTACCACATATTCCTCATATCTCCCAATCAATGCAAGAAGATTTTTCCATTGCCTAATATTCGGTGCTCTTTTTGATCCCCATTCTCTTGCTATAATCACTTAGGAGGCTCTTGTCCAGACTCTTTTCTTCTCTCTTTCCCTAATTGGTGACGGGAAACAACCCAGGAGAGCCACTTCCGGTTTATATGGAAGGGATATTAAAGCTCCAAAAACCTCTCGCCAATATGCTTTGTCATGTGGATATAATTGGCAGACTCTTCACTGCATCTCCAGCATTTTGGTTCTCGTTCCTTATAAATCTTACTTAGCAATATTGGGGTCAAGTATATTCTATGAATATAAAACAGATAATCCTAAAATTACTAGAAATCGTTGTCTTTTTTATATTTTTGTATATATTCCCCCATTCAATTGTGTTTAATCCAGTGTCCTTTACCCATGTTTCCTCACTTTTAAATTTTTGTATTTTCCCCATTCCCTTCCTTATTATCCTGTAAACTTGAGAAATGGTCACCCGTGTTGTCATGTGTTGGTGACAGAAATCTATAAATTTGGTAAAATATTCCCTATTTTGTGTAGCATCAAATGCGTATTTTAATTGATAATAGCGGTATTGACTCATTACGTCTATACCAGGACATAATTCTTTACTAACTCAACCACTTTTCTTAAAACGAAGTCACACACTTCAGATGTTTGTGTAAAAATTGCATATTTTTATATGGCATAAATCTGGCATACAACTTAGATAAATGTGCTTCTTGGTGTGAATGATGCCAAGGGCGTAACGATCACGATCGCAAAGAGTGCGACCGCGACTGGGCACCCGGCAGGGGGAGGGGGCCCGCTGAACTGACATGTAATGGGATCGCTCTAACGGGGCCCGGCATGAAGTACAGTGAGAACGCCGGGCCCCGTCAGAGAACCCTTCAAACATAAGGGGACGCAGGAGGCATGAAGGGGGGTGGGGGAAGAGGCGCACTCACCCGGCAGTGACAAGAGTGTTCGTTTTCAGAGTGAAGCAGGGCGACCACTCCTCTCCCTGCTTCACTGTTCTTCTGAGCTCAGGCGCTCCCCCTGCTGGCCGCACATCGCACTACTGGCTATGGGAGGAGAGCTGAAAGACCAGGAATCAGCCTTCAGCACAGCCAGCAGCGCGATGTGAGTGTGGGAGCGCGTCATCAGGGAAGAGGGTGAGTATGTGTTTTTTTTCCCATAAAGCTGCAGACTGGAGGCAAAAGAGGGACAACAACTAGAGTGAGGACATCTTTACTGAGGGGGTAGCCTAATCTGGAATAACTACTGTGAGGGGGCGCTGTAATGACCGGCGTCACGCACAGGGAGGAAAACAGGGAAAGCCCTGCCTAAGGGAGAGGGAAAGGTGGTGACCCCTAACTCACCTTGCGGCTGGCACCTGACTGCCCTGACGTCCCTAGACGGGTTCCTCACCCGTGCCTAAACCCTGGCTTTCCCTGAAATGAGCCCTAGATAGTGAACGGGCCGGTGGGATCGCTAGTCCTCACCACTGCACTAAGAGGGAAACACCAGGGAGAGGACAGACAAACACAGACAAACACAAACACCCAGGTGGACGACAACAACTGTCCACAAAGGTCCAACAGGGATCCGGAGGGTAGCGTTCTGAATCAACAGTCAGAGAACGCAGCAACACAGCTCCAGTGGGTCAGGATAGATGTCCAGGCAGGAAGCTCTATCTCTGGCAACCAGAGAAGTGTGAGAGAGGAATATAAGGAGGTTTGGGAGTGCTGGACAAGGAACAGCTGAGGAGAAGGAGCTACGGATCCCTGAGTGAGCCAAAAGGGTTTGCAAAGCAAACCCAGAAAGCTACCATAAGGAAAACAGCCCTATCTTAAATAGAGCGTGCAGCCAACCGCTGCGACTTCCTGACCCCGGGTATAACGGAGTCAGGCGTGGTTCTCGATACCCTCGTGACAGGCGCCTAATCTGGAATAACTACTGTTAGGGGGCACATTGTGGGCATAACTACTGTGAGGGGGCACATAACTGGCATACTGTGAGAGGGCACATATCTGGCATAACTACTGTGAGGTGGCACATATCTGGCATAACTTCTGTGAGGGGGCACATATCTGGCATAACTACTGTGAGGTGGCACATATCTGGCATAACTTCTGTGAGGGTGGCACATATCTGGCATAACTACTGTGAGGGGGCACATATCTGGCATAACTACAGTGAGGGGGCACATATCTGGCATAACTACTGTGAGGGGGCACATATATGGCTATAACTACTGTGAAGGGGCACATATCTGACATAACTACTGTGAGAGGGCACATATCTGGGCATAACCACTGTGAGGGGGCACATATCTGGGTATAACGACTGTGAGGGGGCACATATCTGGCATAACTACAGTGAGGGGGCACAAAAGTAGGCATAACTACTGTGACAGGAACAAGGGTGGGCATAACTGCTGTGAGAAGCCACAAGGTGGGCTTAATTACTGTGAGAGGCCACAAGGTGGGCATTAGTACTGTGAGGGGCCACAGGGTGGGCATTAGTACTGTGAGAGGCCACAAAGTGGGCATTAGTACTGTGTGGTAGCACTATACATTGGCATGGCTCAGTCATACAGGCCAGCACAGCGCCCCGTGCTGGTGATTTCACAGGGGCAGTCACCATCTCCTGCTTATGTGATTATTCTTTTTTTCTCTATGACCACAGAGACCTTGTTCTGGATCCAGCGGACATCACGCCGACGCCAGCGACACCCTCGATGAGGTAGGACCAGATTTTATTAGGACTGGGTGAGTGTAGCCATGCATTGGGCTTAGGCCTCTTTCACACGGGCGTTGCGTGTGTGAACCAGATAGGATGTGGATGCGTTGTGGGAAAATCGTGCGAGTAGGTACACAATTGCAGTCAGTTTTGCACGTGCGTGATAAAAAACTGACTGTGGTACCCAGACCCGAAACCGAACTTCTTCAGTGAAGTTTGGGATCGGTGTTCTGTATATTTTATTATCTTCCATTATAATAAGGTTATAATGGAAAATAATAGCATTCTTTAATTCAGAATGCATAGTAAAAGGTCTATTGTGGGGTTAAAAATAAAAAAATAATGTAACTCATCTCATCCACTTGATCGCGCAGCCGGGCTCGTCTTCTTTCTTCTTGTAGGACCTGGCTGGAAAAGGACCTTTGGTGACGTATTCGCGCTCAGGTGACGTCAGCGCAGGTCCTGCTGAATGAAGATAGAAATCTTCTTTCTTCATTCAGCAGGACCTGCGCTGATGTCACCGCGCTCACCACGTGGTGAGCGCAATGACATCACCGAAGGTCCTTTTCCAGCCAGGTCCTGCAAGAAGAAGAAGAAAGAAGATGAGCCCGGCTGCGCGATGAAGTGGATGAGGTGAGTTACATTCTTTTTTATTTTTAACCCCACAATGGACCTTTTACTTAGCATTCAGAATTAAAGAATGCTATTATGTTCCATTATAACCTTGTTATAATGGAAAATAATAAAGTAAATGGGGTCCCGGGTAACTCATCCCTCGTCTCCTTAGCAACCATGCGCGACTTCTATGGGGCCTGCGTGGCGTGAAAAACGCAGAATATGGAACATGCTGCGATTTTCACACAACGCACTAGTGATGCGTGAAAATCACCGCTCATCTGCACAGCCCCATAGAAATGAATGGGTCCGGATTCAGTGCGGGTGCAATGCGTTCACCTCATGCATTGCACCCGCACGGAATTCTCGCCCGTGTGAAGGGCTCTTTAACACAAGTGGATCCCGTGTGGGTAATCCGCTGCGTGAATGACAGCCAAGCCCCGCTCCGGACAGCAGAGACACGGAGCAGTAACATGACTGATAATGTTCTTTGCCTCTCTGTGACCTTTTTACTACAAAATCACAGTGAGATAAAGTTGTCACCGTGATTTTGTAGTAAAAAGATCAGAGAGGCACAGAGCATTATCAATCGTGTTACTGCTCCGTGTCTCTGCTGTCCGGAGCAGGGCTTGGCACTCTTTCACGCAGCGGACTAGCCGCATGGCATTCGCCGGGGGCGATCCAAATCTTGCACTGGGACCCATAACACTAGTTACTCCACTGAATGATGCCATAGACGTCTTCTCAAAAAATTGAAAAACGCCTGGGAAAAAAAAACCTTAAGAAAAAAAAAACTTGGCATGACTTTTTTTTTGTCTTTGTAACTGGATTAATAATAAACTTTGTAGGTTTATTCTTGTTATATACAAGGAGAGAAGGAAGCTGAGGTAAACGTACGCGGGGCGGTTAACTGGTTACTTATCAGCTGCCCTCCCCCACTAGGGGGGGCTGTATTTGCCCTGTTGCCTGGAGACCAGACTCCCAAACATTCCTCCGGGGCTGCCATGTGGGGGGCGAATTCCCCGCCGGCTATGGAGGGGTTAAGGAGCTGGTGTCCAGGAGCTGGGCAGTGACGGCGGGAGCGCAGCCCTCGCCTGCCCCCGGATAACGGAGCAGTGTGAGGACGGAGGGCGGAGATACGCCGAGGGAAGCACGGAAAAGAGACCCCGAAGAGTAAAATGGCTGCTGCGGCTGAGAGCAGCGAGAGGCTCCGTGCAGCATGGTGAACCCCAGCAGAGTGAAGCCTCAGCCGGAGGGAGACGACAGGAAGGCAGTGCCAGCTATGCTGGAAATGGATACCCTGCCCAGGCAAGACTTGCCCCCAGCAGCAGCCCTCAGGCTGCCCCCTGGTGGATCCACCCCGTCACCGCTGTCTTCCTGCTCCCGTCAGGCGTGGAGCCGGGATAACGCGGGGTTCGAGGCTGAGGAAGACGGGATGGAGGAGGAAGAGGACGGAGAGGAGGGCATGGTGGTGGAGATGGACGTGGAGTGGCACCCCTCTGGAGCGGGCAGGAGGTCTTCCTCCCTGGTGTCCTCCAGTAGCGGGGGCAGCACAGGGCTGGTGGGGTATCACCCTCATCATCCCAACAGCATGGGCGGCCAGGGCCAGAGGGGCCGCAGAAGAAGGGGCGATGCCGGAGGTGGCAGAGCTGGCCAGGGCACGGAGCAGCCCCCGGAGCTGCAGGGAGTTGGCAGAGTCCTGCACTATGTGAGAGGTAAGCCTGGCACCTGCCCACAGGGAATGGCATTTCCTGCGCACACATCTGGAGAGGGCCTGTCCTTTAACCTCTTCTAGACTGGACCAGCTTTCAGTTCTGTTCCTCCTTCATTTTCCAGTCACATAGCCGGACAAGCTGTATTCGCCATTAGTGTTGAGCGAACTTGTGTTTTAAGTTCGACGTCTAAAGTTTGGGTTATCGAAGAATCGCGTTATGGATTCTAAATAATGCGATTCTTCAATAACCCGAACTTTAGACGCCGAACTTAATACACAAGTTCGCTCAACACTATTTACCGTGGCTTGTATTGGAAAACGGGGAAAAAAAGTTCTTTGTAGGGTGAAATTGAGAAAGGGGGAAAAAAAACCAACAACAATAATATCTCCGCCGTGGTTTTTGGGTTCTGTTTTTATGGCGCTAACGGTATGCTAAACATGACATGGCTGCCGTTTTTTCTGGGTTAGTACCATTACGGCAAGACCACATTTATGTAGTTTTTATTATGTTTGTTTTTTCTTTGTCTCACCATATACAACCGTAACGTTATGCTGTGTGAGGACTTTTTTTTTTGGGGGGGGGGGGGGATTTAGTTTTTATTGTTACCATGAATCCTGACCCATTAATTTCAATGGGTCTGTGTGCATGAGCGTTTTTTTTCCCCGCATCTTTTCTGCGGTGAGAATCGCAGCATGTTCTATATTCTGCGTTTTTCACGTAGCCCTGGAACATAGAAGTGAATGGGGCTTCAGTGAAGGACGCATTACATCCGGATGTGATGCGTTTTCACTGATGGTTGCGTGTTTTCACTGATGGTTGCCAAGAGATGATGTTTGTAAACCTTCAGTTTTTTTATCACGCACGTGAAACGCATTGCACCCGTGCGGAAAAAACATCCAGTTCGTGTGCAGAGGCCTTACCTCCGCAGTACGAGGACGAGCAACAGATCACACAGCGTCATCCACTCCCCGGAAGGGATGATTGAAGAGTCCACACCGACAATGATTTCGCCCGATGAACAAGCGCTTGTGGCGCCTTAAGACTAGCGTTTGAAGGAATGTTTGTAGTGTAAGGGTCCATTCACATGTCCGTAGAGTATTGCGGATCCCCATAGAAATGCCTAATAGGACATGTTCTATATTTATTTATTTTTCCGGAGCTGCAGACCGGAAGTTCAGGGGCGCGCTCCGTGGATGCGGACCGCACACTGTGTGCTGTCCGCATCCATTCCTGCCCCTCAGAGAATGAAGGGGTCTGCACCCGTTTCGGATAATTGCGGAACGGGTGTGGACATGTGAATAGACCCTAAAGGAGGCATAAGGGTCTGCTCAGACAGTAAGACCGCTTCAAAACTTTTCTGGAAAACCCTTAAGGCCCCCTGCACACGGCCGTGTTTCACAGCCGTGTGCGGGCCGTGGAACCGCGGCCTGGATCCCTCCTGAGAGCTGGAGCGCACGGCGTCACTGGTTGCTATGACGCCGTGCGCTCCCTGCTGCCGGCACAGTACAGTAATACACTGGTATAGATCATACCAGTGTATTACTGCATAGCGGCGGCAGCAGGGAGCGCACGGCGTCATAGCAACCAGTGACGCCGTGCGCTCCAGCTCTCAGGAGGGATCCAGGCCGCGGTTCCACGGCCCGCACACGGCTGTGAAACACGGCCGTGTGCAGGGGGCCTAAGTCTGTTTTTCCGTGTTGTGCTGTTTCACGTGTGAAACCTGTTAAGGGTTTACGCACACGGCAATAGCGGTTTTTGCGGATCCGCAAAACATGGATACCGGCCATGTGCATTCCACATTTTGTGAAATGGAATGTCCGCTGCATAATAGAGCTGTCTTATCCATGTCTGTAAGGCTGGGTTCACACGGGCGTTGTGGGAAAAGAGGGGGGTGCGTTGCGGGAACATGCGTGATTTTTTTTTCCCCGTGAGTGTAAAGCGTTTTATTGCGTTTTGCACGCGTGTGAGAAAAATCGTCATATTTGGTACCCAGACCTGAACCTGGACTTCTTCTTCACAGAAGTTCGGGTTTGGGTTCAGTATTCTGTAGATTTTATTATTTTCCCTTATAACATGGTTATAATGGAAAACAATAGCATTCTTTAATACAGAATGCTTAGTAGAAGGTCAATTGAGGGTTAAAAAAATAATAATTAACTCACCTCCTCCAATTGATTGCGTAGCTGCCGATCTCCTGTTCTTTCTTCAGGACCTGTCAAAGGACCTGTAGTGATGTCACTGAGCTCATCACCATGGTGATGTATCATGTGATGAGCTCAGTGATGTCACCACAGGTCCTTTTACAGGTCCTGAAGAAAGAACAGGCGATCGGCAGCTATGCGATCAATTGGAGGAGGTGAGTTAATTGTTAAATCTTTTTAACCCTCAGTTGACCTTCTACTTTGCATTCTGTATTAAGAATGCTTTTATTTTCTCTTATAACCATGTTATAAGGGAAAATAATACAGTGAATAGACTTCCATCTTAGCAACCATGCGTGAAAATCGCACCACATGCCGCACTTGCTTGCGGATGCTTGCAATTTTCACGCAGCCCAATTAATTTCTATGGGGCCTGCGTTGCGTGAAAAACGCACAATATAGTGCATGCTGCGATTTTCACGCAACGCACAAGTTATGCATGAAAATTATCACTCATGTGCACAACCCCATAGAAATGAATAGGTCCAGATTCAGTGCGGGTGCAATGCGTTCACCTCACGCATTGTGCCTGCGCGGAAATTTCGCCCGTGTGAACCCAGCCTAAGGGTACTTTCACACTAGCGTTTTTCTTTTCCAGCACTGAGTTCCGTCACAGGGCCTCTATACCGGAAAAGAACTGATCAGGCATATCCCCATTCCCCATGCATTCTGAATGGAGAGTAATCAGTTCAGGATGCATCAGATGTCTTCAGTTCAGTCTTTTTGACTTTTTAGGACTGAGATAATACCGCAGCATGTGGCCAAAAAAACAGAACACCTGCCGGATGGATGGAGAGACGACACGTTTTTTCTGTCCAGCTGCTGCATGCAAGAAGATGTAGTGTACACTAAGGCCTCATGCACATGGCTGTTGTTTTGGTCCGCATCCGAGCCGCAGATTTTGCAGCTCGGGTGCAGACCCATTCACTTTAATGGGGCCGCAAAAGATTCGGACAGCACTCGGTGTACTGTCAGCATCCGTTGCTCCGTCCGGGTCCTGCAAAAAAAAATAACCTGTCCTACTCTTGTCCGCAGTTATATTAATGGCTGTCCGTGCTGTTCCGCAAATTGCGAAACGCACAGGGATGCCATCTGTGTTTTGCGGATCCGCAATTTGCGTACTGCAAGACACACAACGGTCGTGTGCATGTAGCCTAATAATAATGTTCCTCCTGGCCTCGCCACCCTGGCCTCGTTGCATAATAATTCCCAAACACCAGTGAGCTGGCACCCAGGACAGGTTGGCATGACCACATGCAGTGTTTGGTTTTTCCTGAGCCTTTGTTGCAGTAGTTGGTGCCCATTATCAGATATCTCGTCCCGTTTGATGACTTTATCTTTACCTATAACACTTTAACAAAAATCCACACCCCTAGTGGGGTGAAATGGTATCTTTTTAAAAAAGTCGTGGTTAATATTTCTGCCATACATGTAATTAATGCAGCTAACCACACCCACTTTTCAGGACTATTGAGAGCGACATAAAATGTCATACGTTTTTTGGCAAAAATGGCGTGCACCAAAACTTGCCAACTTTTTCCTACAGAAGACTGTGCAAATCAGATTGTAAATCCCCTCCAGTGTTGTGGCATTCATTTAGGTAATGCTATCTGTTGGCACTACGGACTGGTCATAGACTCTACAGGGAAATTCTCCTCGCTGGTGAAGTACATAATGATTTGATGCTCTCAGTGGTAATTCATGCTGGAAGAATGAGGTACCTGGCCGGGATCCACAAGTGTCCTCCTGAATTCAATTGTATGGTTGTCCTAAGGTGATACGTTTGAATACTGTGGTAGGATATGGAAGCCCTGCCCTGACGTTCACCCTCATAGGCCACTATATGAGGCCGTGTACAAGTGTCGCAGGGACACACGTCACAAGCTATAGGCTGGAAGAGGCCTGTGGCCTGCACAGCAGATGGTTTCCTTGACTGCTTGGAGAGCATACAACGGGGGGCACTATAGGGGTAATTTCTAGGGGCAGTCCAGACAGCAGGCTGAAGGTATGGTTGGCTTGATGCTGTGGCCCGCATCTCACCTTCTAAGCCCCCTTCTCTATATCTTAGAGTAAACTGGAGAGGGAAAAGGAGACGGAAGGTGGCAGCTGTTGCTGACCGCCATAGAGGGACAGCTTCTGGGGCAGTATATTGTGCTGCACTGTGGTATTAGGTTCTGTTGGGGCAATATATTGTGCTGCACTGTGGTATTAGGTTCTGTTGGGGCAGTATATTGTGCTGCACTGTGGTATTAGGTTCTGTTGGGCCAGTATCTTGTGCTGCACTGTGGTATTAGGTTCTGTTGGGCCAGTATCTTGTGCTGCACTGTAGTATTAGGTTCTGCTGGGCCTGTATCTTGTGCTGCACTGTGGTATTTGGTTCTGCTGGGCCTGTATCTTGTGCTGCACTGTGGTATCTGGTTCTGCTGGGCCTGTATCTTGTGCTGCACTGTGGTATCTGGTTCTGCTGGGCCTGTATCTTGTGCTGCACTGTGGTATCTGGTTCTGCTGGGCCTGTATCTTGTGCTGCACTGTGGTATCTGGTTCTGCTGGGCCTGTATCTTGTGCTGCACTGTGGTATCTGGTTCTGCTGGGCCTGTATCTTGTGCTGCACTGTGGTATCTGGTTCTGCTGGGCCTGTATCTTGTGCTGCACTGTGGTATCTGGTTCTGCTGGGCCTGTATCTTGTGCTGCACTGTGGTATCTGGTTCTGCTGGGCCTGTATCTTGTGCTGCACTGTGGTATCTGGTTCTGCTGGGCCTGTATCTTGTGCTGCACTGTGGTATCTGGTTCTGCTGGGGCAGTATCTTGTGCTGCACTGTGGTATCTGGTTCTGCTGGGACAGTATATTGTGCTGCACTGTGGTATCTGGTTCTGCTGGGCCTGTATCTTGTGCTGCACTGTGGTATCTGGTTCTGCTGGGGCAGTATCTTGTGCTGCACTGTGGTATCTGGTTCTGCTGGGCCTGTATCTTGTGCTGCACTGTGGTATCTGGTTCTGCTGGGCCTGTATCTTGTGCTGCACTGTGGTATCTGGTTCTGCTGGGCCTGTATCTTGTGCTGCACTGTGGTATCTGGTTCTGCTGGGCCTGTATCTTGTGCTGCACTGTGGTATCTGGTTCTGCTGGGCCTGTATCTTGTGCTGCACTGTGGTATCTGGTTCTGCTGGGGCAGTATCTTGTGCTGCACTGTGGTATCTGGTTCTGCTGGGACAGTATATTGTGCTGCACTGTGGTATCTGGTTCTGCTGGGGCAGTATTATGTGCTGCACTGTGGTATTAGGTTCTGTTGGGCCAGTATCTTGTGCTGCACTGTGGTATCTGGTTCTGCTGGGGCAGTATCTTGTGCTACACTTGTGGTATCTGGTTCTGCTGGGGCAGTATCTTGTGCTACACTTGTGGTATCTGGTTCTGCTGGGGCAGTATCTTGTGCTACACTTGTGGTATCTGGTTCTGCTGGGGCAGTATCTTGTGCTGCACTGTGGTATCAGGTTCCGCTGGGGCAGTATTATGTGCTGCACTGTGGTATTAGGTTCTGTTGGGCCAGTATCTTGTGCTGCACTGTGGTATCAGGTTCCGCTGGGGCAGTATTATGTGCTGCACTGTGGTATTAGGTTCTGTTGGGCCAGTATCTTGTGCTGCACTGTGGTATCTGGTTCTGCTGGGCAAGTATCTTGTGCTGCGCCTGCACTATGTATGGCTGACCCTGTTTCCTCTTGTTGCCCCGCCTTCTGCCATCTTGGACCCGTGTACAACATAGAGCCGCTTTTAGGTTGTTGTTTTTTTCCCTTGAGCTGCTTTATGTTCCAGGCTGCTGTAACGGAGTGAGAAGTGATGCTTGGCATTGTGGTCAGTACGTTGTCTTGCAGTGTTACACAGACTTTCCATCTCCCCTCAATAATATGGCTGCCAGTGAGCGCTGTGCAGTTCTTTTCCATTATGTGGTCACATTCCAGAAAGCCAAGAACATTTTCTGTGCTGTGCCTCACTTACAGGGTAGGTGGCGCTGGAGAGCCAGTTTTTCTGCTGTGAGTAATGAGCTCCAGGCATCTGTCAGTGGACTGTGTACCGCTGGTATGTTAACAGAAACGTTGTCACATATATTATTACCCTCAGCCGCTTCACATACATTGCAAGGAGGAATTTGATGCTCTACCTTGAGTAGCTGGATCACCAACCCCTGGAGGAAGCATCTGTAAGCTTCCGAGATCTAACTAGTCTATTAACCACATAATGCTGGCCTCAGATGTCATCTGTCCTATAGTAGCTGCACATGCGTGGTCACTTTTCTTTATAGTCTATAAAAACTTTACAAGAAAATACATTCTTATTGTTCTTTTTTTTATTACTTATTTTATCTATTCTGTATCTTTCTACAGGTCTTTGGGGTACAAGATATACAGCAGACCGAATAACTACAAGGGAAAAATACTTAAAAACCATCCTCCGAGAGCTGGCCACTTATGTTGTGTTTCTGTTTCTTTTATGTGTTTGTAAGTACTTTGCCATTTATTATATTATTCAGGTATTATCACGTATACATTTTTGGTAATGACAAGTTTGTTAAAGAGGTTATCCCACAAATTATAAAAACAACTGGAGTAATGCACACCATTATTTTAGGCTACTTTCACACTTGCGGCAGAGTGATCCGGCAAGTGGTTCCGGCAAAACGTATGCCAACTGATGGCATTTCTAAGACTGAGCAGGATCCTGATCCGTCTTACAAATGCATTCAAATACCTAAGGGGTTAACTGCCTCTGATCGCAGCTCCCTTTCAGGGGCAGGGTGCCGGCAATGCGATTCTGCTGCCGGCACCCGCCTCCTGTATTGTGTTAGACTGACTTTCACTATCAGGCCACACAGAGCGGCGCCCAGCGATGTCTCAGCACTCACCATTAGTCCTGGGCGCCGCTCCGTTCGCCCGCAGTGCTCAATTACTGTCTCCTGTCCTGCTCCACATGCTGCTGATTACTATCGCAGCGATGGGAGTAGACATCAGCTTCACTAGTGGGCGTTCCTTCTTCTTGGCTGTAGCGCTGTCCAATCGCAGCGCAGGGAGAAGGAACGCCCACTAGTGAAGCTGATGTCTCCTCCCATCGCTCCGATAGTAATCAGCAGCATGTGGAGCAGGAGAGGAGACAGTAATGGGGCACTGCGGGCGAACGGAGCGGCGCCCAGGACTAATGGTGAGTGCTGGGACATCGCTGGGCGCCGCTCTGTGGGAAATGGGAATAGTCCTATTTGGTAGCGCAGTGCGCCCACCCCTCCTCCGCCCCTCTATCCTCATTGGTGGCGCAGTGCGCCCGCCCCTCCCCCCCCCCCCTCTCTTCTCATTGGTGGCAGCGGCAGCAGCACAGGGGGAGGGAGGACAGCTTCCTTCTCCCCGTGCTGCTGAGAGAACATGAGCGCGCCGATAGCAGCACGCTCATGTTCAGAGATACTAGGCTGCGCAGAAGCGCAGCCCAGTATCGAAAAAACGGAAATCCCGGTATCGTATCGATACCGGGACAAAAGTATCGATTGGGTATCGAAATTTCGATACCCGCAACAACCCTAGCTAGAACCAGTCCTGTACCTCACATGGATCCAGAGGTCTCCCCATTCATTGCTCTAGATTTATATCAAGCTGGCAGCTCAGGGGATGTGCGCTCTCAGGGGGTGTGTCCTTCTGCAGCTGGTTGCAGTTGAAGGATGGAACTGAGCATGTATGTCAACCTCAGTGAGCTAGACAGGGAATTTAGATAAAGAGCAAACAGCAGGTGGCGCTATACAGATAGATTTCAGTGAATAACTTGGTGGCTGTACTACATTTTGAACTACATGCAATTACTACAGTATTCAGATGTAGAATATTTTTAGTATACCAACCCCTTTCATTCTCCACTGTCTAGAGAGAAAGAAAGCTATACATGAATTTAGAAGTAAGGATGGATGAATAAATGAAAGGTATCTGGGCTCAGTCACTGGCTTTACTATGAGATCACAGAAGGGGAGCAGGGAAGCTAATGAGTTTGTTAGTCCACTACTGAATGCAAGAAGGATAAATAGTAGGGGGCGCTACCAGAGAAGAAAATTGAATGTACATGAAATAAACCTATTGTCGGATGCCCCATTTAACTTCATTCCAAAGTAAAATGCATACTACAACGGGGTTGATTTATGACTCGCTGCAACCAATCGCCGCACAGCTTTCATATTTTAAAGGGGTTCTCCAGTAATTAAGAAAATTAGAATACTTAAATATTACTTCAATATAAATATGTTACCAAATACCTTTCATTAGTTGTAATGGCTTGTTTGTCTGGGGAGCAATCATTATGAAAAATAAAATGTCCGCTGTCCTATTAGTCCACACAAAACCTGTCCTAATCACACAGGAGGACAAGTTAAAGAGCTGCACCATCTTCCTCTCTTACTTGTCAGGGATTATGATCCCTAATACCTTTTAATATGATCCTCACATAAATCTCTGTAGGAATAGAGTTCATTGGGAGACATGAGTTACAGAGAGGGGGGGGGGGGGGGTGTAGATAATGTGCAGCAGCACTTGTATGCAGTGACCATTACCACAGCTGAAGATCTTTTCAGCTGTATTCAGGATCATAATCGCTGACAAGCAGAGCAGAGAGGAGGATGAGGCAGCTCTTTAGCTCAGTGTTGTGAAGTAACTTGTCCTGCTGTGTGATTAGGACAGGTTTTGTGTGTACTAATAGGACGGCGGACATTTTATTTCTCCTGATTGATTGATTGCTCCCTAGACAAAATGAACCATTATAGCTAATGAAATGTATTTGGGAATATATTTATATTAAAGTAATATTTAAGTATTTTCATTTTCTTAATTCCCGGAGAACCGCTTTAAGAACACTACATTTTTGTCTTGTTAGTCAATCAGTCAGTTGTATATTTATTTTATGGATGTAGCCTGCCATGTAGCATGCTTGGAATTCGTGCTCTCTTCAGCCATATGTTATCAGTGTGTTTACATAGGAGTATTCTCTTGGGGCACATATAATGCAGCATCAAAGAGTTAAATGACAGCGACAACTCTGCTTCATCTGACATACTGGTAAGAAGAATATGCTGCCCCCAGGAAGAGCGCTGGTCACTCTCTGGTGCTCTGTGCTCTCCCGCTGAGCTGGTTAGCGAAACCAAGTCCACAAATAAGTCGTACAGGAAGGTCGGCTTTGAGCGGGAGTGGCAGGATAAGGCTTTTCTCTAGCCGGTCTCCTTTCTGAGTATTTAGTACCAATCGGTGATCTCCATCAGTGATCATGAGCCAAAACCGTAGCCTACACAGAGATGAGGTATAATGGAAAGACATTTCGATCTACTCCTGGTTTTGGATCAAAATTACTGATGGACATCACTGATCAAATATTGACTGTGTGTATTAGGCCTAACAGTTTTTAGTGTTGTAACCTTTGTGGTTAAGGTCCTGGTAGTGGTCCCAGGAGTAGTGTGCCTATACCCATACCTCCTGGAGCACTATCCATGCAGAATGGTCAGATGGAAGTATGTTATTGTGTATGGAGCTGGCCCACAGCACACGTAGTTACAGTAAATAATGCCAGGACTGCTAATCTACAGTCATTCTATTGATCTAAATGGGGCTTGCAGAGATCATATGCCTGCCACCAAAACAATCTCATTAAAGGGGTTTTCTGACATTTTACTACTGATGACTTGTGTTGAGCGAAGCAAGCTTTGGATGCTACATCCAAAGTCGCTTCGTTCAAAACCTCAGAGCAATACTGTCTAGTACCTCGGAATCAAAGCAGAGTTCGTGCATTTTAAGATATATCTTCATACAGTATTATTCCGAAGTTTTGAACAAAGCGACTTCAGATTAATCAGTATCTGATTGGTAGTGGTGCCACACCTGGGACTGTCAGCTTTTTGAGAAGGCACCAGTAGTGTATCTTGGTTTTGTGCTGCCCTAGGCGAAACTAAACTCGGGCACCCCCCTAATATAAATTTGACCCACTCCTTCCTGTCAAGGCCAAACCCCTTTCTCTCTAAACCCCCCCCCTCCCCTAAACAGTGCCATCCACGGATCCCCCCCTCCCCTAAACAGTGCCATCCACGGATCCCCCCTCCCCTAAACAGTGACATCCACAGATCCCTCTCCCCTCCGCTCACAAGAGTACATTTATAAACTAATCAGTAACTTTAATCATTGCTGATCTCTTTACTAGGGTACCTTACTCTGTCTTAGCTCCGGTAACAGCAGGCAGGGTGGGCGGCGCTCACTCACTGACGTCATGCGTAGGGCTGCAGTAAACGAATATTTTTGTAATCGAGTATTCTATCGATTATATTTCTCGATTCATCGAGTAATCTAATAAGAAAAAGCTACTTAAAATAATGTACGTAATTAGGTATGTATAAAGTTATTGGTTTGAAGGGGTTAATAACTTTATACATGCCTAATGCCAAGGTGCTTCCATTAACCCCTCCAAACCAATAACTTTATACATGCCCATTGGGTTTGGAGGGGTTAATGGAAGCACCTTGGCATTAGGCATGTATAAAAGTTATTGGTCTGAAGAGGTTAATGAAAGCACCTTGGAGGTGCCTTCATTAACCCCTCTCTAAACCAATAACTTTATACATGCCAAGGTGGTGCTTGTAGCCTCCATTAACCACTCTCTCTCCATCTGCCTCCCCCCAGCCTCTGATCTGCTTGCCCCCAGCCTCTGATCTGGCCCCCCCCCCCAGCCTCTGATCTGGCTCCCCCCTCCCCCCAGCCTCTGATCTGGCTCCCCCCTCCCCCCAGCCTCTGATCTGCCTCCCCCCTCCCCCTAGCCTCTGATCTGCCTCCCCCCCTCCCCCCAGCCTCTGATCTGCCCCCTCTGGTAACGCAACCCCCCCTCCCCAGTATTAATCATTGGTGGCAGTGGCCACAGGCTCCGATCGGTTACCATGGCAGCCAGGAGTCACGCTACTGAAGCCCTGGCTGCCATGGTATGTTAGTGAGCAGCGCATTATACTCACGTGCGCTGTGGCCGCCGGTCGCTCCTTCTTCTGTCTGTGCGGCGGATTGCTAATGCTTACAGCATTAGCAATGCGCCGCACAGACCTATGAGAAGGAGCGACCGCCGGCCACAGCGCACGTGAGTATAATGCGCTGCTCTCTGCTCACTAACATACCATGGCAGCCAGGACTTAAGCAGCGTCCTGGCTGCCATGGTAACCGATCGGAGCCCCAGCATTACACTGCTGGGGCTCCGATCGGAACTGACACTGCCACCAATGATGGGGGGGGAGGAGGGGGACCCTGTGGGATATGGCCGGCACATTCATTGGTGGTGCAGTGGCCACAGTCCCTCCCCTCCTCTCCTCCTCCTACTTGGTCTTCAGCGGCAGCCGCGCACAGTGGGGAGGGAGAGACTCCCTCCTCCTCCCGACTCCCTCCTCCTCCCTCCTCCTCAGCTGTGCCGGCCGCTCAGTCCTGCCTCTCTGGCTCCGGAGGACACGGAAGCGGTGAGAAGGCTGCAGCGCTCACAGGAGCATCAGTGCCTTCTCAAACAGCTGATCAGTGGGGGTCCCTGATGTCAGACCCCCACCAATCAGTTACTGATGACCTATCCTGAGGACAGTGTAAATAGCAAGTGTAGAGCAGCACGCATGGACCTCGTGACCACACTGGAATGCAACAGCTGAGCCACGACCGCAGAAGCCTAGGCTTGATAAAGACTACCGAAACGTTGTTGTCTGTTTTTATTTTTTATTTTTATGGTACACTTTCTGTGAAGCTTGTCCAATAAAGAATGCACTGAAGATGCTGCCGTCGCCTCTTTTCGTTCACTATCCTAAGGACAGGTCATCAGTAGTAAAGTCTTTCAACATGAATAGAACTGAGGTTCAGGTGCAGAAACTTCTGTAACACGTCTTCTCCATGTGACTGTACAGACTAGGTCCCTTGTATCCTCTGGAATATGGAGAACATAAACTAGAAAAGAACGCTGATAAAGTAGTGTGTTTTGGGTGCCTTGTCATGGAAAAACCCTCACAGTAGTAGCCTGCGATCACGCTATAATAGCAGACACCAACATATAAATCAGTGTCCATACACGCAGGTTAGCAAGTTGGATAGGGGTGCAGCACAAGAGAAGTTCTGTCTTTTTGCGGCTCTGCACATTGCACTTTTAACTCCCAACTATTAAAAAAGGATTTGAAACATTGTATAGATTACACAAAATGGTAGCAAGGTCCCCCACTGCAAAGTGGTTACACGTCACCCCAGGCCACCACAGCACCATGTTATTCCAAGCAATTTTTAACACTTAGTTTAGTTGCATGTTTTGAAGGAGCAAAGGTGCACAGAGTGTGTTGGGTCCACCCTCAATGCACTTAAAAGTTCATTTGCATATTAGTTAAAAGTACTTTCTGTCCCGAATGAAACATCAGATCACGAAGTGAAAGGTATCATTGTATTCATCTGGTCAGTGAATTATCTGACGGACTCCCTTTTCAATTTCCATTTTATTTTGCCTGGCCATAACCCTTCAACATTGGTGGCATATTAAATATTATTCTAAAATATTAGGAAGCTTCTTATTGTCTTGTAAACTGATCTGTATTGTGTTTTTTGCAGTAACGTATGGCATGGTGAATTCCAGCATGTTTTATTATACTAAAGTTATGACTCAGCTTTTTCTGGATACACCTGTGTCAAAAACTGAAAATACCAATTTCAAGACCCTGATGACTATGGATGACTTCTGGAAGGTAAAAGAATGCATAGAAAAGAGATGATGGATGGTGTGAGCGTGACTGATTGTCAGTACTATTGACTGGGCAATATAAGTTCATAATAGTTTCACTGCCTCTGAGATGAACTGAATCAAAGTGCAGATGATTTAGCATTTTGTGTAGAACGATTGCGTTGTGTAATGATCACGCTGCACTTGGACAATGTATGCGGACACTTTACAGGTAATTTAAGCACCTTACATGCGGCGGACTTCCCCTGTCTCCCATTGGCACCCCACAGTGCAGACAGGCCCGGGTCCAGTGAAGGCGCAGCCTGCTTTTGAATGTCGGTATAGCACTGACAGGCAAACTACATTGCGCTACAGGAATAGTTTAATGTAGTTTAGAAGCGATCAAAAGATTGTCTGTTATAGTCCCTTTGTCGGACTATTAAATGGTTAAAAAAAAAAATAGTAAAAAATACACCTTTTTCCATTGAAAAAAAATGCTTTTCGATACAAAAAATTGCAAAAATAAAATCTCCACATATTTGGTATCGCCACATCCGTAACAACCCACTGTATGCAATTATCATGTAAATTACCCCATATGGTGAACGCAGCAAAAAAAAAAAAAAAGCCAGAATAGCTGCTTTTTGCTTAAACCCCAAGATGATACCAATAAAACTAAATCATCCCTCAAAAATCAAGCCCTCTTTTAATAAAAAAAAGTTTTTTATTGTGCAATAAAAATTAAGTAAAACTTATTAAAATGTATATGTATTTAGTATCGCTGTAATCGTACTGACCCAGAAAATGTGCAGAAAAATGAACTCCGCAAAATTCAGAACGTAAAAACTCAGTGGCAGTATTGCTGTTTTTCCCATTTTCCTCCCAGAAAGAATGAAGAAAAGATAATCAGTAAGTTATGTATACCCCAGAATGGCACCAAAAGGCACAACTACAACTTGTCCCGCAAAAAAACAAGCCTTTTAATGGCTACATCGGCAGAAAAGTAAAAAAAAAAAGTTTTATAGCGATGAAAAAAAATCACTTGATCATTAAGACCCAAAACAGGCTGGTCACTAAGGAGTTAAAATGTCTTTTTTTCTTTTATTGGTCATTTTGATATAAAAGAATATATAGTTTATGATGTCTAAGGGAGGGTGGAGCTAGATGGTGTGGCGTGTTGAGGTGTTTATTTTATTTTCGTTTGCTTTTTTTATTGCTGATTTCTCCTGTAACTGGGGCTGACATATTGGCCCCAGTTACAGGGGGAAACAATCCCCTAGATGTTTTGACAAGGCTGCTCAACCTCAATCCAAAACTTAGGTCTGCTAAGACCCAGCAGCTTGTGCAGATACCGATTTCCACTGATCACATGATTGCTAGGATCAGAGCAGGAAGTGGGGAAAAAGTTCCTGCCTTCTCTATAGAAAGCCCAGCTGTCACATGCGCTCCCGCAGCTGCACAATCTCTCTGCAAGGAGGTTCTGGGATGTCCTTGCAGAGTTAAAGAGCATCTATCAGCAGATTAGCTGACCTGTTGCATGTGCGCTTGGCAGCTTAAGACATCTATGTTGGGCGCATTGCTGAGAAAAATGATGTTTCAATGTATGCAAATGAGCATCTAGGAGCAACAGGGGCGTTACTGTTACTCCACCTAGAGGTTCAGCTGTCTCTGCAACTGCCAACAGAGGCTCACTTGCAGTTCTCTTTTGTACTGGGTGCCTCTTTCCTGGACTGCCCCCAGGCACATGAAGCACATGGTGCAGTGCAGTACTTCAGGAGATGTCAGGGCCAGGGGTGATGACATTTACACTGTTGGAGGGTACGACAATTGCAGAGAGCTGAGCCTCTGGAATTAAAGGGATTCTGTCACCTCGTTTTAGCCTATAAAGATGCGGACATGCACGGCTAGATCGCCGCTAGCATGTCCGCAATATACCTGTCCCATAGCGCTGTGTCCTTTTTATTGTGTTTAAAAAAATTATTATATAGATATGTAAATGAGCCTGGTAAGGAGCCCAAGGGGCTGTACTAACCTTCTTGGAGCCCAGCCACGCCCCCTGTGAAGGAGCCCAGCACCGCCTGCCTCCTCCGAACCTCCTCCTTTCTCACAGTTGGTCTCGCAGTGCCGGCATAATGTTCCTTCCCTGTGCTGGCATCAGCCTCAGGGAAGGAACTGCGCATGTGAATCGCGAGATTATGGCGATCTAACTGTAATGTAAGCAAGGAGTAGATTCGGAGGACGCAGGCGGTGCTGGGCTCCTTCACAGGGGTGTGTGGCTGGGCTTCAAGAAGGTTAGTACAGCCCCTTGGGCTCCTTACCATGCTCATTTACATATCTCACTATATTGCGGACATGCTAGCGGCGATCTAGACGTGCATGTCCACATCACTATAGGCTAAAATTAGGTGACAGAAACCCTTTAACAACGACCCAGTAGCTCCTAAGCAGCATAAGCAGTACAGTGTGTTATAGAAGGGATGCCAGGATCTCATATTAAAGTCCCATTGTGGGACTAAGTGGTAGAAAAAAGTTGAATGAAGTTTTATTTGAAAAAATAAAAATCTCCAAAATCTTTCCCATATATTTGGTATCGCTGCGTCCGTATCGACCATCACTATACAATTATCATGCAAAATTGCTGGTTTCTGCTTATTTGCCACCCAATAAAAATGTCTTGGTCACTGAAGCCCCAATTACATACAGGTGGGACGGATTAATTTAAGAATTGCCACTATGTTTCCCTTTATGTTGCAGTTTGCTGAGAAGCCTCTTGTAGGTGGCCTATACTGGGACATGTGGTACAACAACAGGACACTAGCAGAAAACCAAAGCTTTATCTACTATGAGAACCTGCTGCTCGGACTACCTCGACTGCGTCAGCTGAAAGTGAGGAACGGTTCCTGTTCAATCCCAGAAGATCTTAAGGATGAAATTACAGAGTGCTATGATATGTATTCAGCCAGGAATGAAGATACTGCCCCCTATGGACTACGCAATGGAACTGCGTATGTACAACTTGCATAATAAAATTCTATAATACTGCGGCCTTGCGGTATGGTAGGTTTCCTAGATGGAATGACAGGGTTATATAGACAGTGTCATACTGCCTCAGGTTCACGCACCATGGACACATGATGGTGGAGACTCCCCTGTTGTCAGTTAAAGGGGTTGTCCGGGTTCAGAGCTGAACCCGGACTTACCCTTATTTTCACCCCGGCAGCCCCCCTGAGCCTAGCATCGGAGCATCTCATGCTCCGATGCGCTCCCGTGCCCTGCGCTAGATCGCGCAGGGCACAGGCTCTTGTGTTTTCAATAACACACTGCCGGGCGGTAACTTCCGCCCAGCGGTGTGTTCGGTGACGTCACCGGCTCTGAGGGGTGGGCTTTAGCTCTGCCCTAGCCGTTTTACTGGCTAGGGCAGAGCCAAATCCCGCCCATCAGTGCCGGTGACGTCACCGGGCTTCCTGTCAGCCCCATAGAGAGCCCCGGTACGTCACCGGAACTCAGAAAAATGCCTTTGCCCTGTGCAATTTAGCGCAGGGCAAAGGAGAGCATCGGAGCATGAACTGCTCCGATGCTCATGTCAGGGGGGCTGCCTGGGTGAAAATGGAGGTATGTCCAGGTTCAGCTCTGAACCTGGACAACCCCTTTAATGTATTAATCTACCACATCAGGTGTAAATAGGTGGGTAGGAGTTAGAGAAAAGGGACCAGGAATCAGGAAAGCATAATTTTTACTGGTTTGTTGTCAGTTTTGACAGCTCCATCTTCAAAGAGGACCTATGTCACAAATGACATTATAGCAGGATGTAAGCTTTTAGTATTTGGATTGATAATGGAACAAATTGCTTATTGATTGGTTATGATTAGAATTATGTACATTATGTGTAATGAGGTGGATACGGTCTTCCTGTTTAGAGTAAATCTAATATATAAAGGTGAGTGTGTTTGTCCGCTAAAGGAATCCGTACCGTCGCATTTACAATCACGAAATTTGGCACACAGGTACATCAGGTGTCCAGGAAGGTTTTAGACCGGGTCTCGGCTCTCTAGGACGTACCCTTCCTGAGAGATTCCCCAAAAATGCATTAGCTAATAGAACCCTGGTCACATGACCCTTATCGGCCAATAGAAGCTCGCAGGCGCTTAGTCTCCACATATACACAGTTTTACACCAGGTTTCCATAACAACCCAGCCATTTATCTTCACTGCTGTAGGAGAGTTTTAAGGAAACCTGTCACAAGGATAATTGCTATTGAAGTAAAGCCATGGCCTAATAGCACTTAGTGCCGATTTCCAGATGTGCCTTTGTTCCAGCAATAGATGTTTTTATCCTCTGAAAATCCAGTTTTTGATATGCAAATGAGCCAGTAAGGTGCCCAGAGGGGCGTCACTCTTGCAGGATGTGCCACAATGTGTCCACTCGCCCTTCCTACATCACATTCAGGCTAGGGCTAAAACGATTACTCTATTGAATCGAGTAATTTGACACCCAAAAATCCTCAATGCAAATTTTTTGCATCGAGGATTCGTTTGTGTCATGTGACCATGGAGCGAGAGTGAAGCACTTGCTGTTACTTACAGCTCCGTGCTCACCCGCCGGCCCTCACCGCGTGGCACTTTAAGCCCTGACACATCATCAGGACATAGTGCACGTATGCGTGCACTATGACCCGGTGTTGTGTGACGTCAGGACTACAATGCAGCGCGGGGAGAATTCAGGCCACCCTCAAAAGACGGGCTTAAAAACCCTGTCCCACAGCAACGATGTAGTGTGACAACTACTTACTCCATTCAAGTGAATCGAGCGAATACATGTGTCCTGCTAAGACACACCTGACCCAGTTAGGCCACACCCCCTTCCACGGGGATTGAAAAAATAAAGGTAAAAATCAACTTCTGTCAGCTGCAGGGGGGGGGGGGGTGGAAGGACTTTCTCCCTGCAGCTCATGCTCGGACAGCACAGCACTGCTGTCTGAGAGTGAGCTGTTCAAAAGAACATCCCTGTGTTCGTCCAGGCCTTGCGCCAGATGGAGGACAGGGAGTCTGAAAGCCGGACTGTGCTGCCTAAAACCGGACCCTGGCCACCCTAGGAGCAGGCTGCTGTGGAGGTCACAATTAAGGGGACCGTCCTCTATGGAGGTCAGTGTTGAGGGGCAGATAGCTGTAGAGGCCACTGTAAAGGGGGACAGCGTGCTGTGGAAATCGCTGTTAAGGAGACGGGCCGCTGTGGAGGTCACTGTTAAAGGGGCGGCGACTGTGGAGGTCACTGTTAAGAAGATGTTGTGGCGGTCACTGTTAAGGGGGCAGGCGCTGTGGAGGTCTCTGTTTAGGGGGCAGGGAACGGTGGAAGTCACAGTTAAGGGGACATTCCCCTGTGGAGGTCAGTGTTAAGGGGAGGGGTGTTGTGGAGGTCAAATTTTAAGGGATTGGAGCTCTGTAGTGGTCACTGTTAAGGGGGCAGGTTATTGTGTAAATCACTGTTAAGGAGACCGGATACTGTGGAGGTCACTAATAAAGGGGCGGCCACTGTGGAGGTCACTGTTAAAAGGGCAGGTGCTGCGGAGTTCTCTGTTAAGGGGGTCGGAAATAGTGAAGGGTCAGTGTTAAGGGGTGGGGGCTGTGGAGGTCACTGTTATAGTGGATACTGTCTATCTTTTAATGACACACACAAACATTAAATGAAATATACCTGAGCGAAGCCAGGTCCTTCACCTAGTAAAGAATAAAAGCACTACTACTCATATCCAGATATTTAGGACACTGATATTGAGACAAATACTTGTTAAAAAAATAAATAAAAAATATATCTAAAATTACAAGTATCTGTGTCAGTATCTCAGTATTAGAGTCCTAAATATCTAGATATGAGTACAGTAGTAACACTTATATTATCAAGACTATGGGGGACATTTATCAAGACCAACGTTTTAAGCAATGGTCTTGATTCCCTCTGTGCTGCCAGAGGATGCAACAAATTGATTTTGAGGCACAAACCCCTCATAAATTTTTTTGCCTCCGCCAGCAGTCTGCGCAATATACTTATAGGGGTTGTCCTTTTTTTACTATTGATGACCTATTCTTAGGGTAGCTGTAAAGGAAGGACTGTCACTCGCGCTTGATTTTAGATGCAGAATTTAATTTCTAGTCACATATTAAGTCATAGTGACGCATTTCAGCACTCAGACGTGCTTTCATCAGACTATGTACAAGGATCCATTCTCATGACATGTCTTAAATAACAAACAAATGCAAAGGAACTGACGTCACATCACTGACTTCTCCCCCTGACAAGATACATTAATGGATAGGGAAGCTCCATGAGTCTCCATATGTTGCAATGGAAAAAGTCCCATAATTAGTTCCGCTGAAAAGGAAAAAAGGATTTTAAGTATCAGATCAGACTGCTTATATTGTATTCACGGTTCAAACCTCTTGGCTCCATTGTTTGCAAACGATGGATCCAATACCCTTCTTTTTTCAAAAGCAATTTATTTTGATCACCACCACGGCAGGGTAATGGAACACTTTCAATCACCTGGTAGTGTATCTGTGCTATTGTATGCTTTTTCGCATGAAAATGATATGGTACGGGGAACAATAAATTACCTTTTCTGATGGTGGACTTGTGTTTGCTCAGCCTGTCTTTAATTCTCATAGGTTTCACCCACGTATAGTAGTCCACACGACATTTCAGGATATAAATGACAAATCTGCTATCACACGTGAATACACCTCTTATGGGAATTCTCTCCCCAGAATGTGGGTGAGAAAAACGAGTCCCCCTGATCACGCTTGAGCAGTTAACACAATTCAGGCACGGAAATGTGCCCTGTCTGGGAGAAGATAACACTCTTTCTCAATTCTCGCTTGTTACTGCCAATGTTGGCCCTGACTATTTTATCTTTAATGTTGGCAGCCCTTTTAAAACATAACATGGGAGGTTTCTGAAATTCCTCTTCATCTGAGGATATGATTTTTAAATGGTATGCCAAGGTTTTAACAATACCCCTTAGTTGTTGGGTCAATGGGTGGTATTTGACCACCAATGGAATGCGTGGTTGCTTCTCTGTCCTGATTTTTTGTGGAGTGTCTATCTTATTTCCTCTGTTCCTGTAAAAGTTGCCTAGGGTAACCTCTGGCTAAAAATTTACTTGTCATCTCCCGTAGCCTAGTTTCACAGACCTCCGGATTGCTAACAATTTTGTGCATAGTCTGATGAAAGCACATCTGAGTGCTGAAACGCGTCACTATGACTTAATATGTGACTAGAAATTAAATTCTGCATCTAAAATCAAGCGCGAGTGCCAGTCCTTCCTTTACAGCTGTATTATTGGGATGCCTGCCCGCTGACACGTGCACCGCTGAACTACTGAGCAGTGCCGGCCATTTCATTCTACACTATTCTTAGGGTAGGTCATCAATATCGGATCAGTGGTGCTCTGACTCGCGGCACCCCCGCCAATCAGCTGTTTGAAGAGAAGGCCGTGCTCGCATGAGTGCTGCCTTCTGTGCTCTGTTCACCTGCTCGCTACGTCAAATTTAGCGGTGAGCAATGTAATTGCAAGTATGGCGTCTCCATTCACATCTATGGGACGGTTCCATCTGTTCAAGTGTATACTACAGAGCCATTCCATAGAAGTGAATGTGGACGTCATACTTGTAATAACACCTGCTCACCACTCTTCAAACAGCTGATCTGAGGGGGGGGGGGGGGGGTGATGGGTGTCAGACCACCGCCAATCTGATATTGATGAACTATCCTCCTGAGGTCATCAATATGCTAAGGCTTTTGCAGCAGCGGCGATGTAGTGTAATTACAACTACTCACTCCATTCAAGTGAATGGAGCGAATACATGTAAATACACTGTGCCTCTGAGATGACGGGCAGGGTGGAGCACCGCATTCTCTTCAAACAGTTGATCAACTGGTCAGATATTGATGACTTATCCTGAGGATGAGAGGGGGAGCGCCATTTCAGTTTTCGCCTCGGGCAGCATAAAGGTTTAGTGCCAGCTGTCAGAGGGGTGCTTGATGCAATGAGCATTTCCGTCAGTACAGATGGAAGCACTCATTGCTAGCGCGCAGGGGAGCTGGGGTTCCTTACTGACTGCTCAGCTCTTCTCGCTCCTTCTCTCCTCCAGACAGACTGCTTCACCATTCAGCCCTGCAGGCACAGATCGCACTGCCGGATTGTGTAGGAGGATCGTGTAGGCCTGGGAATCGGCCTGTGCACTCCTCCCAGGGGAGTGCTGGGGGGTGATTTCATCATCAGGAATGGGAGAAGGTGAATAGTTAGTTTTATTTGTATTTTGTATTTTTTTTTATTTTTTTTTAGGCACACCATTACTTCTTTCATTCAAATTTAGAAGATATGTGCCCTGGCTCCAGGATAAGGGTACTTTCATACTTTCACACTAGCGTTTTTCTTTTCGGCATAGAGTTCCGTCACAGGGGCTCTATACCGGAAAATAACTGATCAAGTATATCCCCATGCATTCTGAATGGAGATGCATCAGGATGTCTTCAGTTCAGTCATTTTGACTGATCAGACAAAAGATAAAACCGTAGCATGCTACAGTTTTATCTCCGGCGAAAAAAACTGAAGACTTGCCTTAATGCCGGATCTGGCATTTTTCCCAATAGGAATGTATTAGTGCCGGATTTGGCATTTAAAATGCTGGAATGCCGGATCCGTCCTTCCGGTGTGCACATGTGCAGACCAGTAAAAATGTGAAACAAGATACAAGACGGATCCGTCTGTCCACAAGCAGAGAGACGGATCCATTCTTAGAATGCATTTGTGAGATGGATCCGGATGCGTCTCACAATTGCTTTCAGTCACATGCAGATCGGCGGCTCCGGCGGGCAGTTCCGACGACCGAACTGCTTGCCGAGTCACCCTGCCGCAAGTGTGAAAATAGCCTAATATCAAAGAATGCCCTCCATGACCTGGCAATACAAAGACAAGTTGGTTTTTTCAAAGGTTTTATTAGTGTAAAGGATGGGAGTGATAGTGGTCCTGTTGAGATTATGTTGTCACTGTGTACTCCTTTATGCCGTTGCTCCCCATGAATTAGTGCAGTGAAAAGGAGGTATAAAGAATCAGGCCAGAAGTAGAAAAATGAAAGTCTCTCTTTATTAACAGCAAAATAGGAGTTGTAGTGCATCAAGCATTAGTTGTACACAGTGCAATTTCTCTTCCCAGATGATGAGGTATTGGTGGATGGCGAAGTGACAGATAATACCACCTCTGGTATGCCATGTTGCTAATGTCTCTCTCCTGAACTTCTGGCTGAAAGCTGACACTTGTAGCTGTAATACAGGCTTTTATGAGTTCGCCTGACCTGGATTTAATCTAGACGATGGATGTCTGAACTATAGTCCCTCACCTGCAGCAGGATCTGTATAGCTATGGTTTCTGGTCACTCTGCTGACTTTAAACTCTGTAATTTTGCACATATCTGTATTTTTTGGATCCTTCGGACTCTGTCTCTCTAGAGTAGTAGTCTAACAGATGAATTGCTTCTCTGGTCTCTAAGGCCCTTCGAGCAGGAACAATAGGATATTCTTTCTCAATCCTTATTGTTCTACCTAAAACTCTCCTCTCATGGCAGGAAGTAAGATCAGCCCACTCCTACCAAGAGGTGGGAGTCTATCTGTCTGTCTCTTATTTATGGACTGATCTTCTTTGCACTACACTCGGGTGATGCATAAAATTATGTAAGTAACAGAGAATGGGTAAGGCTACTTTCACACTCAAGTTTTGGGCAGATCCATCATGGATCTGCAAAAACAAATCCGTTACAATAATGCATCCGTCATGAACAGATCCGGTTGTATTATCTGTAACATAGCCAAGTCGGATCTGTCTTAAACTCCATTGAAAGTCAATGGGAGACGGATCTGTTTTCTATTGTGCCAGATTGTGTCAGCGGACAGCAAAACGCTGCAGGCATTTGGTGTCCACCTCCAGAGCAGAATGGAGACTGATCGGAGGCAAACTGATGCCTTCTGAGCGGATCCTTTTCCATTCAGAATGCATTAGGGCCAAACTGATCTGTTTTGGACCGCTTGTGAGAGCCCTGAACGGATCTCACAAACGGAAAGCCAAAACGCCAGTGTGAAAGTAGCCTTATAAAACTTTAGAGGATTAATTCTTTAAGGAATATTTTATACATACTGAGAATCTCTTAGGCCTGTTTCACATGGGCATCCCGGATTTGCTCCGGATGCGTTGCGTGTGCATTGCGGGAAACCCGCGTGCGTGTGTACGCAATTTCAGTCAGTTTTGTCTGCGATTACGTTGCATTGTTCAGTTTTTTTTCAGCGTGAGTGCAATACATTTTGCACGCACGTGATAAAAAACTGAATGTGGTACCCGGACTTCTTCACTGAAGTTCAGGTTTGGGTTAGGTGTTCTGTAGATTTTATTATTTTCCCTTATAACATGGTTATAAGGGAAAATAATAGCATTCTGACTACAGAATGCAAAGTAAAATGTACCTTGAGAGGTTTAAAAAAATAAATAAATAACTCTCCTCAATCCTCTTGTTGGCCCACCCGGCATCTTCTTCTTTCTTTCTTCTTTCAGGACCTGCAAAAGGACCTTTTGACGTCAGCGCAGGTCCTGCTGAATGAAGATAGACGATCCTTCTATGCGTGAAAAACATCGCTCCTCTGCACAGCCCCATTGAAATGAATGGGTCCGGATTCAGTGCGGGTGCAATGCGTTAAAGTCACGCATTGCACCCGTGCGGAGTACTCGCCCGTATAAAAGGGGCCTTAGAATAGTAATCAGAACCGGCTTTACTTTAGACCACCACGTAATTATAGGTCACATTCTAGTATGACTTTTCATAAAATCATGAAACCAAAGAACATATATAGCCATGATGGCAACTTGGTCATACCTGGTAAATCTAATGTTTTTGGGTTTTTTTTTTCCTGTGATTTTGTATCTATTTCTAGTTAGTAATGTGATTACTAGTTATTAGTTCAGCCATGATGTTGTGTGTGCTCTATGTAATCTATTTAATCGTTTGTCTGTACAGGTGGACATACACCAAAGAGAAGGATTTAAATGGCAGCAGTCAGTGGGGCCTCATATCTACGTATAGCGGGGCCGGGTATTACATAGATTTGTCCAGGAACAGAGAAGAGGCGGCTGCTCAGATTGGGACCTTGAAGGATAACCTATGGCTGGACCGAGGCACCCGAGCAGTTTTCATCGACTTCACAGTTTACAATGCAAATATTAATCTCTTTTGTATTGTCAGGTATGTCCTGAAAGTAAGCTTCAGGTTCTGTTCACACTAGTGTCATTGCTTCCACTGACAAAGGAGACATAACTGCTTTGACTGTGACTGATCCAGCTTGCTTTTAATGAGGTCTGTCACACTGAGTTATTCTTATCATGAAAGGGAAGTGTGTACAGGGTTGTAAATCCTATTTTATTTTTGTTTGTTCGAATAATTTTCATGTTTGTCGGCATGAAAATATAGTGTAATCTATGGGCAGCATATTATGAAGCAGAGGATGCTGAGCAGATTGAGATATAGTTTTGTTGGAAAGGATTAAAGGGATTGTCTCACTTCAGTAAGTGGCATTTGTCATGTAAAGAAAGCTAATACAAGGCACTTACTAATGTATTGTGATTGTCCATATTGCTTCCTTGATTTTATTTTTCCATCTTATTATAACACTGCTTGTGTCCAGCTTTATATTACCTTTCTCTACGTCACAAGTGAGACAACCCCTTTAAATCTCTGCTCTTTCTGTGCCTAGGAGTAATGTGCGTGGCTCTGCATGACTAAACATACAAGACAGGTCTCGGTCATCGAGTAGAACCTCCCACTGGACTCCTAATCATAGAAAGAGCAGAATAAGTTACATGTGAATATTTTCCAACAAAAGTATATATCAATCTGCTCCGCACCTTCTCTATTCTGCTGACCCTCTAAGGCTACTTTCACACTAGCGTTCGGGTGTCCCGCTTGTGAGCTCCGTTTGAAGGGGCTCACAAGCGGACCCGAACGCTTCCGTCCAGCACTAATGCATTCTGAGTGGACGCGGATCCGCTTCGGGTGTCCGCCTGGCCATGCGGAGGCGTGCGGTTCCGTCCAGACTTACAATGTAAGTCAATGGGGACGGATCCGTTTGAAGATGACACACTATGGCTCAATCTTCAAACGGATCCGTCCCCCATTGACTTTACATTGAATGTCTGGACGGATCCGTCTGAGGCTATTTTCACACTTAGAAATATTTTAACAATATAATGCAGACGGATCCGTACTGAACGGAGCCACCGTCTGCATTATATGAGCGGATCCGTCTGAGACGGATCCGCTCTGAACGCAAGTGTGAAAGTAGCCTAAGAGTAACTGAGTTATCCAGACTTGGAGCCGACTACCCCTGTGCCACTGAACATGCCTGCTGTCTGACTGCTGCAGGACCAAGAAGCGGCTTGGCCTTATGACCACTGAGACCATTCACAGGTCTCAGCAGTCGCATCAGCTTGAATATGTCACACTCCTTTAATGAAAATCTATGATTAATGTAAAAGCTACTATTTTACGAAATGTCCCAGTAGCTATGAATGCATATGTCTATGGTATATTCTTTCTTATTAGATAAATTATTTGAAGGGGTTGTCCGAGTTCAATAAAAAAATCTGGGAGTCCCTGTATATGTGCCAATACGCCGTTTCTCCCCTTCTGCCTCCAGAAATGAGCTTTGGTTCTCCCACTGCTGCTTACCACACTTTCTTGGCTGCAGCCATTAGTGGACTCTGTGTACAGAATGTCACTGCTGCCATCAGGAAAAATTGCGTCAGTGGGAAAGACTGGAAGAAGCGGGAGAGAAAATGGGTAAATATAACTTATTTTATTATTTTACCACCACCCCCCAAACAACCCCTTTTAAGAATGATAAAAATGTTCTTCATTCACTTTGGTATTGAGCGGCTGAGAAATAGATGATGGGTGGGCAGCTTGAGTATGGAGCTTCCATATCAGTCACTTCTGACAGATCATACATTGATGTGCATTGTGTTCTTGTTTTGCCATCTTCCCTTTTTGATGCTGACGTTATATGCCTTTTAGGTTGTTGGTAGAGTTCCCAGCCACTGGAGGACTAGTTACCTCCTGGCAGTTCCAGCCGGTAAAGTTGATTCACTATGCTACTACATTTGACTATTTCTTGGCTGCCTGTGAGATAGCATTCTGCATCTTCATCCTGTATTACGTAATGGAGGAATTCCTGGAGATCCGTAATCACCGCCTGCACTATTTCCACAGTCTGTGGAATTGCCTGGATGTTGTCATCATTGCGGTACGTATCTGACGCAGCTTAGCCCTTTGCATACTAGTGTTACATTAACTGGATGTCAGGCCTGGGGTATAGTTGGGGGATTGTAGACCTTAATGGAGAGCAGATGTCGACAGCATTTGTTGCTTTTGGGCTACTTTGTTAATGGGCAGTTTTAGTTTGTGGCCTTTAGATTGCCATATACATACAGTATTTAAAGGGAGATTACAATACAAAATGTCTTCCCCCTAATCTCCCATTTTTCTTTTGATCCTATTTTCTCTCCTTTTACAATTTATAACAGAATAATATATAAAGGCTTCTTCCGAGATCAGTCATGCCTCCATTCCTTCTCTATCATGTGTCAGGCTGAAAGATAACTGCCTGCAGCAGTAGCCTCGCTCTGTCTGCAGTAAGGCACAGACCTCATTAACATTACTACTACGGGCTACAGACTGACAAACAGTATGGGCACGGATATATCCTGGCAACTCATCTTTCATTTCTAGGTTGTGGGAAAAGATCCCAGCCGTTTTGTTGCATGCTATGCTGTAATGGGGGTCTATAATATCTGCTAACAGGGGATACCTTGGTCGGGCTGGATGCATTTTCTTGTCTCATCACTTCTGGCAGCTGCTGATCTCTACGTCTGCTGTACCCGTGACTTCCTCGCGAGCCTGCAGGAAGACAGAGTTGATCACTTTTATGATTGTAGTTTATTTTGCCTGCAGCTCTCAGTGGTGGCGATGGCCATCAGCCTACACAGGATGTCTATGGAAAGACCTCTGAGCAAGCTCCTGGTGGACTTGAATGTATTTCATAACTTTGAAGCTGTAGCTTACTGGCAGAACCAGTTTAATAATGTGGCTGCAGTTACAGTATTCTTTGCTTGGGTTAAGGTAAGAGGTCCCAATATATTTCTGCTGTTCCTAGTAGAGCTGGAGTGACTTCCCCTGTAATACAGTATTATTATTTTTCTTTAATTTTGAGAGAACAGCTCGCTGGATGTAACCGCAATGCCCGCGGGCCCAATTGACTATAATGGGTTCCGGACAAATCCCGGTGTATTTGCTAGGTAGCGGCCAGTTCCCGTTATAGTTAATGGGGTTGGTGGGCGTTGCGGTAACATCCGGCATGTCTGATCCATAGAGTTCCAGCAGGCTGTTCTCTGCCAGAATTAATAATGTTAGTGTAAAAACTATCCTTATAACAAGTGAGAGTGAATCTGGACCGCACATCCTCCATACTATGCTTTTGATATGACAACTGTTTTTCAGCATAATTAAATGCTTCTCAGCACAATATAAATAAATATAACCTTATGCTATGCACTAAAAGGAGGCATTGGTATACAGTTTGATCAAAGAGCATAAGCCCACTTACCGCGACAAGGTTGCCTCTTCAAGTGAGGACCTACTCTAACTTTAGCTCGGCACTGCGCAGCAACCACCGGCACCTCCGCACTACGCCAGGTCCTTTTAGTGCATAGCATAAGGTTATATTTTTTTATATTGTGCTGAGAAGTCATGTTTAATTATGCTGAAAAACAGTTGTCGTATCAAAAGCATAGTATTGAGGATGTGCGGTCCAGATTCACTCTCATTTGTTATACTTATAGTCTTATTTTCTGTTTCCCCAATTCTGGATCAGCACTCCTCCCCATTCGGCTCAGGTGTTATTAATCGGCAGGAGTCTGCTAAGGGTCTATAAATTCCTACCATCTCTCAGTTGGCGTTCCTGAGAGTTTGTGAACAGGTTAGCCTTTTGCACCTGTTCACATTATGCGGTGCTGGGCGGTGGCCATTGCTGCTTTTGTGCTGTGCTGGTGGAGCGATGGGACCCAGGGCCAAGGTGTCTTTGCCGCACAGTGAGGGTGCTGTGTGGCTACTGGGTCCCGTCGCCTGCTGGCGCAGTGCAGAGGTGCCAGTGGTCGCTGCGCAGTGTCGTGCTAAAGTTAGAGTAGGTCTCCACTTGAAGAGGCAACCTTGTCGCGGTAAGTGGGCTTATGCTCTTTGATCAAACTGTATACCAATGCCTCCTTTTAGTGCATAGCATAAGGTTATATTTATTTATATTGTGCTGAGAAGCATTTAATTATGCTAAAAAACTGTTGTCATATCAAAAGCATAGTATGGAGGATGTGCGGTCCAGATTCACTCTCACTTGTTATAAAAACTATCATTATTTTCTTATTTTCCAACTGTAAGAGGTCTTAGGCCACATTCACACAGCCATATGCATTTTGCGGTCCACAAACCACAGATACCGGCCATGTGCATTCCGCCCTTTCCGCAAGCACTATTGTAAAAATACCTATTCTTGTCCGCAAAATGGACATGTTCTATAATTTGCAGCATTGATGTGGACAGCGCATAGATGACATCCGTGTGCTGTCCACATCATTTCTATGGGGCTGCAAAAGAATGGAACTGCGTATGATCCACACGGACATGGATCAAAATTATGTTTGTGTGACTGAGGCCTTATCATGCAATATATAATGTCAGTGCACAGAAGTTTGTATTATGACACCCACAGGATCCCATGTTTAAAGGGGTATTCCAGTCAAAAAAAGAAAACTGCAGATGTAAAAAATTAGCAAAACTTATAATCACCTTAGTTCCAGCAGTGTTAGGCCTCTTTCACACGGGCGTCAGTTTTTTTGCCCGGATAAGAGCCGGGTGCGTTGCGGGAAAATGCGCGATTTTCCCGTGCGAGTGCAAAACATTGTCATGCGTTGCACTCGCGTGAGAAAAATCGTGCATGTTTGGTACCCAAACTTCTTCATAGAAGTTCGGGCTTGGGATTGATGTTCTGAAGATTGTATTATTTTCCCTTATAACATGGTTATAAGGGAAAATAATAGCATTCTGAATACAGAATGCATAGTAAACCAGCGCTAGAGGGGTTAAAAAAAATAATAATAATAATTTAACTCGCCTCAGTCCACTTGATCACGAAGCCCGGCATCTCCTTGTGTCTCCTCTGCGCTGAACAGGACCTGGGGTGAGCTGCTCCATTAAATACAGGTTAAGGACCTTCGATGACGTCACTCCGGTCATCACATGGTACGTCACATGATCTTTTACCATGGTGATTCACCATGGTAAAAGACCATGTGATGACCGGAGTGATGTCATCGAAGGTCCTTAACCGGTATTTAATGGAGCAGCTCACCCCAGGTCCTGTTCATCAGCAGAGGAGACACAAGGAGATGCCGGGCTTCACAATCAAGTGGACTAAGGTGAGTTAAATTATTTTTATTTATTTTTTTAACCCCTCTAGCGCTGGTTTACTATGCATTCTGTATTCAGAATGCTATTATTTTCCCTTATAACCATGTTATAAGGGAAAATAATAATGATCGGGTCTCCATCCCGATCGTCTCCTAGCAACCGTGCGTGCAAATCGCACGGCATCCGTACTTGCTTGCAGATGCCATCCGATTTTAAACACACCCCATTCACTTCTATGGGGCCTGCCTCACGTCAAAATCGGACAATATAGAGCATGCTGCGATTTCAACTGAACGCACAAGTGATGCGTTAAAAACAACGCTCATGTGCACAGCCCCATAGAAATGAATGGGTCAGGATTTAGTGCGGGTGCCATACGTTCGCCGCACGGATCGCACCCGCACGGAAAACTCGCCCGTGTGAAAGGGGCCTTAGGGTCCCCGCTGCTTGTGTATCAGCAAGGCAGGGAAATGGCTGGGATTGCCTCCGAGTCAATTGCAGGGTGAGGCATGTCCTCACTGCAACCAATGACTGGTGCATTCACAGTCATTCCTTGCGTTACGAGAGAGTAGCAGAAGGCGGAGAGCAGCGGGATCCTCCACACCGCCAGAATGGCAGGGGAAGGACAAGGTGAGTGTAAGTTGTGTTAATTCTTTTAGAGCAACACGTCGAAGCTCCCTGCTGATTGATAAACTGCTAATGTCATGTTACTAACTGTATACTAAAACATCTTATTTTGTTTCTAAAAGCTCTTTAAGTTTGTGAACTTCAACAGAACCATGACTCAATTATCAACCACCATGTCTCGTTGTGCCAAGGACATCCTAGGTTTCTCCATCATGTTTTTCATCATATTCCTTGCCTACGCCCAGTTTGCCTACCTTGTGTTTGGTACTCAGGTTGATGACTTCAGTAGCTTCCAGGATTGCATGTAAGTATCTAACCCATCAGACTTTAGTTATACTCATCAGATGCCCGGACGTTTTTTATTCATCTCCAAAGTTAGGTACAGTTTAGGTGTTTTGGATGGAATTCATACGTGGACATGGCCTTGTTTTTCTTTCAGATTTATATCCGTGATTTAGTTAAATGGTTGTCCTAGTTACTACAGGGGAACCCCCTATCCACTAAATAAGGCAAGATTAACTGATCAGTGGGGGAGAACAGGGTCCCCATTCCCCTTGGGAGGTTATCATTGACCTTGATGGACAGATTACTGTTGTCTACTGCACTGTTCTGCCTGGAACGAAACTGGAAATCTGATGGACCCATTTTTAAAGTCAACTGTATTCATTAAATGAATCCGTTGTGAACCTTCTTGTAATGGAACCCAGGACATTAGTGTGAGCAAAGCCTTAGTCCTGTTTTGCAGACAAGAATAGGCATTTCTACAATGGTCCATTTTGCAGACAAGAATAGGCATTTCTACAATGGGCTGCCTGTTCCGTAAATTTCAGAAGGCACGCGGGCGGCTTCCGTGTCTTGCCGATCCGCAATCTGCGGACCGCAAAAGCAAAAAACTGAACAGTTGTGTGCATGAGGGTGAGAGGACATCATTTTAAGGGGTTCAAAACTTGGACCCAGATATTTTAAGGCTTATTTCACATTTGCCTTTACCATCTCCAGCAGGCTGTTCCAGCAGGGGAGCTGCCTGCTGGAGATGTCCGGTAGCTTCTGGCAGTGCCAGATCCAGACGCCCATTGGCCCCATTCACTATAATGGGGACCGGTGGAGATCCAGTCACAACCAGGGAAACATGCAGAGAAGCGGCCACATGAAAACGGCTGCACGCAGCACGTGTGGCCACATCGCCACCAGTCCCCATATAGTGATGCGTTTGCTTCCGGCAATGCCGGAACAGCCTGCCGGATCTCTTAAATGGACATGTTATATAATTTTTTTGCGGGGCTTCAGAACGGAGCAACGGATGCGGACAGCACATGGAGTGCTGTCCGCATCTTTTGCGGCCCCATTGAAGTGAATGGGTCCGTACCCGAGCCGCAAAAACTGCGGCTCGGATGCGGACCAGAACAACGGTTGTGTGCATGAGGCCTAACTGTGTGGATTTCTTGTATATTTAGAACCTTTTCATTATTTTTTTGCAATTTAATAACCGTAATTAACCATGCTTTGATTATTATATTGGTTCTTCATTTTAGTTTTACTCAGTTTCGTATTATTTTGGGAGATTTCAACTTCACTGAGATTGAGGAAGCAAATCGAATTTTGGGCCCCATATATTTTACATCTTTTGTGTTCTTTATGTTCTTCATCCTTTTGGTAGGTGATTTCATATTATCATATTTTCTTTTCTTTTTTTTTTTTTTGTTAAATAACTTTGGTTTATTATCCTATACTGGAATACCTCTATCAGTTTAATATACCATGTTGTATAGTACTTGTATTCTGACTTCACCTTTTGGCAGTGCACATACACCTCTGTTCACAGGGGATGTTTTATGATGGCCACATATGCAGAGTTACTGAATAGGATCCTCATTGGCAGGTTTTAAGTCTAAGATTTAGTGAACTGCTGGATTTTTTCCTCACATATATTTTGTGTCTGATAATGGTGAGATAGGCATTAATATGCTGTGTGTGTCCTTGTGCAGATAAAAAAGATGCCACTCTTCTGGAAGGGCTTTGTACAAGTTTTAGAAGTGTCGGCATTTGTGAGGTTAGACACTGATGTTAGAGGGCCTGGCTTGCACTGTCCACTCTAGTTAATCTCAGAGGTGGTCGATAGAGTTGAGATCAGGGCTGTGGAGGGACCAGTCAAGTTCTTTCACACCAGACTAACGCAACCATGCCTTGCCCAGGGTCAGAAAAGTTAGAAACTTAAAATTGTCCAAAACGTCTTGTTATGCCGAAGCATTAATATTTCCCTTCTCTGGAACTAAGGTACTTAGGCCAACCCCTGAAATACAACCCCATAGCATTATCCCTTCTCCACCTAACTTTACAGTTGGCACACACCAGTCAGGCAGGTGACATTCTCCTGGCATTCACCAATTCCAGACCCATCCATAGTGTGAGATAGAGGAGCACGATTCATCACTCCACAGAACACGTTTCCACTGCACCAGAGTCCATTGGTGCCCTGCTTTACACCACTCCATCTGACACTTGGTGATGTAAGTCTTGCATGTAGCTACTCTGTCATGGAAACCCGTCATGAAGCTCCTGCCACACAGTTTGTGTGCTGATTTTAACCGCCTCCCGACCGCCTAAAGCAGGATCGCGTTCCGGAGGCGGCTCACTCAGGCACAGTCACACATCTACGCGTCATCTCGCGAGACGCGAGATTTCCTGTGAACGCGCGCACACAGGCGCGCGCATTCACAGGAACTGCAGGTAAGCGAGTGGATCTACAGCCTGCCAGCGGCGATCGTTCGCTGGCAGGCTGTAGATGCGATTATTTATTTATTTTTTAAACCCCTAACAGGTATATTAGACGCTGTTTTGATAACAGCGTCTAATATACCTGCTACTTGGTCCTCTGGTGGTCCCTTTTGCTTGGATCGATCACCAGAGGACACAGGCAGCTCTGTAATAAGTAGCACCACACTACACTACACCCCCCCCCCTCCTGTCACTTATTAACCCCTGATCACCCCATATAGACTCCCTGATCACCCCCCTGTCATTGATCACCACCCTGTAAGGCTCCATTCAGACATTTTTTTTGTCACAAGTTAGCGGAAATTGATATATATATTTTTTTGTTTTTGTTTTTTTTTTTGGGTTTTTTTTCTTACAAAGTCTCATATTCCACTAACTTGTGACAAAAAAGAAAATCTCACATGAACTCACCATACCCCTCACGGAATCCAAATGCGTAAAATTTTTTAGACCTTTATATTCCAGACTTCTTCTCACGCTTTAGGGCCCCTAAAATGCCAGGGCAGTATAAATACCCCACATGGGGTAAATAAAATCTCACATGGGGGACTCAATTCGCCGAGGGGCACATTGAGTCCATGAAAGATTGAAATTTTTGTCCCAAGTTAGCGGAAAGGGAAACTTTGTTAGAAAAGACAAAAAAAAAATCAATTTCCGCTAACTTGTGCAAAAAAAAATAAAAAATCTTCTATGAACTCGCCATGCCCCTCATTGAATACCTTGGGGTGTCTTCTTTCCAAAATGGGGTCACATGTGGGGTATTTATACTGCCCTGGCATTTTAGGGGCCCTAAAGCGTGAGAAGAAGTCTGGGATCCAAATGTCTAAAAATGCCCTCCTAAAAGGAATTTGGGCCCCTTTGCGCATCTAGGCTGCAAAAAAGTGTCACACATGTGGTATTGCCGTACTTGGGAGAAGTTGGGCAATGTGTTTTGGGGTGTCTTTTTGCATATACCCATGCTGGGTGAGAGAAATATCTCTCTATAATGACAACTTTGAATAAAAAAATGGGAAAAGTTGTCTTTTAGAGAGATCTTTCTCTCACCCAGCATGGGTATATGTGAAAATACACCCCAAAACACATTGCCCAACTTCTCCTGAGTACGGCGATACCACATGTGTGACACTTTTTTGCAGCCTAGGTGGGCAAAGGGGCCCACATTCTAAAGAGCACCTTTAGGATTTCACAGGGCATTTTTAACACATTTGGATTTCAAACTTCTCACGCTTTAGGGCCCCTAAAATGCCAGGGCAGTATAACTACCCCACAAGTGACCCCATTTTGGAAAGAAGACACCCCAAGGTATTCCGTGAGGGGCATGGCGAGTTCCTAGAATTTTTTTAATTTTTGTCACAAGTTAGCGGAAAATGATGTTTTTTTTTTTTTTCTTACAAAGTCTCATATTCCACTAACTTGTGACAAAAAATAAAAACTTCCATGTACTCACTATGCCCATCACGAAATACCTTGGGGTGTCTTCTTTCCAAAATGGGGTCACTTGTGGGGTAGTTATACTGCCCTGGCATTTTAGGGGCCCTAATGCGTGAGAAGTAGTTTGAAATCCAAATGTGTTAAAAATGCCCTGTGAAATCCTAAAGGTGCTCTTTGGAATGTGGGCCCCTTTGCCCACCTAGGCTGCAAAAAAGTGTCACACATGTGGTATCGCCGTACTCAGGAGAAGTTGGGCAATGTATTTTGGGGTGTCTTTTTTTTTACACATGCCCATGCTGGGTGAGATAAATATCTTGGTCAAATGCCAACTTTGTATAAAAAAAAATGGGAAAAGTTGTCTTTTAGAGAGATATTTCTCTCACCCAGCATGGGTATATGTAAAAAGACACCCCAAAACACATTGCCCAACTTTTCCTGAGTACGGCGATACCACATGTGTGACACTTTTTTTTGCAGCCTAGGTGGGCAAAGGGGCCCACATTCCAAAGAGCACCTTTAGGATTTCACAGGGCATTTTTAACACATTTGGATTTCAAACTACTTCTCACGCGTTAGGGGACAGCCAATGGCAGACTGGAATGAGCCACCTTAGGGTGGGCATCAACCGCAATGCTAGGGAAGTTTGTCCTGTCTCCGCCTGCCATTGGCTGCTCTCTCCCCCCGACACCGGATGGGATGTTTTCATCAGTGTGCAGGGAGAAGCGGCGGTGCGGGGACCCGGAGCGGTGCTGGGAGTGGAGTAAGTATATTGCATGACTGGGTGCTGGATTTTATACACCTGTGGCAGTGGGACTAGATGAAACCTGAATTCTATGATTTAAGTGGCGTTTCCCAATACTTTTGTGCAGATAGTGGATACAGATTTTGCTCACGTTTGTACTTTTTGGCATTCTGTCAGGGAATCCATTATCTTTTATGATGAGCAATATGTTCTACAGCAATATTCTTGTTGTGAAAGCTAGAACACTGACTTCTGTCAGAATTTCTTACCATCTGATTTACAGATCTGTCATAGCTGTAATGACATTCATGTTATTTTGTGCCTCTGTGTATGAAAAGCAATCCCTGTGCATGTGTTTTATTAATACATTTTTTATTTAACAGAACATGTTTTTAGCGATCATCAGTGACACCTATTCAGAAGTCAAAACTGATATGGCTCAGCAAAAGAGTGAAATGGAACTGGCCGATCTCATTAAAAAGGTTAGACTTTACTATGGAATTGTTCACCATTACTCTGCTGGAATAATGTTTAGTGGAACTTTCTGGTGTGACTGGAATTACAGCCGACCTCCATAGTTAGTGAGCTCTATCATTAAGAGGGGGTGATGGTTATCAAGTTATCCCTGATCTACAGGATAGGCAATAACTATAACATTGGAGGAGGGTTAACAGCAGAGACAGGATTTAGCAGCCATGAGCTGTTTTTGGCGCTCTCATAGAAAATGGGACATGCTAGCGGAAAACACTGACAAATGGGTTGTTCAGAGTGTGCCCATCATAAGTGCTCACTGGCATCATAAACAGGGCCGGCCTTAGGTGTTCAGGCGCCCTGTGCGAGTTAACCTTGTGGCGCCCCCCCCCCCCCCCTCAAAAAATAAAATATTGTGTGGCACAATATATGTATAACAAACATATTTCACATGAAAACTTACAGTTACTTGGCTTGGCCCTTGGGGATCTCAGACGCCACTTCCACACTTTGGCCGCGGGCTCGGCGGAGCTGATGAGGTGTTTTATTCTAATGAGAAAGATTTCATAATAAGTATTTGGAGAAGGGGCAGAGGGATAGCAGAGCAGGGAGAGGCTGGTGCTTCTACTAGGGGGTCATACCATGGGGGAGTAATAAAGCCCACCATAATGCCCCCCCCCCCCCCCCAGTAGTAATAATTCTCCTTATAATGTGACAGTGCAAAAAATACCCCCTTGTAATGCCCCCATTTGAGCTAATGTCCTCATAGTGCCCCCATAATGTGCCAGTATAAAATACCCCTATATAGTGCCCCTAGTAAATGACCCCATAGTGCTCCACACCCTCCTTCCTCCTAGTGCCCCCCATAATGTACCAGTATAAAATGCTCCAGTAGATGCCCTCAGTGTCCCCCATAATTTGCAAGTATAAAATACCTCTTCTTAGTGCCCCCCGTAGATGACCCCATAGTACTCCTCTCCCCCCTTCCCCATAGTACCCACCATAATGTGTCCCAGTATAAAATTGTACTGTACAGAGAGCCCATATAAAATACACCTTCTTTGTGGCCTCAGTAGATGCCCCTATAGTGCCCCCAATCATGTGCCAGTATTAACAGGCCCCCCCTGTGCCAGTAATAATAGCCCCCTATGCCAGTAATAGCAGCCCCCAGTAATAACAGCCCCCAGTAATAAGAGCCCCTCTGTGCCAGTAATAACAGCCCCCAGTAATAAGAGCCCCTCTGTGTCAGTAATAACAGCCCCTCTGTGCCAGTAATAACAGACCCCAGTAATAACAGCCCCCCCCCCTTTGCCAGTAATAACAGCCCCCCCCCCCCCCCTTTGCCAGTAATAACAGCCCTCCCTTTTGCCAGTAATAACAGCCCCCGCCAGTAAAAGTATTGTACATAATAAAAAAAAAATTTTAAAACACATACTTACCTCCATGTCAGTGATGCGATGCAGGCCTCTTCTGGCCTGTGTCCCACGCTGTATGGCTCAGGCGGCGCGATGACGTCATCGCGCCGGCCTCTGATAGGCTGCCGGCCTAGTGCCTGCAGCCTATCAGAGGAAGGGAAAGGGACACGCCTCTCCCTCCCCTACCGCAGCACAGGCAGGCATCTGTATCGCTGTCCTGAGGACGGCGATACAGATGACTGGAGATGAGCGCTTCCACAATGGAAGCGCTCATCTCCCTGTGCCCAGCCGCCGCCATTACACTGCGAGCTGTCGGCCGCCAGGCGCCCCTGTTGCTATGGCGCCCTGTGCGGCCGCACAGCCCGCACACCCCAAAGGCCGGCCCTGATCATAAACATGCCTTTCAGTCAAATAAAACATTGGGGGTCATTTACTAAAGACCAGCGCTTCACATATGGGTCTTATTCCCTACACACTGCAGCCATATTACCCCAGCACTGGTCTCTCTGCGCAGCAGTCCCCCGGTGCACAGCGACTGTTATGCAGCACCGGTCTCCTGGCTCCAGTGGTGTGCAGCCGCTGGATACCATTTCTTTGTGAACTAAAGGACCTGATATGACGTTATGCCCTGTGACTAGGGTTGTCACAATACCAACATTTGAATTTGATTTTGATCCCATAAAAAAGTATTGCGATACTCTATACCATTTAATACCGCGCAAAAGAAAAATAAAACTCCAAAAAAGCTGTGTGCATTCAGCATTTTATGGAACATCCAGCCCATAATAGAACAGTCCTACCCTATTTTTTGAAGGGGGACAAGGTGTAAAAAAAATGGCAAATTGTGTGTTATTTATTTCTTAATATCTGTTATGCGTCACTGCAAAGGAGATATATATTATATTATATATATATTAATTTTTTTTTTTTTTTATAGTTTGGACTTTTTGGGATGTGTCTATACCTTTTATATGTTTATTGGCCACTGCGCCACCAATGATTATAATACTGCCGGGGGGGGGGACTGTTGGACCCAGGTGCAGCATCTGAGGGGTTAATTGACGTGTCATCTAGCATCTAGGGTAAGAGCAATGACAAAATGCAAAAGTGACCAAAACAGCCAAAAAGGATGACAACAGAGAACTGGTGTGTGGTCACCACCTGGACTGGTTGATTTCACAGAAGTGTGATTAACTTGGAGTTGCATTCTGTTGTTTAAGTGTTCCCTTTATTTTTTTTGGCAGCGTATTATTATTATTATTATTATTATTATTATTATTATTATTATTATTATTATTATATATTTTTTTTTTTTTTTTTTTTTTTTTCTCACTCCTATCACAAGAAATGGCTATTTTTGTCCGCAATACAGGCAAAAATAGGACATGGTTTTAGGGCAGTTTTACATGAGCATATTCAATTCTGGAAACATGCTCCATGTAAGAGCAGTATTCCGGGGTCTAAACGCTGTTCCTGCCTGACCTTGGATCTGCTGAACTGTACTCGTAGAATGCCATGAGTACAATTCAGTATATAAATGGTCAGGCAGGAATTCACATTGTTATAAATCATTAGAAAGCGGTAAGCTTGTGTTATTGGAGCAGTATTCAGCCTAGGAAATACTGCTCTCACATGGAGCATGTTTCCAGTACTGGAAACATTTGTGTGAAATTGCACTTAAAAGAAATTTCTTATTTCTGTGATTTCTGGTTACTACCTGTTGGTTTCTACCAGTTGCTCCTATTGCTTGCATAGAAACTGATTAGCTCAGGATCGGGTATAGTCTGTGTAGGTGGAGCTCACACATTTGGCTTATTGTCCACCTCCTAGTGGCAGCAGCCATACCCACTGTCTTCTGTGTCCATCAGTGAACACGGAGAACAATATTTTACTGGTAAATAAGGCTACTTTTACATCTGCGTTTTTGCTGGATCCAGCAGGGAACAGCAAAAACGCATCCGTCATGATAATAAAACCAAAATAAAAGGGAGGCAGGACAGCACGCCAGATCTAATTAGTTGTGGGTGCATGTCTCCAGGGAGACTGGTGAGTTCCCCCACAAGGATCAGAAGATCAGGAACACGGAAAGAGTCTGATGGAGACAGCACGTCCTCAAGTGAAGCTTTATTCCAGATGCTACGTTTCGGCCTAAGAAGCTTGAAAAAGGCCTCTTAGGCCGAAAGGTAGCATCTAGAATAAAGCTTAACTTGAGGATGTGCTGTCTCCATCAGACTCTTTCCGTGTTCCTGATAATAATACAACCGGATACGTTCATAATGGATTCAGAGGTTGTATTATCTCTAAAGTGACAAAGATGGATCCAGTACTAAAACCACCGTAAATCAATGGGCTCCGGATCCATTTTCTTTTGTGTCCGAGAAAACAGATCCAGCACCATTGACTTACATGGTTTTTGAAGCCGGATCCTTCTTGATCAGTATCCCATGATGCACACAAAAAGGCTGCTTGCAGCATTTTTCTGTCTGGCATGGGAACGCAACCAAACGGAACAGAATGCACTCCGTTTCGTTCAGTCTTGTTCCCATTGACAATGAATGGGGACAAAACTGAAGTGTGTTCCTCCGGTTTTGAGATCCTATGATGGATCTCAATACCGGAAAGGAAAAACACAGATGTGAAAGTAGCCTAACAAGAAATCCTCCTGTTCACACATATGTGTTTAATATTTCCAGGGGTGTAGTAAAGCAATGGTGAAACTGAAGCTCAAGAAAACTGCAGTGGATGATATATCAGAGAGCCTCCGTCAAGGAGGTGGGAAGCTGAATTTTGATGAACTAAGACAGGACTTAAAAGGGTAAGATTATTTCTTTACTAAAATGCATGTTTACTCTACTGTCACATTTGGTAATGCAGTAGCTCCATTTTTTTTTTACATTTTAGTGTGTATTCTAGTCTGTATTGGAATTCTATTTTGGAATAAATGTTTAAATTTACAAACTTGTGTAGGAAACACACCTGCTAATATTACCTAAAAATTTAATATTAAAAAGACTGGTCTTAAAGAGGTTGTCTTGGATTTTGATATTGATAGTCTATACCCAGGATAGGCCATCAAAATCTCATTGGCAGGGGTCTGACCCTCCGCACCCCTGCAGATCATCTGTTACCTTGTAAATCTGGCACAAGAACTACAGTCCCATCCATTGTGTAGTGGATGGAGCTGGTAACTGCAGCGCTGCTCCCATTAACCACCTTAACAGTTTTGCCCGAGTTCTGCTCGGGCTTTGGGAAAAGCATTTAACTGTTCAGCCTAAGCCCAGCTCGGGCAGTAAGAGGGAGGGGAGGGATGCTTGATATCTCTGGATTGGTAGCAACTAGAGCAGGCATCCTCAAACTGCGGCCCTCCAGCTTTAGCATAACTACTACTCCCAGCATGTCAGAACAGCCTACAGGTATCGACCTACAGCAGGGCATTGTGGGAGTTGTAGTTTTACAACAGCTGGAGGGCCGCAGTTTGAGGATGCCTGGACTAGAGACATGATCCTGGTATTGTTTGAAAGCTGACATTCCATTCCCAGCATTAGCACATCATTAGCAGGAGATATTGCTGTTAGAAATCGAGTCAGGAATAAACCAGTAAAATTTGCTTTTACTTTTACTTTCAGCTGCATTCACTGCCATGCCGATTTCTTACAGCGATAGTTTCCTATGTAGTAAATATAATGTTGTTACTGGTCCTTAAGACTAAAATGAGTTATGTCACTAAAGGGTTAAAGATGCAATTACTAAGTAATTAACCCTGCGCTGCCGCTCTTACAAATGTCACTTGTGTCTTTACTACCCTGATTTACTCAGGGAGCCGCTGCTGGTTCTCCGTGAGGTCCCTGTCTACTAGAATTTACAAGGATAATTGGATCTCTGCGCTGGACAAGACACTTGCGATGTAGTAGAGTTAACACTCGCGCTTTATGAGACGTGTTATCTAAACTAAATGCGTTAAGCAAACACCTTCAACGGCTTTTCAATGTCTTTTGTCTCAAGATAACGCGATGAGTTAAGAAATTTGAGTTAAGAACTTGCCTGCTACATCTGTAGTAACACTTTAGGTATACTCTCTGACCTGTATTGTACATATAAGTATAGTCTCAACTTAATCCTTTTCTTTTCCGTTGATCCAGTGTATTCGGCTGCCGTTTCAGGATTCAATGTAGACAATAAAGTGTATTCTTTCTGCTCCACAGCACTCTGTTCTGCTAAAGATGCAATTGTTTCCCCATAGTTGTGACCAACAAGATTATCATCCATAGAAACTGCAATGACTTCACTTCTTTATTAAATCCCACTTTAAAGGGAACCTGTCACCGGGATTTTGTGTATAGTGTGAAAGTAGCCTCAGACGGATCCGTCCAGACTTTACATTGAAAGTCAATGGGGGACGGATCCGTTTGAAAATTGAGCCATAGTGTGTCATATTCAAACGGATCCGTCCCCATTGACTTACATTGTAAGTCTGGACGGATCCGCCTGCCTCCGCACGGCCAGGCGGACACCCGAACGGAGGCTGAACGCTGCCAGACTGATGCATTCTGAGCGGATCCGCGTCCACTCAGAATGCATTAGGGCTGGACGGATGTGTTCGGGGCCACTTGTGAGCCCCTTTAAACGGAGCTCACAAGTGGACACCCGAACGCTAGTGTGAAAGTAGCCTAAGTAGGCAAATTATACCACAAATCCCCTTTTTTGCGAGAATTTAAAGTGGACCCCTTGTGTAAAGTATACCTGATGAGTAAAGCGTACCTACAGAGCTCTGATTTTGTACAGAGCAGTTTTTTACCCGAAGGAACACTGCCCATACACTGCTGTATATAGTTCCCACTTCTCATCCTCCTAGTGCTGGAAGCCACCAGCATTTATTGGTTTGGAGCAACAGAGGAACGCTGCTTTGTACTAAGTGACCTCAGCTCCATAACCGTATCTGGTCTGTCAGGAAAACAGTCTGAACCATTTATGTAGCTTGTTTCTTGTAGACATTTTAGTGCTTGTGCATTCTTAAAGGATTGAAATGTTTGTCGTTTTTATCTGTTCAAACTTTGTTTTCTTCCAGAAAAGGCCATACTGATGCAGAAATTGAGGCTATTTTTGCCAAATATGACCAAGATGGTGACCAGGAGCTTACAGAACATGAACACCAGCAGATGCGGGATGATTTGGAGAAGGAGAGGGTGAGCATGAGCCATAGTGTTTTTTTTTTTTTTTTTTTTGTTTTGTTTTGTTTTTGTTTGTTTTTTTGCTTTGCCCTGACAAAAATTCGATTTTATAGTTACCTATAGTGTATTTTCACCTTTAGTGAACCTTTTGTATATTTAGTGGAATATCATGGGATCTATATATGGAAGTTATTATTAAGGGGTATTTTTTTATTTTGATCAGTGGGAGTCTGGGGACAGATGGCTAAAACAAGGGGGCAGAAGCGCACAACTGAGCTTCTTTACGTCCGCCCCACTCTGCGAGCATAGACTTTCTGTGACCACTGCTCACTCCACTCTCTGAGGAGCAGTTCCTCACCCTTATTTTAGGGTAGCATCAGGACAATCCCTCACCTCATCAAAACATCGGACTCCCATAGTGTAGTGACACGTCAAACAACTCGCGTAATGGAATTGCAGTCACAGAGAAATCACATCTTTGTATACATGAACAGAATACAACCATCTTAATAGAAGGCACATAGTTCACAAATCTGTGGACATATTCTGCTATCTTTTATTTGACTGTAGCATGGATATGCAGCTGCACGTTACAACTGCCTGCCTATCGGTGTTTCAAGTCAACCTGCCTAAAGAGGTGCCCAGAATTAGATAAACATGGTTGCTTTCTTCCCAAAACAGCGCCATACCGGTTTGTGTCTGGTATGGCAGCTTATCCACATTCATTTCAATAGAGCAGAGCTACCATTAGGCCATGGACAAGTGTGGAGTTGGTTTTGGAAGCAAGCAGACCTGTTTTTCTTAGCCTGTACACCCCGTTACATGCAGCTTGATCTCACCAGGCTACACCAGTGTCAAATCATGACCATACACAGGGGTGTGGAAATAAATAAAAAAACTACTTGTCAAAGGACTAAAGTGGGGGCTCAATCTACTTGTCCCTCATGACCATCTACTTGTCCTGAACTTATACTAACGTTATACTGTATGGGGCAGGGGCCACAAGGAGACGTTATGCTGTATGGGGCGGGGGCCACAAGGAGACGTTATGCTGTATGGGGGCAGGGCCACAAGGAGACGTTATGCTGTATGGGGGCAGGGCCACAAGGAGACGTTATGCTGTATGGGGGCAGGGCCACAAGGAGACGTTATGCTGTATGGGGGCAGGGCCACAAGGAGACGTTATGCTGTATGGGGGCAGGGCCACAAGGAGACGTTATGCTGTATGGGGGCGGGGGCCACAAGGAGACGTTATGCTGTATGGGGGCGGGGGCCACAGGGTGACGTTATACTGTGCGGGGGCAGCCGCTTGGTGACGTTATACTGTATGGGGCACTAGGGCAGCCCCAAGGTGACGTTATACTGTATGGGGGCCACAAGGAGACATTATAGTTTATCAAGTGCCACATGCAGTGCAGATTGCAGGCAGGGCCAGAGCCTCAGAAGACAGACAGCACAACCTTTATTTCTGACACCCCTGCAGATGAGCGTTCCTCCCGGAGCCTGTCCACATCGCAGCTCCCGGCCTGACCTGCAAGCGCTGACTGGGATCACATAGCATTATACTGATTTATGATGCTATGTAACCCTTACAGTTCTGGAATGTGTTGGATAACACTGACATCATTACCGGTAGTAATGAAAAAACGCATTGCGCAGGGCAAGGGGGAGCATCAGAGCAAGAAATGGCAAATTAGTAAAGAAGAGGTTATGTCTGGGTTCACCTCTGAACCCAAACAACCCCTTTTAAAGTGGGTTTCCCATGATTAATATATAAAATTAAAAGCAAACATCAGTACATGACAATCTGTAGCTAGAACCAGCCCTGTACTGCACATAGGTCCAGAGATCTCCCCATTCACTGCTCCAATTTCTCTGCTAGCTTATCTTCAGCCTGGCAGTTGAGGGATGTGTCTTCTCTGCTGCAGCTAAGTGGGCATGTCCATGCTCTCCCTATCCCAGCTCAGGAGGAAGTTGAAGGATGAAACTGAGCATGTGCGGCCATCTCAGTGAGCCGGACAAAGAAATGAGAAAAAAACAAACAGCAGGCGGCGCTACACAGATACATTTTATTAAAATAACTCGTTGGCTATACAAAATTATTTACATCTAGGTGCTGGTTTTCAAAACTGTCAAATATTTTTCGTATGACAACCACTTTTAATGGGGAAAACCGCAGAATAAAGCTTCAGTGATAGGTCTGCTTTAGTTTCTATGATCAGCCATCAGTAGCTGCTTGTTTGTTTCCTACAAGGAGGACCTGGAGCTGGACCGGGGCTCTCTGCCTCGTCCCATGAGCAGTCGTAGCTTCCCACGCAGTCTGGATGACTCTGAAGAGGATGATGATGAGGACAGTGGACACAGTTCTCGCAGGAGGGGTAGCAGCTCAAGTGGGGTCTCTTATGAAGAATTCCAAGTGTGAGTGCACCTTACCTATTTGTGTGATCATTTTCTCTATTTTAAAAAGGTTTAAAGTATAACTGTTGTTCAGGTCATTTTTCAGAATAACCTTTCATCTGTGAGTACATGAGAAATAACACTTTCTGGTCAATTATGACTTGAATTTTGCACTTTAGCAATTCTTCCCTTTGCGATGTATCGAATTGTAATTTTTTTTCTGAGCTGATGGGTGGAGACTAGCTGGGATCATGTCTGCCCAGACACTATGCATGAAGAAACATGGACTTGTTCCTAACTCTTTGTAGCACACTCTCAGAAGCAGCAGCAGCAGTAATGGAGTACATTACCCGCAGTACTGAGCAGTTTAGATGTAAACCTAGCAGTAAACGGCAATCTCTCTGTTTGTGTGCCTCTGCCTGTCTCCAGCAGCTCCTCCCTGCTTCTCCTCCCTTTTACCCTCTTCATAGATTTCTATACAATCTGATCCTTCAGTGAGCAGGCAGCCCATCTTCACTGAATACTAATTTGAGCAGTGAAGGAAAAGAGAGGAAGCTATCTTTGATAAGATATACAGTTGCAAGAAAAAGTATGTGAACCCTTTGGAATAATATGGATTTCTGCACAAATTGGTCATAAAATGTGATCTGATCTTCATGTAAGTCTCAACAATCACAGTCTGCTTAAACTAATAGCACACAAAGAATTAAATGTTACCATGTTTTGATTGAACACGCCATGTAAACATTCACAGTGCCGGTGGAAAAAGTATGTGAACCCTTGGATTTAATAACTGGTTGAACCTCCTATGGCAGCAATAACTTCATCCAAACGTTTCCTGTAGTTGCAGATCAGACGTGCACAACGGTCAGGAGTAATTCTTGACCATTGTCCTTTACAGAACTGTTTCAGTTCAGCAATATTCTTGGGATGTCTGGTGTGAATCGCTTTCTTCAGGTCATGCCACAGCATCTCAATCGGGTTGAGGTCAGGACTCTGACTGGGCCACTCCAGAAGGTGTATTTTCTTCTGTTTAAGCCATTCTATTGTTGATTTACTTCTATGCTTTGGGTCGTCGTCCTGTTGCAACACCCATCTTCTGTTGAGCTTCAGCTGGTGGACAGATGGCCTTAAGTTCTCCTGCAAAATGTCTTGATAAACTTAGGAATTCATTTTTCCTTCGATGATAGCAATCCGTCCAGGCCCTGACACAGCAAAGCAGCCCCAAACCATGATGCCCCCACCACCATACTTCACAGTTGGGATGAGGTTTTGATGTTGGTGTGCTGTGCCTCTTTCTCCACACATAGTGTTGTGTGTTTCTTCCAAACAACTCAACTTTGGTTTTATCTGTCCACAGAATATTTTGCCAGTACTGCTGTGGAACATCCAGGTGCTCTTGTGCAAACTGTAAATGTGCAGCAATTTTCTTTTGGACAGCAGTGGCTTCCTCTGTGGTATCCTCCCATGAAATCCATTCTTGTTTAGTGTTTTACGTATCGTAGATTCGCTAACAGGGATATTAGCATATGCCAGAGACTTTTTGTTAGTCTTTAGCTGACACTCTAGGATTCTTCTTCACCTCATTGAGCAGTCTGTGCTGTGCTCTTGCAGTCATCTTTACAGGACGGCTACTCCTAGGGAGAGTAGCACCAGTGCTGAACTTTCTCCATTTATAGACAATTTGTCTTACCGTGGACTGATGAACAGCAAGGCTTTTGGAGATACTTTTATAACCCTTTCCAGCTTTATGCAAGTCAACAATTCTTAATCGTAGGTCTTCTGAGAGCTCTTTTGTGCGAGGCATCATTCACATCAGGCAATGCTTCTTGTGAAAAGCAAACCCAGAACTGGTGTGTGTTTTTTATAGGGCAGGTCAGCTGCAACCAACACCTCCAATCTCATCCCATTGATTGGACTCCAGTTGGCTGACTCCTCACTCCAATTAGCTCTTGGAGATGTCATTAGTCTAGGGATTCACATACTTTTCCACCTGCACTGTGAATGTTTACATGGTGTGTTTAATAAAAACATGGTAACATTTAATTCTTTGTGTGTTATTAGTTTAAGCAGACTGTGATTGTCTATTGTTGTGACTTAGATGAAGATCAGATCACATTTTATGTCCAATTTGTGCAGAAATCCATATCATTCCAAAGGGTTCACATACGGTACTCTTTCTTGCAACTGTATTACAAAGTTTCCATTATTTGCCTGTACTATTCATCTATGAAAAAATGAAATGACAGTTACTGTTTATTACTTTAAAAGCTAGCGTGATCATTGATAGGAATTGTTGCTTTGTACAAAGGTGAGAAGAATTTTACTTTAACTGTTTGCAGAGGAAGCTGCCTACAAAGTGCTGGGCATACAGATTCTAATGGCTTGTATAAAACCATATGTAATAAAGCCTCATCATCGAACAGACCCCCTGAGATGTCCTTTAAACAATCCTGATTATTTTGTGTTGGACATCTTTACCTTTGCAGGTCTCATTGTTGCACCTAATGCCTGTGATGTAGGCCCTGACTGCACATGATGTATAATAGACTGTGTAATGCTTTCCTTTTAGTCTGGTTAGGAGAGTTGATCGGATGGAACACTCTATTGGAAGTATTGTGTCCAAAATTGACGCAGTGATTGTTAAGCTGGAAGCCATGGAAAGAGCCAAAATGAAGCGCAGAGAGGTCCTGGCAAGACTTCTGGATGGAGTCACAGAGGTATGCATTTCATCCTATTTTGTGTAAGTAATAAATACTGGGAGGATTTATCAAAATCGGGGTAGGTTGTATACCTAGCAGCAATACCACTTCATTTTGTTGATATTGTGTTTACCTTGTCATGTTCTATATCCAACTGTCCACAAATTTAGGTTTTTATTTTTTTTTATTGGTCTTTTTATTTTTTTCGTCTGTGCCTATGAAATTAAGTTACAGGTAGTGTTAGTTTCATGACTTGGATCCCTGGTGGGGGATAGGAGTGATAGCCCTGGCCCCTAACTAGGCTTCTACTATTAATATTGTTGTTAATGGTAATACTAATATTAATGTTACCTGATACTCTCAACCCTCTAAGAATGACACGAGACCCTTCCTACACCCCTATTCCAACCTTGATTATTTTTATTAAAGGGAAACTATCTGGAGCTTCATGCCTCAGAGTCACAGGCAGCATGAAATCTCAAAAAGCTCCCTCATTAGGCCTCATGCACACAATTGTATTCTCAGTCCACATTTTTTGCAGATTGAATGTAGATCTGTTCATTCCTATGGGGCCACAAAAAATGCTGCAAACTATACATCATGTCCTATTCTTGTCTTTTTTGCAGACAGAAATAAGCATTTCTAAAATGGGGCCTACCAACCTCATCCGTATTTTGTGGATCTGCAACTTGCGGACCACAAAACAGATACGATCGTGTCCAGGAGGCCTTACAGAGAGCTATGTTTTATTCTGACACACTGCAGCATTTTAGAGAAAACATGGTTTAAAAACAAGTCTGAAATGGAGAGAAGAGTAATCTAGGCGGCCACCTGGTAGCTTTGCATGATAGGTCTACCCATATATGCAAAAAAAGTAAGACCTGTCAATCAAGCCAAGCTGCGTGGGGAGAAATCCGCAGGGAGAGGTCCTTATGGCTCTTCTTTCAACTCATTATTTCAGCGAATATATTTCAGAGTTGTAAAAGTCATCTAAAAGGAAAAGAGAAGTAGTAACCTGATTTGGTGACTACATTGCCGTTACACCTAGACGCTATGCTTTCTCTGCAACTGCTGCGCCCTCCACTTTAATTGACATGGCCAGGCAGTGTAAATTTGATCACCCCTGGCCCTGTCAATCAAAGGGAGGGTGGGGGGGGGGGGGGGGGGAGCAGTTGCAAAGAGAGCATAGCATCTATGTATAATGGCAACGCCCCCGTTGCTCTTGGAGGTGCATTTGCATATATTTATACATCATTTTTCTCAGTGCGGGTACATATGAACATGGGACCAACACAGATGCCTTCAGCTGCCAAGTACACATGTAACAGGTCTGCCAGTTTTATAGGTACAAATCTGCTGACAGATGCCCTGTAATGGGAGGCTGCACTGCTGTTCTTGCAGTTGCTGATTATTGCCGTGATCGTGCCAAGAACGGACATGTCCATTCTTGGCGCGGTCATGGCAATAAACCACGACCTCCCTTTGAAAACAAAATGAGGCCAATTCTCTAGGGACACCTGAATGATTTTTGGCTCGGAATCTGTGCTAAATTCTTACATATAAGATGCTACATGAATGGGGCCTTACAGTATAAGTTTATGCTTGTGAATTTTACTTTTTCTTTTTGATCTTTATGTTCCTGTTTCTTTGCCACCTAGGATGAAAGGCTTGGCCGAGATACTGAAATGCATAGAGAACAAATGGAGCGCCTGGTGAGAGAAGAATTGGAGAGATGGGAATCCGATGACACTGCGTCCCAAATGAGCCACCGTTTGGGGACTCCTAGTGAAACCAATGGCCAGGCACGCCCCAGGAGCTCACGCCCTCCCTCCTCACAGTCTACAGAGGGCCTTGATGGAGGAGGAGTGGCCACCAGTGTTTCAAATAGCCAGGTCTAGAATAACATCTGATGCACAGCTGGGTGTGTAGGTTAGAGGTACTGAATTATGGCTTCTCAGTTTCAGGCTAACAGATAGAGAACTGCAGTTTGCCTGAAGGCTAGGGCGACACTGGTCGCCGCCAGGATCGCTGAGTAGCGGTGATCCCAAAGAAATGGGATTTCTTGCGACTGCCGCTCCCATCCTATTGATTTCTATAGGATCACTGCTGCTCAGCGATCCTGGTTGTGACAGGTGTCGTGCAATTGGTGTCACCGTGTAGCCCTAGCCTAAGGCCGCTTTACACATTGGACTATTTCCAGCTGAACCCACCATTTTTGTCAGAATTAGCTGCCAATATGTGTGGGGTGCTTTTAGTTCTGGCCAAACAGATGAATTCAGATGAGAGGAAACAGGCCGGTTGAATTTCTATTCCCGATCCTTTTGTCCTCCTAGGAGATGAGCTGCCACCACAGGTGTCTGGCAGTAGCTTTCTCCTCTCTCCCCACTGAAAGCCCATTCAGTCAGGAGAGATACGGTAGTTGTGAGCTGAACAACCTACAGCTATTGAAGGCACATGGGCACCCTAAGACTGATCAGTATCTTACTAAAGTGGTACAACCAAACGCACAATAGTCACCGGGTTTTCAGCACAGTAGATTATATCGATCACCACAAATAAATGGCCCAATGGTGATGTATGATTTTAACCTCCTGCTTCCCATCTCAAGTATTTTTTATTAGGAAGGCATTAGATGAATACAGAAATGATACAGTGCTTATGTAAATGTGCAGCTTATGTTCTCACCTTGCACACCAATGAGTAAACCACTTTATTTTATAGAGAATACTAAGCCAGGGCAGGATTGTCAGTAACAGGAACAGAAAATTACTTGTAGGTGTCTCTTTCATGCTGCATGTTATAGGTTTAGGGATATGAGAGCGTTGTGTTTCAGATCCACTCCCTTCAATTTCATTAGGCAAAGTGTGACTGCAGCAAGCCTTTACAAAGAACGGACAAAACAAGGCCATGGTAAATATCTAAGGGCATAGTGTTAGAAATGACTGGGAAATAGTACCTTTTATGGCCAGCACCATGGGTTGGTAAGAGATGTAGCAGAACTGAATATGGCATTGGGCAGAACCCATCATGGTAGCGTTATCTGTGGTTTTCCTTATGAAAAAGTAAGCCTGAGATACTGGGGCAGATTTGCTTATAATGTTATGCTTTGCACAGTTTAAATAGGATATCCTGGAAAAGATAATGATGACTTATCCTCAAGATAGGACATCATGATCACATCCGTGGGGGTCCAAGTCCCAGTATCCCCGCCGATCAGCTGTTTCAGGGAACCACTGTGCTCACTAAGGCTATGGTGAGCGATGCAAGGCTCCTGTCAGCTTTCCAAGGACAGCGCCGTTCATCGTATAGTGGTTGTGCTTGGTATTGCATCTTGGCCCCATTCACTTCAATGGGGGCTGAGCTGTAACTATGCCATGTGACCGATGTACAGTGATGTCACTGGCTAGGAAGAGTCTGAATCGCTCAAGGCCTCTTTTAACAACTGACTGGTGGGGTACCGGGTGTTACCCCTGCACATCTGATACTGATGATTTTATGCCTCATTCACATGTCTGTGATTGTGAGCCAAAACCAGGTGCGACTCTAAACACAGAACAGGTGCAGATCTTTCCATTATTCCTGATCTCTGTGGAGGCTCGGCTCCTGGTTTTGGCTCACAATCACTGACCAAAACACTGACGTGTGAATGAGGCTTGACCCTGAAGATAAGTCATACATGTCTTTACCTGGATCACCCCTTTTAGCATATGACTCTTAATAAATTCTTAATGCTAGAATAATAGAACTTTATAAATTTGGAGTGTCGTAAATCCTGCATCAAATTTAAACTAAAATTATGTCTGCGCCAAAAAAAAAAAAAGTCTCTTTATGCACCTGTAAAATTCTGGCGCCAGGTGGCACATTTAGAACATGCCCCTTTTTTGCAAAATCACACCCACTTGTTGGGAGTTAAATACTTAGAAAATTGTGTAAAACAGTAAAAAATTTAAGCAACCAATAACTTTATTTTAGATTGTTTTGGCTTAAAACCCTCTCTGGGTTGTACGTATGTAAATACATGATGAATTTAGCTCTGCTACATCTGTTACTCGCCTGTACGTGTGTGTTCTGTACTCCAGGTTCAGGTGTGCTAAAGGCTCTGTTCATGTTACTCCTGTATCTACACTGTTTTAGCAAAACAGAATGGTACATCTGAAATATATTTGCATCAGTTTTTGTTCGTAGGGTAATGTATAAAAGAAAAAAAAACTCCAACAGAGAAGAATAGCACAGTCTATACTATACATACATGTGTGAACCAGTTCTAACATAATCGGGCGTAAAAACAGGTGATCTGGAGCTTGTGTATAATTTTTGTATTTGTTTTTTTTAATTCTAGAGCAGCTATAAATCTTAAGGACATGTTAACACAACAGATTTAAAAAACACTCAAACTCAGAGCAGAACTGCACTGATTAAAAAAAAAATGCAAAATTTTCCCACTGAAATGAGTTGGGTGCATTTTTTGCCTCCAATTCCATGCAGAAAACACCAACAAAAAAAAATCTGTGTGAACGTGCCCCAATAGCAGGGTTGAGCAATCATCTTGGGTTCTGTGCATTAGCGATATACTGTATTTAGTGCCATGGATGGTCTGATCCTCTCCTGTGAGATCAGGAAAGCCTTTAGGGAATACTTTCCCGAGTTTGCAAGATTTAAGGTTCATATGTAGAAGTGTATTAGAGCCTTAGAGTGGATTCACACGTGGTGTAATTTTACACTATAGAAACATTTGGCACACACAATGTTTTCTCCATGTGCGCTGTTCTAAATATGGAACAGATTCCCCCCTGCTATTGCTCTGTGGTGACTATATAGGGGATAACTAACAGATTCTGGGACCCCCACCGAATGGAGTGTGAGGTCAAGCTTTCTCTACGAGACCTCCAGAGATAAGAGTTCAGCATTTATCTATTTCCAGCAGTCCCATAGAGAGTAAATACAGGAACCCTGTCCTAATGGATTCTTAAGCCTGTAATACTGCCGCCGATTGCAAATGCTCGTTCATCGGGCAATCCAAATCTTTTGACGCATAAAAAATAATAATTATCATTTGCAGGTGGCAGACCGTGGTGTAGTAATCATGATCTGTTGCCGGCAACATTTAATTACTCTGTTCAGATGTAAGGAACATGTCTTCAGGGATAAAGTGTACTGGCATGAGGATTATTGACACTATTAGACGGAATGATTTTCACATTGCCCAGCGGTCACAGACATTATACTAATTGTGTAACACGTTGTTACTATTTTATATTAACAAACTTCATCTTGAAGTGCTTAAAGTTTCATGGATATCCGTGTAAGTTTTACCATTCTGCTCAAGTGTGAGAATTTGCTATATATAAACTAGAACTTTCTGAATCACGTAAGCTAGATTGTATCTACGGTACTTGCTAATCTACATTGTATTGGACAGTTATTCATGAAGTGTGTATTGTCACATGAAGGTGTCCAAGTGGCATACATGGAAGTTAGGGGGAACCCTCCTGGTGTATATTCATAATATGCACCCATTTCTCAATTTTCTCTTGAAGTCATGAGAGGATGTAAACCTTCAGTCGAAGCACAGAAGGTGCGGCGGTGCTTCTCAGAGCACTCTGCATTTTTGGCTTGCCTTGGCTCTGCTTTTGTAGCGTACGAAGTACAGATCTATAGGAACTATAGTAACTTGGTCCCTCAAGTTTCACTATTAATTGGTTCCTAGACAACCATTATATGTTGAAACCATTGTAACTTGTGTCCATAACTGACAACCTGGTAATTCGTTCCAGAGCCCCAAAAACGAGATTTTTGTATAACTTACCAGTAAAATCTCTTTCTCGCTCTTTCCTTGGGGGACACAGAAGACCTTGGGTATAGCTCATCTCCATAGGAGGCGTGACACTAAGTGAAAACTGTTAAGCCCCTCCTCCACAGCTATACCCTCAGCCTGGAGAGAGAGACTGCCAGTTGCGTGTCCAAGCAGTGAGAAAAGGCAAAGTCCAACAAGGAACCAACAAGCCAACTACCCAACGGGTAACAAAAACTCGGAAAACGCACAGAGAAAAAACAATTATGGGTGGGTGCTGTGTCCCCCAAGGAAAGAGCGAGAAAGAGATTTTACTGGTAAGTTATACAAAAATCTCGTTTTCTCGCCCAGTTTCCTTGGGGGACACAGAAGACCTTGGGACGTTCAAAAGCAGTCCAAAAGGGGGAGGGACCACAGCACCAAGGTGAAGCACCCGAAAGGCATCAATGAACCGCCGCCTGTAAACCCAGGCGGGGTAAGGCAGCATCTGCCAAAGTCAGAGTATGCACCCTGTAGAACTCAGTAAGGCGTGCAAGGCAGACCTGTGGCCGCCGTGCCCAAATGCACGGCCGAAGCCCAATGCCTCCGGCCCAGGAGGCACCGACCGCTCTGGTGAAAGGAACGGTGACACCAAAGACAGAATCCTGCCCTAGGTGCGGTAACCTCAGCAATAGCCAATCTGATCAAGCGGAGGAAAACCACCCTGGAGTCTGTCAACCCTATGCACAGACCTCCTGGAACCCCAAGAGGCCGAACGACTGCAAGAGTCGGAGATCTCCAAGTAAAAAACGGCCAGGCCCAAACAACGTCCAAATAGGTGAGGTGTTGAAGCGAAAGGCAACACCACCTTCAGAAGGAAGGAAGGAAGGAAGAAACGAGATGCAGAACAGCCCTGTCCTGGAAAAGACAGAAAGCTCGTAACAAAAAAAGGGGGCCATGCCGGCACCCGACAGAGACACGACTGATACGGAACACAACCGTACAGGACAGAAGGATAGAGAGAACTCCTGTAACGGCTCCAAGGGCAAGATTGGAGCGCCGAGAGCTCAGGATATAGTCCCCAGGGCGGTACAGAAGGACAGTACAGAGGAACCAAAGAGCCACTCCGAGGAAGAAGGTCTTGGCAGGCCCAGAGGGCCGGGAACGCTGGAAGAGGAAGAACAGCGCCGACACTTGACACCTCAACTAAAAGACAGAACCATGGGGAAAGAACTTCAGAGTGGGGAATGCACAGCTTCCCACAGAACCCCAGACAAAAAACCCTAAGTCTTACGACAGATCCTGGACGAGACACAGCCAGGAGTGGACAGCAGTGAACCCGCTGGAGTCGCCTGGCAAGCAGGCGAAAACCCAATGAGAACAGGCGCAGACCAGTAACACGGGCAGAAGGGTCGACAAAACTAGCCCCGTCGGCCCTCGAACAACGGTGACCCGCATCCACCCGAATGGGGGAGCAGAAGGACAGATGGAAAGAACCCAAAGGATCCGCCAGATGCCAGGAGAAGGCAGGCTAAAGTCCATGCTGATGTAACCACGTTGTACAGCCCCTGTGTGGGATCAAAGGACAATCTGAACCGAAAGGGTAGTCCCCCCAAGTTATCGAGAAGGTAAGTCTACATCAGGACCATCGTCTCAGAACGGGCCACGCAATCTGCACCCAGCGGGAGGACAGAACGCGGTAGACTCGGTAAACAAGCACACAGCTAATACAGCCAGCGTGAACAAGGGAGACAGTACGAGGCCAAAAGGAACACCGGAACCATCCACAGGAACAACCATGCTCACCCAGAGGGGAGGACAGTGAAAACACAGCCTCCGAAGTCTGGCGGGAAGCCACATCGGAGTGATCTGTATAGAGCGGGAGCCAAACAAAACCGGCGAAAAGAGGCAGTCGAGACAGAGGCCGACATAACACCCTCCAACCGAAAGGAGGAGGAGTGGGCAACAGGGAAGCCATAGGACAGCTCAAATGCAGAACCCGCTACACTGTGAGACGCCCGGTCCACCGCCTCGCAGAAGGCGAATACCTTGAAGAACCCAAGGCGGAGGTCCTCCGGACCTGGGTAATCCAGCACCCAAGAGAAGTTGGGTGACCGTCCCGAGAAGAGCAGCCCGAACCCGGTAGCAGATCAGACAGAAGCGTAGAGGCGCCAAGAGGAAGGACTCATACCACACTGCATCCGAAGAGGAGGAAATTGCGGCAGGCAAGGGAACCGCAGTCCTGCCAGCGCCAATGAAGAATTCGAGAGGCGCCGCAGACAACAGCACTCTCGACCATGTGACCACTTGCGCAGGGAAGCAATGCTGCAGAAGGACGCAAAGGGCATGCATCTAGGACCCACGAACACTCCCTGGAATGAAAGGCCAACTAAATGAATGAGCACCACCCAGCTCGGTGCAGCAGAGAGAAATAGAGCCTGTCCGGTCAGGAGGACAGAATGAACTCCCTAGGGACGAGTGCAAGGCTGGCGGCAAGCATCGTCTCCCAAGAAACAAAGGTATGCCGCAGGAAGCAGGTGAGGCATACGAACGAGCAGCCCCGCAAGCAGCGAGAAGGCCAACCCACCTAAAAAAAAAAAAAAAAAAAAAAAAGGGGGGCTCGTCCCAGGGCGCCACAGCATGTACGGAATCGCAAAGTGCAACCTGAAAGGGAGTTATGCACAAAACCAGTATAGCATGTGATGGAACGCAATCAGTCCACCCCGAAAGGGGGGAAATTGTACCTGGCCAACAGCAGTTGGCAAGAGTGCAAAGACCCGTCCCAAAAGGGAGTGATGCCTAAGGCCGAACCTACTTCAGAGAAGCAGGACATACCCCATAAACCAGCAGGAACGCAGGAGGGCCACCTAGTGAAAGGGGAACATGCATAGGGGCACCCTAGCATTAAAGGAGTGTGCAATAATACACCCAACACTGAACTCAGCGAGAGAGTAACTACTCTGCCAATGAATGGGGACATGTACAAGTCCAGCCCAGCCATATAAGGACAGCCGTGAATCCCATGAGCGTGCCAAATTCTGCCCTGAAGTGAGAGGTGGTCACGCACAAGGCCAGCACCGTATCCAATGGAAGTGCAAGCGTTCCACCCATGTTAGAGGGCCATTCTCATGGCCAGCAATGTATCCGGTGAGAGTGTAGCACACCGCCCAGAAAAAAGGGGGTAAAGCACATGGCCAGCATCTCCTCCAGGGAGAGTGCGAGCACACCGCCATGCATGGGAGTCATACACATGGCCAGCAACGTACTGGCGAGAGACAAACACAGTCACTAAGAACGCGTGCATGTCGCCTGAGGAAGGAAGGCATGCCCCTGGCTGGCAGCGAATCCAGCAAGAGTGCGTACACCGCCTACGGAAGAGGGGTCATGCCTATGGCCGACAGCGGATCCAGCGAGAGAGCGAGCACCCTGCCATGTATGGGGTACATGCACGTGGCCAGCAACGTACCTGCGAGGAAACACCCAAAGACAGGGGGATGTATGTATGCTGCCTGAGGGAAGGAGGCATACCCAAGGCCGGCAGGGAATCCAATGAGAGTGCAGCATACCGCCTAAGAAATGGCCGGCAGCGCAACCAGTGAGAGTGCAGCACAATAACATAGTACATAAGTACATCATAGCACATCAGCGAGAGTGCAGCATAATAACATAGTACATAAGTACATCATAGCACATCAGCGAGAGTGCAGCATTCCGCCTAAGGAAGGGGGTCGTGCACATAGCCAGTACCGTATCCGGTGAAAGTGCAGTATCCCGCCTAAAAAAGGGGGGCATGCACATGATCGGCAACAGATCCCGTGAGAGTGCTGCGTTCCGCCCAGGAAGGGGGCCACGCACATGGCCGGCAGCGAAGCCAGTGAGTGCAGCGTTCCACCCACGGAAGGGGGTCACGCCCCTGGCCGGCAGCAAAACCAGAGAGTGCAGCGTTCCGCTTATGGAAGGGGGTCGTGCACAAGGCCAGCACCGATCCGGTGAAGGTGCAGCATTCCGCCTAAGAAGGGGGTAATGCACATGGCCAGCCAGGGAGAGTGCAGTAGCCCGCCTAGGAGGGGGGGGGGATGCACATGGCAGGCACCATAACTGGAGAGATGATGAATGCTGCCTACAGAGGGCCGAATGCACTTGGCCAGCGCCGTATCCTGGAAGAGGCAAGAAAACCGCCTAAAAGGGGAAATGCCCTAGCAGCGACGCAGGCTGGGAGCGCAACACCATGCCGCCTGTGGAAAGAGGTCATGCAGACATGCAACATTACTGATGAGGCTGCAGCGTCAAGCGCAGCCCAATAGAAAACATGATCTATTATTTTTATTTAATTTCATTTTTTTTTTTTTTTTTTTTTTTTATTATTATTATTTTAACTCAGCCTCTGAGGCTAAAGGGGAGCCACCATATAGGGGCCCTGAGAGACAGAGAAAAAAGGGGGGGCCAACTATACAGACCCATTTTTGGGAGCCGGCCTGCACCCAAAGGGTTAACAGGGATCCGGCCTGGAGGGCGGCTTGCGATCCCCTGGGGGCGGAGGAACCTCCAGGCGGGAAAATTCGCGCCTTGAGAAGTTCCCGCCCCCTCCACCAGAGGCCGGAATATTGCGGCCTAGTAGGCCGCGAAGCCGGGGGCTAAATTGCGGCGCCCGGCCCGTCATACCGCCGGGACCTGCGGCAGAACGGCGCTTCAAACCGGCCGCGGGAGCCCACCCCGCGGGCCGGTCGGGATTGCGGCCCAGCAGGCCGAAGCCTGGGACCAAGTAGCGGAGCCCCGCCGACCGCCACCTGCTGGGGCATAGCCCAATGCCGGCCGCGGGAGCCCACCCCGCCGGCCAGAAGAGACAGGGGCCCGGAATGGCGGTTTGCCGGCGCGGGAGCCCACCCGGCCGGCCGGAAGAGACAGGGACCGGAATGGTGGCTCGCTGGCCGCGGGAGCCCACCCCGCCGGCCGGAAGTAAGGGGGCCTGGAATGGCGGACCGCCGCGGGAGCCTAAAATCTTTTGCGGCGCCCGGCCGGTTATATTAGTGCTGACCGGACCGGTGCCCGTGATGGGTCAGAGGCAGCAAGGCGCGGGCCCTCTGGCCCTGAAGCAGTGGCCGGTAAGAGGGAGGGGGACCCTGAGACCGGGTCCGTGAGGGTGGGAAGCCTGCCTAACCCCTACGTCAGGGGCAGCTAGGTGCGAACCTCTGCAGCTCCCCAGGCATTCTTCTTGCAGGAAGAAGGGTGCCAATGTCCTATGGGAGCAGAATGTCGCCCTGTGGCAGCCAGGGCCAGCCTAGGGCTAGCAGGGACAAAAGGGTCCAGAGGCCCTGTCAGTATGGGGGTCAGGCACGCAGGAGACCGGGGTGGGGTGAGGGCGAGGGGGGGGGACGTAGGGCTGGAGAAGCCAATCTCTCACCATAGCCGTCTTCACCCTCGGTCCGTTCCAGCAGGGTCGCCCCTTCAGCTACTGGCACGACGCTGGAAGAGGGACTTGGCGTGCGGGCGACCCTTGTGCTGGCGGGATGTAGGGGAGCTGGGCTGCCCTGATCCACCTTGCCTTCTGTGGGGGAGGCAGCAGTGCGGATGACCGGCACTGGCGCAGCTCGACCCCGGGAGAAACAGAGAGGTCTAGTGCGTCTCTGTTGTCCCTGATGTTCTGGAACAAAAAGAAAAGAAAAAAAGTAAAAATCAAAAATTAAAACAAGGAGAATCAGCCCTGCAGAGCAGGGAGTGTCTTGCCTCCTTGGACACTAAGCAAAAACTGGCAGTCTCTCTCTCCAGGCTGAGGGTATAGCTGTGGAGGAGGGGCTTAACAGTTTTCACTTAGTGTCACGCCTCCTATGGAGATGAGCTATACCCAAGGTCTTCTGTGTCCCCCAAGGAAACTGGGCGAGAAATGTAATTCCAAGATAATAGAAAATAAATAATAATAAGCAGATAACTAATCAGGACGGATCCGTTCGGCTCCGCACCGCCAGGCGGACACAAACGCTGCAAGCAGCGTTTTGGTGTCCGCCTCTAGAGCGGAATGGAGCCAAACTGATGCATTCTGAACGGATCCGCAGAGGAGCTACTGGACAACCAATACAGGTGGTTTACCAGTGAAAAGTCCATGATTGGCTGAATCAGAGTCTCCGATATTGTATATGGAGTCTAGTTTTAATTTACAATGGCCAAGAAGAAAAACATTGTATCTTAAGGCAGGGCTGTGGAGTCGGTAGATAAATTCCCCGACTCCGACTCCTCAGTTTTTTGTACTTCCGACTCCGAGACTCCTATGTATTTAATATGCAAATGGTTTTTTTTTTTTTTTTTTACATTCCTTGAAGTAAAGAAAGAAGTTCTTCTAAGCTCTTCTAGCAGAGAGAGGTAGTTGGGCAGAAGCTGCTGCCTTCTCCTTTGTGTGCCGATCTTCTGCTGAAGATAGGGCAGTGGGAGGATCCAGGAAGGGGCATTTATTTTAAAACATGATTTCCCTAGAAGAATCCCATAGTCATGTTTAAGATAACATTCTGAGTTTACAAGTTTTTATAGCCTTAGCTGAATGACAGCAGTTTTTCCAATGGTTTACAGCTTCAGTCTTGAACTATTGACCCTCCATTCCCTTCACTTATACAAGTGTCTCTAGTCCTGCAAAACACATATTTACTTAATCCCTTATCAGTGAGAGGCTAGGTAAACCATGGGCATTGTGTTCCCTGTAACATCAGAACACAACACAATGGAAAGTATATGTATTGCCACTCCTAATTGTGCATTGCGTGCCATATAGTGAAGCATATGAAAAGCATGCTTCTTCTCATCACTGAACGCGTTTGTTTTGCGGTTACGTGAGGCACTGCATGCATTGGCCTTTATTCTTACAGTAGAGAAGTCATTAATTATAACTTTTTATGAATTCGGACATTTAAACTTGCTTTTTTTTATTCCAATTTAAATTAAGTCTGAGTCGGTTAATTTTTTACCGACTCCGGGTACCCAAAATTGACTCCGACTCCACAGCCCTGTCTTAAGGGATCACTTGTATATAGGATACATACAGAGCCAATGCAAGCTAAATGAGCAGAACACTGAGGAGCACCGCTGCACCTTCTGTGCTTCGAGGGGAGGTTTAGGAACTCTTTAGTGACCTTTGTTCTGTCCCCACTTTTCATTGTTGTGAAGGTCCACAATGTCCATGGAATAGAGGGACAAGGCTTAGGCGCTGTAGGGCCTCTACTTTCACTAAGCCCATAGCAGTTGTTTGTATGTCATTGTCTGCTCATGTTGGGAACAGGTTCAGCTTTTGTCAAAGGTTTCCGTGTAAAGTACAACTGAATAAGCCCGCTTTCACACAGTCCGTGATTGTGAGCCAAAAACACAGAACAGGTACAAATCTTTCCATTGTACTTTATTTCCATGTAAGTCATTCCTGGATCACAATCATTGGTGGAAACCGCTGATCAAACAGATTGTGTGAAGGAGGCCGAAATGTCACATTCCTTGGACAAGAGGTTGTGAAGTTTATGCTTGTACACACTTTATATGCTGTAAAACCTATAGGTACGGTATGTTATCACACACATTTTACAGTAATAAAAAACCTTTTTGGAAATTATCAGGTCTGTTTTTTGTCTCTGTGGTTACACGTAGAATTAAGAACTACAGTACAATAATGATAGGAGTGCATTTTTATTAGGAAACCAACTCCAAAATCCATCAGACTATGCCCTCTTGCACATGGCTGTTCAATGCACAGGCACTATCCGTGCGGTGGCTGCTGCTATGGATCCAGATCCATTCAACTTGAATGGGTCCATGATCCGGCCACACCGCAAAAAAATAGAACATGTTTTATTTATTTTTTTGCAGTGCAGAGGCACGGACAGAAACATCACGGAAGCCCTCCATGCTTCCGTAGGGTTCCGTTTCCGCACCTTCTGGATTGCAGACCCATTTAAGTGAATGGGTCCCCATCTATGATGTGGTGACCACGTGGCCAGTGCCCACATATTTGGGACCCGCTGTTTGTGGGCTGCAAAAAGAGCACGGCCAGGCAACAGCCGTGTGCATGTGGCCCATGGCTGGACAGGCTCAAATGATTGAAGCTTGGTGATAAGTGAGCTTTCTCCACCGTTCCCTGCTCTCTTTATTTCTCATTCATATTATATTGGTAGCAATGTGCTGTAATTGCTCTTCACTCATGTGCTGTCTGTCAGGGTGTTATGTGATCTTTAGCCTTTGCACTCTTTCACAAGCAGAGTATGGGCTCATGCACATGACCGTTGGATTGTGGATCTGTAAAACACTGATACCAGCCGCGTGCATTCTGCATTTTTCGGAATGGCCAGCCCCTAATAAAACAGTCTTTATTCTTGGCCGTAATGCACACAGTCGTTTGTGTTTTTTTAAAGTGAGCGAGCAGAGACCAAAAAATACATTTGTGTGCATGAGCCTTATAAGCAATATCTGTAGGGGAAAGCTGGCATGCAACACTCATTGTCATTCTGTTCACAATGTGATAATAAAGGCATTTTCCACGATTGTGATATTGCTGGCCTATCCTCAGGATAGTGGCTGAGCTGCAATACCAAGCACAGCTACTATCCAATGGATGTGCTTGGTAAGCTGCAAGGAGTCCAAAGCCACCTCAAACAGCTGATGGGTGGGGATCCCATGTGTCAGACCATAAATATCCGAATCTTTTAAAACCTCTTTAAAGGGGTCATCCCACAAAAAGGTATTTATCACCTATTCATAGCATATGTGAGGAATATAGGATTGTGGAAGGGGGCTAGCACCTTGGACACTCCCCTTCCCTCCTGAGAACGAGTACGTGTATTCTTCAGCTAGAACATACATTTTTGTGGAATGTCCACATCTGTGTACAAACTTTTTGTTGATACCTTGGTTTTAGAAGAAGGCAATACACTAAGTATTTGGCTGAATGACAAGATACCCTCAATCAATCAGCCATCTTATGTAAGGTGCAGCTGAGATTTGTCCTACTGCTTTTTGTAGCCCCTCAGTTTTGGCTAACAGAATAGGTTATCACAGTCCCAGCCTTTATTGTTTCACTGCCTCAGTACAACTTATACCTTGGATTTAATTCAATTCAAATGATACCATATGTCTTTAATACAGTGCAGAAGGAAGAGTCATACAGCAGCACAAGAGTGTCTATGGCTATGTAATAGACTCTGGCTCCTCATACACATCAAATCCAGTAACCTTGTACAAAGTATGAAAGAAGACAGAAGAATTTGTATTGGGTATATAGTTACGGTATATTTGAAATCCACAAGGCAGTTCTGTAACCCCTACCCCAAACAGATTTAAAGTAGCACTATACTTTCGGTAAACTTTTGATATGTCAGAGACGTATCAAAAGTTTAGATCAGCGGGAGTCTGAGCGCCGAGACTCCCAGCAATCTCTGGAAGGAGGGGAGATAAGTGCTCTTAGCGTGCTCTCGCCTCGCTGCAGGACGGGAAGTGAGACGGACTCCAGAAAGTCTATGGGCCCCTCTCATGCAACGAGAAAAGACAGCTCATCCTCCCACTCGTTCTAGAGATTGGTGGGTTCTCAGCGCTTAGACACACACCCACCCCACCGCTGATAAACTTTTGATAGGTTCCTAGGTACAGTGCCACTTTTAGTGCATCTGTCAGCAGTTTTGTACCTGTTTGAAACTGGCTGACCTGTTGCATGTGCGCTTGGCAGCTGAAAGTGTTGGCCCCGTGTGCCTGCATCGCTGAGAACATTTTTTTAATATAAGCAAATAGGCCTCTAAGAACAAAGGGGACGTTACCTTTACCCTGGTTTCACACATGAGCGTTTCTCAAACGCGCGTTTCTATGCGCGTTTTTTTTTATAGTGAACGCGCATTTGGGTGATTGACAGCAGTGTTGTCCAAAGAGTCTATGGCCCAAACGCGCCAAAAAAAGCTCCTGTACTTGTTTGAGCTTCGGGCGTTTTACAGCGCGTTCAAACGCGCTGTAAAACGCGAAAATGTGAACCAGCCCCATAGGGAAGCATTGGTTTTCATGTGTTGCGCGTTTTACAGCGCGTAGGAACGCGCTGTAAAACGCTCAAGTGTGAACTTAGGGTTACACCTAGAAGCTCTGATCGCTCTAGAACTGCTGCGTCCTCTCCATTTTGATTGACAGGGCCAGTTGTGATGACATTTACACTGCCTGGTCCTGTCAAAGTGCAGAGGGCGCAGCAGTTGCAGAGACAGCTGAGCCTCTAGGTGTAATGGAAACACCCCAGTTGATCCTAGAGGCTCATTTGCATATATTAACACGGGCACATATGAACATGTGACCAACACAGGTGCCTTCAGCTGCCAAGTGCACATATTACAGGTCAACCAGTTTCATAGGTACAAATCTGCCGGACAGATGCCCTTAAAAGAGGCACTGTATCCTTTAAGTTTCACATTAAATAACAAAAATGCTACTACTGTGAAAACGCTGCATAGCAATTCACTTGAATTTCAACATTCAAACTTTTGATTTACAGCAGTCGCAAAACAATTTAGTTGTCTCAACATAAACATATAAAAATATAAACTAAAATTAGAACATTAATAGTATATTACAAACAGTCATAAATAATTATTCTCAACTTTACATTACTGTATAAGAATACTTATGAAATGGAACAAAGGGAAGATGATTATGCCCCCTCCTGGAAATGTAAGCCATCTTGTGGCAAGGAGCGACAATCACATGGCATTGGTGTCTTTCATATTCCCATCAGATTACATTTGCAGCTCTCTTGGCACACTGGGTAGGTTTGCTGTAGTCTGATCAATGTCTCTCATAAGATAGGGGTGGGCTTACAATAGCAATATTATACCACTGACCCTTAAATGGTTCCAGATGTTAGGACTGAGAGGCGACTTGGTAATTCAGCTTAAAAAAAGGATTAAAGGGAGTCTTTCACCTAAACTTACCATTATAGAACACTAAAACCATGATCTGCATTATAGTCCCCATATTGGAATGCTACTTACCGTCTGTCGCTTATTTTTTATTCAATATGTTAATTAGGTTCTGAAGGTGCCCAGGGGGAGGCGTTCATACGGCCGGTGCCCAGGCCCCTCGTCGCTTTTCATATGAAACCCCTCCCCTTTCATCCCTTTGGCCCACCCTAGGTTCCTCAGAAATCCAGCGCCATTCAGAAGATTCACTGCGCCTGTGCACTTCATTTCCCAATATAGGCAGAGGTACAAAGCTGGCTAGATGTACGGGCCGGCACATGCACATTAAACGCTCTTGTGCATTGTCCCTTAATGGGTAATGAATAGTGCAGGCGCTGTGAATCTTGTGAACGGCGGTGGCACTGGATTTATGAAGAACCTATGGCGGGCCAGAGGGGGTGAAAGGGGAGGGGTTCATAAGAAAAGTAACGAGGGGCCTAGGCACTGGCCGCATGAACGCCGCCCCTGGGCACCTTCAGAACCAAATTAACATATTGAATAAAAGTGCTTTTTACCGAAAATAAGCGACAGACAGCTATATGGTCAGTATCATTCCAATATGGGGACTGTAATGCAGATCATGGTGTTAGTGTTCTTTAATGGTCAGTTTAGGTGAAAGACTCAATTTAATGGCAAGTTAAAAGGCTACTGTCGGTTCAGTCTATGTGAGCTTCTTCATGAAATTCAGCTTCAGGTAGGCGATTGTGAGGAATATCAGGGTCATGATAGCCATTGCTAAGTGGTTCTGCCACAAGCCCCAGGGGCTGTAGTCAATTCCTTGATTGTAAAGATAGCCCTCTCCTGTGGTCCTGAAGAAGAGTAGACAGAAAGCACAATTACACAAGAACTGACCTGAGAAGGTTCATAGACAATATTATGTCAATCGGTGAAACATGTTGAGGCGGCTCTGTCCTAGCAGATTTAAATCCAAATCTTGCTATTAAAAAAAAAAGCAGTGGGAGCGTACTGCAGACACTTCCCACTGGTAATAACCTACTGTGAATATAGACGAGCAGTGCAATGCAATGCTGCATACCTAAAAGTGCTGATAACACAAGTCTAGCCGTTCACATATTGTATGAAATATAGTAACAGCTGTACGCTGCATGGACACTAGGCTTACGAGCCTAGTGATTCAAGTCATACTTGCATAGCCTTCAAGCAACCAGGTGCCATAGATGACATTTGAAATGCAGTAACAATATTATAAATTATATATATACACACACACAGTACAGACCAAAAGTTTGGACACACCTTCTCATTCAAAGAGTTTTCTTTATTTTCATGACTATGAAAATTGTAGATTCACACTGAAGGCATCAAAACTATGAATTAACACATGTGGAATTATATACATAAAAAAAGTATGAAACAACTGAAAATATGTCATATTCTAGGTTCTTCAAAGTAGCCACCTTTTGCTTTGATTACTGCTTTGCACACTCTTGGCATTCTCTTGATGAGCTTCAAGAGGTAGTCACCTGAAATGGTCTTCCAACAGTATTGAAGGAGTTCCCAGAGATGCTTAGCACTTGTTGGCCCTTTTGCCTTCACTCTGCGGTCCAGCTCACCCCAAACCATCTCGATTGGGTTCAGGTCCGGTGACTGTGGAGGCCAGGTCATCTGGCGCAGAACCCCATCACTCTCCTTTATGGTCAAATAGCCCTTACACAGCCTGGAGGTGTGTTTGGGGTCATTGTCCTGTTGAACAAAATAAATGAGGGTCCAACTAAACGCAAAATGGATGGAATAGCATGCCGCTGCAAGATGCCGTGGTAGCCATGCTGGTTCAGTATGCCTTCAATTTTGAATAAATCCCCAACAGTGTCAGCAGCAAAGCACCCCCACACCATCACACCTCCTCCTCCATGCTTCACGGTGGGAACCAGGCATGTAGAGTCCATCCGTTCACCTTTTCTGCGTCGCATAAAGATACGGTGGTTGGAACCAAAGAGCTCAAATTTGGACTCGTCAGACCAAAGCACAGATTTCCACTGGTCTAATGTCCATTCCTTGTGTTCTTTAGCCCAAACAAGTCTCTTCTGCTTGTTGCCTGTCCTTAGCAGTGGTTTCCTAGCAGATATTCTACCATGAAGGCCTGATTCACACAGTCTCCTCTTAACAGTTGTTCTAGAGATGTGTCTGCTGCTAGAACTCTGAGGCTGGTGACTCGGAGGAACTTATCCTCCGCAGCAGAGGTGACTCTTGGTCTTCCTTTCCTGGGGCGGTCCACACGTGAGCCAGTTTCTTTGTAGTGCTTGATGGTTTTTGTGACTGCACTTGGGGACACTTTCAAAGTTTTCCCAATTTTTCAGACTGACTGACCTTCATTTCTTAAAGAAATGATGGCCACTCATTTTTCTTTACTTAGAATTTGTATTATGGCAAGAAAAAAGCAGCTAACAGTCTATTCAGTAGGACTATCAGCTGTGTATCCACCTGACTTCTCCACAACGCAACTGATGGTCCCAACGCCATTTATAAAAAGGCAAGAAATCCCACTTATTAAACCTGACAGGGCACACCTGTGAAGTGAAAACCATTTCAGGTGACTACTTCTTGAAGCTCATCAAGAGAATGCCAAGAGTGTGCAAAGCAGTAATCAAAGCAAAAAGGTGGCTACTTTGAAGAACCTAGAATATGACATTTTCCGTTGTTTCACACTTTTTTTTAATGTATATAATTCCACGTGTAAATTCATAGTCATGAAAATAAAGAAAATTCTTTGAATGAGAAGGTGTGTCCAAACTTTTGGTCTGTACTGTATATATATTAAATATATAAATATTTATATCATTATTATACTATACATGCATAGTAATGGAGTGCTGCAGAATTACTGGGCTTGGGCTCTAGACCTTTTTTTTTACAGCCAGTGAATAGCAACAGTCCAAAAATAGGACATGTCCTATTTTGGGCAATGGTTCTGAAAATGGCCATCACGCTGCAGTTTTTCACTCTCATATGAAAAGCTTTAGCGGAATTTATTCCATTACCCATTGGGGGATCAGCATGTAAAATGCATTACCTAACACGCATGCATCCTCATGGAAACCTGCCAGTCATAAACAGGAGGTGGGGAAGGGTTGGGTCAGCGAGTTTCATCTGGCATATCCCCATTCCAGTGCTGGCGCACACTGCGAGAATCGGCCCGTCAGTACGTTACCCCTTTTTGGCCTTACTGAACAGTTGTTTTTCTTCCTTTTTTCATAGTCGTGTTCCAAGAGCTATATCTTTTAAAAAATTTATTTCCGTCGATACAGCTGTACGAGTGCTTGTTTTTTGCGGGAAAATTTGTTTTTAATGGCGCCATTTTGGGGTACATAACTTTCTGATTAACTTTTAGTAACTCTTTCTGGGAGGGAGATGGGAAAAACAGCAATACTGCCACTGTGTTTTTACGTTCTAAATTTTCCGGCATAAATAACATAACTTTATTATCAGGGTCAGTACAATTACAGTAATACCAAATACATGAGTTTTAACTTTTTTGCAATAAAACCACCTTCCCACGACCCATAACTTTTTTTAATTTTTTTTTCTATGGCGTTGTGTGAGGGCTTGATTTTTGCATGTCAACTTGTATATTTCATTGGTATCATTTTGGAGTAAATGACGCTTTTTAATCGCTAGTTAATTACGTTTTTTTGGTGGCAACTAAGAATAAATTAGCAATTCTGTTTTGGTTTTTTTTTGGTTTTTTTTAAGGCGTTCACCATAGGGGATAATTTACGTGATATTTATGTAGTCCGGGTCGTAACTGATGCGGCAATACCAAACATATGGGGGAGATTTTGTTTTGCAATTTCTTTCATTGAAAAGTGTGAATTTTTTTATATAATGAATGTGTTTTTTTCTTTTTACCACTTAATAGTCCCACAAGGGGACTATAACAGACAGGATTTTGATTGCTTTTAAAATGCACTGCACTATCCCCACTAAGCCTTCACACACATCAGCACCCCGCAATCGCATTTGCGGGGTGTGGGTGGGAGACGTTTGCTCCCTCTGTCAGCACTTTATATGCGACATTGCCCGCGGCATGTAAAGTGTTAAACAGGTCGGATCGGCAGTCCTGGTTGTAAGAGCAGGGCCCCCGCAGCAGGGGGATGCCGTAAAAACACGTATGGGTGGTCACTACGGGGTTAAAAGTATTTAAATGAATGCTTGCCAAAAAATGACAGCCTGCCGAAATCAGTGGGTCTGTGACTATATTATGCTGCCATCAGCAAGGGCAGCATAGTAGAGGTGCCATGTTCCCTTTATGGCTGTTTGTGGATTCAGTTTTGGGTCCACCAGGATTCCACCATGAGGTCTGTGCTTTTGACGGGAAGAATAGTGCTGCATACTGCACAAATCTTTCCATCAAGTATGGAATCTACGACAGAGCCTCCTAACAGAGTTCCCAACTTTGTGAGCATGGGTCTACTGTAATTTTCTTTCTTTGTGCCAAAAATGCTAAATATTCAGTCCATGGGACTGTTTAACCTTTAAATCTATGCAGCAGGAAAGTGCTGTAAACCTCTTATCTCTCTTCAGCAAATGCCATTTATCATGTAGTTAATACATGGCACTTACTAATGTATTGTGGTTGTGCTTTCACACTATAAGAAGTGCTGGCCTATGCATACTCCTGCGGTCCCAGCCAACAGAAAGGCACCTTTTCCTATAGTGTGCAAGCACGACCACTGTTGCTGGATTACAGGGCGGTCGTAACCATGGAAATTAGCAGTGTATAAAGTCAAACCAGAAAAGGAGGCAATATGGACAATCACAATACATTAGTAATTGGCTTGTATTAACTTTCTCTACACAAGTGCCATTTGCTAAAGTGAGACAACCCCTTTATTGAGAAATGTATCAACATAAGTACAGTATGCCCCTTTTCCGGTGAACAGCACAAGCAAATTTCTGCATTAACTGCATTTTGGCAAAAAGAAAAAAATTGCAACTAGTGTTAAGCGAATCAAAATCCACAAAGTGCTTTGCGGTAGCAAATAGATTTTCCCTGAAATGGTGTAAAAAACAAAAAAAAAATCATACCTCCTAATACTGATTGAAGATCTCACACGAAATCCAGTGCACGATGACTTATGACATCACCACGCTGGCTGACGTGATGACATCACAGGTCGCGTAAGATTTCGCACCAGATCTTCAATCAAGATGGAGGCGTGAGCAAATGGAGGAGGCAAGTATGATGTAATGTTTTAGTTTTTATTCTATTTTACAGTGTATTATTACTGTCAGATGCCGCAATCAGCTATGAATCCGGCATCTGAGGGGTACAATGATGGGGAGCGGCACAATTGTAGCTACTTACAAAGTAATGCTCTTTGTGATGAAGTACCGTAATTCGTCACAAAGCAAATGTTTTTTTTAAATTAGATAACGCAGCAATTTTTGAATATCTCTAATTGCAACTTTTTTTAATGTTATGCTGCTCTTCCCACGTTAGAAAAAAGTGGGCAGGATACAGCTGGAGGTGGCCACCCACAGCCCAGCAGATATAATTTTTTTTTATTAAATTTAGTTTTCTCCAGAAACTGGTGTAAAGTATAATGTAAATCTACAGCTCGAAGCTGCCATAGATTTGTTTTCCTAGAGCTGGTATCGGAAGATAAACCAAATTTAAGAGGACTGCATATCTTAGGCTACTTTCACACTTGCCGTCAGAGCGGATCCGTCTGGGGTCTGCCCAGACGGATCCTCTCATATAATGCAGACGATGGGATCCGTTCAGACTTTACATTGAAAGTCAATGGGGGACGGATCAGTTTGAAAATTGAGCCATATAGCGTCAAATTCAAACGGATCCGTCCCCATTGACTTACATTGTAAGTCTGGACGGATCCGTTTGCCTCCGCACGGCCAGGCGGACACCCGAACGCTGCAAGCAGTGTTCAGGTATCCGCCTGCTGAGCGGAGCGGAGGCTGAACGCTGCCAGACTGATGCATTCTGAGCGGATCCGCATCCACTCAGAATGCATTAGGGCTGGACGGATGTGTTCAGGGCCGCTCGTGAGAGCCTTTAAACGGAACTCACAAGCGGAGCCCCGAACGCTAGTGTGAAAGTAGCCTAAGTAAATTTGGTTCATGTTACACCAGTGCACATCTTAAGATGGACAATGAAATAACAGCCCTAGTAAGTTCTCCCAATGTTTTTTTTTTTTTTATCCACTTCCACAGAAATCTGTGTAATCTACTTAGCTTTATGTTATCTGGAAGATCTGGTACATACAGTACATAGCACTTTTTATGGAATAACTACCATTACTTCATATAGAAACAGGGGCACTTACAAGAGAAGAGGGCTGCTTGCATTGCACGTATACTCTGTGATATTTCTGCAGAAAACTAGCCCTGGAAATTCATTTGCTTGCAGAGCCTGGTGAGAGACAGAAAGAAAAAAAGAAAAAAAGAAAAAAAAAATCTATTATTTCTCCAATATATATACTCCTTAGCTAATTTTGACTAAATGAGCACACAAATACTACAGCACCTGAACCACCAGATGGCAGCAAAGAGCACAGGACATTGAAAAAAAGATATACCGTAGCTTGCCTTTATAAAACCATTTAGTAGATTTGTTACATTTAGGATAGGACCACATGACGGCAGAATTTAAAGGGTAAAATCTGCAACATAAATTTTCATGAGATCGGTCGAAAAAATCTGTACCACTGGTCAATTCCTGTTGTGGATTCCTTATGCAGCGTGTAGATGAGATTTGTTTAAATCTCACCCATTTTGGTGGTACAGTAAAACATATGCAATTCCACTGTGTGTGGCTGTACCCAAATATAGATTTTTATTTTATTTTTTATAATGGCTTATACCTATTCATTAATTAAGCCCTCATGCACATGCGGTCCGCAAAATATGGATACCGTCCATGTTACATACGCAATTTTTGTGGACTCATTGACTTCTATGGGTCCTGTGTTCTGCATTTTGCTGCCAAGTATAGGACATGTTCTATCTTTTTTGCAGAATGGATATATGGATGCAGAAAGCACACGCATCATCCAAAATGCAGACCATGGACCTATTGAAAAGGTCCTAAAAAAAAAAAAAGTATGGCACCCAGACCGCATAACAAAGTCTATGTTGGATGGTGAGAGTAGTTCTTAAAATATGCAAATAGCAAGTTATATTGGATGAGCTGGCCTAATCTATATAGGGTACAGAGAACTGGGACCCTCAGGGAATCCTTACAATGTGTTAGGCATCTAAAGCCTCATGCACATGGCCATATGTATTGTGTGGTCTGTAAAACGTGGATCTGAAAATCTGTGCGATATCTGCGTTTCAGCCGTGGACCACAAAATGCATATGGTTGTGTGCATGAGGCCTAACTAAAATCTAAGCACCCAACATACAAACATCTGAGGACCTTAAAAATAAGTATGGATTCAGTTTTATGCAAATAAACTGTATCTTACACATGAAGAATCGTTGCTCCTTCGCGATTCGCCGAACATATGGCGATATTCGCACCCGCCATATTATTTTACATTGTAAAGAACGAATAATATACTTTCTATAGTTGCTATAGTAGGCCGCGCCTATTTTGCGCATGCGCAAAAAATTACATTGTCGATATTTTGCTTTGAAAAAAATAATGAATGGAGATCGCAAATTCGAATAATACTTCTGGTTATGTCAGTGTCCATGTTGTGGGACTATTTGTGCACTTCTAGTAATTATTTGGTGGCTGCAAATATGACCTGAAGGTTTTTCAGGTTCGCCTGCCATTCAAGTCTACGGGGCCTGCTGCGGACACATGGTTCGCGAACATTTGAGCGCGAACGCGCATTCGCAAACCATCCTGGCCAATGTTCGTTCATCACTACAGAACATACTGTAAGAAAATGAAAAATTAGGAAAAGAAGTGATATCTAAAGAAGGTATGCTGATCATTTAAAATGTGACTTACAGTCAGACCATATCGAGGAATGCTGAAGTACTTGAGCCAAGACAGCCAACTCATAATGGAGGTTACGTTCACCAGTAAGCCTGAAAATATCTAAAAGCAGATAGTCAAGTTAACTAGTGGTATGGTTGTAATACAGCACAATATATTGATTTTAAACTTTTCTGCCTTCATACATACTCAGTTTGGTAGTTAGAGGATATGTACTATATGTACACACTGGCAACTGATCAATGGGTTCACATTTTAAGAACTTAAAATCATCTGAATTCCGTATGAATTGAGCATGATGTACATACTGTATTATTCACAATTAGGGATAAGCAAACTTGTGTTTTCAAGTTCAGCGTACAAGGTCCGGATTATCTTAGAATTCCGTTATGGATTCCCCCTACCACGGACCATAAATTATATTATAGTGGAATCCATAACGGAATTCTTAGCTAACCCGAACCTTGTACGCTCAACTTGAAAACACAAGTTCGCTCATTCCCCATTCACAATAAATAGCTTAAAGTTCTCAAGAAGGAAAAACATTTAATGTGCTGTACTCACAATCATGAAGACAAAGCTTATGGTCATAAGAAGATTAGCGACAGCAACCACATCCTGACCAGCTGCAATGGCTAAAGCCATGGCGGTAGCGGTGTAGGAAATCAACATCAAGGTGAACATCATGGTGAAGAAACATCCTGCTGTAGGCTTGAAACCTAAAATGTAGAAAGCCAATATAGAAAATAAAGTTACTCTGAACTCGACTGTCCATTGAGGTAACACTGATATTTCTCTATATATGCACTTCTCAGGTCCTCTGGGATTCTTGGAGAAAATGAGCTAAAGCACGCCGATTAGAGCCGGTGACGTCACCGAACACACTGCCAGGCGGAAGCCTCCGCCCAGCAGTGTGTTATTGTAAACAAAAGAGCCCTTGCCCTGCGCGATCTGAAGGAGATTCCAACAATAAAAATGTAACAAAAGCATGATGCTGGAAACAGGATGCAAAAGTATAAATCCATAAAGCTTGCAACATAAAAACAACTAATTGGTAAAAGATATCAAAACAGAATGCCATTGCATAATGATTGAGCTTATAAAATGTCACACTATCATCTGCTGCTCAGGTTTACCTAAACTACCGCTAAGGCTACATGCTTGTTTCAGTGTCCGTTCAGTTTTTTTTTGCGGATAGGATGTGGACCCATTCATGTCAATGGGTCCGCAAAAATGCGGACAGCACACCGTGTGCTGTCCGCATCAGTATGTCTATTCCGTAGCCACGCCAAAAAAATAGAACACGTCCTATTCTTGTGTGTTTTAGGCATTGTTACATTGGATCTGCAGAAAATAAAAATGATGGCATACGAATGTCATCCTTTTTTTTGGGCGGATCTGCAATTTGTGGACTGCAAAACCCATACGGTCCTGTGCATGTAGCCTTAGGCTCCATTCAGACGTCCATAAGTGTTTTGCGGATTCACAAAACACATACACCGGCAATTGCACATTGCCGGCACTAATAGAATATGCCTATTCTTGTCCGCAATTGCAGACACGAATAGGACATGTTCTACGTGGGCCAGAAAACCTCCCAGATAACATAAAGAACAAAAAAAAAAAAACATTCTGTGCTAAAGGAAGCTGGAGGGAAACATTTCAACCTTCTGCTGCCACTTTCCCTTGCAGAGGGCTTGATAAACTTCTCCATTGTATCCAGTCCGTTTGTTTCATGCATTTGTATATTGATTCTTTTGCCTTGGACCAATACCAATAACTCCAAAGTTTCTACTTTTATTGACAGCTAACAGGAAATTGTTCAGCAGCTGGATTCACAAGATAGAATCTGGAATAACGTAAGATGAAGTGCTTTCTTTGCAGCCACTTATTGCATTAAAGGGAACCTGTCACCGGGATTTTGTGTATAGAGCTGAGGACATGGGTTGCTAGATGGCCGCTAGCACATCCACAATATCCAGTCCCCATAGCTCTGTGTGCTTTTATTGTGTAAAAAAACCTATTTGATACATATGCAAATTAACCTGAGATGAGTCCTGTCCCTGACTCATCTATTTGATACATATGCAAATTAACCTGAGATGAGTCAGGGACAGGACTCATCTCAGGTTAATTTGCATATGTATCAAATAGTTTTTTTTTACACAATAAAAGCACACAGAGCTATTTGATACATATGCAAATTAACCTGAGATGAGTCCTGTCCCTGACTCATCTCAGGTTAATTTGCATATGTATCAAATAGATGAGTCAGGGACAGGACTCATCTCAGGTTAATTTGCATATGTATCAAATAGGTTTTTTTACACAATAAAAGCACACAGAGCTATAGGGACTGGGTATTGCGGACGTGCTAGCGGCCATCTAGCAACCCATGTCCTCAGCTCTATACACAAAATCCCGGTGACAGGTTCCCTTTAAGTGAACGGCAACTGGCTTAACTAATTAGATTTTTCTCAGGAAGCCAATCTCACCAATTGTAACCGGTCTGATGGTCCTCCAGTGACTGTAAAGTCAGAGAATCACAGATTGGATAGAATTGATAGAACAAATTTTAAAGGGAACCTGTCATCACCTTTGTGCTGCCCATACTAACGGCAGAATAAAGTAGAGACAGGTGAGTTGATTTCAGTGGTCTGTCATTTATAAGTAAGTGGTTGCCGAGAACCAACATCACAATCATTGCAGACTGGGCCTGGAAAAGAGTCACGGCCACCTGAGAAGAGTCATGGTTATTCATAAATTCCTGTTCTCCCTGCCCACCTGCTGATTGACAGTCTCCTACTGTACCTAGTTTTCTCTAGGAGAGAACTGACAATCATCAGAGAGCAGGAGATTATGAATGACCGTGACTCTTCTCAGGTAGATTTTACATTTTTTTAAGGCCTGGGCTGCAATGGTTATGATGCTGGTTCTCGGCAACCACTTACTTTTAGCTTATAAATGACACCGCTGACATCAGCATTTCTGTCACTATTTTATGCTGCCCTCAGTGAGATCAGCATAAAGTTGATGACAGGTTCCCTTTAACTTCAAGCAAACATACAGAAACAATTATGGCATTTTGCAGTACACTTACCAATCATGAAATAGATAATGCATGTAAAAATAATGCTTGGCATTGTCCTCATGGGAAGCATATCTGCAAACAGCTTGGAGATGAAGTATGCGGACAGTCTGTAGTATCCACTGATGTACTCATGTCTGAAAGAAATCATTTAAATAATCATTAGCCGGACCTGCCTGAAAATGACCTGAATAAAACAAGCTACCCTCTAAGCTGGCTCATATAGAACCAAAGATTAGGTAATAAGTTTATTTTATGGCCTAGGCCAGGGATGGCCAAACTAAGGCTTCCAGTTGTTGCAAAAATACAACTATCTACAGCAGGGTATGGTGGGAGTTGTAGTTTTACAACAGCTGGAGAGCTGCAGGTTGGCAATGCCTGGACTAGGCGTTGAGGACCATGTATACAATGTTCAAGTAAACAAGGCTGGTAACAACTGAATGGTCAACAATCAACCAATAGAGGAAGCAAATCTGGTCCTGCAGTTGGAAAGTATTACTACATGCCAGCCACTCAAACAAATGACTGACAATGCCACTCTGAGATTCTTCTCTCTGGGAGCCTCTTCCGATATCCACATGTCCCTTAGAGATAAGGATATTATAATGTACTAATATGTACTGCTCTGTTTCTCCAGGTTTATAGGTCATCTTAAGGCTACATGCACACGACAGTGTGTGTTTTGCGGGTCCCGCAAAAAAAACGGATGACATTCCGTATGGCATCCGTTTTTTTTGCGGATCCGTTTTTTTTGCGGATCTATTGTAATAATGCCTATCCTTGTCCGCAAACTAGAAAAAAATAGGACACGCACTATTTTTTTAGCGGAGCAACGGAACGGACATACTGATGCGGACAGCACACGGTGTGCTGTCCGTGTTTTTTGCGGACCCATTGAAATGAATGGGTCCGCATCCTATCCGCAAAAAAAATGGATCGGACACTGAAACAAAATATGGTCGTGTGCATGTAGCCTAACACTGGGTTTATCACGAAAAATAGCTTCTAAAAGGGAATTCATTATGATCAGAGTCCACAGTATATAACCAGCAAGTGCTAGATCATCATCGTTCTATGGTCATTTTTTTAAAATGATACCCACATGAATATTTTCTTCTCCACGATGAAGAGCTCAATGGCAGATACACTGCTGAAACACTGGTTTGTGGTTATGAAGAACAAGGATCCAACTCTGTGAAGAAAGCACAGGTTTTATCTGAGAGAGTCTCCTTCCTTACAGATTATTTAGAAATAATGTGATGCCTTGCCTTTTACCACTTTCTATCGATAACCGATCTTATGCACTGACCTGTTTTGGATTCCGTTCTCATCATCTTTTACACCAAAGAAGATGGCTCCAACAATGAGCGCAAGAATAAGACTAACCATTATCTGCGAGAGGGAAAATGTATATATATTTTATGAAGCTGTGGGTACATTCTGTCACATAAACAATTATGACCATTTCCTTCTCCATATTGACCAAAAGCATAGAATATCAGCTCATGTAACAGTCTAAGGAGGAGTCATTTTCCACAATTCTATTCTCCTAACAAACCTTCACATTTTGGTTTTAATACAAAAATGGCAAAACTGAAAAGATGTTTAGTAGAAGAAATAACAGAAGTGTGAAGTAGTTTTACTTTAAAAAGGAGTTGGCCGGAAGTCAAGAGTTTCCCACAAAGGGTCAGTTCGGTGTTCAAAAACAAAATAAACAATATACTCACTTTACCAATCCCCTGCTGCTTCCGTTCCAGTGCTTCCAAGCTCCCCCACTGGCGTCTGCCTCCAGTCCGTTTTGACACACAGGAAATGACCACACAGCCAATCACAAGCTCAGGCGTGTCACCACTGCTGCTGGCGATTCATTGAGTGGTCCTTTCCTACATGTTGAGAGGAACAGGAGCATCAGGGATCGGTAAGGTGAGTAGTACTTCTTTCATTTATTGATTTTTTACACCAATCTGAGTCTTTTGTAGGAATCCTAACCTACGGCAACCCCTTTAATGGCATCAACCTGCATTTCGCACACAAATGAGCGAGATGTTGTCAGAGCTACACCCTCTGTTTTTCTCATACCTCAAGATTATGTTGTCCAACATTTTTTAAAGTGATGACGTATCCTCAAGATGGGCCATGACTACCGGTAGCTGATTGGCAGAGGTCCTATTAAAGTGAATGGGAACAGCGCTGCAGTTGTGAGTACTGTCCACTACAATGCTGACTGTGCTGTGTAGTTCCAGTGATGGAGCTATATAAAACAGCCGATAGGCGAGGGTGCAGAGTGTCTGACTCTGAGGATAGGCCATTATAAAAAAAAAGTTGAACAACCTCTTTAACAAATATATATAATTGAAGGATAATCCTGGACATCCTGTATAGTTATTTACAGCAACCTAAGAAAGTTCTCCAAAGCATCAAAGAACATACATTATGCACTTTAAGGATTTTATTTTCAGCACTGCTGAGGCAGGTTTGCAAGCTCTTGAATAGCAAAATTTGGAAACAATACTGTGAAAATCCTACAAAACGCTTAAACTCTTAATGAAAATGGCTCACAGCAAAGCATTGTCTATATGTGATCAAGTGGCAATGATACAGAGGAACTAGTAAGGAGATTAGGAGATTATATTAAACGCTTTGACCTTTTCTGCCAATTCCATCGTACAAAGGTGGATAAAATATTTTCAAATGATTGGTATCAGGCTGATCACTTAAGTGGAAGCTGTAAAGATGCATTAGCTCCTAATGCTATAATCGCTGCAGATAAGGGGACTGTATTACTAAGAACCCACCAAAAAGATCAAGGGGCACAGATTACTTAGCTATTAAGCTAGTTGTGGTGGAAAACAAGGATCATATCAGAACTGATTTAAGTCGGATGAAGTGAAATGGTTTTAATGAACTGTGTACCACGCATAGAGAGGACTGGAAATCCAGCACTAATGAGGTGTCGGGACATTAAAGAAGGAGAGAAGTGCACACAATGCAAAAAGAGTCAAGACAATTAATACCAATTCTGTGACAGCTAATTCAGGTCACAAGGTTGATATTGTTCAGAGGAGTTTTTTTGGGGGGGAAAAAAAGATCCACGTGCTTTCTAACAAAGTGGTATGTATATCAAGTCAAGTGTAAGTGTCCATAGGAAGATTTTATACACTTGTATAGAGCGGCATCCAATACTAACAACCAGGAATGGAAACAACTGACAATTGTAGGCCATCCATGTATGGCATACAGACGTCGGAAAGCAGGCTTTTGGGACATCCTACCCCCCACCAATATGTGAACAACTATGTAAGAATAACTCCCACTTTGGGCCACATTTATGCATTATTTAAATAAAGACATATAATTCCATGTCCCCCTGCATAGCGAGATGTGGCTTTCCGAATGACAACAGCTCATAACTTGCGGTCAGAGGTTGGTTGTCTTCACAAGAACTACTTTAAAGGCTTTGTCCCACAAGAATCATTTAACACCTATCCATAGGATAGGTGATAAATAACAGATTGCTTGGGGTCTGACCACTGGGACACTATGCAAACCCTAGAACAACAATTTCCAGAGTTCCTTCTCTGAATTGAGAGGTAGGGTCCATGACAGTCCGTTAGTCCTTTCACTTTAAAGAGGCTGACAGAGTGCCGTCTACATCAGCCCCATAATAGTAAATGGAATGGTGGACCAACATATGCACTTCTCCTCCATTCAGAGAGTGGACTAAGGACCCCTCAATCTCAGGATTTTTCATAGGATAATCCCAGTTGCCTACATATAAAGCCGGGTTGAGCTTCTTCTTTTGGGAGCTGAGTGAAAGATGATACAAAGCCATCATATCTCCAAACGTACCTGGGCGACTGAAGCCTGAGGATTACGCACAAGGTTTTTAAAGGACCTCTTACAGACCCATTTTATCTGATGGAAGACAGAAGTGTTGTATGTGATTTGCCGGGTAAAGAAATTAGTCTTCACTTTTTCCCCACTTGACATTTTCTCCAGCTCAGCTTTAGTCTCCTTATAATAACTGGTATTGCAGAAATCATTTGCCAGTTTATCTACCACTGTTGGATTGCCACTGTCATTTGGCTCCCCTGTACCAAAGAGACACAAAGACATAGATTTATTATAGCGCAGAATACTACTGTATGTTGTTCTGTTAGCTAAAGAACTTTCAACTTCCAATAAACATCATTGGACTACAACTGTGGGAGAGGCAAGAAAGTCTCTGCCAGACATCTGGCAGAAGCATATACCCCTGAGAACAAAAGGACTGGGCATATTGAAATCCAGCCACCAGATCCTTATCTCCACTGATATCTGCCAGTGAGGGAGTCTCTAGAGGCCACCCACTCATTGTCTGGTCAACAGATTCCTCCTTGGTGGGTCTGTGAGACCAAAGTGTGAAATTATTGCAAATAATCAAATTCTGGATATAATTCCTACAAAAGATTACTATTAATGTGGTCTAATAGAGAATCTAATGTATTCTGCATACCTAAATTCACATCCTCAAGTTTGTTTAAGGCAACTGCTGTTGAGTCTCCATTAATAATATCAAGGAAAAAGTCGGCAGGATTATTGTGCTCTTCGCAGTTATATCCTAGAAGAGGAAAAAAATATATTATGACAAATGTAGACATTATGAGTAGTGATGTAGACTAGCTCTGTGTTTAGCACTGCTGGATTTCGATCTGGGTGACATCAGTGTGGAGCCTGTCCCCCCGCTCCCTGTATTTAAGGGGGTTCCTTTATAAACACTGCAAATGGCTCCCTATAAGATTGTGTATGTGAGAGGCAAATTAGATTGTGATCCTCAGTAGAGCAGAAACTAATATAAGTAAAGAAATATCTGTACAGCTCTGCGGTACATGTTGGAGCTGTATCAGCAACATTAAAGAAAATGAAAACATCAGAAAAAGACAATTCTTTATTTTATTAATCAGACTGCTACCTTTGGAATTGTTAAGGTGCTTTTTAGTTTTGAGTTTCTGAAAATATAAAACAAATAAAAATAATGTAGAGTTATTAATGGTTACCTAGTTGTGCAAAGTAATCCAGTGCATAGTCAGAAGGCCCATGGTACAGCATTTTACCCCCAGCCAGCAGGGTCAGGGTATCAAACAGTCTGAAGATGGAGTAGCGAGGCTGGTGTATGGAGAAGATTATAGTCTTGCCTTGCCTTGCCATCCTGCATGGTACAATAGTGAAAATGTCAACATATAGTATTTCATGTGATCATTTCAATAACGGTATGTATATGTATTTAACATTTCACACATTTTATGAAATCCTGAAACAACCTTACAGGTTTTCATCTACATAAACCTAAAAGAGCTGTATGCAAGTTGAAATAAATAGCCGTTTCCTTATTCTGGTGTATCTGTGCTATACACCGGTGGTTTTCGAAGCACAGTAGGCCATTAGGTGCTGAAAAAAAACGATTTGCCTACTATCCCTAATTGAGAATTCTTTACTTTTTTGCGCAGATACATTATGGAAGGGAACATATGAAGTTGCTGTGGTTCCTAAACCCTTCCAATTTGCAATACTTCCACCTACAGTTGATCATGGAATATCTTGGAGGAAAGACATTTTATGAACTGACCACATTGGAATTTAGTGAGCTCTTTAGAATAAGCCTTTCTAAAATGTTTGTAAAGGCAGACTGTACGGTCAGGTGCTGAATTTTTAGATCTGTGGAAATGGGACTGAATGAAAAACCTGAATTCAATTGATGTGTCCCAATACTTTTTTCCATATAGTGTATCTCACCTTCCCAGAAGTTCCAGGATACATGACTGGGAAGGCCCTGGAAACAGAATATTTGTTAAAAGGGTTCTCCATGAATTATTTAAACAGGCCTGAAGCAACCTGGCCATTTTAAATATTTGCAGAAGAACCCCTTTAAGAGAAAATGTCCTCACCTTTTCAGCAGCAAAAGAACAGCATTAGCTGTGCTGGCATCTAAACCAGTAGTAGGTTCATCCAAGAACAAAATCCCGGGATCAGTGATAAGCTCCATGCCAATGTTGGTTCTTTTTCTTTCTCCTCCAGATACCCCACGAATCAGCTGGGTACCAACCTAATATAAAACGCACTTGAGATAAGTGAACTTCTTGCAATTCATTTGAGTTCAATTAACAAATTGTTTGTCGTATTTGTTTCTGAAAAAATCTGACTAATTGAAAATTGCCCAATTTCTCTGAAAAGTCATGTAAGACTTTGAGGTCTCCTAAGACCATATCCAACCCCATTCAAGCTCTTTTTAACACCAAGAAAGCATTAGTAATGTTGAAGTGACAGTAGCATATATGGCAATGGGTAAATGGATGTTAAAAAAAAAAAAAAATATATATATATATATATATATATATGTTTTCGCAAACTTTTTTGCAGCAGAATACTTCTTAATTTTTCTGACCTATAAAATGGTGGCTGCCAATAGAGCCAATTTGTCTGAAATAAATGGTAAATGTTTTTGAAAATTTTGTACCAAATTTCTTTAGAATCGATTTTCCCATCTCTAAAATACACGTTTCAGGTCATATGAATAAGGTCATACAGTTGGCAAGCATTGATAGAACATTGCAAGAAGAAAGCCCAGTTACCTTGGAGTCAGCCACTTTAGTCAGTCCCAGTTCCTTGATGATTTGATTGATACGCTCATCCTTATCCTTCTGCTTCAGTGATCTGGGTAACCTCAAGGCTGCAGAGAATTGCAAGTTCTCTCGAACAGTCAAAGTCCCCATCACAACATCATCCTGTATGATACATAAGATTAGAATTACTGAATTTACCATGAAGCAATAGAAACCAATCATAACACCAGATATTTTAAGACCAGTCACTAGTATCAGCAGAAAATGCAGTTAACCAGACTGAAAAGCTGGAGTGTCTGAATTTTATAGCCAATACCACATATGGTTGATCCCACCAAATTTTGCAAAGCACAGCAGTATGTATACCAAGCACTTAGGAGGGACATTTTGTGCATCTTATTTACCGTCCATATATAATTGTATTCGCAGCTCATTAGTATATGAATTTTTGTGTTGAATTTTCGACTCTAGTGCCTAATAAGGAATATTGTCTGTTTAGGACAATACCTTGTTGTATGCCCTATTAGGAATTTAGAAATAAAATGGGTTCTTCGGGACCCTAATGCATTTTTTAAACTGCATACCCCAAGCCAAATTGCTTATAAATATCCCCAATATCTTATATGGCTATCAAACCCAGCATGCCTGGATCTGGCTTCTTTTCCGTCCAAAGCTCCCAGACTACAACATATGTGACGTCAGTGATGACGCCTGTCCAGAGCCAGGTTCATAAGAGAAGATACTGGATCCAAAAACGCACATTAGCTGAAGTGCCGGAAATTAAGTCTGAGTCGGTCACGTGAAAGGAACTAGCAGCGTTTAGGAGCAGAAAGTACATTTAAATGGCTTTTATTTTCACAGGTATAAACCAACACCTGCTTTTTATAGTTGTCCCTTTTAAGGAACACGGATACTTACAAATATAACCTTCTTTAAAACAACCTGCATATGAAATACCTGTACTACGTAGCCAGAGAGGCACTTGAAGTTTGGTGGTTGTGGATTTCCATCTATTAGCACCTCACCAGAAAGCCCACACGGATCCTTCCTGGCAGCAAGAACATCCAAAAGCCTTCAGAAGGAAGAGAAACAAGTCATGTCTGTTCATACAGGGGTGGCTTGGTCTACGTAAAACTGGCTTAGAAATGTGATACTACTTACGATGATTTCCCACTGCCAGTAGGACCCAAAATTGCATTTAGACCAGGTCTCATAATCCCACTAGAAATATAAAGAACATAAATGATGATATCAGAAAATGTATAGATTTATATACTGTACATATGTACAATTTAAACATTGCAAGTGTCTGAACATATACTACAAACACTCAGTAAAACTGTACAAACCCCTCCACACCACCTCTATCTCACCGGGATACAGTCTACCTATGTATCAAATGTCTTTTTTCAACTTGGCCAAATCGGTAATAAAAAATATGTTATGGTCAAATAAAAAAAATGAAACCTGAATGATAAAGATAACTATTCAATGTGTATAGCTCAGATACTAATAGGAACACATCTATTTTTTATCATAAAATTTAGCTCTATGGAATATGTAGACCATGAATGCCATATGAAAAAACTCAAACACAATTTAATTTTTTTATTTTTTACAAACAGCTTACCATAAATAACTGAGTAATGCTCAGTTTAGTAATCCCATGCCACAAAGGTGCAAAGTTTTCCCTGGTCCCTTATCAGTTTCTGCTTTTTTGGCCTGAGTGATACTCAACATGTGACGATACAGCCAATCACTGGCTTCAGCGGTGACCCCAATGGTATCGTCACTTCAATGCTACAGCCAATGATTATTTACTGGGCTCCAGCAAACAGAGACCAACGAGGGATAAGGGAAGTGTTGGCACATAAGTAGCATGGATTGGTAAGGTCATTATTACTCCAATTGTTATTTTATATCCTGATAAATGATTTAAAGTGGTTAACTCTCAAATTATAAACTTTTTTCACATGCTTATCTAGAGGACTTGTTTCTTGCCTTTCTGTGGGTGGGCAACAGCTTGCCAACTCATTCCCCAATGCACGGAAAACTGAGACTGACATATAGCACCATATATACATATATACAGTGCTGCCCATAATTATTCATACCCCTGGCAAATTTTGACTTAAAGTTACTTTTATTCAACCAGCAAGTAATTTTTTGATGGGAAATGACATGGGTGTCTCCCAAAAAATAAGACGATGTACAAGAGGCATTATTGTGGGGGAAAAAAAACATTTCTCAGCTTTTATTAACATTTGCGCAAAAAATACAAGATGTTCCGCACTGTGGAAAATCTCAGAGGACGTGGTCGAAAGCCAAAAAAGTGCCACCTGTGCTGGCCAGGAGGATAGTTAGAGAGGTGAAAAAGAATCCAAGGATCACCACCAAGGCCATCCTGGTGAATCTGGGCTCTGCTGGTGGCAATGTCTCAAGGCAGACAATCCAACGGACACTGCACACTGCTTGGTTCCACGGATGCAGACCAGGCACACAAAAGCTCATCTGGACAAAGAAAAAGCCTTCTGGTCTTCTGTGTTATGGTCAGATGAAACAAAAATTGAATTATTTGGTCACAATGATGTTTCCTTCATTTGGCGTAAAAAAGGAGAAACCTTCAACCCAAAGAACACCATCCCCACTGTCAAACATGGTGGTAGGAACCTAATGCTTTGGGGGTGTTTTTTCAGCCAATGGACCAGGGAACCTAATCACACTAAACGGCACCATGAAAAAAGAGCAATACATGAGGATTCTCAACGACAACATCAGGCAGTCTGCAGAGAAACTTGGCCTTGGGCACCTAGTGGACATTTCAGCATGACAATGACCCAAAATGGCGAAGAAATGGTTAGCAGACAACAACATTAACGTTCTGGAGTGGGCCAGCGAAAGTCCAGACTTGAATCCAATTGAGAATCTGTGGAGGAAGCTAACGATCAGGGTGATGGCAAGAAGACCCTCCAACCTGAAAGATTTGGAGCTCATTGCTAAAGATGAATGGGCAAAAATACCTGTGGAGACGTGCAAAAAGCTAGTCTGTAATTATAGAAAGCGTTTGATTGCTGTAATAGCCAATAAAGGCTTTTCTATTGATTATTGAGAAGGGTATAAATAATTTTGTACTGGAAACTTTTTGCTCAAATGTAAATAAAAGCTGAGAATTTTTTTCCCCCCACAATAATGCCTCTTGTACATCGTCTTATTATCTTTTGGGAGACACCCATGTTATTTCCCGTCAAAAAAATACTTGCTGGTTGAATAAAAGTTACTTTAAGTCAAAATTTGCCAGGGGTATGAATAATTATGGGCAGCACTGTATATACACACAAAATGTCCATCATTATCACTGTCTAAACATAGGGCGCAGAAGATTACTAAAGCCCATGATATCTGTCCCTGCCGTTTACTCTTATATCCCACAGTCCACAAGGCAGGCATCACATTGCAAATGTCTGTGGCGAGTCTTTAGCAGAGCAATGATGTCATCAGGACCACCCAAACAGAGATCAGGCCACAGCCGGAAGAGGCTTGTTGGCTGCATCACAGGCAGCGAAAGCGAGGTGAGGATTTTTATTTTTTTCTAATTCTGTCACTTCTACTGGGAGAATACTGGGGCAATTGGAATTATTAGTGGTCCTTCAGGGAAAATAAGAATTTTTAGGGGCAATACTGGGGCAAAAGGACCTACTGGGGGCACTCTAGGAGAGAATTACTATTGGTGGGACTTTGGAGAGCACCATTATTATGGGGAAACTATGTGTATGGCAGTATAAGGTCTGCTGTATAGTGTTTGGGGGCATTGGGGAGCACAGTGGGCACAGTATTGGGGGTAGCAGTAGGATAACAATAATGGGGCACTAAGAGGGGGAGGATGAAGGACAAGTGAGGAACCTAAGATATCTGTGTGGGAAAACTCTAAAGAGAGGAGGCTGAAGGATATCTTAAAAAGGGAAAAAGGAAGCCAAATCTCACACACACACACAGCATGACTGTGCAGAAGGCTGCATGACACAGCACTAATGAACCTTCATTCAGAAAAGCTTGCAACAATAAAATCTACATCAGTAAAGTGACACAGGCACAATTCATGGGCCACATTTGTGGTGGTGAACTAAAAGGAATATGGAAAAAAGGCTGGTTCTTAGAAGAAAACTTGAAGGTGAAATTAGTCAGGTGTTTTCAGTCAATGGGATGACATTCAAGTGTAAGTTGGCAATCCAACTCTAAAGAGATGAGGCTGAAAGATATCATCATGTCACAGTGCGGTTCACTGTGACAGTTTTGGCCGTGTAGGCTGGCTGCATGCACTCTCGCGTACTGGCTGCAGGCTGTCTCCTGTGTATGCTGGTTGCTTGGGGCTGTGTGCTGGCTGCAGTGTTTTGTGGAATTGCTGCCTGTGAATGTCTGCTCTCCAAGTGTCTGCTTCTCTGTGCAGTTCTTATCACTGTTGCCATGCAGGCTGGCTGCAGACACCCTCATGTACTGGCTGCAGGCTGACACCTGTGTATGCTGGTTGCTTGACACTGCATGCTGGCTGTAGTGTTGTGAGTGAACTGTGGCCTGTGTTTGTGGATTTCCGTGCAGGCTGGCTGCATGCACTTTGTGTACTGGCTGTGGGTATCCCCATGCATGCTGGTTCTGCTATGGGTGCTGGCTGAGGCCTTGTTTGTAAACATGGCCTTAGTATGGATACATTTCTGTTGTGTCACAGGTTGCTTGTGCTCTGGCGTACTGGCTGCGGTGGACTCAGTGTATGCTGGTTGCCAGGGGCAACATCCAGTACTGCAGCCTGTTTCATGCAGGCTCCCCTCCCCGTTTGGTTCTGAAAGGGTTAACTTCCCCATGTCTGTTCCTGGGTGTGGCTTATCAGGTACCCTCATTATGCCTGTGAGCTGTTGGCTTGGGGTCAGTCTATCTTCTGTCCTATGCCTTACTGGGTGTAGACCCTTGCTGCTGACCCAGGTTTTTTCTTCCTATATGCCCTTGTTTGTGGTGTCACTTGGTGATGCATTGTTGCTGCTTTGTCTGATGTAGCTGGTACCTGTTCTGTGATGGTGTTTGAGGTTATGTCCTTGTCTGTTCTGTACTTGTCCTGTATGATGTTGTTGTTACTTGTTCTAGGATGTTGTTATTGCCTTGTCTGATCTCCTATTTCTGTTCTGTGATATGTTTATGTTATCCTGTCCGTTTCATGTTTTGCTTAGCAGTGCTCTTACTGCATCTTATAGCTTGGCAGTGCTAAACTGCTTCCGATTCTGCCTGTCCTTGTCCAGCCTGGCAGTGCCTACTGCTTCTGATTTTGTCAGTCCCTTGTCTGTCCTGCAGTGCCTTTCTGTTACTGTTTCATGTTTGTCCTGCCTTTGTGAGAGGGCCCCTGGGTTCTCCGGAGGGAGGATCTCTAGTCTGTGTGCAGCTCTGCCTGAGACCACCATGCTTCCATTCTGAATTAGGGACAGGCATCTTCTTCTGTGCTGTTCCCATTTGTGTTGTTGTCTGTTCCATGTCCTGTGTTTGCTTGTGTTCCAGTTCTGTTGTCTGTTTCCGCTGGTGGGTTCACCAGTGTGGTTCTCTGCAGGTAGGGACCAAGTGTACTGGGACCTTCCTGTAGGTGCGACCAGTGAGCCCTCGGCCCAGTTCATCCCCACCACCAGTGGCTCTGTGAAGAATGGTGCTCACTGGCTCTCTGGGTTTTGCCTCTGGTCTGCCGATGCACTTAGTTCTATGGTAGTGCCACCACTATTGTCTAACCTGCTTACTGTCATGTGCTTTTATTACACTTGTAATAAAGTTCGCTGTGGGTCCTTGGTCTGTTTTGCAATGTCCATCTAAATAGGTCTTAAGCACCAGGGTTGGGGAGGAGGGATATAGTGTGCAGTATATGTTTTTTTAACTCATGGGGCCAGAACTCCATGAACAGCCCAGGTTCTTTGGGCAACTCAAAGGAGTTGTCCAGGTTTAGAGCTGAGCCTGGGCATACCCATATTTTCACCAAGGCAGACCCCCTGATTTAAGCATTTCATGCTCTTTTGTTTACATTTTTACGCTACTAGATGGAGACTTCAGGGCAGCAGTGTATTCGGTGACATCACTGGCTCTGATGGGTGGGCTTTAGAGCTGCCCTAGCAGTCATCAGATCTCCAAAAAATGCCTTTGCCCTGCGTGATTCAGCGCAAGTTTCATGCTCCAATGCCCATATCAGGGAGACCATCTGGGTGAAAATGGGGATATGTCAGGGTTCCGCTCTGAACCGAGACAACCCCCTTTAATCATCCCCTGTATATATTTCTATGGATGCATAAGCAGGAATGAATGAAGGGTGTCTGGACTGCTTCATCAGCTTCTCTATGAGCTCACTAACCCAGCACCGAGGGGAGAGAAAAGTCACAGGGAAGCTACTGAGCGTGTTGGTCTATCATTGAATGCAGGAGAAGGTGAACCAGAACGATAAACAGCAGGAGGCGCTAACAGAGAAAAAAAAATGTAATGCACATAAGAATTTTATTTGATTTATTATTACTGTATTTATACTGCAATAATACTTCATTTGAAATGCCGTATTTATTGCGTGGTAATGTTTTGCGTAGGATAACCTCTTTAAGGAGGCTGGAATATTTTTTTTGTATAACTTTCATTTTGATCTTTTGTAGTTATTTTGGTTTGAGTGGAAGAAACTTGAAATGTCCTTATCCGTCTGGTATTCACAGTGCAGTAAAAAAGTGTTATAAGTTAATGCATTTATGGTGTTCTGCTCTGCATGACAGCTTGAGGTCTCCTCCCTGTCATAAACATAAGACTGAAAGGTCAAAATTCTAAAGCGGATTATAGCATTGATAAGATACCTCTGACCCAGTGACAGTCACTAATTAGTAAACCACTGAAATTATTCAGCTAAGTTATGCTACATTCACAGCACCCATCTAATGGCCTCTACTTGCTGCGCACTGAAGGCAACAGGACCTGCCCTTGCAGCATTGTGACTTCAAGCCGCTGGGAACATCAGGTCCTAGTGCCACCAGAGCAGAGCGAATGCTCCATTGGATGAGATGACTTTTTTTTAATGCCAGTACTAGTGGGGATGTGGGCACAACTGGGGGCCAATATCGGCCCCCAAATTGTCATCAATGAATCACAATCTGTACCTTTATGCGGTACCACAGAAATCTCTGTAGCCTCTACAGTTATCCCTGACATTAGTGTTGCGTACTCTGTAAATTAGTAGCATTAGCCATCTAAGTCAAGAGCTACTAAGGAGCAACTCATGAGATGCAATGAAGCAATCAATGTCTGAATGTCTGCAATGCCTGCAAGATACTTCTATAAAGGCTTATTCGAAGACCATTATCTTAAACATAATGGAACTGTAAGAGTATATTCACAGGAAGTAAAGGAAAACTGGTTTAGTTGCCCATAGCAACCAGATTCCAACTTTTTTACTTTTCAGAGGTCCTTTGGAAATGCAAGGTGGAATATGATTGGTTGCTATGGGCAACTAAACCAGTTTTCCTTTTTTACACCTGTTTCAATAAATCTGCCCCTACGGATTTGCTGCCACAAATTTGCATGTGGCAGATCTGCATCATTTTACAGTACCAGCTATTTGGATGTTTAAAAAATAAATAAAAAAATGCAACAAATTCACAGCAGAGTTTTGCCTATAGACTGGATTTACAACTACATTTTTTTTTGTTTGTTTTTTAGAGGCGGAGTGGACACAAAAGTGATGTTCAGGGAAAAAGACTGCAAAGGGTAGAATCTGCAATACAAAATCCCTGACACTTCAACATAACCAGCATGGATTTATAACATTTGCAGCACACCCTAAGGCCTCGTTCACACTTCAGTGTTTGGTCAGTGATTTCCATCAGTGATTTGTGAGCCAAAACCAGAAGTGGAGCCTCCACAGACATGAGGTAGAAGGGAAAGATCTGCTCCTGTTCTGTGTTTAGAGTTGCACCTGGTTTTGGCTCACAAATCACTGATGGAAATCACTGTCTAAACACTGAAGTGTGAACGAGGCCTAAGGGTACTTTCACACTAGCGTTATTCTTTTCTGGCACCGAGTTCTGTACTAGGGGCTCTATACCAGAAAACAACTGATCAGTTTTATCCCCATGCATCCTGAATGGAGAGCATTCCGTTCAGGATGTCTTCAGTTCAGTCTTTTTGACTGATCAGGAAGGAGATAATACCGCAGCATGCTACGGTTTCATCTCCGTCCAAAATTCCGGAACACTTGCCTATTTTTTTCCCATTGACATGCATTAATGCCAGATCCGACCCTGAGTGTTCTTCTGGCAAAACAGATCCGGCATTATGGTCTGCAAAAAATGTGAAATAAATAAAGTGCCGGATCATTTTTTCTGGATGACACCGGAGAGACGGATCCGGCGCTCCAATGCACTTGTCATATGGATCAGGATCCTGATCCGTCTGAAAAAATGCCATCAGTTTGCATGTGTTTTGACATGGATCCGGCAGGCAGTTTCCGGCGACTGGAAACTGACTGCCGGAATCCTCTGCTGCAAGTGTGAAAGTACCCTAAAACTTGCACATTTTATTCTACATGTGTAACCCTATTGATAGGTATAGTACTGTAAATTGTCACCGAGTTTTCATGTAGAAATAGAAAATATCTGGCTTTTCTTCATATAGCTTCTGAGATATTTAACAGAAAGTCTAAATTCTAAACTCACGCTAGACACAAAATGTGCAAGGTAGGCAAATAACAAACAAAAAGCTATTTAAAAAGGAAAAAGGGAAGTCACAAACTAAATCACACACAAATCCTACACAAAGCATGACACAGCACTAATGAACCTTCAATCGAAAAAGCTTGCAAAAATAAAATCTACGTCAGTAAAGTGACACATGGTGCCATTCACGGGCCACTCGTTTGTGGTGGTGAATTAAAGGAATATGGAAAAAGACTGGTTCTTAAGGGTTTGTGAACCCTTCAGAATTGGTGGTCTCCCACCCAACTTACTCACCACACAGTGCTGTAGTTTGTGCCAAAATGCCATGCCACATTCCCTCAAAGACGTGCCCACTTTGCAAGCTATGTGCAGTGGATTTTTTTTAAAACTATAAATTTTACAACAAAAAAGTAGTATCATATTCTGTCTAAGAACCAATGTGGTTTGGCTGGATGTGTCTTCCAGTAACTCCTGTTGGATTAACAGGATGCAAAAAGACTCTTCCTTTTAACATGTAGCCCCTCAAAGGCATCTCCACCATACAATGTCACTATGCTTTCATAGTAACCACCACCCTATACATTTTTTCTTGCAGTTTGTCTATGAAGGTCAGTATTATTTGAAATGCTTTATAGATTGCTAAAATGTTCAGGTTTAGGCCTCATGCACATAGCCGGATCCTTTTTTGCGGTCTGCAAATCGCGGATCTGGAAAACATAAATAATGGCCATGGACATCCCGCATTTTCCCTTCCACAGGTCTCGCAACATGTTTCAAATGCCAATTCTTATCCGCAAAATGGATCAGATGCGGACCGAAACTGCAGTCGTGTGCATGAGGCCTTAGGGCAATTCCACATAGGCACTATTCCTGCTCGATTGCTGGCTGTCCTGTTTACAATAGACACCACTCGGACTGAACACTGAATCAGTCACATGAATGGGTATGTTCACATCAGCGATTTTCTGCATGGGCCACGATTCTGTACAAGGACAAGGGATCGCAATAGTGATCTCTTGGCCCCATAAAGTGAAGGAGACCGCCACATGTAAATGCAGTGGTCTTCACTGAACGAGCTGCCAACTGTCGGGAAGGAACACTTTCTTCCTGACAATTTGCCATTCAGTCAGTCCTTGTAAGTCCAGCTTTAGAATCTGACTTAGGCCTCATGCACACAACAGTTTTTTTTTCACGGTCCGCAAAAACGGGGTCCGTAGGTCCGTGATCAGTGACCGTTTTTTTGTCCGTAGGTCTTCCTTGATTTTTGGAGGATCCACGGACATGAAAAAAAAGTCGTTTTCGTGTCCGCCTGGCCGTGCGGAGCCAAACGGATCCGTCCTGAATTACAATGCAAGTCAATGGGGACGGATCCGTTTGACGTTGACACAATATGGTGCAATTGCAAACGGATCCGTCCCCTTTGACTTTCAATGTAAAGTCAGGAGTCCCTTTACTTTCACACTTGCGTTCATATAATGCAGACGGTGGCTCCGTTCAGAGCGGATCCGTCTGCATTATATTGTTAAAACATTTCTAAGTGTGAAAGTAGCCTCAGACGGATCCGTCCAGACTTTACATTGAAAGTCAATGGGGGACGGATCCGCTTGAAAATTGAGCCACAGTGTGTCATCTTCAAACGGATCCGTCCCCATTGACTTACATTGTAAGTCTGGACGGATCCGCTTGCCTCCGCACGGCCAGATGGACACCCTAACATAACTTGAAGTGTCCCCATCACCATGGGAACGCCTCTATGTTAGAAAATACTGTCGGATATGAGCTACATCGTGAAACTCAGATCCGACAGTATATTCTAACACAGAGGCATCCCCCCCCCCCCCCCCCCGGTTTTAACTCATTGGTGGCCAGGGCGGCCGCCCCCCCCTCCCTCCCCTGTAGTTAACTCATTGGTGGCCAGTGCGGCCGCCCCCCCTCCCTCCCCTGTAGTTAACTCATTGGTGTCCAGTGGGCCCCCCTCCCTACCCTGTAATTAACTCATTGGTGTCCAGTGGGCCCCCCTCCCTCCCCTGTAATTAACTCATTGGTGTCCAGTGGGCCCCCCCTCCCTCCCCTGTAATTAACTCATTGGTGTCCAGTGGGCCCCCCCTCCCTCCCCTGTAGTTAACTCGTTGGTGGCCAGTGGGCCCTCTGTCTCCTCCTAATTAAAATCGCCCCCCCCTATCATTGGTGGCAGTGGAGACTACCGATCGGAGTCCCAGTGTAATCGCTGGGGCTCCGATCGGTAACCATGGCAACCGGGACGCTAATGCAGTCCCGGTTGCCATGGTTGCTTAGCAATTTGTAGAAGCTTCATATTTACCTGCGAGCTGCGATGTCTGTGCCCGGCCGGGAGCTCCTCCTACTGGTAAGTGAAAGGTCTGTGCAGCGCATTGCCTATAGCACAGACCTGTCACTTACCAGTAGGAGGAGCTCCCGGCAGGTCACAGACATCGCAGCTCGCAGGTAAGTATGAAGCTTCTACAAATTGCTAAGCAACCATGGCTGCAGTCCCGGTTGCCATGGTTACCGATCGGAGCCCCAGCGATTACACTGGGACTCCGATCGGTACTCTCCACTGCCACCAATGAAAGGGGGGGCGATTTTAATTAGGAGGGGGAGGGAGGGGAGAGGGCCCACTGGCCACCAATGAGTTAACTACAGGGGAGGGAGGGGGGGGGTCCACTGGACACCAATGAGTTAACTACAGGGGAGGGAGGGGGGGCCCACTGGACACCAATGAGTTAATTACAGGGGAGGGAGGGGGGCCCACTGGACACCAATGAGTTAACTACAGAAGAGGGAGGGGGGCCCACTGGACACCAATGAGTTAACTACAGGGGAGGGAGGGGGGGGCCACTGGACACCAATGAGTTAACTACAGGGGGGGGGTCTGCCCCCTGCTGCCTGGCAGCACCTGCCAGGCAGCAGGGGCAGTCATGTACACAGTTTTTCAGTATATTCTAACCTGAAGCGTCCCCATCACCATGGGAACGCCTCTGTGTTAGAATATACTGTCAGATCTGAGTTTTCACGAAGTGAAAACTCACCTCTCAAAAAGCTTTATGCAGACGGATCTTCGGATCCGTCTGTATGAAAGCAACGGCCAATCTTGTGTGCATCCGTGTTCTTTCACGGACCCATTGACTTGAATGGGTCCGTGAACCGTTGTCCGTCAAAAAAATAGGACAGGTCATATTTTTTTGACGGACAGGATACACGGATCACGGTCTCGGCTGCAAAACGGTGCATTTTCCGATTTTTCCACGGATCCATTGAGAGTCAATGGGTCCGCGAAAAAAAAACTGAAAACGGCACAACGGCCACGGATACACACAACGGTCGTGTGCATGAGGCCTTAGCCAGACTAGACAAGATCTACTGGATGTATTCAGAGGGAAAAGATTTTTTGTCTTCCCTGATGCTGGCTGTTGATTTAGGCCTCTTTCACACGACCGTTTCCCCCCCCCCCCCCCCCCCCCCCCCCTTTACAGACCTTTCTTTGCTTTCCGTATACGGAACTGTTCATTTCAATGGTACCGCAAAAAAAAAAACAGAACACATACGGAAATGCATCCGTATATGTCTTCCGAATCAGTTCTGTTTTTTGCGGAACCATCTATTGAAAATGTTATGCCCAGCCCAATTTTTTTTCTATGTAATTAGTGTATATGCCACACGGAAAAACGGAACAGAAACAGGAACACAACTGAAGCAACAAAAAAAACTAACGGATCCATTAAAAACGGACCGCAAAACACTGAAAAAGCTATACGGTCATGTGAAAGAGGCCATTTTTTACTCTGCGATTACCCCTTGGACATACTCAGATTATTAGTAAAGAACAGGATATTTAATTCCACATGCCAGGCCTTATGGATAAAACCCTGGCCTGGTGGTGGTTTCTCACCAAAGCTGCATTTTTCATTACCAGTTTACTTGCCCTCCTTTTGCTCCTCAAGGGGTTTACTAAACTCACCACTATTTTGAATGCAGCTTTGAGACTTCAAAAGATTTAAATAGTCCCATACAGACAACAGTTTGGTTTCTTCAGCTTCATGGATTTCATATCAAATGGACGAAATCCACTCTGCCCGAACATCCAGAGTACAGTTTCTGGGATCTATTCTCAACTCCAAAAGCATGCCAACTACTCTGCCTCCAGGGAGGATAGCCCAAATCAGGACATCAGTAACCCAGCTTCAGCATACCACCAGCACTACAGTAAGGAAAGCCATGAGGGTATTGGACCTAATGACTTCGACAACACATACATAGCTCTACAGAACAACATATTTATTCGCACAGTCAGTGTTTGGTCAGTGATTTCCATCAGTGATTTTGAGCCAAAACCAAGTACGGGTCCAAAACACAGAACAGGTGCAGATCTTTCCCTTCTACCTTATGTCTGTGTCGGATCCACTCCTGGTTTTTGCTCACAATCACTGATGGAAATCACTGACTGTGTGAATGAAGCCTTACATTGGATGCTCTCTCCCGTCAATGGGACAACCTGTTTGTTTACTTATTTCATCCCCTGCCCTAAATCCAGAGGAATGCTGTCCAACTTGAAAATGGAATGTCCAGAAGCCATTCTGACAATGCATTTTGGGCCTTTCAGGGTCTGGTTCCCTTTCCTCATGAATCTATTCAAAGGACAGTTCTGGAAACTTGTGTTGGGGAGGTGTTTCTATCCATCTCCTCACACACTGCAGCTTACGGTGTGGAGATTGAGAAAGATGCTTTAGAAAGCTTAGGTCTATCTTCCAGGGTAGCTCAGCCTTTGTTATCAGCAAAAAGACCTGCTACTACTTTGAAAGATCTTCTCTCTACCTGATGTAATGAAAAATCTGTGTCATGGACTCAACTGACTGATGTTCTTTCCTTTCTACAAAAAGGCCTTATTAGACGATTTAAACCAGCTACTCTAAAACTACAATTTGTTGCTTTAACTACCCTGCATAATAACACATTTTTCAACAACCTTTAATCAGAAGACTTTTCAAAGCAGTTAAAAATCTCCATCCTCCATTTGAGCTTATCGAACAAGCTACCTTAAAGGGGTTGTCTCACTTCAGCAAATGCCATTTATCATGTACACAAAGTTCATTCAAGTTCATTGCAGGGTTATCATAACCCTTGGATACAAGCAGTGCATAATGTGATGGAAAACTGAATCCAGACAGCAAAGGAGGCAATATGGACAATCACAATACATTAGTAAGTGTCTTGTACTCACTTTGATAACATTTTTTTTAATGAAGCGAGGAAACCCCTTTAAAGGAAAATAGACAATTGTTTTTAAAAATGGCAAACATAGGGATATAAGTTTTATAAGTGTTATAAAACTACCCCAAAGATAGTTAAAGGGGCTGTCTCACTTCAGCAAATAGCATTTATTATTATGTAGAGAAAGTGAATACAAGCCACTTATTAATGTATTGTTACTATCCATATTGCTGCTTTGCTCGCTGGATTCATTTTTCCATCACATTTTACACTGCTCATTTCCATAGTTACGACCACCCTGCAATCCCATCAGTGGTGGTCGTGCTTGCAAACTATAGTCAAAAGTGCAGGCCTCTATGGTGGCTGAGGCCGTGAGTGCACATAGGCTGGTGCTTTTTCCTATAGTGTGCAAGCATGACCACCACTGATTGATTGCAGGGTGGTCATAACCATGTAAACGAGCAGTGTTTAATGTGATGGAAAAATGAATCCAAATTTTGTATATAGCGGCTCACCAAAAGGCACTAACCACAGGTATGGTGCTCGCTCACAGGGCTACACCCTCAGCACCAAATACCTAGAGCAAAAAGGGCACACAAAATATCTGGATGACACAGGGAATATTCAGATGGCAATATAAAAGATTTTTAATCCTAAAACAACTAGTATATAAAAACCATGTATAAAAACATATATAAAAATGCTTACATTCACACCTCTTAATAGAGTATTAATTAATACAAATAGTTGCATCTATATACGTAGCACTATGCACTCAATCCAAAAATGTATATAAAATCTACATCACCTTGAAGAATGAGGAGTATGTAGATCAATCAATAATACATCCCAAATCTTCAAAATATTTAACTGAATGGCATGGAGTTTTTTTTTTATCCCCTTCAATTTTGAATAAATATATATCACGCTCCTTGTTTGTTCACAGGTATATCAAAGCTGAACCCACAATTTGCCCTTAAATGGCAGCAAATCCTAAATCCAATACACTCAGTATTAGTCTGCAGGTAAGTTTCTATTTACGCCGCTTCTCCATTTATGTTAGAAAGTGCATGGATTGTAGGTTACATTACCTATCCGTTGACCCAAAATAGTAGAAGGTATATAGATGTATCATGGCTGTCTTTATATATTAATGCTGTGATGGTACGTTGTGGCCATAATATGCAGGTAGATGTATTACCGCGGTCCTTAGATGCGCTGCATCAGCGATGAAGGTAGCCGTGACAGGTGGATAACTAGCCGCCGTCTTTCGATAGTTGCGCTAAGCCAACTTTCCACGCAGCATCCCACGTGTTAATATGTTCACCGGAATATCCTGCGCTTGGAAGTTATCAGCTGTTGATGACAGCGGGGCGCTCCCATTGCTCTAAAGAATAATTTCAACGGAACTGGTCCTTGGTGTTAAGGGTACATTGCATAGTGCTACGTATATTGATGCGACTATTTGTATTAACTAATACTCTATTAAGAGGTGTGAATGTAAGCATTTTTATATATGGGTTTATACATGTTTTTTTTATTTTTATATACTAGTTGTTTTAGGATTACAAATCTTTTATATTGCCATCTGACTATTCCCTGTGTCATCCAGATATTTTGTGTGCCCTCCATTTCCTTCTCCTGTTTTTGCTCTAAAAATAAATCCAGCCAGCAAAGGAGGCAATATGGATAACTACAATACACTAGTAAGTGCCTTGCATTAACTTTATCTCCATAATAAATGCCATATGCTGAAGTGAGACAACCCCTTTAACAGTAATAATTCAATAAAAAGTAGGTGGCGATATTAATAAGATGTTTCTTCAGTCTACAAGTGCAGGTACAGATCAACAGTGACTTACTTGGCATCAGTTAGAATCTGTCTCTTGACTACTTTTCTTCGGCATATCAGTCCAGTCTTTATCTTGACATTGTAGTTGACATTATGGAAGCTCAGGGTAGCACCTTGTAAAGATCTCTTTGGATTATCTGATCTGCCGAGGCCATTTTGAACTGGATCCATCATTTGAACCATTGTTTGAGAATTCTTTAGCGCCATGGCAATATGATCACCTTCCTGTAGAGAGAGAAAAAAAATAATTCAATAAGGAAAATAAAATGCACATATAGAAAACATTCCAGTTCTCCATTTGTTCTATTCAGACAGTAATTTGCTCATGTAGACTGTCTAAATAATAAAATCCTCAGCAATTCATATTTATGGGGGTGATTGTATGGGACTCAAAGACGCACTCCAGGTTGTTTCTTTGGCCTATATAGAGCAAGATAGGCCATTATTAACACTTTCATGCCTGTGCAATCTTCCCTCTGAATAATATTGCACACAAGTGGGAAGCTGGAAAATAAAAAATGGGGTAGAATTGGAAAAAAAACATAACACAAAACACAAACCTATCAGTTTTAGGAGTTATGTTTTTTTTGTGTGTCCCTTGTGCGGTAAAATTGATTTGTTACCTTCATTCTCCAGATCAGTACAATTACAACGATACCACATAATGGCAATTGACAATTTTTTCCCGTTACAGCTTTCACTGTACATAATAAATATGTTTATATTTTAGTAGTTCAGTGTTTATTCTTTTTCTATTGTTTATTTTTATTATGGGGGGAGGGGCACGATTTGAAGTTAAAAAACTTTTTTATTTTTATTTTTTTACTTTTTAGCCCCTCCTAGTGGGACCTGAACATGTAATCTTCAGATCACTTCTGCCTGGCATTGGAATGAATTACCACTTCAATGTATTGCAGATTCGCTAGGTTCTTAAGAAGCCCCGCCACCTGCAGGTCTCCATAAGAAGTACGGCTGTAATACCACGAGTTTCTTCAGAAAGACCTAGGCTATTGCAGACAACCATTGGCTCTGTCAATCTCCACGCAGAGTAACTATTTGAGTCCTGGGAGGGCAGCGCTCCTGGGAACTATCAGATAGCATGGTCACAATTGACCAAAGCACTTGAGGGTATAATCTTAGTTGCCCATAGCAACCAACCAGATTCCAACTTTTATTTTTCACAGCCCCTTTGAAAAATGAAAGAGGGACTCTGATTGGTTGCTATTGGAAACTAAGTCAGTTCTACTTTACACCAGTTTGATAAGTTTCCCCCTATGTGTGCTCTAGAGGCTGCATTTTTTTTCCTCGATGACTTCGAGTGCCTAGAGGCTGTTAAAAAATAAGCTTAAACGGAAGCAAATAACATTAGTGCTGTGACTTATAAGCTGTACAGTTCTGAGCGTCCCTACCACAAGTGTGATCTCAGTCCAAATTCCACTCTGGAGTCCTTATATGGCGTCCTCACATCCGGAAGATTTTGTTCTGAAAAATCTGTTCCATTGACCCGAATGGGGATTGCAGAAAAGCCTGTGCTTGTGCCAAAATAACCCCATTCAGATCAATGGAACTGATTTTCAGTTGCAGAACATTTTCCAATACAAAATCTGCTGCGTGTGAAGACATCCGTATATTTTTAGACAGAAGAAAATCTATGGTTAGCGTTTACCAAAAGTAAACCATTAACCATTTACTATGTGCGTGTTCTGTCCCTCAATAAAATACGATTGCCTTTACGTACACAAGTGGACAACATGGAGAGAGCACATACAAACCCTAAAAAACAAAACAAATGCCTTACCCTAAAGGTGTATGTGCCCCCATGTGTCCCCCAAGCTAAACGCTCTGGGAGGCCTATCCATTCTAGTTTGTATGATATATATTACACACACACACTGTATATACTGTACCATTATTTTAGACGCTAAAATAAAATGTGAAAAATGTGTAAAATAATGGAACTCAGACAGAAATGACTTAATGTGCAAGACTGAGCATAACAGATTCTGAAAATACCGGATCTGTTTTTATGTTTATTTTCTGTTCTTCAGACAGACCAGAACTGAAAACTAAATGGCGATCTGAACCCGGCCTAAGCGAGGTCAAAGTCTCCTAAAGTACATGACAGTGATGTTTGATGTGTCCACCATTCTGCTGGATGCACATCGTTAAACATTTAATCCGATCTTCGTGAACATGCTGAAGAACTGCAGAGAATTTTCATCACAGCACTGTAGGATTCGCCATTTCAGGTGAACTCTATTGCACAATATGGCTCAACCTCAAATAGCAAAGACGTTCCTTTTCTTCACGCATGTGAAGAAAAACTGAAGAATAAGGGCTAGTTCACACGACCGTGCAGTGTTTTGCGGCCCGCATATTGCGGATTCGCAAAACACAGATGCCGCCCATTATAGAAATGCCTATTCTTGTCCGCAAAACGGACAAGAATAGGACATGCCTCATAATTTTTGCGGGGCCACGGAACGGAGCAATGAGTGCTGTCCGCATCTTTTGCGGCACTGTTGAAGTGAATGGGTCCGCACCCCAGCCGCAAAAATGCAGCTCGGATGCGGACCAAAACCATGGTCGTGTGGACGAACCCCAACACACAGCATCTCCTAGTAACCATCAGTGGACTGCATCAGGATGACGGGTGTCTGTTTTGACTTGGAATACAAATCTCGTGTGCACAGACCCATTGAAATGAACAGGTCAGAAAAAAGTTAACATAAGGCTTCCTGCACACGAACGTGTGCGCCCCTTGGCAGTGCTGCGGGCCACAATGCACGAACACTGACCGCGGGGCAGCCGCAGCGGATCGTGGACCCATTCACTTTAAAGGGTCCGCGTTCCGGTCGTTCCGCAAAAAGATAGGACATGTTCTATCTTTTTGCGGAACGGTAGTATTGGACGAAACCCCAGGGTTCCATTCCGTGCTTTTGTTCCACACCATTCCGGATTTGTGGACCCATTGAAGTGAATGGGTCCGCATCCGTGATGCAGAATGCACACAGAACGATGCCCGTGTATTGAGGATCCGCAATACGGTCGTGTGCAGGAGGCCCAACTGACATGCTGTGGACAGGTCAATTTCCACACACAAAAAAATCCACAAAATGTACACTTTGCTGCCACTGTAATATGCTGCAGTTTTGCCACACGGAATCCACGTGGAAAAACCAAACATAGTCCACAATGTGTGCAGGTGGTCATAGGGTGCCTGCACATGGTGCAGATTTAGGGCTCATGCACACAACCTGTTGTTGGCGGGAGCCCATATTGCAGCCTCCAAAGCCTCCATTCAATTGAAAGAAATAGAACGTGTTGCTTTGTAGTCTGGCAAATTGCAGGATCCGCAAAACACGGATACTAGTTCATGTGCGTTCCGCATTTTGCGACCCCTAATAGAACAGTCCCTATCCTTGTCCGTAATGCGAACAATAATGGGTCATGTTTTATTTTTTTGAGTAACAGACATGCGGACATATGGACAAGGAATGCACACTGAGCAATTTCCGTTTTTTTGCAGCCCCAATGAAGTGAATGGTTCCGCATCGGTTCCAAGTTGTACGTGCCTTGTGCAAAATAATAGAACAAGTCCTATTCTTGTAGCAACGGTGTTAGTACTATACCTTTCTTTACAGGTAGAGAAAGTACTAACAAAAAAAAAACAAAAACGCCACAGTAAAACTGTCATAAAAACACGTGGCAAAACTCTATAAAAAAAAAAAAATTTTAACAAGAAATCACTCCATTCTGCAAATCTTTTTATCTGTGTAAAAGAGCGAGTTCACATATAAGGGTGCCCTCACACATGGTGGAATTTTCCTCCAGAAAACCTGCAATATCAAGACGTAGCGCACTCCCCCCCCCCCCCCCCATGTTATGGGAAATTGATGCAGCAGGATTTTTCCAAAGCATTTTCCACTGAAGAATACATTTCCCGATTAAATTTAGTGGAAAAAGATTCCATAACAAAATTCACACCAAAAAAAATCTGCTGATTTTCTAGCGTAATTTTCCACCACATGTGAAGGCACCCTAATGGGTAAGAGTGGGTTGATAGATCTTTGCAGTAAGTTATCTGAACGTATATGGGAAATATGAAATATAGGATATGCTACTGAATATTTTGTGTGGGGGAAAAAAAAAAAAAAAAACACCACGACAGAGGAAATTTAGGCTCCTTAGAGACACTTGGACAACCTGTAGCCGCAGCTTTCCAGCTATGGGCTGTTACATAACAGATAGGAGGGGGCGACGGTTCTTTTAGCACTGAAGTCACTCAGCAGCACGTATGATTTACTATACAAGTCAAAACTACTAAGAAAAATCTACCTAGCAGAAGTACACAAGTCAAATTCATCGGGAACTGATAAATTCAGAAGAAAAAACAAGGCATCCTTACCTGTACCCATTTTTTCGGCAAGCTTGCACATCAGAGACATTGTCAGTGTACAGTTACATAAAAAAGGATGGTGACAAATATCTAAAGCATGTTGTGTAAGTCAGGCAGCAAAGTACTTACCTAGCATAAAAAGCCGGCTGGTGTTGGCATCTAGTTTCTAGCAATGACCTGTTAGAGACAGCTCTGCTGTTCTGCTCTGCTGTGTGAAGACACAGTGCAGATAACCAGGGTCATAGACATGTGTGGGGTGGAGACTTCCCCTGCCTTCATATGAGGCACCACCAGCACACATCCCATGGATTATACAAGCTGGGAGGAGGGGAAGTCAAGTTTCATAAGGTCAGCACTGACAAAAAAAAATACTGGGGCACATTTACTATAGAGTCTGTGTTCATGAGTAAAAAGCCTGTTGTTGACTTACCAACTGATTTTGCAAGTGGCTGATGCGCTAGGGACAGTGTTGCTGCAAACTTAAGAGTATAGGACAACATTGGAGAGGGAGAGCATAGGAGACTGCTGAACTACAGACTGCTACAATTTATCGCTGTTACATAAGGCCTCTTTCACACGGGCGAGATTTCCACGCAGGTGCAATGCGTGAGGTGAACGCATTGCACCCACACTAAATCCTGACTCATTCATTTCAAGTGGCTGTGCACATGAGCGATGTTTCATGTATCACTTGTGCGTTGCGTGAAAATCGCAGCATGTTCTATATTCAGTGTTTTTCATGCAATGCAGGGGCTGAGTGAAAATCGCATAGCATCCGCAAGCAAGTTTTTCAAGCATGGTTGCTAGGAGATGATGTTCGTAAACAGGGATGAGCAACCCCCGGACCCCATTAACCCCTTCCTTACACATGACATACTATTAAGTCATGGAAGCCACTGCGTTCCCGCAATTTGATGTAATAGTACATCATGGTGATCGGGCGGGCACCAGAGCGGTGCGTGCCCAATCACTGCAGCGGTCTGGCAGTACCTGATAGCCGGGCCCCTGCTGTATCCGCTGTAATCTCTTCTATGCCGCAGTCCGCGCTGAACGCAACATAGAAGGGGTTTGTGTTTTGGGTGCGGGAGCGCATTGAGTCCCCGCGCTGCTGTGGCGGGGACTCGATGTGTCAGAAGGCAGCAGTGGCGTACATATAGGGGTCGCAGGGGTCGCAGTTGCGACCGGGCCCGGCACCCCAGGGGGGCCCGGCCGCCTGCGGACCCCTGGGGCCCCTGCTGCAGCTGTGTCTCGGACTCAGAAGGACCGTCACATACGTTGCCCCCCGGCCCGGGCCCGCCCTCCTTCCTCCTCCTTCCAAGTTCCACCTCCTTCCACCTCCTTCTTCCTCCTCCCTCCTCCCAGTCCTCCCTCCTCCCTGCCACTCACGTCAGCGCCGGCGCCGGGCCCGTGAACTCCCGCGAGACCTGTGCGAACTCCCGTGCAGGTCTCGCGAGAACATGCGCGCGCGGCGCGCGCCTAAAGTCAGACCAGGATCCGGAAGGACTGAAAGAGGATGAGAAGAACTGCAGACGGTAAGTAAGTAAAAGAGGGGGGGAGGGAGGAGGAGGAGCGGACCCTGACAGCCCGCAACAGTGCACACTGAGGCCCCCAGCCCCCCAGGCATTACCCCCTGGCCGATGACCGGGGGGGGCACAACTCGTCTCTGGCAGCAGGAAAGGCCCCCAGCCCCCCAGGCATTACCCCCTGGCAGATGACCGGGGGGGGGGGGCACAACTCGTCTCTGGCAGCAGGAAAAGCCCGCACACTGAGGCCCCCAGCCCCCCAGGCATTACCCCTGGCAGATGACCGGGGGGGGGGGGGGCACAACTCGTCTCTGGCAGCAGAAAAAGCCCGCACACTGAGGCCCCCAGCCCCCCAGGCATTACCCCTGGCAGATGACCGGGGGGGGGGGGGGGGGGCACAACTCGTCTCTGGCAGCAGAAAAAGCCCGCACACCGAGGCCCCCAGCCCCCCAGGCATTACCCCTGGCAGATGACCGGGGGGGGGGGGGGGGCACAACTCGTCTCTGGCAGCAGAAAAAGCCCGCACACTGAGGCCCCCAGCCCCCCAGGCATTACCCCTGGCAGATGACCAGGGGCAGGGGGAGGGTAATTACAGACTACAGTCACTGCCACTAGTCTCTGGCAGGAAAAGCCCGCAACAGGGCACACTGAGGCACCCCCCCTGGCAGATGACCGGGGCAGGGTTTACAGTCACTGGCACTCGTCTCTGGCAGGAAAAGCCCGCAACAGGGCACACTGAGTCTGACTGTAAACCCTCCCCCGGTCATCTGCCAGGGGGGGATGCCTGGGGGGCTGGGGTCCTCAGTGTGCCCTGTTGCGGGCTTTTCCTGCCAGAGACGAGTGCCAGTGACTGTAGTCTGTAATTACCTGCCCCCTGTCATCTGCCAGGGGGGATGCCTGGGGGCCTCAGTGTGCCCTGTTGCAGGCTTTTCCTGCCAGAAATGAGTGCCAGTGACTGTAGTCTGTAAACCCTCCCCCCCAGTCATCTGCCAGGGGGGATGCCTGCGGGGCTGAGGGCCTCAGTGTGCCCTGTTGCTGCGGGCTTTTCCTGCCAGAGACGAGTGCCAGTGACTGTAAACCCTACCCCCCCCCCCCCCCCCCCCGGGTCAACTGCCAGGGGCCATCTGCCTTGCTTTGATGCCAGATTGGGGCCTGGGCTGATCTGATCATCTGAGGGGCGGTAGTGGGGGTAGGTGCGGCGGGTTGGGGGGGGGGGGGGCCCATGGATCAATTTTGCACCGGGGTCCCATGGATTGTGTGTACGCCACTGGAAGGCAGCCTGGTGCCTTGCATAGCATCGGGACCTGCCTTCTACGGGTTCCCAGGAGATCCAACCCCAGGCTGGGTCTCCTAGGCAACCTGTTAGTGTACTACTCACTGTAGTACACGAACAGGCAATATATTACCAATCAAACAGTCACCTCGTCCCGCAAAAAATTAGATCTTACCTAAGACAATCGGTCAAAAAATAAAAAAGCTATCACTCTCAGACAATGGCGACACTAAAATATGATTATTTTTTTGCTTCAAAACTGCTATTATTGTTTTAAAGTGAAATAAAAAAAAAAAAGTTGACATATTAGTTATCACCATGTCCGTAACAACCTGCTCTATAAAAATATCACATGACCTAACCCCTCAGGTGAACACCGTAAAAAAAAAAAAAAAAAAAAAAAAAAAAAATGTACAAAATTTCAGCACCAAGCATAAACCCCCCCAAAATAGTACCAATCAGTCACCTCATCCCGCAAAAAATAAGATTTACCTAGGACAATCGGTCAAAAAATAAAAAAAGCTATGGCTCTCAGACTATGACATCATTATTTCAGTTTCAAAAATGCTATTATTGTGTAAAACTTAAATAAATAAGAAAAAGTAGACATATTATGTTATGCCACGTCCGTAACGATCTGCTCTATAAAAAAGTCACATGACCTAATCCTTCAGGTAAACACTGTAAAAATAAATTAATAAAAACTGTGCTAAAACAAAAAAAATTTGGGTCACCTTGCCCCATAAAGTCTAATAATGAATAATCAAAATATCATATGTACCCAAAAATGGTAACAAAAAAATGTCAACTCTTCCTGCAAAAAACGATTGCAGAAAAATAAATTAATAGGGCGTTCAGAAAATGGAGATACAAAAACATAATTTTTTTTCAAAAATGCTTTATTATGTAAAAACTTAAACATAGAAAGCAGACATATTTGATATAATCGCGTCCGTAACAACCTGCTCTATAAAAATAGCACATGATCTAACCTGTCAGATGAATGTTAAAAAAACTGGGGAAAAAAAAACTGTGCCAAAACATCAATTTTTGGGTTACCTTGCCTCACAAAAAACGTAATATAGAGCAATAAAAAAATCATATGTACCCCAAAATAGTACCAATAAAACTGGCACCTTATCCTGTAGTTTCCAAAATGTGGTCACTTTTTTGAGTTTCTACTGTAGGGGTGCATCAGGGGGGCTTTAAATGGGACATGGCATCTAAAAACCAGTTCAGCTAAATCTGCCTTCTAAAAACCATATGGCGTTCCTTTCCTTGTGCGCCCTGCCATGTGGCCATTCAGCAGTTTACGACCACATGTTGGGTGTTTCTGTAAACTGCAGAATCAGGGTAATAAATATTGAGTTTTGTTTGGCTGTTAACCCTTGCTTTGCTACTGGAAAAAAATTGATTAAAATGTAAAATCTGCCCAAAAAGTGAAATTCTAAAATTTCATCTCCATTTTCCATGAATTCTTCTGGAACTAAAGTGTTAAAGTTTGTAAAGTCAGTTTTGAATACCTTGAGGGGTCTAGTTTCTAAAATGCAAAAATAATTAGGTGGTCGCTTCGACCTAAGGCCCCGTGCGCTCCCTGCTGCCGGCACAGAACAGTAATACACTGGTATAGATGATACCAGTGTATTACTGTATTGCAGCAGCAGCAGGGAGCGCACGGCGTCATAGCAACCAGTGACGCCGTGCGCTCCTGCTCTCAGGAGGGATCCAGGCCGCGGTTCCACGGCCCGCACACGGCCGTGGGCATGGGGCCTTAGCGTGACTTTTGCAGCCTCTCTGACTAATAGTAAAATAAATCTTTATCAATCACTCTTAAAAAACATGAACTACTTGGGAGCTTGATATTTAAAACTCTCAGGGATAATAGGGTCCGGGAGTTGGATAGTACTTATGGTTCTATGTGTGTTCTGACATCGGACTTGACCGGGCAGAAAGGGTTAACCACCCCCTGAGTCTCCAATTCTCGAAATTTATGTGTGTATCTCACTCTCTAAATTTCATATCCCAATATGGGGTCCCTGCCTGTTATTCCTGCCTAAAAATTAAGTTCCTCCATCCCTATATGTTTTCGCCGAAGATTCGGCGTCTTCAGGGGATACTATGCAGGCTCTATGTGTGGGGGCGGGGATCGAGCTTTTAAATCCTCGGTTTGTATTGGTGCGTACTGTTCATCCAATCATCATGTCCCTAGAAATGACCGACATCGTATCCACCAATGAATAGTCTATTCAGGGCGCACCCTGAAGACGTTGCCGCGGCATCATCAGAGACGTCATCTAGGGTGCGCCGCGGCGGCGTCTTCAGGGTGCGCCCTGAATAGACTATTCATTGGTGGATACGACGTCGGTCATTTCTAGGGACATGATGATTGGATGAACAGTACACACCTATACAAACCGAGGATTTAAAAGCTTGATTCCCGCCCCCACACATAGAGCCTCCATAGTATCCACTGAAGACACCGAATCTTCGGCGAAACATGTAGGGATGCAGGAACTTAGTTTTTAGGTCAGGAATAACAGGCAGGGATAAGTAAATGGCTTGGATAAGTAAAATTGTTCCAAAGCTATTACCACATAAAGTGACACGTCAGATTTGCAAAAAATGGCCTGGGCAGAAGAGTGAAAACTGGCCCGGGGTAGAAGGGGTTAAAGTAAATTCACTGTATTATTTTCCCTTCTAACATGGTTAAAAGGGAAAATAATAGCATTCTTAATACAGTATGCTAACTAAAATGTCCATTGAGGGGTTAAAAAATAAAAAAAATAAACTCACCTCATCCACTTGATCGCACAGCCAGTATAGTCTTCTTTCTTCTTCCTGCAGGACCTGCGCTGACGTAATCACGCTCACCACGTGGTGAGTGTGGTGACGTCAGCGCAGGTCCTGCTGAATGCAGTTCCTGCAGGGAGAAGAAAGAAGACTATACTGGCTGTGCGATCAAGTGGATGAGGTGAGTTTATTTTTATTTATTTTTTTAACCCCTCAATGGACATTTTACTTAGCATTCTGTATTAAGAATGGCATTACTTTCCCTTATAGCCATGTTAGAAGGGAAAATAATACAATCAACAGAACACCTAACCCAAACCCGAACTTCAGTGAAGAAGTCCGGGTTCGGGTCTGGGTACCACATTCAGTTTTTTATCACATGCATGCAAAACGCATTGCACTCGCGCGGAAAAAACGGAATGCAATCGCAGACAAAACTGACTGAAATTGAACGCATCCGGCCCTCACCCGCAACACCCGTGTGAAAGAGGCTTAACTGTGAACTGCACCAAGAGTCATAGCTTATCCATTCTGTAAGGCTACTTTCACACTAGAATGTCTATTTTCCGGTATTGAGATCCTTCATAGGGTCTCAATACCGGAAAAAAAAACGGCTTCTATTTTGTCCCCATTCATGGTCAATGGGGACAAAGCGTAACTGAAGAGCACGGAATGCTCCAAAATGCATTCCATTCCGTTTGGTTGTGTCCTGATACCGGAGAGCAAATCGCAGCATTTGCAGAGCAAGACTGATCCGTCATGTCCCACAATGCAAGTCAATGAGGACAGATCCGTTTAAGGGCTTATTCACACGGCCATTGTGCAGCCATTCCAAGCACTGGGGACTGCAATTTATGGTCTCCAATGCACTGGCAACATGTTCTATTTTTTTGCGGTGCGGAGGCACGGAAAGAAACACCACGGAAGCACTCCGCAGTGCTTCCGTGGGGTTCCGATCCATGCTTCCGTTCCGCATCTCCGTGACTGCGGGCCCATTCAAGTGAATGGGTCCTCATCCGTGATGCGAAGTGCATTGAGGGCCCGCAATACAGCCACGGACCCACAAAGGCCGTGAGAAAAAGCCCCAACTCTGACAATAGAAAACTGTTCCATCCCCCATTGACTTTCAATAGAGTTCATGATGGATCAGTCTTGGTTATGTTAAAGATAATACAATCGGATCCGTTCATAATGGATGCAGACGGTTGTATTGTCAGTAACGGAAGCATTTTTACTGAGCCCTGCCCGATCCAGCAAAAACGCTAGTGTAAAAGTAGCCTTAGCTTAGTTTTCCCTCAGTATTACAGGCAAGTCTAATTTAATTGCTGTGTACACAAGTGTGCAGTGTACCAATATTTATAGTTAATCCGTTCTATTAGCTGTAGAGGTATTGTGCGTCAGTATTACAGGTCGCTGTTACTTTAGACATGTTGGCCTGGGTATACCTTATTTATAGCGATTCATGACAAGAAATTTGATTTTTTTTTATTTTTTTACAAATTTATTTGTCGGGCTTCGATGAAGCTGCCAAAACAATTTTTTCAAAACGTCGCTGGGGGTTATCATATACCACCTTATTGTGAAGTCGAGGCTCACACGTGCAAGCGGAGATCATACCCTGACCATTACGCGGGACGCCGCAGATTGTTGATCTGAGCCGCCTAAGTACATCTATTATGTGAGTAGACTGAACTAAAATATAAAATCGACAAATAATTCATTTGGAAGTTAACGCTGTTATCTTGAACTGTGCAAATATATTCGAATCCACGATTACAATTATACAGGCTACTAGTTTCTGCAATAGAGCCTAGGATATCGGATCGACTATTTCTATTGAAATTCCGAATATCATCCGTCTTTTCTTGTATATGGCACACCTCTGACATTGGACTGAACATTTGGATAGTTTCGGATATTTCCTATCCTCCATATATGCGAATTATTGGCCACATCCGACTTTTTATATATCAAATAGCTCCTTTTTACCATTGTGTTGCAGTGACTATATATATTTTAGGTATTTTTATTACTGATGTGTATGTATATGTGTTTGAATATGTAGTTTAATAATATAATATTTTATTTCATTCAATAAAGTACCACGGCTACCAGATATAGTGAGTGCCCAGCCCTTTCTTTTGTATAGCCTTTACATTCTGTCTTTCTATTCAGTTATTTGAAATAAGCCATTTTGGGCACAATTCTTTGATAGCGTCCTAGTGTGGATCAGGGCATGTGAAATACACCCTTTAAATACAGGGCTTCTATTCAGGTATTTGAAGGGCATGTGTTTTTGCCCAAACGTTGCCTCAGTTCCTAAAAAAGGACCCTTATGTCCGGCAAATAAAAAGCATTAACCGCATACTGGAGTGCTGTCTAAATTATTTGAAATATTTACTACGTATACGTGGACCAGTAAGCACGGTCAGGGACGTTATATCTCCATAACAGCACACTGAGTAAATGCAGTGGCGGCTGGGCCTGAGGCGGATAGCAGTTTGGCGCATTTCCTTCCACCACCGAGGATTGCAGGGCACGTCAGTTTGCCTCCTGTTGCTTCCTCTTCCTACTCCGCTTCCTCTTCCGGTCAGCATAACACCTTCACCACCAACTTCAGCACAGCCAGGGGTAAACGACAGCAGGAGCTGTGGATGGGCCTTGAACAACAGACCGATGAGTGGTTTATGACAGTGAGCCTCAAGCCCGGCCTGGTGGTGTGTGATAATGGACGAAATCTCGTAGCAGCTCTGGGACTAGCCGGTTTAACGGACATCCCTTGCATGGAGCATGTGCTGAATTTGGTGGTGCAGAGATTCCTTAAAAATTACCCCGATATGTCAGAGCTGCTGCATAAAGTGCGGGCCGTCTGTGCGCGCTTTTGGCGTTCTCACCCTGCTGCTGCTGGCCTGTCAGCGCTGCAGCGTAACTTCAGCCTTCCCACTCACCGCCTCATATGCGACGCGCCCACAAGGTGGAACTCCACCTTGCACATGCTGGCCAGACTGTGCGAGCAGCCGCAGGCGATAGTGGAGTTTCAGCTGCAGCATGCACGGGTGAGTCGCTTGGCGGAACAGCACCACTTCACCACCAATGACTTGGCCTCCATGCGAGACCTGTGTTCCTTGTTGCGCTGTTTCGAGTACTCCACCAACATGGCCAGTGCTGATAACGCCGTTCTCAGCGTTACTATCCCACTTCTATGCCTTCTTGAAAAAACACTCCTGGCGATGATGGAAGAGGATGTGGCACAGGAGGAGGAGGAAGAAGAGGGATCATTTCGTATGCTTTCCGGCCAGTCATTCACAAGTGGCTCCGAGGGTGGGTTCCTGCACCCACAAACCCAAGGTACACAATTGTCCAGCCAGGGCACAGTTTTGGAGGATGACGAGGTGGAGGATGAGGTGGAGGAGGAGGAGGAACTATGTTCACAGCAGGGTGGCGCCCAGACCAGCTCATGGCCATCACTGGTGCGTGGCTGGGGGGATACAGAGGACACAGACGATACACCTCCCATAGAGGACAGCTTTTCGTTGCCTCTGGGAAGCTGGGCACACATGAGCGATTACATGCTGCAGTGTCTCTGCAACGACCGCAGAGTTGCCCACATTCTAACTTGTGCTGATTACTGGGTGGCCACGCTGCTGGATCCCCGTTACAAGGACAACGTACCGTCCTTAATTCCCTCACTGGAGCGTGATCGTAAGATGCGCGAGTACAAGCGCACGCTGGTAGACGCGCTGCTGGTGGCAGAGGAAGAGGTCGCCAACGCAGCTGGGGCACCGCCAGCACCTCAGAAGGCAGGGTTAGCAAGGCCGACATGTGGAAAAGCTTTGTCAGCACGCCACAACAACCAGCACCACCAGCTGATATGGAACGTCTTAGCAGGAGGCAGCATTTCACCAACATGGTGGAGCAATATGTCTGCACACACCTACACGTACTGAATGACGGGTCTGCCCCCTTCAACTTCTGGGTAGCGATGTCCTGAACTATTCGCCGACGAACATAGCTTGTTCAACTTTGACCCTGTACCTCACAGTCAGCAGACACATTCCAGCCAATCAGCAGCAGACCCTCCCACCTCCGGGACAGCATCCATTTTAGATTCATTCAGAAGCTGCATTCTCAGTGAGTGGAGGGAGAGTGTAGCTGCTGCTGATTCAATAGGGAAAGTCTTAGCTAGAGCAGTGTTCTGTGTCCACAGACTCATCTGCTGTAAGGACAGCGTCCTGACAACACCCCAAAAAGCCCTTTTTAGGGCTGGTACATCAGTCTGACCCCACTCATCTCCACTACAAAGAGGAAAAAGAGGCTACAATTTGCACGAGCTCACCAAAATTGGACTCTTGAAGACTGGAAAAATTCGTCCGAATTTGGCGTAAACAGAATGAGAACATGTATCCATCATGCCTTACCACTGTGCAGGCTGGTGGTGGTGGTGTAATGGTGTGGGGGATGTTTTCTGGGCACACTTTAGGCCCCTTAGTGCCAATTGGCCATCATTTAAATGCCACGGGCTACCTGTCACCACCAGACATCTGAGATGCTCTGACAGACGTCCTTCAGAACCTCCTCCTTGAGGTTCCTTTTGTTTTGCTTTCATTTTCTCATCTTGTTAGCCTCTCTCAGCTGTCATGTAGTTGCACTGATTGCATCCCTTTAAATCCCTTCCCATACTGCATCACTTTGCGGTTTATATTCCTTCCTGGAGTGTGTGCATGCTGATGCTACTACTGAGTCTTCTACAGATAAGTTTTGTTCGTTCATTTGTGTTTTCCTGTTTGCTGGATCCCAGGTGACCCTGACTCCCTCCGTATCAAGTGTAGGGAGCCGGTGGTCGTGTCCTCTCACTATTATAGGGTGTTCAGGTGTTATACAATCGAGGTACGAGGATATGCGATCATCTACCATTGGGATTTTCGCATAGGCTGAGCAGTTAGGTAGAGAGCCAGGTCTGTTGCAGGGCTCTCCCTTTTGTTCCTTAGTTTTGGATCCAGTCAGTCGGATCTTCATTTTGTGTCTTCTAGTTTTCTGTACACCTTCCGTAACACTACCTGAGCATTGTTTCTGACCATGTCCATCCCTTCATGACCACCATGTACCCATCCTCTGATGGCTACTTCCAGCAGGATAATGCACCATGTCACAAAGCTCGAATCATTTCAAAATTGGTTTCTTGAACATGACAATGAGTTCACTGTACTAAAATGGCCCCCACAGTCACCAGATCTCAACCCAATAGAGCATCTTTGGGATGTGGTGGAACGGGAGCTTCGTGCCCTGGATGTGCATCCCTCAAATATCCATTAACCGCAAGATGCTATCCTATCATTATGGGCCAACATTTCTAAAGAATGCTATCAGCACCTTGTTGAATCAATGCCACGTAGAATTAAGGCAGTTCTGAAGGCAAAAGGGGGTCCAACACCATATTAGTATGGTGTTCCTAATAATTCTTTAGGTGAGTGTACATTGCAGTTTCCTGCCCGTGTGTGAGAGGCTGCAGGCTCAGTCACAGACAGTACTGTGTGCACACCATTCATACAGGGTGTCACAGACAATACCTTGCAGATAAAAATAATTCAATTTATATTATTTATCTGTAATATAATCGCTGTTACAAGCCAGTGAGTGACTGTGTGGCCCACAGACAGTACTGTGTGCACACTATCCATACAGGGTGTCACAGACAATACCTTGCAGATAAAAATAATTCAATTTATATTATTTATCTGTGATATAAATCGCAATCAATTCAATAAAATCAATTCAATAAATGGACCCCAGATTGGGGACGTAACAGAGATTAAACTGATGAGAATAGTACTACAGAAAATACCACTCATATCGGGTGTGACAGTAAATTGCACGGCGCAGACGCAGTGACCGTGGATTAAAACAAAGGGGAGGGAGCCAGCGTTTTTTTAACCATCTCCCCGTTCGAAAAATCAATTCAATTCACTTTTCGGGGACCCTTTGTGTTGTACGTGGCTGAGTGGAGGAAGAAACCTTCAATGACATCAACGGGACATGGCTAGCTTGGTATCCAACCTTGTGCAAATGGGGAGTTTGCGGTTGGGCAAATGGACTGTATGCGGTGGTTTGCGGTGCATTAAAAGGGGAGTTTGGTCTGTCAATGTCTGTGAAGCGGGCGTAACCCTTACACTATCTGATCGATACAACATCATACCTGATCGTATACACACACTGGATGTTTTAAACCACGTTGTTCAAAAGAATTTAGGATGATTTATGCCCTTTATGGATTAAAACCCAACTCTGCGTCAACTATGTAATTTTCCATGGGAGTTTTGCCATGGATCCCCCTCCGGCATGCCACAGTCCAGGTGTTAGTCTCCTGGAAACAACTTTTCCATCACTATTGTGGCCCGAAAGAGTCCCTGTGGGTTTTAAAATTCGTCCTGCCTATTGAAGTCAATGGCGGTTCGCCCGTTTGCGAACATTTGCAAAAATTTGCGTTCGCGACATCTCTACTTCTGGGTCTCCAAATTGGGAACATGGTCTGAGCTTGCCCTTTACGCCTTGGAGGTGCTTGTCTGCCCTGCAGCCAGTGTATTATCTGAATGTGTGTTTAGTACAGCAGGGGGCATCATCACAGACAAGCGCAGCCGCCTGTCCACAGCCAATGTTGTTTGTATTTTGGATATTTAAACACTCTTTTAGAGTGTACCCCAATTTTAAAAAATAAAACTAAATCCAAAAACCTGTGTTGGCTACCTGCAGTGTCCCAGGGGGTCAGTAGTGTGTGCTGGGCTTTGTAGTGCAGATTGACCACTAACCTGGGATCCACTGTCGTCTTCAATTGGGGCAAATACAGGAACAGGCAGATGTTAAAAGTTCGTGACGCCAGTGTCAATTAAACGGTGACACGCCGTGTAAAGTATGGTGGAAGAATGAAGCAAGCACAAGATAGCCAACAAAAATTGGAACTTTTACTGAATATCAGTCAGGATAATACACGGACACTGGTAGTGCACAGTTCCATAAAAGACGGTTGGTTTCAGAAGAATACAGGTGGTTCTTGAGAATACAGAAAGGCCGGTCTTAGCGATGAATTATACAGAGTGTTGATTTCAGGAGATGCAGTACAGGCGGATTGCTCACTATTCCTGACTGGTCCTGCTACATGTGACTTTCTCTCCAAGGTCTAATGCCCTTTATCTGGCGTACCCTTGAAGCTGTCCTTATCTAGTACCTCCTCTGTTATCTTGAGTACCTCTCGCTTTATCTGATCGGCCTCTGTGGTAATCTGTGTCTTGGCTTGTGGCTGGTTTATGCTGCTTCAGCTAAACGGATGATGACTCAGGAGGGGAACCTTTTCCTTGGATCCGGAACCCGGTTACAGGGCCTTTACTACCCTCTCCTAGCCGACAGGCTTCAGGCCTGCTATGCTCTCACAGGCCCATAGCCTGGCCTTCTCTCAGACACAGGATCATTTCTGACCTCTGCTCCCACTGTCTGAACACACTCCTGTTACTTCCTGACTGGGCCTTATATAACCTAGGGCTCCCTAGCTCCCTCTAGTGACTCAGAGCTGGAATGACACCCTAGCCGGCCTGCATAAGCACGTTTCACAGTAACAGGAAAATACATAGCATGACATTACAAGATGTTTTTACCAACCTCCCCTTAAAGGGGGAACGACAACACCCAAGTGACCCTTCTGTAGTGACGGGGTATTACTCTCCCGTACACTACATACCCCGCTGCTTTAAGCTGAGTACGACCTCGTACTCCATCAGGGCCCGCCCAACTGGAATCATGACCTGAAACAGAGAAAGACACATGCATACATACATATATGTCAATTACACTCTTATCAGACCCAATTGGAAATGGCGAAGTCTGGTGACAAGGGGCGTCGTTCTCTTTTTCACAGGATAGTGTGTGGAACGGGGGCGCTGACCTGGCACAGCGGATGTTGAAAGAACCAGGATAGTCCATGACAATAAATAAGTCCATAATAAAATTAACCTCTCAGAGGCTTGCACATAGGAAGTCCATCTCTGGGCACATATACTTGAATAAGAAAACCGGTTATTAAATACTGTCAGCAGCACATATATAAAATGACAATACAGGACTCTTACAATACCAGGGCCTTGTTATCCTGGCAAGTCCTGCTTACCCTTTAAAATAGTGCTGACATAAAAATGTCTTTTCAACCTGAAATGGGGGTAAAAGGGGTAAAATTTGTGCAAAAACTTCAAGGCACAACCGGGAATTCAGCAGCAAACCGGATGTCCCAAACAAAACAAAGGCAGCTGGAAGCCTTGGTACACAGTGGCACGTTATAGAATTAGAATGCCACCGGCCGTGGGTAACTGGCAGCGAGCTTCACCAGCTCTGCCAAACTGGAGGGACAAACGGCCATAACGGAAATGAACAGGAGGGCAAAAGTACTTACAGCCGAGTATCGTGTTCTTCTTCAGACGACGAGTCGACATATGGCACCTGCAGCAGTTGTTCCGGCAAGGACGGCCACATTTGAAACCCGTCTCCCCTGACAATTTTTAGAGGGGGAGGTTTGTCTTTCACGGCCTCCATCTCGGCCTCCGTCCTCGGGAATGGAAACCACCGCTCGCCTCCTGCGCAGCCGAGGTCCGCCACCCAGTACACCCTCTTTCGTAGGGCCTCCAGTTCTGCCTTGGTACAGGTGGTCGGATTTACCGGAGGTCCAGGGGGTCCGGCCGCTGGGGGAGCAACGGTAGCTGCTGCTTGACGCCGGGCCTCGGCACTTTCCTCGGCTCTCCGATAGCTATCCTGCCGCTCCTGCTCTTCTTCTCGTTTCACTGCAGCCGGAGGGGGATACCGCTCCTCCAGGCCCTGCAGCACGATCGGCTCCCAGAAGACATCTGGACTGAGGAAGACCTGGCTTTGAAGATGGGTGGTCCGGCCCTTGCCCACGCACGCGCTGGCTATCTCAACCGGGTCGACCTTGTCTTTTTCAGGGTCCCAGTTTTCAGCCGGCGCCTTCGGGCGAGTCACTGCGGTGGCGTAGGGGCCCCTTAAACTTTCAGCGGGAGTGTATTCCACGATTTCCCCTATGGTTAGATTGTGGAGATGTTCTGGGAGGTAATGCCGCTTTACCGATCGCCGGTTGACATAGAAGTCCCGGCCAGTCCCCAGCTCCTGGATAAATCCATAGCCTTTGTCCTTGTCGAAGGACACCACTATCCCTCGGCGCCTTTCGAGCTGGAGCTTACCCGGGAAGGAGTCTCCCTGGATCGACTTAGCCATCTCCTCGAAGCGCTTCTTCCGGCTAGTATTCTTTGCTGCCACCGCGGCTTTCAGCTCCTCCATGATAGCCGGCCATTCTGCATGCCGGCGGCGGATCGGTGGGGACTCGGGTCGGTTGATGCTTAGATCCATGGCCTGGGCTCCGGGATTGACCGTCCAGGCTAGAGGATCCCACGGCCCCAACTCCGGAAAGTCCGGTGGAGTGGCGCCCCACTCGCACGTGGTCTCATCCTCGCTCTCCGCAGCACACGCCATCTCTTCTCTTCCTGGTTGCTGCATCGATTCTGACTCCTCCCACGCACTGGGCCAGTCTATCTCCATCGGAGCCCCGCCTCCCAGGCGTAACTTTTCAAAGTAGTTAGCCGCTTCGCCACTCCTCAAGGTGGGCGGCGCTCCAGGGCAGTCGTCTCCTCCTTCTTCTTGGAAGGTTTCGGCGCCAAATATTCGCGCCTCTGCACATCCTGATGGCGCAGTAAAAAGCCTCATGGCGTCGGCGGCCATTTTAGATGTCCTGATGCTGCAATTCACTGCCAGCAAGCAGGATGACGAAAAATCCAGTAAAACACAGTCCACAAATACGATTTTTCTCTCTGGGGGTAGCGCAACACAGTACAGCGTCTCTGATTCCTCCCAGGCACAATTGTAATCCACAAGTTAGGAATAAAGGTTGCAGTCTTTGTAATACGGTGGTGGAATAATTAAAGCACACAGTTCACACTTCCCTGCACTGTCGAAGTATGCGGATCCTGTTTGTGACGCCAAAAAGAGCGATGCAGTGTCCCAGGGGGTCAGTAGTGTGTGCTGGGCTTTGTAGTGCAGATTGACCACTAACCTGGGATCCACTGTCGTCTTCAATTGGGGCAAATACAGGAACAGGCAGATGTTAAAAGTTCGTGACGCCAGTGTCAATTAAACGGTGACACGCCGTGTAAAGTATGGTGGAAGAATGAAGCAAGCACAAGATAGCCAACAAAAACTGGAACTTTTACTGAATATCAGTCAGGATAATACACGGACACTGGTAGTGCACAGTTCCATAAAAGACGGTTGGTTTCAGAAGAATACAGGTGGTTCTTGAGAATACAGAAAGGCCGGTCTTAGCGATGAATTATACAGAGTGTTGATTTCAGGAGATGCAGTACAGGCGGATTGCTCACTATTCCTGACTGGTCCTGCTACATGTGACTTTCTCTCCAAGGTCTAATGCCCTTTATCTGGCGTACCCTTGAAGCTGTCCTTATCTAGTACCTCCTCTGTTATCTTGAGTACCTCTCGCTTTATCTGATCGGCCTCTGTGGTAATCTGTGTCTTGGCTTGTGGCTGGTTTATGCTGCTTCAGCTAAACGGATGATGACTCAGGAGGGGAACCTTTTCCTTGGATCCGGAACCCGGTTACAGGGCCTTTACTACCCTCTCCTAGCCGACAGGCTTCAGGCCTGCTATGCTCTCACAGGCCCATAGCCTGGCCTTCTCTCAGACACAGGATCATTTCTGACATCTGCTCCCACTGTCTGAACACACTCCTGTTACTTCCTGACTGGGCCTTATATAACCTAGGGCTCCCTAGCTCCCTCTAGTGACTCAGAGCTGGAATGACACCCTAGCCGGCCTGCATAAGCACGTTTCACAGTAACAGGAAAATACATAGCATGACATTACAAGATGTTTTTACCAACCTCCCCTTAAAGGGGGAACGACAACACCCAAGTGACCCTTCTGTAGTGACGGGGTATTACTCTCCCGTACACTACATACCTCGTCCTCCTCCACCGCCGCTTCCACCTACACCGCTATGTCCACCGCCTCCTCAAACTCCTACTCCATATGGAACTCCACCTCATAAATCAAATTTTTTTATTTATTTTTTGTATGTATTTTATTTTATGTCATTTCACTACTTTGTCAGTTACATATTCTGGTGAATTTCACAAATTTTTGGGTGTATAGTACCACTGCTATACCTAGTAGACCGGTAAAAAGATAAAAATTGTCAGTTACATTTTCTTATTTATATTATTTTTATTAACCATACAATACGAAAGACAGAATTGGTAAGAAAACTCCTTACAATTTCATACAACTTTGAAACAAATTCCAAAGCCTCCACAATTTGATTAAATACAAAAACATATTTTCTTCCTTTTTTCCCCTTCCCCTCTTCCCCTCTCCACCCCCTCCTCCCTCTTTCTTTTATCCCAAAATAAAAATAAAAAATAATAATAAACAAAAAAACGCAGTCTTTTCTCTCTCCGTCCACTCTCCGTTCCCTCCCTCCCTATCACCTTATGAGCCCAGTCCAATCCCCTCCAAATTCACCAACCATCTCTTCCAAATTTCGGTAAACAGCTTTTTTTTTTTTTCTCGGTGACTATGGTTAGTTTCAGAGTTCTCCCAAACCTTTAAAGAGGGAGGGCTTTTTTGCATCCAAAATTTAGCAATACATCTTACCACTAGGAACAGGAGTTTAGAGGCTATTACTCGGTGTGAGACAACCCTCTACCTGTATGATTAACATATGCAACTCCAAAATCCTGCTTATCACTTCTCTCCAAAATCTCGAAATATAACTGCAGGTCCAAAGAAGATGCACATCAGATCCCTCCTCCCCACACTTCAGGCAACTAAAGGATTTATTTTTATAAAACTTTTCTAGTTTTGCTAGAGTATAATATAGCCTATGTACTACAAAAAATTGTATTAATTGGTGTGCTCGATTTTTTTGTATATTTGAAACGGACTTGATATAATTTCCAACCAATTATACTGTCTACCGGGGGAAATAATACCCTCCTACTTTTTAAAAAACCTTGCGCACATCTAGTTTTGTATAAATACAATTTGATAGTAGTTTCTAGAATATTGAAATCCTTTTTTCCCCTACACACATTCCTATAATGCTAGTCAATTGAGGGGGTAATGTCTGTAGATCCTCCTTTCCCCTCAGGCACATTTTCAGAGCATGTTGTAATTGATAATAATAAAAAATAAAAGATTCTGGAATATCATACACCCTGCTAAGCTCCTGAAAAGGAGTTTCATTTTCAGTTGAAATTCTAAATTTTTTGGGTGTGATGTACCACTGCTATACCTAGTAGACAGGTTAAAAAACGAAATAGTCAGTTAAATTTTTTGGTGAAATTCACCAATTTTGGGGTGTAATATACCCCTCTTTTACCTAGTTGACAGCTTAATAAATTTCAATAATTTTTCTTTAACATTTTCGGGTGACAATAAACAATAGTTTTCTGTCATAGACCCTCTACCAAGTAGACAGGTTAATAAATTTCACAAATGTTTGTTACATTCTTGGGTTGACATTATACAATTTTAGACGTGAATAAACCCCTGCTCTACATAGGTGACAGCGAAAAAAATTTGATACCGTATTTTTCGCCCTAGAAGATGCACTTTTCCCCCCAAAAGTGGGATGAAAATGGCAGTGCGTCTTATGGGGCGAAGGCTGCCATTTTTACACTTATACACCGCCGACCACAAGTTGCACAGGGCGGCCGGCGTGTGCATCAGCAAGGAGGGAGGAGGGGCTGGGGGCCGGCCTTTAGTTTTGTAATAGCAGCGGGGCCTGGTGCCGTCACTGTATTCTATTGCACCGGGCCCCGCTCACTGTACTAATGGTATCTGTAACTGCAGGCAGGCAATGGTTAACTATACATATGTTCGATCCAGCACTGAGCAGCCTGTACTTACGATTATAGCAGGCTGAAGGCAGGAGGCAGGGCGGGCGGGTGGGCACTGGCAGCGTAACTTCCTACGTCACGTGCCTACTCCACCCACTTTATGAATGAAGCAGGCGGCGCAGGGACGTGACGTAGGAAGTTACGCTGGCAGTGCCCGTCCTGCCTCCTATGATCGTAAGTACAGGCTGCTCAGCGCTGGATCAAACATATCTATAGTTAACCATTGCATGCCTGAAGTTACAGTAGATACCATTAGTACAGTGAGTGGGGCCTGATGCAATGTAATACAATGACTGCACTGGGCCCCTGCTGCGATTTAAAAACTAGTGTAGATGCCAGCCCCCACCCCTGACACTGTTATGGGGGGGGGGGGGGGGGGGAGGAATCTGTGAATGTCAAATAGCATAAGATGCTATTTATCTGTCATCCACAGATCCCCCCCCCCCCCCCATAGCAGTGTCATGCCATCCACAGATCCACCCCCCCCTCATAGCAGTGTCATGCCATCCACAGATCCACCCCCCCCTCATAGCAGTGTCATGCCATCCACAGATCCCCCCCCCTCATAGCAGTGTCATGCCATCCACAGATCCCCCCCCATAGCAGTGTCATGCCATCCACAGATCCCCCCCATAGCAGTGTCAGCCACAGACCCCCATTACAGTGTCAGCCACAGACCCCCATTACAGTGTCATTCACAGGATACCATTAGTTCAAAGCCCACCAAAAGCACACCTTTTGGTTCAAAATTATTTTTTTATTATTTTCCTCCTCAAAAATCTAGGTGCGTCTTATGGGTCGGTGCATCTTATAGGGTGAAAAATACGGTAAATTCTTCAGTAATTAATGCGCGCCACATGCTTTCATTCAATGCTTAAACTTTAAAAAGTTGTCACATTTTTATGCTTTAAATTTCTCCCATAATTTAACTCTATAATTTTAAATTAATAATCCTCCCTTGGATGTGGTCTTTTTTTTCTCACGCTCCCTCTCGGGCGTGGAACCCCGATTCCCCGCCACCCGTGATCACCATGGTAGGCGCAGAAAAGAACATCGAAAGTTGATAGAGCAGATATTAAATTGGATCATGAACATCACGGGGACATGCGACATGGTGGGACAGTAAGTTTGCACACGCCTACACAAACTGACTGACAGGGGTCAGCCGCTGCAACTTCTGGGTGTCCAAATTGGGCAAATGGCCTGAGCTTGCCTTTTACCCCTTGGCGGTGCTGGCCATCCCTGCAGCCAGTGTATTGTCTGAACGTGTGTTTAGCACGACTGCAGGGGGTTATCACAGGTTATATTGCCCAATGTTTTGGGGTGTACCCCAATTTTAAAAATAAAATTTAAAACCAAAAACCAGTGTAGGCTACCTCCTCCTCCTCCTCCACTTCCAACTACACCACCACATCCACCGCCTCCTCAACCTCCTACTCCATTTGGACCTCGTCCTCCTAGATCAAGATTATTATTTTTTATTTTTACGTATTTTATGTTATTTTAAGTCATTTCCCTATTCACATTTGTTTGCAGAGCACTTGCCATGCTTTTAACCACATGTTGATGCCATTTGCAGCCCTCTAGCCCTTTCCATTACATTTTTACAGCCATTTTAGTGCTCAAAAGTTTGGGTCCCCATTGACTTCAATGGGGTTCGGGGTCAAGTTCGGGTCCCGAACTCGAACTTTTTTCCAAAGTTCGGCCGAACCCAAACATCCAGGTGTCCGCTCAACTCTAGTTACATGCACACGATTGTATGTGTTTTGCGGTCCGCCAAAAAAACTGACGATATCTGTATGCCATCTATTATTTTTTTTTGCGGATCCATTGTAACAATGCCTAAAACGGACAAGAATAGGACATTTGCCTATTCATCGAGTGATTGGTGACACCTTTTTTTACGTGGTAATTACTGGGAATGAACCAGATAATTGTTCTATGTAAATAGACATCTATACATCTACTTTAGTAAGCTGTACTGTAGTCTGCTTACCACTCCGGGAACCTTTGTGAAAATATCTTGTCCTTGAAACAACTGTTCAGAACAGCAAAAAATAAAAAACAATTCAGACACCATTTGATGTTGGAAAAAAAATCTAACTGCTGGATTATTTGTGACTTTGGGCTTCTGTGAACCCATTAGTTGCCATGAGATAGCTGCTACTCTGTGATCCTCTCTGCGACAGAGTGGCCATGTAGCTGTACCGTAAATGGTGAGCAGCTCCAGCAAGACTTCAGCACTAAAGTGCTGTATTTGGGGGTCCTCATACTCAAGAGCTCCTGACTGCTCCAACCCTACCACGGATTGGTAGCTTTTTTCCATATACACAATATATCCATGGAACATGGGGGGCAGATGTAGCCACAGTAGTTATGCCCCCTTTGTGCCCCGTACAGTAGTGCTACCCCCTTAAAATAGTAAACACCATTTAACTTACATTTGTCCAATTACTGAATCTGTCACACCAATCTTGTGTATTATCTACATTAAAAAGGTTTTCCATAAGTTTCATACTGGATAGGTCATCAATATCTGATCGGTGAGGGTTCGACACAGCTGATTGAGAAGGAACCGATGCTCCTGTGAGAACCACGGCCTTCTCCTTGCTCACCGAGCACAAAGCTGTACATTGTATAGAGGCTGTGCTTGGTATTGCAGTTCAGTCCCATTCACTTCTATAGGGCTGAGCTGCACCTAGAGTCACTACAAGCGCTGCTGCCTTCTTAAAACAGCTGATCGTCAAGGGTCCTGGGTGTCAGACCCCCAGCGATCAGATACTGATGACCTGGCCTAGCATTTAAGTAGAAGCATGCAATGGTGACTTCCTCGTTTCAAACCATTTATTGAAACAAAAGCCAACAACAGTGGTCAGTATACCCCCACAAAAAATGTCAATGTCTCAATAACTTGTCATGTGACCTTTAGCATCAATTACAGCTTGACAATGACGTCTCCTGCTGTTCACAAGTCAACTTATTGTCTGCTTGACATCCCACTTCTTGAAGGGCAGCCCTCAGGTCATTAAGGTTCTGGGGTACAGAATTATGAGCCTTTACATGGCAACTCAGCTGAACCCATAGGATTTCAATGGGATTTAGGACTGGAGAAAGGGCATGCCACTGAATTTGAGGTACACCAGTCTCCAGCAGCCATTGCCTAATGATGTGACTTCGATGAGCTGGCGCATTGTCGTCCACAAAGATGAAATTAGGCTTGTGTTGTTCATGCAGAGGCACAATGACTGGATTAATGATGTTATTAAAGTAGTATGGGCTTGTCACTGTACCATTCACAAAGTGTAGGGCAGTTCTCTAGATACACCTACCCACACTGTAACACCACCACCAAAGGCTCGTCTGGTGACAACAGTTGGTGCTCTCCTTGACATCTCCAACATAGTTGGCGGCCATGATTTCTCCTCAGTGTGAATTGACTTACATCAGTAAACAGCACTGAGGCCCAGTTGTCCCTCATACAGTGTAGATGCTCTCTGGCCTATGCAAGACAATGTCGCCTGTGGCTGGTGGTGTGGTAGGGTACCCTTACAGTTCTTCTAGCATGCAGACCACGCTGAAGTAAATGGTTTCAAATAGTCTGACGTGACACGTGGGTGCCTCTCACCTCCCATAAATGTGTCTGGAGTTGTGTGGCATTCATCATCCAGTTCCGCAGGACATTGTTTCACAATAAAGCAGTCATCAGTGTGGGATGTGGCCAAAAGACCTCCACTTCTATGCCTTTTTGTGACTCTTCCAGTTTCTCTGCATCTCTCTTGCAACCTACTGATGACACTCTGAGACTCTAAGCTCAGTGGCCACTTCTGTCTGAGAACATCCTGCTTGAAGCCTCACAATGGTGAGATACTGTTGATCAATTGTTAGGAGTCGTCTTGGTCTCATGATGCCAAAATGTAAACAGCATGATGAGAAGGACTGTTTAAATACAAAAGTCTAATTGAACCAAGAAATTTGTTGGCGATTCATGGATCAAACACCTGTTTTGCTGTTAAGCTCCTTGTTAGGCTGAGTTCACATAAGGGTTCAGCCTTTCCGTTCTCCTGCTCAGTTATAGGAGCAGGAGAACGGAAAGGATGGTTTCAGCACATAACTGCACCAAACGGAGCCTACGGAACCTATAGACTATAATGAGGTCCGGAGATAAAAGTAGTGCATGCAGGAATTTTGTCTCCAATTCAAAAATCTTCCTCTGAGCTGAAACCTAACGGATCTCATTATAGTCTATGGGGTCTGTAGGCTCAGTTTCGCTAATTTATGTGCCGAATCTGTTCTTTCAGAGCCACATTTGCTTAGTATCCAGGGAGGAAAGGTGACAGCTGTGTGTGGTGGTGTATTCTAAGAAATTTATTGTATTTGTAGTATCTGTATCTTCATGTGATGTCTATTGCGTTGTCACCTCTATGTTATCAGTAAAGTATTTTTATATATAAGTATTGCAGCCAGCCAGTTGCAGGGGGTACACGTGAGGTTCACAGTAGACCGATGAGGGGTCAAATAGTATAACAAACAGTTCATCAGCTTACTCACGGTTAGCAGATAGACTCCCTGGGCTCCTGGGCAGCACAGTGTTGACTTGGACAGCACGAAATCCTCCGGGGCACACTCTGTGGTAGGAAGCATCAGCCAAGATGGTGGTTGAGGTGCCCTTGATGTTAAGGGTGCTTAGGGTGCTTGTTGCGGCTGTGTCCTTTGATGGTTTTTGTCGTGACGCCAGTACCGTTAATGGTGGTACAACCATAGGTAGTAATAATGAGGTAGACAGTGGTAAGATGCAACTCACAACTTTTAATTTTAGTGTTTTTTCAGTTGCTGTAGTACAATTATGCAGTCTTTAGATGGTACAGAGACAATACTGCAAATCCACTGTTTAAGGCTCGTCAGGTGCTTGGTTGGTTTTGGAGCAGTGGGTTAGGTGTACCCAATTCCTTTAGATGCTTTGGATCCTATTCCTTGACTTTCCCTACAAGCTAAATATTTGTAGACAGGAAAACTCAACTGTCCCTCAGAAGGTTGGTGTGGCTGCCAGAAGCTAATAAACCTCCACCATGCAAAGGTGTCTGTGGCCCTAAATAATGCCTCTTATCACTGATGAATTCCTAGGAATGTTTGTTTCTTTTCCAGGGAGGCAAACTCTTCTCCTACTGGACAGGGATGCAAGTCTATAGTCCAGCTACAGAAGGAAAACACTCTTCTGCGCCTAAACATCTGAGTAAATACCTTCTAGCGAAGTTAGCTCCACTCACTAATCTGTGTCATGAAGTCTTCACTCTATCTTTCCTCCCACTAACTTGATCTGACTACCTCATATCTGCTCTCTTCTGAACTACATCCTAGTTAATCTGATCTGCCTTGACTAATCTGTCTCACTAGGCCTGACCTGAGTATATATAAGACCTAAGCTCTATCCCCATCTAGTGGTGGGATGTATAAATTGCACCTAATAGGCCTGTTAACAGGGATTTAGCAGTTACACAAATGCAAAGTTATAGATTACAACCAAATGCTTGTAATAATATAAAAAGTGCTCTTAAGCATTGCCCACACACACACACACACACACACACACACACACGTAGTGGGACGCTGCAGTATCTGCGAGGGTTGTATGTTACCAGGGGAGGATTGGGAACTTGTGGCCCTGGAGAAAACTAAAAGTGGCCCCATGTTGTTAGGTGTGACTAAATTGATAGAAGATGGGGCAACATAAGTAGGCAGGGACAGCAGAAGTAGACAGGGCCTGCAATACCATTTTGCAACACAAAGTAACGCCGACCTCTCGACAGTATTTAAAACCGTCCTGAGGATGGTAATACATTTGAGTTCAGGAGGGCAACTGCAGCCATTGAGCTTCAGATCATTATGTACCTGGCCTGGGGCCATCAGGAGAGCTTGGGTGGCCCCCTAGGCATTGGCCCACCGGGATATTTCCCTGTAGGGTCTATGGCCAATCCGCCCCTGTATGTTACTCCTGGGGTGTATGAAGGACTGGAGGGTGTATATATGATACAAAGAATAAGTGGATTATATAGAAGACAAAGACAACAGTTTAGGAACAGAATAAACAGGACAGAATGTGGAGATAAATAAATCTCCAATAAGCAAAATTTCCCTTTTTCACTAAACATTTGCCATGGTTGTGTAAAATATTTTTCAATCAAGTGACAGCAGTAAGGCAGAGGTGAGTCAAGTGTTATGCACTTTACTTACCTCTCCCAAGACGGAATTATCTCTCTAGGAATCATTGTGCTATATATGCTTATGACACAGCTGAAGGAAAAACCTACAAATACCAAACTTGTACAGATGCCCTTTGGCATATTAAACTAAGCAAGCAGGTTTAAAGGTAAATCTCCGCCAGGTTGTTGTCAAAGGTGGATTAGAGCGCATTAGGCTAAGGCTAGGATTACACGGCGACATGTGCTACGCAACATATAGGGTACAACTGCATTGCAACAAGTGACTTGTATGGATTTTTTGCGACTGTCATATCGCAGTCGCAGCATGTTGCAGTGCAACACCATTGGCTATCATTATAAAAATTGTTGTACGACTTTTGAGCGACAGGAAGTTTAAAATGCTCATTTTTCACTTGTTAACCTAATTGTAAATAAAATTGTCAACCATATACTATGTCTGAGTAATAGGGTGTTCAGGGGCGGACTGAGAACTTAAAGTGGCCCTGGAAAAAATACTAAAAGTGGCCCCGTTTTGTAGTCGGTCCAAATTGATGGAAGGCAAGGCCAGCAATACCATTTTGTGGCACATTATACCACTGTCACGCTTCGGTGTGGAAGGAAAACACCACACCAAGCATAAGAGGGAAGAGGGGAACAGGAAATCAGGCCTGAGAACTAGGGAAGCAAGATGGACACCTCCTAGTAAATCCCTAACCAAAATCCATACTAACCATACTACCAGTATGAACAGACCCCAGAGGTAGGTGTGTTCATACGTGTGGCTATCTAGCCCTATAGGACCCTGGTGCTAATGGCAGGGACAAGACTACCTGTTCTTCCAACAGGAAGGACGAACAGGAGTCTCCCTCAGGCCTAATACAATCAATAAGGAAAAGCAACACACAGAACCCAAACAAAAAACAAAAGGGAAAGGAAAGACTTAACGTCAAAGGGACACCAGGAACTCCGCCGAGATCCACATACCAGCAATCCACAACTGAAAACTATAAACAGCACAGCATAATGGGAGAAGCAACTATAAATAAGGAAGGTTAAATGACCACATTAGCAACACCTGAGGCAAGGGGAGTGGCCATTACCAGCAACAACACAGACACCAATAGATCCACAAGGAAGAAAAAGTCAGTTCAAACCATGTGTTGCCAGTCTCCCTGATCTCCTGCCACCTGTTGCGGGAATGTCCGTGGCAACCACCCCATCAGGGCCAAATACCACAGTCCATCACAAAATACTGCCGCCAGCAGCACAAAATCTATCACCAAAATCTTCCAATGGCCGGCCACGGGGAGGGCTCAGGGGGCCCCCTGGGAAATTTCCCTGTAAGGTCTATGGCCAATCCGCCCCTAAGGGTGTTAGGGATTCACTCAAGGCTTTACTGAGAGGCAGTCTCCTTAAAGGGAACCTGCCAGCTCCTATGCCTGATGGCAGTATAATGTAGTGACAGACCTGCTGATTTTCAGTGGTACTTTTAGAGTACTGACCTGCCAAAGCATGCAATGCATGCCAGCTCTCCAAGAGGGATGAGTCCAATGTCATATGCTGCCCCTGCCCTCCACCCCCTCTGGACGATGATTGACAAGTTTCTTTCCTATGCACAACAGGAAAGTAACCTTTGTTTTTTTTACTTATTTTTCTGTCCAGAATACCGCAGGCTCAGAAGCTACGCCATCATTTGTGGGTGCTGGCTGCGTTACACAGCTGCCACCTGTCACGGATGGTGTTGCTAAAAACAAGAAGTAACAAATAAAGATCCAACTGACTTGATCCCAAAACTAAGGAACAAAAGGGTGAGCCCTATTAAGCCCTATAGCTCTCCCTGACTGCTCAGCCCATGCAAAGATCTCTGTGATAGAAAGTTGCATGTCCACGTACCTAGACTGAGTGACACCTGAAACCCCTATAATAGTGAGGGGATACGACCACCGGCTCCCTGCACTTAATACGGAGGGAGTCAGGGTCACCTAGGATCAAGCCAACAGGAAAACACAAATAAAGTAACAGACTTAACTGAAGATCCAGCAGTTGCAGCATCTAGCAGGGAGCACCATCCAGGAAGTTGTATAAACCGCAAAGTGAGGCAGTATGGGAGGGGATATAAAGGGAGGCAATCACTGCTAATAGATGACAGCTGAGAGAGGGAGAAGAGATGTCAAAGTGAAACCATAACAAAAGAACATCATGCAGGAGGTACTGAAGAACGTCTATCAGAACTTCTCAGAGATCTGGCGGTGACACCACCTTGCTAAATTTGGCTGAGATTAGAAATAAATAAGATCCTGATCACTTAACCCCTTAGATGCCATGGTCAATACTAATAGTTAGAGAGTGGGAGGGGCTCCCTCTCACCTCACTAGCGAGTCCGCAATGTGACTGTGGGATGCCAAAGGGTTGTTATGGCAGTCAGGGACCTAACAATGGTACCTAGGCCTGCCATGTACAGATGCCTTTTGAGCCCTGTCTTTAGCATAGTACAATGCAATACAGAGGTATAGCAGTTTATAATATGGGTAATATGGGATGACAGGATCGTATGTTCAAGTCGTTTATTGGAATGTAAAAAAAATACTAAAAGTACAAAAAAAATAAATTTTTGTTCACAATCACTAGAGATAAGCGAATTTTAAAAAAATTGGGTTCGCCGAATTGTTTTGAAAAAATTTGGTTCCATCCGAATATATTCGTGGCAAATAGAGTAAAAAAAAATGCTATTTCCTGGCTGCAGAGGGCCTCTATAGTGGTGTAAAACACTGTGCCTTGCAGTTACAGGCATAGGGAGTCTGCTTTGGTAGTGAAATACTGTGAGTTCGTATGACAGGCGTCACTCTTAGAATCACTGCACACTTCACTTATTTGGGCAGTTACGGGCCAAAACTGACCAAATAACTCAAGTATGAACTCAGCCTTACAGGTCGATGTTAGCGCCAAGAAGAAGCGCACTCCTTTTACACAGTCGTCAGCTGATTCCACATAGAAGTCTACAGAACCTGTTCTATTAAACTCGCATACAAGTAGATGCCCCTGACAGAGTGGAAAGGGTGTCAGCAGTACGTTTGTGTTGACGTCACTGATTATTTTTCCCTTCCTCTGATCCGTCAGAACAATAACCCACAAAAAAACTGATCCGGTCTGTGGAGCATCCACCTTCACTCGGTCAGCATTTGGTCAGTAATCTATCAGTATTGCTAATGCCCAAAAAAATACAGAAGTGGATTCAAAACAGAGATGACACGTGAATGGAATATTTGCATGTCTTCTGTGTTTTGTACCCACTCCTGCTTTTCGCTACCAAATCACAAGCCAATTCTGATGGGACCATACAGGCCTTACAGCTGCTACACGGAGAGGATCTGTTGTGCGTCTCATTTTTCCTTCCTTCTGACAGATCAGAAGAAGGGTCACAGAAAATAATACACTATAAGAATAGATGCAAGCATAACATATGGACTAAGCCCTCACTCTATTGATAAAATCTGAGACACTTGGTCAATACATTTTGATCAAGCGACCAAGCGACAAGGTGGTCTCAGTTCAGGCGGGTCCTGCGCTAAACCTGCTTGTGACTGTATAAATGTAGCCATGTACAGTACATCTGCAACATTCATCATCACATCGTGCAGGATGTTTTATATATTTTTCCCATGATTTGTTTAACTTGTCTTGAAGGAGTGGCACCTTTATTTGTGAATACGCTCCTATCTTGGGAGTAGTATTCATGTGCACTTTTGCCCCACCTATCTAATAGGCGACCTTGATTAACCTGTTACGGACACCTGTACGCCTTGTGTATTTTCCGATCACCGTAACGGCATCACCCCTGTCCCTGTGCGAGGTACCGTGTCAACGGTCCTGAAGCCTGATTGTATCGTCGACTAAAATCGGTATATGGGAGGAGTTGATCTCTCTGATCAAGTCCTCAAGCCATATAACGCCATGCGCAAAACCCGGGCATGGTACAAAAAAGTTGCGGTCTACTTGGTACAGGTTGCCTTGTACAACTCTTTTGTGCTGTTCCGGAGAGCTGGCAACACAGGGAAATTCCTGCAGTTCAATGAGGCAGTCCTTAAGGCCCTGATCTTTTCTGACCGGGAAAGAGCAGGCCGGAGTACTTCGGGAACTGGAGGCGCCCGGATCGTCCCTGGCCAACACTTTCCAGGTGTGGTCCCCCACACTGTAAAGAAGGGACGGTCCCCAAAAAAGTGCAGAGTGTGTCACAGGAGGGGGATACGCAAGGACACCACCACTCAGTGAGACACGTGCCCCGATCATCTGGGCCTCTGCATTGACGGTTGCTTCAGGGAGTACCACACTTCCATGAAGTACAAAATTTATAATCCCCTTCCCCAATTTTTATTCCATTTAGCCACTGACAATCGAAAAAAAAACACTATGGTTCTCAGACTTGAGACACAAACAAAAAAAATATATTTTTTTCAAAATTATTCTTTAATAAAACTAAAATAAATAAAAAAAGTAGACATATTAGGTATTGCCACGTCCGTAAGAATCTGCTCTATAAAAAAAACCCATGACCTAACCCCTCAGATGAACATGGTCAAAAAATATTGAAAATACTGTGCCAAATCAGCTATTTTTTGGCAAATTTTCCATTTTAAACAGTTTTTTCCACTAACAAAGCAAGGGTTAACAGCCAAACAAAACCGTAATAACCAAAATAGTAATAACTTTACATTCCCCATATGTCTACTTCATGTTTGGATCATTTAGAGATTTTTTTTTGGGGACGTTAGAAGGCTTAGAAGTTTAGAAGCAAATCTTTAAATTTTCAAAGACCCACTTTTTAAGGACCAGTTCAAGTCTGAAGTCACTTTGTGAGGCTTACATAATAGAAACCACCCAAAAATGACCCCATTCTAGAAATTACACCCCTCAAGGTATTCAAAATGGATTTTACAAATGTCGTTAACGCTTTTGGTGGGGGGCAAATTTTCCATTTTAATCCATTTCTTCAAGTAACAAAGCAAGGGTTACCAGCCAAAGAAAACTCAATATTTATTACCCTGATTGTGCAGTTTACAGAAACACCCCATATGTGGTCGTAAACTGCTGTATGACCAAACGGCAGGGCGCAGAAGGAAAGGAACGCCGTATGGTTTCTGGAAGGTAGATTTTGATGGCCTTTTTTTGTCACCATGTCCCATTTGAAGAACCCCTGATGCACCCCTAGAGTACAAACTCCGTAAGAGTGACCCCCATCTAAGAAACTACACCCCTCAAGGTATTCAAAACTGATTTTACAAGCTTTATTAACCCTTTAGGTGTTCCTCAACTGTTTATGGCAAATGGAGATGAAATTTCAGAATTTCTATTTTTGGTAACCTTGCCTCACAAAAATGTAATATAGAGCAACCAAAAATCATATGTACCCTAAAAATAGTCCCAACAAAACTGCCACCTTATCCTGTAGTTTTCAAAATGGGGTCACCTTTATGGAGTTTCTACTCTAGGGGTGCATCAGGGGGGCTTCAAATGTGACATGGTGTAAATAAACCAGTCCAGCAAAATCTGCTTTCCAAAAACCTCTACGCCCTACCGTGTGCCCGTACAGTAGTTTACGGCCACATATTGGGTGTTTCTGCAAACTACAGAATCAGGGCAATAAATATTGAGTTTTATTTGGCTGTTATCCCTTGTTTGTTACTGGGAAAAATGGATTAAAAAATTGAAAATTTGCCCAAAAATTTAATTTTGAAATTTAATCTCCATTTGCCAATAACTCTTGTGGAACACCTAAAGGGTTAAAAAAGTTTGTAAAATCTGTCTTGAATACCTTGAGGGGTGTAGTTTCTTAGATGGGGTCACTTTTATGAAGTTTCTACTCTAGGGGTGCATCAGGGGGGCTTCAAATGGGACATGGTGTAAATAAACCAGTCCAGCAAATCTGCCTTCCAAAAACCACACGGCACACCTTTCCCTCTACGCCCTACCATGTGCCCATACAGTAGTTTACGGCCACATATGGGGTGTTTCTGCGAACTACAGTATCAGGGCAATAAATATTGTTTTGTTTGGCTGGTAACCTTTGCTTTGTTACTGGAAAAAATGGATTAAAATGGAAAATTTGCCAAAAAATAAAATCATTTCATCTCCATTAGCCATTAACTCTTGTGGAACACCAAAAGGGTTAACGACATTTGTAAAATCAGTTTTGAATACCTTGAGGGGTTTAATTTCTAGAATGGTGTCATTTTTGGGTGGTTTCTATTGTTTCTATTGTTTCAAAGTGACTTCAGACTTGAACTGGTCCTTAAAAAGTGGGTTTTTGAAAATTTCAGAAAATTTCAAGATTTGCTTCTAAACTTCTAAGCCTTCTAACGTCCCCAAAAAACTAGGAGCAACACACTATATATGTGGGGTCTGCGCTCCTGAACATAAATGCATAACTGCATAGGCAGGTTTAGCGTAGGACCTGCCTGAACTGAGACCACCTTGTCGCTTGGTAGTAGGTGGGCTTAGATGTGTTTTGATAAAAATGTATTGACCAAGTGTCTCAGATTTTATCAATAAAGTGAGGGCTTAGTCCAGGGGCGTAACTAGAGGTGACTGGGCCCCACAGCAAATTTTTGTATGCCCCCCCCCACCCCCCCCACACGTGTAAACCCCGCTCCTTTGGCTAGTCACGATCTAGACCAGACTAGGCTGCCATGCCATCCTTTTCCTATTATATATATTATATACATACATACACACCCTATGTGTCATGTAGTGTCATTCTATCATACTGTTGTGGGGGCTGTGTCAAAGTCTTAGGCCCCTTTCACACAGGCGAGTTTTCCACGCGGGTGCAATGCGTGATGTGAATACATTGCACCCGCACTGAATCCGGACCTATTCACTTCAATGGGGCTGTGTACATGATCAGTGATTTTCACGCATGACTTGTGCGTTGCGTAAAAATCGCAGCAATCTCTATATTCTGCGTTTTTCACGTAGCGCTGACCCCACAGAAGTGAATGGGGCTGCTAGAAAATTGCATTGCATCCGCAAGCATTGCAGATGCAATGCGATTTTCACGGATGGTTGCTAGGAGATGATAGGGACCCGAACTTTATTATTTTCCCTTATAACATGGTTATAAGGGAAAATAATAGCATTCTTAATACAGAATGCATAGTAACATGTGGCTTGAGGGGTTAAAAAATAATAAAATAATTAATTATTCACCTCATCCACTTGATCGCGCAGCCCGGCTCGTCTTCTTTCAGGACCTGGCAGGTGACGTCACCGCGCTCACAACGTGGTGAGCGTGGTGACGTCGGAGCAGGTCCTGCTGAATGAAGATAGAAATCTTCTATCTTCATTCAGCAGGACCTGCGCCGACGTCACCACGCTCACCACCAGGTTGCTAGGCGATATTGTTTGTAAACTTTACGTTTTTTTATCACGTGCATGAAAAACGCATCAAAATACATTGCACCCGCGCAGAAAAAACTAAAACACAATCGTAGACAAAACTGACTGAACTTGCTTGAAAAATGGTGCGAGTTTCAATGAATGCACCCTGAACGCATCTGGAGCCAACCCGTATCGCTTGTGTGAAAGGGACCAGCCATTCCCGTATTGCGGACCGCATATGCGGATCAGCAATAAATGGGCACCCTTCCGCGTGCATTCCGCATCACGGATGCGGACCCATTCACTTCAATGGGTCCACAAATCCAGAGATGCGGAAGGGTGCGAAACGGAATCACGGAATGGAACACTACGTAAGCACTATGCAGGACTTCCGTGGGGTTCCATTCCGCACTTCCGTTCCACCAAAAGATAGAACATGTCCTTTTTGCAGAATTGTGCTTTCCTGGGTAATATACCCGGAGAGGTGAACATGACATCACACTACACTGTATGTACAGAACAGTATAACCCCTGCTGTAGGATAGGTGCCCATTCTATGTATTGCTGCAGGGCTGACATCGAATGTAGTCTGTCCCCATGGTCTGAGCCCCTGGTAACCAGTCGAGTAGCTAGAAATGACTGGGCCCCACAGCAAATTTTTAAATGGGCAGGCAGGCATCATACAGTGGCATTTGATTCTTTAACATACATGTATTTTTACTGGACTATTATGGACTATTCTGAAAGGACTGCAGATGAATGAAGCTGGGGGGGCTACATGAGATGCAGGACAGCTAGGGTTGGCAGGCATAAGCCTGGAATGTATGGGCTCCTGATAGTGACAGCATCTTCTTTCTGCAGCACTTCCTGTCACTATTCAGTCTCCCCTCTCCCTCCTGCTATTGCCGACTACAGAGCAGTCTCTGTAGCAGAAGCTGGGCTGTACTAATAGTAAGGAGAGGGAGGGGAGACAGGATCTCCCTGTAGCACACTGTACTGAGCCCTGGCTGCACTATTAAGCAGCCAGGCTCCTCTATTAATGGTCCGTGCTGATGGGCGGGGCTTAGCTCCCTGCTCTGCTCCAAGGACATTCTAAGGCCCCATGCACACGGCCGTCTTTCACAGCCGTGTGCGGGCCGTGGAACCGCGGCCTGGATCCCTCCTGAGAGCAGGAGCGCACGGCGTCACTGGTTGCTATGACGCCGTGCGCTCCCTGCTGCCGCCGCAATACAGTAATGCACTGGTATGATCTATACCGGTGTATTACTGTACTGTGCCGGCAGCAGGGAGCGCACGGCGTCATAGCAACCAGTGACGCCGTGCGCTCCTGCTCTCAGGAGGGATCCAGGCCGCGGTTCCACGGCCCGCACACGGCCGTGAAACACGGCCGTGTGCATGGGGCCTAAAGCAGCAGTGAAGTGAGTGTAGAGGGGGTGTGGCCAGTCTGACTGTTTACTACTGCTCCGGGCCCCTTGTCAGCCCGGGCCCCGAAGCAGCTGCTTCCCCTGCTTCCCTGGTAGGTACGCCACTGGCTTAGTCCATATATTATGCTTGCATCTATTATTATAGTGCATTATTTTCTGTGACTGTAGAAATGTAGACATGTACATCTGTAACATCCCGAAATATGTTACTAAACAATCTTTCCCTGCTACAACATGTTAAGTGTAATTTTATTGTCCGTCTATGTAAATTATACTGTCATTAATGTCATTTAATGCATCTCTAGGCCTGTTTTATATTATGCTGTAATTTCCCTGTACACCAGCAGGTGGCAGCAATGTGTAATCAGGTCCATAGCCAGTTTAGTATTCCTAGACTGGAATAGTTCATTCCAGTTTTAGCTCCCCCTCTGTGAGCAGAAGTGGGCTGGTCCCATGTCCTGTCTCATGGAGAGGAAAAGGAAGTTAAGTTAGTGTACCAGCTACCCCTGCCTGGGGTAGACTGTGTTAGTAGGAGCTCCCAGAAACAGGGATCCCAAGACAGGATCTTGCCTCAGGTGAGGCCAAAGATCACCCTTCAGCCTGAGTCATCAGCCTCAGATGGTTGACAGCCACCTCTAGCCTCCAGGAAGAAGCATTCCCTGTGAGCCAAGCTGTGAGTACATATCCAGAGTCCAGGAAAAGCCAAATTCCTCCTCAGCTAGTCAGGCCCATTACAAGCAGAAGACAGACAGAGCAGAAGATAAATAACTGCCAGATTCTCCAGGCACATAGTATAGAAGCAGAAGAGATACTGATCCCTGCCATACATTGCCTATACCTGCTGGGACCCAAGACTATTGCTGTAACTCGTGTGGATTTAAAGCTACCATTCAGTAAAGACAAGTTGGATTATATTGCCAGTCTGGATCTCATTTACTGCTACCAAAGTTCCTCAGTTACTCCTATTAACAACACTCAATTTATTGCAAGTGAGCCAGGATCCAGGAGTCCAGCCGTACCAAGGTAGGAGTTACCGTTGACACTACCATATCTACTACACAGACATTATCCCCCTCTGGCATTCCTCACCTGGTACGTGAGCTATAACATCTTAAAGGGCCCTGCTACAGTACCTGCACAAGCTGCAATTGGCGTCACGAACAACTTATAGACATATATACATATATCCTGACCCACTGCATCATTAGCCATTGTACCAGTGTCCTGCTCATTGCACATCTGCAACATTCATTATGCATATCGTGCAGGATGTTTTATGCATGTTCAAATAAATGATGATGTCAGCCAGGCCTAAAAGGCAAAATAGTGGCCCAGTCATGAAGTGGGGAGGGTGGTAACAGCATGAGAAGTCCACAGAGTGGCCCTATGACATAGTGGTGAGGTGGAAGCAGCCTGAGGAGACCACAGAGTGGCCCAATGACAAAGTCTGGAGATGGCGGCAGCATGAAGAGGAGGCCACAAAGTGGGACAATGACCGTGTAGAGGTGGCGGCAGCATCAGAAGGCCACAGAGCGGCACAATGACAGTGTGGAGGTGGCAGCATCAGGAGGAGGCCACAGAATTGCACAATGACAGTGTGGAGGTGGCAGTATTAGGAGATCACAGAGTGACCCAGTGACAGGGTGTGGAGGTGGCAGCAGCATCAGGAGACCACAGAGTAGCAAGGTGACACAGTGTGGAGGTGGCAGCAGCATCAGGAGGCCACAAAATGGCAAGGTGACATAGTGTGGAGGTGGATGGCAATACCAGTACCAGCTGAAAATTGTGGGTGAAAGAAGGAGCTCTTTGCATCAGATGTGTGGCATCAGGCAGGTGGCAGCATCAGAGTAGTAGCTGAGGCAGGTCTCTTTTGTCAAAGTGTTGGTGTGGCACCATGGATGATCTAGTCTGATGCATCAGGCATTGGTGGGTGGAAATCCTGGCTGATCCACGCCTTATTCATCTAGACAAAAGGTCAGTCTCTCCACATTTTGGGTGGAAAGGAGAGTTCTTCTTGGGGTAACTATGGCCCCCGCCGCACTAAACACCCGCTCTGATGCCACACTACTGGCTGGGCAGGACAGCTTTTCCAGGGTCAGTTTGGCTGTCCAGTAGTCCAGCGGATCTTCAATTTGGGGTTGCAGGGTACTGTCCAAGTATGCCACCACCTGCTAGTTCAGGTCCGGCTCCAGGTCTAGATGCTGCTACTGGTGGGTAGTTTCTTCACTAGGCGGGTGAATAAAGCTGCTGATCAGCTACTCTAGACTCAAGTTGCTGCTGATGGAGCTGGTACTGATCCTACCACCCACCCTGCCACAGCAGCCATGGCAGAGGAACGTGAGTGCAGAGGGCCCCCCCGGGTCAGACCTGCAAGAGGATGGACGTTGGCGCAGATGGGCAGCAGCCAACTCACTACATAGGATGTCTCTATAGTAGTTCAGTTTGTCCTCCCTCTCAGCAGGTGTAACAAAAGCCCCCATTTTGGATTTGTAGCGAGGGTCCAACAAGGTGGAGAGCCGAAAGTCATCCCTCTGTCGAATGGTGACAATTCGGCTGTTACTACGCAAGCAAGTGAGCATGTGTAACATCCCAGAGTATGTCACTAAACTCTGTTCCCCTGCTACAACATGTTAGGTGTAAATATATTGTCATCTTGTGTGGTCTAACCTTGCATTTTCCTGTATATGTACAGGGAGTGCAGAATTATTAGGCAAATGAGTATTTTGACCACATCATCCTCTTTATGCATGTTGTCTTACTCCAAGCTGTATAGGCTCGAAAGCCTACTACCAATTAAGCATATTAGATGATGTGCATCTCTGTAATGAGAAGGGGTGTGGTCTAATGACATCAACACCCTATATCAGGTGTGCATAATTAGGCAACTTCCTTTCCTTTGGCAAAATGGGTCAAAAGAAGGACTTGACAGGCTCAGAAAAGTCAAAAATAGTGAGATATCTTGCAGAGGGATGCAGCACTCTTAAAATTGCAAAGCTTCTGAAGCGTGATCATCGAACAATCAAGCGTTTCATTCAAAATAGTCAACAGGGTCGCAAGAAGCGTGTGGAAAAACCAAGGTGCAAAATAACTGCCCATGAACTGAGAAAAGTCAAGCGTGCAGCTGCCAAGATGCCACTTGCCACCAGTTTGGCCATATTTCAGAGCTGCAACATCACTGGAGTGCCCAAAAGCACAAGGTGTGCAATACTCAGACATGGCCAAGGTAAGAAAGGCTGAAAGACAACCACCACTGAACAAGACACACAAGCTGAAACGTCAAGACTGGGCCAAGAAATATCTTAAGACTGATTTTTCTAAGGTTTTATGGACTGATGAAATGAGAGTGAGTCTTGATGGGCCAGATGGATGGGCCCGTGGCTGGATTGGTAAAGGGCAGAGAGCTCCAGTCCGACTCAGATGCCAGCAAGGTGGAGGTGGAGTACTGGTTTGGGCTGGTATCAAAGATGAGCTTGTGGGGCCTTTTCGGGTTGAGGATGGAGTCAAGCTCAACTCCCAGTCCTACTGCCAGTTTCTGGAAGACACCTTCTTCAAGCAGTGGTACAGGAAGGAGTCTGCATCCTTCAAGAAAAACATGATTTTCATGCAGGACAATGCTCCATCACACGCGTCCAAGTACTCCACAGCGTGGCTGGCAAGAAAGGGTATAAAAGAAGAAAATCTAATGACATGGCCTCCTTGTTCACCTGATCTGAACCCCATTGAGAACCTGTGGTCCATCATCAAATGTGACATTTACAAGGAGGGAAAACAATACACCTCTCTGAACAGTGTCTGGGAGGCTGTGATTGCCGCTGCACGCAATGTTGATGGTGAACAGATCAAAACACTGACAGAATCCATGGATGGCAGGCTTTTCAGTGTCCTTGCAAAGAAAGGTGGCTATATTGGTCACTGATTTGTTTTTGAATGTCAGAAATGTATATTTGTGAATGTTGAGATGTTATATTGGTTTCACTGGTAAAAATAAATAATTGAAATGGGTATATATTTGTTTTTTGTTATGTTGCCTAATAATTATGCACAGTAATAGTCACCTGCCCACACAGATATCCCCCTAAAATAGCTAAAACTAAAAACAAACTAAAAACTACTTCCAAAAATATTCAGCTTTGATATTAATGAGTTTTTTGGGTTCATTGAGAAAATGGTTGTTGTTCAATAATAAAATTAATCCTCAAAAATACAACTTGCCTAATAATTCTGCACTCCCTGTATTTTCCAGGCTTGTATTATGTATTTGCTGTAATTTCCCTGTCCGCCAGCAGGTGGCAGCAATATGTAAGCAGACCAAGGTTAGTTAGTATATCTAGTCTGGAATAGTCCATTCCAGTCTAGGCTCCCCTGTGTGAGCAGAAGTGGGACGTTCCCATGTCCTGTCTCATGAGGAGGAGAAGGAAGTGTAGTGAGTGTACCAGCCACCCCCTGCTGGGGTAGGTTGTGTTAGTAAGAGTTCCCAGAAACAGGGATCCCAACCCTGGATCCCGCCTCGGCTGAGGCAAGGATCCATCTTCCCAGCCTGAGCCATCAGCCTGAGTTGGTCGACTAGAAGAGCAGCCTCCAGGAAGAAGCATACCCTGTGAGCCAAGCTGTGAGTACATATCCCAAGTCCAGGAGAAGCTAAATTCCTCCTCAGCTAGTCAGGCCTGTTACAAGCAGAAGACAGACAGAGCAGAAGACTAATACCTGCCAGACTCTTTAGGCATATGATCAGAAACAGAATAGATATAAATTCCTGCCACATATTGCCAATACCTGCTGGGACCCAAGACTATTGCTGTAACTTGTATGGATTTAAAGCTGCCATTCAGTAAAGACAAGTTGGATTGTACCTCCTGTCTGGATCTCAATCATTCCACCATAACTCCTACTGACCACACTCAATTTATTGCAAGTGAGCCAGGATCCAGGTGTCCAGCCGTACCAAGGTAGGAGACACTGTTGACACTATACCTACTGCTATACAGAGACATTATCCCCCCTCTGGCATTATTCACCTGGTACGTGAGTTATTACATCTTAAAGGGCCCTGCTACAGTACCTGCGCAAGCTGCAATTGGTGTCACGAACTATTACACTTATATACTGACCCACTGCATAGCTGACCCACTGTAACGGTGTCCTGCTCATTGCACATGCATTGGGCTATTTGTGCAATTGACTAGGAGGGACTCCCTGCCTCTATCTCTACTGCATACTGCCACGGTGTGTCTGGGTCCTCTGCCTCATCTTCCTCATTGCCCTGTAGCTCCTGTAGCTGCTCCTGCTCCTCCTTTCCTGTCACCTGTGTGTAAAAACCATCCATTTCGCTACACATTGCTTGTGCTCCAATGTCGTCCTCCTTCTCCAGTTCAGCCCCCTCAGAGCTCATGTGGCCGTGAGATCTAGGCGCCACGTTTCCAGTACCCTGACCAGCCAGATTTACCAGCATCTGTTCCAGGACATGGAGCAGTGGAATGACGTTCATTCCGTAGTGCTGGAGACTGACAAATAACGTGGCCTCCTCAAAGGGCCTGAGCAAACGGCAGTTGTCACGCATGAGCTGCCACTGGCTGACATCGAAGTTAAACAGAGTACTCCTGTCCGCTTGGATCATCAAGAAATCGTTCATGGCCTTTCTCTGTTCGTATAGTCGGTCCAAAATATGGAGGGTGGAATTCCAACGGGTGAAAACGTTGCATAGCAGCCTATGGTGGGGGATGCCGTTCTGCCGCTGCAGCTCAAGGAGGGTGTTTTTTGCGGTGTACGAGTGGCTGAAATGTATGCAAAGTTTCCTGGCCATTTTTAGGATGTTTTGCAGATGGGTGGAAGACGTCAGCGGCCGCTTGACAACCAGATTGAACACATGTGCCATGCAGGACGCATGACTCCTTGACGCAGCGTCGACACCATTTCTTGCTAAAATACACAGAGCAATTCCTCCCCTGTGTGATACTCTGTTTGCCCAGGCAAACGAGGTGCAGAACAGTGTGACACCGCCGTGCCCTGCACATGTGGTATGCTGAAGGGGCACTGTGAATTGTCCCTGCAGAGGAGGCTGAGGACATGGTGGAGGATGAAGGAGAGGTGGACATTGTCGCAGAACCAATGGTGTGAAAGTGGAGGCGGAAGCAGCTAAGTTGCTGGTGTGACTGTGCAGGAACCACATTCACCCAGTGGGTCGTAAAAGATATGTATTGTCCCTGACAGTAGTCACAGCTTCACACGTCGGCGCTGCCGTACACTTTGTCAGACACCGACAGGCTCAAGGACTGGCCCACCTTCTGTTCTACCTGTGTGTGTAGGGCTGGTACTGCCTTTTTGGCAAAGAAATGACGGCTTGGGACTCTCCACCTCGGCTCGGCACAAGCAATCAGTTCTCTGAAAGTTGCAGAGTCCACCACTTGGAAAGGGAGGGACTGCAGCACCAGCAACTTGGACAGGAGCACATTCAGCTTCTGCGCCGTTGGATGAGTGCACGCATACTGTTGTCTCTTGGCAATCGCTTTGGTGATTGATTGCTGACAGAATGACTGCGGAGGAGTAGGAGGAGGAGGAGCAGGAGCATCAGGGCCAGCAGGTGATGCACTTGGTGATGCATCGGTTGCTGCGGCAGGCTGGACCACCACATCGGAACCACGGTTCTCCAAGGCCACTTTGTGGTGAAGCTGCATATGTTGACACAGGGCCGTGGTGGCAGATTGGCACCCTGGCCACACTTCACGTTCTGTCCACAGATTCTACATATGGCCATGTTCACCATCTCCGGCGGCTTAACAAAAAACTGCCACACCGCCGAGTGATTTTACCCCCAACACCACGCACTGACTGACTGCTACCGCCGCTGCTTCTGTATACCAGTGCACCACTACTTTCTGGGCAGGTAGGCTTCTGCAAAGCGCGTGGTCTACCCAGGGCACGTTTGGCTACCGACCTCCCACTGCTGCCACCCTGCTGACTCCCGGGCACGCTAGCGACTTGCCGGCTCACGGGCAAGCTGCCACCCTCTTCTCCCGATGATGAAGCCCCTAATTCACCCGGCCCCAAGTGAGATCACATCATCGAGTACTGTCTGCACGTCACTGATGTTCTCCTCAACAGTCTCTGGGTCAGGAGCCTCACCGCTCGCAACACTAGCTCCCACGCCACTCTCCTCATCACTACTTGCCCGCCTAGTGAAGGAAGCGACGGATGTCTCGTCCACATCTTAGCTGACCAGTAGCTGCTGACTGTCATCTAGTAGCTCGTCCTCGCTGTATAGTGGGCTGAGCCCACAGCATATAATACTTCTCTGGCTGAGGGAACAGAAAAGGACAAAGGCAGGTTGAGAACAGGTGAGGGTGCAGGGCCTGCTCCCAGGCCATGCCAACTAAGCGTTGTGTCAGAGGAACCCACCGACTCTTGGCTGGGGGTGTCTGATGTCACTTGGGACGAAGTGGATGGCCGAGTCAACCATTCAAGAACCGCTGGGTTGCTGGTCAAGACACGACCGCTAGATGACACTGGGAGCTCAGGCCTCTTGCTGCGACCCCCTTCTGCACGCCCACTTACTCTGCTGCGACCTGTTCCTGCGCCAGAAACATTTAGGCCTCTGCCACTCCCCTCTGCAGGGCCTGGAACTTCTCTGTCTGACATACTGTTAGTAATAAAAAAATTAAAATTAAAATGAAATTAAAAACACCCCAAAAAAGTCTGTAATTTTCTTACTTCACCACACGACGGCTAATAAGCGCTTTTTTTTTCCACTAATACACGCCAAAAAGGGCTGTAATTCTCACTTCACCACACAACGGCAAATACTTATTTTGTGCCATTAATACACGCAAAAAAGGCCTTTAGAACATGAAACTGCACCACTGAACGGCAAATAAGCCCTTATTTTTTTCCACTTATACACTCTACAAAAGGCTTTAGAAAATATAACTGCACCGCTGAACAGCAAATATATTTTTCTTTTTTCCTCTTATACACTCCAAAAAAGGTTTTAGAACATATAATTGCACCCCTGAACGGCAAATATATTTTTCTTTATTACACATATACGCGACACAAAAGGCTTTAGAACATATAATTGCACTGCTGAACGGCAAATAGGCCCTTATTTATTTCCACTTATACACGACACAAAAGGCTTTAGAACATATAATTGCACTGCTGAACGGCAAATAGGCCCTTATTTATTTCCACTTATACACTCCACAAAGGAGCTTTAGAACATATAACTGCACCGCTGAACCGCAAATAGGCCTTTATTTTCTTCCACTTATACACTCCACAAAAGGCTTTAAGACATAACTGCATCGCTGAACGGCAAATATATTTTTCTTTTGCACTAATACACGACAAAAAGGGTTTTAACATAAAACTGCACCGCTGAACGGCAAATAGGCCCTTATTTTTTTCCACTTATACACAACACAAAAGGCTTTAGAAGATATAACTGCACAGCTGAACGGCAAATAAAAAAAATGTTTGTGCCACTAATACACAGTGGCTGTAATTTTCGCAATTCACCACACAACAGCTGATGAGCCCTTTTTTTCCCCACTAACACAAGCCAAAAGATTATTTAGAAGATATAACTGCACCGCACAAGGGCAAATAAGACCTAGAAATATTTCCTTGTAATAAACCCTGTTAATGGCTGTATCAAACAGCACTTACACCCCAATAACAAGAACGGTTTGCTGGAATTACAGAGCTGTATAATGGCAATTTGGATCTACAGTCAGTGCAGCAAGGTGTAATAGGATTGTTCCCATTACCCAACCTGTAACTACCCCTACTGAACCCTGTTCTACATAAATGCTGTGGAATGAGTCCTCCCTATCCTTTCCCTACACCTTGAATAATCTTTCCCTGTACTTGTAGCACAATGAAGTCTTTTAATAGCACAATGAAGTGTTTCCTAGCACTGTCCCTAGCGCCTGTGTGAAGAGTGGGAGAAGAGGGTTGCATTGACAATCCACACAATGGGCAGCACATTGAACAAATTTTATAAGTGGTCAGAAACTTGTAAATAACTCATGAAAGAATAAAGTTACGTTAAAACCAAGCAAACCATTGTTTTTCTTGTGAAATTCCCAATAATATTGAAAAAACAAAAGTTGGATTCAAAATGTCCGACTTCAAAATGGCCGCCATTGTCACCACCCATCTTGAAAAGTCCCCCCCCCCCCTCACATATACTAATGTGCCACAAACAGGAAGTTAATATCACCAACCATTCCCATTTTATTAAGGTGTATCCATATAAATGGCCCACCCTGTACATACAGACACTACAGGGGCCATTATACATATGGGCACTTTTAACTACTGTGGGCTCTATAGAGGTGCCTCATAGATCGGCTTTAATACTACTGGGGGGCTATAGAGGGTTGCTTTATAGAAGGATCTTGTTACTGCTGGGAACACTATAGAGGGCCTTATTTCTAATTGGAGTCCTGTCAGGGCTTTCTAAATATTGGGGTTACTGTAGTGGTATTATTGGGAACAATATGGAGGGCATTACTTCTATTTGGGTTACCCTTGGGGAGCATTCTTGCTATTGGGGGTACTGTAGACGGCAGTCTGGAAGCACTCTTATTAGGGTGGGAACTATCTGTATGGCATTGTTTTTTCTGTAGTATAGTATTTGTGGGCATTGGGAAGCACAGTGAGCATAGTATTTATTTATTTTATGCACTTATATAGCGCTGCTATATTCTGCAGTGCTTTACAGACATTATGTACAGTATGTATTTGGAGTGTGAGAGGAAACCAGAGTACCCGGAGGAAACCCACGCAAACACGGGGAGAACATACAAACTCCATGCAGATGTTTTCCTTGGTCGGATTCAAACCTAGGACACCAGTGCTGACCACTAAGCCACCGTGCTGCTATAGTATTGGAGGTAGCAGCAGGATAACACTGTTGGGGCAGGATGATGGAAGAGTGAGTGTAGAGGGAAGTGACAGGTATGTATATATATATATATATATATATACAGACGTGGACAAAATTGTTGGTACCCTTTGGTCAATGAAAGAAAAAGTCACAATGGTCACAGAAATAACTTTAATCTGACAAAAGTAATAATAAATTAAAATTCTATAAATGTTAACCAATGAAAGTCAGACATTGTTTTTCAACCATGCTTCAACAGAATTATGTAAAAAAATAAACTCATGAAACAGGCATGGACAAAAATGATGGTACCCCTAGAAAACACAGAACATAATGTGACCAAAGGGACATGTTAATTCAAGGTGTGTCCACTAATTAGCATCACAGGTGTCTACAACCTTGTAATCAGCCATTGGGCCTATATATATGGCTCCAGGTAATCACTGTGTTGTTTGGTGATATGGTGTGTACCACACTCGACATGGACCAGAGGAAGCAAAGGAAAGAGCTGTCTCAAGAGATCAGAAAGAAAATTATAGACAAGCATGTTAAAGGTAAAGGCTATAAGACCATCTCCAAGCAACTAGATGTTCCTGTGAGTACAGTTGCACATATTATTCATAAGTTTAAGATCCATGGGACTGTAGCCAACCTCCCTGGACGTGGCCGCAGGAGGAAAATTGATGACAAATCTAAGAGACGGATAATCCGAATGGTAACAAAAGAGCCTAGAAAGACTTCTAAAGAGATTCAAGGTGAACTTCATGCTCAAGGAACATCAGTGTCAGATCGCACCATCCGTCGTTGTTTGAGCCAAAGTGGACTACATGGGAGACGACCAAGGAGGACACCATTGTTGAAAACGAATCATAAAAAAGCAAGACTGGAATATGCCAAACTACATGTTGACAAGCCACAAAGCTTCTGGGAGAATGTCCTGTGGACAGATGAGACAAAAATCGAAGTTTTTGCCAAGGCACATCAGCTGTATGTTCACAGACGAAAAAATGAAGCATATCAAGAAAAGAACACTGTCCCTACTGTGAAACATGGAGGAGGCTCTGTTATGTTCTGGGGCTGCTTTGCTGCGTCTGGCACAGGGTGTCTTGAATCTGTGCAGGGTACAATGAAATCTCAAGACTATCAAGGAATTCTAGAGAGAAATGTACTAGCCAGTGTCAGAAAGCTTGGTCTCAGTCGCAGGTCATGGGTCTTGCAACAGGACAATGACCCAAAACACACCGCTAAAAACACCCAAGAATGGCTAAGAGGAAAAAATTGGACTATTCTAAAGTGGCCTTCTATGAGCCCTGACCTCAATCCTATTGAGCATCTTTGGAAGGAGCTGAAACATGCAGTCTGGAAAAGGCACCCTTCAAACCGGACACAACTGGAGCAGTTTGCTCATGAGGAGTGGGCCAAAATACCTGCTGAGAGGTGCAGATGTCTCATTGACAGTTACAGGAAGCGTTTGATTGCAGTGATTGCCTCAAAAGGTTGCGCAACAAAATATTAAGTTAGGGGTACCATCATTTTTGTCCATGCCTGTTTCATGAGTTTATTTTTTTACATAATTCTGTTGAAGCATGGTTGAAAAACAATGTCTGACTTTCATTGGTTAACATTTATAGAATTTTAATTTATTATTACTTTTGTCAGATTAAAGTTATTTCTGTGACCATTGTGACTTTTTCTTTCATTGACCAAAGGGTACCAACAATTTTGTCCACGTCTGTATATATATAAATATAGGCCCTGAATAGCCAAGTGGGATATGTATATGCAGAGGGAAGTGTATTAAATATTCCCTATCAACTCTTAGGCCTCTTTCACACGGGCGTCATATTTTTGGCCCGGATAAGAGGCGGGTGCGTTGCGGGAAAATGCACGATTTTTCAGCGCGAGTGCAAAACATTGTAATGCGTTTTGCACTCGCGTGAGAAAAATCGCGCATGTTTGGTACCCAAACCTGAACTTCTTCACAGAAGTTCGGGCTTGGGATTGATGCTCTGAAGATTGTATAATTTTCCCTTATAACATTGTTATAAGGGAAAATAATAGCATTCTGAATACAGAATGCATAGTATAATAGTGCTGGAGGGGTTAAAATTTTTTTAAAAAAAAGTTAACTCACCTTCTCCTCTTGATCGCGTAGTTCCCGGTCTCTTTACTTCTTGAATGATGAGCTGTGGGCTAAATGACCTGTGGTGATGTCAGATCACATGCTCCAATCACATGGTCCATCGCCACGGAATCCATAACGGGATACTTCGATAACCCGAACCCGAACTTTAGACGCCGAACTTAAAACACAAGTTCGCTCAACACTAATAAATAGTCCAGCATTTGGGACTAGGGGGAGAGGGCTTTCATAACCACAAACAGAGAGACAGATGGAAGAGAATGAGATGTAGCGAGTAGCTCCATGAAGGAAGAACAGTTGATCCGTGCATCTCCTGCATTAACCCCTGGAATGGCTAAGTAACCCGCTCCCTATACCAAAGATTATACCCCCTGCCCTGTATTACCCCTCTGATCATGTATCCCTGGCCTGTCCTGTATTAATCCTTGCAGCGCCACTCCCTGCAGCCCACAGCTACATCCCTGCCTATACCCCTGGCCTGCATCGTATTAACCCTTGTAGTGCCAATCACAACTGTGTTAACCCCTTTTACCCTGTAGGGACAGTGTGTATAGCTAGTTGGTTGGGTGGGAGCTGCTAAATAACGTGTGTGTATGTAAGTGTGCTATTTAGATAGTTTGTGGGGTTGAATTGTAATTGTGTATTGTATTGTGTTTAGTGTAGTTAGGCGTATTAATATAGTGTTGTTATAATATATTATCGCTGTGTTGTAGTGTTGGTTGTGTATTACTGTGTGCGACTATAAGTATATATATTTGTGTGTCCATTGATATAAATATAGTTATAGCAATAGTAGACTGTAGACTTGTATGTGTTTTAATAAATATACTTTATTGTTGAACATACAGTGTATAGTATTTTTGGTAGGCGCCGTAGTATATAACATAGTGAATGCTCGTAGTTCAGGCAAAGTGTAAGTGCAATCAGGTAGTTTTAGAAATGATTTATTGTATAAATAGGCTGCGTTATCAATAGACAACTCACGCCTATCTTTGAATATTAATTATTGAGATTATCTTAAATATCAATAATTAATACTTCCTTTAACATTGGTGAGCCAGGCCCACTGCAAAGAATTTGTGTCTGTGTTTGGCTTTGGTGAAGAAAATCGCTTACTCTGTGAACTAGTCAGGCAATAGGAACACGGACAGTGTTTTTCTGTGCGTCCAGGGCCTGGTAGTTTGGACAGGTAAGGCGTTTTTTTTTTTTTTTTTTTCAAACAGAGCTGAACACAGAGCAATCTCTACAGCAGAGAACCTAAAATCTTTTCATTTTTGGATTTTAACGATTTTCCGTTGCCTTTTATGAACCTCGAACACGTGCGAGCATCCACTGAAGAAGTCTTCGCATAACGTCACTGTGAGAGAACCATCACCATTGGAGCTGAACAGAAGTCTGGCTGGTTGGGAGAAGGCGTTCTGGATACTACAGCACCTCCTCCACGCAGCACACAAAGGACAAGAATGGACAGCACCAAAGAAGATGGCCTCTCATCAAAACGCAAGTATGGACTTCTCAACACTGCAACACCTAGCTAAATATAGTACATATAACCCCATCCTCCCCACCACTCACAAGTCAGCAGAAATGCTGTGGTCAGATTTGTTAGCACAGGCTTGTAGTTATGACAAGCTATGTGTTAACAAAAGGACGGTATTGAACAAGGCAACCAAACAGCTTCAGATGCTAGCCAAACTTGTGAATACATTTGAGGTTAGCATCTGCAAGCCAAAGCAAGTTGCGCTGGTGTCTTGGTCAACAGAGACAATTCCTCCGACCATTCATTGCTAGTGCTATGCCAGTAATACGAACCAGGTTTCTGCATTGCGGGCACAGCTGGCAGAGAATGTACAGTCTACCGTTGACCGAGATACGCAGGTGGCTAGTATAGAGTCACAGTTGGTAGAGCTACAGAGGCAGAAGGAGGAGATTGAGTCTCAGTTGACTCAGTCCTATGCTGTTATCAAGGCCTTCAAGGAACGGACTGCCTCTACTGATGTGACAGTAGCCAAATTGAAGGATGAGGTTGCTGTAAGATCTGGCATGCAACAGGTCATCAAAAAATTCTCAAAAATGGTGCCGGCCCTTTCTTTTTCCTTAAAAAGTCAGGGCCAGTATCTCCCAAAAGTCTGCCCTGTGCATTGCAAAAAGGGGGGAGATTAGTCTGTGACAGGTCAAATCTCCCAAAATCTGAGCCTGTCCAGACTAACAGAGATTTTTCCCTGACTTTGGGAAATATAAATATTGTAAAGAGTGCGTCCCTGAGGATGGAAAAGTTCAGGAGAAGGGAGCACGACTGCAGTGTAGATGGACCTAAGCCATGCAGGGCAAACATCATGTGTTTTGCATGTGGTGGCTTAGGTCATATAGCGAAACACTGCGAATCAGGAAAACACAAGACACACAGGACAGGAAGCCAAGTCAGGTGCTTCAGGTGTGGGAACAAGGGACACATTGCAAGGAATTGCCCTTGTGCAAGTAATTGCAATGTGTCCAGTAATGGGATCCAAGTATCGAATCATGCAGTGGAGTCTAGTCAGCTTGGCCATAAAGGGGTTACCTCTCAGCAGCATACGCCTCACCAGGCACTGATACGGCTAGCACTGTTTTGCTCAAGGTTTTCAGTAGGGCTGTGTTATACTGGGGACTGGGGCGGGCAGACAACATTGGTGTAATTTTTGCACTTCCTTTCAAAAACAAAATAGAAACAGATGCAGCTGACACTCTGATATATCAGTCTTGCGGTGCTCGCGTCCAGGGTCAGTGTCCCATAAATCAATGTGAAGTAAAAGGACCGGCACTCGCAGTAAGGTACGATCTTCAATCTTTATTTCTCCATGTAGAGGACTAGAAAAATAATGCGTTTTGACTCTAGGTGGTTGGGTGGGAGCTGCTAAATAACGTGTGTGTATGTAAGTGTGCTATTTAGGCCTCTTTCACACTTGCGTTGTCCGGATCCGTTGTGTACTCCATTTGCTGGAATTACACGCCGGATCCGGAAAAACGCAAGTGAACTGAAAGCATTTGAAGACGGATCCGTCTTCAAAAGGCGTTCAGTGTTACTATGGCAGCCAGGACGCTATTAAAGTCCTGGTTGCCATAGTAGTAGTGGGGAGTGGGGGAGCAGTATACTTACCGTCCGTGCGGCTCCCAGGGCGCTCCAGAATGACGTCAGAGCGCCCCATGCGCATGGATGACGTGTCCATGCGATCACGTCATCCATGCGCGTGGGGCGCCCTGACGTCACTCTGGAGCGCCCCGGGAGCCGCACGGACGGTAAGTATACTGCTCCCCCACTCCCCACTACACTTTACCATGGCTGCCAGGACTTTAGCGTCCTGGCAGCCATGGTAACCATTCAGAAAAATCTAAACGTCGGATCCGGCAATGCACCGAAACGTTTAGCTTAAGGCCGGATCCGGATTAATGCCTTTCAATGGGCATTAATTCCGGATCCGGCCTTGCGGCAAGTGTTCAGGATTTTTGGCCGGAGCAAAAAGCGCAGCATGCTGCGGTATTTTCTCCGGCCAAAAAACGTTCCGGTCCTGAACTGAAGACATCCTGAATGGATTTCTCTCCATTCAGAATGCATGGGGATAATCCTGATCAGGATTCTTCTGGCATAGAGCCCCGACGACGGAACTCTATGCCGGAACAAAAGAACGCAAGTGTGAAAGAGCCCTTAGATAGTTTGTGGGGTGGAATTGTAATTGTGTATTATATTGTTGTGTTTAGTGTAGTTAGGTGTATTATTATAGTGTTATAATATATTATTACTGTGTGCCACTATAAGTATATATATTTATGTGTCCATTGAGATTATATATATATATATATATATATATATATATACATACACACACATATACTGTATATAGTGTTATAGCAATAGTAGAATGTAGACTTGTATTTGTTTTAATAAATATACTTTATTGTTCAACATACAGTGTATAGTATTTTTGGTAGGCGCCGTAGTATATAACATAGTGAACGCGTGTAGTTCAGGGAAAGTAAGTGCAACCAAGGAAGATAGGTAGTTAGGTAACTAGTATAGTTAGTCTAGTTAGTATTTATAGTATAAATACGCGGTGTCATCAATAGATGACTCATTCCTATTTATGAATATTAATTATTGATATTACCAAAATATTAATAATTAATATTTCCTTTAACAGTGAGGAATCTAAGAGGTCTGTGTGGTAAACTGCAGAGACACGGCTGAAAGAAGTTGTCAAGGCAGTCTGATCTCCAAATGTAGAATTTGAGGAAAGAGAACATCTACATCACAGGAGACATCACTAGATGTAATAGGTAAGTGTTGCTGTATTCTCCTGTATGTTTTGTAGCTCTGCATGTAATGTCCATCAACACATGTCTTTAACAGTAGGATTATCGGCAGGGGTTGAATTAAAGCTTTGGCACAAGAGGGGTGCATTTTCAATTTGTCTAGGCGCACCCCTATAAAAACGAAAAACAAATGCCAAAGTCAGATTTGTGATTTGTATTTTTCAGTTTCACACCACAAAAATAAGGATGCTACATAAAATAGACAACTAAAATTCACGTCACTTAACAAACCCGGTGTAGCCTACACATCCTTATATTAGTCATACACATAATGTAGGAATAAACCACCTTTGGATACGCTTATCTCCCAGAGGAGCTACAACATTAAAATCTAACAAGCATGATACTGGTTTGGCCAGATTAAAAGGGGATTCCCACCATAACAAAAATGGGGGTTCCTTAGTCCCCAGAGTGAATAGAGACATGGTTACTCATGTGAGCTTCCACTCTCTCATTTATCTCTTTGGAACTACCAGAGATTGACATTGGCCTCCATACAGTTAAATTGCATGGCAGCGCACATGACTGACTGTTCTCATGAGAAGTGGGGGTTCCAGCAATTGAAACTCCATCAATAAGACGTTTACAATACCAACTATCCTGTGGATAGGTGATAAGTTGTTGTGGTGGGACCACCACTTTTACAAGCTCTTTCAAATCTTGTGTGATGTGTGAATAAGGGGGAAACGGAGCATGGAAAGAGCAAGCTGTATTCCAAATATAGATATAAGTAGTTTTAATATGTAGTGTGCAGATTATGTGTGCCTTCAAGTGGCATAACAACATTTCTAAACAGACTCCAAAATTCCAAAATGACCTAGATACAAGAAATCCAGCCAATTGCTGGATACAGTGGTGACCTGCTTCCCTTGGGTCACGTGACCATTTTGTCAGGATGCAAGGGGAGCAGGTCACCACTGCGACCAGAGATTGGCTGCAGTGGCGTAAAAACAGAAGTTTTCATCTATTGACCTGACTGGAGTAACAGAGGACGGAGAATGCAAGAGCCAGCATCGGAGAAAGTAAGTATGCTGCCCATTGTGGGTTTGCCAATCCCTCCCTCCCCAAGCATGCACAACCCCTTTAAATGACTTTTTTTACTCTCACTAGTTTATGGACATATGATGCTCTGTTCACCCTGATGGTTGTGACTACACATTTTTCCCCTGTCAGAAACGTGTATTCTAAAGTTGATAATTGTTTTATTTGACACTGCGTTGCCCCTCCTTCACTCTACTAGTATTGCGCGTATAACATTTGCAGATAATGCCATGCTCCATGTTTCCTTGGCATCCCCCTATCCTTGCCCAGATCTTGGCACTAGCATCTCAATGTAGCCTTACAATGTAGAACTACACATTTGTCCTATTTTTTGTCTACTCTTTCCTCACAGAAGATTGAAAGGACCTGTACTGGTTTTGGACTTCTTTGTCAGAATTCTACCACCTATTAACTACACCTCCCTTGGGTTTAAGGTCGCCATACATCAATGACTGGGCATCTGACCTTGGACTTACTATCTTACCAGATCAATGTTATATGATACTGCACATACAGCATGTCTTTCACTGCTAGTAAATACCAAGAAGCTTTTTATAAATTACTGACTAGTTGGTTATGTTCCATCTTGACTGCACAGACTGTTTCCTACATCCTCTCCATTTTTCTGGCATTGTGGATTGGGGGAAGAAACAATATTTCAAGTTTTTCGGCAAGGCCAAAACTGAAGTCATTTTGTGAAGCGGTTTATCAGAGAAACAGTCTTCTATTCTTCCCATCTCTCTCCCCTATTTGTTCTCCTCTCCCTCCCCCCTCTCTTCTACACTTCTATCTATCATTTACCCCCTTTCTTCTTCTTCTTCATTTTATAGGGTCTGTAAGTTGGGGTCCTTAAGTTAGAGAAAACTGGAGCTCCTTATCAGGTGCTCAGACTACAGTTAGAATGTCCGTACACAACAATTTGAAGAATTCTTTATTCATCTGATCATTGGTTATACCCATTATTACTCATGACAGAATTCTCCAGTCTTTGTAGTTGTGTGTATTTTTACTATGCATGTACTTTACCTACAATTCTTTTATGTTTAATGTGTTAAACAAACAAACAGAAATTTATTAGGAGCTCAGTCAACCACAATATACGGTATGCTACAAGATGATTTTATCAGCGTTCCTCGTTACTATGTCCAGAAACAGAATACAGAGCGAACCAAACCAATGACATATTTCATTACAATGTATTTTACAAGGTAAAAAGGGGTTTTTCTGGTTTTGATGTGGTGTGTCAAGTGTCATGCTTTGTGTTTTTGTAGGGAAGGATGATCCAGAGATAGATAGATAGATAGGATAGATAGATAGATATTACATACACACACACATACATACATACACACACACATATATAGTACAGACCAAAAGTTTGGACACACCTTTTCATTCAAAGAGTTTTCTTTATTTTCATGACTATGGAAATTGTAGATTCACACTGAAGGCAACAAAACTATGAATTAACACATGTGGAATTATATACATAACAAAAAAAAGTGTGAAACAACTGAAAATATGTCATATTCTAGGTTCTTCAAAGTAGCCACCTTTTGCTTTGATTACTGCTTTGCACACTCTTGGCATTCTCTTGATGAGCTTCATAGAATATGACATTTTCAGCTGTTTCACACTTTTTTGTTATGTATATAATTCCACATGTGTTAATTCATAGTTTTGATGCCTTCAGTGTGAATCTACAATTTTCAGAGTCATGAAAATAAAGAAAACTCTTTGAATGAGAAGGTGTGTCCAAACTTTTGGTCTGTACTGTATATACACTAGGGCTGCAGCTAACGATTATTTGAATAATCGATTAGTTGTCGATAATTTAAATCGATTAATCAATTAAATTGGGAAAAAACACCAAAATTACAAAACAAAGAGGTTTATATGATTTTACTTGAAAAATTATGTTCAAAGGCCATATTAAAACAAATTGTGGACGGCACTGTTGTGGAGAGGGGGTCCTGTGCACTGTTGTGGAGAGGGGGATCTGTGCACTGTTATGCCCACAACAGTGCACATATCCCCTTCCCCACAACAGTGCACATATCCCCTTCCCCACAACAGTGCACATATCCCCTTCCCCACAACAGTGCACATATCCCCTTCCCTACAACAGTGCACATATCCCCTTCCCCACAACAGTGCACATATCCCCTTCCCCACAACAGTGCACATATCCCCTTCCCCACAACAGTGCACATATCCCCCTCCCCATAGCAGTGCCATAGACCGATCCCCCCTCCCTATAACAGCCCCGGCCCCGCTGCTCACAGCAGACAAATCACTGCATCTTTATTTTACCTTACAATGACGCTCCAGTAACAGGCAGAGCGGACGGCGGCGTAACGTCACTCACTCACGGGACACACCTGCTCTGCCCACTTTATGAATGAAGGAGGCGGAGCAGGCGCGTCACATGAATGAGTGACGTTACGCCGCCATCCGCTCTGCCTGTTACTGGAGCGTCATTGTAAGGCCCCTTTCACACGGGCGAGTTTTCCGTGCAGGTGCGATGCGTGCGGTGAACGTATTGCACCCGCACTGAATCCTGACCCATTCATTTCTAAGGGGCTGTGTACATGAGCGGTGATTTTCACGCATCACTTGTGCGTTGAGTGAAAAATCGCAGCATGCTCTATATTGTCCAATTTTCACGCGACGCAGGCCCCATAGAAGTGAATGGGAAGCGTGAAAATCGCATAGCATCCGCAAGCAAGTACGGATGCGGTGCGATTTTCAAGCACGGTTGCTAGGAGACGATCGGGATGGAGACCCGATCATTATTATTTTCCCTTATAACATGGTTATAAGGGAAAATAATAGCATTCTGAATACAGAATGCATAGTAAAACAGCGCTAGAGGGATTAAAAATAAAATAATTTTTTTTTTAACTCACCTTAGTCCACTTGATCGCGAAGCCCGGCATCTCCTTGTGTCTCCTCTGCTGAACAGGACCTGGGGTGAGCTGCTGCATTAAATAGAGGTTAAGGACCTTTGATGACGTCACTCCGGTTTTTGTACTCCAGTACAAGGCAGGGCTCTCATCCAGTTGTTGCTGACAAATGCTTTTCATAGACATTTATATGAGGTGCATTCATACTGTCATTATAGCCACTCTGATTTGTGAGCAAATGTTTTTGCCCAGTCCTGGAGGTTTTGTAAGTTTATTGTTACTTGTTTGTAGCGTTAATTGTTTTTCAGCTTATAAAGTCCTTCAAATGTTTGAATAAGAAAAATCATGGGGTTCTGGACCAATGGGGCACTATAAAGTAGGCACTGCCCACTGCTGACATATTGCATAGATGGGAGACAAGTGCTGATGTTTTATTCCTATTAGATTCGCCTACTTTACATATAACAAAATTATCTGTGAGTAACAGTATTGGGGGAAAGACCTGCCAGAAAATATGCTACATAAAAACTTCCCTATGTTATCACTGGCTTTTTATGCCAGTCTTAGATTTCCCTCTGCGCTGATGTAATATTTGGGTAATTTATGACGAGGAGTGCGCATCTACGGCAGCCTTGCACCTTGAGATAAAAAACACTCCCTGTGTGGAGTCTTTTTTTGTCAACATTTATGACTGGAAACAGACGTAAATGTTGGTAAATTTGCCAGGAAGTAGTGAAAATGGCGCAAAGAAAGGATTTGCAACTTTTTTAATGCCTAAAACAACTGTAGTGCACTTCGTAAATGACCCCCAACATCTCCATTCATTTCAGTGGGGGATTTAATTCGCAGAAAAATCTGCACAGAAATCTGCATCTTAAAAATCTGTGACAAAACCTGTACCTGCGTCATTTCTGGCATTTTTTTCCGCCACGTGTATAGGCTCCCTAAGGCTACCTGCGCATGTTGCGTATTTAAATGCAGAAAATCAAAAACGGAATATCAAAACGGAATATAAAAACTGCACACAAATCTGCATTATTTATCAGGATTTTATTGCTGTTTTTATGCACTTTTTGTTGCAGATTTTCTTTCCATTTTAACAACCCTATTGAGGTTTATGGGAAAAAATTACTGTACGTAAGGTGCGGAATTGACAATTAACATGCTGCAGATTTTAAAATCCACGCAGCAGCTCAATTTCCGGTTGTACAAAATATGCAATGGAGGAATCATTTATGATGAGGGGGGATATAGTTGTCTTTGAGTCTGTGTTTGCGTAATTTATGCCACATTTATCAAATGTCACATGTTGTTTGATAAATTTGTCTTCGGCTGGGTTCACATCACCGTTTGTTTTTCCATTCATCTGATCTGTCAGAAGAACAGAAAAATAAAGAAAAAAATCTGCATGGAAAAACCGTACGTAATCTGCATCATGTGCCCTATATGTGCTGCGTAGACTGCTGTATGACTTCCCTCAATTTTAATGTACAGTATGGGGGTTATTTATTATTTATTATCAAAGCGCCATTCATTCCATAGCGCTGTACTACATTTTTTAAACGTTGACTGACAAACATATTGCATCACTTGGTCTATGTTCTGATCCTTGTATGCAATTTCATTGTTTAATGATTGCTAAAGTAGGTAGAATCTTATCTTTTGATTACTTCTCTGACCGTCCTAAGGCACTGCCCAACCCAGGTGTGAATGACTTATCTAGCTGTATAATGGTGGAGCGTTAAGCAGATAAGCCTTGGGAAATGACCCGAGAGCACGATTATAAAAGTACACTACCTGGTGCGGTGGAATGTGTCAACCCAACAATGTTTTGTAAGAGAAGTGAATGATCACGTGGTGCACTGACAAACTTTTCAAAGAAACAATAAGGGTTTGGCCACACGGTCAAGTTTTCTGCATGCAGTTTTGAAAGCCAAAATCAGCAGTGGATCATAAAAAGGAGAGAAAGTATAAAGGACAGATATGACTACTCTTTTTTGCATTCACTCCTGACCGAGAACGGATGCAGCATGAATGCGGACTCATTCATACGACCGTGTGAATGTAGCTGTATACACACAACATGGATGGCATCTGTGCAGCATCTGTGTTTTCACTGACTAATAGGAAATGTTCTGGAAATTAACTTTCAGCTGAGCAGTCCATGGAATATGGATGACACACGGAGGGCAAAAAACGGACACACAGACCAGATACGGATGAAACACGTACTGATTTTCTCACAGACGTAAGAGGCGTGTCCATGCTCTCCCTATCCCAGCTCAGGAGGTGTGTCCATGCTCTCCCTATCCCAGCTCAGGAGGTGTGTCCATGCTCTCCCTATCCCAGCTCAGGAGGTGTGTCCATGCTCTCCCTATCCCAGCTCAGGAGCCAGTTGAAGGATGAAACTGAGCATGTGCGGCCATCTCAGTGAGCAGGTCAAAGATATAAGAAAAAATAACTAACAGCAGGTGGTGCTATACAGATTTTATTGTAAAAGTGGCTGCAATTACAAAAGTACTGAAATCCAGGTGCTGGTTTGGAAACTGTAGGATCTTATTCATGGATCAACCTCTTTAACAATGACCAGCTATCTTATAGCTCCTCCCACCCAGCTAGTTACATAGACATTCCCCTACCACTGCTCCTGTAGCTTTCACACGCCCATGGCCATGTGACCACAGCTGAGAACGGAAGATAGACATCATAAAAGTAAAAGAAATACATTACAAAACTACAGCTACCCCCATTAATGATTTTTATTAACGAATGCTGAATCAAATTGGGGAAAAACCCTGTTAAAGTTTAGGTAATTAAACTTTAGAGATAGACCGCTATGCCTGAATCCAGCATCTGTGGGTACTGCATGAATGGCCTAGTGGTCAAATGTCACATACAGCCATAGACTTTGCTTTACATATTTAGTGTACCTAGCTGATGGTGAGATAGCAGACATAACATTAAGCCCTGTCTTTAGGTTATTTATTATTTTTAGGCAGGTGGAATCCTAATTCATTGTTTCTGAACATGCACATTTGGGCTGGCACAGACCTTGGACTCCTTAGTGCACAGGAAATAAGGACTGCAGGAGACTTCCATCTCCTGTGTTCTCTGCTTATCACCAGATTTTACTTAAAACATACATCCTGTTCACATTGTAATCCTGACAATAGGAATATGGTTATGAAACAATCTTCATTCTTCATAAACAACTCAGAATATTATTGGAATATTATAAATATTAGGCCTCATGCAAACGACCGTGGTTTTGGTCCGCGTCCGATCCACATTTTTTGTGGACTGGATGCGGACCCGTTCATTTCAATGGGGTCGCAAAAGATGCGGACAGCACACCGTGTACTGTCCGCATACGCACTTCAGTTCCCTACAAAAAATTAAATAAAACATGTCCTATTCTTGTCCATGTTGTGGACAAGAATAGGCATTTCTAACAGAGGTCAGGATGTACCAATCTGCAAAATGCGTAACGTACATGGCCGGTATCTTTGTTTTGCAGATCCGCAATTTGAGAAAGCAACATTTATTGGGCGAATTTGGCATCAAAATACTGCCATGGCTACTTTGACTAGCATTTACCAACTGTTTTACACACTTTTTTTAAAGCATTTTTGGAGTCATTTATCAAACTGGTGTAAAGTAGAACTGGCTTAGTTGCCCATAGCAACCAATCAGATCCCACCTTTCATTTTTCCCAGCTCCTATGGAAAATTAAAGGTGGAATCTAATTGGTTGCCATGGGCAACTAAGCAAGTTCTACCTTACACCAGTTTGACCCTTGCCTTTCCGGCAAGTAGCATGGCTTTGCAGAGAAAAGGGGTGTGGCTTAAATGTGCCACCAATTTTAGCTCATTTACCAATTTTAGCTCATTTTTGGAGAAAAACTACGCCATCTACTAGGTGGTGTAAACGTAGACTAGACAGTTTTTTGTGCAGAGACATTACCTTAGTAAGAGTATTAGTAAAATGCATATAGTGCTGTTTCCTGCATATCAGTAAAAATAAACTTGTGGCACTAATAACAATAATACTATCCACAGGATAGGGAAAAAGTGTTAGATCGTTGGGGGCTCGTCCTCTGGCACCCCCAAAGATCATGGGAACGGGGCAATTGTGTGACCTTCTCTCCATGTGTGTGTTTTTAGTGGCCCATCCCCTTTAGCAGCCGACTCCTTTAAGCAGTGGCCCCAAGTATAACGTAAAGGGATTGTCTCACTTCAGCAAATGGCTTTTAACATGTAGACAAAGTTCATACAAGGCACTTACTAACGTATTGTGATTGTCCATATAGCCCGCTTGATTCATTTTTCAATCGCATTATACACTGCCATTTTCCAGGGGTCAGACCACAACTGCAATCCAGCAGCAGCCATGCTGTGGGGTTCACAATCTTAGTTCAATGCGTTTTAATAGACTGCACGATTTTCAAGGTAACCACTCCAAGTTAGAGTTATCCACTCCTACGTGTTTGGGTAAAATATTAGTCTCCACAGGAATAATTCCTATGGGATGCCAAAAATCACACTGATGGTGAAGTACTGCTGTTGTTAGTTATATGCACACCTGATATTATACTCACAGGCGCACAGTAGTATGCAGGCACCTCAAGCAGGCGCTATAGAGACGAGCACATCAAAGTCCTCCTTCTCGATGGTGATCCTATAAGGAGTTTGCTCTAATAGTGAAGCACCATCTCCAATGTATATAAAAACAAGTATTTATTGTACTCACTAAATTCCATAAAAGTATAGACAATTGAAAGATAAAACACAGCAGCCTTTTGCATGCCTGACCCGGGTTTCGCCTCAAGCTTCGTCAGGGAAATAGATCTCAATCATCCACACTTGTGTTTAAGTATCCACCCCAAACTCCTCCTTAGTTACACTCCGTCTAAATGCTAATTCACATTAAAAACATACATTCGCTTTTTAAAATTATTTCAAACAATCAAATAAGTCCAAAAGGGTTAAGTTGTAATGTTACAAATTCTTCTCATCTACAACTAGTATGGTTCCATTCATAAAGCCACTCCACCACTCAACATATCACATGACTATTTATTCACCAGTAATGATTCAGATAGGTCGATATATCTTAAGCCCTTATTTTTACTACAAAAATCGGAGAATACTCATACCTCAAAGATAGAATCACAAATCCTTCTTCTAAAGTTAATACATAATCATATGCTCATGGTTACTGTTCACTTAGTCGGTCACATGGTTTTGCACCAACCAATCATAGTTCCAATCCCCCGATCAGGTACGCTAAGAGTAGTATATTCTATTTTCCAGTGTAGACACACATTTTACCAGCCAGTCAGACAAGGTTTCAAATCAAATTCCACATTTTTTCCACAAGGCTAGATCGTGTCAAGATCATAGAAACATAGAAACATAGAATGTGTCGGCAGATAAGAACCATTTGGCCCATCTAGTCTGCCCAATATATCTGAATCCTATGAATAGCCCCTGGCCCTATCTTATATGAAGGATGGCCTTATGCCTATCCCATGCATGCTTAAACTCCTTCACTGTATTTGCAGCTACCACTTCTGCATGAAGGCTATTCCATGCATCCACTACTCTCTCAGTAAAGTAATACTTCCTTATATTACTTTTAAACCTTTGCCCCTCTAATTTAAAACTGTGTCCTCTTGTGGTAGTTTTTCTTCTTTTAAATATGCTCTCCTCCTTTACCGAGTTGATTCCCTTTATGTATTTAAAAGTTTCTATCATATCCCCTCGGTCTCTTCTTTCTTCCAAGCTATACATATTAAGGTCTTTTAACCTTTCCTGGTAAGTTTTATCCTGCAATCCATGTACCAGTTTAGTAGCTCTTCTCTGAACTCTCTCTAGAGTATCTATATCCTTCTGGAGATATGGCCTCCAGTACTGCGCACAATACTCCAAGTGAGGTCTCACCAGTGTTCTGTACAGCGGCATAAGCACTTCACTCTTTCTACTGCTTATACCTCTCCCTATACATCCAAGCATTCTGCTGGCATTTCGTGCTGCTTTATTACATTGTCTTCCCACCTTTAAGTCTTCTGAAATAATTACTCCTAAATCCCTTTCCTCAGATACTGAGGTCAGGACTGTGTCAAATATTCTATATTCTGCCCTTGGGTTTTTACGCCCCAGGTGCATTATCTTGCACTTATCCACATTAAATTTCAGTTGCCAGAGTTCTGACCATTCTTCTAGTTTTCCTAAATCCTTTTCCATTTGGCGTTTCCCTCCAGGAACATCAACCCTGTTACATATCTTTGTGTCATCAGCAAAAAGACAAACCTTACCATCGAGGCCTTTTGCAATATCACTTATGAAGATATTAAACAAAATTGGTCCCAGTACAGATCCCTGTGGAATCCCACTGGTAACATGACCTTGTTTTGAATGTTCTCCATTGACTACAACCCTCTGTTGTCTGTCACTCAGCCACTGCCTAATCCACTCAACAATATGGGAGTCCATGCTCAATGACTGCAGTTTATTGATAAGTCTTCTATGTGGGACAGTGTCAAAAGCCTTACTAAAATCTAGATATGCGATGTCTACTGCACCTCCACCGTCTATTATTTTAGTCACCCAGTCAAAAAAATCTATAAGATTTGTTTGACATGATCTCCCTGAAGTAAACCCATGCTGTTTTTCATCTTGCAATCCATGGGATTTTAGATGTTCCACAATCCTATCCTTTAATAGGGTTTCCATTAATTTGCCTACTATTGATGTCAGACTCACTGGTCTATAGTTGCTCGATTCCTCCCTACTACCTTTCTTGTGAATGGGCACGACATTTGCCAATTTCCAATCTTCCGGGACGACTCCTGTTACTAATGATTGGTTAAATAAATCTGTTAACGGTTTTGCCAGCTCACCACTAAGCTCTTTTAATAATTTTGGGTGTATCTCATCAGGCCCCTGTGACTTATTTGTCTTCACTTTAGACAGCAAACTTAGAACATCTTCCTCTGTAAAGACACATGCATCAAACGATTTAATAGTCATCCTTTCTAGTGGAGGTCCTTTTTCTTTTGTAAAAACTGAACAGAAGTATTCATTAAGGCAGTCGGCTAGCCCTTTATTCTCTTCTACATACCTTCCGTCCTTTATTTTTAATCTAGTTATTCCTTGTTTTAATTTCCTTTTTTCATTTATATATCTGAAGAATGTCTTATCCCCTTTTTTCATAGACTGAGCTAGTTTTTCTTCTGCCTGAGCTTTAGAAGTTCTTATAACTTGCTTGGCCTCTTTCTGCCTAATCTTGTAGATTTCCTTATCTTCATTGCTCTGGTTTTTTTTATAATTACAAAATGCTAGCTTTTTATTTTTAATGATTTGGGCCACTTCTGCTGAGTACCACAGTGGTCTCTTCCTTTTTTTGCTTTTACTGACAAGTCTAATGCAATTTTCTGTTGCCTTCAATAATGCACCTTTTAAGTAGTCCCATTTCTCCTGGACTCCATGTAATCCGTTCCAGTCTGATAAGGACTCATTTATGACTAATTTCATTTTTGAAAAGTCTGTTTTTCTAAAATCTAAAACTTTTGTTTTTGTGTGGTGGGACTCTTTCACAGTTCTTATATTAAACCACACTGACTGGTGATCACTAGATCCCAAGGTTTCGCCTACAATGACATCATATACCGAATCCCCATTTGTGAATATCAAATCCAAAATGGCCTCCCTCCGGGTTGGCTCCTCAACCATTTGTTGTAGGGATAACCCCAGTAGGGAATTTAGAATATCTGTACTCCTGGTAGAACTTGCTATTTTGGTTTTCCAGTTTATATCTGGAAGATTGAAATCTCCCATAATGATAACTTCTCCTTTCATTGTCATTTTAGCTATTTCTTCAACTAGTAGATCATCTAGTTCTTTAACTTGATCAGGTGGTCTATATATCACACCTACACGAGTTACTGCATGATTAGCAAACTGCAACGTAACCCAAACTGACTCTATGTTGGCCTCACCAACTTGTATTAGGTTAGATTTAATGCTATCTTTCACATACAGGGCCACTCCTCCTCCTTTCTTGCCTTCTCTGTCTCTTCTGTATAAAGAGTACCCTGGTATGGTTATGTCCCAGTCATTTCTTTCATTAAACCATGTCTCCGTAACAGCCACTAAATCTACATTCTCAGATGCCATTATTGACCCAAGTTCATTGATTTTTTTACCTAAACTGCGAGCATTTGTAGAGAGGACTCTGAGCTTATCATTTCTTACCCTCTGTGCTTCTGACCTGTTCTGGCATTGTTTCGGGGGGCAATTGGACTCTTATTTTCACTCTTTTGCCCCCCCCCCTTCCTAGTTTAAATACTCTTTCGCAAATTCTTGGAGTTGTTCACTAAGTACATTTGTTCCTTTGAGAGAAAGATGCAAACCATCTTTTTTGTACAGTTCCTTTCTATTCCAAGTAGAGCTATTATGAGAAACAAAGCCAAATCCTTGCTCTTGACACCATTTACCAAGCCATATGTTGAACTCCTTTATGCGCCTCTGCCTATCATTCTGAACATTATGTACAGGCAGAACTTCAGAAAATGAAATGGTGGATGCAAAATCCTGTACGTCATTACCAAGTGTGATAAAAGATTTTTTCACCTCTGACACTTCATTGCAAGCCAGGTCATTTGTCCCTAGATGGACAAGAACATCCACGTCCCCTTCCTGCTTTGCTTGCTTAACAATATTAATAATACGTCTTCTATCTCTTCTAGCAGTAGCCCCAGGGAGACATCTCACAAAACCATTTTCTTTAAGCTCCACACTTCTTATGATTGAATCACCCAGCAACAGCTGCTTCCTTTGAGACTTCACTTTATCTTTTTTGTCCTTGGCTGCAGTCTTGCATACATTAGTTATAGGAGTCGATGGTTTCTCACCCTCTGTGCTTGAGTCCATATCCATGTTGTCCTTACATTCTGAGAGTGCTGCAAATGCATTTTGGAGAATCACCGACTGTGGGACATGTCTTCTATCCACCACTCTAAGTCTTCCAGAACCTACAGTAACCCATCTGCCATTTCTGGGGGTCCTCTGTGGCAGTGGCATTGCAGCAGTCCTAGCTGGAGTTTGTTTAATAGATAATTTAAATATCTCAGATTTTAAAAATGCAATTTCCTGCTGCAGTAAGGAGAACTGTCTACAGATCTGACAGCATCCGAATCTCCAAAGAGTGGAACATGAAATAAATGCACAACAATTCCTGCACTGAACCAAGTCTGCCATTTTAAAGAGGAGGAAAAAAAATGAAAAAAAAAAGAATAAAAATTTGTCAATTTAAATCAAACAAATCTTACCTTTTTTTTTGTATTGTTTCCACCTTCCAGCCTACCTCCTGACCATCTCCTGCAATATCTCTTCACTGTACTTAATGTAGTACTTGAAGGTAGAACTTGCAGCTAATGAATCATAAATCCACTTCACCTCCTTACGGTCAATCTTGGCCACAACGTCTCCACCCCCGCCAATTTGCCTTCACCAATTCAATCCCCATAAAGGTAAGTCCCCTAGTTTTTTTTTTATGGACTGTTTTAAAGTGTAGTGATACTCCATGTGTCTCTAGACCTTTTTTGATGTTCCTATTATTATGTTCTCGTATATGTGTCTTCAATTTTCGCATGGTGTGGCCCACATACTGGAGGCCGCACAGACACTCCAGCATGTAGACTACGCCTGCATTTTCACATGTAATATTCCCCTTGATCTTAAAATCTTTATCCCTTTTCATAGAATGGACAGTAGTCACTCTACACTGTCTTTTACTTTTGTCCCCATTTCTACATGGGAGACAAAACCCACACCAGGAGAATTTATCTTCTGCTTTTCTAGCATTTTCAGTGTGAATAGCGCTGTGCACCAGATGATTTCCAAGGTTGGGGGCTTTTTTTAAAAACAATATCCGAGCGGTCAGGGATTTCTTTACCTATTATCGGATCATTTTTTAGCACCGCCCAATTTTTAGAATAGCGTTTCTAATGATACCGGCCTGCGTATTGTATTGTGTAAGGAATGTGAACCGGTAGTCCTTTTTTATCCTTTTTTCCTCCTCTTTTCTTTTAAGGATTCCTCCTTCTTCAATATCCCTACTGCAACTAATTAATTCCTCTCTTTCATAACCCTTTTCAACAAATCTATCTAGTATGATCTGGCTCTGTTCCCTATATGTCTTAAGATCTGTACAATTGCGGTGGATCCTTTTCGTTTGTCCCTTTGGGATGTTCCTTAGCCAGGGGCTATAGTGACAGCCATGAATATCAATATAGCCGTTCAAATCTATTTCCTTGAAGAAAGTTTTTGTTTTCACAATTCCTTCCTCAAAGAAGACCGTGAGATCCAAGAAGTTAACTGATTCATTACTAATACTGCTGGTAAATTTTAGGTTTCCCGTTATTCCTATTTAGATCTCTAATGAATTCTTTCAGTCCCCGTCTTTCCTCTTCCCACATGAGTAAGCAGTCGTTAATATACCGCCGCCATGTAGTCAGTGTAACTAATGGTGTGATTTTCGCCAGACATGGGTTAATCCTCTCTTCCTCGCAGAATGCGATGTACAGGTTGGCGAAACTGGGGGCGAATCGCTGTCCCGACCCTCTGTAGATAATAGTCATTTCCAAACCAGAAGTAAATTATGATCCAGACAGTATGCGACATTCTAAAATGAATGCACCTTGTTTTTCAGACATCGCTGGATCACTATTCAGTTGTCTTCTAATAGCTTCCATACCTAATTATTTTGGGATAATAGTGTAGAGTGAGGTTACATCCACAGTCGCTAACCACATGTTATCTTTTTTCTCTTTTGGTTGATTGCTTCCATGTTGTCCCTTTGCGTCCCCCTTATCGCCTGGTGAGGAAAATTTTTGTCTATTCGGGTAGGATCCTGAGTATATCCATTTCAGTCCTAGTATACAGAGAGAAACTATTACAAACACAGAAAATTTTCCTCACCAGGCGATAAGGGGGACGCAAAAGGGACAACATGGAAGCAATTAGACAAAAGGAAAAAAACAGAAAAAGTGTAAACCAAACACCACAAAAAAGAAGCCACAGAGGAGAAAAAGCGGAGGAAGAAGGCACAGGTCCAAATTCAAAAAAGAGCAAGGGGGAGTGACTGTAATTTTTAACCTAAGCAAGCATGTCCCTACTGAACAAGAAGTTAAGGTGCTAGAGAAGGGTCTCAAGTTTGCACCCACTAAAGGGTTAAATAAATTTGAGACATTCCTTGATGTTCACAAATATGTTCGTCAGTTAAACATTGCCAAATATTTTATCAATAACCAGACACCTACGTTGAAGAATGCTATACAGGATAGTGAAATTATTCATACACAGTTGCGGGAGAAAACTACTTTTTTCCAAAAAATAAAAACAATGAATGCATAGATGCAAAGTAATAAAACCGGCGGACAAAGGGGGAGGACTTGTAATAATGGATGTAGATAAATATGAAGCCGAACTAAGGAGACAACTATCGGATAAGGAGACATATGGTCTTGAAGAAAAACCCATTGCCAGAATATAAAATTGAGCTGGATAGGCTTCTTCTGAGGGGGCATAAAGAGGGAATTATAAGCAAAAAAGAATATGAATATTTAACAATAAAAACTCCGGTCACACCGGTTATTTAGCATTTGCCAAAAATTCACAAGAGTCAAACAGACCCCCCTGGGAGGCCTATTGTTTCAGGCATTAATTCATTAACCAGCAAACTTACTGAATATATAGACTTTTTTTTGCAAAAATATGTCATTAAGATTCCCTCCTTTTTAAAAGACTAAGGAAGCGTCATCACCTTGGTGAAAGACCTAGGTCCACATAAAGATAACATGTGGTTGACAACTGTGGATGCAACCTCACTCTACACTATTATACCAAAAGACTTAGGTATGGAAGCTATTAGAAGACAACTGAATAGCGATCCAGCGATGTCTGAAAAACAAGGTGCATTCATTTTAGAATAAATCGCATACTGTCTGGATCATAATTACTTCTAGTTTGGAAATGACTTATCTACAGAGGGCCGGGATGGCGATGGGCGCCAAATTCGCCCCCAGTTTTGCCAACCTGTACATGGCATTCTGGGAGGAAGAGAGGATTAACCAATGTCTGGCGAAAATCACACCATTAGTTACACTGACTACATGGCGGCGGTATATTGACGACTGCTTACTCATGTGGGAAGGGGAAAGACAGGGACTGGAAGAATTCATTAGAGAACTAAATAGGAATAACTGAAACCTAAAATTTACCAGCAGTATTAGTAATGAAGCAGTTAACTTCTTGGATCTCACGGTCTTCTTTGAGGGAGGAATTGTGAAAACAAAAACCTTCAAAGAAATAGATTTGAATGGCTATATTGATATTCATAGCTGTCACTATAGCCCCTGGCTGAGGAACATCCCGAAGGGACAAATGAAAAGGATCCACCACAATTGTACAGATCTTGAAACATATAGGGAACAGAGACAGATCATACTAGATAGATTTGTTGAAAAGGGTTATGAAAGTGGAATTAATTAGTTGCAGTAGGAACATTGAAGGAGGAATCCTAAAAAGAAAAGAAGAGGAAAATAGGATAAAAAAAAGGACTTCCGTTTCACATTCCTTATACAATACAATACGCAGGCCGGTATCATTAGAAACGCTATTCGAAAAAATTGGGCGGTGCTAAAAAATTATCCGATAATAGGTAAAGAAATCCCTGACCGCCCGGATATTGTTTTAAAAAAAGCCCCCAATCTTGGAAATCATCTGGTGGACAGCGCTATTCACACTGAAAATGCTAGAAAAGCAGAAGATAAATTCTCCTGGTGTGGGTTTTGTCTCCCATGTAGAAATGGGGACAAAAGTAAAAGACAGTGTAGAGTGACTACTGTCCATTCTATGAAAAGGGATAATGATTTTAAGATCAAGGGGAATATTACATGTGAAAATGCAGGCGTAGTCTACATGCTGGAGTGTCTGTGTGGCCTCCAGTATGTGGGCCACACCATGCGAAAATTTAAGACACATATACGAGAACATAATAATAGGAACATCAAAAAAGGTCTAGAGACACATGGAGTATCACTACACTTTAAAACAGTCCATAAAAAAAAAAACGAGGGGACTTACCTTTATGGGGATTGAATTGGTGAAGGCAAATTGGCGGGGGTGGAGACGTTGTGGCCAAGATTGACCGTAAGGAGGTGAAGTGGATTTATGATCTTGACACGATCCAGCCTTGTGGAAAAAATGTGGAATTTGATTTGAAACCTTGTCTGACTGGCTGGTAAAAGGTGTCTCTACACTGGAAAATAGAATATACTACTCTTAGCGTACCTGATCGGGGGATTGGAACTATGATTGGTTGGTGCAAAACCATGTGACCGTCTAAGTGTCGGATCACGTGGTGGAATGCATTTATGAATGGGTCTATGGTAGTAGAATGTAACGAGCAGTAACCATGAGGATATGATTATGTATTAACTTTAGAAGAACGATTTGTGATTCTATCTTTGAGGTATGAGTATTCCCCGATTTTTGTAGAAAAAATAAGGGCTTAAGATATATCGACCTATCTGAATCATTACTGGTGGATAAATAAATGTTTTTAATGTGAATCAGCATTTAGACAGAGTGTAACTAAGGAGGAGTTTGGATGATTGAGATCTATGCCCCTGACGAAGCTTGAGGCGCAAACCCGGGTCGGGCATGCAAAAGGCTGCTGTGTTTTATCTTTGAATTGTCTATAATTTTATGGAATTTAGTGAGTACTTGTTTTTATATACATTGGAGATGGTGCTTCACTATTAGAGCGAACTTCTTATAGGATCACCATCGAGAAGGAGGACTTTGATGTGCTTGTCTCTATAGCGCCTGCTTGAGGTGCCTGCATACTACTGTGCGTCTGTGAGTATAATATCAGGTGTGCATATAACTAACAACAGCAGTACTTCACCATCAGTGTGATTTTTGGCATCCCATAGGAATTATTCCTGTGGAGACTAATATTTTACCCAAACACGTAGGAGTTGATAACTCTAACTTAGAGTGGTTACCTTGAAAATCGCACAGTCTATTAAAACGCATTGAACCGAGTGTGAATTGCACCCACATCACCTTCGGATCTGCTGTGGCTAATCATCCAGGCAACGTATCAGAAGATTTTGTTTTTATATATTACTCACAATCTTAGTTCCCTATCAGTATGCTTTTGGAGTGTGGGAGGAAACCGGAGTACCCAGAGGAAACCCAAGCAAACATGGGGAAAACATACAAACTCCATGCAGATGTTGTCCCTGGTCAGAGGACAAGACATCAGTGCCAACCACTGCACCACCATGCTGCCCACACGTGCAGCAGCTCCAGTCCTGGCCACCTCGTATCTGTGATGCAGGGTGGCCGTAACCCCTGGATAAGAGCAGAGTATAATACGATTGAAAAATGAATCAAGTCTGCAAAGGAGACAATACACATTCAGTACACCCATAAACTGCTTCTGACAGGGTTCTCTGTTATTTTTGATTATTCTTCAGGTGACAGTGATTACAGATGCAGTTCCAGTGGAAAACGCTACAGGAAACAGTCATGCCCGCACACGTGGCGGTTAGTAGAGGTCCAGTTGGAGGTTTTATGTTTCTTATCCAGGCAGCCATTCCTCTTCTTGCAGCCCATATACATCTAGACGGAGCTCATGCTCATGGCACATGGTTGTTCTGACATTTCTGTTGAGGCAGTTGTTGACGGTCATGACAGGCTTCTTCTTTGGCGGTTCAGCTGTAAATGGAACAAACATCACTTCCTACCACAGATCCACTTCCAACTCAGAGTTCTAATGCTTCCATCAAGGATCGACCTGGATATCGGGGTTGTGGATGTTCACAAGAGAGGAATTAGAGGACTTCGCTGGACACAAGTTCTCCCAGAGGTGGTAACGATCAGCTCAGGGTTGTGGCCCAGTTATTTTACTAGTTCCCATTGATAAAAAAACAAGACTTCTCTTGCTTCCGGGAGTTTCTGTACCGAGTTGTGTTGGTGTAGTACAGTGAAAATTTTGGAAAGGGGCTCGCAATCCAGCAACTATAGAAAGATCCAGGTGTCTACTGATCGTACATGTATGGAACATGAACAATCTTTGGGAAGTGTAATAGTATCCCATAGTGAGTTAGAAAGTGATAATGGCGAGTTGTTGTCCCGGGATGGGGTACACCTGAACCAGACTGCTTTAGATATATTTTTGTCCAGGTTATAGGCCTGTTTTTTGGTATGCGGGGCTGGTCAGAGAGTAGTATAGGTTTATATTGCTTTCCAACATGGGGGGGGGGTTCATGTTATATATGGTGTTAGTCAGTAAAAGGTTAAGGTAACTTTACACAAGGCGATTATCGAGCAGTGCAAAAGCAATGAACGATAGAGCAACAACTGACAATCAGTAGATTTCTCGTTGATTCGATAGTTTGTGTTGGCACAAAAACCATCATTGGACGTTAACGATTCATGCATGTAAACAGGAATCATTCACTGCATGCATGATTACAGACGATTACACCGTAGGTGTGTTTAAGCTTGCCACTCAAGTCATCGCTTTGTTTAAATACAATTATCTGCTTTACAAACTATAGACTATGCAATCGAAATTACGATTTTGTGAATAATAATCAGCGCATTTAAAGGGTCATTATTGAAGTGTCCACTACACCAAGAAACAACTCGCTCGTCACTCAATCGTACCAATCATCTACTCTACTCGTGTAAAGGTATGTTTAAGCTGTGGCCAACCGCACTTAACCCAGGTCAACTGTGTGATGTTTTATTTGGTATGTGATAGGCTTATACTCTGAGATTTGGTAATCTTGGATATATTTAGTCATGGGAGGTACCTGCAGTCATATAATGCAGGGACACAGCAGGTCCACTAGTGGGAGGATAATAAAACAAACAGTAGATAAATATATTTAGGTTACTGCACACATCTTCCCAGTGTCATACTGTACATGGCAGGAGAAGTGACCATACAAATATCTTAAAAGGTACTCAATTATGTTGCCTGATTTTGCAATACATGACAGTAGGGAACTTTGTTTCCTTCTCCATGCCATTTGTGTAAAGCATTAGCCAAGTCCCTATCCCTTATTACTAACAGCTCCTTTGGAGAGGAGTCCTGCACATTTTCTGGCCACTTAATAGCAAACGGAATGGAATCAACCAAGAATGGAGCTCCTTTATCCAGGGGCCTCATAACAGCAGCATTGGCTGCCTTTCAACCTAGTAAGAGATTTCCACCACTAGTACTGGTGACGTTTTGATAACATAGAAACATCATTATGAATAGACTTCATAAGAGGCAACGTATTGTAGATAAGAAAAACAGAAATCATTGTGATACATCGAAGAGGTGGAAAGGAAGGAAATCAAAGGGTGAAAACATTAAGAGATTAGGGTTGTATATAAAAATAAAAAACTTTAGGGGGTGCTGTTTTGGACTGGAACTTTTAGGGCTAGGTGAAGAGTTAGGAGAAGTCAGCCATGGAATGTTGATACTAAATGGTTCATGTTATATGGTGTTCGTCAGTAAAGGTACCTTTACACGAGGCGATTATCGTGTATCGTTAAATAATAATGCATGCGCAGTGTCGTCATAGTGTTCCTTCCCTGTGCTGGCATAGCGAGATTACGGCGCTCTGGCTTTCTGACGTCGGGGAGCAAGGAGGTGATTCTGAGGATGCGGGGCGGTGCTGGGCTCCTTCACGCTGGACTCATCTCAGGGACAGGACTTATCTCAGGTTAATTTGCATATGTATCAAATCGTTTTTGGTTTTTTTTTTACACAATAAAAGCACACAGAGCTATGGGGACTGGGTATTGCGGATGTGCTAGTGGCCATCTAGCAACCCATGTCCTCAGCTCTATAGCCAAAATCCTGTTGACAGGTTCCCTTTAAGGCACAGTCAGTGCAAAAACTAAAAGAATAAAATTAAACAAAATATTATGACCCTGGCACCCACATCCATTGTCTATGGAAATGAGTCCAGTTTGGTTACTGAAAATCAATTGGCATACCTTACCAGTGCATGAATTATTAATACGAGGTGTCAATAATGGTGCAGGAAATATAAGAATGTCATCTGTGGGCCATAAGGGCTAGTGACAGCCAGTGTTCCCTCTAAGCTGTGCGCTCTAGAAAGTAGAGGATTAAAACAGCATACTAATATACCGTGTTTTGCGGTCCTCAAATTGCGGATTAGCAAAACACGGATGCTGCTCATGTGCATTCCCATAATAGAAATGCCTATTCTTGTCCGCAAAACGGAATGGAGCAAAGGATGCAGACAGCATATTTTGCGGCCCCATTAAAGTGTATTGGTCCGCATCCGAGCCGCAAAAAATTCAGCATGGATGCAAACCCAAACAACGGTCGTGTGAATGAGGCCTATAGAGGATTTACCAGCTGCAGAGTTTGAGTTTTTAACTCTTTCAATTCCAGAGAATGCAGCTTTGAGGGGAAAGTGGTGACTGGGATAAAAAACATAAAGCAGTAATGTGAATAGATAGAGATGTGAATCACTGAGAGGAGGACAATGAAGGCACCACTAAGCTGCCCAGCAGACACATCTGTCAGTCTAGTATGTCTGTCTATTTCATTGGGGAGAGGGCTTAGGGAGGGTGCGGAATCCCCTTCCCACCACCTGCACACGTTGCGGAATAAGTGCGGAAAAACCATGGCATAATACAGTACCAGATTACACAAATCTCATGTACACCTTGTAGATTTTTTTCTTTGTAGAAATTGACCTGCATTGCGGATTTCACCTTTTTCCAATGAAGGTTGAGATCTGCACCAAAAATCATCGTTAGAAATTGCGTATTGTGGTGCTGATATGGTGTAGAAATGCACATAAATCAGCAGAGAAATTAATGAGGATCTTATGTGTGTTCACCCGCTTCGTGTGCAGGCGGCCTATAGAGACCAGTCTTCTGTGGAAGTACTCCATGTTATGCTTCATGGGAAGCAAATATGCAAAGAGGTAACTCCCAAGAAAGAGAACCGCCAACATCAACTATTGAAATTGGCATCCCTATAAATCAAGATCCAATGTTCCAACAAGCCTTGGGAACTGACAAGGGAATATAGCCGGACCAGAGGTCCATACATAGACAGCTATTTGGGGTGCTTGCCCTCATCAGTACGGAGTAGGACTCTGGCTGGCTCAGTGCAATTCCTTGGAAGCAAAGGAGACCAGCCCTGTATGGAGACTTACTGCAAGTACTGCATGGTATGGAGACTTATTGGCAGCAATTACCCACTGCCACAGTATGTGGAAGTGGGTTACTTTCTGCGGGAACAAATGATCGGGCAAGTCGAAGATATCCGATCTTTCTTTCCCCAGATATCTGCCACTGGGGGACAATCAGGGAGCCCACACACATTAGTTCATCAGCTATGGCGACAGGTTCTCTTTAGAGGGAATGTGCCACCTATGAATAATTTTTATGCCACTTAAACCAGATGGTGACACATATCCTGTTTTCTAATCTGTAGAGGTAGTTAAGCCTTCATGGTCACCTACTGTGAATGGTGGATCCTGTGTTCTCTATATACAGGAAATATTTGCCATTGTAATCCTGCCTATGATGATAATGAGATGACTGCTGAAAAGCAATCTGTATAGACCAGGTGGTGGCACTAATTAGGCTTAGTGGCTAGTGTTAAAACTGTAGATTTTTTGTTTTTTAACATAGAGACACTGAAAATGAAAAATAACATCACAAAAAATCATAAGAACTTGAATTAAGCAATAAGTCATTTTCTGATGACCCATTCCCTTCCAACAACATGATTTTGAGGAAGATAAATGAAATTGAATGCAGAAAATTTGCTCAGATGCAATTAAGATGCACTTACTGTTGAATCCATGGTACTGCATGGCTGGTACTTTACATCTGGGTCGTACATGATTTAGAAGCTGTATCCTTCCTTTGTAATGTTCTTACAATTTGCAATGTAATGTACTTTGCAATTTAGCTAGAGAGACAAACAAAAAGTTAATGACCAAACAGCAAAAATATTAACAATTTACATTTTTACAGCATTTAAACTGGAATTTCAAGAAACGTGATACAAATAAAAGCAGACAGCATTGTCTGGAATCCAATACTGTTTATCTAATTAAAGATGCAAAGGTCATGAAGAAAAAGCTTGAATCCATGATCCCCATGACATGCAGTCTCTGTAACAATACACGGACCCTACAGCTCATCTTAGGAGGGAATGGGTATTTGGGCAAATCAGGGTGTGCACACAAGGGAATCTTGTAGAGAGTCAAAGCGTGTCTGAGTAGGGAAAAAAGAAAATCACCATTTTAGGAGCCTATTTAACATATGTCCAGGGAGCTTTCCTTCTACATATAGCAAATGGCAGAATAAAGCCTCATTCACACGTCCCTATCCGTGAAAAGGTGGTCAGTGATTCCTCACTGAAGATGACCGTGATGGATCCATGTGTCTGCTTTTTGCCATATGTAACGCCCCAGAGTGGCATTACCACTTCTGCACCTCGCTACTATAGCCTATGGTTAACCTAATGTCAGGGCCGGTGCTACCATAAGGCAGACCAAGCGGCTGCCTTAGGATGCACCCTGGGGGAGGGCAGAAAAAAAAAAAAAATATTTAAATCACTTACTTAGTGCTGCTGTGCAACTCACGCCGGCCGCCCGCCCCAGCCCACGGTCATGGGGTCAGGCCAGGGGGGTGTGACTGGCGACTGACTGTCTGTGTCTCACACAGCCAGATTGTCGTAGCAGCAGGACAGGTGGGTAGGTGATCACTGATGAGCGCACTAGTGCACGGCATAAATGGGTTTTAAAAAAATTATTACACAAACAACAATCATGAATGGAGGGGGGGGGGGTGATCGTGACATGATGGGAGGGGGGGGGGGGGGACAATGTCTGTAGTCTGTGACATGGGGATGAGGCCGGGGCCGGCTGGGAAGGGGGGGGGGGGTGATGTGCCATGGGGGGGGGACTGAAATGTGACAATTGGGGGTAATGATGTGATCATGATGTGACACAAAGGGGGTGATGTGAAATGGTTTGGAGGGGAGAAATGTGATTTGACATGGAGGGGGAAAAATGTGACCTTGAGGGGGAGAAATGTGTGATGGGGGTGATTTGACATGGAGGAGGAGAAATGTGACATGGGGGGCTGATGGCTGACATGGGGGCATGATGGTTTATATGGGGGCTGATGGATGGGAGTTGATGGCTGACATGGGGGGGCTGATGTCTGACATGGGGCTCTGATCTGAGGTCTGATTAACATTGGGGGGTCTGATTGCTGGTCTGACCTGAGGTGTAATGGAAAATATTTTTCTTATTATCCTCCTCTAAAAACTAGGTGCGTCTTAGAGGGCGAAAAATACGGTCCTCAAACCAGCGATTGTCTGAAGCAGAGAGAAGATACCAGGAAAACACAGAGGAGAAGACAGCATCTGCATCTTAAGGGCTCATGCACATGACCGTATGTATTCTGCGTTCAGCAAAACACGGATCCGCAAAAAATATGGATGACATCCGTGTGCATTCCGTATTTTGCGGAACGGAACAGCTGACCCCTAATAGAACAATTCTATCCTTGTCCGTAATGCAGACAATAGGACATGTTCTATTTTTGGCCAAAACGGACATACGAACATACAGCAACGGAATGCGCATAGAGTAACTTCCGTTTTTTTGGGGCAGACCCATTGAAATGAATGGTTCCGCAAAAAAAATTTTTTAATGGAAAGGACGCAGAAAGAAAAATACTTAGTTGCCTATAGTAACCAAATCAGATTCCACCTTTCATTTTTCAAAGGAGCTGTCAAAAATGAAAGATGGAATCTGATTGGTTGCTATGGGAACTATGCCAGTTCTACTTTACACCAGTTTGATAAATGACCCCCTAAGTCCATGATGGCACTCCAGCTGTGGTAAAACCACAACTCCCAAGATGCACACTTGCTTGGCTGTTCTCAGAACTCCACAGAAATGAATGGAGCATGCTGGGAGTCGTAGTTTCACCACAGCTGGAGTGCTGGGGGTTAGCCATCACTGCCCTAAGTGTTTATCAAAAAATAAACGGCACTCAAATGAATTTTGTAGAAATGTTTGATGACTGACAAGTACTTCACAAGCACCAACTCAGACTAGACCTTACTTCTATCCATATATACAGTAGGCGGACACAGCAGGTACAGTGTGAAAATACACCAAACCTGGAACAAAGTGGAATACATTTACACACATGCAGAATGTAAAACTAAATTCCCAATTAAAAGTGCCCTGTCTGACCCAGGAAGAAGTACAGCAGCGTCTTAAAAAGATTAAAATAGACAAATCGCCAGGACCAGATGGCATACACCCCGTATCCTAAGGGAATTAAGTAATGTCATAGCCAGACCCTTATTTCTGATATTTAAGGACTCTGTATTGACAGGGAATGTTCCACAGGATTGGAGCATAGCAAATGTGGTGACAATATTCAAAAAAAGGTCCAAAATCAGAGCCCAGAAACTGTAGGACGGTAAGTCGTGGGTAAACTGTTTGAAGTTTTTTTTTTTAAGAGATGCATCTTGGAGCACCTCAAACAAAATAAGCAAATAACGCCATTTCAGCATGAGGGACCGGTCATGTCAAACTAATTTAATCAGTTTCTATGAGGAGGTAAGTCCTAGACTTGACCGCGGAGAATCAATGGATGTCGTATATCTGGACCTCTCCAAAGCATTTGACACTGTACCACATAAAAGGTTAGTATATAAAATGAGAATGCTCGGACTGGGAGAAAACGTCTGTATGTGGGTAAGTAACTGGCTCAATGATAGAAAACAGAGGGTGGTTATTAACGGTACACACTCAGATGGGGTCACGGTCACTAGCAGAGTACCTCAGGGGTCAGTATTGGGCCCTATTCTCTTCAATATATTTGTTAATGATCTTGTAGAAGGCTTGCACAGTAAAATATCATTTTTTTCAGATGACACTAAACTGTAAAATAATTAACACTGAAGAGGACACTATACAGCTACAGATGGATCTGGATAGATTAGATGCTTGGGCAGAGAAATGGCAGATGAGGTTTAACACTCACAAATGTAAAGTTATGCACATGGGAAGGAATACTGCAACTCACCAGTACATACTAAATGGTAAAACACTGGGTAACACTGTCATGGAATAGGATCTAGGAATTTTGGTGAACAGCAAACTTCGCTGTAGAAACCAGTGTCAGGCAGCTGCTGCCAAGGCCAATAAGATAATGGGTTGCATCAAAAGGGGCATAGATGCCCGTGATTAGAACATAGTCCTACCACTTTACAAATCACTAGTCAGACCACACATGGAGTACTGTGTACAGTTCTGGGCTCTTGTGAACAAGGCAGACATAGCAGAGCTGGAGAGGGTTCAGAGGAGGGCAACTAAAGTAATAACTGGAATGGGTGGACTACAGTACCCTGAAAGATTATAAACATTAGGGTTATTCACTTTAGAAAAAGACGACTGAGGGGAGAACTAATTACTATGTATAAATATACAGTTGTGTTCAAAATAATAGCAGTGTGTTTAAAAAAGTGAATAAAGCTAAAAATCCTTCTAATAGCTTTTATTTTCATACACACAGATGCATTGGGAACACTACACATTCTATTCCAAATCAAAACATGAAGAAAAATATATCAAATTTGCGTTGTTCCTCTAAAAGTCTTTTTTTAGAAAAGTGAATATTATACTGTTCAGAAAAATAGCATTGTTTGTATTCTTCTTTACAAACTCAAACATTCACTATATAAACTGAAAAATGTTTGAAGATTTTGCTTTTCTTTGAATCACCGCCAGACATCTGAGAAGCTCTGACAGACGTGCTTTAGAACCTCCTGCCTGAGGTTGTTTTGTTTTGTCATCTCGTTTCCCTCTCTCAGCTGTCATCTAGTTGCACTGATTGCATCCCTTTAAATTCCCTCCCATACTGCATCAATTTGCGGTTTATATAACTTCCTGGAGTGTGCTGATGCTAGAAGCTGTTACTGCTGCATCCACAAGATAAGTCTGTTTTCTTTATTTCTGTTTGCCTGTGGGCTTGATCAGTGGCGTACATACAGGGGTCGCAGTTGCGACCGGGCCCGGCACTCCAGGGGGCCCGGCCGCCTGTGGACCCCTGTCCCCTGCAGTAGTGCCACTCAGACTTAGGTGGGGGCCCGCGGCAGCGGTGGCGGCAGGTGACAGGGAGATGAACGCTTCCATTGTGGAAGAGCTCATCTCCATAGTGATCTGTATTGCCGTCCTCAGGACAGCAATACAGATTGCTGTGCTGCGGCCGGCAGGGGTGGTAAGCGTCTGCAGGCCGGAAGAGGCCTGCATCGCATCGCTGCTAAGGAGGTAAGTATAAGTGTTTATTTTTATTTTTTTTATACCGGACTTTACTGGGACATGAGGAGGAACTTGATACTGGAAAATGGGGGGGGGGGTGTTGGCACTTGATACTGGAAAATGAGGGGGGGGGGGAAGGTTGGCACTTGATACTGGAAAATGAGGGGGGGCAGTTAGCACTTGATATTGGCACACGGGGCGGTTGGCACTTGATACTGGCACAATATTGGGGGCACTATTGGGGACCACAGGGCACAGTATTGGGGTAGTAGAATGTTTTGTCCAGAAGATGGTAGGATGATGAAAAAGTAGTAAACTAAGATTTTTTTTTTAATCAAACTGCAGAGATTAAAAACGGCGTAAAAATTGTGGTCTGGTCTGAAAGGAGAAGACGAGGACAGAGAACATCTACATCGAAGGAGACATCACTGGATGTAAGAGGTACGGGTGCGATTTATAGGTGGGGCTGTGTGTCGGTGTGGTTTGAGGGCGGGTGGGGACACAGGGGCCCCATAATCTCCTATTGCCCGGGGAAATGCCCCTCCCGAGACCGAGGGGGGGGGGGCATGGATCAGTTTCGCAGCTTGATCCTAGGTGACCCTGACTCCCTCCGTATTAAGTGTAGGGAGCCGGTGGTCGTGTCCCCTCACTATTATAGGATTATAGGGTGTTCAGGTGTCATACAGTTGAGGAACGAGGGTATGCAATTTTCTACCATTGAGATTTTTGCATAGGCTGAGCAGTAAGGGAGAGAGCTAGGGCTCTTACAGGGCTTACCCTTTTGTTCCTTAGTTTTGAATCAAGTTAGTTGGATCTTCATTTGAGTCTTCTAGTTTTCTGTAACACCATCTGTGACAATTACCTAACTAATATTTAGTTGTATAACCACTGTTTCTCAGAACATTTTTGGGCATTTAGAATAGGTTTTGATAAACTTTATTTGAAAGTTTAGGCACTTTAATTTTAAGTATATACAGAAAGGCCATAACAAGCCAACATGTTAAAAACTATTAAAAAATGCAGACAAATGTATTAACTTTAATGAGCTCCAGGTATAATAAAAAATAAAATTATGAAAAAAGTAATTTTTTATTTTAAAGGGCTTGTCCAGGATTTTAGACATTTTTAACCCTTGAAACACGTAGCACCATGTACTACCTGTTGGAAAAAAAAAAAATCATACTCATCTGCTCCACTAGACTCTGTTCCAGATCCCTGTCCTGTAAACTTCCAGATGGACCGGGTCACAGCAGAGACGTGTCACCAAGTGGTATGTCACTGCTGGTTCATGTTCCCCTTAGGGACACGTCACTGTGTGTCAATGTCCAACAAACTGATATATCTGAAAATTCATGTCTCCCGGGAGCCAAACTTCAGTGTGAATAAAAATGAATCTAGTAAACTAGAGCTAAGCAATCTAAACCACTTGACACCAGCACAGATGGTTTAATAACAGTGTATGACTAAGTGCCTTCATATGTTGTTCCCAGCTCATGTGCAGAATTAAAGATATAGGAGGACATTTATCAAATTGGTGTAAAGTAGAATTGGCTTAGTCAATCAGTCGCTAATTTGTTTAAATTGGAACGGGTCTCAGAGATATAATAAGAGCAGAAAAAATATGGGAAAAAATGGTTGAACTAGGGCCGGATATGTGCTTTTTTTTTTTCCTCTCTCTTCCTCCAAGGGGCGGGGGGTGGGTACTTGGGGTAAAATGTTATTATATTCTTGATTTATGTAATGTCGATTTTCGGAATTTTCTGATTTTGTATATGTTCCTTATATAACTGAAATAAAAACTTGTCTATAAAAAATAAAAATAAAATAAATAAAAAAAGAATTGGCTTAGTTGCCCATGGATTCCTATTTTCATTTTTCAAAGCTCCTTTGGAAAATGAAAGGTGGAATCTATTTCAATGTATTCTACATGGATGAATCTGGTTTACGCCGAATGCACACGGCCGTGTTTCACAGCCGTGAGCGGTCCGTGGAACCACGGGCTGGATTCCTGCTGAGAGCAGGAGCGCACGGCGTCATTAGTTGCTATGACGCTGTGCGCCCCCTGCTGCCACCGCAATACAGTAATACACTGGTATGATCTATACCAGTGTATTACTGTACTGTGGCGGCAGCAGGGAGCGCACGGCGTCATAGCAACCAATGATGCCGTGTGCTCCTGCTCTCAGCAGGAATCCAGTCCGTGGTTCCACGGACCGCTCACGACCGTGGAACGCGGCCGTGTGCATTCGGCCTTAAAGGGATTCTGTCACCTCCCCTAACCCAAAATCGGATTTTAAAGCAGTCATGCAGCACAGCTTGCCTTGAATAGGCTGTGCTCTTCTATCTTGTAATCCGTCCAGTAGTTTATGAGAAAATCGACTTTTATGGTTATGCAAATTAGCACTGAAGGTGCCCAGAGGGGCGTTTTGTTCCCCTTAGTGAGCCCAGTAACGCCCCTCTTACAGTGCCCAGCCCGCCTTCCTTCCGACTGCCTAACCTCCCACAGCCTCTCCATCCCTCTCCTCCCCCTCCCTCACGGCCGAACGAACTCTCGCACAGGCGCAGTACCCACTGAGGGCTGCGCCAGTGCGATCTGCAGGAGACTGAGGGCAGGAGCTTCATCCTCGTCACTGGGCATGCGCCGAGCCCAGTGACGTCCGATGCTCGCTCTTCCCTGCTGACTGAGGGAAGAGCGAGCATCGGACGTCACTGGGCTCGGCGGATGAAGCTCCTGCCCTCAGTCTCCTGCAGATCGCACTGGCGCAGCCCTCAGTGGGTACTGCGCCTGTGCGAGAGTTCGTTCGGCTGTGAGGGAGGGGGAGGAGAGGGATGAGAGGCTGTGGGAGGTTAGGCAGTCGGAAGGAAGGCGGGCTGGGCACTGTAAGGCTACTTTCACACTTGCGTTCAGAGCGGATCCGTCTGGTGTCTGCACAGATGGATCCGCTCCTATAATGCAGATGATGGGATCCGTTCAGAACGGATCCGCCTGCGTTATAGTTTAGAAAAAAATTCGAAGTGTGAAAGTTGCTCAGACGGATCCGTCCAGACTTTACATTGAAAGTCAATGGGGGACGGATCCGTTTAAAAATTGAGCCATATTGTGTCAACTTCAAACGGATCCATCCCCATTGACTTACATTGTAAGTCTGGACGGATCAGTTTGCCTCCGCACAGCCAGGCGGACACCCGAACGCTGCAAGCAGCGTTCGGGTGTCCGCCTGCTGAGCGGAGGACAAACGCTGCCAGACTGATGCATTCTGAGCGGATCCGTATCCACTCAGAATGCATTAGGGCAGTACGGATGCGTTCGGGGACGCTTGTGAGAGCCTTCAAACGGAACTCACAAGCGGAGCCCCGAACGCTAGTGTGAAAGTAGCCTAAGAGGGGCGTTACTGGGCTCACTAAGGGGAACAAAACGCCCCTCTGGGCACCTTCAGGGCTAATTTGCATAACCATAAAAGTCGATTTTCTCATAAACTAATGGACTGATTACAAGATAGAAGAGCACAGCCTATTCAAGGTAAGCTGTGCTGCATGACTGCTTTAAAATCCGATTTTGGGTTAGGGGAGGTGACAGAATCCCTTTAAGCTACACCTTCAGAGTCTGTTCGCTCATCAACCACCACAAGTCACAAGTTTTGTTCCTGAAATGTCATAATTAGTGACATATTTTAGCAAGGACGTTTATACAGAAATTGAATGTCGTTGTGGGCAATTGTGTCTCCATATTACCTGTAAGTAGCACTGCTGTTGTAGGGTATCAGTAGTATGTTAGAGCTAACTTGTATTTTTTTATTGAAGATGTTTCACTAGTGATCCAATTGGCTTTCTGACATGAACAAGAAATCTCTGGCATTAAATACCGGTGACCCATGCGTCAGTCAGCAATAAGATCAGGTAAGATGTTAATTGCAGGTTGCATGACTAAAGCTATTAGGTGTGATTAAAATGCCACTTCTTTTCACGCTTTATTTCCCCAGTCTGACACAAATTGCTTATTTCACACCTCTTTTGAACCAGACCTCCTATGTTTCTAAGATGCAAATCGTACTGTCATCAAATGAGTGTCATTTGTCCTTGAGATGCAGGTGCCCAGATGACTCCTGACTGCAGGTGTTGGCTCTTCTGTGCTGGGCTATACATTGGTTTAGCTGCCGTTTGGCTTCCTCAATGTACAATTCTTGGCACTCACTGCACTGGTCTCCATATACAATATTGCTCTTCTTGTGTTTCAGTGTTGAGTCTTTTAGTGAACTAGTTACCGCCTCAGTGTGTTGCCAGGTCTAGAGCAGACAGGGATGTGATTTATTAAAAATTCTTCCGATTTGTTCAGACACCCCAGCTATATACTGAAGAACTACTTTTTTCCATCTGCCCTGCTCCACACCTTCACTGCCAATCTTGACGTTTTCTCCATTTTAACACAGGTTTGTGATCCAGAGGATGGTGGGAGTCAATCAACAGGTACTGGTCCATATGAGTAGGTTTCCAGTAGACTCCAGTTTTCAGCTTTCCTCCCTTGCCAACTGTTACCAAGCCAGTGTATTGTTCTAAACATCTATCCTCATAAACTGTGTGTTATGGTGTACTGTGTTGATGTGTTCAGTGAACATGTTTTTGGATTTTAACCTAGGTGTCGTCAACATATCTGAACCAGTGACTGAGTACAATTTTCATGAAGGTGCTTAAAGCTCTCTGTTTCAGTTCCTCCGTGTACAGGTTAGCCACAATGGGTGAAACTGGTAATTGCATTGCACAGTCATGTTTTTGTCTGTAGAACTTATCTTAGGTGGTGGTCAGACATAGGTTTAACAAGGAACACACTTGATCTGGATTAAGATATGTTCTGCTGCTGAGGGTGTTGACTTCAATGGGTCAGTGTAAATGTACCCTAAGCCAGTCAGATGACTGGCAAAATATCTTCAAGAAAAAAAAAAAAAAAAAAAAAAGGGTCCAGTTGCTCTGACTTCTTACTATTGATATACCATGACCTGGATAAATGAAAACCTTCACAGACCTTTTATTTGGGACTATGGATTTCCAAAATTGCATCTCCATTGACATTTCTACTAGATCTAATAAAAAAAAAAAAAAAAAAATAGACATTTCACAGAGAAACAATAATGAAAATATGCCATGTAGGTGCTCTTCCTTACATTACTAAATATTTAACTTGCTAATCATCTAGGAGACAAAACACTTTTGGGAAAAAAATTATGAATTAAATCTGTAATTATTACACAATAACAGTGACAAGGAGAAAAAAAAAAGGAGGAAAAAAAATAATGTGTGGGGCAATTCTCATGTCTCAGTCAATTCACGATTTGCATAGAATCGATCATATCGATGGAGTAACTTAAAAGATATCATTTACACTGCAGATGTAGTTCTGTAAGGTACAGTAACTGCAGGGTGGAAGTCATGTCACAACCTTAGGATTCCTATCATTCATTCAACCAGTTAAGTCGTGTGTTGCGTGCAAAGAAAAAACTAACAAAGTGACACCTATAGCTGAATGCAAGCAGCAAAGTCACTGTTACAAAACAGGTAGTCAGGGTAGATACACATCATTGGGTGGCAGACTGCCTGCGTGCAGGTCTGTGTACTCTGTGACCTCTGAAATGACATGTTTCAGCACTGGTTTATTGTCCATAAGGCATCAGGTTATACAACTGTAGTTGCATCAGTAGCAGGGCTGGGCGTTTTAGTATCTAAGGAAGGCTTGACAAAAAAGAAGTTGGTGGGTACATGGGAACCCACTTAACAAGATTTGTTTACCACATGTTAAAGGGGTTATCCAACCCCAAAAATGCCCCCCCCCCCCAAACACCCGGGCCCCTCACACAGGTTGTACTTAACAGGCTCCTGCTTCGCTTCTGACACCCGTACGACCGCCGCTGCATCTCCCCTTCTCACGGATGAAAACATACGGGGTCGATGGGGAGCAGCCAATAACAGCCCGCGACAGGAACAAGCCTCCCTAGTATCGCGGCTGACACTAGGGAGACTTGTTCCTTTCATGCCCTGCTATTGGCTGCAAACCCAACTCTGCCCCATACATCGCCAGATTTTTCCTCGCGACGGAGAGATGCAGTGGCAGCCAAGTGGGTGTCAGAAGCGACACGGGTACCAGGTAAGTATAACCTGTGTGAGGGGCCCAGGCGTTTGGGGAGGCATTTTAGGGGTTGAATAACCCAACTCATTGAGAACAATATAATACAAGAGCTACGCCGAGACTTGGATTGATTTTAAACTGTTCAAGACCATCCATTGCTACATGGCACATAAGTGTGGGTTAATGGTAGTATTTCAAATATTATTTTTTTTGCATTTATTTATAATGACTAAGTGAAAGATATCATTATATACAGCTCAGCTAGCCTTTCAAGCATTGTGCCTGGTTTAACTGAATTTCCTGGTGACAGATTCCCTTTATATTATTTTTATTAAGTAAAAAAAGTAAACTATACAATACATATATTTGGTACCAGCGCAACTGTAATGACACATAACACAAAACATAGTATTTACAATAGATGGTGGGGGAAAAAAAAAAGATTTGCCCTTTTTCCCCAATTTGCCACCATCAAAATGCAATGAAAGTCAATTGATAAAATTATATGTAGCCAAATATAACTCTGCCTGCAAAAAAAGTCTTCATACAACTTCATTGATAGAAAAATAAACTTATGGAGGGTGGAAGGTGATGACATACAATGCATTTAGGAAGTGTTCAGGCCCTTTCACTTCTCTCATTTTATGTTGTGGGCATGTGCTAAAATGAAAATCACGTATTTTCCTCATTTTGAGATCAATACCCCATAATGACAAAGTGAAAACAGAATGTTTGCCAATTTACTGAAAAGGAAAAACTAAAATCTTGCATTGACAGAAGTATTCACACCCTTTACTTAGTTGAAAACTTTTTGCCAACCATTACAGCCTCCAGGCTTCTTTGGTATGATGCCACAAGGTTTGCACACCTGGATTTGGGGATTTTCTGCCATTCTTTTCTGCAGCTCCTGTCAAGCTCTGGCAAGTTTGATGGTGACTGTTGGTAGACAGTCAGGGGGGGAGACAGGGTGGCATATGCCCCCTAAGACAGGTCCCTAGTAGATATTTAGGGTTGCTGCCAAGAGGCAGACCAGGCAGTCAATATGGGTCCTGTGAGGGGGTCCAGGCGACCTGCCTAGCTGCCTCTGAGGGGATCCTCAATTTATAGTGGTGCACGGGAGCGCCGCTGTCCAGCCCCATAGGTCCCAGGCCACTGACCACTGACCTCTTTAGAAAGCAAAGCATTGACCGAAGTTGCCCATCGCCCAAATCTGCACATCCCAAAAAAACTCATTGATAGTATACCCATAGGTCAGTTTTTGAGGGAGAGAAGGATCTGCTCTACTGATCAGCTTTTGAATTACAGGCTAATGAGTTACGGGGGAGGTTTCATGAAAGACACTATACGACCTATCCGCTTCATTACGACCTTTAATAAGAGCCACAATGAAATTGGTGAGATTCTGTCTAAATATTGGGATATACTGCAATTGGATGATGTGATCACTGATAACCCACAGATTACATATAGACGGTCTAAAAATTTGAGGGACCGTCTAGTATGTAGCCATCATCTGACTAAAACTTCTGGTCCATTTAGAGCCAAGGGCCCCAGATGGGGCAACAAGCAGTGTGGCAAATGTGTGGCATGCCCTAATATGGACAGAACAAATGTCTTTTGGGATGCCACACACTAGAAAGAATATCAGATCAGCTATCCCATTGATTGTACCACAGAAGGGGTGGTATATTGGGCTATATGCCCGTGTAATAAGATATACATGGGGATGACTACCCGCCAATTTAAAACAATGATTTAACAACATGTTTTGGCCATAGAAGCGTCCAGAGATACGCAGACTTGGATGGGTTAACAACGATAACCCAGACATTTCCCGGCAGCACACAATTGTGATGGCTCCCTATCACGGTTTAGGGGTATCGATCACCTGAGGGTATCCCAGAGGAACACGGTGGATCTATATCCTGAAGTCAGTGACACCACTTGGATTAAATGACAATAATAGTTTTGCTGCCTTCTTGTAGGTCTTCCTTGTGCTCCGCTCCCATGGATCTTTGATGACCACTGGGTAAGATCCCAAGTGATTTTAAATTGTTTTTAACAGTTGTCTTATTGTGTTATGTTTTTTTGATTTGTCATATATTTAGGTTTTAATGATACCTGGTGATCATCTTATACTCACCTTATTTATCCTTTACCTCTCCTAGTTATTGCTGAACAGCCTCCTGGAATTATACCGTACTATGAATGATGTTCTCTACAATTATCCTGATGGAAGCATGGCATTGTGACACAGCACACAGACACTTAGATCGGAGAACATGGACTTCTAATTTAATGGTGCATTAATTATTAGAGCCCCCCCTTTCCCCCCCTGTTACGTCTTATTTATTTATTTATTTAGTGCACTTATATAGCGCTGCTATATACCGCAGCTCTTTACAGACATTAGCATCCAACTGCCCTTAATGGGGCTCACAATCTAAGTTCCCTATCAGTATGTCTTTGGAGTGCAGGAGGAAACTGGAGTACCTGGAGGAAACCCACACAAGCACAGGGAGAACATACAAACTCCATGCAGATGTTGTTATTGGTCAGATTCGAACCTAGGACCCCAGCGCTGCAAGGCACCAGTGCCAACCACATCTTCTTCCGATTGGAGGATAGACTTGACTTAGTATGTCGATTACATATTATGTTTTATTTGTGGGATAGAATGCAGTAGTCATTTATTTGATATATTTGTGATCATGTATCTTTTGGAATAGTGCAATAATTAATCATGTCTTATGTTCATTTTTGTGCAATAATAAATTATGTCTTATGTCAACTTTTGTACTCATTCCCGTGGTTGGAGGGATTTTTTCCTCACACTGACACTCCTTTAGTACATTTTCTTTTATTATTTATGTATTTGTCCTGATGTTGGACCATTATTATGGTCTTTTGCTTATTATTTTGTGTGGTGTTTAGTGTATTTATAGGAGTTCATGGTATGGTTCCATGCGTGACATTTTGGTTTGATATATACATTGGAGTTAATAGTATAATAACTGTTGTTGTCTGCTTCTCTGCCAGAACAGACTACCAGAATTACTGAATGCAAATGTGAACCTACCCTTATTTACATTGTCAGTGATTGTTAGCCAAAACCAGGAGAGGAGGCTGCACAGAAATAAGGTATAATGGAAAGATTCACACCTGCTTTTGGCTCACAATCACTAATGTAAATCAGTGACCAAACACTGACTGTGTAAATAAGACTAAGGCCTCATGCACGCAAACAGCGGGTCCGCAATACACGGGCATCGGCCGTGTGCCCCCTGCATCACTGATGTGGACCCATTCACTTGAATGGGTCCACAATCAGGAAAGTCGGTACCGAGGCACGGAACCCTACGGAGTGTCTTGTCCGGACCTCCGCACCGCACAGGACGTTTGATGCCGATTGCGGACCCCATTCAGGCCCTACAGTCGGTGCCCAATTTGCGGTCTGCAGCACACGGTCATGTGCATGAGACCCAAGATTAAGCTGTTAATTATACGGCATAGTGCATGCCATAAAAGTGTTTCCCATCCCCTGTGGGAATCAATAAATCATATGTACCCCTAAATTATGCTTTGAAAAATGCAAGCCCTCAAATGGCTACCCCAATGGAAAAATAAAAAAATAAAATAAAGTTATAGTTCTTGGAAAGCTGCAATGAAAAAACTATAATTGCTATGTCCTGATGGCTTAAAAAACAACAAGTAATATTTATTTGATTGCAACTTTAGGGTGTGCCCCCAGAGTCATTCCTACTGATTTGCCTTTGGCGCCTCATTCAGACACTGTTCTCAACTAACTCTCCATTCATTTTCCATGCATAGCCACCTCTTCATTCATTCAGTTAGGCCACTTTTACACTACCGTTTTTTTTTTCCCGCTTTGCAGGTCCTTTTTTGCGTTCCGTATACAGAACCATTCATTTCAATGGTTCCGCAAAAAAAAACGGAATGTACTCCGTATGCATTGCGTTTTTCCGTTCCGTTGAAAGATAAAACATGTCCTATTATTGCCCGCAAATCACGTTTCGTGGCTCCATTCAAGTCAATGGGTCCGCAAAAAAAAAAAACGGAACACATACGGAAATGCATCCGTATGTCTTCCGTATCCGTTCCGTTTTTGCGGAACCATCTATTGAAAATGTTATGCCCAGCCCAATTATTTCTATGTAATTACTGTATATGCCATACGGAAAATGGAACAGAAACAAAAAAACGGAACAACGGATCCGTGAAAAACAGACCGCAAAACACTGAAATAGCCATACGGTAGTGTAAAAGAGGCATTAATGGATCCCCCATCTAGAGATATGTGCAATTTGCACCAAACAAACTGCTTGGATATCAGACACTTTTTTATCTTGTCAGACAAGGGGGTATGGCCGACTGGGCACCTGGCAAGCATTATCCCTTGTACTGCGCAGGCACTGAACACAGTGACGACTGCACTGCTGTAAGACTTCAGGACCAGGTGTGAACAAGTCTACACGCCTGGCTCCTTTCAGACAAGCGAGTTCCATGCATTTATGATGCTGTGTAACCCTTACAGTTCTGGAATGTATTGCATAACACTGACAGCATGATGTCAGTGTTATACAATACATTCCAGAACTCTAAGGCCTCTTTCGCACAGGTGAGGCCCGGATGTGACGCAGGTGCGTTCAGGGAAAATCGTACGAGTAGGCACGCAATTTCAGTCAGGTTTGATTGCGATTGCGTTCCGTTGTTCAGTTTTTTTTGCACAAGTGCAATGCGTTTTGCACGCGCATGAGAAATAAACAAATGTGGTACCCAGACCCAAACCCAGACTTCTTCACTGAAGTTCGGGTTTGGGTTTGGTGTTCTGTAGATTTTATTATTTTCCACTATAATATGGTTATAAGGGAAAGTAATAGCATTCTTTAATACAGAATGCCAAGTATAATGTCAATTGAGGGTTAAAAAAATAAAAACATAATTCGCCTCATCCACTTGATCGCGCAGCCGGGATCCTCTTCTTTGTGGTGAGCGCGGTGACGTCATCGCAGGTCCTGCTGAATGAAGATGGAAGGACCTCCTATAACCATGTTATAATAGAAAATAATAAAGTACATGGCGTCCCAGGTCATACATCCCTCGTGTCCTTAGCATCCATGCGTGAAAATCGCACCGCATCCGCAAGCAAGATGTGATTTTCACGCAGCCCCATTCATTTCTATGGGGCCTGCGTTGCGTGAAAAACAGAGAATATAGAACATGCTGCGATTTTCACGCAACGCACAAGTGATGCGTGAAAAACATCGCTCATGTGCACAGCCCTATAGAAATGAATGGGTCAGGATTCAGTGCGGGTGCAATGCGTTCACCTCACGCATTGCGAACGCATGGAATACTCACCCGTATGAAAGGGGCCTAAGGGTTACATAGCAGCATAAATCAATATAATGCTATGTGCACCCATCAGTGTAGTACTGGGAGGAGAGGACTGGAGTTGTCTAATACTCACACTGCGAGTCCAGAGGATGGAACTCACTCGTCTAAAAGGAGACAAAGAGGTGGGGGCGGCGTTACATGTAGAGAGTGAGCAGTGCAACGGCAGCAACCTCATTGCACTCTGTTTTCTCTGCAATAAGACTATAAAGCAACAGGGGAGCAATAACAGATTCAGCTGGCAAGGGCTTATCAGACATGTGAGCTGGTTTTTTATAGGGTGGATTTGATGACAAATTCCCTTTAATGGTAACTATAAATTCTTATGCAATAAGCTCCCTTTAGTGGTGGCTGCGGGCACACAGGGCACTGTGGGTGAAGGGCAATTTTTTTTTTTCCTTTTAACAATTTAATTAAAATTTCTTCTGCTTGAAAAAAAAATAAAAGTTGTAAATTTTTCATAAATCAGCTTCGTGTTCTGTGTTGCCTAGGTGTTTTTGTTATAAGGGAAAATAATAAAATTTACACACCGATCCCAAACCAAAACTTCTGTGAAGAAGTCCGGGTTTGGGTGTGGGTACCAAACATGCCGTTTTGTCTCACGCGCGTGCAAAATGCATTAAAACACTTTGCACTCGCGGGGAAAAAAATTGTGCATTTTCCCGCAACGCATCCTCATCTCTTCCTGCACGTCACCCGCAACACCCATGTGAAAGAGGCCTAACTGCCCAGTTGTTCAGCTGCAGCAGAGATGCAGTTCTCCCCTCTGTATGGGAATCTCTAAGATCATTATTCCGCTCGGTCATCCACATAAGGATTCATTGTTTGTCAGTAGCACATCCATGTTTACACATGCCCATGTCATGTTGGCAAAGTAAGGATTTTATGTGCCACATGAAGGTTACTGATTAATGAGTAACTGATTAAAACAAACATTGGGATCAATTGACTAATGCCATCTAATTTTTAGACGGTGTAAACTTACACGACACAGCGTAACAAGGTGCCGGCTTTATCACAGTGGCTGATGCATCTTTAGACTGTTTAGTATTAGTTTATAACACCTATTATGGTAGGTTCACCTCTCTGCTAAGGTAATCTGGTAGAGTACCGGAGTTACCGTATCGGACATAGCCAAACACCGCTGCACACTATACTGGGATTCAGAGATCCAGCGGCTTTCCAGCTTAAATGCTGTCTTTCTGGGGAAGTGGGTGTGGTTAGATATGTTAATTAGGTGCACTTCAGGCTTATTGACGCTTTCAGACGAGCTATTTGCAATCCATACATGGTCCGTATTTTATGTCCCGGAATCTGCTACTAATGTAAATGAATGGAGCTATTCACATGGGCGTATAATTTCGGTCAGTATTTGATATCCGCAGCCTGTCCGAGTTTTGTGCGGATTTGTTTCCAAATACGCACATTACATTCTGTGCAGTGCATAAATAATGTAGAAAGGAAGAAATACGCATGTAAATCCTGAAGCAATACTGATGACAGTACTGATGGTATATCATCAGGATCCTGAGCCAGAATCTGACGGATCTCAATACGCTCATCTTAAACGGCCTATCGCTGACTTTTTTTTTTTGTAAGTTGTAAGTCGCAATCTTATTCCAGTAAGCGGGTGGCGTAAAAAACTATAGTATTTTTATACTAAAGTGTTATTCTTCAACATGCGTCAGAAGTATTCTACAATGTAGGACAATGGCAAAATTTGGCAAAAAGTACACCAATGTCAAGAGAAACAGACTTGAAATATTCCCCTCATGATAAATTCGCTCCAAAGTGTAACAGTAACAGCAGAAGCACCAAATTTAACAAACATTGGGCAACATTTGATACATTTCGTGCACATTACGGCAACACAGACTCCTGTAAAACTCTCTAAATATTCATGATAAATCTCCCCAAAGTGTATGCCAGAATGAACACTGAGAAAAAGATGGAACCAATTCCTTGGCACTGCCAGCATATAGATGAGTCTTTCGGTAGTAAAAAAGACAGTACTACCCATACCATGTGTATGCCAAAGAGCTATCCTTTTGGCATACATTTGGCCAGTATACATTGGGATCCCGTTGGCCTATCTGTGCTTTTCAATACAACTGTATAGAAACAAAGACGCATACCACACAGTGAGGGTCATTTATCAAAGGATTTGCAACTTGCTTAGTCGTAAAAAAAAAAAAATGTCCTTTTTTTGACCCGCCGTGCAACAATATTTAGTCGCATGGGTGGTTTTATGCTGTGTTCGACAATTGGGCAGGACGGGGAAGAGTGGGGGGGGGGGGGGGGGTGTTACCTTACTAACATTTTATCCTGGAAACAGCCTAGAGTAGCATTTCACTAGATGCACAGACTACCGTAGATGCGTCCAATTTATGATGAGACACCCACGGCCTCGTCAATAATTACCTTTTTTCTTTTCTTTTTGCATAGTAACACCATTGTCAGGATTGCTTCAGACCGTTATCTAGACAATCAAACCAAGTGTGGCTCTAATGAAAATGATCAATCGACATTTGAAAACGTCCTTTGGCGCAGCACAGTGGCCCCGTAGTTAGCACTGCTACCTGGTAGCATAGAGCTCCTAAGCATGTTTTCTCTCACATGTGAGAAGATAACCCTATAAAACAAGCCCCAGTCGGTGGGGGTCATTTACCAGTTTTTTGCAACTTTTTAAGTGAGCTTAGTCATAAATTAGGTGCTTTCTCCACCAGCGAAGGAGGGAAACCATGACCAACGGAAAAGGCAGATCTTAAATGGCCCCATTTGTGTTTGAAATTGTGGTTGTAAGTGGTCACAAGAGAATTACAGCCGTGTCAAATATGTTATCACTATATAAGCAAATACTGCGATTCCCTGCCAATCTCCATCAGCTCCTGAACTACCTCAGTTCTCATGTATTTACAGCCTGTCCTTTGGACACCTTATCTAGGAACATGCCATGTTTTGATCACAGATCAAAAGGTCCCATTAGGTTACACACTGTTGGGTGTTCCTTTTCTCTTACTTAAATGGGCTTTAAATGTAATCTTACACAACTTTCTAGGGCAGACTGGGAATAGAAAGTGGCTCTGCAAAAAAATCTTAAAAAATAGCCCCATGTAGTAGGCGAGTCCAAACTGAAGACAGATATATATGGCAGTTCTGAGCTGCCGTAGATTTCATTCTGGCCCATGGACTGCTGGAGAATATGCCTAATTTAAAACGTGGCCTTTGCCTTGTAATAAATTAGTCGGCGCAGAAGATTTTCAAAGATTGGGGTAAAACACCGCACTTTGATAAATCTCCCCCTTTGTTGTAATTGTTCACCATATTCAAGATATTTGTCTACAGTCAGTGAAAGAGAAACACCCAGCTCTCAGCTGAGAAGTTTTGTATCCAGTCTATGGATACGGCCACAAATTCAGGTTTCCTGATGCAGTTTAAGAAGCCAAAACCAGGAGTGGATTCAATAAAAGAGAAGCTGTATATATCTTTAAAGGGGTTGTCTCCCCTCAGACATTTGGGGCATATCGCATTCATTTTAATAGGACTGCCGAAAATAGCCAGGTGCGCTGCTCGGCTATTTTCGGCACTCCCATAGGAATGAATGTAAGAAGGCTGCGCATGTGCAGTGTGCCCTCCTTCACTTTGCGGGCTCCATTCTAAAGATAGGTACAGGTCCCAAAAGGTGGAAACTGAACCTATTAGGCATTGGGGGCATATTCCAGTGATATACGCCCAATGTCTGAGGTGAGACAACCCCTTTAAGGACAGATACACCTAGAATATGTCTCTAATGTCTGATAGTTGCAGATCCCACCTCTTTACAATGGATTTGCAAAGAGAAGAAGGGCGCACCACGCATGCGCAGCCTTACTCCATTCATTCCTCTGGGAGCACCGAAAATAGCCAATCAAGCGCGGCCACCACTCCATTCATTTCTATGTGTCTGACGGAAATAGCAGAGCTAACGCTTGGCTATTTTTTGCACTTCCATAGGAATTAATGGAGGGTGGCCGCGCATGCACAGTGCACCATCCTTCACTTTGCAGGCTCTGTTCTAAAAATAGGTACAGGTATCCAGAGGATAGATCATCAGTTAAAACAAAGTACAGAACCCCTTTAAACACTAACAGCAACCAAGCATCCAGCTTATTTTCCTGTAAAAGACCTCATTTTAAATTGTGGTTACTTACTTTTTTAATGAGATCAAAAGTTCTGCTCTCTGCAGGATCTTAGAATTTGACATGATGCCAGCCTTATAATTGCTCCTGTATCCCGTGCTCACAGCTTGTAGAATTAAATGAAGTATATTTATTGTTCCTGTTCTGATCCAAAATGCAGCACTCTTTATAGGGCTTTCCCAAGTGGATATTTATGTCATATCAATAGCCATTCACAGCAGAGCCCCTATTCTGGAGACAGGAGTCGTTCCCAGAGGTGAGAACTGCACTTATCAGACATTTATGGTATATCCTATAGTACATCCAGATATCCCAAAATATAACAATCTTTATTTAAAGGGGTTGTATCACTTTAGCTACATGATCAATGCCATTTGCTGAAGTGAATACAAGTCACTTACTAATGTACTGTGATTATCCATATTGCCATTTGCTGGCTGGATTCATTTTACCATCACATTATACACTACTCATTTCTATGGTTACCACCTTGCAATCCTGTAACGGTGGTCGTGCTTGTACACTATAGGAAAAAGCACTAGTCTATGTGCGCATCCACGGTCCCGGCCACCAGAGAGGCCGGCGCTTTTTCTTATAGTGTCCACGCACGGCCACCGATGCTGGATTGCAGGGTGATCGTAACCTTGGAAATGAGCTGTGTATAATGTGATGGAAAAATGAATCCAGCAAAGGAACCTATATGGACAAAAACAATACATTATTAAGTGGCCATATTAACTTCCTCTTCATGATAACTATTTGGTGAAGTGACACAAAACCTTAAAAGGGGTTCTGCACTTTGTTTAAGCTGATGATCTATCCTCTGGATAGATCATCAGCATCTGATCGGCGGGGGTCCGACACCCGGGACCCCCGCCTATCAGCTGTTTGAGAAGGCAGCGGCGCTCCTGGCAGCGGCGCTCCAGCAGCGCCGCGGCCTTTTTACCGTTTACTGCTGGCCCAGTGACGTCCCAACTAGAATCAATGGCCTGGGCGCGGCTAGGCTCCATTCAATGGAACGGAGCTTAGTCGCCCAGGCCAGTGATACTAGTTGTGATGCTGATGATCTATCCAGAGGATAGATCATCAGTTTAAACAAAGTGCAGAACCCCTTTAAGCCACCAAAATAAAAAAGATTCAAATATTTCATGGAATAGAAACTCTATGGCCCCTTTCACACGGACGAGTATTCCGCGTGGGTGCGACGCGCGAGTTGAACGCATTGCACCCGCACTGAATCAGGACCTATTCATTTCTGCGGGGCTGTTCACATGAGCGGTGATTTTCAGGCATCACTTATGCGTTGCGTGAAAATCGCAGCATGCTCTATATTCTGCGTTTTTCACGCAACGCAGACCCCATAGAAATGAATGGGGTTGCGTGAAAGTCGCAAGCAAGTGCGGATTCGGTGCGATTTTCACGCATGGGCTCTAGGTGACAGTCTATTCACTGTATTATTTTCCCTTATAACATGGTTATAAGGGAAAATAATAGCATTCTGAATACAGAATGCATAGTATAATAGTGCTGGAGGGGTTAAAATAAAATAAAAAATTTAACTCACCTTCTCCTCTTGATCGCGTAGTTCCCGGTCTCTTTACTTCTTTAATGATGAGCTGTGGGCTAAATGACCTGTGGTACGTCAGATCACATGTTCCATCACCACGGTGATGGACCATGTGATTGGAGCATGTGATCTGACGTACCACAGGTCATTTAGCCCACAGCTTATCATTAAAGAAGTAAAGAGACCGGGAACTACGCGATCAAGAGGAGAAGGAGAGTTAACATTTTTTTATTTATTTTTTAACCCCTCCAGCACTATTATACTATGCATTCTGTATTCAGAATGCTATTATTTTCCCTTATAACCATGTTATAAGGGAAAATAATACAATCTTCAGAACATCAATCCCAAGCAAGAACTTCTGTGAAGAAGTTCGGGTTTGGGTACCAAACATGCGCGATTTTTCTCACGCGAGTGCAAAACGCATTACAATGTTTTGCACTCGCGCGGAAAAATCGCGCATGTTCCCGCAACGCACCCGCCTCTTATCCGGGCCAAAAAACATGACGCCCGTGTGAAAGAGGCCTATGAGGGACCAAAATCCGTCGATACACAGAAACATACACTGTGTTCATGATAAGAAAAAGTAGGAACCAGACATACCTAAATAGTGTGATACAGTGAGAGGTTGTGTCTGGCAAGGCAGGTATTTTCCGCCCAGCACGTGCAGCTGGGCTGGTTTCCAGCCAGGTGAGGTCAAATACCGGACCAGAGTTTAAGTGCCGGTCTGGGTTTTGGCAGCACCTGGCTGTCCTTAAAGGGAACCCGTCACCTCAAAAATGCATCTACACCTGCCAGCAGTACCTCGCAGTAGCCCGCAAGCCTGTTAATAATCATATGTTTCATCCTGTTGTCCGATGCTGCGTAAGTTAAAATAACAAAGTTTTATTCTCCATCAGCGCTATAGTGCCGGCCAGCTTGAAGTCAAGGGGGCAACGGCCTCCTTGCTTCAAGTCAAGAAAAACCACGCCCCTAACCGGCCCCTCTTGCCTGAGTGTGACAGCGTGCAGTGCGACCGCGATTCCCCAAGTCTCGTGCATGCGCATTGCGCTACTGAAACCTGGCTAACAGCGGCAGCAGGAGATGGGATAGCGCATTACTACAGAGCGCACAGCGCATGCGTGAGACTTGGGGAAGCGTTTTTTTTTTTAACGTACGCAGCATCGGATAACAGGATTAAATATATGATTATTAACAGGCTGCGGGCTACTATGAGGCACTGCTGGTGGGTGCAGATGCATTTTTGAGGTGACAGGTTCTCTTTAAATAGGCAGCTGGACTCAGCAGAGATGTCTCTGTTTTTTGGGATCTGAGGCTTTGTGTCGTGCTGGAGGGCTGAGAGCAGTGGCGTAACTACCGGTGAAGCAGGGGAAGCAGCTGCTTCGGCGCCCCGGCAGCGTGTGTGACAGTTTATTTTCAAGTTAGTTAAATATCGTGTTCAGGGCCCCAGCATTAACCCACACAACCATAAAGGCTGCATTACAACTGATTGAAAAAGCTGGTATTGCCTTGTGGTTAGCTGCTTTGCCTCTGAAGCAGAAGTTTGTGGGTTCGAATCCCAGCAGAAACTTTTCTGAAATACAAGCACTGACTCCATATATGGACATACAGGGCGGGACACAGGAAGAGGCTGCATCGCTGACATGGAGGTAAGTAGAAGTGTTTATTATTATTTTTTTAATACCCGACTGTTACTGCCATGGGGGAGCGGGAGGCACCTGATACTGGCACCTGGGGGGGGGGGGGGTTTGGCACCTGATACTGGCACATGGGGGGGAGAGGGGTTGGCACCTGATACTGGCACATGGGGGGGGGGGGAGAGGCACTTGATACTGGGACTTTTTTTGTGGGGGGGAGATGGCACTATGATACTAGCACATGGGGGGGGGGGGAGGCACCTGATACTGGCACATGGGGGGGGGGGGGTGGGGGGTGGAGAGAGGCACTTGATACTGGCACCTGGGGGGGGGGGAGGGGGAGGGTTGGCACCTGATACTGGCACATGGGGAGGGGGGGGGGAGAGAGAGACACTTGATACTGGCACTTTTTTGTGGGGGGGGGAGATGGCACTATGATACTGGGACATGGGGGGGAGGAGAGAGGCACTTGATACTGGCATGTGGGGGGGGTTGGCACTATGATACTGGCACATGGGGGGAGAGAGGCACTTGATACTGGCACTTTTTTGGGGGGGAGATGGCACTATGATAATGGGACATGGGGGGGGAAGAGAGAGGCACTTGATACTGGCACATAGGGGGGTTTGGCACTATGATACTGGCACATGGGGGGTGGGAAGGAGAGAGGCACTTGATACTGGCACATGGGGGGGAGATGGCACTATGATACTGGGACATGTGGGGGGGGGGAGAGAGGCACTTGATACTGGCACATGATGGGGGGACATCTATGGGGACACTTACTGGCACATTATTGGGGGGCATTATGGGGGACACTAGGCCGGCAGCCTATCAGAGGCCGGACACTGAGGGGCATCTACTGGGGCACTATATATGGGGCATTTTATACTACATTATGGGGGGCACTAGCAGGAAGGGGGGAGAGGAGCACTATGGGGGAATTTACTGGGGGCACTATATGGGGGTATGTTATACTGGCACATTATGGGGGCACTATGGGGACATTAGCTCAACTGGGGGCATTACAAGGGGGTATTTTTGCACTGTCACATTATAAGGAGAATTATTACTACTGGGGGGGGGGGGGCATTATGGTGGGCTTTATTACTCCCCCATGGTATGACCCCCTAGTAGCAGCACCAGCCTCTCCCTGCTCTGCTATTCCTCTGCCCCTTCTCCAAATCCCTATTATGAAATCTTTCTCATTAGGATAAAACACATCATCAGCTCCGCCGAGTTCCCCAGCCAAAGTGTTGAAGTGGTGTCCGAGACCCCCAAGGGCCAAGTAACTGCAAGTTTTCATGTGAAATATGTTTGTTATACACATATAGCGTACACTGTGCCCCACAATGTACAGTATACCGCTACACTGTGCCCCACAATGTACAGTATACCGCTACACTGTGCCCCACAATGTACAGTATACCGCTACACTGTGCCAAAGGAGTGGGGTTTACACAGGAGGAGGGAGGTGCGAAGCGCGCTTAGGGGGGGCCCTTACAAATATTTGCTGTGGGGCCCAGTCACTTCTAGTTACGCCCCTGGCTGAGAGCCGCACGCTGGGGAAACAGGCCCCCTGTGGACTACTGGAGGCAGAACTGCCAGCAAGGTGACGTGTGTTATATGAACTTTCCATTGTGTGTGAATTAACACCAAGACTGCAAAGTTACGTGCTGTTTTGTGCAATTGCCTGAAGTGTGAAAAAACACTGACATTTTGAGTTAAGAACTTGTATTTTGCCTCTGTACTGCGCACGCTTACCCCACCTACCAGAGCGAAACCCCACAATAGATACATGTACATCACATCAATAAAAAGATACTACATGACATCGAATACCACACTTAATAGGTCTATACAGTATACATATATTGAGGTGCCGAATGTCCAAGCTAAGGGTGTACATTTTGTACACAGTGTTTTTCTGAATTTGTGCATTTGAACGCACATAAGAAATTGGTCCCAAATCTGTTAGTTGTTCCATTATTGCTCTATTCCCAAAGTAAATTCTCAATACAGTGTCTCCAGTGTGTTTTCATAAAGGGGAGTATATTAAATATTGTGCCTCTCTGTCTTTCAGTTCCAGAAAACAGACTTGAAAATTGTTCTATACTTTGTGTGACCGAGTACATTAAGCCAAATGTCTGGGTACCAAACGAAAGACCCAGAGCCAGAATGTGGGTAGTAGCAGCACCAACTATCTGGCAGAAGTAGTAGTAGGCCACAGTTCTCCCTGGCTTCGGAAAGGCGCAACATTATCATTGAGAAGAAAGAGGATGAGATTGTGGATTGGAAGGTTTACTTCTCCTCTCAGCCACAGCAGTATGACGTGGAGGTTGCTTCTGAGTCTGACACCGTGCCTTTGAGACAGGGGTCACAGAATTGCTCCTGCTCCTCCTCTTTGCAGCCCCAGAGAAGCCTTTCAGTGCTGTCCTCTCTGTACTCCTTACCCCTTCCTAGTCGAGTGTCTTCTTTTTTCATTAGAAGAGGCAACAAAACCATGTCCTATGGCAGATCGTCAAGAGAGTCTCTGTTGACAACTTGTGAGAGAGCAGTCAGCGTTTGGACTTCACTGAGGAGGAGGTTTAGGAGGTGGGGGACCCCATGCATAGCTGTGCTGGTGTTAGTAATAGTGACAGCTGTAGCCACTGTATTGGTGGTGGGGGCATTGACAGTGGCATTTGGTCCAAATACGGAGCAGTGAATTGGGAGATGGGCCAAGGAGACCACCATGATATATCGCAGTCTGATCAAAGTGGCAGGGAGGGTGAGGACTCCGATTATGATCGTGAGTTGGACAGGAGAGGGATCGGAGTGCGAGAGACATCTGAGGAGAAGAGTGGTGTCCGCAGTCGCAATAAAGAGTGTTGGAAATTTATGACCAAAACCTCCAAAAGAACTGGCAGGGCCAGATCTGCTTTTTATTGTGGTCAGCTCGGGAATTGGTGATGCCGCTAATACTGTGGGAGCAGGCACAAAAGTCGCCAAGAGGAAAAATCTAATTAAAGTGGACAGAAAATCTATAACTTAAGTAAATACAGCTCCATTAAAACTATTACAAAGGGGCTTGAAATTTGCCCCATCTGCCTCATTTAACCCCCCTACAAATTTTTTTACATAACTTGGCCCTCAAAAAATATTTATTTAAAAAGATTCAAACAGGAACAACAAATTGCGAAAACACAAACAAAAATAAGAATAAAGAGAATAACAATAAAAATAAAAATCCAGAAAAAGAGACAGAAGAGAATATTGGAGTAAAAGAGGTCACAAACCTAAACTCAGATGCAACATATAGATCCAATAAGGTCGAACCTAAAACAGAGGAAGGGGCCTTTTATAGTACTCATCTTAAAAATAAGTCCAACTTCAATCCGGTGAATGAGTATTCAGAAGTTTTTAAGTTTTGAACACTTAGTAATAAGGGATCTGTGAAAAATTAACCCTAAACGAAAAAGATAAACAAAATCTGAGCCCAGAGGAGCAAGCAAGCATAAAATCTCTTCAAAGAAATAATGACATTGTCATCCGCCCAGCAGATAAGGGTGGGGGCACTGTCATATTGGACTATATACAATACCATGGCGAATCTATGAGACTCTTAGGGGATGAAATATTTTTTTATAAATTACTCAAATTAAATCCTATACTACAGTATAAACGAGAATTGAATAAATTGATACAGAAATGAAAGAGGCAAAGTATCATAACCAAGGAAGAAGCAGAATTTATAAATAGCCAATCCCCTCGCACAGCCATTTTTTACTACTTGCCTAAGATACATAAAAACGCCATTAACCCACCGGGGAGACCCATAATATCAGGCATAGGCAGCCTAACATCCAATCTACCCAAATATGTTGATGTGATTTTACAGAAACACGTACAAAAACTTACCAGCATATTTAAAAAGACACACAGCATATTCTACAAATTTTGGAAATCAGGATATATTTTGGGTACCCTGGATGTCACCTCCCTCTATACCATAATTGAGAGCTCTAAGGGGAAGGAGGCGACTGAACATTTCCTAATGAAAGACAATACACTACTTAGGGAACAAATTGCATTCCCCCATGAACGCAACATTTTTATTTTAAATCACAATTTTGTATATGGGGAGATGGGAGGAGCTGACCATCTTCCCTAACGGCGAGCTACGTGCGAATCTGGTCTTCTGGCACTATTATTTTTTATTTGGAAGGGAGGGGAGGACTCACTCAAAACGTTTTTATCTGGAATAAAAAATGAATTTTACCTCCAATTTACCCCCACCTTTAGTACACAGACAAATACATTTTTTAGATGTAACTATTAGTATCCAAGAGAATCAAATCTGTATTCAGACTTATTCAAAACCAACAGCCAGCAACAGCTATGTCTCACTGGATAGCTGCCATCTACCAGCTTGGCTAACTAACATTCCAAGGAGCCAGTTCACCAGGTTGAGACGTAGTTGTACATCATTAGACCAGTTTGGGAAGGAGGCAGATTTGTTACAGAATAAAATTTGAGGAAAAGGGATATAAAACAAGTGACCTGGAGAAAATAAAATCAGAACAAGCACAGATAGATAGAAAAACACTTTTACATAAAAATAATAAAAAATAATCATTAGAGAAGAATGAGGAACTGGATTTCGAAATCCCCATCGTTACGAAAAATATAATGAGAGGGAGCTCCTCTTCAAGAAAATAGCGAAACGCCACTAGGATATCTTGAAACAAGATAAAATAATTGGGGGGAAAAAATACCACAATACCCACGCTTCATTTTTAAGAAGGCACAAAATTTGGGAAATTTAATAGCCCCCTCCTCTAAAACAACCAAAAAGAACATGCAGAATCCACATAATACTAAATCCGGGTTTTTTCCCTGCAAAGTCTGTAAAGCTTGCTATATTACAAAACAAACTGGACCAATAAAATCAATAGAGGGTGTACAAAAAAAACACAAACATTTTAAATAGAAGGTCACCTTACATGCCACACAAGTGATGTCATTTATTTCATAAAATGCCACTGTAAAAAACTGTATGTAGGGAGAACTGTACAAATTAGGATAAAGGAACATATTGGCAATTTACATAAAAAAATACGACGGCCACCCACTCTCCCCGTCTTTTTGCAGATAAACACAGAGGGAATTTTGGGGGGGTCCATCTTTGGAGTACTGTAACAAATTAGACCAGACCAGAGGGGTGGCGATTATATTAAATTAATGTCAAGGAATGAAACAAAGTGGATTTACAACTTGGACAGCCTTTCACCAGGGGGACTGAATCAAGAGATTGAATTATTAGCCTTTTCGTAGGATTGTTCAATAAACAGACCCCCTAGTGTATATAAGTGTGGGGCACTAAGTATATTACCATAAGTACCCCCCATCTGGACTATCTCCCCACACTAGTAAACAGATCCAAAAATGGTTGAACTACATGAAGACATGTGGTAGGCAATTAAAGAGTGCCGTGTTTGTGTGAGGGGAGGCGGGGCTTTAATTATTTAAACCTGGCTCTTCTGCCCCCACTTGTCGGTTCTAATGCTTTCGAATCGGCTCGTGGGTTGGTGCTAGAGAAGTGCGTGCGTCACTGGAGAATCGGGTGGTCGGCTGCGTCGGGCTTGTCGCTTCGGTGATTAGGTAGGCAGGGTGGCTGCACACCCGTCTTGCTATGTATAACATGGGGGGCTGCCGAGCGTGCCGCCGGGCCCCAGCCGCGCTGGCGACTGCCCGCACTCCCGATCGCTTCCGGCACCCCGCTCCAGGCACCCCGATCCGCTCCAGGCCCCGCGCCAAGCACCCCCGCTCCCACGTGCAGCGTCCCCCAGGCGGGCACCCCTCATCTGTGGCTCAGCAGCGACGGGTCACACGTCCTTCACATACCCAGAGCAGCGGTCACGCCGGCCGTCGGCTCCTCAGCACAGCTCACTGGCTTGCTGCGCTCCAGCAGGCCCTGGCTTGATAGAGGGCGACACCTACAGGCCCATACTGGTACTGCAGTCCAGGTACAGGGCTCCTTGCTCAGGCACAGTGGCTAGGTACTAAGGCAGGACAAAAAAAAAATATAAAAAATATTATATATTTGGGATATGTTTTAAGGATCAAATATAAAGAGGGCTCCAAAGAGGGGGGCTGGCCACGTCACTTTGCGCACGCAGCCGGGCCGCCCGCAAGCCCATACGGCGAGTCAGGGGGTTGGTTCGGGCGCAGTCGCAATAATCCGGTGGACAGCAAAGGAGCGGTGGCAGGAGTGAAGGGTCACCCAGCCACCGTGCGCTCACTCACATGTCTGTCCTTGTTTATTCAGGTCCACAGGTGGTTGGCTAACTTACGATACTGTGGGGTTTGTGGCTGTCATGGCCGCCAGGTGAGTCAGGGGTGGTGCAGGCGTGGGCCAACCCCCTCTTTTTCTCCTGCATAGGCTTGGGGGGATGGTGGACCATTATGGCCAGGCCTCTGGCGCATCTCTTACAGGGTGGCGCCTACAGTCGTGGCCTTTGGTGGGGGGGAAAGAAGTAAAAAAAAAAAAAATGGTATAGATAGGAATGTTGCTTTGCCAGGTCTGTCACGACTACAGACTCCTTATAAAGCCCTGCCACGACTGCAGGCATCAGTCTGTCACGACTACAGACTCGTTATAAAGTCCTGCCACGACTGCAGGTATCAGTCTGTCACGACTACAGACCCGTTATAAAGCCCTGCCACGACTGCAGGGATCAGTCTGTCACGACTACAGACCCGCTCTAAAGCCCTGCCACGACTGCAGGCACAAATCCGTTACGACTACAGACTCGTTATAAAGCCCTGCCACGACTGCAGGCATTAGTCTGTCACGTCAACAGACTCTTGAGGTAATACTACCACGTCTACAGGCGATGGTCCGTTACCGCTACTCCCGAGGTAGGATCCCCTCACGACTACAGGGGCCAGTCGGTCACATCCACAGACTCGGTCGCACTCCCGTTGACTACAGGCACTGGGTGGGCATCTACAGGTAGTTGCGTCACGTCTACGCACGCGGGTCAGCCACGGCCTGGGGGGTCAGCCTTCACGGTCACAGGTAGGTCCGGTCAGGCCTCAGTCTCCCAGCGGGTTCCAGTCACAATAACCAGCCCCTAGGCGCATAATGCCAGGGAGCTATGCGGCTCCCCACACGGCACACGATTCAAACCGGCGGGGGCCGGGGCTCACGGTAAAGGAAGGGCTCCCTCTGATCCGGTGCACATCGCCAGGGAGCGGTACGAGTGTCCAGCCGACGGTGGGTCGGCCCTGGCTGAGGGGGGGGGGGCTCCCCCGCACTGGTGCACTCTGCCAGGGAGCAGTGTGAGCTCCCCACGCGGCTGGGGGTAAAGGTGCAGGACACAGTTTCCCCGCTCCTCATCTTCAATAAAGTCTGGCACGGGCCGCCGTGCCGTTAGGTAGGCAGGGATCGGGGGAAGGAGTACCAGGCTCGGTCAGGGGGAGCAGATCATAGGCGGTGGCTGGCTTCCTGCTGCCGGCCGTACAGAAGGTTCCAAGGGGGTCATTTAGGCACAGGATGTTAGTTAGTCCGTGCAGGTGACCTGCGTTATACCATGCTCTTCGTGCTCGTACACAGAGCTGTGCCTATACTGGAGCTGCGCAAGTGGTTTATAGTTTAAAAAAAAAAAAAAATTATAAAAAAAAAAAAAAATAATTCAAACCACAATTAGAGTCTTTCACGCATGGCTTATCCGTTTTAGGTGTACACATATGACTCCACCATTAGAGTCTTTCACGTATGGCTTCTCCGTTTTAGGTGTACACATATGACTCCACCATTAGAGTCTCTCATGCATGGCTTCTCCGTTTTAGGTGTACACAAATGACTCCATCATTAGAGTCTCTCACGCATGGCTTCTCCGTTTTAGGTTTACACATATGACTCCGCCATTAGAGTCTCTCACGCATAGCTTCTCCGTTTTAGTTACACATATGACTCCGCCATCTGAGTCTCACGCATGGCTTCTCCGTTTTAGTTTTACACATATGACTCCGCCATTAGAGTCTCTCGCGCATAGCTCCGCCATTAGTCTATCGCGCATGGCTTCTCCGCTTTAGGTTTACACAGATGACTCTGCCATTAGAGTCTCTCACGCACGACTTCTCCGTTTAGGTTTACACATATGACTCCGCCATTAGTCTCTCATGCATGGCTTCTCCATTTAGGTTACACATATGACTCCGCCATTAGAGTCTCTCGCGCATGGCTTCTCATTTTCAGGTTTACACATATGACTCTGCCATTAGAGTCTCACGCATGGCTTCTCCGTTTAACCACTTGCCGCCGCGCTAACGCCGAAAGGCGTCATTGCGGCGGCTCTCCCAGGCTACGCTAACGCCAATAGGCGTCATCTCGCGTGAGCCGAGATTTCCTGTGAACGCGCGCACACAGGCGCGCGCGCTCACAGGAACTGAAGGTAAGCGAGTGGATCTCCAGCCTGCCAGCGGCGATCGCTCGCTGGCAGGCTGGAGATGTGATTTTTTTAACCCCTAACAGGTATATTAGACGCTGTTTTGATAACAGCGTCTAATATACCTGCTACCTGGTCCTCTGGTGGTCCCTTTTGTTTGGATCGACCACCAGAGGACACAGGCAGCTCAGTAAAGTAGCACCAAACACCACTACACTACACCCCCCCCCCTGTCACTTATTAACCCTTTATGAACCACTGATCAGCCCATATAGACTCCCTGATCACCCACCTGTTATTGATCACCCCCCTGTAAGGCTCCATTCAGAGGTCCGTATGATTTTTACGGATCCACGGATACATGGATCGGATCCGCAAAACACATGCGGACGTCTGAATGGAGCCTTACAGGGGGGTGATCAATGACAGAGGAGTGATCACCCATATAGACTCCCTGATCACCCCCTGTCATTGATCACCCCCCTGTAAGGCTCCATTCAGACGTCCGTATGATTTTTACGGATCCACGGATACATGGATCGGATCCGCAAAAAACACATACGGACGTCTGAATGGAGCCTTACAGGGGGGTGATCAATGACAAGGGAGTGATCACGCATATAGACTTCCTGATCACCCCCCTGTCATAAGGCTCCATTCAGACGCCCGTATGTGTTTTACGGATCCACGCATCCATGGATCGGATCCGTAAAACGCATACGGACGTCTGAATGGAGCCTTACAGGGGGGTGATCACCCCATATACACTCCCTGATCACCCCCCTGTCATTGATCGCCCCCCTGTAAGGCTCCATTCAGAATTTTTTTTGGCCCAAGTTAGCGGAAATATATATATATATTTTTTCTTACAAAGTCTCATATTCTACTAACTTGTGTCAAAAAATAAAATCTCACATGAACTCACCATACCCCTCACGGAATCCAAATGCGTAACATTTTTTAGACATGTATATTCCAGACTTCTTCTCACTCTTTAGGGCCCCTAAAATGCCAGGGCAGTATAAATACCCCACATGTGACCCCATTTCGGAAAGAAGACACCCCAAGGTATTCCGTGAGGGGCATATTGAGTCCATGAAAGATTGACATTTTTGTCCCAAGTTAGCGGAAAGGGAGACTTTGTGAGAAAAAAAAAAAAAATTCCGCTAACTTGTGCCCAAAAAAAAAATTTCTATGAACTCGCCATGCCCCTCATTAAATACCTTGGGGTGTCTTCTTTCCAAAATGGGGTCACATGTGGGGTATTTATACTGCCCTGGCATTTTAGGGGCCCGAAACCGTGAGAAGAAGTCTGGGATCCAAATGTCTAAAAATGCCCCCCTAAAAGGAATTTGGGCCCCTTTGCGCATCTAGGCTGCAAAAAAGTGTCACACATCTGGTATCGCCGTACTCAGGAGAAGTTGGGGAATGTGTTTTGGGTGTCATTTTACATATACCCATGCTGGGTGAGATAAATATCTTGGTCAAATGCCAACTTTGTATAAAAAAAATGGGAAAAGTTGTCTTTTGCAGAGATATTTCTCTCACCCAGCATGGGTATATGTAAAATGACACCCCAAAACACATTCCCCAACTTCTCCTGAGTACGGCGATACCAGATGTGTGTCACTTTTTTGCCGCCTAGGTGGGCAAAGGGGCACACATTCCAAAGAGCACCTTTCGGATTTCACAGGTCATTTTTTACACATTTTGATTTCAAACTACTTACCACACATTAGGGCCCCTAGAATGCCAGGGCAGTATAACTACCCCACAAGTGACCCCATTTTGGAAAGAAGACACCCCAAGGTATTCCGTGAGGGGCATGGCGAGTTCCTAGAATTTTTAATTTTTTGGCACAAGTTAGCGGAAAATGATATTTTTTATTTGTTTTCTTACAAAGTCTCATATTCCACTGAGACTTTGTAAGAAAACAAATAAAAAAATATCATTTTCCGCTAACTTGTGACAAAAAATAAAAAGTTCTATGAACTCACTATGCCCATCAGCAAATACCTTAGGGTGTCTACTTTCCAAAATGGGGTCATTTGTGGGGGTTTTCTACTGTCTGGGCATTGTAGAACCTCAGGAAACATGACAGGTGCTCAGAAAGTCAGAGCTGCTTCAAAAAGCGGAAATTCACATTTTTGTACCATAGTTTGTAAACGCTATAACTTTTACCCAAACCTTTTTTTTTTGACCCAAACATTTTTTTTAAATCAAAGACATGTAGAACAATAAATTTAGCGAAAAATTTATATATGGATGTCGTTTTTTTTGCAAAATTTTACAACTGAAAGTGAAAAATGTCATTTTTTTGCAAAAAAAAATCGTTAAATTTCGATTAATAACAAAAAAAGTAAAAATGTCAGCAGCAATGAAATACCACCAAATGAAAGCTCTATTAATGAGAAGAAAAGGAGGTAAAATTAATTTGGGTGGTAAGTTGCGTGACCGAGCAATAAACTGCTAAAGTTGTGGAGTGCCGATTTGTAAAAAAGGGCCTGGTCACTAGGGGGGTATAAACCTGTGGTCCTTAAGTGGTTAAAAAAAATAAAAAATTTCCACTTTTTCTTTCAGGTTTGTCCAGGGGCAGATCGGTTGCCAATACCAATTCCTCACCAGGCCCAGCTGCGCTGGGACTAGTCTCTCATCTCACCATATCTAACAGACTGATGGCCAATTCCTTGGCCAGTAATACCCTGAGGGCTTACAAGACAGCTTGGCGCCTGTTTCAGAAATATGAACAACTACCCGGCTGCTGGCCGGGGGGACTATCACTCACCTATTGGGCTCCGTTGGGTTTTTTGCCACTCTCAATTAAACCTGTCCTATAGCACTGTTAACTATACCTGGCAGGTATTCAGCACATTCGGGTTTAGTTAACAGGTTCAGGGGTCGATCCTCTCTCGATCACAGGACATTCCTTCCACAGGGGCGCAGCAGCTGCGGCGTCCATGCATAAGGTACCAGTACATGTAATCAAACGGTTGGGTCGTTGGAGTTCCGCGTGTTCCATGCGTTATATCCCGGATCCTTAATACAAAATGTCACTGGCTTTCCGAGTTTTGGTTTTGTAGTTTCTGTTATCAAAGTCTTTCAAAACTCCTATGCATGGTTCTTTTGGCCCCTTTAGGCTACCCTTCGATAAGTAGTTCCGGCATAACTCTGCTGCTTCTAGGTAGGGGGGGAATATAGGCTTAGGTAGGGGACCCTCTCGTAATGAGCCGATCCGAGCACAAATGGTAATCTGCGAGTGAGAGAAAGATTGGAGGACTGGTAACCATGGGAATGAACACCTATTTATTGCCACCGAGAAGAAGCCACAGCCATCCCCGATCGGCGTTGGGGGTTTTGTGGTCCAAGGATGCATCCGTCCTTCGTGTGACATCACACAGAATCACCGCTCCCTAAGATAACCAAGGAGGTTTCCCTCGCATGCACGTGTCACCGGCCGGGACCATGCGCGCTGGCAGAGGAGACTGAAGATTTCCACACTACAGCAGAAACCACTACAAACACCAACGAGGATCCCGTACTCCAGTCCAGCATAAGCCAGTAGCCGTAACTGCATCACTGATTGTAAACTGATTGCGATCTGTTTGCTGAACGAACAAGCTACTATAGTACACAGAGTTAGAAAGCAGCGGCAAGTACTTACTCACAGCTTGCAAACATACTGGACATAGCGATAGGTACGGGACTCATAGTCTAACACTATAAAGTCAGCGCGGCTCTATCTCTCCACTTTGTTTACAGGCGCAAAACTTGGCAAACCTATGCCAAGCTCAGCTTCCGCTAGCTCTGTATGAGTAGCTCCCATATTGTGTTTTTTCTCCACAAGGCCAGCACACAAAACCACAACCATGTGCAAGATCTGCAGAATTAAAATAAGCCGTGAGCGTTAGTTAGCAGGGCTCTATTGCAGCACGCAACGCGGTATCACTGGATCCTTTGGGAAAAAAGAACTGGCCAGCATTCTTAATCAGAACAAGTCTGTCCTCATTCTCCTGGTATTCATGGCAGAAAGCCAGCATCCTCAAGCAATACAGTGTCCTTGTCATCATTATTGGCTTCTTCTTCTGCTCAGATTACTTCTCCTCCTTGTCCTCTGCTCCATCATGAGACATCCATAACTGCATGTGTGGCCATGAGAAAACTATTCTAGACCAACAATTACTTTGTCTACATGCTGAACCCCCACCTAGCAAAGTTACTTGTGGTGCAGTTGCTTCCGAACCATTTAATAGCGTCTGCTGCCTTTATGAAGCTGATGGTGTCTGCTAGTCGGCATTATTTCCCCAAAAAAGCCATTTCTGCCTTGTACTCTGATGTGGTAGAGAACATGGGCCACTCCGTGCGATTGTGGGTATGCGGCATGTTGCACGCCATGGTGGACACCTGAAGCAGCTCTTACAGGCAGGAACACTACATTTACAGCCAACTGGGTCAATGTTTATTGTGGCAGTGAGGCAACACTCCAGCAAGAAGGTAAGGTCATTTTGACCACTCCATGATTGTATCGACCTGGCTCCCACAGCAGACACTTATCTGCCTCTTCCTTCTCCATGAACACATTCCAGTCCCCAACAGCAGCAGGACACAGCATTGCTCCCAATCCCCCTCCTTAATATCATATAGGTCAAGAGTTGCCATGCATTGTTGGAGGTGATCAGCCTGGGTTAAAGTAGCCACACAGCTAAGAAGTTGCTAAAGTATATAAAGCAGCAAATATCCCACTGGCTGTAACCCCACTGACTCCAACTGGGCAAGGTGGTCAGCAACAATGGGCGCAGCATTGTGGCCACGCTGAACCTGGGGCAAACAACACATGCTTCCTGCATGGTGCATGTCATTAATCTAGTCGTGCAACACTTTTTAAAAAAGTACACTGGCCTGTGCAAGGTTCTGGCAATGTCCAGGAAACTGTCCTCATATTTCAGCCATTATGTGGTGAGCAATACTCTCCTGGACTGGACAAAATGGTCTGCCATTACACCACTTAATCTGCAGCGGTCAAACTCACTGGAATTCAACATTGCGCGTTAGAGCGCTTGTAAGAGCAGCGGAAAGCCATGAATGATGTTGTCATGCACCAGACCGCCTCAGCAGGGAGCATGTGTTGTTTCAAGGTCAGGCAATGGCAGCTCATTGAGATGCCTGTCAGGTGCTGAAGCCCTTAGAAAAGGCCACAAACTTAGTCAGTAGGAATGTGTGTGGCACGGACGATTTATCTTAGAACAGATGCTGATGCTTATTCAACTGGCGATGTTTGCGGAAGATGAACAGCTAACGTATCTTGCTGTCTGCCGCGTAAGCAGCTGGGCACCCACAAGATAAAACTCCCATGGAGGAGGAGGATGAGAAGCTTCCACTGGAAGAGGAGGGGGAGTTGAAGGATGATGATGATGAATGACACCTGCCACATCTTAGTGAGGGGCATAGATGAAAATAACTGGTTCCTCAGGCACACGGGTGAGAATGGCAACCTGTATACTTGCTTGCTTACGCACTGACAGACGTATCATTTACATCAAGCAGTCTGATAATTATTGGAAAGCCATGCTTTTAGACTCTTGCTATCAAAGCAAAAAAGGTATGCTAAATTACATTATTACCAGGATTTTTGGCACCGCATGGGGCATGGTGACACCCAAACTGACCAAGTTGTCCTCCCCAAGTGTCCAAAATATCACTTTTGTCAAAATGAATCAAGCCTGGATTTGGTAAGATTTTCAAACTCCACTAGCTGAGGCCCATGAATGGATCTGGCCTTGCTGACAGTGCCCCATCTTGCCACTGTTGCTGTCTACCTGCCTGTGTATCATCATGTTCTGTATGGTTGCTGCTGCCATCATGCCACTGCAGCTATCATGCCGCTAATGCTATCTGCCGACACATTGCATATGGCTGCTGCTGCCACCACCGCTGCTAATCTCCTACTCACATCACTATTAATGCTATGCATCTGCCTCTACTAATGCTACAATTACTACTACTAACCATAGACAGCTTATCTATTGTATTGTATGTTCCATGATATGCTGCTTCTACTGTTGCTACTATTGAGGCCCTTTCCACATCCAGACTGTGCTGCAGCTTCTCCCAATTTAGCCCCATGCACACGGCCGTGTTTCACAGCCGTGTGCGGGCCGTGGAACCGCGGCCTGGATCCCTCCTGAGAGCAGGAGCGCACGCCGTCACTGGTTGCTATGACGCCGTGCGCTCCCTGCTGCCGGCACAGTACAGTAATACACTGGTATAGACCATACCAGTGTATTACTGTATTGCGGCGGCAGCAGGGAGCGCACGGCGTCATAGCAACCAGTGACGCCGTGCGCTCCTGCTCTCAGGAGGGATCCAGGCCGCGGTTCCACGGCCCGCACACGGCTGTGAAACACGGCCGTGTGCATGGGGCCTTAGGCCCCTTTCACACGGGCGAGTTTTCCGTGCGGGTGTGATCCGTGCGGCGAACGTATGGCACCCGCACTAAATCCTGACCCATTCATTTCTATGGGGCTGTGCACATGAGCGATGTTTTTAACGCATCACTTGTGCGTTCAGTTGAAATCGCAGCATGCTCTATATTTTCCGATTTTGACGTGACGCAGGCCCCATAGAAGTGAATGGGGTGTGTGAAAATCGGATGGCATCCGCAAGCAAGTACGGATGCCGTGCGATTTGCACGCATGGTTGCTAGGAGACCATCGGGATGGAGACCCGATCATTATTATTTTCCCTTATAACATGGTTATAAGGGAAAATAATAGCATTCTGAATACAGAATGCATAGTAAACCAGCACTAGAGGGGTTAAAAAAAAATAAAAAAAAATAAAAAAAAATTTAACTCACCTTAGTCCACTTGCTCGCGAAGCACGGCATCTCCTTGTGTCTCCGCTGCTGATGAACAGGACCTGGGGTGAGCTACTCCATTAAATAGAGCTTAAGGACCTTCGATGACGTCACTCCAGTCATCACATGATCTTTTACCATGGTGAATCACCATGGTAAAAGATCATGTGACGTACCATGTGATGACCGGAGTGACGTCATCAAAGGTCCTTAACCTGTATTTAATGGAGCAGCTCACCCCAGGTCCTGTTCATCAGCAGCGGAGACACAAGGAGATGCCGGGCTTCGCGAGCAAGTGGACTAAGGTGAGTTAAAAAAGTTTTTTATTTTTTTTTAACCCCTCTAGCGCTGGTTTACTATGCATTCTGTATTCAGAATGCTATTATTTTCCCTTATAACCATGTTATAAGGGAAAATAATACAATCTTCAGAACATCAATCCCAAGCCCGAACTTCTATGAAGAAGTTCGGGTTTGGGTACCAAACATGCGCGATTTTTCTCACGCGAGTGCAACGCATGACAATGTTTTGCACTTGCGCAGAAAAAATCGCGCATTTTCCCGCAACGCACCCGGCTCTTATCCGGGCAAAAAAAATGATGCCCGTGTGAAAGAGGCCTTATAGGGAGAACTTTTCTAGCCTTGTTCAGAAGGAGCTACTTTTTATTCTGACCATTAACACTTGTGCGTGCATTCTGCCCCCGTTAAGCCACTTTTTCTTATGACACTTTGCGCATCATATGGGCAGGCATTCTGACCCCGTCAAGGCATAGTTTTTGGACCCTTTTTTTTATCCCATAATATTGTGTGTGTTTAAACACCACCTGCCCCCAATCTCAATACCGAAAAAAAAAAAAAAAAAGCATCAGTTTTGTCCTAATGCATTCTGAATGGAAAGCAACCCGTTCAGTATGCATCAGGATGTCTTCCGTTCCTTGTACGGTATTTGACCGGACAAAATATTTTCCAGCCAAAATCCATAGAGATGTATTAATGCCGGATCCGGTTTTCCAGTCTGTGCCTGCGCAAGTGTCCGATTTTCCAGTTTGTGCATGCGCCGGGATATAGGAGGAGCTACTTTCGCTTTTGATCTTTGAAAAAAATAATTATTCCGCATGACTGGATCCGTCTAATCGTTACGGAAAAAAGCGATATTCGTTTACATACGGTTTGCCGGATCCAGCAGGCAGTTCCCTTGCCGGAACTGCCTGCCGGATCCTCACAACGCTAGTGTGAAAGTACCCTTAGACAATCTTATTTTTTTAGTCGCATTTACTATTGAAATTGCACCTGCTTTAGAGGCTTTTGTACCTCGTTCGCCCATTTTGAATTTTTAGACTAATTCAGAAGTTTTCTAATTTCTACTCTACTCCAGGGCTGACGTACCTTCTTGATCTGTTTCAGTGGAAAAATGCAACTTTGTTTTGCATTAAAAGTCACACTTTCTAGTGTAATTAAATTAGACCAGTCTAAGTGAATATGAACCACCTGAGGTCAGACTCATAAAAATACACCTAGTCTAATTCATCATTTATATAAATACTCAGCAAAAGAAAGACAGCCGAATGAAAAACGCCTGTCTAATTTTATGGTGAAAAACAGAAAAACAGGGGAGCTTGCTAAATTTGCCCCCCCCTCCCCGCTGTTAATTAACGCTGTCAAACATGTGTTTACCCAATGTCACAATGACAAATTATTTGCTATTGTCATTGCTTTCAAGAGCTTAGCGAGGTTGTTATAGACCAATTTCCAGTGCAGTCGGAGCCACTTTGGTTCAGGTAGAATCGATTTGGGTCTGAACCAAACTTTTTCAAAAAGTTAGGTTAGTACATAAAATGAGAATGTTTTGATTGGGGGAAATGTGTGTATGTGGGTAAAGTCTCATTCACACGTCAGTGTTTCACGGAAGTGTGCTGTATGTGTTCTCCACGGACAGCACACGTCCCCATTCATTTTAGGCTACATGCACACAAACGTATTTTGTTTCAGTGTCCGCTCCGTTTTTTTTTGCGGCCCTGTTTTGATTGACAGGGCCAGGCCAGCGTTGCCGGCTTTCTCACTGCACCTGCGCCGAATACTGAACGGGATGGCGCAGGCGCAAGATTTACACGGCAGACGGGGCCAGCAGGAGAACCAACGCTGGCCTGGCCCTGTCAATCAAGACAGAAGGGCGTGGAAATGAGGTGGGCGAACGGAGCCTCCAGGAGCCTGCTCCTAGAGGCTCATTTGCATATAATAAAAGTTAAAATTAGACGAAAACGGGGGCATACTTAAATAAAAGAAATGCAGAGTTAATTTCAGGTAACATTTTCACATCTATAATGACAGCCTGCTTAATAGCGAAAATTGGGGTAACAGAAACCCTTTAAGTAACTGGTTCAGTCATATAAAACAGCTGCTGCCAAGGCCAATAAGATAATGGGTTGCATCAAAAAAGGGCATAGATGCCCGTGATGAGAACATATGTAACAGCCCAGAGTGGCATTACCACTTCTGCACCCCGCTACTGTCTTTGATGTATGTCAAGTACCTAATTTGTATTCAGCCCTATCCTTTTATGATGGCAGGAGCAGCCACTCCTGTAAAACAGAAAGTCACAGCCGCGATGACCAGCTCTACAACCAGGTCACTACCACAGTCGGCCACAGAAGATCTACTACAGCTGCAAGACTCGACTACAGAAGGCAGGAAAAACCTCTGATGGAGTTCAGCAGCAGCAGTAGCGAGGAGGATTTGAAGTCCTTCCTCTGAAGAGCTTCTCTTCATAATCTTCTTCCTCTGAAGAAAGAACCAAAGACTTCTGGGAGCCACGGCGTGAACTACTCCTGAAGGGTGAGGGCCTGTTGGCATTGTTTTATGTTTCAGGTTGCCCCCGTTGTGTTCTCATCTGGTTGGTCACGTTTAGTCAGGACTCCCCCCGACTGTGACTTACACCATCTTCAGTCAACAACCTTCAAGTTGCATATGGTTACGCATAGATCCTCCCCCCCCCCCCCCTTCTCAGATTATTTGGGAGCCCCCTTTTGCTAAAAAGTTTCTCATTGTCCTGTGTTGCTATTTAAACATTTTACCCAAATGCTGCATTTTGTCGAATTTTCAATGATATGCCACGCCGCGATGCCGCACCACGGGTGTGTCAGCTGAGAGGGAGGAGGGGCTGGGGTCCAGCATCTGCTTTTATATTGACAGCGGGGCCTGGGCAGTGACTATTCTACAACATGGGCCCACTCACTGTATATAAATCGTATCTGTAATTGTTTATTGTTATGTATATAATCGGGTAATCAGCGCCTGTATACTTACAAGTGCTCGGTAGCAGAGAGGAGGGAGGAGGCAGGCGCGGGCCCCGCTGTGATTATAAAAGCAGATGCGACCCCCACCCCCCTGGGGGTCATTCACACTAGAGGGACACTGTTATGGAGAGGATCTGCGGATGACACATAGCATAAGATGCTATATATGTGTCACCCACAGACCCCCCATAACAGCGCGCCACCCACAGACCCCCCATAACAGCGCGCCACCCACAGATCCCCCATAACAGCGCGCCACCCACAGATCCCCCATAACAGCGCGCCACCCACAGATCCCCCATAACAGCGCGCCACCCACAGATCCCCCATAATAGTGTCATCCACAGACCACCATTAGTTCAAAACCCACCAAAAGCACACCTTTTGGTTCAAAATATTTTTTTTCTTATTTTCCGCCTTAAAAACCTAGGTGCGTCTTATGGGCCGGTGCGTCTTATAGGGAGAAAAATACGGTAAGTAAGGGGGAATGTAACGCCCCAGAGTTGCATTACCACTTCTGCACCCCGCAACTATCTTTATTGGTTAACCTCATATCATAATGTGTATTTATATCAGGTCCTAAACACTGTGCATTTCTAATGTTGGCAACTGTTCTTGTTCATGTAATTTACCTGGTTCACCAGAAGGTGGCAGCAAGCATGGCAGAGCTACATTTAGAGAGAATGGAACCCTTCTTTCCATTCTCTCTCTTTCATGAAGGGTGGAGACTAGTTAGTTAGAAGTCAGTTCAGCTTACCCCCTCCTAGGGGTTAGGTGTGCAGCAGGTGCGCGTCCCTGTTGGACGTGCCTTGCCTAAGTCAGCCAGAGCACCTTCAGCTTTGCTGGATGTGGAGGCCACAGCTTGGAGCTTCTGAAGCCAGGAGGACAAGCTCCCTGGATTAAGCTAGAGTCATACTACCAGAGAGAAGTTGCAGCATACAGCAAAAGCAAAGTTGTACAGAAAGCTTGTCAGCACAGCAGAGTTAGGGTCTATTCACACGTCCGTTGTTTCTTTCCTGATCTGTTCCGTTTTGTGCTGTCTGATTATTTTCAGGACCCATTGAAAATGAATGGGTCCAGATCTGGTCCAGATCTGTTCAGCAAAAAACGGAACAGATCAGGAAAGAAACAACGGACGTGTGAATGGACCCTTAGAGAGCAACAGATGTAGAAGAGGCGAGTGTGTTCGCCTGCCAGAGTTAATGCTAAAGCCTGCTGGGAACCAAGACAAAGCTTGAAACTGTTGGAGAAACGTTTATGCAAAGTAAAGCTGTTATTGAACTTCATCACAAGGTCTAAACTCAATTTATTTCATTATCCCCTTCATCAATAACTTCTCTTTCATTTCTTCGGGGCCAACGCCTGGGGTCCAGCGTATCCAGGTAGGAGCACTGTGACACGTGCACCAACATTAAGGGACATTTAGTCCACCCTACACAACTCTGGCATTCCTACACCTGGGTACCATCCACAGTATCACTAAAAGGGGCCCTGTGCCCTTGTTGCTTCATTGCAACTGGCATCACAAAACAAGTACTAGTACTCTTAAAGGGCCCGGGGGGAGGCGCCCGCTGCACATAGTCCTGCCACTTAAGAAAAATAAAAATCACTAGTCAGACCACACATGGAGTACTATGTATAGTTTGGGGCTCCTGTGAACAGGGCAGATATAGCAAAGCTAGAGAGGGTTCAGAGGAAGGTATCTAAAGTAATAACTGGAATGGGGGGGGGGGGGGGACTACAGTACCCAGAAAGATTATCAAAATTAAGGTTATTCACTTTATTAGATCTCCCCCTCAGTCGTCTTTTTTCTAACTATGTATAAATATATCAGGAGTCAGTACAGAGATCTCCCCCATCATCTATTTATCCCCAGGACTGACTGACGAGGGGACATCCTCTGCTTCTGGAGGAAAAAGGATTCTTTACGGTAAGGCCTCATGCACACGGCCGTTGTGCGGCCGTTCCATGCATTGGGGGACCACTATTGCAGTCCCTAATGCAAGGGCAACATCCGCGCAGTGGGCCGGACCCATTCAACTTGAATGGGTCCATGGTATGTCTGCACCGCAAAAAAATAGGATATTTTTTTGCAATACCGAACCACAGAAATAAACACCACGGAAGCACTCAGTTCCGCATCTCCGGAATTGCGGACCCCTTCACTTGAATGGGTCTGAATCAGTGACGCGGGGTGCACACAGCCAGCGGCCGTGGATTGCCGACCCGCCATTTGGCAGCCACAATATGGCCACGGCCGTGTGCATGAGGCCTAAGAGCAGTGAGACTATGGAACTCTCTGCCTGAGGAGGTGGTGATGGTGAGTACAATAAAGGAATTCAAGAGGGGCCTGGATGTATTTCTGGAGTGTAATAATATTACAGGCTATAGCTACTAGAGAGGGGTCGTTGATCCAGGGAGTTATTCTGATTGCCTGATTGGAGTCGGGAAGGAATTTTTTCCCCCTAAAATGAGGAAAACTGGCTTGTAGCTCATGAGGATTTTTTTTTTTTCCTTTCTCTGGATCAACTTGCAGGATAACAGGCTGAACTGGATGGATGTCTTTTATTCAGCCTTAAAAACCTATTGGGGTCATTTATTAAGACCTCTGTTTTAGATGCCGATCTTAACCCTTTCGTGACCGGGCCCAAAAAAGGCCTAAATGTCCAGGCAACTTTTTGTGATTTTGTGCATGTGATGGTTTAGTGACCCTAGCTTTTGTATATATTTGACTATCAAAATAAAAAAATTAAATTTTTTTTACTTGACACTTTATTAGAATGTTTTGGGAGATTCTTTTCTTTTTTAGGTTTAAAGCCTCATGCACACGTCCGTGGAACACGGACCGTGTGATACCGGCCTGGATTTCTTCTGAGTGCAGGAGCGCACGGCGTCCGTGTTCCACGGACGTGTGCATGAGGCTTAATTTGGAGGAAAACCGCTATTATTAAAAACCAAGTAATTTTTTTCAATTATGGGTTTTTATGTCTTAACCACTGCATTAATAAATGGTAATAAACCGCTCCTGTCTTCTCCTCAGGGTCCTCGCTGTGTCTCACAGCTGGGAACCAACCTTCTCCTGCTAGATTGCAGGAGCTTCAATGCCAGCGCTAATCAGCGCTGGGATTAAAGCGCTGCCTGAACGTTTATATGGGTGCTTTCTGCATGGGGCATGTGCAGATAGGACGTTTATACCCAGTGGGCAGTCGGGAAAGGGTTAAGTGGTGCTTGATATGCCTAAGTTATGTAAAGGTACCAGCGGAAAAGTCGCAGGTTCAGCAGCAAATCCCCTTTGCAACCAAATCTGAGACAAAAGTATGCCAAATAGTGGCGTACTTCAGATGATAAATGACCCCCTATGTTACTATGATAAAACTTATCCACATAATAGTCTGTTAGGCTGCCTGTACGGCTCTGCTTGTCAGCTAGCAGCATATACAGGCCTAGCCCAGCAAGTGCAGGTGCAGCCAGGCAATTAGCAGTGAGCTGCTTGAAGATATCGCTGCTGGTTGCTCACTCTACAGCAGGCATCCTCAAACTGCGGCCCTCCAGCTGTTGTAAAACTACAACTCCCACAATGCCCTGCTGTAGGCTGATACCTGTAGGCTGTTTGGGCATGCTGGGAGTTGTAGTTCTGCAACAGCTGGAGGGCCACAGTTTGAGGATGCCTGCTCTACAGGCAGGCTAAGGGCACATGCACATGGTCGTTGCCATTTTTTGGGGTCCACAAATTGCAGATCCGCAAAAAAACAGATACTGGCCATGTGTGTTTAGCACTTTGCGTAACGGAACATACTGCCACCTATAGAACTGCTCCATCCTTATCCATAAAATGCGGAACAGACATAAGGATGCGGACAGCACACTGGTGTGCTGTCCACATCTTTTGCGGCCCCATTAAAGTAAATGGTTCCACATCCGACTCACATAAAATGCGTATAGGATGCACACCAAAAAAATACGTTTGTGTGACAAGTCCCAAAAGCCCGAATGATTGAGCTGGGACAGAAACGGAACATTCAGGCAATTCCCAGTATTGCACGACTGGACTTACTGAAAAAGGCATGGGTTGCAAACAGTCAAGTATAGTTGGGGCGCGAGTAGAAGAAACGGGCCCATAGTGACATTGTTACGTAGAATAAATTATTTAAAACTAAAAATAACGCCATTTATGTTTACCAGCTATTGCTGGTCATTTTCGCAGTGGTTTTTTGTCTCCATCTGGTGGTAAGATACAAAATTTGTTCACAAGATCTTTTATTGATTTTCTTTACTATTTGGAACTCTTAGTTATATTTACTACACCATGTATCTATACCCAAACCTATGTACAAATAGTCACAACATTCAAAAACAGTATAATAACCCCTTAAGTACCAAACCAATTTTCAGTTTTGCATTTTCGTTTTTCCCTCTCCACGTTTCACTAGCCACAACTTTTTTTTTACATTTTTTGTTCATATAGCCATATGAGAGCTTGTTGTTTTTTTTTTTTTTGGGGGGGGGGGGGGTTTACTTTATTTTAATGTATTTTTTAATGGCACCATTTAATTTACAATGTTTGTTATTGGAAAATAGGGGGGGTTGGAATTGTGGGGTGAAACTGAAAAAAATATAAATAATTCCACAAAGGTTTTCTGGGTATTGATATTATGGTGTTTACTGCGCGCTAAAAATTACATGACGTCCTTATTCTGCTGCTCAATGCGATTACGGCAATACCAAGCTATTAGGGGCCGGCCATTCCATTCCGCAAAATGTGGAATGCACACAGCAGGTATCCGTATTTTGTGGATCAGCAATTTGCAACAGCCAATAGTTGTGTGCATTAGCAAAGGGCCCCTGTGCAAAGGATGTACCTGCCCCCCCCCTCCAAACCACACTTACAAATATAAACATCTTGTGAATATCTTTACAATATGTATATATATTATTTTTATACTAGGTCACGCCTAGTCCCCTTAATGCCCCCACATACAAAAAGGGGAAAAACTACTATGTACTGGCACAAAGGGGGGAAAATTACTGCCAGTACATAGTAGTTATGTCCAGATATGTGCCCCCTCACAGTAGTAATAGTTAGATATGTGCCCCCTTCACAGGAAGTAAAAAATATATATACTTACCTAGTTCCTCATGATCACAGTTCAGCCGCCGGCGCTCCACAGCAGATGCTGGTTGGTGTAGGAGGAGCACAGCAGATTACCAGCCGCACGGCTTCTCGTCCTACACAGACCAGCAGTGTGATGTGTGACACTACATCCTGCTACTCAGGGGCGTAACTAGAACTGACTGGGCCCCACAGCAAAAATAATTATTGGCCCCCCCCATAAATATGGAAATGTGAACAAGGCCTAAGATCTCATCCTCTATCCACAAGATAGAGGATAAGTATCTGATTGGTGGGGAAATCAGAATGAGATCACAAGAATGAGGTGTTGGAATCCCTGGAGTGAATGGAACGGCGGTCACACAAGCGCCATCTGCTCCATTCAACTACATGGGATTGCAGGTGGCAGGTCAGCGCTGTACACTTCCCACACAGATGAATGGAGCGGTAGCGTGCAGGTTACTGCCATTCCATTCAGGTCTCATTCACACGACCGTTGTGTGGGTCCACATCCGAACCGCCGTTTTGGCGGCTCGGATGCGGACCCATTCACTTCAATTGGGCCACAAAAGATGTGGACAGCACTCCATGTGCTGTCCGCATCTGTGGCTCCATTCTGCGGCCCTGTTAAAAAAAATATATAACAGGTCCTATTCCTGTCCACGATTTGCGGACAAGAATAGGCATTTATACTGCCGGCGCCCGTTCTGTAAATTGCGTAAGGCAACACGGGCGGCTTCCGTTCTTGCGGATCCGCGGTTTACACGGGGCCTCACCCTGAGGACTTCACCTTCCTAGCAGTCGGAACTCGACTGACCAGATACCTTTCCTCTATCCTGTGGATGGTGGATACTTATGACAACCCCTTACTGTACAGAAAGAAACAATACTGGAATACATTATGCGGCACACTCATATATACTGTATATATAGACATTTCATATCTCTCTATAGCCACACCATTGTATATACAAACATTTACACGTATATTCTCACACACTGTATACATACATTTACACCTACCCTTTCTCTGCAGTCTGTGAAGATATAGACAGGCTCAGACAGCGCTGTCTCTGCAGCCTCCCCCTCCTGTTAGTCCCGACTGCCAACCTGAGCTGTGTTCTATTATCACCAGCAGGAAGATGGATTGTTCTATCGTTCTGTAGGGGGGTGGGCAGAAGCTGGCTAGCTGCTACCAGCTAAGCAAGTGACTAATGCTGGTGGATTTTAAATAAAGCCTGCACTCCTCTGACTGGTGAGAGGGAACTCCAGTTCTGATTCTCTCTTCAACAGTATGCATGGCTATTGTGTCCTAAAGGAGAAACCCTCTCCCCTCCATGGACCAGCCCAGCCTCAATGCTTAGGTAGAGTCTTAGCCAGGCTTCGTCTAAGGGGCGGGGCTACCAGTGGAGCTCAAGATGCATTGAAGGACTGCACGCTCTAGGGGGGAGGGGCCATGAGAGGAGCAAATCACATGACAGGCAGTTCTTCCAGATCTATTACTGCTGTTACTGTATCTAGTACTGCTCAGGGCCCCTAAGCAGCTGCTTCCCTGGTAGCTACGCTACTGCTGTGGAGCCAGGGCCGTATTTAGATTTTATGCTGCCCTAGGCACTTTAGTGCTCGCTTCCTCTTTCCAATGAAGTCCATACTTTTTAGATAGCTGATGGAAAGATGCTCCCTAGGCCTTCAGCTATCTCTCAGGACTGCCTCATGCACTTGGACAATTAAAGGGCTGACCTGTTACATGTGTGCTTGGCAGCTGAAGGCATCTGTGTTGGTCCCATGTTCTTATGTGCCTGCATTGGTGAGAAAAATGATGTTTTATTATATACAAACGGGGGCGTTACCATTACACCTAGAGACTCCACTCTCTCTGTAACTGCTGCGCCCTCTGCACTTTAACATGGTCCAGTGTGATGCAATTTTCACTGCCAATCCCTGTCAGACAGGGAATGGCAGTTGCAGAGACAGCAGAGCCTCTAGGTGTAATGGTAACGCCCCTGTTGCTCCTAGAGGATCATTTGCATATATTTTTTCTCAATAATGCTGGCATATATGAACATGGGACTAACACAGACCGGCACTGATGGGTGGCTTTAGCTCTGCCCTAGCCATTTTACAGGCTAGGGCACAGCTAAAGCATGTCTATTAGTGCCAATGACATCACCGGGCTTACTTCTAGGTGAAAGCCTCCCCAAAATAGTATCCCCAGTGGTAATAAGGCTCCCTACAGTGCCCTCAGTACTAATTAGGCTACAGCATCCCACTAGCTTATGTGGGAACTGCAAAAGCTTTTGTTATCATCTGTATATCATGCTGTATTGTGTCATCCTGTGATATTCCTATTTACCAGGCTGTCAGGTGCACTACATACATCCACCACTAGATGGAAGTAGCACCCCAGTATAAATAGTGTAGGTCAGGCCGAGTTAGGGGAGATTGTGGGTTCTCTCTAAGGGTACTTTCACACTTGCGTTGTTTGATTCCGGCAAACGTATGTCATTTTTTCTGACTGTTCAGGCATTTTCCAGACTGATCAGGATCATGATCAGTCTGAAAAATGCCTAATCAGTCAGAAAAATGCATTGCAATACCAGATACGTTTTTCCGGTGTCATCAGGCAAAACAGAGCCGGTATTTCTTTTTTTCAAATTTTTAAAGGTCTGCGCATTCCGGTATTTTGAATGCTGGATCCGGCACTAATACATTCCTATAGAAAAAAATGCCGAATCATTCAGGCAAGTCTTCAGTTTTTTTCGCCATAGATAAGCTACGGTTTTCTCTTTTGCCTGATCAGTCAAAATGACTGAGCCGAAGACATCCTGATGCATCTTGAACGGATTACTCTCCATTCAGAATGCATAGGGATAAAACTGATCAGTTCTTTTCCGGTATAGAGCCCCTGTGACGGAACTCTATGCCGGAAAAGAAAAACGCTAATGTGAAAGTAGCCTAAGGAGATGGAGTGAGGAGCTACAGGGGGAAGGAGAGGTTTCCTCTCCTCCCAGCTCTCTGGAGCTTCATGGCCCAGAGAAGCCATCATACATCTTAGGATCTAAGGGCTCTTTCACACTTGCGTTCTTTTCTTCCGGCATAGAGTTCCGTCGTCGGGGCTCTATGCCAGAAGAATCCTGATCAGTTTTATCCTAATGCATTCTGAATGGAGTGAAATCCATTCAGGATGCATCAGGATGTCTTCAGTTCCGGAACAGAACGTTTTTTGGCCGGAGAAAATACCGCAGCATGCTGCGCTTTTTGCTCCGGCCAAAAATCTTGAAGACTTGTCGCAAGGCCGGATCCGGAATGAATGCCCTTTGAAAGGCATTGATCCGGATCCGGACTTAAGCTAAACGTCGTTTCGGCGCATTGCCGGATCCGACTTTTAGCTTTTTCTGAATGGTTACCATGGCTGCCAGGATGCTTAAGTCCTGGCAGCCATGGTAAAGTGTAGTGGGGAGCAGCATACTTACCATCCGTGCGGCTCCCGGGGCGCTCCAGAGTGACGTCAGGGCGCCCCACGCGCATGGATGACATGATCGCATGGCACGTCATCCATGCGCATGGGGCGCTCTGACGTCACTCTGGAGCGCCCCGGGAGCCGCGCGGATTGTAAGTATACCGCTCCCCCGCTCCCCCGCTCCCCGCTCCTACTATGGCAACCAGGACTTTAATAGCGTCCTGGGTGCCATAGTAACACTGAAAGCATTTTGAAGACGGATCCGTCTTCAAATGCTTTCAGTACACTTGTGTTTTTCCGGATCCGGCGTGTAATTCCGGCAAGTGGAGTACACGCCGGATCCGGACAACGCAAGTGTGAAAGAGGCCTAAGACAGGTGGAGGGAAGTCTACCTTTATTCCTCAGGAGCATCAAGTGGATTTCTGATATTTAGTGGATCAAGACAAAGGAAGGACAAAGCCATTGTTATAGGCTCTAGGTGCCTTTGTAATTTGGTGAAGGACTTAATAGCTTCAGGCAGCCTCACCGTTATTCTGAAGACAAATAAGGATTTTGTCACATCAATTGTGTAGAAGCTCAGGATTGGGACTACCTCAACTAAGACTGAAGCAAGGTCATGAGCTGTTTTCTCAGTGAGTACATCACCCTAGCCTGACACAGTATCATCAGCACAGCCTGTTACTCGGATTTTTCACATCCTATCTGTATGTTCTGGTAATGTGAACAGTGCTGGAAGGTGTGTTGTCCCACTTCAGGTACCTCAGATGGGTGAGACAGATAAAATCCAGAGAGTGGCAGTAGTCTCAGTAAAGCATAGTTTGCCGAGACATTTTTGTATACATTTTCTGGGCTGGATTTTACTTGGACTGGTGGCTAGGCTTGGTAGAGGAAGTTGCCAGTCCACACCCTTTCAGTACGGGTTTTCCTTTCTATCTGAGGTGATCACAGGTGAGGGAGAAGTGTGTGTGATTCTGGAGCAGAGGCTCTGTGTGTGGTCTCAGTCAGGAGAACTGAGGGGCCACAGGGCTAGGCGAAGCCTGATCTCTTCCCTGTGTGGACTGACGCTTTATGAGTGGAACCTGCTAAGGCTTGGAGCCTGAGACCCTGACACTATGCAGTACTTAGAGGTGAGTCAGATTTATCATTAGCTCAGGTCAGAATAATGGAGTGAAAAAGTCCCCCAAAAAGTCCCAAATGCTAAAACTGCGCACAAATTTGCGACTTTTTTCTGCTCTGCACTATGCTCTCTAGTTTTCTGAAAGTGGTCGTGTTTTCTTATGTAAATGAATCTCTAGACAGATTTACAATTGGGACCATGCTTTTGAGGACCATGCTTATCTTATGAGACTTTTTAATAGAACATGCGACTTTTTCATAAAAACGTGCGACTTTTTCGGAAAGATGTGCGACTTTTGTAAAGCTGCTTACTGACGGATAAACTGCTACCGTCAAACCCCATTTATTACAGTCTTAAAGGGCCGATCATAAATCTGACTCGGCTAAAACTGACTTTAGCCATATGTTAAAGTGGAGTGAGCTGTCAGAGTCATGATAAATCTGGCCCTATATGTTTAGGTAGAGCCCAGGCGAGTTTATTTTGTAAAACTGTTTAGGTTTACGCAGATGTGCCGCAATAAAACACAGTTTTGGCCCTTAAATCCTGGTGTCTGTGAGTGTGATCCCCTACAATGAGTATCAGAGACTGTTTTATTGCTGGATGTAAACTGTTACCAAGAACCTGGTTAAAGTAAAGTTTACTGTTGGATTTAAACCTGCCTCATTCTTCCAACTCCACATCACTATTAACCTCAACCTCTTGCACCAGAAAGGTGCTGGTGTGACAACATTATTTAAACCAGGGGCCCAGCCGCCCAGGCATTCAACAACCATCCACCATCAAGGGTATCTCATTCACCACCTAGCCGGTGTCCCCTGTAACCGAGTGTGCTGTTCAGGGCCGGCCTTTGGGGTGTGTGGGCTGTGCGGCCGCACAGGGCGCCATAGCAACAGGGGCGCCGGGCGGCCGACAGCCCGCCGCAAACTAAGTCTACTTACTATTTTGTTGCGGCCGGCCAACTAATAGCACGGACTACAGAAAGAAAGAGGAGGGGCCGGGGCCGCTCTCAGCTCCGCTCTGTGCCTGGCCTCCTGTCTCTTTAAGAGAGCAGACCAGTGGCTGCTGGAGCGTGCCGCAGCTGCCACACAGGCACGTCTTCGATTTTGATGTTACCACTGAGCTCCGCCCCCAGGGCCCAGAGAGAAGAAGGAAGGAGTGAGCCTGAGCAGCAGCCAGCAGCCACAGCCTGAGCCAAGTTCCACCATAAGTTACAGGTATTTGGTAGTACAATTTTGTACAAAGATGACAACTGGATGGATCCCATCTGCCACTGGCCATGATGGAGTGGGACAGGGGGACAGTGTGCTTTCCTGCTACTACATCACCCCCCCCCCCCCCCAGGGATTTTGGGGGCAATTAAGGGTTGGACTTTAACTCCTTACTGCTGATGTTGAGTGTGCCACCATTCATATTCCCCTCCCCCCAGCACATCAGTTACCTTTAGGAGGGGGGGATATGATTGGTGGCTATGTGCACACTCCGCATCATCCAACCCCTAATGCCCCCCAAAATGCCCAGTGGGGGGGTGGTATGACAGGCAGGAGGGACGATGTGTATACGGCCCTTGCCCTGCACTCGCTCAGCTGTGCTTGCATACATATCATGCCCTGTGTCCACTGTCCTGTGCCCACTCTGCTAAAGCCTGGCATAGCCCAGCTATGCCCTGCTTTACCAAAGCAGACAGGTAGGAGCTGTGTGGTGATCATATTTATTGTATGTATGTGTGTCCGTCCCTGTGTGTGTGTGTCTGTGTGTCCATCCCTGTGTGTATCACCATGCCCACAGTGTTCCTATGTCTTGACGCAGCTGCTTCAGAACGTTCTGTGCGGGGCAAGAAGAAGAAGATGGAAGAGGAGGCAGCACCGCCAGCATGGAGTCCGTGCGATAGCCACAGGGAGGCACACTAAGGACGAAGGTAACACTTCCACATGATCTACACTAGTGTTATCTGTGGTTTTACATAGGACTGCAGGTAACACTACCACATTATTCAGCACTAGTGTAAGGGGGGGGGGGGGGGGGGCGCCACAAGGTTAGCTCGCACAGGGCGCCTGAACACCTAAGGCCGGCCCTGGTGCTGTTCTCCAGTGCTGTTCTCCCCTTCACTGCACTTCTGGCCCAGGGAGGAGTCTGCTAAACCGTTAGTAACCGATGAACTGTATGTACATTCCGGCCCACTGTGCACCTTACGTGTTCTACCCCTGCGGACTGGCACGCTGCAAGGCCTCCCTATAGGTCACCTCTTATAATCTATAAGGCACTTCTATAGAGCCCTCAGTAGTAGTATGCCCTCCACCACTGCCCACAGCATTTATAATGTTCCCTGCAGTGCACCCTGTAATTATAATACCTCCTGCCATACCCCCCCGGAGATATAATCATCTCTGTAGTGCCCCCATAAATTATAATGCCCGTCCTCTCCCTCCAGTCTTCTATACCATGCAGTCCCATGTAAATAACACCAGTCGTCTCCCACCAGTCTTCTACATGATACAGCACCATGTAAATAACCTATCTTCCTTACAGTCTTCTATACCATGCAGTCTCATGTAAATAACTTCACTCCTCTCCCTTCAGTCTTCTATACCATGAAGTCCCATGTAAATAACACCAGTCCTCTCCCTCCAGTCCCATGTAAATAACTTCTCTTCCCTACAGTTCTCTATAACATACAGTCCCATGTAAATAACTTAAATCCCCTCCTTCACCCCCTTCCAACACATAGTCCCATATAAATAACATCACTCCTTACCCTCCAGTCTTCTAAAAATTTCCAGTCCCATGTAAATAACACCAGTCATCTCCCTCCAATCTTCTGTAACATACAGTCCCATGTAAAAAACATATCTTTCTTATAGTCTTCTATAACATACAGTCCTATGTAACTGACACCCCTCCCATCAGCCCCATTCAAGATGGATTTTTCTGCGACTGTCGCGTCGCAGTCGCAACATGTCGCATGTTGCAGTGCGACACCATAGACTGCCATTATAAAAATTGCCGCGCGACATTAGTGCAACAAAATGTCGCGCGACTTATGTCGTCGTGTAGACCTAGCCTTATAGTGCTCCAGTGAGCACCACGGCCTCACAGCTTACCAAGTGTAGCGCTGTCCAATATATGACTGTTGTATTGTAGCTCAGGCCCATTCAATGGAATGGGACTGAGCTGCGTCTAGACCATCTGACTGATAATCGTGACTGGCTAGGAATCCGCTTCAGCGCTCACTTGACCACCACAAGCTCTTTAAATAGTTGATTTGCAGGGGAGCCGCATCGGTTGAAACCCCACCGATCAGACACTGATGACCTATCATGATGATAGGTCATCATTAGAGATGAGCAAATCGAAGCTGACGAAGTGGAATTCATTTAGAATTTCAGGAAAAATTCAATTAGCAATGAATGCGAATTTCCTCGTGCTTCATGGTAATGAATCACATTTTTCCTAAAATGGTGGCTACACGTGTGAAGACTGAGGACATAGGGCAAGGTACTCTCGGAAGGCGGGATCACCCAGATTGACATGCCTGCATGCAGCCAATTAGCAGCCAGACAGTCCTGTGATGTCAAAGCCCTATAAATACGGCGGCCATCTTAGAGCCAGACATTTTCCAGCGTTCAGAGTGCAGGGACAGACGTGTGAAGGCACTAGGGACAGCAATTGGAAAAACCTGATTGTGGAAAAAAACAACAGAAAAAAATATTTATAAGTACAGGGTAAGGATAGGGAGGAATCATTTTACAGCATCTTAGTTCCGGGGAGAGCCGACAGAAGGCGCTAGGAACAGTGCCATAAAAGGGATTTATAAGTGCAGGGAAAGATTATTTGGGGCCATTAGACAGCTCTGTCATTCCAGCTATTTGTTATTGGGCTGCAAGTGTTGAAAAGCCTTTAGTGGCTTATATATTAGTATCTTATATCAGTACGACAAGAAAAATATATACGCATTTCATTTCTGCAGTTATTTCTGGTGAAAGCTTATAGGGGCGTATTGCAGTAAAAAAATAAAAATACATACGCACTGGACTATTGCAGTTATTTCTGGTGAAAGCGTATAGGGGCGTATTTTAGTACCACAAGGAAAATATATTCTTAGTTCACTTCTGCTATTATTTTTGGGTGAAAGCGTATAGTGGCCTATTTCAGTCCAACAAGAAAAAATTTATTCTCAGTAAACTTATGCAGTTATTTCTGTTGAAAGCGTATAGGGGCGTATTGCAGTAAAAAAATAAAAATATATACGCACTGCACTATTGCAGTTTTTTCAGGTCAAAGCGTTTAGGGTCGTATTTCAGTACAACAAGAAAAATATATTCTCAGTTCACTTCTGCAGTTATTTCTGTTGAAAGAGTATAGGGGAGTATTACAGTAAAAAAAGAAATATATACTCACTGCACTGTTGCAGTAGTTTCTGGTCAAAGCGTATAGGGGAGTATGTCAGTAGACTGGATCAAACAGTTCAGTCTTTTATTCACAATTTAGGCAAGTGACAAAACAAGCAGTCATAATCAAACAAAAAGTCACCTTGCGGTGTTGGTGGTAATTCACACCATGCAGCAATTCTGCCTTAAAGAGTCCTTGACCATAGCAGCACCAACCTGTTTTCACACCAAACAGGTAGCAAACCTTCATCCAGACACAAGGCTCCCAGACCCCAACACAGAGACCTGGCTTCTGAGCCCAGCTGCCTATTTAAGGACAGCCAGGTGCTACCAAAACCAGCACTTAAAATCCGGTTCGTCAGACACAAGCCTTAGTTGGCATGGCCCAGGAGCAGGCCCTGTGCCTTCACCTGTCCTCAACCTGCCTCTGTCCTTTTCTGTTCCCTCACCATGAGAAGTACTATATGCTGTGGGCTCAGCTCCACTATACAGCGAGGAAGAGTTACTGGAGGACAGTCAGCAGCTACTGCCCAGGCAAGATCTGGAGGAGACATCCGCCGCTTATTCTGCTAGGCGGGCAAGTAGTGATGAGGAGAGTGGCGCAGGAGCTGGTGTTGTGAGTGGTCAGGCTCCTGACCCAGAGACATCAGTGACGTGCAGACACTACTCGATGATGAAGCCGATCGCTCTTGGGAACAGGGTGAAGAAGTGGCTTCTTCATCATCAGGAGAAGAGGATGGCAGCTTGCCTGTCGGGCAGCGGCTGAGCCAGCAAGTTGCTAGCATGGCCTGGAGTTAGCAGGGGGCAGCAGTGGAAGTTCGGGAGCCGAACGGCCACGGGGTAGAACACTCACTTTGCAGCATCCTACCTGCCCGAAAAGGAGTGGTGCATGGGTTAACGGAAGCAGCGGCGGTAGCAGTCAGCCAGTGAGTAGTGTTAGGGGGAAAATCAGGTACTCGGCGGCGTGAAAGTTTTTTGTGAAGCCGCCAGAGGAGGTCAGCATGGCCATATGTAGAATATGTGGGCAGAAGGTGAAGCGTGGCCAGGGCACCATGGCCTTGTATCAACATATGCAGCGTCACTATAAAGTGGCCTGGGAGAACCATGGCTTAGATGTAGTGGTCCAGCCTGCCAGAGCTACTGCTACATCACCCAGCGCTTCAAACACCGGAAGTGGATCAGAGCCTGGAACTACACGGCGGCCGGAAGTTGCCTTCCACCGACCGGAAGTTGTCCAGAGGTGTAACGCAAGTGAACTGTGGTAGGAGGAACCCAGTAAAAGATGATGTACTAGACAGAAAACAGTAGTGGAGGACTAAGAACAGACTAAAACAAGTTGTAAAAGAAGGAAATAAAGGAAAAAGGACAAATGGAAGTACTGGGAGATGAGGTGAGGATACAGAGAAATAAGGAAAAAGTAATTATATAAAGGTTAAGGATACCCTTGTGCGGCACTGGGTCCAAGTAGTGCTCATGGGGCCTACAGTGAATGAAATAAGATAAAATTAGTCAAACGACATCACTAAATCACAACTAGTTGTATATAATGAAAGTATTCATAAACTGAGATGGATATCTTAAAGGAGACTCTTAATTTTGTATTCCCTATTCATTCCCTTGGGAGTAAGACTCTGTAACTTATGGGTCCAATATGCCTCCCTGAGTTTGAGTGTTTTGGGTCTATTGACACCCCTTCTTGGGGGAGGAATATGTTCCAGAACTTGAAATCTGAGTTGTGTGATGGTATGTCTTGCTTCGTGGAAATGGAAGGGGATCGGCAGAAGTTGGTTCTGCCGTCTGATGGTTGACTTTAGGCTGCTTTCACACTAGCGTTCGGTATTCCGTTCGTGAGCTCCGTTTGAAGGAGCTCACGAGCGGACCCGAACGCAGCCGTCCAGCCCTGATGCAGTCTGAATGGAGCGGATCCGCTCAGACTGCATCAGTCTGGTGGCGTTCAGCCTCCGCTCCGCTCGCCTCCGCACGGACAGGCGGACAGCTGAACGCTGCTTGCAGCGTTCGGGGGTCCGCCTGGCCGTGCGGAGGCGTGCGGATCCGTCCAGACTTACAATGTAAGTCAATGGGGACGGATCCGTTTGAAGATGCCACAATGTGGCTCAATCTTCAAGCGGATCCGTCCCCCATTGACTTTACATTGAAAGTCTGGACGGATCCGTCCCAGGCTATTTCCACACTTAGCTTTTTTTTGCTAAAATAATGCAGACGGATCCGTACTGAACGGAGCCTCCGTCTGCATTATTATGGGCGGATCCGTTCTGAACGGATCCGCCCGAACGCTAGTGTGAAAGTAGCCTTATGCCGACATATTCTTTGCTTGATTTTTTTGGGGATGTTTCACCTACATACACCAGAGCACAAGGGCATTTAATGAGGTAAATTACGTCATCAGAATCGCAGGTAAAGAAGTCCTGAATCGTTATTGATTTACCTGTATGTGGGTGTGTAATGGACAGACCCTTTTGGACGTTTGAACACTGAAAACAGTGGAGACATGGGAACGTACCTCTCTTTTGTGTCTGTAAAAAAATCTGTTTATGTAGAAGATTTGGCCTCCACCAATTCTATTTTATCTCCTCTTTCCATCTTCCTTGAAAAGGTTCTTACACCCCAGATAAAAAAAAACAAGTCATTTCTTCTGGATACAACATCATTCCTCCTAATCATCAGACAAACAGACCCTCGACCATCTGACACCATTCTAGTTACCTGGGATGTGACCAGTTTGTATACCTCAATACAGCATGATAAAGGCCTACTTTCAGTAAAAACATTACTAGACAATACGGAACTACACAAAGAGGTAATCTCCTTCTGTCTCGACTTACTCTAGACAGTACTTCGTAATAATTTCTTTATGTTCCAGGATAACTTTTATTTACAGAAACAGGGTACTGCAATAAGGTCTAACGTAGCCCTGCCCTACGCTAATTGTTACATGGCAGATTTTGAGGAGACATTTGTATATACCCATTATCTCTTCATGACACATACCATCATTTGGAAGAGGTACATTGATGACAATAACTGGCCAAGTAGTATTAGTATTAGTAGTAGTAGTAGACTGTCTAGTGATCCTTTCCATACACAGAAGACTGTGTATGGAAAGGATCACTAGACAGTCTACTACTACTACTACTACTACTACTTGGCCAGTACTCCGAAAGGCTTATCCTAAGGTTGAGGAATTTAAGTAACCCTGTATTACCGTGCAACCGTAGGCCTAAAAACCTACGTGACCTCCTAATGAGGGCAGATGAGGGCTCATCAAATCTTCTACATAAACAGATGTTTTTACAGACACAAAAGAGAGGTACGTTCCTATGTCTCCACTGTTTTCAGTGTTCAAACATCCAAAAGGGTCCGTCCATTACACACCCACATACGGGTAAATCAATACAGATTCGGGACTTCTTTACCTGAGATTCTAATTATGTAATTTACCTCATTAAATGCCCTTGTGGTCTGGCGTATGTAGGTGAAACATCCCCCAAAAAATCAAGGAAAGAATATGTCAGGACAAGTCAACCATCAGACGGCAGACCCTACTTCTGCCGATCCCCTTCCATTTCCACGAAGCAAGACATACCATCACACAACTCAGATTTCAAGTTCTTGACTATATTCCTCCCCCAAGAAGGTGTGGCAATAGACTCAAAACACTCAAACTCAGGGTGGCATATTGGATCCATAAGTTACAGAATCTTACTCCCAAGGGAATAAATAGGGAATACAAAATTAAGAGTCTCCTTTAATTTATTAATCTCAGTTTATCATTATGTACAACTAGTGGTGATCTAGTGATGTAGTTTGACAAATTGACACATTTTATCTTATTTCCATCCCTGTAGGCCCCATGAGCACTAATTGCACCCAGTGCTGCACAAGGATATCCTTTATATAATTACTTTTACCTTATTTCTCTTTATCCTCACCTCATCTCCCAGTACTTCCATTTGTCCTTTTTCCTTTATTTCCTTCTTTTACGACTTGTTTTAGTCTGTTCTTAGTCCTCAACTACTGTTTTCTGTCTAGTACATCATCTTGTACTGGGTTTCTCCTACCACAGTTCACTTGCACTACACCTCCGGACAACTTCCGGTCGGTGGAAGGCAACTCTCGGCCGCCATGCGTTCCAGGGTCTGATCCGCTTCCAGTGTTTGAAGCGCACGCTCCCTCCTCCTAATTGAGGGTACCCACCACTAGCCTCTGTACACCGCTACCTTTCTGGTTCTGACTAGCACCCCTACCAAAGGTGTACAACATTTCTCTGACTTTCTACATAACTGCGGCACAGGTAAGTCCAGGATAGTGCAGTCGGGCCTCCTGTCTGATACTACTTCAGTTGGTGTGACGCTATTGTGGTTAGATGTCTCTCACAGACAGGTTAAATTTTACCTTGATGCCACCTCATTGAGGCACAAACACTAAGCTTGTTCTTATGTGATGTGACTCCATTTGGTAGATATGGTTCCCGTGTATATTAGGTTACCCATATGACATTTCCTTTATACCTGAGGAATAACTTCCTGTTTATACCTTAATACGCTAGCAGATATAGGGCTTATTGCCCTCTGACTGGAATTATGACAATCTTTCGACTAAACGACTAAGATATCACGTCATATGGACACCATAGCGGAAATTGTGGAGCTATATGGAGAACTGTGGATACAACTATATGGTTAATTTCATTTAACTTTGCGGATTTTCTGTATTACATCAGTCATTGTACTGATTTTCAGTTCTTTTCTCATTTTACATTATTATTATTCTTGTTTAGTTATTATTTTGTTCTTCTTGCACTATAGTGTCTGATGAAGGCCTGCGAGCGGAAAAAGTTTACACGTATTGCCGCTTTACCAGTTTTTCTGAAATAAAAAGAAAAATATATTGATCTCTTCGAACAGAGAATGGCCATCAATGATTTATTGAAGATGCAAGCGGATAGGAGTACTCCACTGTGTAACTTCGATGTCAGCCAGTGGCAGCTCATGCGTGACACCTGCTGTTTGCTCAGGCCCTTTGAGGACGCCACTTTATTTGTCAGTCGCCAGGACTATGGAATGAATTACGTCATTTCACTGCTTCATGTCCTGGAACAAACTATGTCACCTTGCCACTCTGTGCAATCCTCCTGCTGCCATATCCACATTATGTCACCTTGCCACTCTGTGGTTTCCTGATGCTGCTGCTGCCATCTAAACACTATGTCACCTTGCCACTCTGTGGTATCCTCCTGCTGCTGCCATCTCCACACTATGTCACCTTGCCACTCTGTGGTATCCTCCTGCTGCTGCCATCTCCACACTATGTCACCTTGCCACTCTGTGGTATCCTCCTGCTGCTGCTGCCATATCCTGTCACAACCAGACAGCTGAGAAGCTCTGACAGAAGCCTTTCAGAACCTCCTCCTTGAGTTTTCTTTGTTTTGGTTTTCAGTTCCTCATCTCGTTAGCCTCTCTCAGCTGTCATGTAGTTGGACTGATTGCATCCTTTAAATTCCTCCCCATAATGCATTAGTGTGCGGCTTATACAACTTCCTGGAGTGTGTGTGCATGCTGATCCTATTTTCCAGTCTTCTACAAGATAAGTGCTGTACATTTATTAGTGATTTTCTGTTTGCTGGATCCCAGGTGACCCTGACTCCCTCCGTGTCTAGTGTAGGGAGCCGGTGGTCGTGTTCCCTCACTATTATAGGGTGTTCAGGTGTTATACAGTCGAGGTACGAGGATATGCGATCATCTACCATTGGGATTTTCGCATAGGCTGAGCAGTCAGGGAGAGTGCCAGGTCTGATGCAGGGGTCTCCCTTTTTGTTCCTTAGTTTTGGATCCAGTGAGTCATATGTTCATTTTGTGTTGTCTTGTTTCCTGTACACCTTCCGTGACATTATAAGCCGCCAAAACCATCTCAAGCATGGATCCGGTTTCACTTTTGATTGAACGCTTCCAGGGTCTTTCATTGGAGGTAGCTGATCTCCGTAAGACTCTTTCTCAGTTTCTAGTGACCGGTTCAGCTTGCGTTCATGGAGTTTGTTCTGAGCCTAAGATCTCGCTCCCAGATACGTTCTCCGGGGGTAGTGAGAATTTTGTGCGTTTCAGAGAGGCTTGCAAACTCCATTTTCGCCTTTTTCCCCATTCCTCTGGTGATGAGGAACGGAGGGTGGGGATCATTATATCGCTGCTCAGGGGTAACGCTCAGTCGTGGGCCTTTCCGCTGCCGGTGGGGGCACGGCCCCTCCGTTCAGTGGATGAATTCTTTTTAGCCCAGGGTCAGATATATGATGATCCGGATCGTGTTGCTTTGGCTGAGTCTAGACTACATCTGTTATGCCAGAGTAAACAATCCGCAGAGATATACTGCTCAGAATTTCGGAGATGGGCAGCTGATACTGGTTGGAATGATGCTGCACTCCGAAGTCAATTTTGCCATGGTCTTTCAGAGGGATTGAAAGATGCATTTGCCTTTCATGAGAGGCCTATCTCCTTGGACTCTGCTATGTCTCAGGCCGTTCGTATTGCCAGGCGTCTTAGAGAGAGAGGAGAGATCTCTCTTTCCTGTCATACTCAGTCCCAGGACAGTGCAGCGGTCCCATTCTGTGCGCAGGGGTCTCAGTCGCTGTCAGCCCCTTCTGAGCAGGAGCCCATGCAGCTGGGGTTGATTGCCTCTGACAATAGAAGATTCAGCCCGCATGGGAAGGTTTGTTTTTGTTGTGGAGGTATAAATCATTTGGCAAATGTTTGTCCCTCTAGGAGATTCAGGCAGTTTTCTGGGAGTAATAAAGAAACAAAAAGGAAAAAATTTTTAAAAATGTTCCATCTGTTACTATTGGCAGGGTTGAGGCGGAAATTGAAGGTTTTCCGTTTGCTTGTAGTTCCCGTTTTGTCCTGCCTGTCAGGGTGGCGCTAGAGAGCAAGAACATTTTTTGTAGATAGTGGAGCAGCTGTCAATCTCATTGATAATCATTTTGCGATAACTCATGGTTTCCAGGTGTGCACTTTTTGGAAAGGATATTCCTGTTTTTGCTATTGATTCCGCTCCACTTTCTCAGAAATCATTAAAGGGCATAGTTCACAATATTCGTTTAATTGTAAGTGATGCTCATGTTGAGGATGTGTCATGTTTCGTCCTTAGCGGATTACCTACTCCTCTTGTGTTGGGGCTACCCTGGCTCACTAAACATAACCCCACCATTGACTGGCAAGCGAGGCAAATAAATGGTTAGAGTGACTTTTGCAGGGAGAATTGCCTCACGACATCTGTTTCTGAGGTTTCTACTAAGACTGTACCACCTTTTCTCTCAGAATTTTCGGATGTCTTCTCTGAGAGTGGAGTTCAGGATTTGCCCCCGCACAGGGAGTACGATTGCCCTATTAATCTCATCCCAGGCGCCAAGCTGCCTAAATCTCGTTTATACAATCTTTCCCAACCTGAAAGGGTCGCTATGCGTGCTTATATCTCGGGGAGTCTGAGAAAAGGACACATACGACCCTCAAAGTCACCTGTTGCCGCTGTTTTTTTCTTTAAGAAAAAAGATGGTTCTTTAACCGCCTCCGGACCGCCTAACGCAGATGTGCGGTCCGGAGGCGGCAGCCCTGCGCTCAACGACGCATATACGCGTCATCTCGCGAGGGCCAGGATTTCCTGTGAACGTGCGCACACAGGCGCGCGCGCTCACAGGAACGGAAGGTAAGCGAGTGGATCTCCAGCCTGCCAGCAGCGATCGCTCGCTGGCAGGCTGGAGATCCGAAATTTTTAACCCCTAACAGGTATATTAGATGCTGTTTTGATAACAGCGTCTAATATACCTGCTACCTGGTCCTCTGGTGGTCCCTTTTGTTAGGATCGACCACCAGAGGACTCAGGTAGCTCAGTACAGTCGCACCAAACACCACACTACACTACACCCCCCCCCCCGTCACTTATTAACCCCTTATGAACCCCTGATCACCCATGATCACCCCATATAAACTCCCTGATCACCCCCCTGTCATTGATCACCCCCCTGTCAGGCTCCGTTCAGACGTCCGTATGATTTTTACGGATCCACGGATCGGATCCGCAAAACACATGCGGACGTCTGAATGGAGCCTTACAGGGGGGTGATCAATGACAGGCGGGTGATCACCCATATACACTCCCTGATCACCCCCTGTCATTGATCACCCCCCTGTAAGGCTCCATTCAGACGTCCGCATGATTTTTACAGATCCATGGATCGGATCCGCAAAACACATGCGGACGTCTGAATGGAGCCTTACAGGGGGGTGATCAATGACAGGCGGGTGATCACCCATATACATTCCCTGATCACCCCCTGTCATTGATCACCCCCCTGTAAGGCTCCATTCAGACGTCCGCATGTGTTTTGCGGATCCGATCCATGGATCCGTAAAAATCATACGGACGTCTGAATGGAGCCTTACAGGGGGGGTGATCAGTGACAGGGGGGTGATCCGGGAGTCTATATGGGTGATTACCCCCCTGTCATTGATCACCCCCCTGTCATTGATCACCCCCCCCCCCCCTGTAAGGCTCCATTCAGACATTTTTTTTGGCCCAAGTTAGCGGAAATTTTTTGTTTGTTTTTGTTTTTTCTTACAAAGTCTCATATTCCACTAACTTGTGTCAAAAAATTAAATCTCACATGAACTCGCCATACCCCTCACTGAATCCAAATGCGTAAACATTTTTAGACATTTATATTCCAGACTTCTTCTCACGCTTTAGGGCCCCTAAAAAGCCAGGGCAGTATAAATACCCCACATGTGACCCCATTTCGGAAAGAAGACACCCCAACGTATTCCGTGAGGGGCATATTGAGTCCATGAAAGATTGAAATTTTTGTCCTAAGTTAGCGGAAAGTGAGACTTTGTGAGAAAAAAACAAAAAAAATCAATATCCGCTAACTTATGCAAAAAAATAAAAAATTCTATGAACTCGCCAGGCCCCTCATTAAATACCTTGGGGTGTCTTCTTTCCAAAGTGGGGTCACATGTGGGGTATTTATACTGCCCTGGCTTTTTAGGGGCCCGAAAGTGTGAGAAGTCGTCTGGGATCCAAATGTCTAAAAATGCCCTCCTAAAAGGAATTTGGGCACCTTTGCGCATCTAGGCTGCAAAAAAGTGTCACACATCTGGTATCGCCGTACTCAGGAGAAGTTGGGCAATGTGTTTTGGGGTGTCATTTTACATATACCCATGCTGGGTGAGAAAAATATCTTGGTCAAATGCCAACTTTGTATAAAAAAATTGGAAAAGTTGTCTTTTGCCAAGATATTTCTCTCACCCAGCATGGGTATATGTAAAATGACACCCCAAAACACATTCCCCAACTTCTCCTGAGTACGGCGATACCAGATGTGTGACACTTTTTTGCTGCCAAGGTGGGCAAAGGGGCACATATTCCAAAGTGCACCTTTCGGATTTCACCGGTCATTTTTTTACACATTTTGATTGCAAAGTTCTTCTCACACATTTGGGCCCCTAAATTGCCAGGGCAGTATAACTACCCCACAAGTGACCCCATTTTGGAAAGAAGACACCCCAAGGTATTCCGTGAGGGGCATGGCGAGTTCCTAGAATTTTTTATTTTTTGTCGCAAGTTAGTGGAATATGAGACTTTGTAAGAAAAAAATAAAAAATCATCATCATTTTCCGCTAACTTGTGACAAAAAATAAAAAGTTCTATGAACTCAGTATGCCCATCAGCGAATACCTTAGGGTGTCTACTTTCCGAAATGGGGTCATTTGTGGGGTTTTTCTACTGTTTGGGCATTGTAGAACCTCAGGAAACATGACAGGTGCTCAGAAAGTCAGAGCTGCTTCAAAAAGCGGAAATTCACATTTTTGTACCATAGTTTGTAAACGCTTTTACCCAAACCTGAACTTTTACCCAAACCATTTTTTTTTTTTTGCCCAAACATTTTATTTTTATCAAAGACATGTAGAACTATAAATTTAGCGAAAAATGTATATATGGATGTCGTTTTTTTTGCAAAATTTTACAGCTGAAAGTGAAAAATGACATTTTTTTGCAAAAAATCGTTACATTTCAATTAATAACAAAAAATGTAAAAATGTCAGCAGCAATAAAATACCACCAAATGAAAGCTCTATTAGTGAGAAGAAAAGGAGGTAAAATTCATTTGGGTGGTAAGTTGCATGACCGAGCGATAAACGGTGAAAGGAGTGTAGTGCCGAAGTGTAAAAAGTGCTCTGGTCATGAAGGGGGTTTCAGCTAGCGGGGCTGAAGTGGTTAAGACCTTGTCTGTATTTCAGGGAGCTGAACAGTATCACTATTCGTGACCCTTATCCGCTTCCTCTGATCCCGGACCTGTTTAACCAGATTGTTGGGGCTAAAGTATTTTCCAAATTAGATCTAAGAGGGGCATACAACCTGGTCAGGGTCAGATAAGGAGACGAATGGAAGACGGCCTTCAATACCCCTGAGGGCCATTTTGAGAATTTGGTTATGCCTTTTGGTTTGATGAATGCCCCAGCCGTTTTTCAGCATTTCGTGAACAGCATTTTTTATCATTTAATGGGAAAATTTGTTTTAGTGTATTTGGATGACATTTAGATTTTTTTTCTCCTGATTTCAAAACTCATAAGGAACACTTACGTCAGGTCTTGCTCATCCTGCGGGAGAATAAATTATATGCGAAACTGGAAAAATGTGTGTTTGCGGTTCCAGAAATTAAATTTCTGGGGTTTCTTCTCTCCGCTTCTGGTTTTCGCATGGACCCTGAGAAGGTCCGCGCTGTGCTTGAGTGGGAGCTTCCTGAGAATCAGAAGGCGCTGATGTGTTTTTTGGGCTTTGCCAATTATTACAGGAAGTTTATTTTGAATTATTCCTCTATTGTTAAACCACTCACTGATATGACCAGAAAGGGGGTAGATTTTTCTTCCTGGTCGGTAGAGGCGCGTAAGGCCTTTTCTAATATCAAGGAGAGTTTTGCTTCCGCTCCCATCTTGGTACAACCTGATATTTCTCTACCCTTCATAGTTGAGGTTGATGCTTCTGAGGTGGGTGTGGGTGCGGTCTTGTCTCAGGGTTCCTCTCCTGCCAAATGGCGACAGTGTGCCTTTTTCTCGAAGAAACTCTCCTCCGCAGAGAGAAATTACGATGTGGGAGATAGGGAATTGTTGGCCATCAAGTTGGCTTTTGAGGAATGGCGCCATTGGCAAGAGGGAGCCAGACACCCTATTACCGTGTTTACTGACCATAAAAATCTGGCCTACTTGGAGTCAGCCAAGCGTCTGAACCCGAGACAGGCCAGATGGTCTTTGTTCTTTTCAAGGTTTAATTTTGTTGTCACGTTCCGCCCTGGGGTTAAGAATGTGAAGGCAGATGCCCTGTCACGTTGTTTTCCAGCAGGTCCCATTTTGGCTGAAGGTGTGGTGGTCTCTGCTCTTTTTCCTGAATTGGAGGCAGAGGTGCAGGCAGCCCAGTCAGAGGCTCCTGATCTTTGTCCTCCTGGGAGGTTGTTTGTGCCTCTCGCTTTAAGACACAAGATTTTTAAGGAACACCACGATACGGTCCTTGCTGGGCACCCGGGGGCAAGAGCCACAGTGGATCTCATCGCTCGGAGATTCTGGTGGCCTGCGCTTCGTAAGTCGGTTGAGGGTTTTGTGGCAGCCTGCGAGACTTGCGCTCGTGCCAAAGTCCCTCATTCACGGCCATCAGGTCCTCTCCTTCCCTTACCCATTCCTTCCCGTCCTTGGACACATCTGTCCATGGACTTCATAACGGACCTGCCTTGTTCCTCGGGGAAGACTGTGATTCTGGTGGTGGTGGACCGTTTTAGCAAAATGGTGCATTTCATCCCTTTTCCTGGTTTGCCCAATGCTAAGACGTTGGCGCAGGCATTTATTGATCACATTGTCAAATTGCATGGTATTCCTTCAGACATAGTCTCTGATAGGGGCACGCAGTTTGTTTCCAGATTCTGGAAGGCTTTCTGTTCTCGCTTGGGGGTTCGGTTGTCATTCTCTTCTGCTTTCCACCCGCAGTCGAATGGCCAGACAGAGCGCGTCAATCAGAATCTGGAGACATATCTGTGCTGTTTTGTAGCGGAGAATCAGGAGGATTGGTGTTCTTTTTTTGTCCCTTGCTGAGTTTGCTTTAAATAACCGTCGTCAGGAGTCCTCTGATAAGTCACCATTTTTTGGTGCATATGGGTTTCATCCGCAGTTTGGGACTTTCTCGGGAGAAGGGTCTTCTGGTTTACCTGATGAGGACAGATTCTCCTAGTCTTTGTCATCTATTTGGCAAAAGATTCAGGATAATCTAAAGGGCATGAGTGAGAGATATAAGCGTGTGGCAGATAAGAGACGTGTGCCTGGTCCGGACCTGAATGTTGGTGATCTGGTGTGGTTGTCTACCAAGAATATCAAATTGAAGGTTCCCTCCTGGAAGTTGGGTCCTAGGTTTATTGGGCCTTACAAAATCCTGTCTGTCATCAATCCTGTTGCCTACCGTCTTGATCTTCCTCAGACTTGGAAGATCCATAATGTTTTTCATAAGTCCTTATTGAAACCTTATGTTCAACCCATTGTACCCTCGCCTTTGCCTCCTCCTCCGATTATGGTTGATGGGAATCTTGAATTTCAGGTTTGTGGATTCTCGTCTTGTCCGCGGTTCTCTCCAGTACCTCGTTCATTGGGAGGGTTATGGTCCTGAGGAGAGGATGTGGGTCCCAGTGACTGACATTAAGGCCACTCGTCTCATCAGGGCTTTCCATAGGTCCCATCCTGAGAAGGTGGCTCTGAGTGTCCGGAGTCCACTCGTAGAGGGAGGGGTACTGTCACAACCAGACAGCTGAGAAGCTCTGACAGAAGCCTTTCAGAACCTCCTCCTTGAGTTTTCTTTGTTTTGGTTTTCAGTTCCTCATCTCGTTAGCCTCTCTCAGCTGTCATGTAGTTGGACTGATTGCATCCCTTTAAATTCCTCCCCATAATGCATTAGTGTGCGGCTTATACAACTTCCTGGAGTGTGTGTGCATGCTGATCCTATTTTCCAGTCTTCTACAAGATAAGTGCTGTACATTTATTAGTGATTTTCTGTTTGCTGGATCCCAGGTGACCCTGACTCCCTCCGTGTCTAGTGTAGGGAGCCGGTGCTCGTGTCCCCTCACTATTATAGGGTGTTCAGGTGTTATACAGTCGAGGTACGAGGATATGCGATCATCTACCATTGGGATTTTCGCATAGGCTGAGCAGTCAGGGAGAGTGCCAGGTCTGATGCAGGGGTCTCCCTTTTTGTTCCTTAGTTTTGGATCCAGTGAGTCATATGTTCATTTTGTTGTCTTGTTTCCTGTACACCTTCCGTGACATATCCACACTATGTCACCTTGCCACTCTGTGGTCTCTTGCTGCTGCTGCCATATCCACACTATGTCACCTTGCCACTCTGTGGTCTCTTGCTGCTGCTGCCATATCCACACTATGTCGCCTTGCCACTCTGAGGTATCCTCCTGCTGCTGCTGGCATATCCACACTATGTCACCTTTCCACTCTGTGGTATCCTCCTGCTGCTGCTGATGCCATATCCATATTATGTCACCTTGCCACTCTGTGATATCCTCCTGCTGCTGCGATCATCTCCACACTGTCACCTTGCCACTCTGTGGTATCCTCCTGCTGCTGCGATTTCCACACTATGTCACCTTGCCATTCTGTGGTATCCTCCTGCTGCTGGCATATCCACATTATGTCACTTTGCCATTCTGTGGCCTCCTGATGCTGCTGCTGTTGCCGCCACCTCCACACTCTGTTATTGGGCCACTCTGTGGTCTCCTCATGCTGCTTCCACCTCATCAATATGTCATAGGTCCACTCTGTGGACTTCTCATGCTGTTCCCACCCTCCCCACTTCATGACTGGGCCACTATTTTGCTTTTCGGCCTTGCTGACATCATCACTTATTTAATACTTCTTCTGATCTGTCAGAAGGAAGGAAAAATGAGACGCACATCGGATCCTGTCTGTGTAGCAGCTGTAAGACCTTTATCGTCCCATCAGAATTGGCTTATGATTTGGTAGCCAAAAGCAGGAGTGGGTACAAAACACAGAAGACATGCAAATATTCCATTCACGTGTCATCTCTGTTTTGGATCCACTCCTGTTTTTGGCATTAGCAATACTGATAGATTATTGAGCAAATGCTGACTGAGTGAGTGAAGGCGTATGCTCCACAGACAGGATCCGTTTTTTGTGGGTTATTGTTCTGACATATCAGAGGAAGGCCAAATAATCAGTGATGTCAACACAAACTTACCGCTGACACCCTTTCCACTCTGTCGGGGGGCTCTACTTGTATAAGCGTTTTATTAAAACTGGTTCTGTAGACATCTATGTGGAATCGGCTGATGAGGGTGTAAAAGGAGTGCGCTTCTTCTTGATGCTAACATCGACCTGTAAGGCTGAGTTTATACTTCAGTTATTTAGTCAGTTTTTGCCCCGTGACTGCCCCAATAAGTGAAGAAGGCAGTGATTCTAAGAGTGACGCCTATCATCTGCATGTCATACGAACTCACAGTATTATTTCACTACCACAGCAGACTCCCTATGTGTGTTACTTCAAGGCACAGTGTTCTACACAACTATAAAGGTTCTCTGCAGCCCGGAAATAGACTTTTTTTTAACGTAATTCACCGCAAATGAATTCCGATCAAAGCAAATTTTTCCCTAGAAATTCGGCGAACCGGCTTCAGGATTCAGGAATCATTGACTGCAATAAAAATAACCTACACAAACCTCTTACTTCTCATTAAAGGTCACCCAGAGGTCTAATACATCTATTAAAACTACCAAAAGTAAACCAATGGGGTACTTGTATCGTAAAATCAAATAACCATCTTTATTAATCAATACAAAATATAAATAATGCATCAGCAGAGTACAGGGGTGCAACCACACAAATTGCTAGATGTCTAAAATTACATAGATACTTTAAATATGGGGACCACGATATATCACATGCTGCTGCCTACCACGAATTGCAAATAATCTCTAACAATGCCTGCTAGTACACTATAAAGTATATGAGTAAAATCTCACACACACATGCGTCACACACCCTCTATGGGATGATAAACCTTATTTTCCTATAACACTCGTGGCTAAAGTGTGACACTGTGAGTGAGAGTAAAAGCACATATGGAATAAAAATGAGTCCAAATTGTAAAAAATGTCAGGCAATGTATAAAAGAATATATAGACATCCCATTCTTTCTATTTAGTATCACCTCCTGACGAAGCCTTGAGGGGTGAAACGCGCGTCGAGGTATTTCTAGCCTGGGGTGTCCTACGCCGGTGGTATTATGTCCCAGTGTATGTTAAGGTTATTTGATTTTAGGACATGCCGGGTCATTAATTTATTGAGTGGGATTGCCTTTACCATGTACGTGTGTGCCGCTATTTACTTATCTTACCATCTATATTGGGGCTATTTCCCCATTGTTTTTTTCACATTGAGTATGTGCAGCGTTGTTTATGTGATGCAACACACATTTTGAAGTATGTAGCTGATCTATAAGTGCCTGAATATTATCTGATATTTGGAGCATACTAATGTCTATATCCTTTCATACATTGCCTGACATTTTTTAGAATTAGGACTCATTTTTATTCCATATGTACGTTTACTCTCACTCAGTATTTCAACAAGGGTCAGCCGGCACTCCGTTTGTAGGCGTGGTGCACGAGTCCAGGGCCGAAGTCCAGGTACAAACAAAGGAAAAGACCGGCACTCACTTTTTCTTCAAAAGTTTTTCTCTTTATTCGCCACACATCAAATGTTCAGTGACGCGCGTTTCGGCTCTGCTACGAGCCTTTCTCAAACCAATGGCATATAACAAAGTCAAATAGTATACGTGATTTAAATAGACCGCCACAGCGGAAATGACATCATGTAGTCATGGTGATTTAGACAAACAAATAGACTAAAAAGAAAAAAAGAGCAAAAGGGGAAGGGAACAAAAGGAAAGAAAGGAAAAACAAAGTAACAATTTAAATAATCAGATACACGTGAGAAGCGGCCCAATCGCAACAGCATCAATGAAAAAGGTAGCAATTATAGACATGTCAAAATCTTTACAGGAAATACGACAAAGTGGATTCCATGTGAACCACAACTTGTCGCGTCTTGAAAAGCAGGCTATTGACAACCTATTGGGGGACAATAGCCTGATTTTCAAGCCTGCTGACAAGGGGGGTGCTCTTGTCCTGATGGACAAGGAGTATTACGTTAATGAGATTCTGGGCCAGCTGGCCAATACTGATGTATATAGTCCATTGGATGGCGATCCGGTATATATTATTAAAAAGAAATTGTGTACTTTGGTTGATATATTCATTTCACAGCAGATTATTGATCCCAAATTGGGGGAATATCTGATTAATCATCATCATCCTGTAACACCGGTGTTTTATACACTGCCCAAAGTGCACAAATCTTTGACTCAGCCACCGGGTCGGCCTATTGTGGCCTTGACTGACTCTATTTTGTCTCCACCAGCTATTTTACTTGAAAAGGTTATGACACCCCTGACTAAAAATATGCCATCTTTCCTGCTTGATACGAATCAATTTTTGCGTGAGGTTGGGACCCTGGTGTTACAGGATGATGATTTATTAGTAACCTTCGATGTTTGTTCTCTGTACACTTCTATTGTTCACTGGAAGGGTATACGGGCTGTTGAGTGGCTTTTATCCTTCTCCTCTCACAGTGAAGGTGCTAAAGAATTCTTTTTGAAGCTACTTGAAATTATCCTAACTGAAAATTACTTTTTATTTCAGGACACCTACTACCAGCAGTGCTGTGGGACCGCGATGGGCTCGAATGCCGCACCGCCATATGCAAATTCATACATGTCATGGTTTGAAGATAAACATATTTACAGCAATGATCTGTTTAAAATCCATTGTATTTTTTGGCGAAGATTCGTCGATGACGTGTTTTGTGTATGGCGGGGCGGCATTCGATCCCTTCGTGCCTTTTCAGATTTTTTAAATTCAATTTGGCCCGAGCTGCAGTTTACTCTGCACTTTAGTGATCATGAAATTAATTTTTTGGACACCCTGGTTATTAAGGGTGCAAGTGGGTCAATTGTGACTGATCTGTATATTAAAAATACCGACAAAAATTCCCTTCTCCATTTCTCAAGCTATCATCCCCCCACAGTAAAAAAAGCATTACCCCATTCCCAGTTTCAAAGGGTACGTAGGATTGTTTCCAATACTGAAGTGAAAGAAAAACGTCTTGATGAAATGTCTATGAGATTTGAGAATAGAGGGTATCCCACAGCACTGCTGGATAGTGAGAGAGGTAGGGTTACCTCCTTGACCCCTAAACAGGAGTCTAGGGGGTCACGTATACCATTTGTCACCAAGTTTCATCCATGGGTTAATAGGTGTCGTTTTATTTTTTCTAAGCATTGGAACATTTTGTCCAGAGCTTATCCCTCTATTGAGGAATTTAAAAGTCCTCCATTATTGTGTTACAAACGTAATAAAAACATTCGCGATATGGTAGTGAGGGCAGATGTGGGTAGTGCTCAAACTGAGAAGCGCCAGAAGACTTTATCTACTCCTAGAAAGGGCACATTCCCTTGCCTAGGGTGTATACACTGATCAAGTGTAATCAAAGGGGAATATTTTACGCATCCCCATACAGGCAAGCGCTTTCCAGTTCGAGGCCTCTTCACATGTAATAGCAGTTTTATCATATATTTACTCAAGTGCCCTTGTGGATTGTTATATATAGGTGAAACATCCATGCGTATGAAGGACCGCTTCTCCAAGCACAAGTCCACTATCAGAAAAAACAATTTACTTTTACCGGTCCCTTACCATTTTGATCGCTGTAAGCACAATATTGCGCAACTGTGCTTTCAAATTATTGAGCAGGTACAACAACCTCGAAGAGGTGGTAATCGATTGAAAATGTTAAAGAAGCGTGAATCCTATTGGATTCATACACTTCAGACACTGGAACCCATGGGGTTAAACCGGGAGTATGATCTCCACAGCTTCCTGTAGATGTTTGTTCTTTTTAAGTGTATGTCAAGCTTATACTTTGTTTTCTTGTATTTCTACAGAAAACGTGAGGAACTCCCCAACCGCATCATCTGAACTGCAAGCTACTACGATTATCTAGAGAATTTCATAAGAATCTATAATTGCTACCTTTTTCATTGATGCTGTTGCGATTGGGCCGCTTCTCACGTGTATCTGATTATTTAAATTGTTACTTTGTTTTTCCTTTTTTTCCTTTTGTTCCCTTCCCCTTTTGCTCTTTTTTTCTTTTTAGTCTATTTGTTTGTCTAAATCACCATGACTACATGATGTCATTTCCGCTGTGGCGGTCTATTTAAATCACGTATACTGTTTGACTTTGTTATATGCCATTGGTTTGAGAAAGGCTCGTAGCAGAGCCGAAACGCGCGTCACTGAACATTTGATGTGTGGCGAATAAAGAGAAAAACTTTTGAAGAAAAAGTGAGTGCCGGTCTTTTCCTTTGTTTGTTTACTCTCACTCAGTGTCACACTTTAGCCATAAGAGAAATAAGATTTATCATCCCATAGAAGGTGTGTGACGCGTGTGTGTGTGTGTGTGTGTGTGTGTGTGTGTGAGATTTTATGCATATACTTTATAGTGTACTTGCAGACATTGTTGGAGATTATTTGCAATTAGTGGTAGGCAGCAGCATGTGATATATGGTGGTCCCCATATTTAAAGTATCCATGTAATTTAATCTGCCAATTTGTGTGGTTGCACCCCTGTACTCGCTCTGTATCTATCTTCCATCGTATCTTTTTTTGCCTGCTGATTCATTATTTATATTTTGTATTGATTAATAAAGATGGTTATTTGATTTTACGCTATAAGTACCCCATTTGTTTTCTTTCGGTATCATTGACGGCAATGTTCAGTAAGGCCACCAGATGTCACTAAAACAGTTCTTATAATACCGTACTTTATTTATAGCGTACTAAAAGATGTATGCCAATTTTGTAATTATATAACATACCACTACTAAGCAAATCATCAAGAATAGGCAGTTATAGTAAAGGCTGTCCATGCGGTTCTGCAAATTGCGGAACGCAAAACACACAACGGTCGTGTGCATGAGGCCTAACAAGTAGGATATACAAATCTGATCCAGAATGACTGATACTTACATGCTTGAGAAGGTGTCTTCTAACAGTGGCCAATGTACTTTACAGATTTCAGAACTGAATGGTTCAGTATTAAGCTGATCACTGTGAATTGAGAAAAGTATTATTATCTTTCAAATTATAAAATCTAGATGATATTCTTTGTGTATTATTATTATACTAAATACACATAAAAAGTATATACTAGACAGTAAAAGGGGTTTCAGAGTGTTTAATACTGATGACCTACAGTATCCTCAAAATCAGTATCAGATACAGTTGCAATAAAAAGTATGTGAACCCTTTGGAATGATATGGATTTCTGCACAAATTGGTCATAAAATGTGATCTGATCCTCATCTAAGTCACAACAATAGACAATCACAGTCTGCTTAAACTAATAACACACAAATAATTAAATGTTACCATGTTTTTGTATTGAACACACCATGTAAACAATCACAGTGCAGGTGGAAAAAGTATGTGAACCCCTAGACTAATGACATCTCCAAGAGCTAATTGGAGTGAGGTGTCAGCCAACTGGAGTCCAATCAATAAGATGAGATTGGAGGTGTTGGTTACAGCTGCCCTATAAAAAACACACACCAGTTCTGGGTTTGCTTTTTACAAGAAGCATTGCCTGATGTGAATGATGCCTCACACAAAAGAGCTCTCAGAAGACCTACGATTAAGAATTGTTGACTTGCATAAAGCTGGAAAGGGTTATACAAGTATCTCCAAAAGCCTTGCTGTTCATCAGTCCACGGTAAGACAAATTGTCTATAAATGGAGAAGGTTCAGCACTGCTGCTACTCTCCCTAGGAGTAGGCCATCCTGTAAAGATGATTGCAAGAGCACAGCGCAGACTGCTAAATGAGGTGAAGAAGAATCCTAGAGTGTCAGCTAAAGACTTACAAAAGTCTCTGGCATAAGCCAACATCCCTGTTAGTGAATCTACAATACATAAAACACTAAACAAGAATGGATTTCATGGGAGGATACCACAGAGGAAGCCACTGCTGTCCAAAAACAACACTGCTGAACGTTTACAGTTTGCACAAGAGCACCTGGATGTTCCACAGCAGTACAGGCAAAATATTCTGTGGACAGATGAAACCACAACACTATGTGTGGAGAAAAAGAGGCACAGCACACCAACATCAAAACCTCATCCCAACCGTGAAGTATGGTGGTGGGGGCATCCTGGTTTGGGGCTGCTTTGCTGAGTCAGGGCCTGGACGGATTGCTATCATCGAAGGAAAAATGAATTCCAAAGTTTCTCAAGACATTTTGCAGGAGAACTTAAGGCCATCTGTCCACCAGCTGAAGCTCAACAGAAGATGTTTGTTGCAACAGGACAACGACCCAAAGCATAGAAGTAAATCAACAACAGAATGGCTTAAACAGAAGAAAATACGCCTTCCGGAGTGGCCCAGTCAGAGTCCTGACCTCAACCCGATTGAGATGCTGTGGTATGACCTCAAGAAAGCGATTCGCACCAGACATCCCAAGAATATTGCTGAACTGAAACAGTTCTGTAAAGAGGAATGGTTAAGAATTACTCCTGACCGTTGTGCACTTCTGATCTGCAACTACAGGAAACGTTTGGTTGAAGTTATTGCTGCCAAAGGAGGTTCAACCAGTTATTAAATCCAAGGGTTCACATACTTTTTCCACCTGCACTGTGAATGTTTACATGGTGTGTTCAATAAAAACATGGCAACATTTAATTCTTTGTGTGTTATTAGTTTAAGCAGACTGTGATTGTCTATTGTTGTGACTTAGGGTACTTTCACACTTGCGTTGCTTGATTCCGGCAGGCAGTTCCGTTGCCTGAACTGACTGCCTGATCAGGCAAATTGTATGCAAACGGATGTCATTTTTTCTGACTGATCAGGCATTTTTCAGACTGATCAGGATCCTGATCAGTCAGAAAAATGCCTGATCAGTCAGAAAAATGCATTGCAATACCGGATCCGTTTTTCCGGTGTCATCAGGCAAAACGGATCTGTTTTTTTTTTTTTTTTTTCATTTTTAAAGGTCTGCGCATGCGCAGACCGGAAAAACGGATCCGGCATTCCGGTATTTTGAATGCCGGATCCGGCACTAATACATTCCTATGGAAAAAAATGCCGGATCCGGCATTCAGGCAAGTCTTCAGTTTTTTTCGCCGGAGATAAAACCGTAGCATGCTACGGTTTTCTCTTTTGCCTGATCAGTCAAAACGACTGAACTGAAGACATCCTGATGCAAACTGAATGGATTACTCTCCATTCAGAATGCATGGGGATATGCCTGATCAGTTATTTTCCGGTATAGAGCCCCTGTGACGGAACTCTATGCCGGAAAAGAAAAACGCAAGTGTGAAAGTACCCTTAGATGAAGATCAGATCACATTTTATGACCAATTTGTGCAGAAATCCATATAATTCCAAAGGGTTTACATACTTTTTCTTGCAACTGTAGGTGGGGGTTCGACTCTTGGTATCTCCACTGATCAGCTGTTTGAAGAGGTCATGGAGCTCCAGTGAGAGCTGCTGCCTCCTCACAGCTTACCAAGCCATTGGATAGCGGCTGTGCTTAATATTGCAGCCCAGTGCCATTCACTTGAAGGGGACAGCTGCACCTAGGCCATGTGGCCAATGAACTTGACATGACAGGCCTAGTAAGAGGCCATAGTGCTCACTGGAGCACCACAACCTCTTCAAACAGCTGATCAACAGGGGTCCCAGGAGTCAGACCCACACCAATCTGATACTAACGCAATAAGGCAATAGGGGCCTATACTCACATATTCTCTCAACCCAGAATTAACACTGTAGCACGAGTTATCTATATGGAACCTAAAATCCTCTGAAACACTATCAAGTTCTATAAGAATACATAGAAGGGACTTTAAATTTAATACACAATAGTGCAGTGCAATACAAAAAGAAGGTGTCAGATAAAATATAAAAAAACTAAAATATACATTACATACAATAACAATGCAGTAAACAGAAAAAATAAAAGGGATAAAATACAGAATATTGGCTTATTGAGATGCAGCAGTTATATTCCGGCTGTGGGGACAGCCGAGGATACGAGCAGTCACGCCAAACAATGTGGATCCCCAAATGGCTGACAATTAACTGTTCCCGACCACCCATTTTGATCCCCCCTCATCCAAGGGGTGGGCTGTGATGGAACCTCCCTCCTTTCGGTCCGGCATTCGGGGACGTCTGATATTATTCAGGTTTTTGCCCCGACCTTCCGAAACGGCTGACCGATGTGGCATTATGAATCATGTTAATTTCTTGCCGTATGACAGGACTGCGGGTACAGGTAAAGATCCCATAATCTGAGTCGCCTCGTCCCAGTCATACAGACACCAAATATAATCGAGTTATGATTTCCAGAAGGCCAGATCCTGAATACCAAGAAATGCCTCATGTCCAGTATGGTGTGTCTAGACTTCTCCTAGAAGCCCATGTCAGGCTGAACACAATTACTAGGGTTTTGAGGATGTGGGTGTTATGAGGTCGGAGTTATGGCTTCTGATATTATTTAATCCACCTAATGAATGGCTTAGACCACCTGCTGGGATAGCAGCCACCATGTCTGGGGTTGCCCTGCATTTTTAGTGTCCCCTTCCAGGTCTTCATTAGTATGCTCATATGGCTTGTAAGTAGCAGGCCAGTGCTAAATGGAGTTTCCTCTGAGAATGTGGAGTGTCTCACCTTTTTGCAGACTGGTTGGCATCTAGAGGCACAATTTGCATAACTCCTTAATAGATCCAAAGACACTGACATACAATCAGCTATTGATAATGCCAGTTCAGGAAAATCTACCTCAGATTTCGTTACAACTTGGACAACCCTTTTAAGAAAAATGAAAACTTGCCATATGCAACTACAAACCTTTGCAATCAGAGGTGTACATAGAAATCATTGCCATTGGCTTCAGAAGAAGTCATTTCAAGGACATACTCAGGTGGAATTGGGCAGGGATTAAAGTGTCCCACCGTTTTGTATTCAGATGTGGATAGCTATTCACAGGGCCCAATACAAAAAATGTTTCCCCTCCCTGAAAGCATCTCTCCTTTCATACAAAGCTACAGCCTGCTACCCATTGAGTGACTATGCATTACACAGTACATGCATTCTCACTGAGCTGCAGTATATTACAAGGCACCATCATTATAGCTCCTCTTGTTGAAAGAGGTTTTCTGGCCTATCCCTAAAGGGGTTTATGACATGATAGCGTTGATGGCCTATCAGTGACTGCTACAGCATCTTCAATGTTTTCTTTGGTCGGGACATCAGAATTCTGTCTACCTAGTAGCGGGTCGTCTGTGTATTGCATTCATATGACAACACTGCAATACTCTCATCTGGTCATGCCCTGCTCAGGCTATGTGCGGAGGTCTGCCAGGTTAGCAGCGCGTGTGTAGCCTTTTTGTTTTTGTTTTGGAATTGAGCTATATCCGCCTCCCTTCAGGTGCACTGGGTGGGGTTGTTGGTTTGAGTTTAAATTACGCCCACTCCCAGTGTCCTGTGCGGGTTATAGCTTCTGTCTGGCTCAGAGGAAGGAAGAAAGGAAGGATTTGCTGTTGCTGCTCAGTAAAAGATAAGTTGGTTTTTGTTTTCTTGTGGTTGTCTGTCTAGGCTGTTAGAGAGACGCCTGCCCCCTCTAGGTCCTGAGGAGCAGGCTTCCTCTTTCCCCCTTTCACCATCTTAGAGACTCTAGGGAATCTTCAGCCTAGGCACGAGGACACATTATTCCCACCTTCAGGGTGTAAACGTGGGCAAAGAAGCCTAGGGAGAGCTGGTAGGGATTTGTCAGGAGGTGACCTCTATACCAAGCTTCTTGTCTAGACACATGTTTGTTTATATCCTGTGTATCTTGTATCCTGTCTGCTGTGACACATCTATAACAACCCAAATATGTACACTGCATACATCTCAAGGGAAACAGTCCTGTTGGTACAGGTGGGCTGCCTAAGGGATTATTTACTTCTAGATTTTTTTACAGAGACAAATTTTTCCTTTTTTAATGCATTTTAACTTTTATTTCACAATTTTTTTTATTAGAAAATCATAGCATACATCATCTTCCACAATGTCAAATTACCGTACAGTACAGTATAATTTGCTCATCACATTACAAGTATGCAGGATAAAAGACATTGGATGTAAAGTTTTCATTTATATTAAAGGAAAAAAACAAAAACAAGGCCGTAAAAGAACGACCAACAAACAATAATAAACACTGCGCCACATTTAAAATCAAGCAGTGCATTTTAACTTTTATAGTAACAAGAACATAATGTAAAAATTTCGAAATGTATGCTAGAATATGGCAATCATTTGACTAAAAAATATTAGGCAAAACAGTATGCTTTTTGTCATAGGGCTCATCCGCTTTCCTTTTTAAGTTTCTCAAGTTTTCATGCCTCAAATGCATTCATCTTCCAATGTTAACCTGTATTTGATCATCATAGAGGTTTCCTTTGCGAATTTTCCGTTTTTTTAAACAATTTCATTACCAGGTGATTCTCTGTTTTTTGTGTTTTTGTTTTTACTCCCAGCCTTCCTAGAGCCATAACTTTTTTATTTTATTTTTCCGTTTACATAGCTGTATGAGGCATTGTATTTTGCAGGATAAGTTGTGCTTTCTAATGGCACCACTTAATATTGCATATGATGTAGTGGAAAGCTGGAAAAGAAAAGGTATGGGGTAAAAAAAAAAAAATAGGTTTCATTTTTAAAGCATCACCTATGTGGTAAAACTAACCTGTTGTCTTTATTCTCCAGGTCAGTCTTATTTTAATAATTAAGTAAAAAATAAAAACTTTGGAAAAAAATGCATTGTCATATTCTGACCCCCATGCCTTTTTTATAGTTACATCTACAGAGCTGTGTGAGTTTTTTGCCAACTGTAGTTTCTATAGATACCAGGATTTGGATCTTTATTTTTATTGTTTATTTATTGATATTTTTAAAACGGGGAAAAGGTGGGGATTGGAATTTTTATTTTTGTATATGTTTAAAACTTTTGTAAAACTTTTTTTAACTTTTTAAAAAATCCCCCTAGGGTACTTTAACATGCGATCATCTGATCACTTCTTCCATAGACTGCACTGAATTACCATTGCAGTCTATGGAAGAAACAATATGTTCCTATGGAGCCCTATAACAGGCAGGTCTGTGTAAGGCACAGTAATCTCTATCAGGCTCAAAGCTACCACAGCAAATGAATGACTTAGCTGATCTCCTTGCAGGGAAGGCCGCTCTGGCCCCAGGACCGCAGTTCTCCCGGGACAAGAGGCTCAATTGACTACGACATCTGAGGGGTTAGACATCTGCAATCAGCATTATCGCTGATCGCAGACATTGCCTCCAGGTGTCTGCAGAAACCCAGCTATTGTGCCTGCTTCTCTCCAGAGCCGACGCTATCTTTAAAGATCCTATTGCTGATGTATATAGCCATGTGGGGGTAGGAAAGTGGTTAAAATCTTGTATAGTAGTGTTCCCTATGCATTCTGGAGATTATAATGTTGCCCTGCTGACAGGTATAGCTATAAGGCCTAGTTTCTACATTACAGCCACAGGGTAGAAGAGTGCTGCGGACCGAGAAATGCACAACAAAATCATACGCACTTTTCATGTGGTTCACCTGTACTGACCATGAAGTTCTAGCAGTTCTTGGTTAAACTGCATGTGGTTTTGCCAGACTGTTCTCAGCTACAAGGCATACTACTGCCCTGTAGCTACAACATGGAGACCCAACCTTTATTGGGCTCTTTGACTTCATTAATGTATTGTTTTCACTTCTTTCATTTCTAAAAAGTCCAGCCTATCAGGAACTCTGGTTAAGAGTATTTAATGGGGTTTTCTGGTGTTGGGCTACAAATACTTATAGGCATATGAAAATGCAATAAATATTTGTGCCAATGGGCATAGAGGGGCTTATAAACCTAAAACACTGGATACTTATCCTCAGTGATCCCTCACCATGGCTGTTCTGAAGCTGCTCAGGTCCCTACTGCTCTTCACTTCCTAGACACATCGGAGAGGCCAGAAAAAGCCCACTATGGGGGGATGTATTTTGTGCTTTTTCTGGCCTCTCTGATGTGTCTAGGCAGTATTTTGTGATGGACTGTGGTATTTGGCTCTGTTGGGGTGGTATAATGCGCCACAATATGGTATTGCTGGCTCTGCCTTCCATCAGTTTGGACCCAACTACAAAACTGGGCCACTTTCAGTATTTTTTCCATGGCCACTTTAAAGGATAACTTTCACACTTAAACCCTAATTTAAATTTCATATATGTAGTTACTGATAACATGATATTCCAGAATCAGTTACTATTAGACTGACTTACCCCATATTTAATAAGATTCAGCCCTTAGCAACCAGTCTGCATAAAACTGCAATTTCACTATTCAGTTAAGATGGCCGCCACTGCCCTCCCCCTGAGGCTAATCCCGCCTGCCCTCACTAGCCAGTAACAATAGCCACCCAAAAGTGTCAGTAACCAGAGCCCTCCCCCCTAAAGGGTTAATCTCCTGCAGCACAAAGGGGTCCTCTCACCACATGTTGCTTTCATTTATACACTGAGCAGACGGCAGATCTCCCTTCCCTGGTCTGCGCTGCTTCAACTCTGCCTTCTCCAGCTCTGCTGAGTGAGGGAGCGTCTGCCAAGCGCAGGGACAGGGAGAAGTGCACACAGCCCAGGCACTGTTATCAGCTGCTGGGGAAGACCCGGCTTTAATCATTTACACACAGTCCCTGGCTGTCAGTAATGTGACCCTGCACGCTGCGTCCTCCGTCCTTCAACACATAGACGGACCCTGCATAGCAACCCTATTTTAAGCACAGGTAAAAGTAGGCAGTACAGGGAACAAAAGTGTGGAATTAAGGGGTAATTGAATACACAGTGAAAAGTTGAAATAGGGCCACCAAGGTGATATTAATCACTACAATCCAAAACTAGCACATACCATTCCAAAAGTATCCAGTCTACCCCTTTAATTCTACAGAGAATTATAATAGAAAAAGTGGTTAATATTTGCATTAACTCCGTTAATAAACAGCAAAAACAGGAACAAAATCCTCCTGACACTACAAAACTTCACGTGACCTCTACACCAGTGACTGTCTGACTACAGCTGAAATGATCTACTCTGAGACGTGTAGGATGTAAAAGATCAAGTCTTGTATTTGATATTCCAAAATACGTAAAGTTTCCGTGCCAAGACCGGCAAGCAGGTGATGACATTTTCAGAATGAGTTTTGTTGATTTTTATTTTTTTTAAATAGCTGTAAAAAAATTCGTATTGCACACTGGCGCTACTATAACTTAACAGTGGTATATAAAATGATGTTGATGCTGCATGGGGTACTGCTTTCACTGGATAAATAAAGCTATTGTACCCCCAGGGGTACCAGAGCAGTGAGGTGGTATGGTATATTTGATGATAGAGCGGTACAATAGTTTTATATCAACTGTAAAAAAAAAAATATACATGGCCTTTATTATCAGAAAGTACATATTCTCAGTTTAAAGAGGTATTCCCATTTTGTAATGTTCCGGCATATCACTTACATTATAATCGTGGTGTTAACTACCTTGCCCAGCAGGAGACCAGGAGCGTCAATGTGCAGGGAAAACTGTGAAGAATCCTTACAGCTTATCTCCGGAACTCCCATAGAAATGAATGGAGCGGGGATAACGTGTACCTACTGGAATACCCCTTTAACCTGCCCTATGGCTCATTCAATCATACGTGTGATGGCAGCAGGAGCATTGCTTATAGGGAGGAATATCCTGCCAAAATTGTGCCAGTAGAGTGTCTTTGCCACCACAGTACACAACAGCTCTATGGCATTAGCTTCCAGTCTCTTTCTTGCACACAGCTTTCCCATCATCTGTAGCAAAAAATCCCATTAACACAAATTTGTCCTTGATTTCATGTTTCCTGCAGGGGCGAGTTTTGTATACTTCTCACAGTGACATATAGTTAATAGTGAAACATACAGCCATTTTACACTCACCACAGTAGTGCATTCCTTGCTGCAGAACCTGGTGTGTCTTTGCTAGATGGTCAGGCCACAAGTGACAAACGTAATCTCTAGAGAACACTGTCAAGAATATTATCAGCTCGAAACTGTAGTGACGTCCTGGCCGCTTTCTGGTTACTGTTGACCAATGTGTTTGTGGGATGATTATATGGCACTTACTAATATAGTCTTTGTTGACATTCTGCTCAATTTTCTATATTTCATAAGGTATGACCTATTGTTGGCCAAGTCTTTGTGCTCTCCACACAGAGGTCCTGACTCCTGTCCATAAAACGGCCGCTGATGGAGAGTCATGTGAGCAGGCAAATCACCTCCATGTGATGTCTCCATTCAAATACACTGCAGCTGCCATCTGCACCTGCACTGTTTAAACCCTCATGGGGTCATTTATGAAGTCCAGCGTTTTAGATATCGGTCTTAATACAGCCCGTTGTGGGCCTTACTGACCTGAGCACGTTTCTTCCTTTCTTCATCGTCGCCTTCCAAGAGCTATGACTTTTTAATTTTCCCCTCTATGTATCTATATGAGGGCTTGTTCTTTTGCAGGACAAGTTGTCGTTTTTATTAACTCTTTCTGGGAGGGAGATGGGAACAAACAGCAATGCTGCCACTCAGTTTTTGCGTTATAAATTTTGCAGCATTCATTTTTCGGCATAAATAACATGATATCTTTATTCTCTAGGTCAGTACAATTACAGCGATACCAAATGCCTATCTTTTTTATGTTTTACTACTTTTGTGCAATAAAAACCTTTTTTTTTTAAAAATGAAAATCTTTTTGCATGTCCAAATCCCAAGACCCTTTACTTTTTTTCTTTTTCTTTCTATGGAGTTGTGGGAAAGCTTGATTTTTGCAATTTTTTGCAAGACAAACACAACCACATGGAGAGTGCACGAAACACGTCGGGACAACAAGTTATAGCATTGCAAGTAGTGGAAAAGGTGGGATGGAAAAAAAGAGTATAAATAAATACCAAATCAAACCATGTGGCTCCCCCACCTAGATACAAAACCATGATTCACAACATATACACAATACAGACCCGGCTAGTGGCACCTCCAAGAGACCCCAGCACGTGTTTCACATCAGCTTCCTCAGGGGGAATGAGGCCAATTATGAAGGCTAAGCGACTGGGTCAGAGCATCTCCAAAATAGCAGGTCTTCTAGGGTGTTTCTGGTATGCAGCTGTTCAACAACCCAAAGCTCCGGGATAGTGACTAGTGCAAAAATGGTGGCTAGGTCCCAAGAGGGCAGCTGCAATGTCACGGTGATGGTCAGGGTCACCTATCCCTGGTGGTACAATGACAAAGGGGGGTTTTGCCGGTGATGATGGTGGCAGTGGTTCCCCCGGGGCACTCCCCTAGATGTACCTTTCCTGGATGATGTTGTGTGGGGGGTGTTAATGATGTTACTACTGAATGAAGCCAGGAGTTTGTGCTGGTTGCAATTTTCCTAAAGAGCTCTGTTCAGAATGCAGGTTCACAAGGCATAATGAACATACCATATTTGTTGATGCAAATAGGGGAGACATGGTCTCATGACCCCACTATTTGCATGTGCAAATTTATACATCAATAAGCTACTTACCTGGAAACGGATGGACATGGATCAGGCTGAAATCCTCACACACGTAAGAGGCAGTGAAGAAACCCCCTCCTATTTTATTAATTTAATACATAATGTCACAGTTCTGAGAATGTTGTTGGTTAAGTAATTATGTTTTTTGGATATGGATAATGTAATTGGTTAGTTATATTATATAATAGGTAACATTAAGCACCGTGACCAATATCTTTCCACTAATAAAAGATTTAACAAATTTTAGGTGGTTAATCATTATTTACTAACGATAACGATACTAATGAAGATGTTAGAACGCACACTGCATCACAGGCCATGCTGACCCCGGTCCACTGCCAAATGTGCTTACAATGAGTATGTGGACATCACAACTGGACAATGGAAGAATGTGGTCCGGTCTCATGAATACATTTATTCAATGGACGGCAAAGTGTCTATGCGTGTAAGGGCTCGTTCACACAACCGTGCGAAGCCCGTGCTGTGGACCGCAAATTGCAGTCCGCAATGCACGGGCACTGTCCGTGGGGCAGGCGCATGGGGATCTCAGACCCATTCACTTGAGCAAGTTCTACCTTTTTGCGGTGCGGAAGCACGGACCAGAACCCCAGAAAGCACTCCGTAGTGCTTCCGTACCGTTCCTCCGTTCCGCACCTCTGTGAGGCGGAATGGCCACGGAATGGTGCCGGTGTATTTCGGATCCGCAAACGCGGTCCGCAATACGGAAACGGGCATCACACGTTCGTGTGAACGAGCTCTAAGAGAAGATGTAGGAAGAAGTGTAGTGCTCTGAGCAGTGTCCTACTGGAAACCTTGGGTCCCGGGGTTTATGTGGATGTTATGGGTCCCAGCTAACTCCTCTTTATAGCAATGGTATTCCTGATGGCAGTGGCTTCTTTCAGAAGAATATTGCTCCAAAACACACTGTAAAAATTGTCCTAGAATGATTTGGGGACCATGAAAAAGAGTCGACTTGGTGTACGAATTCCCCAGATCTCAGTCTGATTGAGCATCTGTGGGATACACTGGAAAAACAAGTCCAATCCATGAAGGCATCACCTCATAACTTATAGGACTTAAAGGGATTCTGTCAGCTAGGTTTAGTCTATAGAGCTGAAGAAAAAAAACGATTTTATATATATGCAAATGAGGCTATTAAGGAGCCCAAGGGGCTGTTACTAACGTTTCCAGGGCCCAGCCACACCCACTGTGAAGGAGCCCAGCACCGCCTGCATACTCCGAATCTTCTCCTTCCTCCCCCGACGTCACATAGTTAGAGCGCTGTAATCGCGCGCAGTTCATTCCCTGAGGCTGATGCCAGCACAGGGAAGGAACACTATGCTGGCACTGACATGCTGACATGAGATTACGGCGATCTAAGGCCTCTTGCACACGGCCATGTGTCCCCCGTGGGTACACAGGGTACACCGGCCGTGTGCATTGAATGGGTCCGCAAATCCGGAGATGCAGTGCAGAAGCACGTATCGGAACCCCACGGAAGCACTACAGAATGCTTTCGTGGGGTTCCGATCCGTCCTTCCGTTCCACAAAAAGATAGAACTTGTCCTATCTTCTTGCGGAACGGGCAGATCGCAGACCCCATTCAAGTGAATGGGGTCGCGATCCACATGCGGCTGGCCCACGGTCGGTGGGCGGACCGAAATTTGCAGTTCACAGCACGGGCACGGCCAGCACACGTTGGTGTGCAAGAGGCCTAACTGTGTGAAGTTGGGGGAGCAAGGAGGAGATTCGGAGCATACGGGTGGTGCTGGGCTCCTTCGCGGTGGGCTTGGCTGGGCTCAAGAAACGTTGGTAACAGCCCCTTGCGCTCCTTACTAGCCTCATTTGCATATATAGAAAATCGTTTTTTTACTGAATAAAAGCACTAAAAGCTATGGGAAATGTATATTGTGAATGTGTTAGCGGCGATCTAGCAGCACATGTCCTCACCTCTAGAGGCTAAACCTAGCTGACAGAATCATTTAAGGCCTCATGCACATGACCGTATGTATTTTGTGGTCCGGAAAAAACAGATCTGCAAAAAATATGCATGACATCCGAGTGCATTCTGTATTTTGCAGAACAGAACAGAACAGCTGGCCTCTAAGGCCCCTTGCAGACGAGCATGAGCGGATTAGGTCTGGATGCGTTGCGGATGATTTCAGTGAAAAATGCGCGATTTTGCGTGTGCTAAAAAACTGAAGGTTTACAAACATCTCTTAGCAACCATCCGTGAAAGACGCATCATATCCGCACTTGCTTGCGGATGCAATTTTCACGCAGCCCCATTTACTTCTATGGAGCCAGCAGAATATAGAGCATGCTGCTATTTTCACGCAACGCACAAGTGATGCGTGAAAACCAATGCTCATGTACATAGACCCATTGAAATGAATAGGCTTGGGTTCAGTGCGGTCCGCAAAAAAACAGAACGGATACAGAAAGAAAATACGTTTGTGTGCATGAGCCCTAAAGGAAATATGTGACTTTTTTTTCTGCCAGTTTAAACCAGGTAACTTGTTTTTATTTTCTGACTGCATATTTTTTTATTTTATTATCTGAACATGATTATGGGGCAGCCATTTTGGTACAGCTGTTCTTAACAGCATTTACCGATATGCCTTACAGTAGCCACCATGGGCTATAGATAAAATACATTCTAATCTTGCCTGTGATGATAAGGAGATGACGACAGTAAAGTGATCTGTACAGACCAAGAAGTGGTGCCAATCATTATGCTTAGTGGCCAGTGCAAAACCTGTAGGATTTTTATTTATTTTTTTAATAGGAAATGAAAACGGAACATGAAATAGATCATTTTCTGATGACACATTCTCTTTAAATAATCTTCAGAGTTCATGTGGAAGGACTTTGATGTCTTTCTCATACAGAACATTATTAATAACTAGCTGATGACTCGGCGTTGCTCGGGTATTTATTTATTGCAATTTTATATTAAATAACAGTGACTTTCACAATGGCTGCCCTTTTAACGGTGACCGCCACTTTAACAGTGACCGCCATTTTAACAGTGACTTTCACAGTGGCCGTCCCTTTAACAGTCACTTTAACAGTGACAGCCCCTTTAACAGCGACTTTCACAGTGACCGCCCCTTTAACAGTCACTTTCACAGTGGCCGCCCCTTTAACAGTAACCACCCCTTTAACAGTAACTTTAACAGTGACTGCCCCTTAAACAGTGACCTCCATGGTGACCGCCCCTTTCACAGTGACTTTTACAGTGATTGCCCCTTTAATAGTGGCCGCACCTTTAACAGTGACTTTCACAGTGACCGCCCCTTTAACAGTGACTTTCACAGTGACAGCCCCTTTAACCGTGACCGCCCCTTTAACAGTGACTTTCAAAGTGACCGCCGCTTTAACAGTGACTTTCACAGTGACCGCACCTTTAACAGTGACTTTAACAGAGACCGGCCCTTTAACATTGACTTTAAAAGTGACCGCCCCTTTAACTGTAACTTTCACAGTGACCGCCCCTTTGACAGTGACTTTAACAGTTGCCGCCCCTTTAACAGTGACCACCGCTTTAACAGTGACAGACTAGATGGGCCAAATGGTTCTTATCTGCCGACAAATTCTATGTTTCTATGACTTTCAAAGTGACCGCCCCTTTAATAGTGACCGCCCTTTTAACAGTGGCCCCTTCCCCCCATGCATGTAGCAGTGTAGTTGTGCCGTCATACGTCATATGACTGAATATTTCAGGACCTGCGAACTGCTAAAACCTGTGATCATTTGGTATGGCAACCTGGAGTAGGACCTTTAGAGCTTCTGTTGGCTGATAAGGGACATGTGACCGTGTGTATGGCAGTTAGGATTTAAGTGAAAGGCTGGCAGGCGTGTATTGGATAATGCAGGTAATTTCTGAGAATATCTCGGGAAGGGTACGTCCTAGAGAGCTGAGACCCCCACAAGATTTATTTCCAGGTAGCACAGGATGTGTATACCAAGCTTCGTTGAAATGGATGGTTGAGTTTTTTAGTTTTCGCGGAACATACATACATACATACATACACATCCTTTTTTATATATATACTGTAGATTGGAAGTACCAGGATCTATTACACTCAAAATTCATAGTTTCAATCCAAACCTGTGCAGTCCTAAATTTCCTTAAAGGGGTTTTCCGGGCTTTTACTATTGATTACCTATCCTCAGGATAGGTCATCAATATCAGATCGGCGGTGGTCTGACACCCAGCCGCCTGCAACACTGTGTCCGCCCCTGGATCCCTAATGTATCGACTTCCAAGGAAGCTTCAATAAAGATCATTTTCTACATCCTGGTGAGTGCCGCAACTCTGTTACCTTCTTCTCTCCACATCGTGAACTTTTACTATTGATTACCTATCCTCAGGATAGGTCATCAATATCAGATCGGCGGTGGTCTGACACCCAGCACCCCCTGCCGATCAGTTGTATGAGAAGACAGTGAGCGCAGTGCACATGTGCTGTCTCCCTTCTCTATTCCTCTCCACTGCTGCTGTCTATGGTCTTTGCGCGCCATCTGCTCATACAGCTGATCGGTCGATGTTTTGGGTGTCGGGCCCCTGCCAATCTGATATTGATGACCTATCCTGAGGATAGTTCATCAATAGTAAAAGCCCAGGCAACCCCTTTAATCACCAGGCTTTTAACACAACTAATGATGTTAAGGCAATTTTTCCTTTTCACATCCATTAAAATAAGAGCATTTCTTCATAGCTACCTTATAGTAGGCCATACTGTATGTCCACCACATTAGTAATAGCTTCAATCTTCAATATATTTTGACTATTTGTGCACCTTTATTGCAGATTTTATGCAGGACAAAATAAGGCAGCATCTTGTACTATTCTGTCTGCCAAAATGATGGACACTATAACAGAAAGGGTCTATTATATGACAGATCCGGCACTGGCTCTTTTAAGTTTATCTGTTCTTTCTGTAGATGTGAATCTAACCTAAAGAATTATGTGATTTAAAGTCTCCATATTGCTTTTGTCTTCAGAGACTGAGTAAGCCATAGGCCCCACTCCAGTCACCCAACTAATTAGCTGGACTTTTGAGGACAATGATTGGCTGCGGAGGTCAAGCAGCTGCAAAAGAACCAAACCAGTGCCAAGAAGAACGGTGCTGGAGAAAGGGGGAATATAAGATATTTTTTAAGAAATTGTAGAGATTTTCCAAGATTTTTTATTATGTCTGTCACGTGCCGGAGGCCCAAGGCAAACCTCCGAGATGTCAGGGAACCAGGACAAGGCAACACAGACCAGCAGCAACACATAGCAAGAGCAGCAACAGGACATACAGATGTATGCACAGGCACACTACACGGAACAGCGGGTGTGGACCCACTGTGCCACTGACTGGCAATACTCTGGAGGGGCGTAACTAATCAACTCCCTGGTATTCACTAGAGCCTTCAAAGGTGAGGATAAACTTCAGCCAGTAAGGTAGTTACCAGGAGCTACTCCAGAGCAAACCCTGAGTCAGTGTCAGCTGGTCCAGACAGACCAGGAGGTACCTGAATCAGGTACCGGCAAGAAGCGTAGACAGGCAGACAGAGACGAAACCAGGAGCAACGGTACAGACAAGCGAAATACAGATCAGAGATACAAGGCATGGAACAGGCTAGAAATACATACAGGCAAGGAATACACACAGACTAGAGATTCCCCCTCCGGGGAAGCCAGGGAACCTCTCACGAAGACAGGACACAGAACAGACAACAAACGGAAACAGTTAAGCACTGTCAGGCTATCGGCCACAATACGCACTGCTAGGCGAATAAGGAACAGAACAGGAAAAAAACATGACATACTACAGGCAGGTACTGAACAGAACAGGACATGAAACACCATAACAGAGCAGGTACACAAGAACAGAGACTAACAATGCAAAACCAAGCGACACCACACAGAAGGGTAACTGGAACCCCAGGACAGAAGCGAGGTGCAACACCTAGCCAGGCACAGACAAGACTGAACAGAACTAACATTAGATTAAACAAATACAAGAAGAATCTGTTATTTATACTTTCTATTTCTTTACAACCCATTCCTGGTTTTTGCCACAAAACTGCATTAGAAAATCTGAACAAAACCTGATTTCAGACCTGAATATGCACTGACACCCTAAATCTGAAAGTGGGCACCTAACCTCTGCAGCCAATCACGGTAGACTGTTGAGGACAGTGATTGGCTGCAGTGGTCACAGCAGAAGAACCAAACCAGAAGGTGCTTGAGAAACGGGTGAGTACAAGATTTTTTTTTTAGATATACTGTATATATTTTAATTCATTAGCTTGGACAACCCCTTTAAACTTCTGATTATTTGTACCATACACAGTGCACAGCTGCAAGTACAAGCTTTGCTTCCCTGGTTTATGCCACAGGCTCTGAAGTACTGTGCAAATATGCCACTATGTCAATAGATAATGGCAAAACGTAATGTATATACATATGGGTTACACACAGCAGTGTTTTCATGCAGCACAGCAGAGAACATTGTAGAGGAACCCCAAATTGTATACTATACACAGTATACACTACGTAAGATGGAAAGAAGGCCAATAAAAAGACTGGAAAATAATACATTCTGACCATGTATAATTCTGAATTCAACAAATAAAGTTTCAGCAGGTAATCACGCTGGTTCACAGCCAAAGCTAATTAGGAGAGTCTCACCCCCATTCCAATGTCGGCATACAAAAAATCACAAAGGCAACCATGCAAAAATCATCTTATATTCAAAATATTCACATGGACATACAGCAATTAGCCATGAGTTATACAAACACATAGTAGAGTTACAATACTCATTAAAGTGGCCTGTCACCACTCCAGAAACGTCTGTTTTAGTAACTACTTGGATTCCCCATGTACAGTAATACCAATTCTACAGCATCCATTCTTATTACTCTGTTCTGTGCCATTCCTCTGTTATTTCTATTAGAAGTTTATGAATGAATTATCAGCAGCTCGCAGTAAAGGTCCAGATGGGTGTTACCAGTTGGGGGTGTGTCCCTGCCAGTCTGACACCAGCAGCACTGATTGGACACACTGTTACTGGTAGGACCCAGCAGTACCTTTACTTCAGACCGCTGGCAATTTATTTGTAAACTTCTAGCAGGAATAATACAGGATTGGCACAGCACAGAGTCCTAAGAATAGATGCTCCATAATTGAAATTACCTAGAGAATGCAAGTATTTACTAAAACTGACATGTCAGGAGAAGTGACAGGTCCTCTTTAAATCTCTCAGGACTCAAAGTGTCCACCATATAGATCTAATACATCTCCCTTTGGAGAATTTGCTTGATTATATTTCTGTATTGGATCCCTCTATGTCTTTCAGTACCATCCACTTCACATGCTTCACAGCTTTCCTGTGTTATACAGTCTGATGTATATGCATATACATAGGCATTCACTCACCTGGCAGGAGTGTTTTTTTGGGCCTCCGTCTGGCTAGTATGTGCAAGTATACCTTATTTTTTTAGCTGTATGGAATAACTGTCTCTCTAGAGCCAGAGTAATCCTGCAAAATAGTTGACTTGGGGCTACTCCTAAGGGCGATATCCTGACAGTCCCTGGTTTTCACTCTTTAACCCCTAGACAGGCATGTTAACTGCAGATGAACCCCTAAGATGCTAACTTCTGGAGTAGTCTCTGATTGACAGCTGATCTATGGGGATCAAGAGGCAGTGCAGAGCACCGAGGGATCAGGCAAACCCATAATCAGAAACAGTCCAAGGTCAGGACGGGTAGTTCAGGATCAGTACCGAGATCAGGCAGAGGTCAGGTCAGACAGCAAATGGTCAAATCTAGAAAACTGACAGAAGTCAGTACACAGGCAGTAGACAGAACTATGGCGCACCTTTGCTAGTGTCTTAAGTAACCACAGGTGGCCAGCCATTGGCTACTGTGAATTACAGTCTGGCCCTTTAAAAGCTGGAGGGAGTGAGCACGTGCCCTACAGGAAGAAGAGGAGAGGTCCACGCCACCAGAAACGGCCACACAGGCGCAGGTGAGCAGAACAGCAGTGCCTGCAAGCCACCTCTGTAACATATATTATAGTTTGTTCATTTATTTTGTTCAGGAAAATGATCCAATGTCTGTGAGTGGCAAAATATGGGATCCTTTAGGATTAGTAGATAATTTCAGGGACGGATTGGTCATAGACCCTACAGGGAAATTTCCCAGTCGGCCGATGCCTAGGATGGCCACTGAAACCCTCCTCAGAGCTGCCAGCCGGGTACATAATGATCTGATTCTCTCCTACGCACATGGCCAAAGTGTCCTCCTGACCGCAGGTGTCCTCCTGAATTCAACTGTATCTATGTCCTCAGGACAGCTATACAGTTGAATACTGTGCAGCAGGTGCCAGTATTTTGTGCTGCAGTGTGGTATTTGGTTCAGCTGGGGCAGTGTATTGCTCTGCACTATGATATTGTTGGCCCTGACTACTTCTGTCGGCCCTGAATAATTATGTTGCCCTTCCTTCTGTCAACTTGGATCTACCTACAACATGGGGTCACTTTTATGTTTTTTTCCAGGGCAACTTTTAGTTCCCAATGCGCTCATGGAGTCTGAAATTAGAGTCAGGTGTTTTCAATCAATGGGATGACAATTTAGGTATGAGTGGGCAACCTATAAAAGCCTGATCTTCACAAGTTTGTGGAAATGTATCATGGCATGAACAAAGAAGATTTCTGAGGACCTCAGCAGAAGAGATGTTCATGCCTACATGGATAGAAAAGGTTGCAAAACCATCTCTAAAGAGTTTGGACTCCACCAATCCACAATCAGATTGTGTACAAAAGGAAATTCAAGACCCTTATTACCCCCCCCAGGAGCCGTTGACCAACAAAGATCACTCTAAGGCCTAGTTCACACTTCAGTGTTTGGTCAGTGATTTCCATCAGTGATTTGTGAGCCAAAACCAGAAGTGGAGCCTCCATAGACATTAGGTAGAAGGGAATGATCTGCTCCTGTTCTATGTTTAGAGCTGCACCTGGTTTTGGCTCACAAATCACTGATGGAAATCACTGACCAAACACTGAAGTGTGAACGAGGCCTAAGAGCAAGGCGTGTGCAGAGTGCGGTAGGGGTGTGTTTGGCCCAATGGAAGTAGTAGTGGTACTCACGGTTCTGCCGTTCCCTGGGCTTGCGCAGTAATGTAGAAGGGAGCACCTTTCCTTTTATGACCTAAGTGATGCACTTTCTCTTTCTCTAGTAGATAGATAGACCCTAAGCCAGGGGTGCACAACCTTTTCTGGTTGGGGGCCACATTGTCAAACTTAAGGAATCCCATAGGCCGAAAATAAAAGTTAAGGGGTATTACCAACTGATATACTGTATTTATTGCATATTGTACATACAGTATACACCATAAATGTCTGCTTACACCTCCAGGACTCCCATCGAATGGGAGAATACATGAAAAATGCATGTGAGCAGCCACAAGACATAGACATACATGTCTGTCACCAGATGGTTGAGGGCCGCACAGAATGATATCGAGGGCTGCATGTGGCCCCTGGGCCGCAGGTTGTGCACCCCTGCCCTAAGCACACAAGTTGTTCTACCAAAGAATGGTTTAAGAAGAGCGAAGTTAAAGTTTTTGAATGGAATTCAATAGAGTGGTAGAAGGACCCGAAGCGAGCACTTCATGGGAGGAAACCCACCAACATAACCCTTTAGTGACAGATTAAAACTCTTAGACACTGCTCCCCATGCCCCTGTAACTAGCTGCAAGCTTGTTACACAGGAATACAACTATAGGCACACCACGGTATCTGAGAGCATCATAGGGATAGATAGGTTGTGTGCACCAACCTCATCCCAAGCTGATAGATGTGCTAGCAAAACAAAGCGGCAGACAGGGTCTTTTAATTATTAACTTTAGAGTTTATTTGATCAATGAGGGAATAAAGATAAATAGGGAAGGGTACACTGAGTGATAAATGTAAAATGGGTTTTAGTGGCCAAATGGCTTTTTGAAAATATAGCTGATGTGTTATCACTTCCAGAAGAACGACGAGGCACTCCTACCCTTTATCATTGCTAGTTACTGAGCTGATTCAGGTTCAGTAACAGTTTTATTTTTAACATGGCATTAACTGAAAAAGCATGAAGTACTGTTTTAGGCTCTATTTACATTTGCGCTACATTTGTGTTACATCATGCGTGTAGTGCCTTGTGGTGCAGCAGGTAGCATCATGAGTCATCCAAATCAGGACATTTGCTCCCCTAGAAAGATATGACAAGCTTGTCCATCTATGGACCTGGAGACAACGTTTTGCTGCTTTTGTACAACAAGCTTCAATTGACGAAACAGCAATCAGCATCTCCAGTGATAGATTGATCAGGAAAATGGTCAGAGAAAAATAGCTAGAAACTAAAGAGACAAAAAGGCTTTGCATATTTATTATGTGACTCGCCAGTCAAAGGGCTGAATAACTATTATTTCTGTAAAAAGTGTGATAGAAACCAAAACTATCAACATGCTATAGTTACCAACACTTTACTCTACTGTTTTACCTCCATGGGATTTGAGAAACTAATAGTAGACTTTCCTATATGGAACAAGCATCTGCCCACCCACACAACAGAAGAGGAGTGCCCGGGTCATCAAGGCTCTTTACCAGGACAGCTTAGATTTTTTGAATTTAGAACAATCCAGGTTACTCTGTATGGGGAATGTATCTGAAATCATATATATCTTGTAATTTTTTGTTTACCTTGTTATTTTAGCAAGTATTTAACATTTCATTAAGGACTGGGAAATTTAAGTGCCCCTGGAAAAGAACCTAAATGTGGCCCCATGTTCCATATTGACAGAAGGCACTGTAGTGCAGCTCAAAATACTGCCCTAACAGAACCATATACACAGTGCAGGACAAAATACCGCCACATCATTTAACTCTGTCCTAAGAACGGCAATGCAGCTGAATGCAGGAGGGCACTTTCTTCTGCCATGCGGGTGCATAAGTACCAGATGTTCCTAGCATTAGTTAATGCTGAGAGCATCATATCCAGCAGCCATGAGGAGAGCTTGGACGGCCCCCTGGGCATAGGATTACCAGGAAATTTCCCTGTAGGGTCTATGGCCAGTCTGGATTTTGCACATTAAAATTGAAAATTACATTATAATTATTGGTAATGTTACATAAATGCCACGTTCAGACATAGTATTTTGGTGCAGAATTTCTGTGCACATTCTAGTCCAATATATGTTGATGGGGTTTTCAAAATCCCATCCACATTTGGCATCAAAATCAACATAGAATTCAGAGCATGCTAAGGATTTTCAGCAGAAAGCAAATGGAGATGTGAGGAGGTGAAGAGGATGGCAGTGATGAAAGTGCAATGAGGTTGGTTGTAGTCCTCACAGTGGCTAAGCCTACTCCAGCACTCCCTGGGCCACGCAGGCAGTGAATGGAGGGGCACACCCTGAACTTTGGGGTCTTCTGTCTGGTGTTGGCTGGGGTGCTCTTGATATTAGAGGAATGAGTAGCAGTGTGTAAGGCAGGAGAACAGGGGCTTGGGACGGATAATGTGACCAATAACCAGGCTGGCTTGATTATAGTAAGAATATAGTCTCTTTTTTACTGAATAGATGATGGTTGTCACAGTACAAATACAAACAGTAGGCATAATTCTTGAGTATATCAAAGAGTAGGCTTTTCCCCAAAGGAAGTGTATAGGGGATGGCTATTATGGTGATGCTCTTTCCAAAGATACATGCAATCTTCCCAACTGACCAAAGACATGCAATTTCTCTCAATATTTAGCTGCAATGCCCAAAGGTACAGCCCTACATCAGATGGCCAGTTCGTCTGTAAAGCCTGTAGTCAGGGACAGACAAGGACAGTGAGCCCGTACCTAGAACCCAGCACGCTTTCCCTACCTACTTGCAGTATCATACCTACTTGGCAGAACCGCAACTGGATGATGGTCACTGCTCTAAATAAGTGCATAGATGGACAAACACCAACAGACAACAAACACCATAGCAGAGTCGTACAGCAGAGGGTCAGAAGCAGACAGGCTATGTAGTACTAAACGAGAGACAGAGAGTGGTCAAAAGACAAGCTGAGATCAGAACCAGGTGGTCTGCACCATGCAAAACAAGTGAGACAGAGGTTGGTCAGAAGACAAGATGAGGTCAGAAGCACAGAGGAATCAGTACACAAATGCAGGAACAGGGAACAAGAAACCTAGCTAGTGAGTGAAACAAGACTATCACTGGCAATGGTGTGGCCAGAAAGGGATTTAAAGAGAGTGCTGAGTCCCTAGATCAGAACGTGATGGGTCCATTGACCTGGCGCTCCATTAGTCAGAACACTAGCACACATGAATAGAGCAGCTAAACTAATCAGCCCACTGCTAATCTCTCCCAGCGCATGCCCGCTGCAAGGAGAAACAGAGCATTGCATTCTGTCACTAATGATGTGGTCCTGTCACCAGGGGACGTGGCTCAGCAGCACGTCTCTCCCGACGTGGCAGTGCCAAGGCTGAGGATCGCGTCACTGAAGCCTGGACAAGTAAGTTTATTACACAGTCTCATTAGTGTGGCGGACACCAGAAGCGATATACCCCAAACTATGTGCAGTAAAGTCTACAGCCGTAAGCATGCATTACTTTTACTGTCTTTGTCCAAGCACTGCCCCTTTTACTTGGTCCCCAGCCTTTTGTAAAAGGTCTGTTTTGTTCTCTTGGAGATTAGATTTTAGTATAGTTGCTTTAATGGCAGCTTTTCACTCACAGAGATGGTGTCTTCCCTGGAGAAGAATTCTTTTCTCCTTCTTGGCTTGTCAGACTTACACACCAACAACTCTCTTGGCCTTCTGGCCAATGACTCTCTAGCTAATAGAAAAGTGGGGTCAGCCCACCAATCAGCGACTATTACTAAGGACTGACCGTTAACTATTTCCAACCCATAAACAGCATATGGGGATACAGAGTGCATCATAAAAGTCACATTAGCCATTTGTAACACTGAAAGTGCATAGTTAGCATTTCAACAACTTTAGAAGTGAACCAAAGTGTATTATAACATTAATCCTTTAGCAGCGAACCACTGGGTCACTGTAGAATCACTACTCATTTTGCAGTGCATTTCACCCTTTGTGATGCTACACATGTGTAACACTTCAAAGATTATATATTTCTTTCAATTTCTGTGATTTCACAGATGCTGGCAAAAGAAAACATGCAGAAATAACTGTTGAAAATCTACAAATGACGTAGCATATGAATAGCTTCCAGGATTTTCCACGTCCTTATTTGTTTAGTCTGCATTACAATTCCTACTATAGTTGTTACACAATGGAAAGAAATGGAAATTTAAAGCAGAGGTATAACAAGAAGCTCTTGGACAGTCTTAGGTTTAAAACCTTTACATGGATGAAATGATGACATATCTGCATGTAGAAGCCACATAAACACCAGAGCAAGAAGCACAAAAAGACTCATATTGGTACAGAACAGAAAGTATATGCAGCAGAGCAACACCTAAGATCTGTAAGAAAGCAAAAATATTTAACAAAAGACAGGAATGAGATAGAATACCTTTCCTGTGAGGCTGCAAGTTACACAATGAATATCTCTCCCAGGTTAAATACACATCTTTCTTACTTGAGCTGCGGCAGGTAAAGCTCGTCTTTCTGTGGAGACTTGCTGTAATAGCTCGGGATGTGCATTAAAGGGCTCCTGAGGCACCTGGTTGTCCTAACAACCAGCCCTTTTCGCTTTTGATGTCATTTGTTTTGCATCAAAGAGCAAGCATTGTCATTCTTATAAGGGATTTTCTACAAGTTTACTCACAGGAGACTGCACGCGCATGGAGAACATGCAACCAGAATTGAATATCACTCTGGCTTTTGCAATTTTTTTCTCTTTTTTACCAAAGAACAGTAAAAAGAAAACAATGTCCTCGGCGTTGGTGCTGGTAAAGGATTCCATCTCCCCTCCCTTTCCTTTCAGAAATGGCACGAGACAGGGGTGCCCCCACTCCCCCCTGGTCTTTGTAATGGTCATGGAACCCTTACTCCAAATCATCTGCCAAGAACACGGTATCAAAGGCTTTAAATTGGGACACCAAGAACACAAGGTGGCGGCATTCGCCAATGACCTTCTAGTGCTGACAACAAACCCGTCAACCTCCATGTCACTTATATACAAAATTTTAAAGAGGTTTAACTCCCTTTCTAAGTTCAAAATAAACATGAAAAAAATCACATGTCCGAAATACTGGTCTCAGGACCCCTCTAAAGAAGGAACTAGCAAGCATGTCCCCCTTTAATTGGGATAACCCTTATATAACATATCTGGGGATTAATTAAAATTAGCCCTGACCTTTCCACACTCTTTCATCTCAATTATACCCGATTACTCCAATCCATACAAGAACAATTGTCATCTCTACACTCTCCCACGTTGTCATGGTTCGGCCGTAAAAACATGGTAACCTCATTGGTTTTGCCAAGGCTGAACTACTTACTACAGGTTTTACCTCTCCCAATTCCTAAGACATACTTTCTCTCGTTAGAGAAACAAATCCCATCCTTAATATGGAATAAAAAGAGAGCTAGACTGACATTATCAGTCCTTCAAAGGCCTAGGACATTTAGGGGCATTAGCCTTCCTAACCTATTGCTTTACAACAGAGCAATCCTCTTGCCAAGGACCATTGACTGGTTCAGATCACCTCCACATAAGTCTTGGGTGGAGATGGAGACCCCCCCACTAGCGCTCATCTCTCAGAGGACTACTAGTAAATTCCAGTCATACCCCCTTCACAACAAAAAACAACAGCCCTTCTGCTAAAGCCACTACTGAGGCCTGGAACTGGTTTTGAGAGTCGGTTTGGGGCTTCCCACTGCCCTCTCCTATTATTCAGGTGAGGGATGTATAGACTTAGCCCCAATTGAACTGAGACAAAGCCTTCTAAACACAATCCATAACTCTGAAATTCTGATCCTGTCTCCGTATGGGGGTGATGGGTGTTTGGGGGATGAAAACTCCATTATCTCATCTCTCCCCAAAATTGGTCTACATCCCCCCGGTCTCCTTTCTATGCTCCTATATTTCTAAACACATCCAACTACATACACTACTTAGACGACTTACATGGTTTGAGAGTCTTATAGTTAGCCTCCCCCCTTCACAAACCGATTTCACTGCTATACAAAAGACTTAGCTCCCCCATCTCGATGCCCAAACCTTCCTTCATAGGCCAGTGGGAGAAGGAGTTTTGCACCTCCCTCTCCCTCGATGACCAATACCGACTTTTCAGGGTACCCCATACCTCCTCAAGATGTGTAAGAATCCAAGAAAATGGCTAGAAGGTACTCACAAGATGGTACAAAACACCGGACATCACATGCCCATACGTAGAGGGAGGGTCTGACACTTGCTGGAAAAGTAGGAGGGAGAGAGGCTCTTTTTACCACATCTGGTGGACTTGCCCTATAATCCACAATTGGTGGGTGAAAGTTTTTGAGAGAAGCAATGTGATCTGTAAATCACAACTTTAGCTCTCCCCTCATTTAGCTCTATTGGGCCTTCAGTATCCCCTCCTTCCCACGCTGAGAACACAGTCCCCTTCTTGTTCAAACAGCTGATGATAGCTGCCCGCCTTCTAATACCAAGGAATTGGTTGTCCTCAGATACACCCCCCATTGAGCTTTGGATTAATAAGGTCGACACTATTTTTAGATTTGAAGAAATAGCAGCATGGGAAAACGGCGCTCATATTAAGTTTCGTTCTCGTTGGAAACTCTGGGTAGACTACAGGCATTTTAACAATTGATCACGTTTCATCTCGCTAATATGGATCTAGAGATTATCACTTACTAATGTATCTAACCTAACATTTACCTGTTTCATGTTTCATGTTATTATGCAAATACTTAGAACTTACATTGCACAGTTCTTCTGTAAATGTAGTTCCTTTACATAAAATGCTTTCAATCTTCCAATAAAGCTTTTGGAAAATAAAAAAAAATAAAAATAAAACAATGTAAAAAATGAAGCCTACGTGAAGATATTCAATAGCTATTTGCACAAAGATCAATATTTATATTCTGTATATATCAATATTAGATGTGTTATTGTATATTTTACTGAGCACAGCATATCTTTAGGGTAGACTGATGTTTAATTGATTGGTAGGAGTCCAGTTCCCAGGTACCCTAGTGATCAGCAGAATAAACGTACCAAGATGGATGACTGGTGTCTGGTTCTTCAGCTCAGTCCTCAACAATAACGGGCACATTTATTAAGATCGACATATTTTTAGGCACATTTCGGCATAATAGATGACCCCCTAAGTAGTTCCAAATATCATAGCCAATATCACATACACCAACTTCAAATTAATATGTACTTATAAGTGTCAAGGTATTCAGAGACAATGCCCTAATAGATATGGGTGTCCAGCTATAGTGCATATTCTTCAGGCTTTCCATATGAAGATAGATGAAAATTAATTAAGTTCTTTCTTGATATCTTATCCTATATTGATTATACAGCAAATACAACTTCTATCTACCTTAGGGCTCATGCACACTAATGTATTTTTCAACCGCATCCGATCCACATTTTTTGCGGGTCGGATGCAGACCTATTGACTTCAATGGGGCTGCAAAAGATGTCCGTTCCTTGCCGTCTGCAAAATTATAGAACATGTCCTATTCTAGTCCGCATTAAGTACAAGGATAGCACTGTTCTATTAGGGACACTCCATTTCGCAAAATGTGCAATGCACACGGCCAGTATCTTTGTTTTGTGGACCGCAAAACAGCCAACGTTCGTGTGCATGAGTCCTTGTGTATATACTGTTGTTCTCTCTTGATTGTATAGTGTTACAGTTGTATACAGTAGCATGTATATCAGAGCTGTGTTAGGACTAACCTTGGGGTCCTATGCAATGTGAAAGTTGTATTTTAACCGAGAAATTAATATTATAAATCTCAGCTCCGTCTAATGCCTAAACAATAGAATAAAGCAGCCACATTTTTGAAACATCCAGGAAAATATCCATTGACAACCAATTTTCCATATGTCCTATTGTACATTATAGAGAGGGATTCTGCTCACGATTACCTTCTATGAGCCAGAGCACAGCAAAGAGCAACTTTAGTGGACTCATTCATTTGAATGGACTCTGTCATACTGAGACCCCTGCAAAAGTGAGAACCCCTCTTAAAGGTTCCCAACTTGAGCAAGTGATAGCACCTTACGGTAGTAGAACATTAGGATCCGCACTGAACACTACAATACAAATGCCCTTGCGTTTTTGGACACCATGATCAGCAAGTGAAGGTATATTCTAGACAGGAAGACCTCTTTGAGGCCAGTTCAGGCTCACACACAATGTTGTGCAGCACTTTCTGCGACATCTCATTTGTGTTATTTCTTTTTATCTAAGGCCTCATGCACACGACATGCAGAATGGGAAAGTGTGGGGCGTACATGTCCAGTATCGGTGTTTTGCGGACCACAAAACGGATATGATTGTATGCATGAGGCCTAATGTTGCAGTCAGATGTTAGTCAAAAGCACATAGTAAAATATTAAACACTGCCTGTCCAAAATAAAAATCACCACCTGGATTTAACTAAGCAAACAGTTATGAGCCTCCTATTGGATAATTACTGCATGAACTGGCAATAAGTTATTTAACCCCAACTGGTGCAATGAGTTGCTTCTCATTTCTTAAACAACCATGTCGAAAGACACATCTCGTAGTCGTGGAAAAGATGTTAGTCTGTTTGTAAAGGGTCACATCATTGGCATGCATCAAGCCGAGAAAACATCTAAGGAGATTGCAGAAACTACTAATATTGGGTTGAGAACTGTCCAACGCATTATTAGAAACTGGAAGGATAGTGGGGACCCATCGAATTCGAGGAAGGCGATTACTTAAACGTTTGGTGAAATCAAATCTAAGAAAAACAGTAGAACTCAGGGCTATGTTTAATAGTGAAAGTAAGAGCATTTCCAAACACACAATGAGAAGGGAACTCAAGGGATTGGGACTGAACAGCTGTGTAGCCGTAAAAAACAATAATCAGGGAGGCAAACCAGAAAAAAAGGCTTCATTTGGTAGGGAGCATAAAGATTGGACTCTGGAGCAATGGAAGAAGGTCATGTAATCTGATGAGTCCAGATTTACCCTGTTCCAGAGTGATGGGCGCATCAGGGTAAGAAGAGAGGCAGATGAAGTGATGCACCCATCATGCCTAGTGCCTACTGGACAAGCCTGTGGGGGCAGTGCTATGATCTGGGGTTGCTGCAGTTGGTCAGGTCTAGGTTCAGCAACATTATGTGCTCCAAGAATGAGGTCAGCTGACTACCTGAACATACTGAATGACCAGGTTATTCCATCAATGGAGTTTTTTTCTTCCCTGATGGCACGGGCATATTCCAATGTGACAATGCCAGGATTCATCGGGCTCAAATTGTGAAAAAGTGGTTCAGGGAGCATGAGACATCATTTTCACACATGGATTGGCCACCACAGAGTCCAGACTTTAACCCCATTGAGAATCTTCGGGATGTGTTGGAGAAGGTTCTGCGCAGCAGACAGACTCTACCATCAATGCAAGATCTTGGTGAAAAATGAATGCAACACTGTATGGAAATAAATCTTGTGACATTGCAGAAGCTTATCGAAACAATGCCACAGCGAATACGTGCCGTAATCAAAGCTAAAGGCGTGTGTGTTTATTATTATTTTTTTGGGTGGCGACTTTTTTTTGGGACAGGCAGTGTACATATGGAGTATTTTGGTTTGTGGCATTTTTGAGGTGAGTGAGGTTTTTATAAAATGCTAAATACCCAAGGTGGTACTTTGGGTGACTGGAAAAATCCCTATATATAGACATCACTAAAAACTCATACAAAAACATTTCAAACTGGAGACTTTTTCAGACCTTTTTCACATGCATTTAAACATTTTATTATAAAAGAAACACCGGAGAAGGAGGGCTATCTGTAAACCTGACACTTTTGTACACATATTTTTGTGTACTACTCCAGTGTTTTTATGCCACCTCCTACTGGAGTGAGTCTGACAACTTTTTTGTGACTTTTAAAAAAAGTCGCAGTGATAAATTTGGAGTGAAACTAATTAACATAACTATCCACTCACACTTTCCCACCCACTTTTTAAAACTAGAGAGCATGGTGTAAAAATGTAAAAAGTCACGAATGTGTGCACAAATACGCCCAAGAGCCCTATTTTGCGACTATTTAAAACCAAAACTTTGGAGTATAGGGATTGAGAAATCCCACCCCCATAGGCCCCTTGCAGATGAGCGTTCCTCCTGCAACAAGTCCGCAACGCAGCTCCCGGCCTGACCTCCCAGCGCTGCCGGGGGTCACATAGCATTATATTGATTTATGATGCTATGTAACCCTTACAGTTCTGGAATGTATGGGATAACACTGGCAGCATTATGCCAGTGTTATCCAATACCTTCCAGAACTGTAAGGGTTACATAGCATCATAAATCAATATAATGCTATGTGAATCCAGTCAGTGCTGGGAGGTCAGGCTGGGTGCTGCCATGCGGACTCGCTGCAGGAGGAACGCTTGTCTGCAAGGGGCCATAGTGTTGCTGTTTCAGTGGTATTTTTGTTAAAGTGGCATTCCGGTATTTTGTTATTAAAGGGGTTGTCTATCGCTAGTGTAACACCCCAGAGTTGTGTTACGACACTCCTCTACCCTGCTGCTATCTATTATGAGCTTTCACTTTGTTATCTGATGTCATTTTACATTATATCTTCACAGATGTGCATAAACCATGTTAAATTCCACTATTGTTGCAATTTCCATGTTCACCAGCAGGTGGCAGCAATGTGTTAGCAAGGACTTAGGTTCAGTTTAGTACATCTAAGCTGGAATAGTTCGTTCCAGCTTAGTCCCCCCTCTGTGAGCAGAGTGGGCTGTGCCCATATCCTGCAGCATGGGGAGAGAAGGAAGTTAGTGGTAGTGTAGCCCACCCCCTGCTAGGGGTAGGGTGTGCGTGTTAGGAGCTCTCTGAGATAGAGGGGGGAAGCCAGCACTATTTCTGGTACTCCCATAGGAATGAATGGAGGACGGCTGCATATGTGCAGTGTGCCCTTCTCTTGGCAGGCTCCGTTCTAAAGATAGGTGCGGGTCCCAGAGGTGGGACCCTCATCTATCTTTAGAATGGTGCCCGCAAAGTGATGGAGGTCACACCGCACATGTGTGGTCGCTCTCCATTCATTCCTATGGGAGCACTGAAAATAGTCCACCGCTTCATTCACTTCTATGCACAGTGCACCCTCTTTCTATTTGTGGGCTCCGTTCTAAAGATTGGTGCAGGTCACAGAGGTGGGACCCGCATCTATCAGACATTGGGGGCATATCCTAGCGATATGCTCCCAATGTCTGAGGCGAAACAACCCCTTTAATTGCCTATCCTCATGATAAGCCATCAGTACGTGAAAGGTAGAGGTCCAACACCCTGAATTCCCACCAATCAGCTGTTCTGCAGTAGCTCCAGAAACTGAAGTCGGCACATGAACTACACAGCACATCCACTGTGTAGTAGACAGAGCTTGAAGTGAATGGGAGCAGTGCTGAGCCCACTACACAGTGGATGGAGCTGTGTACTTCTGGCTCCGACTTTTGGCGGTAGACCTACTCCAAAACAGCTGATCGTTGGGGATACGCCATGTCTGACCCCTGGAGATTTTATGGGCAAATATTCAATGAAAATTTTAATCTTTTTCCACAAAACTATTTATCAATGTTGCCCAACATGTGACTCTCCAACTGCTGCAAAATTACAACTCCCATCATATGCTAACAGCCTGCAGCTGTCAGGGCATGTTGGGAGTTGTAGTTTTGCAACAGCTGTAGAGCCATAGGTGGGAGATCATTGCAATATATCAAACTGCTCACCAACTCCTGCTCTATAACCAGTTGAGGGCAGATCAAACACCGTGTCCAACATGACAAGTTCCCTTTAAAGTCACAAAATATGACATATCGCAATGTATTTTTTATAAAATGCCGGAGAAACATACTGAAGAAGTGCACAGGGAGAACAATAGCATGTTTCTGTCATATTACTAAAGGCACAGCATGCTTTTACACGGCCTCTCTCAAACATCAAGATTATTTGTGCTTCAGCCCAAGCATAAAATGTCTGTAAAAGGAACAGAAATCCCACACATACCAGAAAGACAAAAACACATTACCTAAATGCAGGCAGCCATAGTGCTAGAAAGAGGAATTGTACTCAGGATCTCCGGAAACCTAAATGCTCATAGCTAGCAGGATGCAGCTTCTCACGTGTTAACCCTTGAAGTCCCACAGGGTGTGTAAGAAGCCAGTTAAATTATCATCTATTATACATGGCCTTACAGACTAAAGAGGTAAATATGTGACCAGTGCAATAGAGTTCAGATACAAGAACAGACATGCCATTCGTTTTTTCTAACGTGAAGTTTTGCAGAATTAACATCAGAGGAAACTGATTTCGGTGGAGTCTACAGTTACATGCTGTAATACAAAGCCCAGTCATGCTAGAGGCGGCAGAGCTCAGCCTACTATGCACAGGGGGCGTAGCTATCGCAGGCATCCTCAAACTGCGGCCCTCCAGCTGTTTCTAAACTACAACTCCCAGCATGCCCGAACAGCCTACAGGTATCAGCCTACAGCAGGGCATTGTGGGAGTTGTAGTTTTACAACAGCTGGAGGGCCGCAGTTTGAGGATGCCTGCAGGCACCATCTTTAAAGCCCTGAATTCCATTGTACATATACGGCTAGGAAGGGGCCATGTTTTTTTTTTTTTTTTCTACTACTATGGTGAAGTCTATGGAAGAATATCAAGGGGATGCTAAAAGGTTCAAAAACTCCATAAATCAAAAGGCTTTGCATGTTGTGGGTTTTATATTTCACTGTAGACTTTAAAGTAATATCTGACCTCAAGATTTTTCAGTTAAAAGCGCTGTGTGTGAATCCAGTTATAATAATATTGCTGAACGGAAAATCCCTAAAGATATATTCCTAGCCTGTAAACAATACTGTGGCATAAAGAGCTTGTCTGGCCTCTGCGCTTCAAACAAACAGCAAAAGTCTTATTTGGTCTCCCACTGCCAGTCTCCTTCATTCCCATGCATGCCCCTTGACCTCATTGATGCTTCGTCCATGCGACATGACATAGTTGCATATTCCAATGGCTGTAGGTAGTGGTGATGTAATCCATCCTTACAGACCGGGGTGTAGCTATAGGGGAAACGGGAGGCAACTTGGTGATGCATCCATTGGCAAAAAGTTATGGAGACCACGCAGAATGCAGGAGCAAATATAAGTTATGGTAAACTTTTTTTTTCTATTTTGTACAGGTTTCAACAAAAACTACCTATAAAGTGGATGCCAGGCTGCTTATAATCAATATAAGTTTTATTAATCAATTAGACCAATACAGAAGTAAAAAAAAGGTAAAGTACAGGAAAAAAGGTGACATCTACTGGAGGAGAAACACAGTGGGAACAGTTCATATATGTCCACAAAAACAAAAGAAGGAGAGAAATAAAGTGCAAGTGCAAAAAGCCAGTCAGCAACAACTTGTATAGGACAAGAAGCAGTTACCCATACTGTGTCTCCTCCAGGATGGCGCCAAACGCGACGCACGTTTCGGCTGGGAGGTTTCAACAAAACAGTCAGAGGCCAGATGATCCCCAAGTCCCTCTTTTGGGCTTTGATGTCCACAGCAAACATTACCTTTTGTTTGCCCATTACATTCTAATGGTGATTTTTTTATATTTTTTTCTCCTAATATCTTTTTTATATTTTTTTTGTAGGTTGTATATGGCTCTTACTGTTAAATATTGGAGCTGCTATATTAAAATTGTATTATGTCTGTAGTTTGCATGCAGAGAAAACACAGTCGGCACTCCGTATGTCAGAGATGCGGTGCGCACGTCCAGGGTAAAACCTCACGTACTTGCACAAAAGGACCGGCACTCACTAAAGTAGAATGATGATTCAATATTTAATTGTCACATACAGAACGCAAGTGACGCGTTTCGGCTACTAGGTGAGCCAGCACGTGCACCGACACCCGGCACCTCCGCCGATCAGCTGTATGAAGAGAAGGACCACGAAGTGTGCACGTGCCATCTCCCATCATTTCTTCACTGTTTTTCACCTGCACTGGGTCAGTTGCAGTTGCCTGCACAGAAACACCACTATTCAGAGAAAACTTAGAGGGGACACAAAGCTATAGCCTAGCTGTATGCCATCACATTTTAAGATGGAAAAACCTTTCTAGTATAGATTAGTGTGACAGTGCCCCTACAGTAGAAATGTCCCTAATAGTGCCCCTCCAGTAGTATTATCTCGCACAGTGCCCCTCAAGTAGTAATGTCCCCCACATTGCCCCTGCAGTAGTAATGTCCCCCATAGTGCCCCTCCAGTAGTAATGTCCCCACATTATCCCCCACAGTGCCCCTCCAGTAGTAATGTCCCCACATTATCCACCACAGTGCCCCCCAATAGCGATGTCCCCCACAGTGCCCCCAATAGCAATGTCACCCACAGTGCCCCTCCATTAGTTATCATATCCCCCACAGTGCCTCTCTGATAGTAATGTCCATCACAGCACCCCCTCAATAGAAATTCCCCTTACAGTGCCCCCCAATAGCAATGTCCACCACAGTGCCCCCCAATAGCAATATCCCCCACAGTGCCCCCCAATAGCAATATCCCCCACAGTGCTCCCCAATAGCAATACCTCCCACAGTGCCCCCAAATAGCAATGTCCCCCACAGTGCCACCCCAATAGCAATTTCCCCTACAGTGCCCCTCAACTAGTTGTCATGTCCCCCACACTGCCCCACAGTAGTAATATCCTCCACATTGCCCCCCATAGTCCTCTGCCCCTCCTCCCCCACTGAGTAATGTCCCCCAAAGTGTCCCTTCAGTATTATGTTCCCCAGTGCCCCCTGCCATGCTGCCCTTCCTGACAGTAATGTCCCAGTAATGGGCACTGAAAAAAAAGCCAAAACCTAATACTCACCAGTGTCCCTTCGCTGCTGTTCACGATCTACCACGTTTCAACTAATGAAAGAGGTGGCATGTCCGCCTGGCAGTGAAACAACCCTTTAAAGGCCACATCGTAAGACAAAATGGTAAAAATGGGCAAATGTCACAAGAAGTGTATACAAAGGTATCCATTTTTTTAAGAGTAGAACTAGGTTGAATTTACTGTTAATTTCACATGATTATGAAACTTTATCATGTTATGTTATACATTTAGGCCAATCTCTCCATAAAAGAGAAAGTTTTAAAGGGGTTGGGTTATTTTTTATAGTCCAAACCTGCTGGAAGTCTGTCAAAATAATGAAAAAGCTTACCATACCTTCTGAGCCCCTCCATTCAAGTGCCACTGCCCTGTCCTCTGCGCTGGGCTGCTGTTGTGACATAGTGTTCCTGCTGCAGAGGTGACGTCCCATATACCACTGCAGCCAATCACTGGTCTCGGGTTTGTATCGCACATGAACACTAAGGCCAGCCATTGCCTGCAGTGGTATATCAGCAATTTGAATCACACTGGCTGCAAGAGACCCGTTGCAACCTCACTAAAAAGAGTGTCACCATTGCAACCAGAGCAACAGACATAACTGGTCAGCTAAAATTTCTATGGGCAGTGTAAAGAATGCAGAGAAAGAGACAAGAGATACTGAAGGATATTTACTCATGTTGCGCCAGAATTATGGCGTTAAATGCGCAAAGAAAAAATAATGGAGTTTTGATTTGCCTCAAATATATCAGCCGTTTTCCCCTTATTTTTCAACAAAAAGTGTCTTGAATGTCAAAGTGGAAGGGGCTACCAAATTAGCGTATATTATTTATCAATTCATGTTAGGCTTAAAAGGCGCAAAATGTAGCGGCACATTAAGCTTGCTCCTGTGGTAGTGTAAATTGTTAAAAAGGCTCACAGCAGATCAGATAGATGTGACTCTAAATGGCGCATGTCGGCCTTACAGGAGTCACACGTTCAAAAACATTTGAGCACTGAAGCACTGTCACAAATACAATTAAATGTCGCATTTTAACACTTCTGCATAAAAAATGCTTCTAAAATAACGCATTACTAGCCTACAATTACATAAAACACATTTTAAAATAGCGTGCACTTTTTGAGAAATGAGGTGAAACAAATCATCACTTTTGACTTGTGATGTGAGGAATTTTCTGGTGCAAAATACACCATTATTGATAAATGTCCCTCTTAGAATCAAATTTTACACATCTGTCTGGCATCAGATGTGGTACAATTATTAAGAGGCACTCACATCTTAATGGTGGTGCATACATGCGGGTCTATGTACCAGGAAAGCAATCTACTCAGGCACGGGAGCTAGTGTAGATTCAGTTAAGTTTCCTCTCTCTTACATCATAATGTACTGTATGAACAGGGGGAAAAATTAAACAGGTTTTCCAAGAGGTTTTTTAATGATGACCTATCCTCTGCAGTGTCCAATTGATGAGGGTCCAACACCCGGGACACCCACCGATCAGCTGTTTCAGAAGGCAGTGCTCTCACAGTAGCTGCTTTCCCAAGGCCATATGACATCACATTCATCAGCCACAAGGCCTAGGAGCAGCTCACCCGCATTGAAGTGAGTGGGGCTGACCTGCAATATCAAGCACAGCCACTATACAATGTACGGCGCTGTGCTTGGTGAGCTGAGTGAAGGCTGTGGCGCAACTGCGAGCTCTGGTGTCTTCTCAAACAGATAATTGGTGGGGTTCCCGGGTGTTGGACCCCCACTGTTTGCATACTGATGACCTATCCAGAGGATAGGTCATCAGAAAAAAACTGTCAGTAAACCCCTTTAACCCCTTCCCAATATCCGCCATACACGTACGGCGGATGTCGGGTCTTTAAAAGTGGCACCTGCTCCAGAGTGGAGCGAGTGCCATAGCTGGGGGGTGCCTACTGTTTCATACAGCAGACACCAGCGGCTAATGCCGACCATGGAGATTTAACCTCTCAGATGCCTCTGAAAGGGGTAAAACCTAGATGCGCGTGCTTCCGTGAAATGAATGCCTCCCCCGGGCAGAGATTGGGGTAGGCGTTCATACATCATAATGAGCCTCAGCCTGTACTAGGCTTCCAGGTTCATTACTTGTATATTACAGTTCAGGCCAGTAGTTGGCAGCACTGAAATGTAATATAGTGATTTCTGTATAGAATAATGGAGCAAATGTCATTATTCTACACAAATTGCAATCTGATGATTGCAAGTTGGGGTCCAATTGGGGACTTAGCAAAAAGGGAAAAAAAGTTTAGATTTTTTTTTTTATAAAAAAATTCAAACCCCCCCTTTCCCCAAAATCTAAATAAATAAACAAAAAAATTACACCATGGGCATTGCTGTGTGTGAAAATGCCCGTACTATTAAAATATAAAAAATATATACCATATGGTGAATAGCATAATGGGAAAAAATAAAATAAAATGGGCAATTTGTCATTTTTTCATCATTTTACTTTTAAATACGTTTGCAATAACCAATGAGGGAAGAGTACAGGTAATATCAGGTCCACAGGTGCAAACTCCGCCCTCTTTCTTTTGCTGCTGCCGCAGTGTGAAGTCAGGTAAGTATTGTCTCTCTATTACTTGTAATATTACCCTTATTATCAACATATTTCTAATACATTTTATTTCCATATTCATACTCCTTCCTTTACTACCCTTACCGTTGCATAATTTACCCTCTTACTCTTCAAAATCCCAGTCGCTTACTTTTCTCACTTCTCCTTGTGTTTACCAATTGGTACACTCCCCCCCTTTAATATCTCTGCGACCGGTCTCCGCTATAGCCACCGGCCTGCGACTATTACCGTTCAGCTGACTACATTTCCCGTCGGCTGTGTGCAGCGGTCTTCTCTTTCCCCCTACTGCGCCACCTCCATTACAAGTTCAGTAGTCTCTGTGACGACGCTGGGTTAATCACTGTGCGTCACGTGACCTACACCAGCTGGTAATCAGCTGCTCTGTGTCTCTTCAGAATTTCTCCCGGTCTTTCAGTGTGAGAGGATTTCTCTGACTGGAAATACGCGCCTGGAGCTACTCCTATAAGTTACCTCAGTGTATCTTGTACTTATTACCTGATAGTCACTGCCACCTTGTGATTTTCCCTCCACAGGGCAGGTAGTTGTTCATTATATAACAGTCAACTATTTAATTTGGCTCTTTTTTATTGGTGATACCTTATATCTCCAGTGTGTCACATTTTGACTAGTACTTATTTAGCACATATATATATATATATATATATATATATATATATACACACACACACGTATATATAGGATACCTCCGCTATCTGGTCCATTGTATTTTCCAAGTGTTTTTTCCACATAAACTATAGATAATACATACAAACAATATGTCTGAGGAGCAACCAAAAAATGCAGACATTGAATATATGTCAGGAGCCCAAATTCAAGAGATGGTTGATTTATCAGTATCTCGCTCCGTGCAGTCCGCACTGCGGTCGGCCATGACTAACATGCAAGAAACTATATCAAATTCTGTTGCATTGGCTATTGCTCAATCAGTCCCCAGGAATTCGCCTCATATGGCTACCAATACACTGTCAGATTTATTTTTCTCAGCGGACGATTCTGCCGTTACATTAGCCAAAGGCTTCAAAAAGTCTCAAAAATCTACCCTGAAAAGGCAGTTGTAATCTGTTAAAAAGGGAAAGGTCAACACCTCTATGATGGCTCACGACAATGGTGGAGCAAATTTACTGGTGCACATATATCGCACCCCCTACCCTCCCTCCACGAGGCCGATGCCTAATACCATTATTGATAGATCTAGAAATCAAGGAACTATGTTCCAAGAAAGCCATAATCCAAGTTCCTCTACACTCATCCGGATTTCTCAGCAACCTCTTTCTTGTAAAAAAGAAAGACGGAGGTTTTCGCCCAGTGATAAATTTACACCTTCGTCCAATACATCTTTTGAGGGATCTTCTCCTTCAGGACGATAGGCTAATAAAGATAGATCTGAAGGATGCTTACCTTACAGTCCCAGTTCATCCTTCTTCTCAAACTTACCTACAATTCCTTTGGAACAATCAGAGATGGCAATTCACTTGCCTTCCATTCGGCCTTTCTTCAGCCCCTTGGTGTTTTACCAAACTCCTAAAACCCTTGGTGGCTTCCCTCCACTCTCGACGTGGCCGTCTCATCATCTACCTAGACGACATCCTCATTATGGCAAACTCGATTTCTCTGCTTCGTCTCCACATGCTTTGGACACTATCTCTCATAACGAATCTCGGATTTCTCATCAACTTCGAGAAATCAGTCCTTTCTCCTTCCAGAGAAGTGGAATTCTTGTGCTTTCTAGTCAACACCCAATCAGCTATGTTGAGTCTTCCTCCCAAGAAGCTGAACGTTATCCGGAGAGAGATTCGATCCATTCTCAACAGTTGATTTCCCTTCGTACAATTGATTGAGTTGTTGGCCTTCTTTTGGCTTCCATCCAAGCCATCTTCCCAGCTCCCTTACATTAAAGAGCTGAAGATTCAACATTTGAGGAATGGACTAGGCTCCTCGGACGCCAAAGAAGAACTTCTTTGGTGGCTACAACACATTCAGGATTGGAACGGGAAGACGATCTTCAACTCCAATCCAGACCTGGCTATAGAATCGGATGCCAGCCTCTCAGGCTGGGGTACCATATGCGGATCCAAGTCCACCAGAGGAAAGTGGTCTCCGTCCGAAGCTTACCTACACATCAACTGTCTGGAACTCTTGTTTGGGTTTTTCACCCTCAAGAGCTTTGCATCCGACAGAACTAATTGCTGTATCCTCCTGCGTATGGACAACATTTCGGCTGTCCAGTACATCAATCGCCTGAGAGGCACGAGATCAAAAATTATTGCCGATATTGACAAAAATGTTTGGCATTTTTGCCTGGACAGAAATATTGTGATCAAGGCAGAATATCTCCCGGGTCTCTCCAACGAGATTGCAGACTGGTAATCTCGTTACCTCATCGATTCAAGGCAATTAAACCCAGAGATATTTCACCTCATTAACTCTCTCTGGGGTCCTCTTCATAAGACCTATTCGCGTCACGTCTGAACCATCAAATTCCCCGCTTCTTTAGCTGGGGTCCCGACCCCAAAATTTCGGGAGTGGATCCCCTTCCTCGGTCCTAGCCTCGGGACCCTCTTTTTGCCTTTCCTCCTTTTGCCCTGATACCCAGGGTCCTTCTTCAGGTTTCTATTCAGATGTCAACTCTTGCCCTAATCACTCCGTTATGGCCAACACAATCGTGGTTCCCACAAATTCTGGGAATGCTAATAGATATTCCACGGATCATTCCTCACTCTTTGAACCTTTTATTAGACCTCACCGGGAATCCTCATCCCTTAATCTCATCGAACCAGTTGTCTCTTGTAGCCTGGTTCATCTCGGGCCTTCCGCACCTGACTCAGAGCTTTCTCAATCGACTAGAGACCTCCTTTCCGAGGCCTGGGCCCCGGGTACCAGAAATGCTTACAGATCAGCCTGGAGACTTTGGGCTGATTGGTGCATTCAACGGGACCTGGATCCCATACATGCACCTATGACTCCCGTCTTAAATTTCCTCTCTGTGTCTTTCAACGCAGGAAAGGCATACCGGACTGTTAACCTTTATAGGTCAGCTATCTGCTTTCTGCTTCCCATGTCCCTATCCAATCTATTCCTATTGGAAAACACCCTCTAGTTTGTAAGCTACTTAAGGGTATCTGTTTTCAAAGACCTTCCCTTCCCAAATACCGGTCTACTTGGGATGTCAATTCTCTACCAGAATTACTTTCATCTTGGGACGACAACGATCATCTGTCCTTAAAACATTTATCCTTTAAACTTATTATGCCTAATATCGATCAAAAGAGTGTCAGATATCAGAGCCTTGGACATATCTCATACTCACCTCAAGGTGTCCATTTTACAATCTTCAGACGAACAAAAACTAATCTACACTCGGTCTTTTACCCTACTTTTCCTCATAATGAAAAATGATGTGTGGTGCGTTGCCCTCGATCATACAAAACTAAGACTGAATCCCTTCGTTCTCCATCTTCTTCCCAACTTCTTATATCTTACTGCAAACCACATTTGCCTGTTTCTTCCCCCACTCTAGCTAGATGAGACAAACAATAACCCTAGCTGGCATCAACGTTTCCTCATTTGGAGCCCATTCAACTCGAGGAGCGGTTTCTACCAAACTCATAGAATTTGGTGGTTCTTTAACAGACCATTTTAAAGCGGCTAACTGGTCCTCTGAATCTACCTTTCGGACATTCTATTTCAGACCTGACCCTCACATATCCATGTCTCTAGTGTACAGTCGTGGCCAAAAGTTTTGAGAATGACACAAATATTAGTTTTCACAAAGTTTGCTGCTAATCTGCTTTTAGATCTTTGTTTCAGTTGTTTCTGTGATGTAGTGAAATATAATTACACCCACTTCATACGTTTCCAAGGCTTTTATCGACAATTACATGACATTTATGCAAAGAGTCAGTATTTGCAGTGTTGGCCCTTCTTTTTCAGGACCTCTGCAATTCGACTGGGCATGCTCTCAATCAACTTCTGGGCTAATTCCTGACTGATAGCAACCCATTCTTTCATAATCACTTCTTGGAGTTTGTCAGAATTTGTGGGTTTTTGTTTGTCCACCCACCTCTTGAGGATTGACCACAAGTTCTCAATGGGATTTAGATCTGGGGAGTTTCCAGGCCATGGACCCAAAATGTCAACGTTTTGGTCCCCGAGCCACTTAGTTATCACTTTTGCCTTATCGCACGGTAATCCATTGTGCTGGAAAATGCATTGTTCTTCACCAAACTGTTGTTGGATTGTTGGAAGAAGTTGCTGTTGGAGGGTGTTTTGGTACCATTCTTTATTCATGGCTGTGTTTTTGGGCAAAATTGTGAGTGAGCCCACTCCCTTGGATGAGAAGTAACCCCACACATGAATGGTCTCAGGATGCTTTACTGTTGGTAAGACACAGGACTGATGGTAGCGCTCACCTTTTCTTCTCCGGACAAGCCTTTTTCCTGATGCCCCAAACAATCAGAAAGAGGCTTCATCTGAGAATATGACTGCCCCAGTCCTCAGCACTCCATTCACCATATTTTTTGCAAAAAATCAATCTGTCCCTGATGGGTTTTTTTGGAGAGAAGTGGCTTATTTGCTGCCCTTCTTGACACCAGGCCAACTTCCAAAAGTCTTCGCCTCACTGTGCGTGTAGATGCGCTCACACCTGCCTGCTGCCATTCCTGAGCAAGCTCTGCACTAATGGCACTCCCATTCTGCAGCTGAATCCTCTTTAGGAGACGATCCTGGCGCTTGCTGGACTTTCTTGGACACCCTGAAGCCTTCTTAACAAGAATTGAACATCTTTCCTTGATTTTCTTGATGATCGTATAAATTGTTGATTGAGGTGCAATCTTAGTAGCCACATTATCCTTGCCTGTGAAGCCATTTTTATGCAACGCAATGATGGCTGCACGTGTTTCTTTGCAGGTCACCATGGTTAACAATGGAAGAACAATGATTTCAAACATCACCCTCCTTTTAACAGGTCAAGTCTGCCATTTTAACCCAATCAGCCTGACAGAATGATCTCCAGCCTTGTGCTCGTCAACATTCTCACCTGAGTAAACAAGACGATTACTGAAATGATCTCAGCAGGTCCTTTAAATGACAGCAATGAAATGCAGTGGAAAGGTTTTTTGGGGATTAAGTTAATTTTCATGGCAAAGAAGGACTATGCAATTCATCTGATCCCTCTTCATAACATTCTGGAGTATATGCAAATTGCTATTATAAAAACTTAAGCAGCAACTTTTCCAATTTCCAATATTTATGTAATTCTCAAAACTTTTGGCCACGACTGTAGATGTTAAAAAAAATTATAATGAGTTTATCTTATGTTTATGATGTTGAGCCTTAAACTCGCATATTGAGAAGCCTCGTGTCCTGATATAAAATTTTAGATTGTTCTAGCTGCTTGTGCAGAAGGAAAATATGGATTTTAATAAGGACAAGAAGCGAGCAATATCCCACCCATGTTAACCCATCCCTATATTTTCTGTTCTTATCTTTCAGCCTTCCAGTAACAGATAGATACCCCCACATCGGCTGTTCTTCCCTCAGATACCTCGATGGATGACTCCACACCTTCCAGATTTATTCTATCTTCAACCCTATCAGCTTTACCTTTATCTACAAGAACTGTTTCCTGTTGTTACCCTACTTGTTCACTACAAGTTTCTGATGTTATCTCTGCTGTTCCTGATTTCAGCGATACCTTCTTGATAGAGACTTCTCCATTGGATGTTATATATCTGTTTGCTAAAGAAACAGGGCGGAGTTTGCACCTGTGGACCTGATATTACCTGTACTCTGCCATCATTGGTTATTGCATATACAGCATTCTAGGTTCTACCTAGTCAAGTTTTTTCGTGATTACTAATGTTTTATCTTTAGCTGCTGCAGTTCAGGATAAAGAAAGTTATGCATAATGAGAAGCCTCGTGTCCTTATTAAAATCCATATTTTCCTGCACAAGCAACTAGGAAAATCTCAAATTGTCCTAAAAAAAATGAGCCCTCATACATCTTCGTAGACAGAACTATAAAAAAATTATGGGTGTCAGAATACGGCAATGACAATAAAAAACAAACTTTTAAAAAGTTTTTCTTTTTTTCAGTATTAAAACAACATAAAAACTATAAATACGTGGTATTGCCATAAGCATACTGACCTGGAGAATGAAGAGCACAAGTCAGTTTTACCGAATAGTGAACGCCTTTATACAAAACCCGTAAAACTGTTGTGGAATTGCTTCTTTTTTTTCAAATTCCACCCCATTTTGAATTGTTTTTCTGCTTCCCACTACATTGTATGCCATATTAAATGGTGGCATTAGAAAGTACAACTTGTTCTGCAAAAAACAAGCACGCATACAGCTATCTAAATGGAAATTTTAAAAAGTTATAGCTCCGGGAAGGCAGGGAGCGAAAATTGAAAACACAAAAACTGAAAATTGCTGCATCAATATGTCCGTTCCGCGGCCCCGCAAAAACATGTCCTATTTTTGTCTGTTTTGTGGACATGTATATGACATTTCTACAGGAGTTAAAAAAGAATTGGCGGGATGCACTCGGCCGCTGGTATCCGTAATTTGCGGATCGCCAGATGGATACAGTTGTGTGCATGAGCCCTTATAAACATGCCAGTCCTACTGTGCCCCAGATGAAACCCAATTGTAATGTTGCAGCTGGGAAAATGGAAAATGTGTACACCGCAATGTCAACAGTCTATTATTTCAAAGGTCATTCCCTGCACCCTGAAAACGCTGAATGCCACCTACCTCTGGTAAATGGTGCTCACATCTAGTTTCCCATATAGCAACTACAAAGCATCAGGTGTTTGACCTTGCCTACATAAAGGCATTATAATTAGAGGGAGGGGAAAAAAACTAGAAATCCACCACAAGATCAGCACATGAAGGATTAGGAAGCTTAAGGCCGCACATATAATGAAAGCCTGAATGCAGTGTATACAGTAAGTGTAGAAGAGCAGCACATAACTATAACAAGGCAGAAAGATAATAAAGTGGACTCCGCAGCCACTATTAAACAGGGTTTGACAGAGAGGTACATGTTTACACTTTTATAGTGTGTGTTTCACCGAAAACGGAGAATCTTAATCCCTTCATACTTAGGCATTAAGAAGTGTAATAATCTCTTGGTAACAGCCAATGAAAAATATTCCTGGGAGATTTTTTTTAAACACATTCCACAAATTCCATAAAGGGAATCAGTCACCACATATCTCTATAGTAATCCAAATGACTTTTCACACGTTTGCCTGCTAATTCAAACACGGTTTGCCCAATCGGTGGCCCAATTCCAGAGAAATTGATGCTTTTATTATATGCCGACCTGCTCGGTGCAATAAGGGCATCACCGTTGCACTAAAAGCTCCACTCTCTTTTGCTGTTCACCGCACTAAACCAGCTTTGAGTGACAGAGCTAGGCAGCTAGCAGGCTTGTCTCAGGGATCGGCACGCACAGTACAAGGGCTTGTTCACACGACTTTGTTCCGCATCTGAGCCGCATTTTTTGCAGCTCGGTTGTAGACCCATTCACTTCAATAGGGCCGCAAAAGATGCGGACAGCACTCCGTGTGCTGTCTGCATCCGTTGCTTCATTCCGTGGCCCCGCAAAAATTTTAAAACATGTCCTATTCTTGTCCGTTTTGTGGACAAGAATAGGCATTTCTATAATGGGCCACCTGTTCTGTTCTGCAAATTGCGGAAGGCACATAGGCGGCATCGTGTTTTGCGGATCTGCAATTTGCAGACTGCAAAACACGGCACGGTCGTGTGAACAAGCCCCAATCCTTATGCTTGCCAGGCACAAGAAGTCTGTACCAAATATGTGCCAATGACTTTGCTCCTTTGGATTGATCATCAGTATCTGATCGGTGGGGGTCTGACACCCGGGACCCCTGACGATCAGCTGTTTCAAGAGGCAGCGGCGCTCACAGTAGTGCCGCGGTCTTCTCACAGTTTCCCTCAGGCATGTGAGGTCACAACTATTTCACTGGCCTGGCGTGGCTCAGCCCCATTGAAGTGAACAGAGCTAAGCCGTGCCCAGGCCAGTGATAAAAGTCGTGAGGTCTCTGGCCTGAAGGAAACGGCGAGAAGACTGTGGTGCTAATGCGAGCACCGCTGCGTTGTCAAAAAGCCGATAGCCGGGACCCCCGCTGATCAGATGCTGATAGTCTATCCAAAGCATAGATCATCAGAAAGAAAAAGTGTAGAACCCCTTTAACCTTTAACTGAAGGCCCCTAGCCTGCATCTCCTACTGAAAGTTTCATATTTACCCGCTCCCTGCCACTCTTATCCCGCACTCTGGCTCCTGTGTATACATCTTCTGGTGCCCAGCTTGATTTCTTCCCACCAGAAAACAGACATAGTGAACTGTGCTGATGCAGCTATATAGCTATGGGGGCACTGTGCATGCCACTGTTATGGAGGCACTGTGCATGTCACTGTTATGAAGGCACTGTGAATGTCACTGTTATGGAGGCACTGTGCATGTCACTGTTATGAAGGCACTGTGAATGTCACTGTTATGGAGGCACTGTGCATGTCACTGTTATGGAGGCACTGTGCATGTCACTGTTATGAAGGCACTGTGAATGTCACTGTTATGGAGGCACTGTGCATGTCACTGTTATGGAGGCACTGTGCATGTCACTGTTATGAAGGCACTGTGCATGTCACTGTTATGGAGGCACTGTGCATGTCACTGTTATGAAGGCACTGTGCATGTCACTGTTATGGAGGCACTGTGCATGTCACTGTTATGGAGGCACTGTGCATCTCACTGTTATGCGAGCTCTGTGCATGTCACTGTTATGGAGGCACTGTGCATGTCACTGTTATGGAGGCACTGTGCATGTCACTGTTATGGAGGCACTGTACATGTCACTGTTATGGAGGCACTGTACATGTCACTGTTATGGAGGCACTGTACATGTCGCTGTTATGGAGGTACTGTGAATGTCACTGTTATGGAGGCACTGTGCATCTCACTGTTATGCAAGCTCTGTGGATGTCACTTTTATGGAGGCACTGTGCATGTCACTGTTATGAAGGCACTGTACATGTCACTGTTATGGAGGCACTGTACATGTCACTGTTATGGAGGCACTGTGAATGTCACTGTTATGGAGGTACTGTGGAGGTACTGTGCATGTCACTGTTATGGAGGTACTGTGCATGTCACTGTTATGGAGGCACTGTGCATCTCACTGTTATGCGAGCTCTGTGGATGTCACCTTTATGGGTGTACTGTGCATCTCACTGTTATGGAGGTGCTGTGCATGTCACTGTTATGGAGGCGCTGTGCATGTCACTGTTATGGGGGCACTGTGAATGTCACTGTTATAGAGGCACTTTACATGTCACTGTTATGGAGGCACTGTGCATGTCACTGTTATGGAGGCACTGTGCATATCACTGTTATGGAGGCAGTGTGAATGTCACTGTTAAGGAGGCACTGTGCAGCTCACTGTTATGCAAGCTCTGTGGATGTCACTTTTATGGAGGCACTGTGCATGTCACTGTTATGAAGGCACTGTACATGTCACTGTTATGGAGGCACTGTACATGTCACTGTTATGGAGGCACTGTACATGTCACTGTTATGGAGGCACTGTGCATGTCACTGTTATGGAGGTACTGTGCATGTCACTGTTATGGAGGCAGTGTGTATGTGCCTGGAAGTGAGCTGGACTACTGGCTAAGCCGCACCTGAAACAGTGTGTGAACTGTGAAGTATACTTTAGGTAAGTCAAGTTATTATATGTTTAGTTGTATTTGTATTATGTTTTGTTTTTGCTGAGGTGCCGTGAAGACGTGTGTGGTTGCAACCCCCGAAAAAGAGCTACCCCCCACAATTGGTGTCTGCTGTGTTGCAAAGGAAATTGCTGTATGAATATCTGATGTTGATAACATGCCTTTTCCGTTGCAGGTTGTGGTCAGGGGAGAAGCGCCCCCTGGTGGTAAAAATGTAAATGATGATGAATCTTTATTTTTTGCATCTGCTATTTTTCATTAAGATCTATATGACTTGATCAAAAGATTTAAAGAAATGCATATAAGTAGTGTGGAGCAAAGCACAGCTCCAACTCAGAGTTTGAATGTGCAGGAAAATATGATAGGGCTAGAGGGTGTACCGCACATATCAAAGGTGGATATGCAGTCTCCACAGTGTTTTTTGGTTACTAAGGAAGTGTCCCAGGTGGGGATTAGCTCATCGGTGCCCCTAGAGGTCACAATTGATAATGACACGATAATGACCTAGAGAAGAAACAGAAGTAGTATGACCGGCTCCTGGCTGAAGAGAAATACATCTCGGCTCGATATGATGAAAAACGTAACCGAGCGGAGACTGATGCTTGGGAGAAGGAGACCAAAGGTCACTCCTTGGCTAGAGCCCTTAAAGAAGTGCTTAAGGGGCATACTGAATTTGAGAGGCTGAACAAGCAACTCAGAGCAGAGATAGATGATCTCGTGAGCTCAAAGGATGACGTCGGGAAGAAAGTTTATGAGTTTGAGAAGTCTAAATTAGAGCCTATCTAGAATGGGTCTGAAGATAGTGGCACTGTGGTGCTGGCTGTGGCAGAGAAGATGGAAGATGCTTCTGCTGAACCAGTTGATGGGGCTGATGTGGATGCCGAAGACCACAGACCTGTGGTAGAATGTAGCCCGGGCCTGGAAGACGTCCCCTCTGCCTACAAGGCCTTCCAAATAGCCAGCAGAGCTGCTGGGAAAGAAGAAGTACAAGGAGGTAAACGATCAGTTTTTGGATCCTGGCTATTACGATGGGCTGTCTCTCCTGACTCCTCCTCAAAAGAACAGTGTCCTGCGTGAGCCTCTGGAGAAAATGCTAGAAGGCGAGGAGTCTGCTGAAGACCCTGGTGCCTCCTGCCTCGATTAGAAAGAGGGGGATGAGTTAAGAGGGCAAGTGTATGGTGCCATGTCCGAGAAGGATGAGAAGGCTGTGAAAGAGACTGGAGACTTCAAGAAGACAAAGGCTGAAGAAGTTAAGGCCGATGTGTTGGTTGACGCGAAGTCCCCAGGTGCTGCAGTGTCCAAAGTTAAGACAAAGGGAGCGGCAGACGAAGTGGAAAAAGACACTAAAGAAGCAGAGGTCTCTGAAACTGTAGCTGCGGAAACTACTGCTGGAAACAAGGAAGAAGTGAACAAGATGCATGTAAAAGAAGCGAGCAGGGGCAAGCATGCTCTACTGAAGGAGACCCGCAAAGCAAAGGAGAAAGTGTCTGGACATGACCATGACTGGGAACAGTTCAGTCAAGAGCTGCAGCAGTCCAAGAAAGAACATGAGGTGCATGTGCGGGAGCCAGAGGATCTAAAAAGAGAGAGAGATCAAGGAGTGCGAGAGCACATCATCATCACCTGGGAGAGTAGAAAAAGAGTATCTGGCCATGAGATCGGCACATGAGGCCTTTAGGCAGTTTCTATTGGGCAAGACATCAGTTTTGGGGATAATCCAAGCTCTGCTGGCGTGGGTCTGGAAGAACCTCACGGGCTTGAACAAAGTGGGGTATATGAGACAGTGAAAGATCTCACACAGGTTAGAGGCAAGGAAGGGGTGGATAGTGTGATCCACACCCCTATTCCACCAAAGGTGAGACCAGCTGGAGGTGCTCAGGCTGGCATAAAGCACCTCCCAATGTGTCAGTAAGGGGGGAGTGTGTTACCCATGGACAGAGGCCTGGAGGCTCTGTGAATGTGGTCTCAGCCGGGCAAGGGTGAAGGACCACGAGGCTGGGAGATAGCCTAGACTGACTTTGAAACAGCCTGGAAGTGAGCTGGACTGGCTAAGAAAGCCACACCTGAAACAGTGTGTGAACTGTGGGGTATACTTTAGGTGAGTCAGGTTATTATATGTTTAGTTAGAGTCCAGCCGGGCAGGTGTTTGTTTTGTATTATGTTTTGTTTTTGCTGAAGTGCCAAAAAAAAAGAAATGTTTGGACCTTAAAACTTGGTTTCCGTGAAGACGTGTGTGGTTGCAACGCTGAAAAAGAGCTACCGCCCCCCCCCCCCCCAAGGGGTTCTGTGGATGTAACTCTTATGGGGGGCACTGTGGATGTTACTATTATGGAGATGCTGTCGATGTCACTGTTTATAGGGTCTTTGTGGATGTTACTGATATAGGGGAACTGTGGATGACATTATTAGGGGAGCTCTGTTGAAGCCACTGTTATGGGTACACTGTGTTATGCCTTTTCAGAAGTGTAAACAGTTATATCTACTTAATCTACTTATAATAGATATTCATTGCCTTTAAGAGCAATGTTGGTTTATATTTACTATTTTGTATGGATTTTTAATGTAGGCCGAAGTAAGTCCATGGGAAGATTACTGCGTCGTTCAAAAGAACTAATGTTATTGTAACAATTAATTATACATTTAGTCAGTTAAAAGATACACAACACCTGCAGAAATAGAGGCTTCATTGTATTTCTTATCTGAACATGAATTCCACAGTGTGAAAATTGTCTAGATGTTCCTCAAAGTATATAGTCATGTATCAAAGTGTGTCCCTCAGCTCTGAAACAAGGCCTCATGTATGAGTTAACCCTTAATGGTATGATGCTTATAGCTTATACAACAGTGCTACCTAGGTATAAGTAGGTAACACTACACCAGTAGCAAAAGTGCATTCTGTGTAGTGTTATGACGTCACCTTCCTTATCAATGTACACGCCTATCCAACAATGATTGGAAAGTTCCAAACCAGGAAGGTGTGCTGATACGTTTTGGTTAAGAAACCACATACCAAAAAGAGGGAACACAAAAAGAGGAAAAAACAAAGAAAGAGAGTGAGATCTCTGGAGAAAGATTTTGAAAATATCAGAAAAACCTTTGGACAGCTGACTTCACCTAGACTCTGCCTATCACCTACATCCTTCGGTAATGTATACTTTTATTTACATGTAGTACTAGCTGAAAGACCCAGCTTCACTCGGGTATATGTAATCTATTTCATTTAATGTTTGTGTGTGTCATTAAAAAGATATCAACACTATCCACTAAAACAGTGACCTCCACAGCCCCCCACCCCTTAACACTGACCCCCCCCACAATGCCCCGTCCCTTAAAATTGGACCTCCACAGCAGCCCACCTCTAACTTTGACCTTTACAGCAGCCTTCCCCTTTAACAATGAGTTTCATAGCACACTTTCCCTTGACAGTGACCTCCACAGTGGCCTTTACAGCAATCTTCCCCTTAACACTGACCTCCATAGCGGACCATCCCCTTAACTGTGACCTCCACAGCAGCCGGCCCCTAAGGTGGCCAGAGGTCCAGTTTTAAGCCTGACAGTCCGGCTTTCAGACTCCTTGTCCTCCTTTTGGCACAGGGCCTGGATGGACACAAAGATATCCTTTTGAACAGCTCACTCTCAGACAGCAGCACTGTGCTGTCTGAGTGTGAGCTGCAGGAAGAAAGTCACTGTCCCTCCCACCCCTGCAGCTGACAGAAGTTGATTTTTTAACTTCATTTTTTTAATCCCTGTTGGCTTAGGAGTGGGAGGGGGCATGGCCTAACCGGATCGGGGGCGTGTCCTTTTGAACAACTGTATGTGTTTTGCAGATCGGCAAAACACGGACAACCCGCAATGTGCGTTCCGCATTTTGCGGACCGCATATTACCGTCACTCTCCTAGAAAATGCCTTTTTTTGGCCGCAATTGCAAACAAGAATAGGACATGTTCTATTTTTTTGGGGCGGAATGGAAGTGCGGACCCGGAAGTGCGGATGCGGACAGCACATTACTGCCCCATTAAAAATGAATGGGTCCGCACCCGTTCCGCAAAATTGCGGGACAGATGCAGACCCATTTGCGGACGTGTGAATGGAGCTTAAGACAGCAGCACTGTGCTGGTTGAGTGTGAGCTGCAGGGAAAAAGTCACCGTCCCTCCCACCCCTGCAGCTGACAGAAGTTGATTTTTAACTTCATTTTTTCAATCCCTGTCGGCTGAGGAGTGGGAGGGGGCATGGCCTAACCGGATCAGGGGAGTGGCTTAGCGGACCTGGGGGCAGGGTTTTACGTTCGTATTTTGAGGGTGGACACATTGTGGCAGGGGGCGTGTCTGGGCTCCTTCCTGCAAGAGTGACGCCCCTCTGGGCACCTTACTGGCTCATTTGCATACCAAATAAACTGGATTTTCAGAGGACAAAAACATCTATTGCTGGAACAAAGGCACATCTTAAAATAAGGTACTAAGTGCTATTAGGCCATGGCTTTACTTAAATAGCAATTATCCTGGTGACAGATTTCCTTTAAAGTTCTCCTACAGCTGTGAAAAAAATGGCTTGGTTGTTATGGAAACCTGAAGTAAAACTGTATGTGGAGGCTGAAGAACCTGAGAGCTTCTATTGGCTGATAAGGGTCATGTGACCAAGCTTCTATTTGGGGAATATCTCAGGAACAGTACATCCTAGAGAGCTGAGACCTGGTATAAAACGTCTCTGATTCAGTTACGATGCACATAACTGCATAAAGGAGATAATATTGTAGAAACTCTGTCGGGAATCTTTATATTCCCTAGTTTGATATCAAGCTGATAATTTATACGTTTTATTGCAGCACTATGATTTTCCAAGATTGGGGATAAGATTTGGCAGGGCAAGGGTTCGTATCTGTCATTTTCTTTATTACATTTCTGTGAATAATCAATTGATTCATATATCTCTCCTAATTGAAAGCAGTATTGCATAATATTCTCGTGTTGGTTGAGTAGTGTTTTGTCAGCACCATCTAGTGACGAATTCTGGGTACTGCATATCATTGTATATTTAATTTTATGTTGATAAAATTTTGATTGTATTCTAAATTATTGTATAATTTATATTTTGCATAGACAATTGTACCCTGTTTTTACTGATTGCACAAAATAATTAGGTTCTCGATCGAGCTCTTGGAGATGTTTGTGTCCATCTTGAATCATTTTTCTTTTGATCCATTAGTTGTTGTTTTATATATATATATATATATATATATATTTATATATAATATACAGTACAGACCAAAAGTTTGGACACACCTTCTCATTCAAAGAGTTTTCTTTATTTTCATGACTATGAAAATTGTAGATTCACACTGAAGGCATCAAAACTATGAATTAACACATGTGGAATTATATACATAACAAAAAAGTGTGAAACAACTGAAAATATGTCATATTCTAGGTTCTTCAAAGTAGCCACCTTTTGCTTTGATTACTGCTTTCCACACTCTTGCCATTCTCTTGATGAGCTTCAAGAGGTAGTCACCTGAAATGGTCTTCCAACAGTCTTGAAGGAGTTCCCAGAGATGCTTAGCACTTGTTGGCCCTTTTGCCTTCACTCTGCGGTCCAGCTCACCCCAAACCATCTCGATTAGGTTCAGGTCCGGTGACTGTGGAGGCCAGGTCATCTGGCGTAGCACCCAATCACTCTCCTTCATGGTCAAATAGCCCTTACACAGCCTGGAGGTGTGTTTGGGGTCATTGTCCTGTGGAAAAATAAATTATGGTCCAACTAAACGCAAACCGGATGGAATAGCATGCTGCTACAAGATGCTGTGGTAGCCATGCTGGTTCAGTATGCCTTCAGTTTTGAATAAATCCCCAACAGTGTCACCAGCAAAGCAACCCCACACCATCACACCTCCTCCATGCTTCACGGTGGGAACCAGGCATGTAGACTCCATCCGTTCACCTTTTCTGCGTCGCACAAAGACATGGTGGTTGGAACCAAAGATCTCAAATTTGGACTCATCAGACCAAAGCACAGATTTCCACTGGTCTAATGTCCATTCCTTGTGTTCTTTATACCAAAAAAGTCTCTTCTGCTTGTTGCCTGTCCTTAGCAGTGGTTTCCTAGCAGATATTCTACCATGAAGGCCTGATTCACACAGTCTCCTCTTAACAGTTGTTCTAGAGATGTGTCTGCTGCTAGAACTCTGTGTGGCATTGACCTGGTCTGAGCTGCTGTTAACCTGCGATTTCTGAGGCTGGTGACTTGGATGAACTTATCCTCCGCAGCAGAGGTGACTCTTGGTCTTCCTTTCCTGGGGCGGTCCGCATGTGAGCCAGTTTCTTTGTATCGCTTGATGGTTTTTGTGACTGCACTTGGGGACACTTATAAAGTTTTCCCAATTTTTTGGACTGACTGGCCTTCATTTCTTAAAGTAATGATGGCCACTCGTTTTTCTTTACTTAGCTGCTTTTTTCTTGCCATAATACAAATTCTAACAGTCTATTCAATAGGACTATCAGCTGTGTATCCACCTGACTTCTCCACAACGCAACTGATGGTCCCAACCCCATTTATAAGGCAAGAAATCCTACTTATTAAACCTGACAGGGCACATCTGTGAAGTGAAAACCATTTCAGGTGAGTACCTCTTGAAGCTCATCAAGAGAATGCCAAGAGTGTGCAAAGCAGTAATCAAAGCAAAAGGTGGCTACTTTGAAGAACCTAGAATATGACATATTTTCAGTTGTTTCACACTTTTTTGTTATGTATATAATTCCACATGTGCTAATTCATAGTTTTGATGCCTTCAGTGTGAATCTACAATTTTCATAGTCATGAAAATAAAGAAAACTCTTTGAATGAGAAGGTGTGTCCAAACTTTTGGTCTGTACTGTGTGTATATATATATATATATATATATATATATATAGCATTTGGCCTTTTATATAACCCAACAACTGTGGATGCCACTGTTATGGGTGTACTGTGGATGACCCTGGTATAGGGGCATTGTGAGTGTCACTGTTAAAGGGGCACTGTGGATGTAACTGTTATGGGGGTACTGTGGATGTTACTGCTATTGGTGCACTGTGGATGTCACTGTTATGGGGGCACTGTGGATGTCCCTGTTATTGGGGCACCGTGCATGTGACTGTTATAGGGGTACTGTGGATGTCACTGTTATTGAGGCACTGTGGATGTCTCTATTATGGAGGCATTGTAGATGTCACTGTTGTAGGAGCTTTGTGGATGTTACTGATATGGGGGAACTGTGGATGTTGCTGATATGGGGGCTGTGTTAATGTCACTGTTATAGGGGCTGTAATGGATCTCCTGGCACCCCGACTGGGTACCTCCGTTGATGGATGCCCCTAGTGCTTCCTGAGGGCTCCAAGCACTCCACTTGACTCCGTAATCACTGCCGACCCCAGGAACTGCCGCAGCTTGGTTGAGGTCTCGCCGTCTTCCACCCACCCTGGGCCCAAGACCAGGATCTAACTTCCAGTGGGTAGAACCGAGTTGTAATCCCAGGGGTGGATAATACTGATAGAAATCCCCAGAGTAAATATAGCTGTTCCCCCACACATGAGATGACACTATATGTTGAGGGTAAAACAGGAACTCGCTTTATTGAAGACCAACTCAGTATATATACAGTTCAAGAAGTCTAACAACATAATGCAATCAACCATGAACAACATGCAAACAGACATCCCCCCCCCTCCCCCCCCTCCATAGTGAATGAATAGAGAGAGAGGAGACACATGTGATGGCATTATCTCCTGAGTGTATCATAGGGTGATCTACTCATCTACACTGGAGTCGGCTGCTCCTAGAGGCAGCTATCTTAATCCCTTCACTAACACAATCAGTCAGTGGGAGTCTCAGTGCAGAGTTAACCCTTTTTGTGTGGCTGGATTCACGCCCTGCACCTTTAGTGGTCAATAGGAAACATGTGGCATATAAATTCCACACATAAATCAGGGTTCATAGTTCCTTGTAACCCCAAAAGGTCTGAGGAGGTCTCCATAGTTCGGGGTCCATAGTCCGTAGGAAGGAGGCTGGCCCTCAGGCTTCTCCAGCAGCCCCAGTAACAGTTCAGTCCATCACAGGGGCACTTCTGGATTTTACTTTTATGGGGCTCTGTGGATGTCACTCTTATGGGAGGCACTGTGAATGTTACTATTATGGGGACGCTGTAGATGTAACTGTTATAGGGTCTTTGTGGATGTTACTGGTATAGGGGAACTGTGGATGACACTGTTAGGGGAGCTCTGTTGATGCCACTTTTATGGGTGCACTGTGGATGATCCTTTTATAGGGGCATTGTAAGTGTCACTGTTATTGGGGCACTATGGATGTAACTGTTAATGGGGTATTGTGGATGTCACCGTTATGGGGGCACTGTGGATGTTATGTTTATTTGGGCATTGTAGATGTCACTGTTATGGGAATACTGTGGATGTCACTGTAATGGGGATATATTTTAACCACACACACAAATGCAAGAGATCCATGTGAAGCTGGATAATTCTGCTAATATATCTATCTATCTACAGTGCCCTTGAAAAAGTATTCATACCCCTTGAACCTTTCCACATTTTTTTCACGTAGCACCCACAAATGTATTTTCTTAGGATTTTAGGTGCTAGAACAATACAAAGTAGCAAGTATGTGTGATGTGAAAATGATACATGGTTTTCAAAATTTTTAATAAATAAAAATCTGGAAAGTGTGGTGTGCTTTCGTATTCAGCCCCCTGAATTCACAAAAGAAAGTATAAAGGAAAGATAGGACTTTTCTTTTTTGAATTCACTCCATATTCTGGCTTCCAAAATACGGAGCATCAGAAAAGCTGAACACGGGGCTGCACCTTTAGGCCTCTCGCACATGAACGTGTGCTGCGGACCACAAATTACGGTCTGCAATGCACGGGCACTGACCGCGGGCCAGCCGCTTGCGGATCGCGTCCCCATTCACTTGAATGGGATCCGCGATCCATCCGTTGTGCAAACAGGTAGGACAAGTTCTATATTTTTGCGAAACGGAACACCACAGAAGCACTCCGTAGTGCTTCAGTTGCGTGGTTCCGTTCCGCACCGCATCACTGGATTTGCACACGGCCGGTGTCCCGTGTACGGTGGACCCGCCGTATGCGGGACGCAATATGGCCACGGGGGAAAACAAGGTCGTGTGCAAGAGGCCTTACAGCGTTCCACAGAGAAGAGGTAGGTCATTATCTAAGCCAGTTCCCTTCTCCATCATGGCTGACACACAAACTGAGACAGGGGCTGGCTGAACTAATAACCTGAGCCTGACATGACTAAAATACAGGGAAGATATGTGCTGGACCATGCGCTGAAATCAGGACATCGTTGGAGCTTTCATAATTAAAGTAGATTAGTAAATTCAATTCATTTCAATGTTAAAAATATCTAAACCACTTGTTATCTCGACATATCCTTAAAAGAATTAGCAGGGTGAACCTTTCATAAGCTCAGACACGAGGTGCTGCAGGGCCTCTTAACAATGGCCTTCAGTCCTTACACCATATTTGTCAGTGGGAATACATACAGTGGGGCAAAAAAGTATTTAGTCAGCCACCAATTGTGCAAGTTCTCCCACTAAAAAGGTGAGAGAGGCCTGTTTCATCATTGGTATAGCTCAACTATGAGAGACGATGAGAAAAAAAAATCCCGAAAATCATTGTCTGGTTTTTCTTTTTATTTTTTTAAAGAATGTATTTGCAAATTATAGTGGAAAATAAGTATTTGGCAATAACAAAAGTTCATCTCAATACTTTGTTATATACCCTTTTTTTGGCAATGACAGAGGTCAAACGTTTTCTGTAAGTCTTCACAAGGTTTTCACACACGGTTGCTGGTATTTTGGCCCATTCCTCCATGCAGATCTCCTCTAGAGCAGTGATGTTTTGGGGCTGTTGCTAGGCAACATGGACTTTCGACTCCCTCCAAAGGTTTTCTATGGGGTTGAGATCTGGAGACTGGCTAGGCCACTCCAGGCCACTCCTTCATTTGCCCGGGCGGTGTGTTTGGGATCAACGTCATGCTGAAAGACCCAGCCACGTTTCATCTTCAATGCCCTTGCTGATGGAAGGAGGTTTTCACTCAAAATCTCACAATACATGGCCCCATTCATTCTTTCCTTTACACGGATCAGACGTCCTGGTCCCTTTGCAGAAAAACAGCCCCAAAGCATGATGTTTACACACCAATGCTTCACAGTAGGTATGGTGTTCTTTGGATGCAACTCGGCATTCTTTCTCCACCAAACACGATGAGTTGAGTTTTTACCAAAAAGTTCTACTTTGGTTTCATCTGACCATATGACATTCTCTTAATCCTCTTCTAGATCATCCAAATACTCTCTAGCAAACTTCAGATGGGCTTGGACATGTACTGGCTTAAGCAGGGGACACGTCTGGCACTGCAGGATTTGAGTCCCTGGCGGCGTAGTGTGTTACTCATGGCAGCCTTTGTTACTTTGGTCCCAGTTCTCTGCAGCTCATTCACTAGGTCCCCCTGTGTGGTTCTGGGATTTTTGCTCACCGTTCTTGTGATAATTTTGACCCCATGGGGTAAGATCTTGCGTGGAGCACCAGATCAAGGGAGATTATCAGTGGTCTTGTATATCTTCCATTTTCTAATAATTGCTCCCATAGTTGATTTCTTCACAGTAAACTGCTTGCCTATTGCAGATCCAGTCTTCCCAGCCTGGTGCAGGTCTACAATTTTGTGTCTGCTGTTCTGAGATAGAGAAATGTAAGATGGAGACATTTAAGCCCCCTGTTGACAATAAGCGGATTCCGTTTATTGTCAAATATCATCCTTGGATAAATAAGTTTCGCCATGTGGTTAATAAACATTGGGGGATTATGCGCTCAGCTTATCCAGATGTTGCCGAATTTCGCGATATCCCTATGATCTGCTATAAGAGAACTAGGAACATTAGAGATACCATTGTAAAAGCGGACATAGGTGGTACTACTAGCATGCCCCGTCAACTTTTTCTTTCTACACCAAAAAGAGGCACTTTCCCCTGTTTACAGTGTGTTCACTGTTCTGCGGTGATTAAAGGTGAATCCTTTGTTCATCCACACACTGGTAAAAAATTTCCAGTAAAAGGTTTCTTCACTTGTGATAGCAACTTTGTTGTATATTTATTAAAATGCCCTTGTGGCTTATTGTACATTGGTGAGACATCTGTCAGAATGAAGGATAGGTTCAGTAATCCTAAATCGACCATACGTAAGAAAAACTTGCTATTGCCTGTTCCCCTTCATTTTGACAGGTGTGCTCACAATGTCTCACAATTAAGGTTTCAAATAATTGAGCAGGTGCTGCCACCGCGTAGAGGTGGCAACAGGTTGCTATTACTGAAGAAACGTGAAAGTTTTTGGATCCATACCCTGCAGACCATTGAACCGAGAGGTTTAAATCGAGAATATGATTTGAGTGCATTCCTGTAAGATCTAAAGAAATTTTTATTGTAACCACATCTTCAATGTACTATATGTATTCTTTATTCATTTAAGTCACAGAAAAAATGAAAATATTGAAACATTTGAAAAAAAGAAAAAAAGAAAAAAAGAAAAGAAAAAAGAATAAAAGAGCAGTAAGATATAATATGTTGTCATTTTGAGATAGCCAGTGGATTATTTAGGATATATTATTATTATTACAGCGAATATGTTTATTGTAATTTCCAGATTTGTTGTATCCTATGTCCACCATTGTTTTCTCCTTTCTGTAACACTTTCAAAGATGTAATTTTATCATATACAGCATAGTACTGTGTTGCAACAATGTAGAGAATTGTTGCACCTTATGATTTGTATTTCCGTTTCTATGGTGATGTGACTTCATCACGTTCGACGCCCATGTAGGCGGGATATTTAAATGTGCTTCATGCAATAGTTCATTGTGCTTGACAAAGGCTCACACCTGAGCCGAAACACGTGTCGCTTCTGCGCTATTTCCTCCTATGCTGAAATAAAATCTGAAGATTCTACCCGTGAAGTACCGGTCTTCTATTCCATATTGCAAGTGGGCTTTTCATACCCTGGACGCGAGCACCACGACTCTGAACAGAGAAGTGCCGACTGTCTTTCCTTTTTGACACCATATTTGTCAGTGGGAATACATACAGTGGGGCAAAAAAGTATTTAGTCAGCCACCAATTGTGCAAGTTCTCCCACTAAAAAGGTGAGAGAGGCCTGTTTCATCATTGGTATAGCTCAACTATGAGAGACGATGAGAAAAAAAAATCCCGAAAATCATTGTCTGTTTTTTTTATTTTTTTTTTTAAAGAATGTATTTGCAAATTATAGTGGAAAATAAGTATTTGGCAATAACAAAAGTTCATCTCAATACTTTGTTATATACCCTTTTTTTGGCAATGACAGAGGTCAAACGTTTTCTGTAAGTCTTCACAAGGTTTTCACACACGGTTGCTGGTATTTTGGCCCATTCCTCCATGCAGATCTCCTCTAGAGCAGTGATGTTTTGGGGCTGTCGCTAGGCAACATGGACTTTCGACTCCCTCCAAAGGTTTTCTATGGGGTTGAGATCTGGAGACTGGCTAGGACACTCCAGGCCACTCCTTCATTTGCCCGGGCGGTGTGTTTGGGATCAACGTCATGCTGAAAGACCCAGCCACGTTTCATCTTCAATGCCCTTGCTGATGGAAGGAGGTTTTCACTCAAAATCTCACAATACATGGCCCCATTCATTCTTTCCTTTACACGGATCAGACGTCCTGGTCCCTTTGCAGAAAAACAGCCCCAAAGCATGATGTTTACACACCAATGCTTCACAGTAGGTATGGTGTTCTTTGGATGCAACTCGGCATTCTTTCTCCACCAAACACGATGAGTTGAGTTTTTACCAAAAAGTTCTACTTTGGTTTCATCTGACCATATGACATTCTCTTAATCCTCTTCTAGATCATCCAAATACTCTAGGCAAACTTCAGATGGGCTTGGACATGTACTGGCTTAAGCAGGGGACACGTCTGGCACTGCAGGATTTGAGTCCCTGGCGGCGTAGTGTGTTACTCATGGTAGCCTTTGTTACTTTGGTCCCAGTTCTCTGCAGCTCATTCACTAGGTCCCCCTGTGTGGTTCTGGGATTTTTGCTCACCGTTCTTGTGATAATTTTGACCCCATGGGGTAAGATCTTGCGTGGAGCCCCAGATCAAGGGAGATTATCAGTGGTCTTGTATATCTTCCATTTTCTAATAATTGCTCCCATAGTTGATTTCTTCACAGTAAACTGCTTGCCTATTGCAGATCCAGTCTTCCCAGCCTGGTGCAGGTCTACAATTTTGTGTCTGCTGTCCTTCGACGGCTCTTTAGTCTTGGCCATAGTGGAATTTGGAATGGGACTGTTTGAGGTTGTGTACAGGTGTCTTTTATACTGATAAGTTCAAACAGGTGCCATTAATACAGGTAACGAGTGGAGGACAAAGGAGCCTCTTAAAGAAGAAGTTACAGGTATGTGAGAGCCAGAAATCTTGCTTGTTTGTAGGTGACCAAATACTTATTTTACCAAGGAATTTACCAATTAATTTAATTACAAATCCTACAATGTGATTTCCTGTATTATTTGGCAACTTATTAGCTATTCATACACTATATAAAAGCCACCACATCCTGCATTAACCATCTTAACTCAGCAACACCAGGTCACCAATGCTAAGCATTAGAAGAGCCCCACCTAGTGGATGGAAGTATCATTGATTCAGAATTGTTTTCCACTGAGAATGAGGTTTGTTTCAAGGGATGCAAAAAGGATGGGGGGCTGGGTGCTTAGGCTAACCCTGCACCCAAAGTAGTTGTTTAGGCACAAATCTTGGGCATTTTTTGGGGCAGTCCCAGGGAGGGGCACTAATGTCCCTATTTTGAGTTTGGTAAGCACTGACGTTGGGAAGTATGTCCTATCAGTAATCAAATAAAACATGGTTAGATTGAATTGGGCCCTATTGTCAAAACGCCTATTGTTGTCCTCCAAACGGACAAGAATAGTACATTTGCTGCACAGATGCGGATAACATCTGTCTGCTGTCCACATTTTTTTTGTGGCCCAACAGAAATGAATGTGTCTGGGTGCTAAACGCAAAAAATGCAGATCAGACCGAAAATACAATCGTGTGAATGAGGCCTTAGGCTGGTATTGGTGCCATTAGTGTTGTCAATTCACTAGTATCAGCCTTCAAAACTAATGGCACCGACAGTGGCTGAATGGAGGGAGTTAGGATAAACATTTTAAGGCCGGAGTCTCGGCTCACGGAAGATGTGACAGAAAAGGTATGCCACATGAAAAGTCCTCTTTAAACATGACTCACCATAAAACTTTAACCAAGAAATGAAAGGACCATAAACAGGCCTTAGGAGTATTGGTCTTAATTGGAGCAATAGGCTGGATCCACATGGTTGTGTGATCAGTGCTGTATATTCTGTACAAGACAAGATAAACCATACCCAGTGGAAAAGGTTGTTCTGCTGTGGTCTTGATAAGGCCTGCCCTTCCAGAGGAGCCATGGCCGGGTCATAAATTACATGCATCCTCCAGCTCTCCATGCACCAAACTGAAACATGCAGCACCTCGGAGCTGCCGTAGATTTTGTCCATTATTTACGCCAATTTCTGGCACAATAAATGATGAACAAACTGGGGCCGATGGTGCCTCCCCCTTTTTTCATAAAGCCTAGCGAGGTCGGGGTAAAATGCCAGTTGCAACTTTCAATATTCATTGGCATTTAAAAAGTTGCAAAACCAGAATTTCAGGGTGACCGTCTCCCTTTAAAGGGTTTTTCCAAGATTTTCTCCTCGGGATAGGTCATCACTATTTGATTGGTACGGATCCGAAACCCGGGAACCCCACCGCTCAGCTGTTTGAGAAGGAAGTGGCGCTCAGCTTTTCCTAGGCAGAGTGAAGACATGTTTAATCGGGCACGTGGCCTAGGAGCAGCCGTGCCACTGCCTTCGCAAAGGCGTAGTCTACATCAGTGGTATTGCTGTTTTGTACTACTTAGGGCTCATGCACACGACTGTGGTCAGATGAGGACACATTCATCTCAATGGGGCCGGCAAAAGATGCGAACAGCACTCCCTTGTGCTGTCCGCATTCGTAAATCTGTTCCACGGCCCTGCAAAAAAAAAAATAGAACATTTCCTATTCTTGTCCGTTTTGCGGACTAGGATAGGACATTTGTGAAGGAGTGAAAAAAAAAAAAAAAATGGCTGCAGGCTCTCGGCCAGTATCTGTGTTTTGTGGACTGGAAAAATGTCTACGGCCGTGTGCAGGAGCCCATAAGGCACCTGCACATGTTGCGGAAAACTCATGGTTTTTCTGAACAGATTCCAGTTTGGAAAAACCGCAGCGTAGTAGAGTGCCAGCAAAGTGTATGAGATTACACATTACACAAAGATTTATTTCTGTGCGGAAATTGGCTGCATTGCAGATTTCAAAATCTGCAGTATGTCAGTTATATTTGCAGTTTTAGCTGAAGAGCTCAAAGCTAGCTCAGAACATCCTAGATTGTGGGCAATTCGTTAAAATAACCTTCATGCTTCTTACAGTCCAATGATGCGCTCTAGGGCTGCAGCTAACGATTATTTGAATAATCGATTAGTTGTCGATTAATTTCTACGATTAATCGGGAAAAACAACAAAATTACAAAACAAAGAGGTTTATATGATTTTTGATGAAATTATGTTCAAAGGCCATATTAAAACAAATTGTGGACGACACTATTATGGGGGATCTCTGGACGGCGCTGTTATGGAGAGGGGGATCTGTGGACGGCGCTGTTATGGGCATAACAGTGCACAGATCCCCCTCCCCATAGCAGTGCCATACACAGACCCCCCCCCCCCTCCCCATAACAGCCCCGGCCCCGCTGCTTAGTCGGACTAATCTCTGAGTCTTTATTTTATTTTACCTTACAATGACGCTCCAGTAACAGGCAGAGCGGACGGCGACATAACGTCACTTACTCACGTGACGCACCTGCTCCGCCCACTTTATGAATGAAGGAGGCGGAGCAGGTGCGTCACGTGAGTAAGTGACATTACGCCGCCGTCCACTTTGCCTGTTACTGGAGCGTCATTGTAAAATAAAGATGCAGTGACCGCCCGCCCGCATAGCAACGAATCGGCGATTATTCGATAACTGGATTCGTCGACAACGAATCCAGTTATCGATTGTTATCGATTAATCGTTGCAGCCCTAATGCGCTCCCTCTCAAAGTCTGTCAACTAGTCAAAATGTCTAGGAGTGTGTCATTGAGGCATGTCTAGCAGTCAACCATCTCTCACTAAGGGTAGACTACCCAAAAGTAGCCCCATAGAGATTTTTTTTAAAGGCAGCAGGTAAAGCACTTTTATAGCAAAACTGTGTCTAATCAGCGCTCACCTGTAATCATTTACATATCTGACTGAGACGCACATGCCGAGTTTTGCAGCAATCTGACATTTATATCTGGGTGCGTTATTCCTGCAATACACATGCAATAATTTTTATGTCCATCACATTTGCTCTCTGGTAGTGCCCCTGCTATTTCTTCTGTGATTGAAATTGCTTAGTAGCTTCCCTGCTCTGTCCTCCTCTTACTGCTGAAGAACCAGCCCAGATGTTTTTCATTTATTCATTCACACCTACTTGTAAATGCATAGTAATACGTAGCTATGTCTCTCGCTCTTTAGATAGTAAAGGTAATGGGGGGGGGGGGGGGGCATTGTATACTATAGCACTACTGGAATTACTGAGGCTATATGTGAGGGACTACTGTCTATTCACAGGAAAGAGAAAGGAGAAGCAGACTGCAATGCACTCCTGGGAGATGCAGGTGCTTGATTGTCACATGGGACAAGCGGCTTCCTGCTCACAAAAAGTGAAGAGACCAGGGCTACAGAGAGGAGAGTAAAGGTCCGCAAAACAGACACCAGCCATGCCGGCTCTAATAGAAATACCTAGTGTTGTCCGTGGCTGCAGACAAGAATAGGACATGCTTTATCTTTTTGCGGGACCACAGAATGGAACTACGGTTGTAGACCGCACACGGTGTGCTATGCACATCTTTTGCGGCCACATGGAGATGAATGCGGACCCATTCGTACGGACATGTTAATGGACCCTAAAGAAGGTAAAAAGGTGAAAATTACACTGGAAAACTGCTATTTTGCATTGATATAATGAAAATAATGACACTACTCCTGCCATTTCAATTTCTGGGATAACCCCTGTTTATTTCATACTGTGGATAGAGTATTGTCTCAGTTTCAAAAATCTTCCTCTGAGCGGAAACCTAACAGATCTCATTATAGTCTATGGGGTCCGTAGGGTCTGTTCGGCTCAGTTATGTCCCGAACCCGTACTTTGTTATTCTGCTCCTATAGCAGAGCAGAAGAAAGGAAAGGCTGAATGGTGATGTGAACTAATATGACATTGCAATGTTATCAAGTCAGTTGCTTTCATGACTATTAAAAAATAAAAATAAATCCATGGCATCTATGATTTCCATCCGATCCCTCAAGATGCCAATGACCAGTCCTCTGTCTATTTCCTGTGCCCTCAAATTGGATTAGACAAGGAAAATGACGCAATGAATCAATACATAATACAGTTTGTATTATTAATAAAGTGAATGAGCAAAATAAGAAGACCTTTTTGAAACAGATCCATTGTTTATTAATTACAAAACCAATATATACACACTATATACACACACACACACCAGTTCTATATACTGGATGACATAAAACAGCAATCAAATTATTTGTATGCAAAACTATTCTGCAGTACAACTGCCAATGTTGTATGGAGAGTATTTCTGATATACCATTGAAATACATAAGTGCCCAGCTGCTTGCAGGTCAGCCACAAGATAGAATTAAGGCTGTGTTCACGTCACATTTTTTGCCCCACATTTAATGTACACGTTAAACGGATGCCTCCAATGGTTGCCATACAGTGGCATCCATCACCATAAAGTTCCATCTGTACAATATATATTCTCTTTCTGATGGACTATGCAGGATGGAAAAGCGTAGTACTATGATTTTTTTACCCTTATTATTCCTCAACTTATATGTTAAACGTAGGGCAAAAACGTGATAAGCACAGCCCTAATGTACACACAGCGACAGAGCTGCGAGTGGGCACCACAAGACAAAAGGGAAAAAAGCCAAAGCTCAGTTTGTTTCCTACAATGTTATATGGTAAAATACATAGGCTTGAGTTATTTGTATCTCTCCGCAGTAGTAACAGATGCTTAATGTTAGGAGTTCATAGTACAAAGGTGGTGTGACTAGCGAGAAAGAAGAGAAAGAAGTCACATTGAAAATACAGGTAGAGCCAAGTAGTCAAAATGGTTTTCAGCGCCTAATTTTTCCTGGTTAGTTTCTGTTGAGGTCTATAAAAATACTTACGGTCAAATTAGCTCCAAAGTGGCCTGAACAGTTTCCAATGTCTACAGTATTTTGTCCACCCTTGATCAAACTGCCCAAACGTGAAGAACCAGCATTCCCTGTGTAGCGCCTATACAGGCATAAAAGTGTTCAAACCAAAAGTGGGGAAAATATGGTTTTGGTGGCCCGGCTTACTAATGGCCGTCATACATATTAGAGTATTGTCGGCCGAACCCCTCCGTTTTACTTAGGGCTGGCCAACAATCTAATGTTTAAGGGGAGCTCCTGACTGTTCCTTACCAGAGCATGTCCAAGGACAGAAGGACTGCGCACTTTCCAAATCGATTATTTTGTTCTCCTGGGAGTTAAGCTGCGGCTTTCTCCTCATTGACAACACATATAAGCTTAACCAAACAGACGGGAGAGATAGCAGTCAGCCAAACGAGTATTCTGCCATTACTGAAGGTGTATGGGCACCTTAAGGCTCCTTGAACATCATGCTCTGGAGATCCACTGCTCTCTCCCCCCCATTTTCGATGAAAAAGGATGACCTTGGCAGGAGGCAGAGCAGAAACAGGTTGTTACCATCTTCTTATGGAATGTATCCCTTCCCACTTGTACCAAGATCCAATCTTCCCTTTGATCCAAAAAAATAAAAATAAAATGACATCCCAAAAGCGAATGTGTGAGTGGCCTAACTGCTGTCAAACCTACTACTGCACCAATAAATGCCATCATTCATAAAAAGACCAGCCAGCAGTATAAATACGAAATTGGGTCAAGTGACAACCCTTTGACTACCCATATGTACACAAAACAATGCTCTTCAAGCATCAAATTGGCAATGGAGAGAGCAGTGGAACAAAGAACTAAAAGAGACAATTAGTCGATTCTGCTCTTATTCACATTTTCAGAAAACAAGGTGCTAAAACACCTCCTAAAAACCTTCATAAAATACAAAACTGAACACGCTTACCATCATGAAATTGTGTTCAATGAGCCTCACATTATAAATAATACAAACACTATTCATATAAATGTAACAGATAGGAAATACCAGCATAAGATGGTCACTACTGCAGTGCAAAATGAGCAATAAAGTGCCCGGCTAGAAGTTGTTCATGTCGTCTAAATGACTAGAAGTCTGTGAAGAAGGCATGGTGAGAACAAGTCAACCCTCTCCCAGGCTCCGGTACTATTCCATGTGCCGTTAACATACGTGATAATGGTTGAATCTAGCCACCACATCCATACATACAAGGTCCTTCCCTCCAACATGAATTGTACATGACAAGCAGCATTCCCTGGTCTAGAAGGTAATAGATTTAGATAAGCGACATCTCTGTACAGTGCTTGTAGATTGACTTTGTGCTACTTAATAATTGTGCCAGTCAAGCCCATCTGCCACTTGATGCAAACCCACGACTGAAAGAAAAATTGATTTCAGAGCTCTTGTGCTTTCCCCAGGCTCCAAATGGGACAATTATGGCTGTGCTGTTATCTTCTGCGCCATACTGGATCACCTGAAAACGACAGCAAAAAATACAGTTACCATAGACATATGCTTTACTATTACTAAACAGATTGTGTGCCTTGGGGGCCCCACTTTGGATTGTGGGGTCCCTTTCCAGCAACAGTACCCTTATTCAGCTGCCTTTGGCTAGGGAAGTGGACGTTAAAGGGGTATTCCCATCAGCAGTTTTCATACTTATCTGTGCCGAGCGCAACGTTCACTTCCTGGATTCGGCTGGGCGGGCTCAGTCAGCTTGATTGACGTCTTCTCCCGGCCGGGCTTGCGCAGAAGACTGAAGATTTTCTCCCAGCCGGGCAATGTCCTGAACGCGCACGCCGCCGCGCATGCGCTATGATGACTTCTTCCTGCCCAGTATAGTACAGAGCCACGAACGCGCACGCCGGCTCTGTACTATAGAGGCCAGGAATAAGTCATCATGGCGCCAGCGTGCGTGTTCAGGACATTGCGCGGCCCAGCCGGGAGAAAATCTTCAGTCTTCTGCGCAAGCGAGGCCACAGGATTCGACAGGCGAGAGGTGGCCGTAACCGGGGAGACGAAAGACAAGAATCAGGTAAGAGGGGACTTATTTTCTCAAAAAGGGTGGGAATTGGGTAATAAAATGTATTTACAAAAATGATCACTGTCATATCATTAACAGATTTAACAGTGATCATTGTGATGGGAATACCCCTTTAAGTATCCAATGGAATGGATATCCGCTACATCTGGCATTCTGGGATTCTTGCTGGACACAACTGAGTGCACCAAAGGCATTCCCTAAGTTAGCCAAACTAACAGAATATAATATTAATAAGAATTTACCCCTTTTCCTTACATTGGTCAATAGATTTTTTTTTTAACAGCTTACTATTGGCTGACTGGTGCTCCTGTGAGGGCTGCAGCCTTCTCGCTACCTACCCTAGGCAAGCGATGTCACAACAGTCACGTGAAAGGGGATGAGCTGCACCATATTCTTATCAGTTTGATAAGAATGTACCTATAATGACCGTTTGAGATGTCAGGAGTTCAGAGATGAGGGCTGTACAGCCGAAAACGAGTAAAATACAATCATAACAAAAATTGCTCCTGAAAGTGTTCATAGCCTTTAAGATGGGCCAACCATCTCATAAGTATGAGGGCCTTTCACAGCATATGTCTGGGAAGAGGAGGTGATGGCAGCTGGATTTCAACTTGCCCAATCCTTTTGTTCTCTGGTAGATAAAACACCACTAGAAACGTTGGAGAGCAGCATTCTCCACTCTCCCTACTGCAAACACATGCACACTTGGCTGAACTAAGCGTGCATTTGGATTGTGGGCGACATTAGTTTGGCCAACAACTATCTAACATATTTAGTCAGCCTTAGGTCGAATGCACACGGCCGTGTTCCGCGGCCGAGAGCGGTCCATGGTATGCCGGGCTGGATTCCTGTTCAGAGCAGGAGCACACGGCGCCATCGGTTGCCATGACGCAGTGCGCTTCATGCCGCTGCTGCTGTACAGTAATACACTGGCATAGTGTATTACTGTACAGCAGCGGCGGCATGAAGCGCACGGCGTCATAGCAACCAATGGCGCCGTGCGCTCCTGCTCTGAACAGGAATCCAGCCCGGCATACCATTCGGCCTAAGATGGACATTAGCTCTCTGTCACCAATCACATTTACAACTGGAATATTTAAGGTGGTCAGAACCCTGATGTCACACAATTCTCACCTGTTCTGTGAGGACTTGAGCCGCTTCCCTGGGATCATGGCACTGGTTGATGATGTCACAGATTTCCTGACTGTTTACAATGAAGTTAATGCCATCCGTGGTTAATACTAAGAAACCATCATCCGTATGGTGCAGCTGTCAATTAATGAAGATGAACGGTTAAAATAAAGACAAAGTTGGCCATTAGGAGTTCCAGTTCAACCAACTTTTAGCTAAGTGTGTGTATAGGGTTTCACTCAATCCAGTTTAAGCAGTCTGTTGTGGGGTGCTTCTAGCCACAAGACTGCCTACCCTGGTGACTGTGAATGTATGACGTTGGATACTGACAGCATCAGGCTCCATCTGTCTGCAGAAGGGAGGACTCTATTTAGACCATGGAGAAAACCTCAAATAGGTTTTCACAACTTGCATTAATTATTCCTCACCTTGGTTGTGTGGACCTGGCTTTTCATTCATGCTCTATGAGATTGTCAGCGATAGAGTACAGCATCTGGCAATCTGGAGAAATGAATGGAGCAGAAATACAAATGCTCCTTGAGAGCGCCGCTTCCTGTTCATCACACTGCACTTTATCCCAGACGTGCAGTGTAATACCCTTTCTATTCAAGTAAATGGAGAGAGTGCATATAATTACACTATGCCACCACTCTACAGGAGACGACGCTTAGTGTAAAGACAAGGAAGCGGCGCTCACACGGAGCCAGCAGGGGTGCCGGGTGTCGTACCCCCACAAATAAGATATTGATAACCTATCCTAAGGAAAAGTCATCAATATACAGTGAGGAACAGAAGTATTTGAACACCCTGCGATTTTGCAAGTTCTCCCACTTAGAAATCATGGAGGGGTCTGAAATTCACATTGTAGGTGCATTCCCACTCTGAGACAGAATAAAAAAAAAATAATAATTCAGGAAATCACATTGTATGATTTTTAAAGAATGTATTTGTCTTGCACTGCTGAACATAAGTATTTGAACACCTGAGAAAATCAGTGTTACTATTTGGTACAGAAGCCTTTGTTTGCAATTACAGAGGTCAAACGTTTCCTGTAGTTCTTGACCAGGTTTGCACACACTGCAACAGGGATTTTGGCCCACTCCTCCATACAGATCTCCTCTAGATCTGTCAGCTTTTGGGGCTGTCGCTGATCAGCACAGAGTTTCAGCTCCCTCCAAAGATGTTCTATTGGATTTAGGTCTGGAGACTGGCTAGACCACTCCAGAACCTTGATATGCTTCTTCCGGGCCACTCCCTGGTTATCCTGGCTGTGTGCTTCGGGTCGTTATCATGTTGGAAGACCCAGCCACGACCCATCTTCAATGCTCTGACTGAGGGAAGGAGGTTGTTGCTCAAAATCTCACAATAAATGGCCCCATTCATCTTCTTAATACAGTGTAGTCGTCCTGTGCCCTTCGCAGAAAAGCACCCCCAAAGCATGATGTTACCACCCCCATGCTTCACAGTAGGGATGGTATTCTTGGGATGCAACTCATCCTTCTTTTTCCTCCAAACACGACGAGTGAAGTTTAGACTAAAAAGTTCTACTTTGGTCTCATCTGACCACATGACTTTCTCCCATGCCTGCCATGGATCATCCAGATGGTCATTGGCCAACATCAGACGGGCCTGGACATGTGATGACTTGAGCAGGGGAACCTTCCGTGCAATGCATGATTTAAAACCATGACGGCGTAGTGTTCTACCGACCTTTGAAACTGTGGTCCCAGCTCTCTTCATGTCATTGACCAGCTCCTCCCTTGTAGTTCTGTGCCGATTCCTCACCTTTCATATCAGTGATACCCCACGAGGTGAGATCTTGCATGGAGCCCCAGTCCGAGGGAGACTAACAATAGTCTTTAGCCTCTTCGATTTTCTAACAATTGCTCCAACAGTTGATCTATTTTCACCAAGCTGCTTGGCAATTGCCCCGTAGCCCTTTTCAGCCTTGTGGAGGTCCACAATTTTGTCCCTGGTGTCTTTTGACAGCTCTTTGGTCTTGCCCATGGTAGTAGTTGGCGTCTGACTGACTGTGGGGTGGACTGGTGTCTTTAAAGAGCTCATACAGGGGCTTCTAAGTTAGATTAATGAGTGGAGTAGAGATGGACTTTTTAAAGGCACAGTAACAGGTCTTTGAGAGCCAGAATGCTTGCTTTTTCTCATGTGTTCAAATACTTATGTTCAGCAGTGCAAGACAAATAAATTATTTTAAAAACCATACAATGTGAATTTAAGACCCATCCATGATTTTTAAGTGGGAGAACTTGCAAAAATCCTCACTGTATATAGTCAGACAACCCCTTTAACTACTGCTCCATTCATACAGGGACCTCCGGACCTCAAAGATACTGAATAAAATCCCCCTATTTAATGGTTACAGAGGGCCTTAAAGGAGTATTCCAGGACAAGTAAACAAACTTATACTCGCCTCGTTGATCCCCTGCTGCTTCCCAGGTCTCTGTTGTGTTCCACTTGCTGCAATGACTCTCCTCAGACTCTCCTGCCATGTTAAGAACAGGAGTACGAAGTGGAAGACAGCGGAGACCTGGGCACTGTCAGAACAACTGCAATGTGGGAGGGAAGGGGAATCAGCGAGAGGAGTATTTTTTAACCATTTGCAGGCCATGGAACATTGTTTTAAATTGTGCTGGAAGTTCATTTACATGGGCAGATTATCAGGACAATTATAAGGAACGAACATTCAGGACAATTACCAGGGGAAAAAAAAAAAAAGAAGAAGCTCATTAGTCAGGTGATTGCATCTATCATGCAGTGGCGTACCTCCAATAGAGGTAGACCACGCAGCTGCTATGGGGCCCCTGGGGGAAGGAGGCCCGCAGTGGAGGATAGGCCCCGCCCACTAATTACACTTGTATGGCTACCTGAGAATGTAAGACGTGGAGAAGGACCTTTGGTGAGGTCATCAACCATGTGACCAGTGCAGGAAGCCAAGGAATAGCAGAGCAGCAGAAGTCTAAAGGACCTTTGGTGGTGTCATCATCATGTGACCAGTGCAGAGGACAGGTGAAAGACCTGTGGCATATCCCTGTGGGGGAAGGGGGGGGGGGGGGGGGGGGGGGGGGAAGCTTCTGTGTGGTGCATGGAGGAGAGGTTAGTGGTGTTCTAGGATAACCCATAACATCCTAGAAAAGCTGAGAGTTGTAGCTCTGTCCTATTATATCCCTCTCCATGTAATTTAAATGTATGCCCTAGTACAGTTTGGAAATGCTGGGAGTTGTAGTTCTCTCCTCTTATACCCCCTCTCTGTAATGTATACTGATGCCCCATAATAAGTCTGGCCATACTGAGAGTTATAGTTTTTTTTTTTTTAAAGCTCTCACCTAGTAAAACTTGATGATGTCCTATAATAATCTGGACATGCTGGGAGTTGTAGTTCTCCGGCCAAAAAAAATCCTGAACACTTGCCGCAAGGCCAGATCCGGAATTAATGCCCATTAAAAGGCATTGATCCGGACTTAAGCTAAACGTTGTTTCGGCGCATTGCCGGATACGACGTTTAGCTTTTTCTGAATGGTTACCATGGCTGCCGGGACGCTAAAGTCCTGGCAGCCATGGTAAAGTGTAGTGGGGAGCGGGGGAGCAGCATACTTACCATCCGTGCGGCTCCCAGGGTGCTCCAGAGTGACGTCAGGGCGCCCCACGCGCATGGATGACGTGATCGCATGGCACGTCATCCATGCGCATGGGGCGCTCTGACGTCATTCTGGAGCGCCCCAGGAGCCGCACGGACTGTAAGTATACCGCTCCCCACTACTACTATGGCAACCAGGACTTTAATAGCGTCCTGGCTGCCATAGTAACACTGAACGCATTTTGAAGACAGATCAAATGCTTTCAGTTCACTTGCGTTTTTCCGGATCCGGCGTGCAATTCCGGCAAGTGGAGTACACGCCGGATCCGGACAACGCAAGTGTGAAAGAGGCCTTAAATGGATGCCAAATGTGCAGAACTGATGCTTGAAATACAGGATCTGTTTTTTCTTTATTTTTCTGTTCATCTGACAGATCATCTGACTTTAGTTTTCAACGGAAAACTAAACTGTGATGTGAACTTGGCCTTAAACGCTGTGTGTAATATCTACCTGTATCCGATAATAACAGCCTGCACATGCTGGGAGTTGTAGTTCTCTCCATTCTACCTCTTCCTGTGTTGCTCCCTAATTTACAATAATAACAATCTGGTGATGATGAAACTTGTAGTTCCCTTGTCACTAATATAATGTTCTGCAGCCGCTAAGGTGTGTATTATGAGGTTCTGCAGCAGCCCAGGTGTGTATTATGAGGTTCTGCAGCAGCCCAGGTGTGTATTATGAGGTTCTGCAGCAGCTGAGGTATGTATTATGAAGTTCTGCAGCAGATGAGGTATGTATTAGGAGGTTCTGCAGCAGCTGAGGTGTGTATTATGAGGTTCTGCAGCAGCCCAGGTGTGTATTATGAGGTTCTGCAGCAGCCCAGGTGTGTATTATGAAGTTCTGCAGCAGCCCAGGTGTGTATTATGAAGTTCTGCAGCAGATGAGGTGTGTATTAGGAGGTTCTGAAAAACATCAGTTGTGACTGGATAAAATCCTTTAGATTTCGGTGTCTGCACTTTGAAAAATGCCCCTGTCCTCTTCCTCTGCCAGCACGCGCCACACTGTGACCTGACCTGATCCAGCAGAGTCACCAGTCCAGACCCCAGACTAGTGCTGTGAAGATCTGCCCCAGGCCCTGACCGTGCTCTGCCAGCAGAATAAACAGTAAGTCAGCATCGGCAAGGAGGTGCAGCAGCGGGCACAGTCCATGGGGGAAGGATGACACTATATAGAAAGTAGCAGCAGCGGGGACAATTCATCGGGTAAGGCTAGGTAATCACTTGCGATCAGATTTTGGTATTCTGTTCCAGCATACCAGAATCGCCAGATCCAGCATATGCCAAACACTGCCAGCACCTGCTGGATCCCATTCACAATAATGGGGTCATTCAAGATTGTTTTGGCCCTTTGTTTTTGCGAGAATCTGCAACGGAGGCTTTTGCTGGAACCTCTGCAGTAGATGCGTACATACTCTAAGGGGTGCGATGGGTCACTCACAAGGGGGCCCAATTCAGATTCTTGCCATGGGGCCCAGTGATTTCTATGTACGCCCCTACTTTCATGGATGACTTAATATTGCTGTTTGTCAGCAGTACATCTCCCAGCGTAAAGAGGGATGTGCGACAATGAACCTTGTCAATGTGTATCTGGCCATGTAAACGGGCCCTAAAGGGTGTAATACAAAAGGAAGACTACAGAATGGCAAGGATTAAGGCGTTTGGAAGACAACTGTCTAAATCTAGATTTTGACAGATCATACACAACGACCGAAAATACGTTTTTCATTTTTTAGCAGCACATCTCGTTCACACAAGATGATGTGCTGATGACAAAGGACCATTTCCTGCTGGGTAATGAGTGGGAAGTAGCACTGTTTGTTCCCAATTATCAGCCTGTGTAAAAGGGCGGTTATGTCTGTGGCTACCTTTAGCCCTAATTGGAAAGTAGTGCAATGTAGGAGGCAGGTAATAGAAACAGAAACGTTCCTCACCTTTACCCGCTTGGTTTCAGGCTCTGCTATTACTCCCATTGACTTGAGATCCAAATCGCCAATGCTTCTCGTCATTGCAAGTCTTCCATTCACATGCGGCTGTCCCAGGCTATTCCAAGCAACAAACCCGCCACATTCCTTTATCCTGAGAAGACACGTTTCATACTTATGTAACATCACATGCCGTAATCACTTTTACACTACAAATAAAACTTATGGCTCCAACGTTTCGCCTTGACGCCGCCCTCTTCTTCAGACTTTTTATTCAGTACATGCCATGATCCTGTCACTGTTCCATGCTGCAGATATGAAAAAGGATTAACACGGAAAAGAATGACAGGAATCACAAGGAGTTAAAGATAATGGGATTATTGCTGAGCGCACACATCGACCTTCTCTACATCAAGCAATTTCTTTCAGTCAGTCGATAGCTCCCCTAATTGCCTTGCATTAGCACAGTAACGGAAAATATACCCTGGTGCTGTGCATTGACCCATCAGACCCCTTGCTCTTCGGATGCCCCCTTTTCCCAGCTGTGAATGCACGTTTGTATCTAACCCGGCACCATGCATGAAACTGTACAATATCCATGAGGGATCGGTGGAGCATTTCCTATGTAAACTCCTGGGTGGAGAGGAAGAGACCTCAGAATCTGGCAGTGCCTCCATTTTTCCTTTGCACTAGTCTAGAGAAATCTCCCTATGTATATGGATAAATATACAGATACCATACCTCTGCTTTTCCTCCTTTCGTTCTGGGGTATGGTCAATCGTCAGCTTCATGGGTTTTCCTCTGCGACATAACAGCGCGCGGCTGTCACCAACACTAGCCACAACTAGCTCAATGCCCTCCCGCAACAAGGCTACTGTGGCAGTGGTCCCACAGTTCATCAGGGTTGCTAAAATACCACGAGAAAAGTGGAAATGCCATATCAGTACTGACGGCATGAAAGGCAAAAAAAAGAATGCAATGCCAATCATTTACATTGCGATTATTCATGTTCCCCTAACTTATGTGTGTTAGTTCGGATGGAAAAGAAGCATCATCATGCAGTATGGAACTGGGCAGCCCAATAGAACAACATGGCTCAATGCATGGAGTACTGTAATGCCATAAACATAGCGCCCCAGCATGCCAACAGTCCTAATGTTGCGGTACGATTCCAAGAACTGACCACAACATGGGAGGGATTTATGCAAACTCCACCGACAAGTGGGTGTTTACAATGGTTATGGCCACTAGGAGGAAGGGGACGACTTAAAGGGAACCTGTCACCGGGATTTTGTGTATAGAGCTGAGGACATGGGTTGCTAGGTAGCCGCTAGCACATCCGCAATACCCAGTCCCCGTAGCTCTGTGTGCTTTTATTGTGTAAAAAAAACTATTTGATACATATGCAAATTAACCTGAGATGAGTCCTGTACGTGAGATGAGTCAGGGATAGGACTCATCTCAGGTTAATTTGCATATGTATTAAATCTGTTTTTTTTACACAATAAAAGCACACAGAGCTATGGGGACTGGGTACTGCAGATGTGCTAGCAGCCATCTAGCAGCCCATGTCCCCAGCTCTATGCACAAAATCCTGGTGACAGGTTCCCTTTAACGGTCCTGATGTTAGCTATTCAAATGTTGGCAAGTATTAACAAGGAACATTGCGAGGGTTTGTGTACTGCGGCCCGTACTGTACCCCCATATGTAATGGGGTTTATATTCCTACTAATGGTGACAATAAAAGTGCTATGGAACCTTTAAACAGCTGATTAGTTGGGGCGCCGGACCCCACCCATCAGAGATATCAATGACCAATCCTGAGGATAGGCCAGCAATATATGAACCCTGGAAAACCCCTTTAAAAAAGGGATGTTCTCATCCCAGATATGCCATTAATGTCTGATATATGCGGGTCCCAGCTATGTCCAAAATGGGGGTCCGCCAACCCCATCCTGCCTGGTGAGGTGGTCACAGTCAATGCATCCAAGCGACAAATGAATGCAAAGGTGGGCACATGCATGTACGTGGTTCTGTCCATTCACTTCTATGGGAATCATGGAAACAGAGGAGCATGGTTGCTCAGCTAATTCCTATACAAGTAAATTGAGAGCCGTGTACACGTTTGACCTCCACTCCATTCATTCTCCCCATTCTGGAGATAGATGCAGGTCCCAAAGATGGGACCTGTGACTTATCCTGTGGATGTCATAAGTGTCTAAAGGTATGAATACTCCTTTAAAGAGGTATTATTGTTGTGACAAGATCAGTGGGATCAGATCACTAGGACCCCCACGATTAGGAGAATGGAGACCCCTTAGGACTCCCACAAAATGAATTGAGTGGCAGGAAGGGTATGCATACCGAGCTCCGCTATTGCTGGAACTCCCATAAGGATGAATAGAGCAGCAGTGCACCTGCTAAACTGCCCACTCCATTCATTTCAGGGCGACGCTGAAGGGTACAGGGACTTGGTAAGGGTCCATCTAGTAGTTACACCATATCCTGTGGATTGGGGATGACTTGTCACAACTGGAATACCCCTTTAATTTATAGGAATACATGTATTTTACATCAAAAGCATAGAACATATACATTGCCTGGCATTTTTCTTCACAGATGCATGTATTGTGCCATGTCGTTCAATGAAAAGGGTTACAGACATCTAATGATTAACCATTTAACAGCTTGTCTTGTGTGATTTTTATGGAATCATGTTCTCAAGCAGGTATTATTACTGTCATGAGGCTGGTGACCTTTTTACTTATACAGGTCTTGTTGTTAATAGCACCCAATCAGAGCTTAGCTTTCATTTCCTGAACTGCTGAGGAATAATAAAAGCTGTGTTGTGATTAGTTGCCATCAACAACAAACCCTGGTTTTCCATTTAACTTTTTTTATTTTTTTATCAGTTTTGAAAATGGTGGAGTGTACATCTCATCAGCTAGATAGAGTCCACATTCAGAAAGATGCCAAGACGACTCCATGGTCATGTAGGCAGATTTATGAAACGGTCTTTGTTGCCCATAACAACCAAGACTTTATTTTAAGTAGATTTATTAAAGGGTTTCAACACTTTCTGGCTATTGATAATCAATGTGTATCTAAGAAGTTTATATTGCCCTTACTAATATAGCCTTTGTTGATATTCTGCACCATTTTTCATATTTCATAAGCAGTGTCCCCTTGTCAGCCAAATCTTGTGCTGTTCACAAAATGGCTGCTGATGGAGGGTCATGTGAGCAGGCAAATACCTTAGTCTCCTCCATTCAGTCACACTGTATCTGGCATCTGCACTTGTACTGTTGGGAGGTTAGTGCAGGTTCAGCGTGTTATAATGGAGGTGGCTGAGTGATGTGTCTGGTCACATGACCCTCCATCAGCGGCCATCTTGTGGACAGCACAGAAGATTTATCTAACAAGGGGACACTGCTTCTGAAATCTAGCAACTGGCACAGAATATCAACAAACACTAGATTAGTAAGTGCCATATAGTAATCTTACATACCTACCGTCACAAGTAGCCAGAAAGTGGCCAACAACTTTATTAATATTACAAGGATGTGAAAAAGTGGACTAGTTATAACTATATCAACGTACTCTATTGTTGCACTGTGATGAGCTTAAGATTAGGAGTGTAAATAAGGTCCTATCCAGAATGCCGATCCAGGCAGTGAGAATACAGTGCCAGCCTGAAGCAAAGTATGGCTCAGGGGCAGGAAGGGGTTAAACAGGCCATAGAAACCAGAATTTTTTTTTCTTCTTCTCCGGAAAAGAAAGAGGTTCTGGTTTTGGTTTAAATTCCTAAGTCATGACTTGAAGGTTAGTCACAGGTTAATGGAACGACATTCTGGTTTAGAAGGTGCCACACAGAAGGGCTCTTCAATCCAAAGTACCATACAAAAAACATCCATGGCACAGTTTTCTCACCATGAAAGTCATTTCATTTTATTAAACACATCAAATGATAATCTGATATGTTAAATAAAAGTGAATGACTTTTGCCACGGATGTTTGTTTTCCTGGCTTATGAGTGGCTATCCAGTAGGTGGCAGTAGAGTCAGCTTTTGTCCTCCTGGACAAGAGGTTATTACCGTACATACTCTTCTGGCACTGTCTGGACTGTAGCACTCCCTACATCAACTTAGCGGTCTCCACAAGGAGAAACTTTATTCCCCCAGACCTTACTAAAGCAGTGTCAGATTCTCCTTTTCCAAGGGCAAGGAGGACACTGCCTTTTTCGCGCATAAAAAAAATATTTTTGTCACAAGGACTGTGCCCTTATAGGATGTCCTTCCATGAGGCCTAGGGTGACTGCAATACTTTGGCTTCCCCTTCTGAAGGAGCCCCACCCCCCACCTAGGCTCCTGGTGGACAGTGGAATGGCAGCTCAGGAGAAAGTCAGGAGCAAGACTTGGTACTTCATAAGCTTTGGTAAAGGATGGCCACCTGGATCATACAGGATCTTCTGGCTCAGTGGGATGGAGAAAGGTTTCTGGAGGCCCTTCATTTGGAAAAGACTTGTGACAGAATACATACTTGTTCACATTTTTGTGTGACATGCTGCAGTTGAGCGAAGAAGGTCACAAGGTTGGTCTTTAAAAAAAAAAAAAAAAAAAAGAAGGAGCAGAGCAACCAATCTCTGCTTCAATGAATTGCTGTCAAACAGGTCTGACAGGCTTTCTAAATTGACGGGCAATTAAATATATTTTGCTGCCAGATCATAATATTTGACCCTAAACAATTAGTGTCGGCCTACTGTTGGATCCACAAAAGGTCACCTTGGTTTCAACAGTTAAAAATACCTGCTTAATGTGAAATCATGAAGTATTAGCTTAAGTCTATACACTTAACTAGGCAAGCATTGCTTATGGTGCGTTCATAGATTCTGGAACAGTCTTCTAGGTTATAAAGTTTTAAGTGGAGTAACTACTTCCACTATAGTGGTGCATTTATACACCAGATCTAGTAGAGGGTGCACGATTATCCATACCGGACAACACAATGAAATATCTGAAAGAGGCCAAGTATAGTTGCATGGTTTTCTGGTGCCCAAGACACTGGTCAGCTCAGACCTTATGTAGAGGCTTCTGAAGACCAAAGGCCAAACAAAAGGCTCAGGCTGTTCCAAAATCTAGGAGGTGTTTGTGAAGTAATGACAGGTGTAAACTGTGCCATGTGCCTAATTTGGTTCTATGTACATTTCATAGACATTTAAAATTATAATAATTTGTAATTTTATGTCCTTTTAACAAGACTAATAAAACAAAACAAAAAGTGAGATCTTTGGAGATAGCTCAACACTCACTGGACATTTTTTTACTTCATGTTCATCTCAACTAATGTGACAAAGTGGATGTTGGGACCTTCCTGTAGTCCAGGCTAGGAACCGCTGGACTCCTTCACCTGGGACAAAATTTAGGAGATCTCCCTTTCCACTGAAGCCCAGCATTATAACGTCCGGGGCCTCCAAGCCTAGAGCTGCTCACCACGTGCAGTCTCTGCCACAAATAACACGCACACAGAGGCAAATAGGAAATTCACCCAAAGGATTTATCATACAAAAAAAAGATAACCTGCAACAGCAGGGGATGGAAAAAAAATAAGCTGCATGGAAATCAACAGGATAAGTTCTTCATTAAAGGGCGCACTTCAGGACCTGTAAAAGGATGTGCAGTACAAAGCACACAATGGGGGGGAATGTATCATACTCAACTGTGCCAGAAGGCTGTAGTAAAAAGTCACACATTTTGGTACACACTATTTTTGCAATTTTTGTGTGATTTTACCCTGCTCTCGCTACTCTGGGAAAGTGGGCGTGGTTAGCTAGGTTAATTAGACGTATACCAGATTTATCAACTGCCGCAAAAAAGTATTAGGAGCAAAAACTGGAATAACATCTCTAGAAAAAGTGTTTAAAGTTTTAAAGATGCGCCAAAACTAATCATTTAAAATATTACTCATTTTAGTCTACGGGTTAAAACATATTCTAAAACAGAACCGTGCAGCTTTTTTTTTTCTTCCTGATATTGCAAGTTAAACATTTCATATATTTAATAAAGCAAAAAATGACAATAACATTTTTTTTCTATGTGAAGGGACGAGAGGGCTCTAAAATACACTGGGTGAGATTCATCAAAACTGCAGTCAAAGTGGCTTAGTTGCCCATAGCAACCAATCAGATTCCACCTTATAGTTTTCAGAGCTTCTCTGGAAAATGAAAGGTGGAATCTGATTGGTTGCTATGGGCAACTAAGCCAGTTCTCCTTTACACCAGTTTGATAAATCTAGCCCATTGAGTAGAAGAGCGCTGATATCTGGTCAATGTCACCCAGTAGGCTGCTGCCTAATTTCCAAAAACATGATCTACCAGACCAGGGTCAGACCCCAGAGGGCCCCTGTGTAGCAAACAGCATATGGGACTGTTGGTCCCCGATAGCTATTCACAGAACACTTGGTTATGTCTCTACAAAAACTTACCATGAAATTCATTAGCTCAGGCCCTGACATACAATCTGAATACAAGCTGGGTCCCAGCTATTGTCAGGGTCTTCTCGCATTTTTGGCAGGATAGAAGAAAACTAGCAAAATGCTACATGTGGAGGACTAACCAAATGAAAGGCAGTCATGACATAAACTGACTAAGGGCTCATTCAGACGGCCGTATGCTGTCCGCAAAAATGAGGATCTGTTTTTTTTGCGGATTAGATGCTGTCCCATTCAGTTCTATGGGGCCCTTTTCTTCCATTGCACGGCTCAGCAAAAAAAATTAAACATGTCCTATACTCGTCAGTGAAAATCAGGACATGGACCTATTATAGTCTATGGATCAGCCAAAAAAAAAAAAGGAATGCAATCCTCAATATTTTTTTTGCGGACAGTTCAGCATGTCCGCAATGCTGAACTGTCCGCAAAAAAAATTGATCCTCATTTTTGCGGACAACATACAGCCGTCTGAATGAGCCCTTATGGAGAAGATTTATAGAGACCGGTGGTGTATAAGCCACCGGAGGACATGCTTAATTTATCAAGTTAGTGCATCCTCTGGCAATCCATCATAGGTCATCATTTACTCCAGAAAACGGCCATAAATAATGACCGATCTGTGGGGGCCAATGGCCCCGTCCACGCTTCTCAAGCCGTTCAGAAAGTGGAGAGGGCTGAGTAGAAACGGCACAAACCCAGGATCCGCAGTTCAGTTTATCCTGAGCTACCTGATTCAGGAGCATACTGTGACATGGGCCATACACTAGGGATGGAGGTGGGCTGACAGATGCTTACCGGGTATCTGGCTGACAGCCGACATGGATGCCATTGCAAGTTGGCAGCCACTAACTAGAATAATTATAGCAAGTCAGTGGTCTTCTAATGTCAGGCATGACATAAAAGGGAACGGGAGGGTTGTCTGAGATCTTGATGGTTATCAATATCAGATCGGTGGGGGTCTAACTCTTGAGGCCCCCCTCCCAATAAGCTGTGGTTCTTCAGTGAGTGCCGTGACCTCTTCCTAGGCCAGTGACATCACGTTCATCGGTCACATGGCCTAGGAACAGCTCAGTCCCATGCAAGCGAATGGAGCAGAGTTGCAATACCAAGCACAACCACTATACGATGTACAGCACTGTGCTTGCTAAGAAGTAAGGAGGCTGTGGCTGATGATCAGTGGGGGGTCCAGGTGTTGGACCCCTGCCAATCTGATATGGATTACCTATCCTTGGGATAGGTTGTCAATATTAAACACCCGGAAAACCCCTTTTACTGGGCGCCTCCCTATTATCAGGATGGGTACACATTTACAGAGAATCAGCTAGACAACATGATAAATATCATGACATATGCCAAGAGGGGCTTTTCCACAATGTACTTTAGAGCCTCCCGTCAAACACCCAGATATAAAGCATTATAGAGATCAATAGCTATTGTAAACATTTGCTACCTAGCAAAGCAATCATATTCCCAAACAACTAGTACATTAATGTTATGCCCATAGCATCATCCCCTATAGATTAAACAAGCTACAACATAATAAATGCACACACTAAGCACTACATGCCAAGGTTAAATACCGATAGATGCCAAGGGATGCATTGTGTGCTGGGGTTATAAAGCATACTGCCATTTAGTTTACATGGTGAGCTGTAGACCACACCATTGTATAAAATACACATTTATATGGCGGTCTAGTCTTAATCACGAAGTGTAGACTACGCAATATGAATATTATTAGACTATAATCATCATTTTAACCCATCAAGATAACCTTTCCTGGCAATTTAGAAGACTTCTGGATCCTGTCACTCTGCCTGTGTAAGGATATGTTCACATGTCGCGGTTAAGATGCGTTTTTCACAGGTAAAGCATGTTAAAGGAGTGTTCAGACCTGCACCACATCAGTAGAGTTTTCCTTTAACCTCACCTCATCCACTACATGTGAACACAACCAAAGAGGTAAAAAACAGCTCGAAACAAACATGGAATTCTAGCTGAAATGCTTCTAAATTCATCTAGAAACATGGCCATCAGAAAGACGTTCATCCATCTAGTGGGTGCCAGGTCCTCAGCCTCCACAATTCAGGGGCTCCACACTACTATTTCCTCCAGCAAACTGACATTTAGGCCTCTTGCACACGACTGTATGCCCTCCGAGATATACGGTCCGTGAACGGGCCATATGTCCCAAAGCGGCATTAAACGTGTGCACAAAAAAACACAGCATCATAGATGACAATGATGCTGTGCATGTCGGGCCGCCCGTGGGGTTATTGTCCCGCACTCATAAGATCATACGAGTGCGGGACAATAGTCCCGCGGGCGGCCCAACGGGCACAGCATCATTGTAATCTATGATGCTGTGTACTCCCATGCGCACGATCAATGCCGCTCTGGGACATATGGCCTGCTCACGGACCGTATATTTCGGAGGGCATACGGTTGTGTGCAAGAGGCCTTAGGTAGAGAACTGGGGGGAACCCCAGCCCATCAAGTGGCAATTTGATAAAGAATGGCTGAAAGCAAATCTGACTGCAGTCCCATGAACTGGGGGGCAATGGTTGTGTACTGGGGTCTCTTGACACCTATGGCACTTCTTTCAGATGGTCATGTCTACAGTGCACCAGTCACATTACGATATCTGACCTCAACGTCTATTTGTCTAGGCGAATGGCTGATTTCTTAAATCTCTGAGCAACAAGAAGTCGTCACTTGAAACAAACCTAGTACCTACCATCGGCAGAAAGATGAGCTTCTCTTGCAAAAGCTTTATCAATCTCTAGAAAAGCTTTAGTCAGCACTTTCTCCATATTTTGTTCCTGTGCAAGGAACTCCCTGTGGATGAAACCAGAGCATTAATACTGTATCACAAAACCCATCATAACCCCATGCGGGTGGTAACCGAGACCATGTGGACTCACTTGATATATTTGGTCATAAATCGGTTACAGAAATCAGCAGCTGCAGCTCCTCCATGTCCGTCGTAGACAGCAAAACACAAGACATCATCGGTCAGTTTGGCAAAGTTGAATCTGTCTTCATTTTCCTTCCTCTTCCCTAGCTGAGTGGAGCAGCCAACCTTAGAGAGGTTGATGCGCGGTATGAGCTTGCCATACTTAATACTGGGCGGGAGATGGATAGGCTCGTCAATTCGATTGTCCCAAATCCCAAAAGAGTCCCAGGTGGCAGGTCGCCCACTTCCGTCAGGGTCAAACCGTGATGAAAAAGACCTGCGGTTGGTGGTGGAGCACTGGCAGGCTAGAGCTACACGATTGTTATCTTGCAGCACGCGTGACGTCAGCAGGGCTCCTCTTCTCACCTGAGACCCTCCATGTTTGACAAATGTAACTAAGATGGCTGTTGACATTCCTTGACTACAAAGGACGTGGAATAAAAAATAAACTTCCGCTCTTCGATATTTTAAGTCTTCAAATAAAACTGCAGCAGAAAAAAAAAAAAGTTATGGTTAATGGGCAGAAAACCTAATACATTTATTTCCCATTGCTTATTAGCGCCACTATATTCCACAGCGCTGTATGAAGATTTACCTCACATTTCCCGCTGCTGAGTCACCGTCCTATTATATAGCACCACCATATTCCACAGCTCTGTACAAAGATTTACCTCACACATCAGTCCCTCACATTTCCCGCTACCGAGTCACTGTGCTATTATATAGCATCACCATATTCCACAGCTCTGTACGAAGATTTACCTCACATTTCCCACTACTGAGTCACGGTGTCATTATATAGCACCACCATATGCCACAGCTCTGTACGAAGATTTACCTCACAAATCAGTCCCTCACATTTCCCACCACAGCACTTCAGAGGGCACACGTACACACAAAATTCGAAATTTTGTAAGTAGAGCTCATTTCATGGAACACCCTGGTCTAAAATGAGACCTTGGCCATAAAACCAGACGATATCCAACAACAGTTTACTTTTTTATCATCGTCAGGCATATAATTGGTTACCAGACCTTGGAGCTTACAGCCCCTTTGGTAAGGACCTGTGCCCCTAAACATAACAAAAAAGGACTCACCTGTCCGCTGTCCTGCCGCTGCCAAGTTCCCAGGCCTGCAGAACCAGGAAGCAGCGACTGTGGCCAATCACAGAACTCGGTGGTCACATCAGCTTGAATGTCACAGCAGTGATGTACCAATGTGACCGCTGAGGCCTGTGATTAGCCACAGCACTCACAGGATCCAGACGCTTCCTGGTCCTGCCAGGAACTAAAACAGCAGAGGGAATCAGTATGGGTGAGTCTTTATTTTTATTTTTTTACGTTCAGCGGCTTCAAGGGCACAGGTCCGAAGCAAATGGGTGGTTGGCTCCAAGGCCGGACAAACCCTTTACGTTGGTCATATACAATATAAAAAGAGCTGTCCGAACCCAACGGCCATGTAGAGATGCAACCCATTGGAATGGTAATGCTCAATCCAAGGAGTCATCGGGCCCTTGTAATCTGTGCCATCTACCAATGAAAAGAACCATCTCACTAGCGCCCCCTTGTGGAAGTAGCTCCCTATTACTTTTTACCAGGCATGGGCAAGCATCCTGGAGCAGCTGTCTACCTATTAATCTCTGGTCTGGCTATTGTCCCTCTCATATTCCAAGGCTTGTCAAAAAGTCCCATCTTGACGCATAGGAAGCCACTTCCACAAGGTGGCGCTAGTGAGATGGTCCTCCTCCTTGGAAGATCGCTAGTAAGTCTCCATACAGATCTGAGATCCTGCCTAAACTGCAAGCTGATAAACAGTAGCCTAGACTAGCACATCACTGGTTAATTGTTATTCATTTATAGCCTTCAGGGCCACAGCAACCACCAGCTGCGGATTCATAACAACCAATCAAATGACAGGTTACGTTTTCAGACAGCAGTGATCGGATTGGGCTGCTATGCAGAAATGTAGCAGACGGAAGTCAAAGAAGGGGATCGTTCCCCCGGACCAACAGGACATCCGCACCTTACATGCTCATTTATTCATTCGATGGCCCCAGGTGCGGGGCCTTCAGGGGCCACATCTGTCAAGATTTCATTTTGTATTGGGTTGTAGCCATTTCTGGATGCTCATGATCGGCCTGCATCTTACTACTGGCATTTACATAGGACTGCAGATCTTCCTGTGAAGTCATTCATTCATCACCGTTGAGGCAGCGGAGAACATTCTGGAATACAGCCCGTCCTGTGCGGCCATCGCACGGCGCTGACATCGGCGGTCAGCTCAGCTGTACCACATCGGGGCCGGGCTATAAACACCCTCTACAACACCCCTAATACTGGCATCACCCGACTAGGGGCCACAGCGGACACACCCATTGCCACCATATATGGACCTACACGCCCCCCATCTTTTCTGAATGTAAGTCACTGACTGACTGACATCGATGTATCGCCCGCCAAGCACATTCCATGACACCCCGATAACAGCAGGGTGCCGCCCCCTGCCATCAGCGGAATGGGGCACAGGGCCCCAGCAGTGATCACGTGACATAGCCCCTCTTACATGTCCGGTGCAGTAGCAGGGCCCTCGCCCTCTCTGGGTGGGAGACGCTGGCACAGATCAGGTCACAGCTTCTCCTCTGATCGCCACTGGGAACTGGAGCAGCAACAAAGCAGTCCTGCTCCAGCGCTGGCGCTTTCCCCGCCTATCAACATTTGCCAGCCAATGGCAGCGCGCCCCTTGGGCCACCGCCTCCACGTCCTGGCTGCCTACCAGAGCCCCAGAAGGAGGGGGCGGGGCCGGGAGCCCTGAGAGGTCACTGCGGCATTCCACCGTTTCCACGGGCGCCCAGTGCTGGAGGAAGCTGGCGGCAGTCTGCCAGGATTGTCTAATGTTATGTAACCAGCTTCTAATAGGCTTTGCGTTTAAGTTCGTCGCCCTTTTTAAGATCGCTGCTTGCTGTCAGCGAATAGCAACATTCCAGTTCACATCCAGAGGCTGAAACCTTATACTGCCTCAGCAAGTGGCATTTATCATGTAGAGAAAGTTAGTACAAGGCACTTACTAATGTATTGTGATTGTCCAGATTGCTTCCTTTGCTGGCTGGATTCATTTTTCCAACACCTTTTGTTTCTATGGATACGACCACCCTTCAATCCAGCATCGGTGGCCATGCTTGCACACTACGGAAAAAAGCACTGCCCTCTCTGGTGAACACATAGGCCGCTGCTTTTTTCATAGTGTGCAAGCAGTTGCTGAAGTGGGACAACCCCTGTAATACCTGGGCTGATACACTTGTAAAAAAACTGACAGGAGAAGATTTGGGCTAGTGATTAGGGATGAGCGAAGCGAGTTTTGGATCCTAGATCCGAAGTTGCTTCCTTGAAAACTTCCAATTAATGCTGTATGGAGATCTGTCTCCATACAACATTTAAAATGTATACCCTCTGACGAGGCAAAGTCAGTTATTCCAGAAGTCGCAAGTCACTTCGTTGAATAACTTCAGAATTTAATTTTTAAACTGAAAAAAAAAAAAATATTTAAAACTTGGATCCGAGCTCGGCTTTGGTTCCGACCAGCACCTTGGAACTGAAGCCGAATTCGGATCCAAGTTTTAAAATGTTTTTTTCAGATTAAATCAAATACCAGTTATTCACTGAAGTCTAACTCACTCAGAGGCCGTACCATAGGTGTGCACCCTAAAGCACAAACACACACACCGCGCACGTGTATGTATATATATAGCCTTTATGCCATTAGCCCCCATTATCAGCACTTATGCCTCATTAGCCCCATTATGCTTCTTATTAGCCCCCATATGCCTCATTAGCCCCATTATGCTTCTTATTAGCCCCCATATGCCTCATTAGCCCCATTATGCTTCTTATTAGCCCCCATATGCCTCATTAGCCCCATTATGCTTCTTATTAGCTCCCATATGCCTCATTAGCCCCATTATGCCTCATTAGCTCTCTTTATGCCTCTTATTAGACCCCATATGCCTCATTAGCCCCATTATGCCTCATTAGCTCTCTTTATGCCTCTTATTAGACCCCATATGCCTCATTAGCCCCCATTATGCCTCATTAGCTCCCATTACGCCTCTCATTAGCCCCCATATGCCTCTCATTAGCCCCCATATGCCTCTCATTAGCCCCCATATGCCTCTCATTAGCACCCATTATGCCTCTCATTAGCCCCCATATGCCTCTCATTAGCCCCCATATGCCTCTCATTAGCTCCCATATGCCTCTCATTAGCCCCCATATGCCTCTCATTAGCCTCCATTATGCCTCTCATTAGCCCCCAAATGCCTATCATTAGCCCCCATATGCCTCTCATTAGCTCCCATATGCCTCTCATTAGCCCCCATATGCCTCTCATTAGTACCCATTATGCCTCTCATTAGCCTCCATTATGCCTCTCATTAGCACTCATAAAATAAAAAAAACACTTACCTCTCTGCTCCTGGACGCCGCAGACTGCAATTTTCTTCCTCCCGATGTCGGTTCTCGGCTGTGCGCTCTGAACTGGCGTGCACAGCGTGACGTCACAAAGCACCTCACGCTGTGCGCAGCCAAGGACCTGGAAGCAGTAAGTACAGAGCGTTCACCGCTTCCTGGTCCTCCAGTACTAATCAGCGCTTCCAAAATGGGGCCAGTGGGGTTCAAGAGGCAGCTGCCGGAGGTGATAGAACCTCAATTTTGAGGCTTGATTAGGGAGCTCCCAGGCGCACCCTGTGCGTACTCCTATGGGCCATACATTTTAATGCTGTATGGAGACAGATTTCCGTACAGCATTAATCCGAAGTTTTGACTGAAGCGTCTTCGGGTCTAGGATCCAAACCTCGCTTCACTCATCCCTGCTACTTTCCATATTAATGACTGGTCCTCAGGATGGGTCAATATCAGATCGAAGAGACTCCAGCTTTCTGGAATCCTCAGCCCCATTCACTGGAAGAGGTCTTCTAAAGCAATCTCAGCCATGAATGCGTCTTATGATCTGACCCAACAGCATCGCCAGGATCGCAGGTCAATAGCAGGGCGCGATGGTAACCAGCCTCAAGTCTGCTATTGGCTGCTCCACCGACCCCCACCCCGGATGTTTTGATCTGAGCAACAGGGAGATGCTGCGGCGGACGTGCAGGGATCCGGAGCGACACCGTTGCCGGGAAGCAGGTAAGTATACGAGGGGCCCGGGCATTGGGGAAGGCGATATTTTAGATATTGGATAACCCCTTTTAACCGCTTGCCGCCACGCTAACGCCGAAAGGCGTCATCGCGGCGGCTCTCCCAGGTCACACTAACGCCAATAGGCGTCATCTCGCGTGAGCCGAGATTTCCTGTGAACGCGCGCACGCAGGCGCGCGCGTTCACAGGAACGGAAGGTAAGCGAGTGGATCTCCAGCCTGCCAGCGGCGATCGCTTGCTGGCAGGCTGGAGATGTGATTTTTTTATCCCCTAACAGGTATATTAGACGCTGTTTTGATAACAGCGTCTAATATACCTGCTACCTGGTCCTCTGGTGGTCCCTTTTGTTAGGATCGACCACCAGAGGACTCAGGTAGCTCACTAAAGTAGCACCAAACACCACTACACTACACCCCCCCCCCTGTCACTTATTAACCCTTTATAAACCACTGATCAGCCCATATAGACTCCCTGATCACCACCCCTGTCATTGATCACCCCCCTGTCATTGATCACCCCCCTGTAAGGCTCCATTCAGAGGTCCGTATGATTTTTACGGATCCACGGATACATGGATCGGATCCGCAAAACGCATACGGACGTCTGAATGGAGCCTTACAGGGGGGTGATCAATGACAAGGGGGTGATCACACATATAGACTTCCTGATCACTTCCCTGTCATTGATCACCCCCCTGTCATTGATCACTCCCCTGTAAGGCTCCATTCAGACGTCCGTATGATTTTTACGGATCCACTGATACATGGATCGGATCCGCAAAACACATGCGGACGTCTGAATGGAGCCTTACAGGGGGGTGATGAATGACAGAGGAGTGATCACCCATATAGACTCCCTGATCACCTCCGTCATTGATCACCCCCCTGTAAGGCTCCATTCAGACGTCCGTATGATTTTTACGGATCCACGGATACATGGATCGGATCCGCAAAACGCATACGGACGTCTGAATGGAGCCTTACAGGGGGGTGATCAATGACAAGGGGGTGATCACGCATATAGACTTCCTGATCATTTCCCTGTCATTGATCACCCCCCTGTCATTGATCACCCCCCTGTAATGCTCCATTCAGACGTCCGTATGATTTTTACGGATCCACTGATACATGGATCGGATCCGCAAAACACATGCGGACGTCTGAATGGAGCCTTACAGGGGGGTGATGAATGACAGAGGGGTGATCACCCATATAGACTCCCTGATCACCTCCGTCATTGATCACCCCCCTGTAAGGCTCCATTCAGACGTCCGTATGATTTTTACGGATCCACGGATACATGGATCGGATCCGCAAAACACATGCGGACGTCTGAATGGAGCCTTACAGGGGGGTGATCAATGACAGAGGGGTGATCACCCATATAGACTTCCTGATCACCCCCTGTCATTGATCACCCCCCTGTCATTGATCACCCCCCTGTAAGGCTCCATTCAGACGTCCGTATGATTTTTACGGATCCACGGACACATGGATCGGATCCGCAAAACACATACGGACGTCTGAATGGAGCCTTACAGGGGGGTGATCAGTGACGGGGGGGTGATCACCCCATATACACTCCCTGATCACCCCCTGTCATTGATCACCCCCCTGTAAGGCTCCATTCAGACGTCCGTATGATTTTTTACGGATCCACGGATCGGATCCGCAAAACACATGCGGACGTCTGAATGGAGCCTCACAGGGGGGTGATCAATGACAGAGGGGTGATCACCCATATAGACTCCCTGATCACCTCCGTCATTGATCACCCCCCTGTAAGGCTCCATTCAGACGTCTGCATGTGTTTTGCGGATCCGATCCATGTATCCGTGGATCCGTAAAAAATCATACGGACGTCTGAATGGAGCCTTACAGGGGGGTGATCAATGACGGAGGTGATCAGGGAGTCTATATGGGTGATCACCCCTCTGTCATTGATCCCCCCCCTGGAAGGCTCCATTCAGACGTCCGCATGTGTTTTGCGGATCCGATCCATGTATCCGTGGATCCGTAAAAAATCATACGGACGTCTGAATGGAGCCTTACAGGGGGGTGATCAATGACGGAGGTGATCAGGGAGTCTATTTGGGTGATTACCCCTCTGTCATTGATCACCCCCTTGTAAGGCTCCATTCAGACGTCCGCATGTGTTTTGCGGATCCGATCCATGTATCAGTGGATCCGTAAAAATCATACGGACGTCTGAATGGAGCCTTACAGGGGGGTGATCAATGACAGGGGGGTGATCAATGACAGGGGGGTGATCACCCCATATAGATTCCCTGATCACCCCCCTGTCATTGATCACCCCCTGTAAGGCTCCATTTAGACATTTTTTTGGGCACAAGTTAGCGGAAATTTTTTGTTTGTTTTGGTTTTTTCTTACAAAGTCTCATATTTCCACTAACTTGTGTCAAAAAAGAAAATCTCACATGAACTCACCATACCCCTCACGGAATCCAAATGCGTAATTTTTTTTAGACATTTATATTCCAGACTTCTTCTGACGCTGTAGGGCCCCTAAAATGCCAGGGCAGTATAAGTACCCCACATGTGACCCCATTCCGGAACGAAGACACCCCAAGGTATTCCATGAGGGGCATATTGAGTCCATGAAAGATTGAAATTTTTGTCCAAAGTTAGCGGAAAGGGAGACTTTGTGACAAAATACAAAAAAAATCAATTTCCGCTAACTTGTGCCAAAAAAAATAAAAAATTCTAGGAACTCGCCATGCCCCTCACGGAATACCTTAGGGTGTCTTCTTTCCAAAATGGAGTCACATGTGGGGTATTTATACTGCCCTGGCATGTTAGGGGCCCGAAAGCGTGAGAAGAAGTCTGGGATCCAAATGTCTAAAAATGCCCTCCTAAAAGGAATTTGGGCCGCTTTGCGCATCTAGGCTGCAAAAAAGTGTCACACATGTGGTATCGCCGTACTCAGGAGAAGTTGGGGAATGTGTTTTGGGGTCTCATTTTACATATACCCATGCTGGGTGAGAAAAATATCTTGGTCAGATGCCAACTTTGTATAAAAAAATAAGTTGTCTTTTGCCGAGATATTTCTCTCACCCAGCATGGGTATATGTAAAATGACACCCCAAAACACATTCCCCAACTTCTCCTGAGTACGGCGATACCAGATGTGTGTCACTTTTTTGCCGCCTAGGTGGGCAAAGGGACCCACATTCCAAAGAGCACCTTTCAGATTTCACAGGCCATTTTTACACATTTTGATTTCAAACTAATTAGCACACATTAGGGCCCCTAGAATGCCAGGGCAGTATAACTACCCGACAAGTGACCCCATTTTGGAAAGAAGACACCCCAAGGTATTCCGTGAGGGGCATGGCAAGTTCCTAGAATTTTTTATTTTTTGTCACAAGTTAGCGGAAAATGATGATTTTTTTTTTATTTTTTTTTCCTTACAAAGTCTCATATTCCACTAACTTGTGACAAAAAATAAAAAATTCCAGGAACTCGCCATGCCCCTCACGGAATACCTTGGGGTGTCTTCTTTCCAAAATGGGGTCACTTGTGGGGTAGTTATACTGCCCTGGCAATTTAGGGGCCCTAATGTGTGCGAAGTAGTTTGAAATCAAAATCTGTAAAAAATGGCCGGTGAAATCCTAAAGGTGCTCTTTGGAATGTGGGCCCCTTTGCCCACCTAGGCTGCAAAAAAGTGTCGCACATCTGGTATCGCTGTACTCAGGAGACGTTGGGCAATGTGTTTTGGGGTGTCATTTTACATATACCCATGCTGGGTGATATAAATATCTTGGTCAAATGCCAACTGTGTATAAAAAAATGGCAAAAGTTGTCTTTTGCCAAGATATTTCTCTCACCCAGCATGGGTATATGTAAAATGACACCCCAAAACACATTCCCCAACTTCTCCTGAGTACGGCGATACCAGATGTGTGTCACTTTTTTGCCGCCTAGGTGGGAAAAGGGGCACATATTCCAAAGTGCACCTTTCGGATTTCACAGGCCATTTTTTACACATTTTGATTTCAAACTACTAACCACACATTAGGGCCCCTAGAATGCCAGGGCAGTATAACTACCCCACAAGTGACCCCATTTTGGAAAGAAGACACCCCAAGGTATTTTGTGATGGGCATAGTGAGTTCATGGAAGTTTTTATTTTTTGTCACAAGTTAGTGGAATATGAGACTTTGTAAGAAAAAAAAATAATAATAATAAATCATCATTTTCCGCTAACTTGTGACAAAAACTTAAAAGTTCTATGAACTCACTATGCCCATCAGCGAATACCTTAGGGTGTCTACTTTCCGAAATGGGGTCATTTGTGGGGGTTTTCTACTGTCTGGGCATTGTAGAACCTCAGGAAACATGACAGGTGCTCAGAAAGTCAGAGCTGCTTCAAAAAGCGGAAATTCACATTTTTGTACCATAGTTTGTAAACGCTATAACTTTTACCCAAACCATTTTTTTTTTTACCCAAACATTTTTTTTTTATCAAAGACATGTAGAACAATAAATTTAGCGAAAAATTTATATATGGATGTCGTTTTTTTTTGCAAAATTTTACAACTGAAAGTGAAAATCGTTAAATTTCGATTAATAACAAAAAAAGTTAAAACGTCAGCAGCAATGAAATACCACCAAATGAAAGCTCTATTAGTGAGAAGAAAAGGAGGTAAAATTAATTTGGGTGGTAAGTTGCATGACCGAGCAATAAACCGCTAAAGTTGTGGAGTGCCGATTTGTAAAAAAGGGCCTGGTCACTAGGGGGGTATAAACCTGTGGTCCTTAAGTGGTTAATATTGTCACTAATCATATTTTTTTTACAGTATTAGTAATATTAAACTTACAAACAGAGGGGATTCAGTGCAGAGAAAGACCCCCTGGCCCCTGTAGCCTGCCTTTCTATTATTTCCTTTTCATCTTACGTTTATATTCACTTCCTGCTGATTTTTTAGGCAGTAAAATCATATTTTCGGACATATTGCCATGGCTCGCACTGTCTATTTGGTGTGTTAGGAGTTAACGCACACAGATCCAGCTTACCTTGTCCAGCATGCGGTATGTTTGGCGTGTCAGGCTGAACAGGACACGTCTAGTAATGTGACAGCAGCTTCAGGTTGCTCACGAGTGCAATAGCAGCAGATCATTATGACACATGAAAAATCAGCATGTGACAACCCCCACCTATTTTGTATATAGAGGGAGGCAAACACAGACGTCATATGCCACTTCCCTGCCAATACAAACACGCCTTGTACTCATACATGTCTGTAATGAAGGGGCTGCATAGTATTTGCATAGACTGGGGATTCGGTCTCAAATAAAGCAGATGTATAAAGTATCCTGGCCCTTTGGCTTCCAAAGGCAGCTCCCAGCGTCATTCGTCACACCAAAGTCTGTAATGGCTCAATAGCGCCTCTCCTGAGATGGGTCCGAAAGTACACATTTTGCTTTAAAGGAAACCTATCACCGGGATTTTGGGTATAGAGCTGAGGACATGGGTTGCTAGATCACCGCTAGCACATCCGCAATACCCAGTCCCCATAGCTCTGTGTGCTTTTATTGTGTAAAAAAAACTATTTGATACATATGCAAATTAACCTGAGATGAGTCCTGTCCCTGACTCATCTCACGTACAGGACTCATCTCAGGTTAATTTGCATATGTATCAAATAGTTTTTTTTTTTACACAATAAAAGCACACAGAGCTATGGGGACTGGGTATTTTGGATGTGATAGTGGCCATCTAGCAACCCATGTCATCAGCTTTATACACAAAATCCCGGTGACAGGTTCCCTTTAAGATCTGAAAATGTATGTTAAAGGGGTTTTCCGAGACTTTTAGATTGATAAGGGCCGCGACACTTGCAGTAGCACCGCAGCCTTCTCCAGCTTTCCCTTGGCCTAGTGATGTAACATTCATCGGTCACGTGGCCTAGGAGCAGCTCAGCCCCATAGAAGTGAATGGGGCTGAGTGCGATACCAAGCACAAACGCTATACAATGTGCGGCGCTGTGCTTGGTGAGCACAGCGAAGTGGCGGTGGCGGTGCTAACTTAAACAGCTGATCGGCGGGAGTCCTGGATGTCAGACCCCCACCGATCAGATACTGATTACCTATCCAAAGAGACTACATCTGTGCGCTCACAAACCCGCCATGCAGTGCATAGAAAGGACTAGTCCTGGACTCCTCTCTATTATGTGGAATTTGAAAAGCAGGGAACTGGAGCGCAGAACTGATCGTTGGGGAGCAGGTCCGGTGAGGGGCTGCCCAAAAGGGTTTCATAGGCAGGCAACCCCGTTAAGCTCGACGTCCAGCACACTGTTTAGCCATCACCGTAGTTTATAAGGGTGACAGAGTTACCAACTAAAATGCTTGATTTCATGGAATACACTTTGTCGCGGTATGTAACGGTATGTTGATGACAGGAAAATGAATAATAATTTTACATTGAAGAATTGAATAAGGTAAGGGTAGACCCCAGTGAGTGCATGGCGCGGGCACTGAGAGATGGCATTGCCCAGTCATATACATTAAATGGGTTTCTCTATCTCAAACACAGGATGTACTATAAATGTTTGATAGATGCAATTCCTACCACTGGGACCTGGAGATCTATATATGCATATGATGTACTGTACATACACTGCCTATGCAGGATATTTATCCAGGGTCTTATCATAGCTACAGTCAGGTAGGCCTTATGTTACTTTAATTAGAGTCATTTACTTATTTGATGTGTAGATGGGAGCAGGGGTGGACTGGGAACTTAAAGTGGCCCTGAAAAAAAAAAAGTTGCCCCATGTTGTAGGCAGGTGCAAATTGACAGAAGGCGGGGCAACAGTAGGTGAATACCGTACTGCGGCACAAATACCACCCTAGCACAGCCAAATACCTCACTGCAACACAATAAAATGCCCCAGCAGGACAAAATACCTCCTGAGAAGTTGCCCCTTTATGGTGGCCAGCACCAGCTGCCATGTTCTGTCCTCTTACACCAATTGCCTCAGGATGATAATACAACTGAATTCAGGAATCAGGAGGGCATCTGTGGTAACGGGTCAGTTATATAACTACAGTATTTGCCTCCCCCATCGTTAATTAACTATGGGAGTGACGGATCATTACTTGCTTGGCTAGCACTTGTGAGGAGGACTCAGGAGGCCCCTGTAGAGTCTATGGCCAATCTGCCCCTGGAAGTGAGCAGGAAAGATAAGATCTTCCTGTTTAAATAAAATGCAAGAACATAATGGTGGATTTACACATGCTGATAGTCTGGCAGACTATTAGGGACAAACGTTGCGGCAAATGCTCATTCCTGACAATCTGCCCAATCACCCGATGAACAAGGGAAACGCTCATTCATCGGAAGTTCCTGTCATTCATGTAGGAACATCAATCCTCATTTCTGGGCAGCGGATTGTGCTGTCTAAACAGCGATCTGCCACCCAGAAACAAAGAACCGATGGCAATAGCGATCCCTCGTCCTCATACTGTAAAGGAGATCTCAGCATGTAAATGCAGTGCTTCACCCCCACTGAGCATGCAGCTGACTGTGGAGAAGGTACCTTTCCTTCCCGATAATCGGCGTAAATCCACCTTAAAGGGGTTGTCTCACAGGCGTAAAAAATAATGAATAAAAAGGGCCTACCTGCTCTCCCCTTCCCCGACCACATAACGCCCACAATTTTAGACCATTCCTACAAATGGAATAAAACATTTTTTTTTACCTGCATCAAGACACAGCTGCTGGGAGTTTTCTTATTTGACAATTTTAGACCTGGCTTGAGCGGGGCAAAGTCTGCACCATCTGTACCTGAAATACGCCTAATTTAGGCATATTTCAGAATAGTAAATGACCCCCTAAGTATTTTACTAACAGTGATAAAAATATATACAGATAGAGAAATCACATACTTAGTAAAAACTATCACTCTGACCAGGTGGCGTAGGGTGGGTTGCCAGCACCAGGGGCAAGCCAAGTATTGCACCCCTCCACCTGTAGCCACACCCCTTTTTACTGATAATATAGTAGATATCACCTGCAGTCCTATGTAACACCACAGATAACACAGTGATAACTCTCTGAGTATAGATAATGTGTGATCTGAAGTCTGGGGCCAGGCTGCTACAGTGTGGACCAAATTCTATATCCACCCTCCCATCACTACAGAACATACAGGGCAATACAGCGCCCCATACCTCTTTCATCCAGTGACGTCTCTTTGATGTAGATGTTCTCTTTCCACATCTTCTCCTTTCAGACCAGACCACCAGTTTTCAGCCATTTCTCGTCTCTGCAGTCTGACAACAAAAATATTAGTTTACTACCTTTCCATCATCCTCCCATCTTATGGACAAATCATCCTACCACCTCCAATGCTGTGCTCCCCAATATTATACTGGAGAAACAGAAGAAAAAAAACCTGATAATACTAGTACCACACAGATAATGCCCCCTTCAACAATTAATGGCACACAGTGCCCTAAAATAGTGCACCTGTCACTAATAGTGTAAACATAACGTCCCCTTAGAAAGAATTGTGGTAAACTGATACCGTGCCAAGGTGCCCCCACAGTAATAGTGCTCCAAAAAGTCCCACCAATAGTAATAATTCTCTGCTAGAGCACACATGGTAGTAAGAATGCTCCTACAGTGCCCCCAACATGTCCCCAGTGCCCCAGAAGTAATAATGCTCCTATAGTGCCTATACTAGTAATCATGTTCCCCATAGACCCCTAGTAGTAATAAAGACCACCATAATGCCACCCAGTACTAATAATTCTCCTTATAATGTGACAGTACAAAAAATGCTTCCTTATAATGGTTGCCAGTGCAAAAAATACCCCCTTGTAATGCCCCCAGTTGAGCTAATGTCCCCATAGTGCCCCCATAATGTTCCAGTATAAAATACCCCTATATAGTGCCCCCAGTAAATGCCCCAATAGTGCTCCTTTCCCCCCTTCCTCCTAGTGCCCCTCATAATGTACCAGTATAACATGCCCCATATATAGTGCCCAGTAGATGCCCTCATTGTCCCCCATAATTTGCAAGTATAAAATACCCCTACTTAGTGCCCCCCATAGATTACCCCATAGTACCCACCATAATGTGTCCCCCCCCATATAAAATACCCCTTCTTACAAAAGACTATAAACTGTATTTTAAACAATAAAATAATTTATTTCACAAATACAAGTCTACAGTCTTTAAATTCTACTATATCTATTTATATCAATGGTTATAAATATATATACATATACCGCAATACAATAAACACACTACTGTCAGAATTATTGGACAATCAAGAATCCATCATATATATATATAGACTTTGATATCATGATATTTGTGCTGTATAACAACCATTTTGAAAAGGCAGGATGAGTCCAGGATCTTTTGAACTTAGAATTACTAACTTTAGACATATACCATAATAGGCATTTACTCAGATAAGGGAATATGCTGAGTTTTGATTTATTTCCAGTGAGTAAAAAGAATATCATTTTACCACAAATTGTAAGGATTATTTGAATAATCGCGTAAAAGGATTTTTGGTTTTTATATCATTGGTTTAAATATTTGTTTTATATAACTAGAAGGATGATCAAGATATTTCCATTCAATGTTAGAATTGAGGTGAAAATTCCTAGGTAATTTAAGAGTACTATGTCAGAAACTGGTGTAAGTTAATGATCTCTTTCTTAGAAGATTTCTTGAAGGAGAATTGTGGAATTGTGGATACAGGTGATCATAAACAAACCCTGTAACTTTACCAAACAATGACCAACAGTGTTGTAGTGTGTGTTTGGAATTAATTAGGTTTAGTCAGAGATTTAGAAAGAGACTAGATGTTTGACAAAAGAGAAACTTCATTGTCGCCTTCAGATCTCTTTAAGGTTCTGTCTGGAATCTTAGTTAAAGTTTATCCCTTCTTCAAATTAAGATGGAAATAAGTAAAAATCCAAATTCATTCCCAAAATTTATATGTTGACCTCTGGCCATCTGGTGGTAGAATAGAATTAAGGAATGAATTATGAAATCACTAGGGGAGTTCCTATTAGTGATAAGTGATGTCACTAAATAAATGATCAAACCAAACCAAGCCCTTTCTAAAATGGGGTAAAAAGGTTGGGTGAACTGACAGAAGGGATCAAGATCATCATCTTAACACACCTCTGGAGGGGAACATCTAGAACATCTTGAAAGACACATGTAGAGACATCTTGATCCCTCTGATCCATCCGCTTGACCACCTATCCAGCCATTGGAGGCAGCCATCTTAAAACCATTGAAACAGATTTCTGCTACCCGATATTCTGGTCAGGGCCGGCGCTTCCATAGAGGCAAGGGGGGCAATTGCCCCCGGGCCCCCGAGTCCTTAGGGTCCCCCCCCGTGCCGGCCCGCAACTAACTTTAGGCAGGCAGGACAGTGTCACCCGGAGATGAGCGCTTTCATAGTGGAAGCGCTCATCTCCAGCCATGTGTATCGCTGTCCTCAAGACAGCGATACAGATGGCTGTGCGGCAGGGGAGGGAGAGGTGTGTCCCTTTCCCTTCCTCTGATAGGCTGCAGGCACTAGGCCTGCAGCCTATCAGAGGCCGGCGCAGGCGGCGCGATGACGTCATCGCGCCGCCTGAGCCCTGGGCCGGACACAGGCCGGAAGAGGCCTGCATCGCATCGCTGCCAAGGAGGTAAGTATAAGTGTTTTTTTCTTTTTTCTTTTTTTCTGTACAATACTGGTGGCTACTGGCAAATGATAGGGGGGGGGCCCTATGGCTAGTGGCACATGATAGGGGGCCCTATGGCTAGTGGCACATGATAGGGGGGCCCTATGGCTAGGCCACATGATAGGGGGGCCCTATGGCTAGTGGCACATGATAGGGGGGCCCTATGGCTAGTGCACATGATAGGGGGCCCTATGGCTAGTGGCACATGATAGGGGGGCCCTATGGCTAGTGGCACATGATAGGCGGGGCCCTATGGCTATTGGCACATGATAGGGGGGGCCTATGGCTAGTGGCACATGATAGGGGGGGCCCTATGGCTAGTGGCACATGATAGGGGGGGCCCTATGGCTAGTGGCACATGATAGGGGGCCCTAGGCTATTGGCACATGATAGGGTGGCCCTATGGCTACTGGCACATGATAGGGGGGCCCTAGGCTACGTGGCACATGATAGGGGGGGCCGCCTATGGTACTGGCACATGTTGATGGGGGCTCAGGGCTAGTGGCACATGATATGGGGGGCCCTATGGCTAGTGGCACATTGATAGGGGGGCCCTATGGCTAGTGGCACATGATAGGGGGGCCCTATGGCTAGTGGCACATGATAGGGGGGCCCTATGGTACTGGCACATGATAGGGGGGCCTCATGGCTATGTGGCACATGATAGGGGGGCGCCTATGGCTACTGGACAAGTGATAGGGGGGCTCAGGGCTATGGCACATGATAGGGGGCCCCTATGGCTACTGGCACATGATAGGGGGGCCCTAGGCTACTGGCACATGATAGGGGGGCCCTATGGCTACTGGCACTAATGATAGGGGGGCCCTATGGCTAGCTGGCTACATGATAGGGGGCCCTATGGCTACTGGCACATGATAGGGGGGGGGCCGCCTATGGCTACTGGCACATGTTGATGGGGGGCTCAGGCTACTGGCACATGATTGGGGGGCATCTATAAGGGCACATTTTACTGGCACATTATTGGGGGACATCTATGGGGGCACTTCTTACTGGCACATTATTGGTGGCACTATAGGGGCATCTACTGAGGCCACAAAGAATGGTTATTTTATATGGGGGCTCTGTATAGGGGCATTTTATACTGGGACACATTGTGGTGGGTACTATGGGGAAGGAGGGAGAGGACTACTACAGGGCACTGAGAAGGTTTTTTTTATGCTTACAAATTATGGGAGACACTGAGGGCATCTACTGGCGCACTATATATATCGGGCATTTTATACTGGTACATTATGGGGGGCACTAGGGGGGAGAGGAGCACTATGGGGGCATTTACTGGGGTCACTATATAGGGGTATTTTATACTGGCACATTATGGAGGCACTATGGGGACATTAGCTCAACTGGGGGCATTACAGGGGGGTATTTTTTGTACTGACACATTATAAGGAGAATTATTTCTACTGGGGGGCAGGGGCATTATGGTGGGTGTTATTACTCCCCCATGGTATGACCCCCTAGTAGCAGCACCAGCCTCTCCCTGCTCTGATATCCCTCTGCCCCTTCTCCAAATTCTTATTATGAAATCTTTCTCATTAGGATAAAGCACAACATCAGCTCCGCCGAGCCCCCGGCCAAAGTGGTGAAGTGGCGTCCGAGATCCCCAAGGGCCAAGTAACTGTATGTTATACACATATAGCCTACACTGTGCCCCACAATATACAGTATACCGCTACACTGTGCCCCACAATATACAGTATACCTCTACACTGTGCCCCAAAATATATAGTTTCTTCTGTAAAAGTCATCAAGTGTCATGGGGGGGGGGCCCTTATTATTTTTCGCCCCAGGGCCCCATTTCACCTAGAACCGGCCCTGATTCTGGTATAGTATAACCTTACCTATATTTTGTAGGAGGATTAATTAATAATATATCTATATATATATATATATATATATATATATATATATATTCAATTAACCATACTTTGTTTATAGTATCTGTTTTGGAATAAGGCTGGGGGTGTACCTGCAGTATCATCCTAAAAGCCTTAATCCAATCCAGGGAGATTATATATATATATATATATATATATATATATATACTGGTGAGAACATGGTATCATCTCCAAAGAACTGAGTTCAGTTCTAGGCTGGTATGGTTGATTATGTATATATATATATACAAACCGGATTCCAAAAAAGTTGGGACACTAAACAAATTGTGAATAAAAACTGAATGCAATGATGTGGAGATGGCAAATGTCAATATTTTATTTGTAATAGAACGTAGATGACAGATCAAACGTTTAATCCGAGTAAATGTATCATTTTAAAGGAAAAATACGTTGATTCAAAATTTCACGGTGTCAACAAATCCCCAAAAAGTTGGGACAAGTAGCAATAAGAGGCTGGAAAAAGTAAATTTGAGCATAACGAAGAGCTGGAAGACCAATTAACACTAATTAGGTCAATTGGCAACATGATTGGGTATAAAAAGAGCTTCTCAGAGTGGCAGTGTCTCTCAGAAGCCAAGATGGGTAGAGGATCACCAATTCCCACAATGTTGCGCAGAAAGATAGTGGAGCAATATCAGAAAGGTGTTACCCAGCGAAAAATTGCAAAGACTTTGCATCTATCATCATCAACTGTGCATAACATCATCCGAAGATTCAGAGAATCTGGAACAATCTCTGTGCGTAAGGGTCAAGGCCGTAAAACCATACTGGATGCCCGTGATCTCCGGGCCCTTAAACGACACTGCACCACAAACAGGAATGCTACTGTATAGGAAATCACAGAATGGGCTCAGGAATACTTCCAGAAACCATTGTCAGTGAACACAATCCACCGTGCCATCCGCCGTTGCCAGCTGCAACTCTACAGTGCAAAGAAGAAGCCATTTCTAAGCAAGATCCACAAGCTCAGGCGTTTTCACTGGGCCAGGGATCATTTAAAATGGAGTGTGGCAAAATGGAAGACTGTTCTGTGGTCAGACGAGTCACGATTCAAAGTTATTTTTGGAAATCTGGGACGCCATGTCATCCGGACCAAAGAGGACAAGGACAACCCAAGTTGTTATCAACGCTCAGTTCAGAAGCCTGCATCTCTGATGGTATGGGGTTGCATGAGTGCGTGTGGCATGGGCAGCTTGCCTGTCTGGAAAGGCACCATCAATGCAGAAAAATATATTCAGGTTCTAGAACAACATATGCTCCCATCCAGACGTCATCTCTTTCAGGGAAGACCCTGCATTTTTCAACAAGATAATGCCAGACCACATTCTGCATCAATCACAACATCATGGCTGCGTAGGAGAAGGATCCGGGTACTGAAATGGCCAGTCTGCAGTCCAGATCTTTCACCTATAGAGAACATTTGGCGCATCATAAAGAGGAAGGTGCAACAAAGAAGGCCCAAGACGATTGAACAGTTAGAGGCCTGTAGTAGACAAGAATGGGAGAGCATTCCTATTTCTAAACTTGAGAAACTGGTCTCCTCGGTCCCCAGACGTCTGTTGAGCGTTGTAAGAAGAAGGGGAGATGCCACACAGTGGTGAAAATGGCCTTGTCCCAACTTTTTGGGGATTTGTTGACACCATGAAATTCTGATTCAACATATTTTTCCCTTAAAATGGTACATTTTCTCAGTTTAAACTTTTGTTCCGTTATTTATGTTCTATTCTGAATAAAATATTAGAAGTTGGCACCTCCACATCATTGCATTCAGTTTTTATTCACGATTTGTATAGTGTCCCAACTTTTTTGGAATCCGGTTTATATACACACTCACCTAAAGAATTATTAGGAACACCATACTAATACGGTGTTGGACCCCCTTTTGCCTTCAGAACTGCCTTAATTCTACGTGGCATTGATTCAACAAGGTGCTGATAGCATTCTTTAGAAATGTTGGCCCATATTGATAGGATAGCATCTTGCAGTTGATGGAGATTTGAGGGATGCCCATCTAAGGCACGAAGCTCCCATTCCACCACATCCCAAAAATGCTCTATTGGGTTGAGATCTGGTGACTGTGGGGGCCATTTTAGTACAGTGAACTCATTGTCATGTTCAAGAAACCAATTCGAGCTTTGTGACATGGTGCATTATCCTGCTGGAAGTAGCCATCAGAGGATGGGTACATGGTGGTCATGAAGGGATGGACATGGTCAGAAAACAATGCTCAGGTAGCCCATGGCATTTAAATGATGGCCAATTGGTACTAAGGGGCCTAAAGTGTGCCCAGAAAACATCCCCCACACCTATACACCACCACCACCAGCTTGCACAGTGGTAACAAGGCATTATGGATACATGTTCTCATTCTGTTTACGCCAAATTCGGACTCTACCATTTGAATGTCTTAACAGAAATCGAGACTCATCAGACCAGGCAACATTTTTCCAGTCTTCAACAGTCCAATTTTGGTGAGCTCGTGCAAATTGTAGCCTCTTTTTCCTATTTGTAGTGGAGATGAGTGGTACCCAGTGGGGTCTTCTGCTGTCGTAGCCCACCTTTCTTTCCCATTCTGACATTCAGTTTGGAGTTTAGGAGATTGTCTTGACCAGGACCACAACCCTACATGCATTGAAGCAACTGCCATGTGATTGGTTGACTAGATAATCGCATTAATGATAAATAGAACAGGTGTTCCTAATAATTCTTTAGGTGAGTGTATATATATATTATATCTGTATAGATAAAGAAAAGGAAATCTGAAATAGAACAGATTTGGGTTTAATCAGGCATTCCGCACCCGGCCACCGCAAGGAAGGCAGAGCTATACAAACTGCTCATGACCAGCCCCAGCACCGCGGCAGTGCAGCAGGAGGCGTCGGCCACCCAGTTGTCCCTGGTGCAGCTACAGTCGACCCTGAATTCCTTGGTAGACTCGGTGGCGGATGTTCGGGCAAGGGTTTCGGAGCTCGAATCCCGGCCACCCGTGGCACCCCCGGCTCCCGTTCCACTGATGGCTCCATCTACATCGGGTTGGCTGGCTACAGGTACGCCAAGACCCATTCCACAAGTGTCCCCCTCTCACTTCATTCCCGATAACCTCAAGAGAGACATCCTGGCAGGAAAAGATGTCAATCTGGCATCAATCCTCATTGCCGCTCAAGATGTACCCGAGAACCGGGTCATCAACTGTGGCGATGTGTCTGTGGTCCTTCGGGCCAAGGATTCACGGCTCAACCGCAAGTTGACCATCCCGGAATTTGTCCTGGCTTTCAGCCTCTTCAGGGACATCGTCTGCACCGCGCAGCCGGAGAGAAGAGAGGAGCTGGACAGCTATTTGTACCTGGTCACTGACCTGGGGCACAAGTATGGTGGGTCGGCCTTCTATGACTACCACCGTTCCTTTGCAGATAAGGCGGCGGCAGCTCTGGCCCAGTTCCAGTATGTCACCAGCTGGTCCTTGATTGACACCGAGCTCTTCTGCCGTCACTTCGCTGGCCTCAGGGCTCCCAACTGTACGACGTGTCAGTCGATCTTTCACTCCTCTGAATGGCGCCCTAATACCGCACACCCGTCTCAGGATAGGGCCATCCCGGGGACCTCCGGGTCATTTTCATCCAACCCCTCCACGGACAAGCTCGGCAGACCTATTGTCTACTTAGGGAAGAGCCAGGTCTGCAATAACTTTAATTCAGGGGGGTGCTCATATGCCAGCTGCAGGTCACTCCATGTCTGCTCCCTGTGCTTCAGGGCCCACCCACGGTCCGCCTGCCCAAAAAAGTCTTCCAAAGGTTCCTGACTAGCGGACATCAACTTGGACCTCTTGGCGGCACTCCTTCGCGATCACCACGATCAGGATTTCGTGGCGTTCCTGTTGGCAGGCTTCCGCCAGGGGTTCCACACAGGGCTCATCACTCTGCCGCAGGTGCCCTGGGAGGGCAGGAATCTGCTGTCCGCCACCCTGGACCCTCCAGCAACTAGCAAATTGCTCCAGTCGGAGGTATCCAAGGGGTTTCTCATAGGCCCGTTCCCGCGCATCACATTTTCCTCTTGGTGTATTAACCCCATCGGCATAGTGGCAAAGAAGAACACCAATAAAAAAAGATTAATTTATGATCTGTCCGCCCCTCATGTGTCCGGTATTCCTAGTCTTAATTCCCTGATTCCCTCGGAAGAATTCTCCATGCGTTATTCCTCGGTGGACGACGCAATTCAGGCCATCCTATTGCATGGTAGGGGCGCTTGGTTGGCAAAGGTTGACATCGCAGATGTGTTTAAACTCCTCCCCATCCTACCGCAGTTGTGGCAATTCTACGGCATTGAGTGGGCCAGACAGTATTTTTTCGCCAACAGGCTCACGTTTGGATCCAAGAGTAGCCCATGGTTATTCGACCAGCTAGCCAAGGCGCTACATTGGATCCTGATCCATCACGGGGGCCTCCGGTCGGTCATCCACTACCTCGATGATTTTCTAGTTGTCGAGGATCCGCAAGGCGGGTCCGGCATACTCACCGTCCTCCTCGGGTTGTTCGCCAGTCTGGTTGTTCCGATCGCAGAGTCAAAGACTGAGGGTCCTGCCACGAGGGTCTCGTTCTTGGGCATCGTCCTGGATTCGGTTATGTTGCAGGCCAGCCTACCAGAGGAGAAGCTCACTCAGTGTCGGGAGGTAATTTCCCATGCGGCAGCCACGGGGTGCCTCACTAGAGTCGAGTTGCAGTCTCTTCTGGGGCGGCTCAACTTTGCCTCCAGGATTATGCCCCAGGGGAGAACCTTCGTGTCGAGGCTGCTCCAGCTTCTTCCCTCGGCACCCGAACAGGACAGCATCATCCGGTTGGACGGCCAGGCCATGGCAGACCTCGCCATGTGGGAGTTGTTCCTGTCCCGTTGGAATGGCTTCTCCTTTTTCGTATCGCCTTGGTCTCCCTCCTGCCCGACCATTTTTTCAGACGCGGCTGCATCTTGTGGCTACGCGGCCATTTGGGGTTCCCAGTGGCTAGCGGATCGTTGGCCCAACACCATCTTAGAAGAGGCTGAATCCATCCGCACCTCCTCCCTGTTGGAGTTGTACCCCATCGTGGCGGCTGCCCAGGCATGGGGTCACCTCTGGGCTAACTTGCCGGTGATGTTTGTGACAGATAACCAGGCCTTGGTTGATATCTTGGCCAAGGGCAGGGCCAAGTCCCCCAAGATCATGGCGCTTTTACGCCAGCTGGTTTGGCTGGCCCTGTCGCACAACTTCCACGTGCATTGTAGCCACATCCCGGGTGAGAAGAATGTGGCAGCCGACGTGCTGTCTAGATTTAATTTCGAACTCTTTTTCCAGGTCATGCCGGAGGCCGAGCCGCTCAGATATCCCACCCGCCTTTCAGTTCCCTGACAATGGACTAAGCATGCGCGTCTCTTCAGCAAGGGACCAGGCGCAGCAGTCCCTTGCCCCCAACACGGCCAGGAACTTTCCAGGAGTTTTCACGTCTGCACCCGCAGGCTGGCCTGGCGGACATTCCTTAAATCATGGCCTTCATCGCCCATTGCCACCACCAGTTACACCTCTCCTACAACACCATTAAGTTGTGCCTGGCGGGCGTCCAACACCACACCATGCTCCGCAACCCAGGGGGTGGGTCCATTTTTTCTGCGCACGCAATCAAGGCCACCTTGCGAGGGGTCCAGAAGGGTGGGTCCAATCCCCCGTCCCGCAGGCAGGGCGTCACGGGGGAGATGTTCCGGAAATTGTCTTCAGCCCTGAATGGTGCTCCTTTTGGGCCCTTCTCCAGCTTAGTCATTAAAGCGGCCATGTATTTAGCCTTTTATGGCTTCCTTAGGCCAGGCGAGTTCTCATGCAGTATGGCAGGACGGTGCAGTCTGCACAGAGAGCAGCTGGTGCGGGATGTTGACCATTACGCGCTGAAGATAATTACCACCAAAACCAGTCAAACTGGCCCCCCGGTGGAGGTCCAGTTTTTCCCCACTGGTAATGAATGGTGCCCGGTTCAGGTGTTTGACCAGCTCATCCTCGCCCTCCGGGATGCGCCACCTCACAGCCCTCTGCTACCCCATCTCAAGGGAGCTCTCACCACGGCGCAATTTATCAGCCGCATCCGCACGGTTGCTGCTGGCTTAGGATTCGACTCAAGCGCTATCTCCGGTCATTCCTTCCGCATTGGAGCAGCCTCCGCGGCTTCCCGGCGGGGGGTCCCCGCCCACATCATCCGAAAGATGGGGAGATGGCGGTCATCTTGCTTCACCAGATACATACCTAACCCGCAGGTAGAGATTTCGGCGTTTCGGTCATTGGTGTTATAAGGTAATAAAGTCTTGCACCTTACTATCGTTGTCATTTTTGCCCCCTTTTAGGCTACTCTCATACCCGGCTCCAGGCACACCCCAGCCGGTAAGGTTCCAGGCAGGCGCGCTGCCCAGTTCATATTTTGCCTTGACCACAAGTTGGTAAGGCTGAGGTTCAGCCTGCATTTGTGGGAGGGGCTTGAGCCTTTTTAAACCCCCACTCACCTCATCTCAGTGGGCGTTCCGGTTCTTGGACCCACCCACCCATTCCCTTCATTTCAAGGGTCCTCCTTAGGGTAGCCCCCTTTTAGGCTACTCTCATACCCGGCTCCAGGCACACCCCAGCCGGTTAGGTTCCAGGCAGGCGCGCTGCCCAGTTCATATTTAGCCTTGACCACAAATATATATATATATATATACAGAAAAAAGCAGCACACAATAAGCACGGGTGCAAATCCTCCTGAGGAACTGAGACCAAGATCCCAAGTGGATAGAGAAAAGAAAAAAGGCAGCACTCCAAATTGTGATGAAAAAAGTGGATGGTTTATTCACCCATCTAGCAGCAACGTTTCAGCTCTCTCCTTGGAGCCTGAGACACGAACACCATGCTGAGCAAGATGGCGCCCCGGCCTGCGTCCCCGGCTAATGCTAAAGAGGCTGAAGTGATCGAAGTGGCACAACTCACCAGTGAGAGTGATGTGGCCAAATTGGACTACAGAACATTGGCCATAGAAGTGGCTTAATACTTGGCCCCAGATATCAAGGAGACTCTCTCCAATACCCTTTCGCAGTCTCTCCATGAATTACATGATGCGGTGGCGAGACATGACGCCAGCATAGAGGAGCTAGAGCAAAGGGTGGCGTATATGGAGGAAGATTTGAGCAGGTCCAACTGTAATTTTCAAGATCTGTACAAACAGAATATTATTCTAAAAGAGGACTTGGAAAATTGGTCCAGGTGGAATAACCTGTGCATTGTGCGCCTCCCAGAAAGCATTAAGACGCCAGCACTTAAAGAAATCTGCGAAATTGAACTGCCACAACCTCTTCACTTAGAAGGGAGGCATAAGGTGGAAAGAGTTCATCGTATTGGCTCTGCTGTAGATGTACAGAAGCAAAAGGGTGCGGAAACCCGGAATAACATGCCGAAACCCCGTCAAGTAATCATGACATTTTTTGACTACTAATTCAAAACAAATGGACGGCACTGTGCTTACTTCAAGATCCGGGTGCGCGGTCAACAGGTCGGATCCCCATAGAAATACAATGAAAAGACCAGCACTCCGTAATTTCTTTGCTGAGAAAGAACTTCTTTATTCGTCACCCATACGTTGACGCGCGTTTCGGCACAGATATGTGCCTTTGTCAAATAACAGGTGATAGTAGCTCATTCCCACATATACAACACACCATTTGAATACACCCTTTTGAATAACCCGCCCCCTAATCACGTGAGTGGTCATATGACTGTAACTGAAGGTATCCGCCCCCAGTCACACGACCAGTCACCTGATTGTGACATCCTGTTGCTACGTGACACCAGTATAAACAAAACTCGATCTAAAGAGAGATAGAACAAGGCAGAGTATGTATCTAAATTTATATATTACTATAGCGTCTGAGTAATTAAGTCAGCGATCTATTGTAGAACCAGATACAAACATATTACAATATACATATTTTATCATCATACGTTCCACAAGCTGATTCAAATGAAGCTGTTCAATGAATATTCCTTATTTAGACCTTTGGGGGCAAGCGTCTCGAGCCGGTGGATCCAATATGCTTCACGTTGGTGGAGCATCTGGATCCGATTCCCTCCACGTCGAGGTAAGGTCACTTCCTCTATAATTTGAAAACGCAACTGTGAGATGCAATGATTTTTCTCAATAAAATGCTGAGGAATAGGTAACAAAATATTCTCTTTCCTGAATGTAGATTTGTGTTTCCCCACTCGGTCTTTTATGCGCATTGTTGTCTCTCCAACATAACACAACCCACACGGACATTTTAGTAAGTAAATGACAAAACTGCTGTCACATGTAAAGTGACCCCGAACTGGAATTTGTTGTCCTGTGTGTGGGTGTGATATGTTGGAGCCCTTAATAACGCTTGAACAATGGACGCAGTTCAGACAGGGAAATGTTCCCTTCCTGACTGCAGAGAGAGTGAGCTGTCTTAAAGATGTCCTGTCACTACCTTTATCCGCCCGGATAATCTTGTCTCTGATGTTTTTATTACGTTTGTAACACATCATAGGTAATTCCCTAAATTCCTGGATTGTGGGATATGATCTTTGTAAGATATTCCAGTGTTTGTTAGCCACTGCTTTTACTTGATCCGTCCAGGGATGGTATTTTACAATCAGTGGTACTCTCCGTCCTTTCTCTGTCTTTTTTTGTTGTTCTATAGGATTTTCTACCTTATTCCTCTGTTCCTGTAACAGCTGGGAGGGGTAACCTCTGTTCACAAATTTTTGTGTCATTTCCTGCATCCTAAGATTACGTGTGTCTGAATCCATTACAATTTTGGCCACTCTTTTAAATTGCGAATATGGCAATGATTTTTTTACGGCTGGAGGGTGATTACTGTGGAATGATAACAGGCTATTTCTGTCTGTTTCTTTGACATATAAATCAGTTGTAATCCTGTTATTCATTCCCCTGATCACCCATGTATTAAGGAAGGACACATGTTGTAAATCTTGGTGCAGGGTAAATTTCAATTCAGGTCTTATGCTGTTAATGTAATCCATAAAAAACATAAGGATCTCAACGCCGCATCGCCATACGCAAAAAAATATCGTCGATAAAATGTTTCCAAAATATGCAATGGTTTTGATATAGCACATTTGGGTAGATGTACTCTCTCTCAAAGTGTGCCATATAACAATTTGCGTATGGCGGTGCGGCATTGGACCCCATCGCGGTCCCACACCGCTGCTGGAAAAATGTGTCCTGAAATAAAAAGTAGTTGCGTCGCAGAACAATAGAAAATAGAGAGACAGAAAAAAATCCTTTTCAGCCTCTGTGTATGTGCTCTCAACTAGTAATGCTTGAATTGCCTTTAGGCCTTTTTCATGAGTTATACTCGTATATAAGCTGCACACATCCAGGGTGACTAGGATACAATCTTGCGACAGCTCAATCTCCCTTATTGTCTCTAAAAAATGTTGTGTATCCCTAAGATATGACGGGGCCTATATCAAAACCATTGCATATTTTGGAAACGTTTTATCGACGATATTTTTGGCGTATGGCGATGCGGCATTGAGATCCTTATGTCCTTTATGGATTACATTAACAGCATAAGACCTGAATTGAAATTTACCCTGCACCAAGATTTACAACGTGTGTCCTTCCTTAATACATGGGTGATCAGGGGAATGAATAACAGGATTACAACTGATTTATATGTCAAAGAAACAGACAGAAATAGTCTGTTATCATTCCACAGTAATCACCCTCCAGCCGTAAAAAAATCATTGCCATATTCGCAATTTAAAAGAGTGGCCAAAATTGTAATGGATTCAGACACACGTAATCTTAGGATGCAGGAAATGACACAAAAATTTGTGGACAGAGGTTACCCCTCCCAGCTGTTACAGGAACAGAGGAATAAGGTAGAAAATCCTATAGAACAACAAAAAAATACAGAGAAAGGACGGAGAGTACCACTGATTGTAAAATACCATCCCTGGACGGATCACACCCACACACAGGACAACAAATTCCAGTTCGGGGTCACTTTACATGTGACAGCAGTTTTGTCATTTACTTACTAAAATGTCCGTGTGGGTTGTGTTATGTTGGAGAGACAACAATGCGCATAAAAGACCGAGTGGGGAAACACAAATCTACAATCAGGAAAGAGAATATTTTGTTACCTATTCCTCAGCATTTTATTGAGAAAAATCATTGCATCTCACAATTGCGTTTTCAAATTATAGAGGAAGGGACCCTACCTCGACGTGGAGGAAATCGGATCCAGATGCTCCACCAACGTGAAGCATATTGGATCCACCGGCTCGAGACGCTTGCCCCCAAAGGTCTAAATAAGGAATATTCATTGAACAGCTTCATTTGAATCAGCTTGTGGAACGTATGATGATAAAATATGTATATTGTAATATGTTTGTATCTGGTTCTACAATAGGTCGCTGACTTAATTACTCAGACGCTATAGTAATATATAAATTTAGATACATACCCTGCCTTGTTCTATCTCTCTTTAGATCGAGTTTTGTTTATACTGGTGTCACGTAGCAACATGATGTCACAATCAGGTGACTGGTCGTGTGACTGGGGGCGGATACCTTCAGTTACAGTCATATGACCACTCACGTGATTAGGGGGCGGGTTATTCAAAAGGGTGTATTTAAATGGTGTGTTGTATATGTGGGAATGAGCTACTATCACCTGTTATTTGACAAAGGCACATATCGGTGCCGAAACGCGGGTCAACGTATGGGTGACGAATAAAGAAGTTCTTTCTCAGCAAAGAAATTACGGAGTGCTGGTCTTTTCATTGTATTTTTTGACTACTGTGACAAGGAGTCGATCTTGCACTCCTTCAGGGCCACACTGTTCTAATTTTTGCGGACTACTCAGCTTTAGTAGCTAAGAAAAGGCGCGAATTTAGCCATGTTTGTTTGGAACGCTACAAGAAACAAGTAAAATTCCAGCTATTATGCCCGGCGATCCTGAGGGTAACCAGCTCAGAGGGCGTGGTTAAAACTTACCATAACCCCGAATCAGCAGAAGAACTTGTCCGATCGGATGGCAGTGCCAGAAGCCCCGAATGGATCATCACAACGTCGAAAGACCCGCAGAGGTACATCCAGTAGCCCTGAGTGGAGACATTCGCCACCCGCCGAGAGAGCAAGAAGAGATTGGGAACTGGTCCTGGCGGAAAACGCAAGCCACGCTCCGGGAAGAGGGACTCCAGATCGAGATGAACTCTTCTCGTCAATAGGCCATGAATGGGACGTGTTGATTGCTGCCTGATATCCTTTGTGTAGTATCAGTGATAGACCCTGGATAGTGCTTTTGAGCAGTAGGGGGGGGGGGGGGGGGAACGCTGATGTTTTATACACATATACACATATATTTTGTTTTGCATGTTTTGTGGTTGCATTATATTGTTTCAAAATGAGGGGGGGTGTCTAGTTTTGCAGTCTAGAAAAAAGGAAGTAATGCAGTGTGTGTGTGTCAGTCTTGGTATCAGCTTATACTCTGCTTATGTATGTTCCCACCGTCATGACCATCCGATTGAGGATAATGTCGAGAAACTAATTTATTAGGATATATGAGGATCGTTAGCTGGAATGTAAAGGGTTTACGCTCCCCGCAAAAAAGGTGGATGGTCTTAAGTCACCAGAAAAAAATTAAACCAGATATTGCCCTGCTCCAGGAAACCCATCTGGAGGCAGGTGACTTTGGACGGATGAAAAAGCTGTGGGTAGGGCAAGTGTTTGGCTCGGTGTCCTCTGGGAGGAAAGCAGTAGTCCTGATTTTACTTAATAGAGCTTTTAATTGCCAAGTGCTGGGATCTTCCTCAGACGATCAAGGTAGATGGGTTAAGCTTTCACTACGAGTTCAGGATACAGAGTAAACTATCTATAACATATATGGTCCTAACTCCAATAATTCCCAATTTTTCAAAACCCTGGAAGGCCGATTGCTTATGGATAGAAACTCCAATTTAATAATAGGAGGTTATTTTAACTCAGTTGTTGTGGGAACAGAGGATAGAAAATCAAACACTCGTGATAAGGGTGACAATAATACTCAGGACAAAGTTTTAGGCCCACTAATGGAAGGGGTGGGACTAGTAGATCCTTGGCGCCAATTTCACCCTGATGACAGGGCGTATACCTTTTATTCACATGCCAGAGATTCATGGTCACGCATTGATTATATTCTTATTCAGGGCTCTCTATCATGTTTGGTGGAAAGATCAGACATTGGTGACATAGTCATCTCTGACCACGCCCCAGTGATACTAAACATGAGAGACACTTTCCCAAAAGGCAAAGATTATTTATGGAGGTTTCCCTCTAATCTGATAACCAACGAGGACTTTGTAAACAAACTGGTAGAATGTTGGAAAGAATATAAGGATGACAACCAGATCCATTTAGACACACCGGAGTTATTTTGGCATGCTTCAAAAGCGTTTATGAGGGGAAAGATCATAGGCTATGTTTTCGGCCTGAAAAAAGCCTGTCAGCACCAATTAGAGCAGAACAGTATTAGGGTAAGACAGACATATAGGGAGTTCACTAATAATCCCTCTAGGGAAAATAAGGCAAAATGGGTGGAAGCCCGCCAGGGATTTGACAAATGCGAAAGGGATCGGGAATCCCTAAAACAAGTATATTTTGAGGCAGCGATGTATAAATATGGAAATAAGGCCGGGCGCCTGCTTGCCAATCTAGCCAAGGGTCAAAGAAAACCCCAATATATATCCAGCCTCAGAGATGCAAATGGCAAGGTAGTGACAGACCCAGCCACCATTAACGCGATAGTGGGAAAGTATTATTCAGCTTTGTATAAAGAAAAATCCCCAGCTAGCTTGACTGACACCCTCCGTAATCGTGTTAAACTACTATCGGTTACTCCTGAACAGCTACAAAGCTTAAATGCTGACATCTCCATGGAAGAACTACAATCAGTTATTAAAAGGTTGGGAAATGCGAAGGCCCCTGGATCTGACGGGTTTACTGGGGAGTATTTTAAAGCCATGCTGACTCAGGTAATCCCCAGTATTGTAAGATCTTTATAATGGAGTGCTGAAGGGCCAAGTTTACCCAGATAAGGATAACATGTCATATATCAAACTTCTACCGAAGCCGGGAAAGGATCCCATTCAACCAGGTTCTTACAGAGCGATTTCCCTCATAAATGTTGATACGAAAATATTGTCCAAGATCTTGGCAGATCGACTGGCTGTGATTCTTTCATCCTTAATAGGACTGAAACAGGTGGTATTTGTTCAAGGACGATCAGCTGTCACCAGTATTAGAACTGCCCTTACAGTTTTGGATAGGGTCCATCACCAGCCTCGGGGGAGGTTTCAGCCATGCTCACCTTAGACGCGGAAAAAGCTTTTAACAATGTCAGGTGGGCATGGCTGGAAGTGGTACTGGACAAAATGGGTTTCTGTGGAGCGTTCGGAACATTCCTTTCCAGGTTATACGAAAATCCGAAGGCACGAGTGTACACCTAAGGGTTTCTGTCAAAACCTTTTAGACTGCTGAAAGGGACTCGCCAGGGGTGTCCATTATCACCACTCCTGTTCAATTTGGCACTGGAGCCCCTGGCTAGGCTCTTGTGCACTTCCGATTTATTTGAGGGAATAGCAGTAGAATCAAAACAAGTGAAAGCAGCATTATTTGCTGATGACATATTATTTCTGGCAAGGCCAGTAGACCACCTAGAGACCATCTTCAAAGCCTTAGCAGACTTTGGTGCCTATTCTGGCTCTAAGATAAACATTTCCAAATGTGATTTTTTATCGTTATTACCTATGGGGGGGATCCTAAAACAGGCAAATATGAGATCGGAGATCTCTGTTGCCAGATCTCATATCACGTATTTGGGTATAAAGGTGGGGAGGGATCCATATTCCTTATACCTATTAAACTTTCCCCCTCTGATATCCAAAATAATTGCAGATCTGGACAGATGTCAAAACTTGCCTCTCTCCTTGGTAGGTTGCTGCCATCTAGTTAAGATGATGGGAGTAGCCAAGCTCTTGTATCCTCTGCAGACAATTCCGCTATTACTTAGACATGCTGATATTAAACTCCTGGAAAGCAGATTCCTGCATTTCATATGGCAGGGAAAGAAGCCGTGGATCTCACTGGACAAACTGAAATTAAGGAGGGACCAGGGAGGGCTTAATTTCTCAGATATCCGCGGTTACAACTTAGCCTGTAACAGCAGATACATACTAGACTGGGTAAATCAGACATCTTTCTATTCCAATCTTAATCTGGAGGTTCAATTGTCGGGACACTGGGACCCGGTGGCTTTACTGCATACCAGCGTATCTAGTCTCCCACCACTGATCAAACGGTCGCTGGTCCTGAGGGACACAATTTTGACCTGGAAAACTTTACGGAAGTTATTTCACTTGCCATACCAAATATCTAAGCATCTCCCAATAATGCGCAACCCAAATTTTGAACCAGGAAGGTACAGTGCAACTATACGAGAATGGGCGCGTAAGGGAATCAAAAAGATAGGGGACCTTTTCCATGATAAAGAAGGCAGATGGGCGACTTTACCAGAACTGGAAGACAAGTGGGGTTTGATGGGCTCAACTTTCCTCCTATATCTGCAACTGAAAACCTATGGCAAAAATAAGGCCAAAGATCTCTCTAGGGAATGGAGACCTAATGATTTTGACTCATTTTTGAAAACCAAAACCAGACCATCAATTTCACTATTGTACCATTGTCTCAGGGATAGGTGGGAGAAGAAAGATCCTAAGAAGGTATTTTGGAGGTGGGAGGAGACCCTTGGGATTAGGGAAATCTAAAATCCTTTGTGTTTGGGGATTGTGACCCTACATAAATCAATACCTAATGAACAATGGAGGGAGACTCATTTAAAAATTCTACATCATGCTATTTATGGGTTTGATATCCCTAGATCTAAGGGCAACTCGGATAGACTGATTGCCTGCCCTAAGTGTGGCTTGTCAAAGTCAGACTTACTTCATGGGTTATGGAGTTGTCCTAAAATAGAGTGTTTCTGGAAAGACATTAGCTCAGTTGTCTAACTTAGGCGGAAAACAGATAGATATCACGTCTTCCCTAGTAATCTTGCATGTTATCATAGATAGAGATGACCAGACTGTTAGTGAATATACAGGGGAGTCCATATCCCTGTTAAGTCACAAATTGCTCATCACAGCTAAAAAATGCTTATTGAAGCTATGGCTCCAGACGACTGCCCCATCTGTATCCATGGTTATTGAACAACTTAGGCATACATTCTATCTGGAATGGCTCGACGCGCTCAAAATAACGGAGGTGATGGGTAAAAAATGATATACCACCTGGCGCAAGTTCATATTGAACTATATAGAGAGCTCGGAATACTCTAGAATTATGGGTCCCTTCAAACTAACGACGTGGTACTTGCTGGAAGACCTGAAAGATAAACTGGGGGCACAGAAAGTTTCCTGAAAGTTTCCTAAAAGTTTCCTGGAAAATGTCCTGATACGAAGTCTTTTTGGATGGTATGGGGTGGGAATTAGTCAAGAAGCTTATACAAAGGTTTGGGGGAAATGAGGTAAGGGCGGGGGGATAATTCTTCATTGTTATTATGTATGACATATGCTTGATTTAATGTACACTGTAAATATTTAAATCGTATCTTGATCTCGGATATTATTTTGGGGAAAAAATTAAATAAAAATTATATAAAATTTTTATTTATTGGGCAGCAAGTGTCAACCCCCTTTAATTATTGTTATCCATTAATACTTAGTTGGTTACTCTACTTAATGCTGGCCTTACACAAGCTCTGCAGGACTATCAACCATCCAATGTGTACAGGGCTTCCTGACTTTTCCCCAATGGCAGATGTTGGGTAAAAAGAAGGATCAAGCTGTTGGAGTTCAACACGCCCAATCCTTTTACTCTTGGGGAGATGAATATCCTGCCAGCGATGTCTGGCAGTAGCTTTCTCCCTTTTCCCCATTCAGAACATATGTATGCTCACTGGAAAAGGTGTGAGTATGAAGTAGTCAGGTGGTATTGTTGTCACCTGAACAGCTATGTTTTTTTCCTTATTTCTTTGACCTGCTCACTGAGATGGCCGCACATGCTCAGTTTCATCCTTCAACTGGCTCCTGAGCTGTGATAGGGAGAGCATGGACATAAAATCTGGCAGAGCATTTAATGGGGAGATCTCTGGATCCATGTGAGGTACAGGGTTGGTTCTAGCTTTGTTAGAAAGAGGTTGTCATGAACTATATGATGTCGGATTTCTATTTTTTATATTACTCATGGGATAACCCCTTTAACGCCTCTTTATGTATTGTGGGGATTTGATCTGGTAGACAGGGTGTGCGGATGCAGTACAGAGGCAAATTGCCAGTTCTTAAATCAAACTTCCGTGTTTATTCATACATAAAGCAAAAACAAAACGTCACTTTGCAGTCTTGGTGTTGGTTCACACACAATGGAAAGTCCACATAGCAAAAATCACCTTGTTGGCAGTTCTGCCTCCAGCAGTCCATAGCAGGCTTTTAGGAGGCCCATTTCCCTTACAGATGGGTCTCAGCCCTCCAGCACGGCACAAGCCTCAGATCCCAGCACACACACCTCCTGAGCTTCACTGTCAGACGGAGCTAATCCACTCCACCTGGCAGTGCTGGCTGGTTTTTAGGCCTGGCAAAACCCTGCCTGGAATATGGGGAATAGTCACCCACCCAGCACTTTGACTACTCCCAGTAAGAGCCATCCTGGATCAGCTATACAGCCATACCAAGTATTAGGCCTCATGCACACGACAGTTGTTTTTTGCGGCATCCGTTTTTTTGGGAGGATCCGTTTTTTTCCACAGATCCCTGTAATAAATGCCTATCCTTGTCCGCAAATGTGAAAAAAAGTAGGACATGCACAATTTTTTTTGCTGAAGGGAAACACGGACAACGGACGCGGAACACAAACGGATGAACTATCAGCATTTTTTTGCTGACCCACTGAAATCAATGGGTCCCCATCCTATCCGCAAAAAAAAACGGAACGGAGGCCGAGCAAAACAACTGTCGTGTGCATGAGGCCTTAAGGTGTCAAACAGCAACTGCTGCTTACACATAAAAACCAGCTCTTACTCCACCGAGGCCAGGAACCTCGGTGACACATACCTTCTATCCACGATTATTCCTTGTACCTTCTTACAGTATATATGTATTCTGCTAAAGTAGAGAAATCAATTGACTCTTGTTCTGTGAAAAACAAGATCCCACTTAGCCTGCCAGGCGTGTACTGGGAAGTGTCCAATAAGAAGGATTTTTACAGTTGCCAGATGAAGAACAGAGTTCTAGCTGTCAGGAGAAATGATGTTTACAGGCTGGAAATGAGCAAGAAGGCTTAGCATCAGATCGAGAGTCATTTTAGTTAATTTTCTGGCTACTAAACAAGTCAACCCTAATGCATCTGTTAGGGCATGGCAATAGCGTCCCCTGACTCCCCTGATGCAGTCCACAAGTCACCACTATTCTAAGCTGAAAGAAGGGGGGAACTAGTCAGCAGCAGTGAGAGAATGCAAAGATAGGTATATGGCAAAGTTTTTTATTTTTATTTTAAGAAGTTGTCCACTCCATTACTATTGATGGCCTATCCTACACCCCGCACTCCCCACGGTCACCTGTTTCAGAGAAGCTTTGGTGCCAACTTCTATTTAGTAGTGAATGTAATTGATTACTGCAAGTGAATGGGAGCAGCGCTGCAATACAAGCTCTGCCCATGGCTTCAATGTCAAAGCAAGCAAGGACTACAAGTAGAAATCAGACACATGCAAATACTGGAATACTGCTATACTTACTATATGGAAATTAGAAGCTCTTTGTGCATAATTTTGATTAAAATTGGGTCGGGACCATCTACGAGCAACGAGGCGACTTCCAACAGACGGGACCCACTCTATTAGATTTGCCTCTCCTGGGCTTTTGGAAACAGAATTAGTCAGTACATCCTGCAGGGTAAAACGTATAGCCATAATTAGATGTGTCAGAGTTGAATGGTCTTTTTTTAAAATGAATACAGGTTCACATGCTCAGCTCTTTAAACTGGTTGTCTGAGACCTGAAACAATGGAGAAGGCTGGGCATGGTGTGAGAAAAACCCCTACTCACCTGGTCTGCTTGTCTCAGTTCCTTAGATGTGCCTCCTGTCCCTGCCGGTTCTGGTCCCCGCTTGGCTTGAGGTGCTGTCTACATGCACGTAACCGTTCACAGCCAATTAATGGCCTCAGTGGTGCCCATACAGACATGGCATGTGACTGCTGAGCCTGCACATATCATTGCCAAGGCCACGTGGCGCAGGAACAGAGGTGGCCAAACTTGGTGTTTTTTTTAACACCATGCCCAACCAATTTTTGGGGCCTTTGACAACCTTTAACACCTGGAAATAGGTTATTCTTTCAGCTGTAAATCAACATCTAAAATAATATTGTTTGGCGAAAATGATGTTTCTGCAGGATATCCATAGCTCTTCAGGGTTGATTCATCTAATGTCACCTTCTAGACATAAAACGGTGCAAAAGATAGAAGTAACTAATCATCCTGACGTGACATCTCTTAATTTTCTTTCATCTTGTAATTCAATTTACGTGCTGCTAAAAGAAACCAGAACCTTGTTGATGTATAGAGTCGTCCCGCGTTAATGGCTTCCAAGATTTCAGTCTAAGTAACTGATTAGAGCACCTTAAAGGGGTTTTCCCCTATCCAGTGTATACGAGATAACAGTGAGAACCCCTCTGATCATGAGAATGGGTTGTTTTCTTCCAATGGTCTAACATGGACACCACCTCTCCATTCAAAGTCTGTGGGATGGCTGTAGATGACCATACTCTGATATCTACACATGGTGTGCATGATCGACCTGCCACTCCATTCATATAAGAGCACGGGACCCCCGTTCATGAATTCTAAGAAAGGAGGCTAAATGGATTCATAGAAACACTTTATAGCTTTTATTCAGAAATCAGAATCCAGAAAGTTTGCATTTTTGTGAAAGATGCATTTGCACAAAGAATTGTGACTTTCTTAGGCTACATGCACACGAACGTTGTTTTGTTTTTTTTGCGGATAGGATGCGGACCCATTCATTTCAATAGGTCCGCAAAAAATGCGGACAGCACACCGTGTGCTGTCCGCATCAGTATGTCCGTTCCGTAGCCCCCCGTAAAAAAAAAGAGAGAATGTCCTATTTGTGTCCGTTTTAGGCATTGTTACAATGGATCCGCCCAAAAAATGGATGGCATACAGATGTCATCCGTTGTTTTTTTTTTACGGACCGCAAAACACATACGGCCATGTGCCTGTTGCCTTAGGGTGCGGGCACACAGTGCAGTTCTGGGATGCATTTAGTCAGTTTAGCAGCCTCATTAACCCCTGGTGTTCTGCATTGTGAGAATGATTTAATTAATTTCAGCTAGCTACAATAAAAACGGCATCCTGAATGCATGGCAGAACTGCTGTGTGCCAGCACCCTTAGGTTGGGTTCACACGGGCGTTGAGGGTGACGTGGTGGAAAAGATGCAGGTGCGTTGTGGGAAATGCAAAATTTTTCCCCGCGAGTGCAAAGCGTTTTAATGCGTTTTGCACGAGTGTGAGAAAATCGTCATGTTTGGTACCCAGACACGAACCCGGACTTCTTCACTGAAGTTCGGGTTTGAGTTAGGTGTTGTGTACATTTTATTATTTTCCCTTATGATGGTTATAAGGGAAAATAAATAACATAGTTACATGGCTATAAGGGAAAATAATAACATTCTTAATACAGAATGCTTAGTAAAATAGGGATGGAGGGGTTAAAAAAAATTAAACAATTATTTAACTCACCTCATCCACTTGTTCACGCAGCCCAGCTTCTCTTCTGTCTTATTCTTTGATGACCTGGGAGGAAAAGGACCTTTGGTGATGTTTCATGTGATGGACCATGTGATGTGTGCAGTGACGTCACCACACGTCCTTTTCCTCCTGGTCGTCAAAGAAGAAGACAGAAGAGAAGCTGGGCAGCGTGAACAAGTGTATGAGGTGAGTTAAAAAAAAAATATGTTTAACCCCTCCAGCCCTATTGTACTTTGCATTCTGTATTGAGAATGCTATTATTTACCCTTATGACCATGTTATAAGGGAAAATAATAATGATCGGGTCCCCATCCCGATCGTCTCCTAGCAACCATGCGTGAAAATCGCACCGCATCCACACTTGCTTGCGGATGCTTGAGATTTTCACGCAGCCCCATTCACTTCATGCGTTGCATGAAAAACGCACAATATAGAGCAAGTTGCGATTTTCACGCAACGCACAAGTGATGTGTGAAAGCCCCATAGAAATGAATGTGTCCGGATTCAGTGCGGGTGCAATGTGTTCACCTCACGCATTGCACCCGTGCAGAAATCTCGCCCATGTGAAAGAGGCCTTACAGCCTTTCTAATTGCAGATTTTGGAGTGGATTAGATTCAGGTTTGCCACAGATCTCACTCTTCATTTTCTGTTGGGAAATGCTGAGCATCTTTCCTCCATGCATGTGACTGTTAGGGCTCATTCAGACGAACAATGTAAAACTCTCCATAAAAAATAAAAAATAAAAATGTTCCATCATTGCTGAATCAGTTTTGTCTCTACCTGAATTCAGTTTGTCAGCCTTTTCTGTCCGTGTGGCATCAATTGCCATCAGGTTTTCACATCAGTGAGAAAAAGTGAAGAATAAGACACAGCAACTCCTGTGCAGTCATTTTTTTCACTGCACCATTGACTTGAATGGGCCAGTCCAGAACTGAAAACAGATGTATATTCTCTGTGATCAGTAACTGACCTGTGAATTGGCCCATTGCTTTAATGTGTCAGTTTACCAGTCCGGGTGCTGCCTGTCCTAAACCAGATGGGAAAACCATTCATCTGGATAAGGGCTCATGCACACTGTATTTAAAAGTATAGTCAACTACACTTTTTAGTGCAAATGGATCCCACAAAATTAAAAGACTGAAATTATTTTTTGTATTTTTTGTATGTGTTTTTCTGCTACGGTAGTCAGTGATTCAAACATGTACAGTCCACTGAACATACAGCAGAGGTTTTATCTGTCTTTTGTTTCTACATATATAATGCACAGGACATGACAGGTCACCATGTGATTCTTGACATGTTTTTTCCCCATGCAATGATCGGAAATAATTGATTATTTTCCAGAAAACGTGTGCTTGTATTCAATGCGCTGAAATTCTTCATGTTTTTTTTCCATCATAATCGTCTTCTGTCATCAGGCAGCCACAGTAATAGGCTGTTTGACATTGATCTGCATTGTAAGGGCTCCTGTACACGAACGTGTGCTTTCCGTGGCACGGACACCGGCCAACGGCACCCGCATGCAAAACGCGGACCCATTCACTTGAATGGGTTTCGCAATCCGCATTTGTAGGTCCGCACCGCAAAATGATAGGACATGTTTTATCTTTTAGCGAAACGGAAGCACGGAATGGAACCCTACAGAAGCACTCTGTAGTGCTTCTGTAGGGTTCCGCTCCATGCTTCCGTTCCGCATCTCTGGTTTGCGGACCCATTCAAGTGCACACAGAACGGTGCCCATGTATTGCAGATCCGCATATGCGGTCCGCAATACGGCCACGGGAAGCACACGTTCGTGTGGAGGAGGCCTCATCCACATTTCCATTTTTCACTGATGTGTGCTGTCCGTATTTTCTGCAGACAGCACAAGTACCTATTGATTTGATTGTGTCTGTTAACACATAAGCATTTTTTTAAGCATTTTCACAGAGATATGCACTATTTTGGTCCGTGATGTGGACCAAACACAGCCAATTTTTGATTTTGCATTTTTGTTTTTTTCCTCCTACCTTCCAAGAGCCATAATTTTCTGTTCGCATAGCCATATGGGGCTTATTTTTTGCTGGAAAAGTATTTTTAACTGTACCATATAATTTACCATACCTTGTATTGATAAGCTAGAAAATAATTCTCTGTGGGGTGAAATTGAAAAAAAATGCTATTCCACTATATTTTGTGTTTACAGCATTCACTATACCCTAAACATTACATGGCAACTAGTGTTGGTTGATTCGAATTTGTCCTGTTTTGGAAAAAATCCAAATCTTTCAGCTGATTACAGTAAAGTCTTGCGATACTGGAGACAGGGAAAATACAGTTTAAGCCACCTACGGCATTCTAGGACTCCTAATGTTTACTGTAATCAGCAAAAAGATTCAAATTCATCCAAAACAGGACGAATCCGAATCAAACAATACTAATGGCAACCTTATTTTGCAGGTTGGTATGATTACGGCGTTACTAAATTTCTATAGTTTTATAGTAAAAAAAATTATTTTTCTTTCCATCGCCATATTCTGACAGCCATATTTTTTTATTTTTCCATCTACAGAGTGTGAGCGCTTTTTTTTTGCAGGGTGAGCTGTCTGAACTCTGTTAGTTTAAGGTCTCTTGCACACGACCGTATGTCTTTTTCAGTATTTTGCGGTCTGCAAAAATTGAATCCGCAAAAAATATGGATGACATCTGTGTGCATTCTGTTTTTTGCAGTACGGAACATCTGGCCCCTAATAGAACAGTACTATCCTTGTCTGTTAGGCCTCATGCACACAAACGTTTTTTTTTCTGTTTATGTTCCTTTTTTTGCGTTCCGTATAAGGGACCATTCATTTCCGTTTTTCCATTCCGTTCAAAAACAGAACATGTCTTATTGCCTGCATAACGGACGAGGATAGTACTGTTCTATCAGGAGCCAGCTGTTCCGTTCCGCAAAAAACGGAATGCACATGGACGTCATCCGTATTTTTTTGCGGATCCGTTTTTTTGCGGACTGCAAAATACTGAAAAAGCCATATGGTTGTGTGTAAGAGGCCTTATGCGGACAATAATAGGACATGTTCTATTTTTGAACGGAAATACGGAAACGGAAGGCATACGGAGTACCTTCCTTTTTTTGAGGATCCATTGAAATGAATGGTTCTGTAAACGGAACGCAAAAAACGGAATGGAAACGGAAAAAAAAACGTTTGTGTGCAAGAGGCATTATACAATAGATTCCAGATCTCACAGGGACACAGAGCATTGCTGTGCGATCCTGTCAGAGTAGCAGAGGTCACAATGGGACCTCACACTTACACACACTGTTAGTTTCTCGCATTATATATCCCAAAATGGTACCAATAAAAACTGCAGAACACCCTACAAAATAAAAGAGCATCTTCATAATGCTGTGCGATCCTGTTAAAGGAGCAGAAGTCAGAAAGGGACTTCACACTGACACTCGCTGCGAGATTCTTACATTAAACTCGCTTGTGTGTGTCTGGAGGGTCAACATGACCATGATTTATTTATATTTTCTGTTGCGGCGATCGACACGTACAATAAATATTATATTATTAATATAATATTTTATGTTATATTTTAATAGTTCGGACAATATTTTATTTTCTTACTGTCATTTTTACCTTCCCCCCTACTGTCCCAAAGATTGTAATACAATACTATGGAATGTTTACATGCTGCCTGTCAGGCCATGCCTCGGGCAGAGCTTTTAAGGCAGCTTGCTATGACAAGCCTGGGAGTCTTCACAAGGCTTGTGAGCCAGCTCCATACTTCACTTACATCATACATCATTCAGAAGTTAAGGCCTAGAATTAGGCTGGCCATATAAATTAGATAGCTATCAACTGAATAATTGTTCAACTGACAGCTTTCTCTCCTTGTCATGTTCCAAAGGACCAGGCAGACCTCCGGAACATCTTGCAAACAAGATACAGGCAGATTGATTACAGACCAAGAAACCAACAGAATACTTTAGTTACACATGTAATAAAGGAGCATGACAGTAGTGCAGGGCAAGCAGGTTAGGCAATAGTGGTAGCACTACCACTGAACCAAGTGCATCTGCAAGGCAGGAGGCCAAACCCAGAGGACAGAGAGCCAGCGAGCCTCGTTCTTCACAGAGCCCCTGCTGGTGGGGATGAACTTGGCCGAGGGCTCACTGGTCGCACCTCCAGGATGGTCCCAGTACACCCAGGGCCGTTTGAAGGAATTTGGGGGCCCCAAGCAAAATAGACATGGAGACCCCCCCTCCACACCTTACGCACGCAAAGCCTACAGGAACCACAGTATAGCCATACAGTTTAAGTTCACCCACACTTTATATAAATAGAAAAGGAGGTTTACAGTACAAATACTGCTGTTGCATTTAATGTGCATGAAATTTGAACAGTGCCATCCACAGATCCCCCTCCCCTAAACAGTGCCATCCACAGATCCCCCCTAAACAGTGCCATCCACAGATCCCCCCCTCCCCTAAACAGTGCCATCCACAGATCCCCCCTAAACAGTGCCATCCACAGATCCCCCCTCCCCTAAACAGTGCCATCCACAGATTGCCCCTCCCCTAAACAGTGCCATCCACAGATCTCCCCCTAAACAGTGCCATCCACAGATCTCCCCACTAAACAGTGCCATCCACAGATCCCCCCTAAACAGTGCCATCCACATATCCCCCCTAAACAGTGCCATCCACAGAGCCCCCCTAAACAGTGCCATCCACAGATCCCCCTCCCCTAAACAGTGCCATCCACAGATCCCCCCTAAACAGTGCCATCCACAGATCCCCCCTCCCCTAAACAGTGCCATTAACAGATCTCCCCCCTAAACAGTGCCATCCACAGATCCCTCCTCCCCTAAACAGTGCCATCCACAGAGTTCCCCCCTAAACAGTGCCATCCACAGATCCCCCCTAAACAATGCCATCCACAGATCCCCCTAAACAGTGCCTTCCACAGATCCCCCTCCCCTAAACAGTGCCATCCACAGATCTCCCCCTAAACAGTGCCATCCACAGATCCCTCCTCCCCTAAACAGTGCCATCCACAGATCCCCCCTAAACAATGCCATCCACAGATCCCCCCTAAACAGTGCCTTCCACAGATCCCCTCTCCCCTAAACAGTGCCATCCACAGATCTCCCCCCTAAACAGTGCCATCCACAGATCCCTCCTCCCCTAAACAGTGCCATCCACAGATCCCCTAAACAGTGCCATCCACAGATCTCCCCCCTAAACAGCGCCATCCACAGATCCCCCTAAACAATGCCATCCACAGATCCCCCCTAAACAGTGCCTTCCACAGATCCCCCCTCCCCTAAACAGTGCCATGGTGGCACTGTTTAGGGGAGGGGGGATCTGTGGATGGCACTGTTTAGGGGGGATCTGTGGATGGCACTGTTTAGGGGGGAGATCTGTGGATGGCACTGTTTAGGGGAGAGGGGATCTGTGGATGGCACTCTAGGGGGATCTGTGGATGGCACTGTTTAGGGGGGATCTGTGGATGGCACTGTTTAGGGGGGAGATCTGTGGATGGCACTGTTTAGGGGAGAGGGGATCTGTGGATGGCACTCTAGGGGGATCTGTGGATGGCACTGCCATCCACAGATCCCTCTACAGTGCCATCCACAGATCCCCCTCCCCGACGCTCACAGCAGTATATTTATAAACTAATCAGTAACTACTTTAACTTTAATCATTGCTCATTGCTGAGCTCTTTACTTGGATTATTTGGATACCTTACTTTGTCTTAGCTCCGGTAACAGCAGGCAGTGCAGGCGGCGCTCACTCACTGACGTCACGTGCCGGCGCCGCCTAGTGGGAGGAGCAGGCGCGTGACGTCAGTGAGTGAGCGCCACCCCCCGCACTGCCTGCTATTACCGGAGCTAAGACAAAGTAAGATATCCAAATAATCCAAGTAAAGAGCTCAGCAATGAGCAATGATTAAAGTTAAAGTAGTTACTGATTAGTTTATAAATATACTGCTGTGAGCGGCGTGGCCCTGTATATTTTAACCCCCAGGCAAGCGTCCCCGTCACCATGGGAACGCCTGGGGGTTAGAATATACCATCGGATTTGAGTTTTTACGATCTCACTGAGCTCGTAAAACTCAGATCCGATGGTATATTCTAACCCGCAGGCAAGCGTCCCCGTCACCATTGGAACGCCTGGGGGTTAGAATATACCATCGGATCTTCTGAGTTACTCAGCTCTGCTTGGCCCCGGGCCAGCTCGGGGCCCCAACCAGCTCGGGGCCCCAAGCAATTGCTTGTTTTGCCTGTTGGGTAGCGACGGGCCTGAGTACACCTGGCAGCTACCTGCAAAAGAAACACACTGGTGCAAGCACCAGCGGACCAAACAACAAAAGGGCTCAACTTAAACAAACAGGACATGGATCAGACAAAACAAATGGGAAGCAGCACACAAGCAGATGCCTGGACCCCATGAGTAATAGAAGCAGGCAGAGATGCACACAGACTAGATATCCTCCCTCCAGAGAACCCAGGAGCCCTCTCACGAAGGCAGGACAGGAACAGAAGCAGAAAGCACAGCCAGGCTACACGTGGAACAGAGATGAGAAGCAGTAGAGCACTGCCAGGCTATACATGAAACAGACTGGATCAGGACACATAACAGAAGATCAGACAAGGCATGGACAAGGATACAACAACGACAATTTACCAGGCAACACCACACAGAAGGGGAGATGGCAAAAAAACCTGGGTCAGCAGCAAGGGGCTACACCCAGCGAGGTACAAGATAGAATTGACGCCAAGCCCCAGAGCTCACTGGTAGAAATACCTGCAATAACCAGGGCACCTGATAAGCCACACCCAGGCCCAGACCAGGGAATGTTAAACCCACCAGAACTAGGAGTAGCAAGAAGCACATACAATCACAAGTGTCAGTTCACACCAGTCACGCCCCAAACAACAACCAGCATACACAGGAAACTGTAGCCAGCCTACACAACAAGAAGTGACAGAACCACACACTGCAACGGTACTCAGACCCTGTTCACACTTAAGGCCGCAGCCAGCACGCATCACAGAACCAGGATACATGGTAACGCCACAGCCAGTACACAAAGTGCATGCAGCCACCCTGCACGGCACCGGTGACCGGCCTCAGAGATATGGACGTGGGGAAACACAAACTCAGGCAACAGTGCACACACAACACCAAGCAACCAGCATACACAGGTGTCAGCCTGGATAGCCACAACTGTCATGGTGAACCCCACTGTGACATTCCTCCTGAAGCTTCAAAAGTAATCTCTCCTGACCCCTCCATGCACATGCTTGCTCAGCTCAGTGAAGTGTGCATGTGTCGAGAAAGGAGGAACTCATTTCCAGAAACCTCTGGTGGTGGCTTATCTCATCAGGACCGAAAGGATCTGCGGTTGAATTCCAGCAGCACGATCTTGGACAAGCCCCTTACACCTGAAATTGTTGGGTTTTGTTGACATTTATCTAATGTGTATGATCAGCTTCATGTGCACTGCACATGTGGAGAAACCCTTGTTATAGAAGTCTCCACTTTGAGGGGGTATAGAGGGCCATGACTGGACCATAAATCAATTTTTTTAATAGTTTGAATGTTGCCGTTTAAAAATATATCTCATTGAATAAGAGACATATGAGGATTTCCATTCCTGATAGTAAACGTGCACCTAACATCAATACCTGGTATTTCTGTCATGCCATTGCTAAGATGTTATCTGACCCTTGTAGATTCCTTTTGTTTGCAGACGTGCTGAATTCTAAGCAATTTGTTCACCTTAGGGCATATTACACTTATGAGGAAATAACTGCTAGTAATGTGTAAAGTACCTTGAATAGACTGACAAAGTCATATTGTGACATTGTGAAGAACTGTTCTACAGGTTGGCCTTTAAAAAAAAAAAACATGCTAAACATATAGAAAAAAAATTAACTTTATAATACTTTTGCATTTGGCATAATAGGAGAGAGAGATCTGAGAGCTGCATAATATATCAGTTATTCTGGTAATAAATGGTAATAAATATATCAGTAATTCTGGTAATAAATTATCACCTATCCACTGTTTATATGATAACTTCTAGATCGGTGGGGAATAGGGATCTGACTGCTAGGAACCTTATTGATCCTTACAATAGGGGCTCATGTCCTCTTTGAATGGAACTGCGGACGAACATGCATGCTGCCATTCAATTCAGAGTATATGGGACTGACGAAGATAGCCAAGCACTGTAAACTGCTATCTTCCTCAGTCCCCTAGACTTTAGATGGAGTCGCAGCGGGGTGTGCTTGACTGCCACTCCATTCAAACAGGGGCTACAGGACCACTGTTCTAGGGATCGTGGGGTTCCAGAGGTCAAGCCTCAACCAATCTAACAATAATCACCTATTCATTGGATAGTTGACAATTAGATACTAAAAAGTAGGGGTTCTGCTATTTTTGGCTGGATGAAAACACCAGTAATCACACCACTGCTAAAAGAAGGGCCTGAAAAGAAGCACTTGGGTCTGCAGCTCAGCCCTGGATCCCATGGCACACAACATGGGTAGACATCCATAGATAGGTGAAGGAAAAGCTGGAGTGAAACATTCTTGTGGTTAATTCACAAAGTTGGCATAAATGAATCAAAAGATGAATAACCTGGGCACAAAAATGTACACAAACTCCACTTTAGTGGGAAGGGCATCCATGGCAACATCTACATTGCTTTCCGCGTGTGTTTATTGCTTTTGTTGACCCAATGAAAGACTTGTCTAGGTTCTGGTTTGTTCTTGTTTCTGGCAGACATGGCCAAAATGTAGCTGTGAATGCAGGATCACCTATACAAAATAAATTGTATCAAAAAGAACTCAGCAACAGTTTACATACGTATTTTCGTGTAAGCTACAGCAGTCCATGGTTGGAGGTCCGTTAGGGTTCTTTTCACACGTGTCAGATTTGAAAGCATAAGATCCAAAGATCCAAAAATACTCTACATTCTATATATGTAAATTGGGTTTCGGCAACCCCGTTCATATACAATGAAAAATTTCCAAAAGAAAAATCTACGGTGGAATTAAATAGAATGCTAGATTAGCCCTGTTGAATATTAACTAAACTAATCCTCATGAGATTGTCAGCCTCGTGGAAATACACTTCTGATTTCATTGGGATATTTGACATGTCTTTAGCCAGCTACAGGCTGCTGTAGTATGAAGCTAGCATATTACATTTGGCAAGGCATGGATGCTTCCTAAAGTATAATGATAGTTTGCTGTAGAAGCAATACCTGGTTCAAAGTGAAGCTACGCTTTTTTACTTCAACATCACACGTGTAGAAACAAAAGGAAAAAAGATGTACAGTTTAAATCTTTACTTTATATTTTTTTTACCTTTAGGATTCACGCCTGGTTTAAAAATTGCATCAAATTGGCAAAAAATTGATTCATTCAGTCTTAAATATGCATAAAATTAAAACATTTTTAATGTACTTGAGATCAAATAACTTTCATGGAGAATATAGAGCTGACAGAATATTTATAACCCTCAGTACTTATAGTAGGGATGTTTTTCTCCATACTCAACTGTGTCAGAGCTTTTCCACCTTCTTAATAAGCATATATGGAGGACATCAATTCACAAGAGCATGGAGAATGGAAAAATCCAAACATACAGTAGATAGATTTTCGTGACTGGGGAAGTGACGATTAAGTGCATTTTGTAATTGTAAGAACCTAAAAAATGTTTTGGTAGTTGTTGGATGTCCCATAAGGTACATACATTGGCTTAGTAATGTACTTAAACCTTCACACACACTTTATTGTCGCCCAAATGTGATGGAAATGATTGTTGTAATTTACTTATTATTTTTTTTTCCCTAGTGAAATAGATGCTGGAATTCATTGCACTTTAGAATCTGTACTCTTGTGCACTGCTGTAATCTGGAGTTCAGATTCCCCTGCACTGAGCGATATACAGTACACTGGATACAAATGCACACACACATGCTATATATATATTAGAGATGAGAAGTTTAGAAAAATTAGTTTCAGCAACCACATGGTCAATTAGCCCACAGACGCCTTTCATTTAATAATGAAGATCGCACTACATAGTCCTTCATTGTTAATGGCTGTGCGGAACCTTTAAACAGGGGCTGTTGCTGGTATGAGGTTTGGCTGGTTAGGTGGAGGGACAATATGCATATTATTGTATTATTGCTGTTCTTATCTCCTGCAGGTTATTTGGCAGTAAACACTGAATATTAATCAGCTCTGGCGTACCCATTTCTTCAACCCCAGCGCTCTCCTGCCTTACAGGTGGGAGCCCTTCTTCTGCCATCTACTTTTCTTCCTTTTCCCATTTAGTAACGATGAGAATATGTCATCAGGACCATCCAGTTCCTCCTCTGTCTGCATCTTGTTGACTTTTCTAGGACATGGAGACTTTGAATGATGATTTGGAAGAAGTAAAGCCAGTAAAAGATGAGGATGGTCATCATTTACTCAGGGTGTAAGCTTAGGGAGAGATTCCCCACCCAATATCAGCTTACCCAGATTTTGGTGGTTCTACCTAAATAGTCGAGTTGTGTAGGTCATTCATGTAAGATCATTATTAAAATTTATATAATTTTTCATAAGGGTTATTTCTATTGCTGGACTAAGTAATTACTCATTGATTGACCCATTATAATTTTGTATCTCTTAATTGCTGGACCCTGGTCATCATTTAGACCTGGCCCCCCTAATGGGGGCAGACTGGATAGTATTGGTTGGCACGCTGGCACCGGAATAATAAAGGCTTCCATGTTATTGATACTGAATTACATTTACGACTGATGTAGGAATAAGTAATGTAGGAATAAATAAATAAAACTGACGCAGAATAAGTCTCCCGGCACTCTCCCTGCATTCTCAATGCATTCTCCCTGCACTCTCAATGCATTCTCCCTGCACTCTCCCTCTCCAATATTCTTCTATTAATTGTTTTCAGCAACACTGTCCCTAGCACATGAGCGCTTGCCACGTCTCTCCCTACGCTCAGCTTACAGGACAATGGTGGAGACCGTGTGAGATGAGGGTTTTATAGGACTGTGACATCACAGGGGATAGCTATCTGCAGATTGGCTGGCTACACAGCATTATCAGTGAACTCGCATTCCCGGGCTTCTTATTTTCACTTTGTAATACGCGCAGCCGCCATTTTAGGAAAAACTGATTCGTAACCACGAAGAGCAAGGAAATTCGAATTTATCGCGAATCAAAGTTTTCCTAAACTTCAGACCAAATTCCACTTTGAATGCTTAACTTCGCTCAACACTCTAATATATAGTTTTACACCCATATTTACTTTTTTTGCTGGCAGAGGACATCTGTGGGGGAGACAGCCCAGACAGAACAGCTCAGTGTCAGTGCCTGCTGCCTCCTCTCCTGTTGGTTCCAACACTGAGCATGTTACAGTCAGAAGAAAGGTGAGGAGAAGGCATGATCTCTAAGTGCTCTGCTTGCACACTCTGTAGAACATCCATGGATGGTCAGAGGGGCCCCCTCTTCTCCAGCTTCCAGCCCTGCTAGAGCAGACAGGATAGCTTCTGTTTATTAGGAGGAAAAGCTGCCGGATCCTCCAGTGGGCAAGTCTGACCTTGGCACCATGGTTGCAAGGACACAGAGGAAGAGGGAGATGGAGCCAGCAGTGAACTCTGTACTGAACTAAGTGGCTTATGCAGGCAGGGCAAGCGGCCCGGGATCTGCCACAGTGAATTAGTTATACAATTTAACAGCAGGGGGCCGGATTAAAGAAGGACCCAGTGGCCCACTTTTTTACCTTATAGAGCAGCCCACCGATTGCCAGTGCGGGCCTGAGCTGGATGTCTATGCCACAAAGGGCCTTCATTCATTCAGAGAAGGATTTTTTTTGCTCTGCCCACAGAGTTAAAATACTTCCCTATGGCATGCTATAAGGACACTCAGGTCTTTATTTTTCACACCGCACAATGTTATTGGATGAATTGTAATTGTAGAGGACTCACATACCACCAACAGTTATGTCTTCTCTGGCCAGGAACATTCTAGAGGGAATCTCAGGATTTGGAGCATCAGAGACAACAGGCGAGATGAGATCCCTTTGTTTAGGGATCATATCTAAATTCTACCATGACAACATTCTAGGATTATATAAGCGTGTGGCAAGGAATATCTTGAACATTTTTTTTTTTCTTTTTCTCTCTCTCTCTTTTTTTAAATAGAACTTTGTTGGGATCTTATAAGCTCCAGAACCATAAAGGTCATGCAAGATAAAGACAGCAGGGTATTTCCTCGTTTATGGCAGAAAGACTTTGCTGCTGTGGAAAGGGTTCATTGCCGCCGGCACCCACCACAATTTAAGACGGACTGGACATCTGGATCTAAATTCTGCACCACTTAGCCCGGGAACTGCAGAAAGGGTTAATAAGAACAGATTAGCACACCTGTGGTTATTTGAAAAGGCTGTAAAGTTTAAAAAAAATCCTTGGGAAATGTTTCTTTATTATAATATAGTATTTGAACAGTACATACGTCATATTGTCATTGTAAATCCAAAATTGTGGTAATCGAAAGATCCTGAATATTATTTTGCTATCAGAAAGAGGTCGAGCAAGCAGAATAACATTTGAGACATCTGTGTCTGCTGCAATCTGGGACCTCAAGTACGTACTTTAATTACGTTCAGCCAGTTTCAGGACAGGGAAGGCATACATGCACATTTTGAGCTTATTTACACTGCTGTATTTGTGGTTTGTGTTCTTTCCATACATATAATTTTCTCTTGACAAAAATGGCTTTTATCCCAGCAGAGGAGGTCCTTCACCAGTAACCAAGGTAGACAAAATGCCACTTGGTCATCACAAATGACTATATAGCTGAGAAACAAAATGGGAAACTTTGCAGAGACTGACATCTGGATTGCACAGCTTTCTTTTAGCTGCAGTGAATGTTTACTTGTTTAAGTCATTTCTTTAATTTTCTTTATTTTAATTCTAATAACTCCTTAAAGGGAATCTGTCAGGTCCTCCAACTTCAATCAATCGCAGTACTTCATGAACAGTACTGCTTGAACTGAACCTGGATCGCAAATTATGTTGATCCCCCCCCCTTCCCCTTCGATTCCCAAGTTTGCGGGCGCAAAGCACTGCTGGAAGACATTGACTGGATGCATGAGCTCATACTCAGGGGTTCCTCTCCATTATGAATGTGAGTTCAGAAGTCCTGTCATCATATTCCAGCAGTACATTGGAAGAATGGCGGAGTAGCATTGTACTTCATATGCAATTCAGCCGTATAACATTTTGAATATTTGTTAGATGAGAAGGATACTACTCACGCTTCAGAAGACCTCTTGGTCCTTTCTTTACTTTATTTTTCACAATTAAAAAGTGTTGCATGGCTCTCAGGCCCACTTGTTCAGAGTTGGCCGAGCTGTAAACCACATCCAAGCGCCCCCTTACTCATGCGTGAAGATCAGGTGTAACCAACAGCCTTAAATATTCTAGGGCATGGGCGTAGTCTGTCTCGAATCTCAATTCATGTCTAAAAACATTCATTTGGTTACAAATTGACATTTCACAAAAATACTTTAAAATGACAGATGTCATTCAACCCTTTTGGTTTTAATGTTTCCATTTTTGTAATCCACCTGGTTTCATGTTGCAGCAATTTATTCTTATTATTTTCTGGAGTAAATCCAGGTTTAATGTATTCTAGTATTACCCATTTTATTTCATTCCATTTATGTTTCCTTTTGTAACAATGTTGCGACATTGTAGTTTCTTGGTATTGTAGGTACTGTTTCAGCAGAACTATATACCACAGTGCAGCACAAAATAAAGCCGCCATTGCCACAGTATTCAACTTTATCGCCATTCTGAGGATGGTGACACAGTTGAGTTCAGGAGGGCCCCTGTGGCATAAGTACCTGATTCTCTAGCATTAATTAATGCTGACAACATTAGATCATTAAGTATCTGGCCTCAGGTGGCCCTGAAGCCATCAAGTCCTTCATTTTCCGTGGATCGGACAAAACTGCCTGACTGAAAGATTATCGTTAGTTGCCACCACACCCCCACCTCTAATCAGAAACCTGCCAGCCTGTACACAATGGAGTCCGGGCTCTCCGCTAACTGCCAGGCTGCATGTGTACTTGTTGGGCCACATTTGTAGATGCTGTCCGAAGCAAATAGCAGGTGGAGGTGATGGCCGACAATTATAGGTGCAGCCCAGCAGTTAATGGTGAACCCGCTGCTGGGGCTGCATTGTGTACAGCCAGCCTTAAAGGGGTATTCTGGCCTGTTAATTATCAGATCAGTGGGGGTCCTACCGTTGGCTCCACTATCGATCATGAGAATGGAGGCCCCTACCCCCTGTAGCTCCCCTGAGATGACCGGAGCAGCCAGTCACACATGCACACAACCTCTAGATTGATTTCTATGAGAGTTCTGGAGATAGCCGGGTACAACACTGCAGGGGGTATGGAGTGCCCGTTCACGTGATTGGTGGGGGTCCCAGCGATAGGACCAACACCAATCTGATAGTTATACCCCTGTGGATAACTTTAACCAACTAAAATACCCCTTTAACATTGTAAATGCTCCAGGGGCGAACAAGCAGCAATAATGAGCAAACCTCAAAAAATATTTATCATTGTTTCATGTGACTGAACGCAAATAACTTGCTTCCTGCTCATGAAAAATATCTGTTTGTCTAATAGGACCCTTACACAGAGAATGCTGTCAATCACTGATGAGCCGTCTTGAGCTCAGAAAAGGCAAAGACACGAACGTGTGTTACCCAATTCCATGCAATTGCGGTCCGCACTGTCCGTGTGCACGCCGTTTGCGGATTCGGACCCATTCAAGTTAATGGGTCCGTGATCCCCTAGAGACGGTCTGCACCAGAAAAAGTAGGACATGTTCTATTTTTTTGCAGTGTAAACTCATTGTAATGCTTCCGTTGGCATCCAATCCATGACTCCGCTCCGTATCTTTCAAATTGCAGACCCATTCCAGTCAATAGGTCTGTACCTGTGATACGGAGTAACCAGGGCCGGTGCCTGTATATTGCAGACCCGCTGTTTGCGGGCCAAAATACGGGCACGGGGCACACACATTCATGTGCATAAGCCCTTAGGCCAAATGCACACGGCCGTGTTTCGCGGCCGTGAGCGGTCCGTGGTAACATGGCCTGGATTCCGGCTGCGAGCAGGAGCGCACGGCGTCACTGGTTGCTATGACGCCGTGCGCTTCATGCCGCCGCTGTACTACAGTAATACACTCGCTCCTGCTCGCAGCCGGAATCCAGGCCGTGTTACCACGGACCGCTCACGGCCGTGTGCATTCGGCTCTAAATGTATCAATTAAGTAGTGCTGAATCTTTTCTCACAAAACTACCGTATATATCAGTCTTTTCAGCTCTTCCTGCTCTATAATATGCTGCCTGCAGATTGCACTGCATTTCATGGTGACAGGTTCTCTTTAAGGCTTCTCACACATATGCGTTTTTGCCGTACGGTTTTGCGATCCGGCAGGGGATCTCAAAACCACAGCAAAATGCATCCGTTTGAATAATACAGCCAGCTGCATCCGTTCAGAACGTACCCGGTTGTATTATACCGAAAATGAACATACCGGATACGACACTAAAACCATTGTAAGTCAATGGGCGCCAGATCCATTTTTTGGGGGGGTCGGATCAGTTTCCTATGCCGCACACAAAAACGCTGCCTGCAGAGGTCTTGTGTCGAGCATGGTAGCACAACAAACCGGAAGAGAATGCATTCTGGTGGACTCATCCCAGTTTGTCCAGTTTTGTCCCCATTGACAATGAATGGGGACAAAACTGAAGCGTTTTCCTCAGGTTTTGAAATCCTCTGCTGAATCTCAGAAGGGAAAACGCAGATGTGAAAGTAGCCTAACCTGCCCGATATGCAGTATGAAGTATACTGTTACACCTAGAGGTCAGCAGTAAAATTCCTTAGCATTCTGTAGCTGATGCAACCTTACAGGACATGACAGCAGCCCTTTTCAAGGCTATGAACTGCTCCATGTGGCGACAGACTGGTTATTGCATGTCTGGGAAAACTATCAGCAGCTGCACATGAGATAACTGATCAGTTTACTGACTGGCCTGATTATACTATTGACTTACTGTTACATACCTCCCAAGTGTCCCTCTTTTGGAGGGACAGTCCCTCTTTTTGACCCAAGTTCCTCTGTCCCTCTTTGATCCTTAAATGTCCCTCTTTTTGACCTTGGGAATTAATGCATAAGTGTGCATGAATACATTTACTAAATTGCTCCTTACTAAACTATTTGCTTGGTTTCCACCTGTATATTAGACCATATATTGACATTCAAAGTGCTATTAAAGTGTTCTCTCTCTCTTTCCATCTCTCTTCACAGTTTTTTGATAAATTTGAGTTGAATTTAGATTTTTTTTCTCCCCTTGCCTACCTAGTAGCTCACAATTCCCTAATAAAGTACTGTATATTACAGAAATGTTTAACAGCCCTGCCTCTATTAAAAATAAACCAGAATGACATTTTAAATCATTGGCATGAGAATGATGCAATAATTATAGATGTGACATAACATGGTTTATGAAGATGGCTGCTACTGCCACCCTGTGGTACCATAGGGAAGTGCCTTTTGCTGATGAAATTGATTTTAGAATTCAGATCTTAGGAATTTATCATTTCAAAAATCACTTTGCAATCGGTTTAACAGTTATGTTCTACCAAGAATTCTCATTCCTCACCCTCAATAAATTTAATGAAGAAAAATTAAAAGTATTTTTCAACTTTTGTGATTTTTTTTCTATGTACAAAGATCTTGGTGAAAAATGACCATTTAAGTCATTTTTTCCTATCGCTTTTTATTTAATTATTTTACTTACAATAAAAAGGTGAGGATAGAAATAAATATATCCATTAGTGTGTATATAATTACAATTTACATTCTTTCCTTACCATAAATTCATTTTTTCTACATCCCTGCCCAACCTGATGCCTTGGTCCCTTATTTTCCAATTTTAATCTAGAAATCACCAAAATTCTTAAATATCATATCTAGTTCAAAGAAATTCATCTACTATAATTTTTTTTCCCTGTATTGTTCAATTTGCTATATGCTAGAATTCCAGCATAATCAAGTTTATCAGAACTTGAGTTAACCCCATAGGGACACAGCCTTATTTCACCTTAAGGACCAGGCCATTTTTTGCAAATCTGACCACTGTCACTTTAAGTGCTGATAACTTTAAAACGCTTTGACTTATCCAGGCCGTTCTGAGATTGTTTTTGTCGTCACATATTGTACTTCATGACACTGGTAAAATGAAGTAAAAATAATTTTTTTTTTTTGCACAAAATAATACCTAATTTACCAAAAATTGGAAAATTTGCAAATTTCTAAGTTTCAGTTTCTCTACTACTGTAATACATAGTAATGCCCCCAAAAATTGTGATGACTTTACATTTCCCATATGTCTACTTCATGTTTGAATTATTTTGGGAATGATATTTTATTTTTTGGGGATGTTACAAGGCTTAGAAGTTTAGAAGCAAATCTTGAAATTTTTCTTAAAATTTACAAAAACCCAATTTTTAGGGACCAGTTCAGGTCTGAAGTCACTTTGAGAGGCTTACATAATAGAAACCACCCCAAAATGACCCATCTAAGAAACTACACCCCTTAAGGTATTCAAAACTGATTTTACATACTTCGTTAACCCTTTAGGTGTTGCACAAGAGTTATTGGCAAATGGGGATGAAATTTGAAAATTTCATTTTTTTGTCTAATTTTCCATTTTAACCCATTTTTTCCACTAACAAAGCAAGGGTTAACAGCCAAACAAGACTGTATCTTTATTGCCCTGACTCTGCCGTTTACAGAAACACCCAATATGTGGCCGTAAACTACTGTACTGCCACACAGCGGGGCGTAGAGAGAAAGGTGCGCCGTTTGGTTTTTGGAGGGCTGATTTTTATGGACTGGTTTATTTAAACCGTGTCCTGTTTCAATCCCCCTGATGCCCCCCTGGAGTAGAAACTCCCTAAAAGTGACCCCATCTAAGAAAGTACACCCCTCAAGGTATTCAAAACTGATTTTACATACGTCGTTAACCTTTTAGGTGTTGCACAAGAGTTATTGGCAAATGGGGATGAAATTTGAAAATTTAATTTTTTTGCCTTATTTTCCATTTTAACCCATTTTTTCCACTAACAAAGCAAGGGTTAACAGCCAAACAAGACTGTATCTTTATTGCCCTGACTGCCGTTTGCAGAAACACCCAATATGTGGCCGTAAACTACTGTACGGCCAAACAGCGGGGCGTAGAGTGAAAGGTGCGCCGTTTGGATTTTGGAGGGCTGATTTTTATGGACCGGTTTATTTACACCGTGTCCTGTTTCAACCCCCCTGACGCACCCCTAGAGTAGAAATTTCCTAAAAATGACCCCATCTAAGAAAGTACACCCCTCAAGGTATTCAAAACTGATTTTACATACGTCGTTAACCCTTTAGGTGTTGCACAAGAGTTATTGGCAAATGGGGATGAAATTTGAGAATTTCATTTTTTTGCCTTATTTTCCATTTTAACCCATTTTTTCCCACTAACAAAGCAAGGGTTAACAGCCAAACAAGACTGTATCTTTATTGCCCTGACTCTGCCGTTTACAGAAACACCCAATATGTGGCCGTAAACTACTGTACGGCCACACAGCGGGGCGTAGAGGGAAGGGTGCGCCGTTTGGTTTTTGGAGGGCTGATTTTTATGGACTGGTTTATTTACACCGTGCCCTGTTTTAACCCCCCTGATGCACCCCTGGAGTAGAAACTCCCTAAAAGTGACCCCATCTAAGAAAGTACACCCCTCAAGGTATTCAAAACTGATTTTACATACATCGTTAACCCTTTAGGTGTTGCACAAGAGTTATTGGCAAATGGGGATGAAATTTGAAAATTTCATTTTTTTGCCTTATTTTCCATTTTAACCCATTTTTTCCACTAACAAAGCAAGGGTTAACAGCCAAACAAGACTGTATCTTTATTGCCCTGACTGCCGTTTACAGAAACACCCAATATGTGGCCGTAAACTACTGTACGGCCAAACAGCGGGGCGTAGAGTGAAAGGTGCGCCGTTTGGATTTTGGAGGGCTGATTTTTATGGACCGGTTTATTTACACCGTGTCCTGTTTCAACCCTCCTGATGCACCCCTAGAGTAGAAATTTCCTAAAAATGACCCCATCTAAGAAAGTACACCCCTCAAGGTATTCAAAACTGATTTTACATACGTCGTTAACCCTTTAGGTGTTGCACAAGAGTTATTGGCAAATGGGGATGAAATTTGAAAATTTCATTTTTTTGCCTTATTTTCCTTTTTAACCCATTTTTTCCACGAACAAAGTAAGGGTTAACAGCCAAACAAGACTGTATCTTTATTGCCCTGACTCTGCCGTTTACAGAAACACCCAATATGTGGCCGTAAACTACTGTACGGCCACACAGCGGGGCGTAGAGGGAAAGGTGCGCCGTTTGGTTTTTGGAGGGCTGATTTTTATGGACTGGTTTATTTACACAGTGTCCTGTTTCAACCCCCCTGATGCACCCCTGGAGTAGAAACTCCCTAAAAGTGACCCCATTTTGGAAACTACGGGATAAGGTGGCATTTGTTGGGGGACTATTTTTACGGTACATATGATTTTTGGTTGCTCTATATTACATTTTTGTGAGGCAAGGTTACCAAAAATTGAAATTCTGAAATTTCATCTCCATTTGCCATTAACTGTTGAGGAACACCTAAAGGGTGAATAAAGTTTGTATAATCAGTTTTGAATACCTTGAGGGGTGTACTTTCTTAGATGGTGTCACTTTTAGGGAGTTTTTACTCTAGGGGGGCATCAGGGGGGCTTCAAAAGGGACATGGTGTCAATAAAAAAAGGCCATCAAAATCTGCCTTCCAGAAACAATGTCGGTCCTTTCCTTTTGCGGCCTCCCTTTTACTGATACAGCAGTAAAATGTGGCATTTCTGTAAACTGCAGTATCAGGGTAATAAATATTAACTTTTGTTTGGTTGTTAACCCTTGTTTTGTTACCGGAAAAAACGGATTGAAATGGAAAAGTGCCAAAAATTGCGTTTTTGGCGCATTTTTTTTTTTTTTAACCGTGTTAATTTTTCCGTGTTGATTTTTCCGCACGGTCCCACAAGCGAACGTGGATCTGGCGGCAAGGGACTGGAACAAGGGGATACTGGTATAAAAGTTATCCACGTACAGGTGGTAACCCTTATCCAGCAGTGGGTACATAAGGTCCCACACAAGTTTCCCGGTAACACCCAGAGTGGGGGGACATTCTGGGGGTTGAATCCGGGAATCTCGCCACTCGTATATATGAAATTTGTAAGTGTACCCTGAGGTACTCTCACAAATTTTGTATAGCTTCACGTCATACCTCGCCCACTTGGAGGGCACATACTGGCGGAAAATGAGTCTCCCCTTGAACGCAATGAGAGACTCATCAACCGCGACCTCCCGGTTGATGAGTCTCTCATTGCGTTCAAGGGGAGACTCATTTTCCGCCAGTATGTGCCCTCCAAGCGGGCGAGGTATGGCGTGAAGCTATACAAAATTTGTGAGAGTACCTCAGGGTACACTTCCAAATTTACACGTACCTTCCAGGTACATAGGCCTCCATGAATTTGGCCCCAAAGTGATCGATGACCGGCCGTATCTTATACAGACGGTCATGGGCAGGATCACCTCGGGGGGACAAGCTGCATTATCGGAATAATGCAGACATTTCCGGATGGCCTCAAACCGGGAGGGTGTCATGGCCGTACTGTAAAGTGGGGTCTGGTATAGGACGTCCCCACTCCAGTACAGCCTGACACTGGGTTTCTTGACCAGGCCCATATGCAGCACGAGGCCCCAAAATGTCCTAATTTCGGCTGCACTGACCGGCGTGCAGCCACCGGGCCTGGCCAAAAAGGAGCCCGGGTGTTGAGCGACGAACTGTTGGGCATACAGATTCGTCTGCTCCACCATCAGATTTACCAGTGGGTCACTGAAAAAATGACAAAAAATGTCATATTCAGTGTAGCCCACTGTGGAAATCTGGATTCCTGATTGGCCTACAAAATCAGGAATCACGGGCTCGTATCGCTCTGGGCTACACCAGACAAGTTCACCGGCAGGGTGCTCCGGTGGATTTAACTGGTGGGCCGGGAAACCAGTACGAGCCCCAGAGCTGCTCGTACTAGTGTGTGCCACAGGGTCCCTAACATGGCGGTCCCCTTGCTCCGCCTGGCGGCGTCTCTGCCGCCTTGGGGGCTCATCATCATCGCTGGATGATGAGGAGGACGCGGATGATAACAGGAATGTGGGGTCATCCTCGTCTTTACTGGGACTCTCGGAGTCAGAGGCAAGCTGGGCGTATGCCTCCTCAGCCGAGAACGTCCGGCGGGCCATAGGGGAGTGTGTGTCTGCGTGTATATGTGCGTGTGTGGAAATCTTTATTTTGTGTGCGTGTGTGTGGGGGCACGGGTGTTCGCGGACTTAACCCTAAAACTAACAGAAAAAATAAATAAATAACTAACTAAAAAAAGGCCAAAAAATGTGAAAAAAAAAATCGAAACCGCTGATCAACCGTCCGAAGTTGATCAGCGGTGGGGTGTGCGATGCGCTAACAGTGGCCGGACGCTAAGAGTGCCGGCCACAGTCAGCGTACACAAAAAAAATAAAAAATCCTGCACCACAAAAAAGTGGGGGGGGCAAGCGGCAGCACCCCTGGGGGGGTCTAGGGTCACACAGCTGTGCTGTGGACCCCAGACACCCTAACTTAGGGTGATGCAATAAAACTTCACAAACTAACTTTCCCTTTTTTTTCCTTGCCTAACCCAAACTTTCCCTATGCTGTCCCTATGTACCTGATGGGGGTTGCTGGGGGCACAGATCGGGTCCTGGGGGCACAGATCGGGGTGCTGGCAGTGATGGCGGACACACACGTGCAGGCAGCTCCTCTCTCCTCGGCTCCGGAACACAAAAGGAGGAGGAGAGGAGCGCCTGCCTTTTTTGAATCTGCCGCCGGACCGCCCACAGACCAATCAGAGGCGATCCTGAGTGGTGATGTCACCATCACCACTCAGGATCGCTGGATGGTGATTGGTGGGGTGAAATCACACCACCATCACCATCCTGTTCCGGGTTATCGGGTCTTCAGAGACCCGAATAACCCGGAAACGCAGAAAACCGCAGGTCTGAATTGACCTGCGGTTTTCTGTGATCGCCGACATGGGGGGGGGGGGGGGTTACAGGACCCCCCCCCCCGGCGCATTTAGCCTAGGTGCCTGCTCAATGTTTTGAGCAGGCACTGGGTTCCGATCACCGCCCGCCCGGCGGCAGTGATCGGAACCATACATGACGTACCGGTACGTCATGTGTCCTTAAGTACCAGGACATCATGACGTACCGGTACGTCATGTGTCCTTAAGAGGTTAAAGGGGTTATGAAATGTCTCCAACTGCCTACCCATGTGCCGGGCCCTTCACGGATAATATACTTACCCCGCTCCCTGTCCCACTCCTGGTCCCCGCACCGCCCCTGCTGCTTCTCCCTGTACACGAGAAGATCCGGTGTCGGGAGGAAGCAGCCAATGGCAAACGGAAACGGGGACGAGCCTCCCTAACATCGCGGGTTTTATGAGATTTTTTATGAGATTTTTAAACTGATGACCTATCCTCTGCCTTTTTATATCCTTTTATCATTTTTCATGTATAATCTATGATGTGTCTATCCAAAAACATTTAGCTCTGTGTTGGATATATTAAGTGCTGAAATGTTTATTGTAACCACGGCCACCGTTACTGGATTGCCCTGGAAACGAGCAGTGTATAAATGAGACAACCCCTTATATTGTTAATATTTAAAAGGAGTCTGTCACCACTTCTGTATGTTTTAAACTGTTCCCGGTGCACTGTAGCTCTCATACTCCCAATCACATACATACCTTTATGTGCTGTACTTGATGTTTATTGTCTCCCCAAAAACAACTTTTGATCCCTATGCAAATTAGTATGAAAAAGTGGCGATTTACATCAGCACGTGAGTAGGTGTAGATCTCTGCTGTAATTATTGCCAACTCTGGCCCCTCGCCACACACTACTTTGAAAATTGGCAGGTGGTGAGAAAACCCCCTCCCCAAAAAGGTTGCAAAATTTTGCACAACAAGATCGTGGGCATAGTTTGGGACTTTTTGACGCCACTATTCTGGCATAAAGAGGATGATAAAACCCCCCTTTTATTTTAAAGGGGTTTAATATATATATTTAATTTTAAAGGGGTTTAATATTAATGACCTATCCCCAGGATAAGCCTCAATATCAGATTGACGAGGGTCCAACAACTGGCACCCCCACTGATCAGCTGGTTGAAGAGAAGGCTGCGCTCTGTCCTTCCCTTTATTGTTTACCTGCTCACAGTCAACGTCACAGCGGTGAGCAGGTGTAATTAAAACATTCAAATAGAAAAGAAAGTTGTAGCAGCACTAACATGCTCCTTCAGCCAATTAAGTGGTGGTGCCGGTGGTGTTGGGTACCAGTCTGTAGTACCCAAAGACCGAATGAGGTCGAAACGTCGCACATTTTGGTGAATAAATCAGAATTGCTTGAAGACCAGGGAGTGCTGTGGTCTTTTCTACATTTGTGCTGGTGTATTTAAAAGCCATCCCATTCACTTCTATGAAACTGCTCATTCCTATACACTTGGACGCGGCCTTCTCTTCAACCAGCTGATCGACGGGAGCGCCAGGAGTCGACCCCGCCGATCTGATATTGATAGATCATCAATATTAACATTCTGGAAAACCCCTTTAAAAAGGATTTTTAATGTGTAAAAGTAGTAAAACATATAAAATCCTTATATTTATTTAGTATCGCTGTAATCGTACTGACCCAGAAAGTAATGTTATCATATTATTTATGGAGAAAAATGACCACCACAAAATTTGTAACATAGAACCTCACTGGGTACTCCCGGGTGCTGTAGTCCACCCATTCCAGTTATTACTTTAGTTGCCCTCCTCTGAACCCTCTCCAGCTCTGCTATGTCTGTCTTGTTCACAGGAGCCCAGAACTGTACACAGTACTCCATGTGTGGTCTGACTAGTGATTTGTAAAGTGGCAGGACTATGTTCTCATCATGGGCATCTATGCCCCTTTTGATGCACCCATGATCTGATAAAATTCCCAAGTCCTTTTCCATGTCAGTGTTACACACTGTTTTACCATTTAGTATGTACTGGTGACTTGCATTATTCCTTCCCATGTGCATAACCTTACATTTGTCAGTGTTAAACCTCATCTACCACTTCTCTGTCCAAGCCTCCAATCTATCCAGATCCATTTGTAGCAGTATACTGCCCTCTTCCGTGTAAATTACTTTACACAGTTTAGTGTCATCTGCAAAAATTTATATTTTACTGTGCAAGCCTTCTACAAGATCATTAATAAATATATTGAAGAGAATAGGGCCCAATACTGACCCCTGAGGTATTCCACTAGTGACAGTGACCCAATCTGAGTGTGTACCTTTAATAACCACCCTCTGTTTTCTATCACTGAGCCAGTTACTTAGGCCTCATGCACACGACAGTATTTTTTCACGGTCCGCTTAAACGGGGTCCGTAGGTCCGTGATCCGTGACCGTTTTTTCGTCCGTGGGTCTTCCTTGATTTTTGGAGGATCCACGGACATGGTGTCTGCCTGGCCATGCGGAGCCAAACGGATCCGTCCTGAATTACAATGCAAGTCAATGGGGACGGATCCATTTGACGTTGACACAATATTGGTGCAATTGCAAACGGATCCGTCCCCCATTGACTTTTAATGTAAAGTCAGGAGTCCCTTTATACCATCGGATCGGAGTTTTCTCCAATCCGATGGTATATTTTAACTTGAAGCGTCCCCATCACCATGGGAACGCCTCTATGTTAGAATATACTGTCGGATATGAGCTACATCGTGAAACTCAGATCCGACAGTATATTCTAACACAGAGGCGTTCCCATGGTGATGGGGACGCTTCAGGTTAGAATATACAAAAAAACTGTGTACATGACTGCCCCCTGCTGCCTGGCAGGTGCTGCCAGGCAGCAGGGGCAGCCCCCCCCCCTGTTTTTAACTCATTGGTGGCCAGTGCGGCCGGCCCCCCCTCCCTTGTAGTTAACTCATTGGTGGCCAGTGGGCCCCCCTCCCTCCCCTGTAGTTAACTCGTTGGTGGCCAGTGGGCCCCCCCCTCCCTCCCCTGTAGTTAACTCGTTGGTGGCCAGTGGGCCCCCCCTCCCTCCCCTGTAGTTAACTCGTTGGTGGCCAGTGGGCCCCCCCCCTCCCTCCCCTGTAGTTAACTCGTTGGTGGCCAGTGGGCCCTCTCCCCTCCCTCCCCCTCCTAATTAAAATCTCCCCCCCTATCATTGGTGGCAGTGGAGAGTACCGATCGGAGTCCCAGTTTAATAGCTGGGGCTCCGGTCGGTAACCATGGCAACCGGGACGCTACTGCAGTCCCGGTTGCCATGGTTACTTAGCAATTTGTAGAAGCATCATACTTACCTGCGAGCTGCGATGTCTGTGTCCGGCCGGGAGCTCCTCCTACTGGTAAGTGACAGATCATTAGGCAATGCACCGCACAGACCTGTCACTTACCAGTAGGTGGAGCTCCCGGCCGGACACAGAAATCGCAGCTCGCAGGTAAGTATGATGCTTCTACAAATTGCTAAGTAACCATGGCAACCGGGACTGCAGTAGCGTCCCGGTTGCCATGGTTACCGATCGGCGCCCCAGCGATTAAACTGGGACTCCGATCGGTACTCTCCACTGCCACCAATGATAGGGGGGGAGATTTTAATTAGGAGGGGGAGGTAGGGGGGGGCACTTTCTACCAATGAGTTAACTACAGGGGAGGGAGGGGGGGCCCACTGGCCACCAACGAGTTAACTACAGGGGAGGGGGGGGGGCTGGCTACCAACGAGTTAACTACAGGGGAGGGAGGGGGGGCCCACTGGCTACCAACGAGTTAACTACAGGGGAGGGAGGGGGGGCCCACTGGCTACCAATGAGTTAACTACAGGGGAGGGAGGGGGGGGGCCGGCCGCACTGGCCACCAATGTGTTAACTACAGGGGGGAGGGTGGGTCTGCCCCCTGCTGCCTGGCAGCACCTGCCAGGCAGCAGGGGGCAGTCATGTACACAGTTATTTTAGTATATTCTAACCTGAAGCGTCCCCATCACTATGGGAACGCCTCTGTGTTAGAATATACTGTCGGATCTGAGTTTTCACGAAGTGAAAACTCAGCTCTGAAAAAGCTTTTATGCAGACGGATCTTCGGATCAGTCTGTATGAAAGTAACCTACGGCCACGGATCACGGACACGGATGCCAATCTTGTGTGCATCCGTGTTCTTTCACGGACCCATTGACTTGAATGGGTCCGTGAACCGTTGTCCGTCAAAAAAATAGGACAGGTCATATTTTTTTGACGGACAGGATTCACGGATCACGGTCTCGGCTGCAAAACGGTGCATTTTCCGATTTTTCCACGGACCCATTGAAATTCAATGGGTCCGCGAAAAAAAAAACTGAAAATGGCACAACGGCCACGGATGCACACAACGGTCGTGTGCATGAGGCCTAACCCACATACAGACATTTTTCCCCAGTCCAAGCATTCTCATTTTATATACTAACCTTTTATGTGGTACAGTATCAAATACTTTGGAGAAGTCAAGATATATGACATCTATTGACATACCCTGGTCAAGTCTAGAACTTTCCTCCTCATAGAAACTGATTAAATTAGTTTGACAGGATTAATCTGTCATAAAACCGTGCTGATACTGCATTATGCGCTTATTTTTATTGAGATACTCCAGAATAGCATCTCTTAGAAAACTTTTAGTTTACCCACAACATATGTTAGACTTACTGGGCTTTAGTTTCCAGGCTCTGTTTTGGACCCTTTTTGAATATTGGCACTACATTTGCTAAGCGCCAATCCTGTGGAACGCTCCCTGTAAATATAGAGTCCTTAAAGGGAGTCTTTCACCTAATCTGAGCGTTTTAGACCGCTCAGATCAGGTTATAGACTCTTTAACCCTCATTACGATCATACCTGTCTCTTATGTGTCCCTCGCCCAGATAATGAAAATAACACTTTTTAAACTTATGCAAATTACCTTCTGAAGGTGCCCAGGGGCGGCGTTACTGGGCGATGTGCCCAGAAAAACACACCTCCAGCCGGCGGACGTCACGAGCGGCACCAGAGAACGGCGGGCTGGGAACTGGCCCGCAGCTGCGCACTGCTCTGCCCATTATGGGCAGATGAACAGCTTTTCATATTGCGCATGCGCCGGCCAACTAAAGACAGCCGGCCGGCGCATGCGCAATATGAAAGAATGTTCCTCTGCCCATAATGGGCAGAGCAGTGCGCAGGTGCGGGCCAGTTCCCAGCCCGCCGTCCTCTGGTGCCGCTCGTGACATCCGCCGGCTGGAGGTGTGTTTTTCTGGGCACATCGCCCAGTAACGCCGCCCCTGGGCACCTTCAGAAGGTAATTTGCATAAGTTTAAAAAGTGTTATTTTCATTATCTGGGCGAGGGACACATAAGAGACAGGTATGATCGTAATGAGGGTTAAAGAGTCTATAACCTGATCTGAGCGGTCTAAAACGCTCAGATTAGGTGAAAGACTCCCTTTAAATATCAGAAATAAGGGTCCGTCTATGACATTACTTAACCCCTTCAGGACACAGCCTTATTTCACCTTAAGGACCAGGCAATTTTTTGCAAATCTGACCAGTGTCACTTTAAGTGGTGATAACTTTAAAACGCTTTTACGTATCCAGGCCATTCTGAGATAGTTTTTTCGTCACATATTGTACTTCATGACACTGGTAAAATGGAGTAAATAAAAATAATCATTTTTATTTATAAAAAATACCAAATTTGCCAAACATTTTGAAAAATGTGCAAATTTCCAAGTTTCAGTTTCTCTACTTCTATAATACATAGTAATAGCTACAAAAATAGTTATTACTTTCCCCATATGTGTACTTCATGTTAGGATCATTTTGGGAATTCAATTTTATTTTTGCGGGATGTTACAAGGCTTAGAAGTTTAGAAGTAAATCTTGAAATTTCTCAGAAATTTTCAAAAACCAGCTTTTTAAGGACCAGTTCAGGTCTGAAGTCACTTTGTGAGGCTTACATAATAGAAATGCAATGAGCAGGACACTGGTACAATGCAGTGGGTCAGGATAGATACAGTCATGTGAAAAAATTAGGACACCCTTTGAAAGCATGTGGTTTTTTGTAACATTTTTAATAAAAGGTTATTTCATCTCCGTTTCAACAATACAGAGAGATTAAAGTAATCCAACTAAACAAAGAAAACTGAAGAAAAGTCTTTTCAAGATCTTCTGTAAATGTCATTCTACAAAAATGCCTATTCTAACTGAGGAAAAAGATAGGACACCCTCACATGTATTCCCTCTTAAATTGGCTCAGATCTCACACAGGTATATCACACCAGGTGCACATAATTAGTAGATCGTTACTCTGCATGTTGAATGAGGCTTGCCCTATTTAAACCTCAGACATTTAGTTTGGTGTGCTCCTGACTGTTGAAGTGAGAGTGAGCACCATGGTGAGAGCAAAAGAGCTGTCAGAGGACTTCAGAAAAAAGATTGTAGCAGCCTATGAGTCTGGGAAGGGATTTAAAAAGATCTCAAAAGATTTTGAAATCAGCTATTCCACTGTCCGGAAGATAGTCTACAAGTGGAGGGCTTTCAAAACAACTGCCAACATGCCCAGGACTGGTCGCCCCAGCAAGTTCACCCCAAGAGCAGACCGCAAGATGCTAAAAGAGGTCTCCAAAAACCCTAAAGTGTCATCTCGAGAACTACAGCAGGCTCTGGCTACTGTTGATGTAGAAGTACATGCCTCTACAATCAGAAAGAGACTGTACAAGTTTAACTTGCATGGGAGGTGTGCAAGGAGGAAACCTTTGCTTTCCAAGAGAAACATCGAGGCCAGACTGACATTTGCCAGAGATAAAGTTGACAAAGACCAGGACTTCTGGAATAATGTTCTTTGGACAGATGAGTCCAAAATTGAATTATTTGGACACAACAGCAGAGGACATGTTTGGCATAAACCAAACACAGCATTCCAAGAAAAGAACCTCATACCAACTGTGAAGCATGGAGGTGGAAGTGTCATGGTTTGGGGCTGCTTTGCTGCAGCAGGACCTGGTCAGCTCACCATCATAGAATCCACGATGAATTCTACTGTGTATCAGAAGGTGCTTGAAGAACATGTGAGACCATCAGTTAGAAAATTAAAGCTGAAGCGGAACTGGACCATGCAACATGACAATGACCCAAAACATACTAGTAAATCAACCAAAGATTGGCTGAAAAAGAAGAAATGGAGAGTCCTGGAATGGCCAAGTCAAAGTCCAGATTTGAATCCCATTGAGATGCTGTGGGGTGACTTGAAAAGGGCTGTACGTGCAAGAAACCCCTCAAACATCTCACAGCTGAAAAAGTTCTGCATTGAGGAGTGGGGTAAAATTTCCTCAGACCGATGTCGAAGACTGGTAGATGGCTACAAGAACCGTCTCACTGCAGTTATTTCAGCCAAAGGAGGTAACACTCGCTATTAGGGGCAAGGGTGTCCTATCTTTTTCCTCAGTTAGAATAGGCATTTTTGTAGAATGACATTTACAGAAGATCTTGAAAAGACTTTTCTTCAGTTTTCTTTGTTTAGTCGGATTACTTTAATCTCTCTGTATTGTTGAAACGGAGATGAAATAACCTTTTATTAAAAATGTTACAAAAAACCACATGCTTTCAAAGGGTGTCCTAATTTTTTCACATGACTGTATGTGTATAAGTTTATAGTTTGTTCGTGACGCCAATTGCAGCTTGCGCAGGTACTGTAGCAGGGTCCTTTAAGATGTTATAGCTCACGTGCCAGGTGAGGAATGCCCGAGGGGGATAATGTCTCTGTGTAATGTCAACGGTGTCTTGGTACGGCTGGACTCCTGGATCCTGGCTCACTTGCAATAAAATGAGTGTTGTTAATAGGAGTAATTGAGGACTGAAAAAGATCCAGACTTGAAGTATAATGCAACTTGTCTTTACTGGATGGCAACAGAAATCCATACATGTTACAGTAATAGTCTTTAGGTCCCAGCAGGTATAGGCAATGTATGGCAGGGATCAATATCTCTTCTGCTTCTATACTATGTGCCGGGAGAATATGGCAGGTATTTATCTTCTGCTCTGTCTGTCTTCTGCTTGGTATGGGCCTGACTAGCTGAGGGGGAATTTGGCTTCTCCTGGACTCTGGATAAGTACTCACAGCTTGGCTCACAGGGGATGGTTCTTCCTGGAGATCTGTAGTTCTGGAGGTGGTGCTTGGTTGTCCACAGTTGAGGCTGAAGGGCTCAGACTGGGAGGATGGATCCTTGGCCTCAGCCGAGGCTGGATCCAAGGTTAGAACCCCTGTAACTGGGAGCTCCTACTAACACAGCCTACCCCTAGCAGGGGTAGCTGGTACACTAACTTAACTTCCTTCTCTTCCCTATGAGACAGGACATGGGAACATCCCACTTCTGCTCACACAGGGGGGACTAGACTAGAATGACCTATTCCAGTCCAGCAATACTAAACTGGCTGAGGTCTGCTGAATACATTGCTGCCACCTGCCGGTGCACATGGAAATTACAGCATAATATATCAAACAGGCCTGGAAAATACATAGACTACGAGCAGAATTATTAGGCAAATGAGTATTTTGACCACATCATCCTCTTTATGCATGTTGTCTTACTCCAAGCTGTATAGGCTCGAAAGCCTACTACCAATTAAGCATATTAGGTGATGTGCATCTCTGTAATGAGAAGGGGTGTGGACTAATGACATCAACACCCTATATCAGGTGTGCATAATTATTAGGCAACTTCCTTTCCTTTGGCAAAATGGGTCAAAAGAAGGACTTGACAGGCTCAGAAAAGTCAAAAATAGTGAGATATCTTGCAGAGGGATGCAGCACTCTTAAAATTGCAAAGCTTCTGAAGCGTGATCATCGAACAATCAAGCGTTTCATTCAAAATAGTCAACAGGGTCGCAAGAAGCGTGTGGAAAAACCAAGGCGCAAAATAACTGCCCATGAACTGAGAAAAGTCAAGCGTGCAGCTACCAAGATGCCACTTGCCACCAGTTTGGCCATATTTCAGAGCTGCAACATCACTGAAGTGCCCAAAAGCACAAGGTGTGCAATACTCAGAGACATGGCCAAGGTAAGAAAGGCTGAAAGACGACCACCACTGAACAAGACACACAAGCTGAAACGTCAAGACTGGGCCAAGAAATATCTCAAGACTGATTTTTCTAAGGTTTTATGGACTGATGAAATGAGAGTGAGTCTTGATGGGCCAGATGGCTGGATTGGTAAAGGGCAGAGAGCTCCAGTCCGACTCAGACGCCAGCAAGGTGGAGGTGGAGTACTGGTTTGGGCTGGTATCATCAAAGATGAGCTTGTGGGGCCTTTTTGGGTTGAGGATGGAGTCAAGCTCAACTCCCAGTCCTACTGCCAGTTTCTGGAAGACACCTTCTTCAAGCAGTGGTACAGGAAGAAGTCTGCAAGGTAAGAAAAACATGATTTTCATGCAGGACAATACTCCATCACACGCGTCCAAGTACTCCACAACGTGGCTGGCAAGAAAGGGTATAAAAGAAGAAAAACTAATGACATGGCCTCCTTGTTCACCTGATCTGAACCCCATTGAGAACCTGTGGTCCATCATCAAATGTGAGATTTACAAGGAGGGAAAACAGTACACCTCTCTGAACAGTGTCTGGGAGGCTGTGGTTGCTGCTGCACGCAATGTTGATGGTGAACAGATCAAAACACTGACAGAATCCATGGATGGCAGGCTTTTGAGTGTCCTTGCAAAAAAAGGTGGCTATATTGGTCATTGATTTGTTTTTGTTTTGTTTTTGAATGTCAGAAATGTATATTTGTGAATGTTGAGATGTTATATTGGTTTCACTGGTAAAAATAAATAATTGAAATGGGTATATATTTGTTTTTTGTTAAGTTGCCTAATAATTATGTACAGTAATAGTCACCTGCACACACAGATATCCCCTAAAATAGCTAAAACTAAAAACAAACTAAAAACTACTTCCAAAAATATTCAGCTTTGATATTAATGAGTTTTTGGGTTCATTGAGAACATGGTTGTTGTTCAATAATAAAATTAATCCTCAAAAATACAACTTGCCTAATAATTCTGCACTCCCTGTATACAGGGCAATGCAATAGATTACACAAGATGACAATAAATATACACCTGACATGTTGTAGCAGGGAAATAGAGTTTTAGTAACATACTTCACGATGTTACATCCCCCCTTACTTTAAGTTAAGCCGTCCTCGGCTTATACTAGGAGGGTGAAGGAATCAGCTCTGGGTTACCCAATAAATGCAAAGTGCTGCATGAATTACATATAAAGACATACAAACCGGATTCCAAAAAAGTTGGGACACTATACAAATCGTGAATAAAAACTGAATGCAATGATGTGGAGGTGCCAACTTCTAATATTTTATTCAGAATAGAACATAAATCACGGAACAAAAGTTTAAACTGAGAAAATGTACCATTTTAAGGGAAAAATATGTTGAATCAGAATTTCATGGTGTCAACAAATCCCCAAAAAGTTGGGACAAGGCCATTTTCACCACTGTGTGGCATCTCCCCTTCTTCTTACAACACTCAACAGACATCTGGGGACCGAGGAGACCAGTATCTCAAGTTTAGAAATAGGAATGCTCTCCCATTCTTGTCTAATACAGGCCTCTAACTGTTCAATCGTCTTGGGCCTTCTTTGTTGCACCTTCCTCTTTATGATGCGCCAAATGTTCTCTATAGGTGAAAGATCTGGACTGCAGACTGGCCATTTCAGTACCCGAATCCTTCTCCTAGGCAGCCATGATGTTGTGATTGATGCAGAATGTGGTCTGGCATTATCTTGTTGAAAAATGCAGGGTCTTCACTGAAAGAGATGACGTCTGGATGGGAGCATATGTTGTTCTAGAACCTGAATATACTTTTCTGCATTGATGGTGCCTTTCCAGACATGCAAGCTGCCCATGCCACACGCACTCATGCAACCCCATACCATCAGAGATGCAGGCTTCTGAACTGAGCGTTGATAACAACTTGGGTTGTCCTTGTCCTCTTTGGTCCAGATGACACGGTGTCCCAGATTTCCAAAAATAACTTCGAATCGTGACTCGTCTGACCACAGAACAGTAAAACGCCTGAGCTTGTGGACAGGGCCGTCTTTGCCGCAGGGCAAAAGGGGCAGCTGCCCCGGGCCCAGTTGCTCCTGGGGGCCCAAGGGAGCTCCGTTTCCCAAGTCCCCACTCGCGACTCTGACTCTATGCAGCAGCGCACCAGTCTACTCTTCTTCACTAGAACAACTTGAACTTACAGCGAAGCACTTCGGCCCCCGTCACTCACGTGGTAAAAGGGGGTGTGTCGTGTGTGTGACTCACCACAGCCTGGTGAGGCGCCACGGCGGAGCAGCCAGCAGCAGGGACTAAGTCCCCGCCTCCGGTCTGGAGCTAAAGGGATTGGGTGGCGGTGGTGGTGAGTCACAGCCTCACGTGACCACTGACCAGACAAGAACCAGACCAGTCTCACGTCACCTGCTGACCTGTGCTACCTAATAGTACCTTAAGTTACAGTCAACCAGCCAGAGTCGACCTGCCACTGCCGCGCCAGGCCCAGGAGGGGAGGACAGGACTGAGGAGGAGGTAAGCAAAAAGCAGTGGCACGCTGCGCATAGGCATATATATATATTGACTTTATTTTATATTAGAAGAAACCGGTCAGGTCACCTAATCCAGTCAGGTCACCAGATCCGACCATTCATAAATTAGTGGGGGATTCTTATAGAGAGCCCCAGGAGACATAAGGGGTTGGGTTCTTCTCTCTGTCTGACTCTGCTGCTGAACTGTGGCCTGGGGCCATCACTTGCCACATTTACTATTCTTTGCTCAGGGGGGGGCTGGGGGGCCCTCATGGTGTGGTGTGGACTGGACTGGTCATTTTCACTAAGGAATAGTTTAACCAATTATGTGCAAAAGAGAAAATAAGAAGTCAGCTCCAATCAGATATCTGCACATAGACCAAGACTCTGGGTCTATGCAGATATCTGATTGGAGCTGACTTAGTGACCTCTTTTTTTCTCTTTTGCACATAAACGGATAAACTATATTCCTTAGAAAAAATGACAAGTCCACACCATGAGGGCCCCCCTGAGTAAAGATTAGTAAATGTGGCCGGCCGGCCCCAGGCCACAGTTCAGCAGACAGAGAGAACCCAACCCCTTTGTCTCCCGTCTCTATAATAATCCACCAGTAATTTAAATAACCCCATTAGTCCACACACCTCGTAGAGTAGTAAACTTTAATAACGTAAACAAGAACTGGTTCCCAAATAAGGCTCCTTTCACATCACCGTTTCTCCTTTCCGTTCTCCGGCTCCGTTGAGGAGCAGGAGAATGGAAAGGACGGATTCTGCAGATAACTGAGACCTAACTGAGCGTAACGGAGCCTAAAGACCCCATTGACTATAATGGGATCCGTTCAGTGTCCGCTCAGAACATGATTTTTGAGCAGAGACGAAAGTTGTGCATGCAGGACTTTCGTCTCCGCTCAAAAATCATGTTCTGAGCAGACACCTAACAGACCCCATTATAGTCTATGGTGTCTTTAGGCTCCGTTACGCTCAGTTAGGTCTAAGTTATCTGCAGAATCCGTCCTTTCCATTCTCCTGCTCCTCAACGGAGCCGGAGAACGGAAAGGAGAAACGGTGATGTGCAAGGAGCCTTATTTGGGAACCAGTTCTTGTTTACGTTATTAAAGTTTACTACTCTACGAGGTGTGTGGATTATTATTTTTTTGTGTGTGTGTTGTGGTGGAGGGCGTGATTGCATGCTAGGGTGTGTGAAGGCGGGATCCAGGGGGCCCAAGGAAATCCTTGCCCAGGGTCCAATCAATATTACAGATGGCCCTGCTTGTGGATCTTGCTTAGAAATGGCTTCTTCTTTGCACTGTAGAGTTTCAGCTGGCAACGGCGGATGGCACGGTGGATTGAGTTCACTGACTATGGTTTCTGGAAGTATTCCTGAGCCCATTCTGTGATTTCCTTTACAGTAGCATTCCTGTTTGTGGTGCAGTGTCGTTTAAGGGCCCGGAGATCACGGGCATCCAGTATGGTTTTACGGCCTTGACCCTTACACACAGAGATTGTTCCAGATTCTCTGAATCTTCGGATGATGTTATGCACAGTTGATGATGATAGATGCAAAGTCTTTGCAATTTTTCGCTGGGTAACACCTTTCTGATATTGCTCCACTATCTTTCTGCGCAACATTGTGGGAATTGGTGATCCTCTACCCATCTTGGCTTCTGAGAGACACTGCCACTCTGAGAAGCTCTTTTTATACCCAATCATGTTACCAATTGACCTAATTAGTGTTAATTGGTCTTCCAGCTCTTCGTTATGCTCAAATTTACTTTTTCCAGCCTCTTATTGCTACTTGTCCCAACTTTTTTGGGATTTGTTGACACCGTGAAAATTTGAATCAACGTATTTTTCCTTTAAAATAATACATTTACTCGGATTAAACGTTTGATCTGTCATCTACGTTCTATTACAAATAAAATATTGACATTTGCCATCTCCACATCATTGCATTCAGTTTTTATTCACAATTTGTTTTTGGGAATCCGGTTTGTACTTAGACAAAACATTTAACGGCTTTCCCCAGGTTCCTGCCCGCTAGAGTAAGGTGTCCAACGCACAATTTCCTTCTCTTGGTATAACCAGGTAACCTAAATACTGCACAAAGCAAAACATTTATTGACTAACTTTGTATGTCATGAGCTCTGTAGACACCAAAGAAAGCATGGGGGTGTCTTTACTCCATAATCCCGCCATTGTGTAATGAAATGCCCGCAAATAGAAGGGTAGCTTTATCCTGTATTCCCTTCCCTTCACCATAGCCTGAAGAAATTTGGCTTGTAGCACGATCACTATGATGACTAAGGGTAAGCTAAAGTAAGGCTCTAAGGCTTGAGGTACCATACCTTAGGCAAAAGGCTCAGAAGGGGAGGTATTTATCGTCTCCGTATCTTCTGGCAATGTCATAGAAGGAGGGCCTTTAACCCCTTAAGGACACAGCCTTTTTACACCTTAAGGACCAGGCCATTTTTTGCAAATCTGACCAGAGTCACTTTAAGTGCTGATAACTTTAAAACGCTTTGACTTATCCAGGCCATTCTGAGATTGTTTTTTCGTCACATATTGTACTTCATGACACTGGTAAAATGAAGTCAAAAAAATAATTTTTTTTGCACCAAAAAATACCTAATTTAACAAAAATTTGGAAAAATTTGCAAATTTCAAAGTTCCAGTTTCTCTACTTCTGTAATACATAGTGTACAGGACACCGGGGGTGGGTCCTGGACGGGTGCTATACGGCACCACTGTTTGGACTATGGTCCATTTAAATAGAGGTAGAAGGTTCAGGGGGTCACCCAAAAGTGGGTGAAAAGTTCCAGGCAGGCGCTAATTCAGAGAGGCCTGGCTCGCAGTCTTCTCTATCTTAGTAAAGGAGTTTGGGGCCTGGAATTTTGGAGGCTCCAAAGTGTTATTTGGGTGGGATGAAGCCTCCACTCCTAAACCCTGGAAGCCAGCGCACAAGGGGTTAAGATCTCACAGACAACCACCCATTAAAGCAGGAAGTGATGCTGGAGAGGGGGTTGGGAGAGTGCACCTGTGAGGATAAGATGGAAGTCTGCTAGCTGCTCAGAGAGGACTTTTGAGTAGTTTGGAAGGGAAGCTGTGTCTGCAGGGAAGGTCTGAAGGACCTCTACTAAAAACGTATGTGCCTTTCTTTTGGTTGTTTTTCTGAAGAAAGACTGTTTTCCTAATTTATGCTGGAAACAAGCAGGACTTTTGTTGTAACGGGTTGGGATGCTGAAGAAAAGCTTTATTTTGTTTTGTTTGGTCACCAATAAAGACCCTTTGCTTTACTGACACGGTTTTTTCGCACTTGTCTCGCGGAGCTTAAAGACCCCAAAGCTTACAACTGGTGGAGAATGCGGGCAGAGTGCATTTGCAGGCGCAAAAAAACCGTTTAAAACTGACATTTAAAGAGACAGTATACTTATGGCATGTCGTGGGTAAAGTCAGCCCAGGCGTTACAAACAGCAGACAAAGGCATGGAGGAGGTCGTTAAGGCTTTGGCACAAGCCACTGTGACCCAGCAGCAAGCCACTGTGGCCCAGCAGCAAGCGTCAGCAGAGTCAAACCGTCGCCATGAGGAAGCAATGGCTCAGCAGCAGCAGGCCCTGGCACAGGCTATAGCTGCGCAGCAGGAAAATACACGGCTGCTATCCGCCCAGCTTACGGCCCAGCAGGAGTCCACTCAAGCACAGGTGGCTGCCTTGCAGGAGGCCGTACAGCAGCTGGCTCAGGGACAAGCGCAAGCGGTCGTTGCCGTTAGCAACCCAGTGTCTGTTAGAGCCAGCCATTTTTTGCAGAAGCTAACACCCAGCGATGACGTGGAAGCCCTTCTTACCACCTTTGAAAGGATAGCAGAGAGAGAAGCGTGGCCCCGGGACCAATGGGCCGGCATTATATCGCCTTTTCTCACTGGTGACCCGCAAAAGGCCTATTTTGACCTCCCAGCTGAGCACATCAAAGACTATGAACGTTTAAAAGCTGAAATCCTGGCCCGCCTGGGAGTGACCACAGCTGTCCGGGCCCAGAGGGTGCATCGCTGGCGGTACAAGTCAGACCAACCACCCAGGTCCCAGATGCATGAACTAATTCAGTTAGTTAAAAAATGGCTGCAGCCAGAAAAGTTGTCAGGTCCACAAATGGTGGAACGAGTGGTGATGGACCGGTACCTACGGTCCCTACAAGATGACCTACAGCGCTGGGTAAGCCATGGAAACCCTACTAATGCTGACCAGCTGATCGAGCTGGTTGAACGGTATACCGTGGTGGAGGACCTGCTTGGGCCTGCCAAGCGTCGAGAACCCACGCCAAGGACACCCAGACCAGCCACCAACCTGAGGAGAGAAGCCTGGCCAGATGTTGGCGTCCGCAGGTTTACACCATCTGCCCTAGAACCACGGAGGTCGGTTCCTGTACCAAAGGTGGGAGACATACAATGTTGGCGATGTCGGTCCTGGGGGCATACCCGGGCACAATGCCCACTGCAGGAGGAGCCTATGGAGTGCGGAACCGGTCGGAGAAGCTCCTTCTATGTGCGAAGTGTGTGTACCACTCATCTTGACCTGGCTGCAGGACGGTTTGAGTGTGAAGTGTGGGTGAACCACCTTCCTGCCAGGGCTCTCCTGGACTCCGGTAGCATGGTAACATTAGTACATGCCAGGGTACTTGGGAGGCTTAGACCAGTGACTAAAACTCTTCGGGTGGTATGCATTCATGGGGATACCAAGGAGTACCCCTTGGTTCCGGTGACTGTCTCTTATGGCCGGGCCTCAGTTACACAGGAGGTTGGGGTGGTAAACAGTTTAATTCATGACATCATAGTGGGGCGGGACTGTCCACTATTTCTGGAACTGTGGAACGAGGTGCAAATGGCACCACCGGGGGAACTGGGGGCACTGGGCCTGGAAGGGACAGGGTCCGAGGGGTCCGGAGCTGAAATACACCCCTCTGATATAGAAATACCTACCATTGATAATGAAGTCGCAGGGAATGCTGATGTGGAGGATAATGCCCCTGACCCAGGTCTTAAACCCGGGTTGATCTCTGAGAGGGGGGAGGTCTTCCCATTACAAGTCATGCTGGGGGAGGATGACGAGGAGCTCTCCCCAGTTGAGGAGGATGAAGGGGAAACATCCTCAAGGCCAGTACATCCAGATCTAGACGTGTCCAGAGGTGCATTTGGTACCGCCCAATTACGGGACCCTGCCTTGGTCAATGCTCGAGAGCAGGTTTCGGTTGTTGATGGGGTCCCACAAATGCCAGATGCAGACCAGAGGTTCCCTCACTTTGCGTTGAAGGGGGACTTACTGTATCGAGTGGCTGAGAGCCGAGGGGAAACTATAGAGCAGTTGCTGGTTCCCCAACCGTATAGGCGGATGCTCCTCGATCTAGCCCACAACGATGCACTGGGAGGACACCTGGGGGCGGAGAAAACAGAGGCCAGGATAAACAACCGGTTTTACTGGCCAGGGTTGAAGGCCGAGGTTAAAAGATACTGTGCGTCTTGTCCCATTTGCCAGTTAACCGCCCCAGCGCCACACTATAGAAACCCTCTGGTGCCCTTGCCGATTATCGAAGTCCCGTTTGAACGGATCGCTATGGATCTGGTGGGACCCCTGGTAAAGTCGGCACGGGGCCACCAATATATATTGGTCATCCTAGACTACGCAACTAGGTATCCAGAAGCTGTCCCTTTGAGGAAAGCCTCCTCTAAGGCCATCGCCAGGGAGTTGTTTCAAATGTTCTCACGAACTGGGTTCCCCAAAGAGATCCTGACAGACCAGGGTACCCCTTTTATGTCAAAGGTAATGGCGGACTTATGCAAATTGTTCCAAATTAAGCAGTTGCGGACGTCGGTCTACCACCCACAGACCGATGGCCTAGTCGAAAGATTTAATAAAACCCTAAAGTCCATGTTGAGAAGAGTAGTCCAGAAAGATGGGAAGGATTGGGATATGTTACTCCCTGCCCTGTTATTTGCTATCCGGGAGGTCCCACAAGCATCCACAGGTTTTTCGCCATTTGAATTAGTGTATGGACGAAGGCCCCGGGGGTTACTCGATCTGGTAAAAGAGACATGGGAAAGTGAGTCCTCACCACACAAAACGGTGGTAGAACATATCTCTCAAATGCGAGAAAGGGTGGCTAAGGTGATGCCACTGGTGAAGGAGCACATGCAGAAGGCCCAGGATGCCCAAAGAAGAGTATATAACAGGTCGGCTAAAATTAGACAGTTCCAAGTAGGAGACCGGGTGGCTGTTCTAATACCCACGGTAGAGAGCAAATTCTTGGCCAAATGGCAGGGCCCATTTGAGGTAGTAGAGAAATTCGGTGAGGTGGACTACAAGGTACACCAGCCAGGGAAAAGAAAACCATACCAGATCTATCACATCAATTTGTTGAAACCCTGGAGAGACAGAGAACAAGTGTCAGCGATAGTAGGGGTACAGTCAGGGGACCATGCAGGGATCGACTTGGTGCAGGTTGCTTCTACCCTGACTAGACCTCAAACCCAGCAAACAAAAGAGTTTCTACAAAAAAATAGAGATATGTTTTCAGAGTTGCCCGGTCGCACCAACGTCATCGAGCATGACATTGTGACCGAGCCCAAGGTAAAAGTCAGGTTAAAGCCTTACCGTATCCCAGAAGCTCATAGGGTGGCAGTGTCCGAAGAGGTTAGAAGAATGTTCGAGCTTGGAGTCATTGAGGAGTCGCAGAGCGAATGGTCAAGTCCAATTGTGTTGGTACCCAAGCCCAACGGCGCCCTCCGCTTCTGCAACAACTTCAGAAAGCTTAATGAAGTCTCCAAGTTCGACGCATATCCCATGCCACGAGTAGATGAGCTAATTGAAAGGTTGGGGCCTGCCAGGTACATTACCACGCTAGACCTCACAAAAGGGTACTGGCAGATTCCCCTGACTAAGGAAGCCAGGGAGAAGACAGCCTTCTCTACCCCAGAAGGCCACTTCCAATATAAGAGGATGCCATTTGGTCTACACTCAGCCCCGGCCACGTTCCAAAGGGCCATGGACAAAACTCTGCGTCCACACCAACGGTACGCTTCTGTCTACCTAGATGACATAGTCATCTTCAGCACTGATTGGGAGTCCCACCTTCCCCGGGTTCAGGCAGTCGTAGACTCCTTAAGAAGAGCAGGGTTCACCATCAACCCCGAGAAGTGTGCCATTGGGATGGAGGAAGTAAAATACCTAGGGTATATTGTGGGTAGAGGGCTGGTGAAGCCCCAAATGAGTAAGGTGGAGGCCATACAGGACTGGCCCCGTCTCCTAACCAAGAAGCAGGTCAGAGCGTTTTTGGGCATAGTTGGCTATTATAGGAGGTTTGTCCCCAACTTTGCCACTGTTGCTGCACCACTGACCGACCTGACCAGAGGCAGAAAGTCAGTGATGATAAAGTGGAACGCCGAGGCCGAGACGGCTTTTCAAATGCTTAAGACAGCTTTGTGCCAAGATCCGGTGCTTGTAGCTCCAGATTTTTCAAAAGATTTTGTAGTACAGACAGATGCTTCAAGCGAAGGGTTAGGAGCGGTCCTGTCTCAGGAAATCAATGGGGAGGAGCACCCTGTGGTCTTTCTTAGTAGGAAGCTGACGGCAGCTAAAAGAAAATATGCGGTGGTAGAGCGGGAGTGTCTGGCCATCAAATGGGCCCTAGACTCACTGCGATATTTCCTCCTGGGCAGAAAGTTCCGCTTGGTGTCAGACCATGCTCCGCTTACCTGGATGAGACAGAATAAACACACCAATGCCAGGGTAACAAGGTGGTTCCTTTCTCTCCAGGAGTTCAATTTCATGGTAGAGCACAGACCCGGGAGACAGCATCAGAATGCCGATGCCCTCTCCCGAGTCCATTGTATGGTGTCTACTGTTGCCTCCAACACCTCCACGTTGAGGCAGAGGGGGGGGATATGTACAGGACACCGGGGGTGGGTCCTGGACGGGTGCTATACGGCACCACTGTTTGGACTATGGTCCATTTAAATAGAGGTAGAAGGTTCAGGGGGTCACCCAAAAGTGGGTGAAAAGTTCCAGGCAGGCGCTAATTCAGAGAGGCCTGGCTCGCAGTCTTCTCTATCTTAGTAAAGGAGTTTGGGGCCTGGAATTTTGGAGGCTCCAAAGTGTTATTTGGGTGGGATGAAGCCTCCACTCCTAAACCCTGGAAGCAAGCGCACAAGGGGTTAAGATCTCACAGACAACCACCCATTAAAGCAGGAAGTGATGCTGGAGAGGTGGGTTGGGAGAGTGCACCTGTGAGGATAAGATGGAAGTCTGCTAGCTGCTCAGAGAGGACTTTTGAGTAGTTTGGAAGGGAAGCTGTGTCTGCAGGGAAGGTCTGAAGGACCTCTACTAAAAACGTATGTGCCTTTCTTTTGGTTGTTTTTCTGAAGAAAGACTGTTTTCCTAATTTATGCTGGAAACAAGCAGGACTTTTGTTGTAACGGGTTGGGATGCTGAAGAAAAGCTTTATTTTGTTTTGTTTGGTCACCAATAAAGACCCTTTGCTTTACTGACACGGTTTTTCGCACTTGTCTCGCGGAGCTTAAAGACCCCAAAGCTTACAATAGTAATACCCCCAAAAATTGTGATGACTTTACATTCCCCATATGTCTACTTCATGTTTGAATTATTTTGGGAATGATATTTTATTTTTTGGGGATGTTATAAGGCTTAGAAGTTTAGAAGCAAATCTTGAAATTTTTCAGAAATTTACAAAAACTCAATTTTTAGGGACCAGTTCAGGTCTCAAGTCACTTTGCGAGGCTTACATAATAGAAACCACCCAAAAATGACCCCATCTAAGAAACTACACCCCTCAAGGTATTCAAAACTGATTTTGAATACGTTGTTAACCCTTTAGGTGTTGCACAAGAGTTATTGGCAAATGGGGAGGAAATTTGAGAATTTTATTTTTTTGTCTAATTTTTCATTTTAACCCATTTTTTCCACTAACAAAGCAAGGGTTAACAGCCAAACAAGACTGTATCGTTATTGCCCTGACTCTGCCGTTTACAGAAATACCCAATATGTGGCCGTAAACTACTGTACGGCCACACAGCGGGGCGTAGAGTGAAAGTTGCGCCGTTTGGTTTTTGGAAGGCTGATTTTTATGGACTGGTTTATTTACACCATGTCCCATTTGAAGCCCCCTGATGCACCCCTAGAGGAGAAACTCCCTAAAAGTGACCCCATCTAAGAAACTACACCCCTCAAGGTATTCAAAACTGATTTTACATACGTCGTTAACCCTTTAGGTGTTGCACAAGAGTTATTGGCAAATGGTGATGAAATTTGAGAATTTCATTTTTTTGCCTAATTTTCCATTTTAACCCATTTTTTCCACTAACAAAGCAAGGGTTAACAGCCAAACAAGACTGTATCTTTATTGCCCTGACTCTGCTGTTTACAGAAACACCCCATATGTGGTCGTAAACTACTGTACGGCCACACAGCGGGGCGTAGAGGGAAAGGTGCGCCGTTTGTTTTTTTGAGGGCTGATTTTTATGGACCGGTTTTTTGACACCAAGTCCCATTTGAAGCCCCCCTGATGCACCCCCAGATTATAAACTCCATAAAAGTGACCCCATCTAAGAAACTACACCCCTCAAGGTATTCAAAACTGATTTTACAAACTTTGTTAACCCTTTAGGTGTTGCACAAGATTTAATGGAAAATAGAGATACAATTTCAAAATTTCACTTTTTTGGCAGATTTTCCATTTAAATTTTTTTTTTCCAGTTACAAAGCAAGGGTTAACAGCCAAACAAAACTCATTATTTATGGCCCTGATTCTGTAGGTTACAGAAACACCCCATATGTGGTCGTAAACCGCTGCACGGGCACACGGCAGGGCGCAGAAGGAAAGGAATGCCATACGGTTTTTGGAAGGCAGGTTTTGCTGGACTGTTTTTTTTTACACCATGTCCCATTTGAAGCCCCCCTGATGCACCCCTAGAGTAGAAACTCCAAAAAAGTGACCCCATTTTAGAAACTACGGGATAGGGTGGCAGTTTTGTTGGTACTAGTTTAGGGTACATATGATTTTTGGTTGCTCTATATTACACTTTTTGTGCGGCAAGGTAACAAGAAATAGCTTTTTTGGCAGCGTTTTTTTTTTTTTGTTATTTACAACATTCATCTGACAGGTTAGATCATGTGGTAATTTTATAGAGCAGGTTGTCACGGACGCGGCGATACCTAATATGTATACAATTTTTTTTATTTATGTACGTTTTACACAATGATTTCATTTTTAAAACAAAAAAAATGTTTTAGTGTCTCCATAGTCTAAGAGCCATTGTTTTTTCAGTTTTTGGGCGATTATCTTAAGTAGGGTCTCATTTTTTGCGGGATGAGATGACGGTTTGATTTGCACTATTTTGGGGTGCATATGACTTTTTGATCGCTTGCTATTACACTTTTTGTGACGTAAGATGACAAAAAATGGCTTTTTTTACACCGTTTTTATTTTTTTACGGTGGTCACCTGAGGGGTTAGGTCATGTGATATTTTTATAGAGCCGGTCGATACGGACGCGGCGATACCTAATATGTATACTTTTTTTTTATTTATGTAAGTTTTACACAATGATTTCATTTTTGAAACAAAAAAAATGATGTTTTAGTGTTTCCATAGTCTAAGAGCCATAGTTTTTTCAGTTTTTGGGCGATTATCTTAAATAGGGTCTCATTTTTTGCGGGATGAGATGACGGTTTGATTGTTACAATTTTGGCGTACATGCGACTTTTTTGATCACTTTTATTACCTTTTTTTGGGAAGTAAGGTGGACAAAATTTCAATTTCATCATAGTTTTTTATTTTTATTTTTTTATGGCGTTCACCGTTCGGGTAAAGTAACATGACCGTTTTATATATCAGGTCGTTACGGACGCGGCGATACCAAACATGTGTAGGGAATTTTATTTTTTTAATTTTTAATCAGTGATAAATGTGTTTTTTGATTTTTACCTTTTTTTCACTTTTTTTTTGACCCAGACCCACTTGGTTCTTGAAGATCCAGTGGGTCTGATGTCTGTATAATACAGTACTGTACTCTATATAGGGCTCTGTACTGTATTTTACTTACACTGAACAGATCTATGCTTTCAGCACAGATCTGTTCAGCACCATGGACAGCCGGACGCCTGAGAGGCGTCCTGTTGCCATGGGAACCTTCCCCGTCTGCTCAGTAGTGGTCAGAACTGCGCAGACGGGGACGGGTAAGGACGGGGCTGCGGGGGGCTGTCTGGGGGCTCTCTCCCTCTCCATCGGGGGGCTGCAAAGGCACTGCAGCCCCCCGATCGGAGTGGGAGGGAGCTCCCTCTTACTGTTAACTTTTTCCATACAGCGGTCCGTACGGACCGCTGTATGGAAAGGGTTAAACGGCTGACATCGCATCACCGATGTCAGCCGTTTATACCAGGGTACTCTACACCAACGATTATTCAATGGGAGGCGGGCGGGGGATCGCGATCCCGCCTGCCGCACCGCCCGCCTCCCGTACCGCCCCCACCGCCCGCAACACCCCCCCTGCACCTCCCACCGGGCTAAAATCATTCAGAGGTGCAGGGGGGGGGTGATAAATATATATTTTCGCCACACTAAAGTTTCTGATCGCCGCGGTCAGGGACCGCAGCGATCAGAAACTGCAGAAAGCGCAACAAACCGCAGGTCTGAATTGACCTGCGGTTTGTTGCGATCGCGGACATGGGGGGGGTCACGGGACCCCCCCGCGCATTTAGCCGAGGTGCCTGCTCAATGATTTGAGCAGGCACCTTGTTCCGATCACAGCCGGCCGCACGGCAGTGATCGGAACAACACATGACGTACCGGTACGGCATGTGTCCTTAAGGGGTTAATCCTGTGCGCTCCCGGAAATGAGACACCTCAGGATGGGAACAATCCTGAACATTTAACAAGCGGGAAGGAGCAGCCTAGGGCTTCTAACGATTCCTGAAGCAGCAGGGGTACCTGTGAAGTAACTGGATCTGCCTGGACTTACCACTTGGTCCTACCCTGGGTACCTATGGGTATATAACACTGGGTGTAGGCCATTAGCATCCAACGGCCCTATAATGACAGTCCGTACAAAGAGGGGAGAGAACAAGAGCTGTAAAAAAGGCACACTTTAAGTAAGTTGCTACATTTTTGTTAAGTGCAATCATGGCAAACAGTGCATAAATTCACATTGTGGCACCTAGACAGAGAATACACACAATGGGCATGTTATCTTGAACGTTACAAAATTTGTACACTGGCACAATAGTGCAAAAATTAATTTTACAAACAATGTTCACCCTTTAGGTGTTCCACAAGAATTAATGGAAAATAGAGATACAATTTCAAAATGTCACTTTTTTGGCAGATTTTTCATTTTAATATTTTTTATTGCAGTTACAAAGCAAGGGTTAACAGCCAAACAAAACTCAATATTTATGGCCCTGATTCTGTAGGTTACAGAAACACCCCATATGTGGTCGTAAACCGCTGCACGGGCACACGGCAGGGCGCAGAAGGAAAGGAATGCCATACGGTTTTTGGAAGGCAGGTTTTGCTGGACTGTTTTTTTTTACACCATGTCCCATTTGAAGCCCCCCTGATGCACCCCTAGAGTAGAAACTCCAAAAAAGTGACCCCATTTTAGAAACTACGGGATAGGGTGGCAGTTTTGTTGGTACTAGTTTAGGGTACATATGATTTTTGGTTGCTCTATATTACACTTTTTGTGCGGCAAGGTAACAAGAAATAGCTTTTTTGGCAGCGTTTTTTTTTTTTGTTATTTACAACATTCATCTGACAGGTTAGATCATGTGGTAATTTTATAGAGCAGGTTGTCACGGACGCGGCGATACCTAATATGTATACAATTTTTTTTATTTATGTACGTTTTACACAATGATTTCATTTTTAAAACAAAAAAAATGTTTTAGTGTCTCCATAGTCTAAGAGCCATTGTTTTTTCAGTTTTTGGGCGATTATCTTAAGTAGGGTCTCATTTTTTGCGGGATGAGATGACGGTTTGATTTGCACTATTTTGGGGTGCATATGACTTTTTGATCGCTTGCTATTACACTTTTTGTGACGTAAGATGACAAAAAATGGCTTTTTTTACACCGTTTTTATTTTTTTACGGTGGTCACCTGAGGGGTTAGGTCATGTGATATTTTTATAGAGCCGGTCTATACGGACGCGGCGATACCTAATATGTATACTTTTTTTTTATTTATGTAAGTTTTACACAATGATTTCATTTTTGAAACAAAAAAAAAGATGTTTTAGTGTTTCCATAGTCTAAGAGCCATAGTTTTTTCAGTTTTTGGGCGATTATCTTAAATAGGGTCTCATTTTTTGCGGGATGAGATGACGGTTTGATTGTTACAATTTTGGCGTACATGCGACTTTTTTGATCACTTTTATTACCTTTTTTTGGGAAGTAAGGTGGACAAAATTTCAATTTCATCATAGTTTTTTATTTTTATTTTTTTATGGCGTTCACCGTTCGGGTAAAGTAACATGACCGTTTTATATATCAGGTCGTTACGGACGCGGCGATACCAAACATGTGTAGGGAATTTTATTTTTTTAATTTTTAATCAGTGATAAATGTGTTTTTTGATTTTTACCTTTTTTTCACTTTTTTTTTGACCCAGACCCACTTGGTTCTTGAAGATCCAGTGGGTCTGATGTCTGTATAATACAGTACTGTACTCTATATAGGGCTCTGTACTGTATTTTACTTACACTGAACAGATCTATGCTTTCAGCACAGATCTGTTCAGCACCATGGACAGCCGGACGCCTGAGAGGCGTCCTGTTGCCATGGGAACCTTCCCCGTCTGCTCAGTAGTGGTCAGAACTGCGCAGACGGGGAAGGGTAAGGACGGGGCTGCGGGGGGCTGTCTGGGGGCTCTCTCCCTCTCCATCGGGGGGCTGCAAAGGCACTGCAGCCCCCCGATCGGAGAGGGAGGGAGCTCCCTCTTACTGTTAACTTTTTCCATACAGCGGTCCGTACGGACCGCTGTATGGAAAGGGTTAAACGGCTGACATCGCATCACCGATGTCAGCCGTTTATACCAGGGTACTCTACACCAACGATTATTCAATGGGAGGCGGGCGGGGGATCGCGATCCCGCCTGCCGCACCGCCCGCCTCCCGCACCGCCCCCACCGCCCGCAACACCCCCCCTGCACCTCCCACCGGGCTAAAATCATTCAGAGGTGCAGGGGGGGGTGATAAATATATATTTTCGCCACACTAAAGTTTCTGATCGCCGCGGTCAGGGACCGCAGCGATCAGAAACTGCAGAAAGCGCAACAAACCGCAGGTCTGAATTGACCTGCGGTTTGTTGCGATCGCGGACATGGGGGGGGGTCACGGGACCCCCCCGCACATTTAGCCGAGGTGCCTGCTCAATGATTTGAGCAGGCACCTTGTTCCGATCACAGCCGGCCGCACGGCAGTGATCGGAACAACACATGACGTACCGGTACGTCATGTGTCCTTAAGGGGTTAATCCTGTGCGCTCCCGGAAATGAGACACCTCAGGATGGGAACAATCCTGAACATTTAACAAGCGGGAAGGAGCAGCCTAGGGCTTCTAACGATTCCTGAAGCAGCAGGGGTACCTGTGAAGTAACTGGATCTGCCTGGACTTACCACTTGGTCCTACCCTGGGTACCTATGGGTATATAACACTGGGTGTAGGCCATTAGCATCCAACGGCCCTATAATGACAGTCCGTACAAAGAGGGGAGAGAACAAGAGCTGTAAAAAAGGCACACTTTAAGTAAGTTGCTACATTTTTGTTAAGTGCAATCATGGCAAACAGTGCATAAATTCACATTGTGGCACCTAGACAGAGAATACACACAATGGGCATGTTATCTTGAACGTTACAAAATTTGTACACTGGCACAATAGTGCAAAATTATTAAATAGCATGAAAATCACAAAGAGCTCAGGTATCACGTTTGAGTCCTTTCTTCGGGTGCAAGCTTTTATGTTGCAATAAAGCATTTTATAAAATAGTGCAAATTTTATTAATGCAAGAATAGGCTCAACAACAACTTGAGTCCTGTTTCCTGGAAGTGCTTTAAAGTTGAAGAATCCTCTGGAAACTGATAAAAGTAAATTTGTAATCCACAGGGTTAAAAGTTAATTGTAATCCAAAGGGTGTATAAAATGTCATAAGAGCAACAGGCTATCAGGTAACCTGAGAAAGGGGATAAAACACTGAACTTGGACATGAAGGGGTTAAGTGCTGATGGGGGGGGGGGGGGGGTCCTCACTGGCATGACCATCAGGATGAGGACTAAGCAGGCTACTTGAAACAAAAGGTTAAAACACACAAAACTGCCAACAGGTCCTCACCCGTCAGGAATCAGTCCATAGAGTGGCTCCCAAATGTCACTGGTTATCATTTTCTTTATAGGGGACACCTTTTACAGAAAGGTATCCAGCTCCTCCTCACTGCTGGAGCTGCTGAACCTCATGAGAGGTTGTTCCTGCCTCTGGTGGTAGCTCATTGTAGCTGCCGTTGTGGTACGCCACTGCCCTCTGCTGGTGGCAGCAGGTACTGGCTGTGCTGACAGCTTGGAAAACGCTGCAGTTACACGCCTTAGCCTGGGATCTCCAGGCGGCACAGAGGGACTCTGGATTTCTGGCTGGAGAGGCTCAGGAAGGGTCACAGCAGGGACCTGAGGCTGCTTCCATGGAAGGGTGTATGGCTGCACTTTAGGATTGAATGTAATAACGGAGTTATTTATTTGTCCTACCCTCAGGGTTGGTGGTGCGGCCAAATCTGGTATGAGCGGTGCTGGCTCAGGTTGGGGTTTCTCTCTAAATTTCATACGGCAGTCCGGGGCTTCTTGGAGACATCTCACTTTGCCCGCAGAGCCTGGTTCCTCCTGCCAGGTCTCTGGGGTGACGGCAGGGGTGAGTGGCTTGTCCAGCAGGGTCACGCCGGCAGCAATTGGACCCTGGATGGAACGCATGGGGGTGTATTCGACCTGGTCCACCACATACAAGTTGTGACGGGCCTGTGGCAGGTAGTGTCGCTTGACCGAGCGACGGCCCACAAACACTTCCGAGCCGAAGTAGCTATCCTGCAGGAACCCGACTCCCTGTTCCACAGAAAACCATAATACAGTCCCGATTCGCCTGACTAAGGTGGGGTCCCCTGGCTGGGGGTCATCGACCACCTGCTTGACCCATTCTTCGACGGCTGATTTGTATTCCCAGGCCGTCTGGGCAAACGCGGTGATTTCGTGAGGCACCTCAGGGTTCAGGCTCTTTAACTGGCTTGGAGTGGAGCTGGGCGGCGGAGTGGATACGCCAGCTGCCTCCGCCACACCAGTAGGTGACAGTCGCGGTGCAGGCCTAGGCCTGGTGGCAGGTGCTGGAGTCTCAGGACGCGGTGCAGGGGCAGACACGGACCAGGCCGGGGCCTCAGGGAGCGTGGCAGCTCCTACCTGTGGTTGCGGCCAGACGGCCAGTTCCGGTGCCTTCTGGGTGCCGTCAAGGGGTGTCATCTCCATCGATGGCTGTGGTGACGTCAACTTCCATCCTCACTGGTACGTCGTCTTCCGTGGGGGTGCTTGACTTGGCGGAGGGATCCACTGCCTCCGGGAACTCGATTAAGTCCTGGCCCTTTGTATTGGGAATCGGGACATCAGCGGCGGCCTTCTCAGGATCCTCAGGGATACTGGCCAAGGTAGGTGGCGTAGGTGCTTTGACCAGGGAGGAATCCACGGCCTCCGGACTGGTGCCAAAGATGGAGGGTCCGCGTCGCTTCAATAGTTGGGAGACCTGAACCTCCAGCGGATACTCCAGGTAAACTGTCTCTCCGCCAATAGACATCTCATTCCATTTTGGGCGCGGATATGCCATCGCTGCTTCTTCGCATGAGCAAACTTCCAGATCTGAGGGTGTAGTCCAGAGGGAGGAGTCTTTATCACCTCGGCGCACAATAGAAAGTTCACAGGGGGCAGTCTCTATCTTTCACGCTTCCAGAAAGGCGTATTCGATATCTTCGCGCTCTTGAGGGGGAGTTACTAATTTTTCCGGCTTCTGCGGGGCGTATTTGGCATTTTCGCGCTCTTGAGCGGGCGTTCTTATCTTTTCCTGCCTCCGACAAACATGGAGAGGCGGCGCCATTTTGCGAATATGGCGAATTAACTTTTTAAGTACTCGTGGGCACCGCATGGCAATTCTTTGCACAGAAAACAGGCAATAAAGTCACTTTTCCAGGTTTTTACACAAGAGGCAGTGCTTGCAATACTGTGAGAGATGCGATGGGATCCGTTTTAACTTAGAATTGGATCCAGTTCTGCTGGCAGGGATAGCACACAATTCAATCCGATCCTGTTCGTGACACCACTTAATGCAATGAGCAGGACACTGGTACAATACAACTTTTTTTTCACTTTATTTTTTTGTCCCACTTTGGGACTTCAACTTTTGGAGGTCTAATCCTTTACAATGCATTCCAATACTTCTGTATTGGAATGTATTGGCTGTATGAGTAATACTAACATAGTAACATAGTAACATAGTACATAAGGCCGAAAAAAGACATTTGTCCATCCAGTTCGGCCTGTTATCCTGCAAGTTGATCCAGAGGAAGGCAAAAAAAAAACCCTGTGAGGTAGAAGCCAATTTTCTCCACTTTAGGGGAATAAAAAATTCCTTCCCGACTCCAATCAGGCAATCAGAATAACTCCCTGGATCAACGACCAATCTCTAGTAGCTATAGCCTGTAATATTATTAAGCTCCAGAAATACATCCAGAACCCTCTTGAATTCCTTTATTATACTCACCATCACCACCTCCTCAGGCAGAGAGTTCCAGAGTCTCACTGCTCTTACCGTAAAGAATCCTTTTCTATGTTTGTGTACAAACCTTCTTACCTCCAGACGCAGAGGATGTCCCCTCGTCACGGTCACAGTCCTGGGGATAAATAGCTGATGGGATAGATCTCTGTACTGACCCCTGATATATTTATACATATTAATTAGATCTCCTCTCAGTCGTCTTTTTTCTAAAGTGAATAACCCTAATTTTGATAATCTTTCAGGGTACTGTAGTTGCCCCATTCCAGTTATTACTTTAGATGCCCTCCTCTGGACCTTCTCCAGCTCTGCTATGTCTGCCTTGTTTACAGGAGCCCAGAACTGTACACAGTACTCCATGTGTGGTCTGACTAATGATTTGTAAAGTGGTAGGACTATGTTCTTATCACGGGAATCTATGCCCCTTCTGATGCAACCCATTATCTTATTGGCCTTGGCAGCAGCTGCCTGACACTGTTTTTTGCAGCTTAGTTTGCTGTTTATTAAAATTCCTAGATCCTTTTCCATGTCAGTGTTACCGAGTGTTTTACCATTTAGTATGTACGGGTGACTTGCATTTTTCCTTCCCATGTGCATAACTTTACATTTATCAGTGTTAAACCTCATCTGCCACTTCTCTGCCCAAGCCTCCAATCTATCCAGATCCCTCTGTAGTAGTATACTGTCCTCATCAGTGTAAATTACTTTACACAGTTTAGTGTCATCTGCGAAAATTGATACTTTACTATGCAAGCCTTCTACAAGATCATTAATAAATATATTGAAGAGAATAGGGCCCAATACTGACCCCTGAGGTACCCCACTAGTGACAGTGACCCAATCTGAGTGTGTACCGTTAATAACCACCCTCTGTTTTCTATCATTGAGCCAGTTACTTACCCACATACAGATGTTTTCTCCCAGTCCGAGCATTCTCATTTTATATACTAACCTTTTATGTGGTACAGTGTCAAATGCTTTGGAGAAGTCCAGATATACGCTGTCAAGTCTAGAACTTACCTCCTCATAGAAACTGATTAAATTAGTCTGACATGACCGATCCCTCACGAAGCCATGCTGATATGGCGTTATTTGCTTATTTCCGTTGAGATGCTTTAATATAGCATCTCTCAGAAAACCTTCAAACAGTTTACCCACAACAGATGTTAACATTTATATAATTGAAGAACATTTTAGGGTTAGTTTTACTCTCTTTGGCAATTAATCTCTCGGTCTCTAGTTTGGCCGCTTTTATTTGTTTTTTACATGTTCTATTTTTTTCCTTATAGTTTTTCAGTGCTTCCGTGCTCCCCTCCTGTTTCAGTGAATTACTCATACAGCTTCCGGCCTGTGAGATACAGGGGGCTGGATCTCACAGGCACGTCACAGGAAGGCAGCGGCGATGCCTCAGGAAAGCATCGTGCTGCCTTTAATGCCATCGTGTCCCCCTTACAGCCCCATGGGGACCTGATGGCACCGCCGCCGCCCACACAATAAAAAGCTGCAAACCGCAGGTCTGAATTGACCTGCGGTTTGCGGCGATCACCGACATGGGGGGGTCACGGGAACCCCCCCGCGCATTTAGCCGAGGTGCCTGCTCAATGATTTGAGCAGGCATCGGCTTCCGATCACCACCTGTGTCCTTAAGTACCAGGACATCAGGGCGTACCGGTACGCCCTTTGTCCTGAACAGGTTAAAGGGATTCTGTCATCAGATTTTACCCCCATAACCTAAACATATGCTTATGTCTGGACTAATAAGAAGAATCCTAAGCTGGCCATATTAAACCTCACTGTGGCTCTATTTGCCCAAAAAACAGTTTTTTTATAACCTGTCAATAACTTAGGCTCAGCCAATCAGCAGGTCATATCAAGGTTGAGCGAAGTGCACATTAGGCCGGCGCATGCGCACTTCGCTCAACAAAGCCGCTGCCAGGAGTCCGCACGGGTGCATCAAGGCTGAGCCTAGTGCGCAGGCGCGGGATCTGGCAGAGGGATGGGAGGATTGCGGAGGCGGCGCTGAGCTGTAGAAGGCGGCGCTGAAGACAGGGAAGGCGGCACTGAAGACAGGGAAGGCAGCGCTAGGCACCGGGCGGCGAGGGGTGCGGCCTGTATTAATGGATCTCCCCTTGGGCACCTTAAGTAAGTGATTGACAGGTTATAAAAAACAGTTTTTTTGGCAAATAGAGCCACAGTGAGGTTTAATAAGGCCAGCTTAGAATTCTTATTAGTCCGGATATGAGCATATGTTTAGGTTATAACCTCTTTAGGACACAGGGCGTACAGGTACGCCCCGATGTCCTGGTACTTAAGGACACAGGGCGTACCTGTATCATTCAGCAAGCACCTTGGCTGAATGCGAGGGGGGTCTCGTCATCCCCCCCGTGTCGGCGATCACCGCAAATCGCAGGTCAATTCAAACCTGCGGCTTTTCATGTTGCAGGCGGCGGCGGCGGTGGTGCCATTGGGTCCCCATGGGGCTGTAGGGGGGACCCGATGGCATGGAAGGCAGCGCGATGCCTTCCTGAGGCATCGGCGCTGCCTTCCTGTGACGAGCCTGTGAGATCCAGTCTCCCAGGGTGGCGCTTTTTTCTTTCCTTCCCCTTCTCCCATTCATCCTGTCTATGGCATCATATATATGTATGTATATTTTTTTATCATGTCTCTATGTAATTAAATAAATATTTATTCTTTGGTACGTTGAGCTCCATTTCTCTTGTGTTTTTGCTGTTATCAATTTTAGCAGTGCCAAGTTTGCCATTTGGCACGGATTGCCGTGATACAGTAACCAATGTGAGTTTTTTCCATAAGAATAGCAGTCTGTATAAAAAAAGACAATCCAATAACAAATCTAATTTAGCTCAGATGTATAAATCAAATGCAAATGAGTTTCACTTTCATTTATTATGAAATGGAACATATTGATGCCTTGGGGCACACCCAATGACAAATACTGGTCTTTGGCCTCACAAGGTGGAGACTGATGTGATAGAGGATGACAGTGTGTGGTGAGAGAGTCAGGGCTCCACATCACAGGCACATACATCGGTAACTCTAGCTAGCAAACATGTACTGCTGGGGCAACAACAGATCTAGGCAGCTGGGTCTTGTAGACAAAGAAGAGGAAGATGTTGACTTCACCGAAAATGACTACTTTACTAACCAAGTGGGTGTACAAAAGGTGGCATGCGGAGGAAGACATACACTTTTTCTCCAGGAAGATGGCATTGTTCTTTCCTGTGGTCAGAATGACTATGAACAGCTGGGCAGGAGGACTGACACCAGCTCCTTAGGTAAGATCTGTTACTTTGGTGTTTTGTGCAAATTTGCTGTATTTTTGTTGCTGGGTTTGAAAAGCTTTATAATAATTCATATGCACCAGAGCTGGATATGTGATGAAATTCTTTGTGGCTATGTTTATATAAAGATAATGCAATAGTCTCAGATACAATCCTATGTAAAATTATATAAAGCTTGTTGGGATACCCTGATGAGTTGTGTGAAATGACAAACCCTGCCCTGCTACATATATAGGTATATGTAGACTCATCCTGTCTTCTGAATGATGCATAAAAATTGTTTACAAGGGAATCAACACTTCACACAGTAGATCTAGAAAATACACATTTCTTCAATAAGCTAGGTTCTTATGTGATAACAATAGGGAGACCTAAAAACTGCAACAACAAAAAAATGCAAAAAAAAAATAAAAATATTTCCCTGTTTTGTTGGCCTTGTATTTCATTTTTATTTTATATTATTAAGGAAATACTTCTTGTTTTTTTTTTTACAGGATTTGTTTATTGAATGTTTTTCAACACTGAGTTTAATATAAATATTTATAGATATAATCTAAATATTCTAATAAAATCTTTTTTACTACTATAAACAATATTTCTGCATGGAAAAAAACTACTGTTCATGATTTGTTACTATGAATGGCAAAAATAAGTTTCATTTCTCGTTTCTCCTGTTACTAAGTTTCAGTTTCCCAGTTTCCAGAATCTGCCAGCAGATGGCAGTAAAAATGAGACAACAAATTCGCACATGAGACAATAAGATAACAGAGTGGTGAGACTGATACTAGATGAAGTGTGCTTTCTCAATGTACAATTTCATTGTTAAAGGGAATGTGTAGCCAGAAAATAGTTTTCTGATTATTGTTTAAATGACATTTTTATGTCAAACATATTTTGTTTAGAATTTTGGTAATTTTTTATATTTATTTTGCAAATTTTTCCATGTCACTATGTTTAAAGGAGAAAGGGATGCAATGAGCTCTTAACAAGCGCTGCCTCTAATGCATACCTCCCAACTTTTGAAAAGAAGGAAGAGGCACACTATGTGCAGTGCACAAAAGGTGGCGCTGCAAAAAAAAATTCAGCACTAAGCCAAGTCTCTGACTCTGCCCAAAACATAACTATACACCTAATCCCAGTGCCCTAAATGCCACCACACAGTATGTATGCCCACATTGTGCTCCCTTCACAGATTACGCCCAGATATGTGCCTCCTTTACTATAGTTATGCGCAGATCTGTGCCCCCTCACAGTAGCGATGCCCAGATATGTGACCTGAGAGCGGGACATACCTCCCCCGTTCCGGGACCGCAGGACAGTCACTGTAATCCGGGACTGTCCCACCGGATCCGGGACGGTTGGGAGGTATGCTAATGCCACCAGATGTAAGGCAGCTATCCTATAAGTCAATGTTTGACCCTTTAACTAGGCCTTGAGACATAACTTGGATAATGAATAAGCCAGCACCCATCTGCAGACAGCTGTTTCAGGGTGATTGCCCCTCATTAGTGCGGAGCAGAGAGTACTGGCTTAACTGGGTGAGAGGCCAAGCCAGGATTTGGGGGGTACTATCTTTCCTTGGGGAGAACGACTTAGTATCCCCAAATCCTGACTTAGGGTACTTTCACACTTGCGTTTTTCTTTTCCGGCATAGAGTTCCGTCACAGGGGCTCTATACCGGAAAAGAACTGATCAGTTTTATCCCCATGCATTCTGAATGGAGAGCAATCCGTTCAGTTTGCATCAGGATGTCTTCAGTTCAGTCGTTTTGACTGTTTAGACAAAAGAGAAAACTGCAGCATGCTACGGTTTTCTCTCCGGCGAAAAAAACTGAAGACATGCTTGAATGCCGGATCCGGCATTTTTTACCATAGGAATGTATTAGCGCCGGATCCGGCATTCAGAATACCGGAATGCCGGATCCGTCCTTCCGGCATGCGCAGACTGGTAAAAATGTGAAAAAATGTACAAGACGGATCCATCTGGCCGCATGACAAGCGGAGAGACGGATCTGTCCTTGCAATGCATTTGTGAGACGGATCCACATCCGGATCCGTCTCACAAATGCTTTCAGTCAGCGGCAGATCGGCGGATCCGGCGGGCAGTGCCGCAACTGCCCGCCGGATCACACTGCCGCAAGTGTGATAGTAGCCTTAGTCCATTTGCATCCCTTTCTTCCCAGAATTCTAGAGGAGCATAGAGCCTAGAAGTCTCCTCACGCCGATTTGATATTCTCCCCAAGGAGAGATAGTACCCCCCAAATCCGACTTTGGCCTCTCACCCAGTTAGGCCTCATGCACACGGCCGTTGTTTGGGTCCGCATCCGAGCCGAATGGCTCGGATGCGGACCCATTCATGTCAATGGAGCCGCAAAAGATGCGGACAGCACTCCGTGTGCTGTCCGCATCCGTGGCTCCGTTCCGTGGCCCCGCGAAAAAAAATATAGCATGTCCTATTTTTGTCCGCGATTTGCAGACAAGAATAGGCATTTATATTGCCGACGCCTGTTCCGCAAATTGAGGAAGGCAAAACGGGCGCCTTCCGTTTTTTGCGGATCCGCGGTTTGCGGACTGCAAAAAATTGCACGGTCGTGTGCATGATGCCTACAGCCAATACTCTCTGCTCTGCACTGATGAGGGGCAATCACCCTGAAACATCTGTCTGCAGATGGGGTGCTGGCTTATTTAAAGTGATTCTCCAGGAATTAAAAAGATTTAAATACGTAAATATTATTTTATACTAAATATATTCACAAATACCTTTCATGACTTAGAATAGCTTGTTTTGTTTAAACCCCTTGCCCAGCATGGGTGGCCTCTGCTGGGATCGATTGACCTCTACTGTAACAGCGGCTGCTGTGCTGTTCCCCTGCTTACCGCCGTAGTGTTCAGCGGTGATCTGCTGCCAGTGCTTCCCCATTCACCGCTGCAGTCCTGGGCTCTGTCCTTGCAGGTACTGTTTATTCTGGGATCTGCTCCACAGTTTCCTTTACCCTGGTTTCACACCTAAGCGTTTCGCAAACGCGCGTTTTTATGCGCGATTTTGTCGCGCGTTTTTATGCACGTTTTTTGTAATAGTAAATGCGCGTTTGACGCGCGTTTGGGTGATTGACAGCAGTGTTGTCCAAAGAGTCTATGGCCCAAACGCGCGTCAAACGCGCCCAAAAAAGCTCCTGTACTTCTTTGAGCGTCGGGCGTTTTACAGCGCGTTCAAACGTGCTGTAAAACGCGAAGATGAGAACCAGCCCCATAGGGAAGCATTGGTTTTCATGTGTTGCGCGTTTTACAGCGCGTAGGAACGCGCTGTAAAACGCTCAGGTGTGAACCCAGGGTTAGGCCTCTTTCAGACGGGCGTTGCGGGAAAATGTGAGGGTGCGTTACGGGAACACCCGCGATTTTTCAGCGCGAGTGCAAAACATTGTAATGCGTTTTGCACTCGCGTGAGAAAAATTGCGCATGTTTGGTACCCAAACCCAAACTTCTTCACAGAAGTTCGGGCTTGGGATGGGTGTTCTGTAGATTGTATTATTTTCCCTTATAACATGGTTATAAGGGAAAATAATAGCATTCTGAATACAGAATGCATAGTAAAATAGCGCTGGAGGGGTTAAAAAAACAAAAATAATAATTTAACTCACCTTAGTCCACTTGATCGCGCAGGCCGGCATCTCCTTCTGTCTCCTTTGCTGAACAGGACCTGTGGTGAGCATTCATTACAGGAACAGGACCTGTGATGACGTCACTCCGGTCATCACATGATCCATCACCATGGTGATGGATCATGTGATGACCGGAGTGACGTCACCACAGGTCCTGTTCAGCAAAGGAGACAGAAGGAGATGCCAGGCTGCGCGATCAAGTGGATTAAGGTGAGTTAAAAATGTTTTTTTTTTTTTTTAATCCCTCCAGCCCTATTGTACTATGCATTCTGTATTCAGAATGCTATTATTTTCGCTTATAACCATGTTATAAGGGAAAATAATAATGATCGGGTCTCCATCCCGAACGTCTCCTAGCAACTGTGCGTGAAAATCGCACCGCAACCGCACTTGCTTGCGGATGCTTGCGATTTTCACGCAACCCCATTCACTTCTATAGGGCCTGCGTTGCGTGAAAAACGCTGAATATAGAGCATGCTGCGATTTTCACACAACGCGCAAGTGATGCGTGAAAATCACCGCTCATGTGAACAGCCCCATAGAAATGAATGGGTCGGTATTCAGTGCGGGTGCAATGCGTTCAACTCACGCATCGCATCTGCGCGGAATACTCACCCGTGTGAAAGGGGCCTTAAGCCCTGGCCACAGCATGCTTGCTGCTTGTTCACTGCAGCACTTCCTAAAAGGGTTCTCCAGGAATTAAAAAAATGAAAATACTTTACCACACTGAGCCATAGTGCTGCCTCATCATTCTCTCTGCTCTGCTTGTCAGGAATCATGATCCTGAATACAGGTGAATCTCTGTGGGAATGGAGATGATGAGGAGACATGAGAGGAGGGTGAGGTGTGGCTAATGAGCAGCAGCACTTGTTTTCAGCCTCCATTACCACAGCCCCACATTACCACAGTCTGTCCTGTCTGTCCTCTCTGTGCTTCATGTCTCCTCATGAACTAAATTCCCCAGAGATTCAGCTAAAGTTCTTATCAGCTGTATTCAGGATCATAATCCCTGACAAGCAGAGCAGAAAGGAGGATGAGGCAGCTCTTTAGCTCAGTGCTCTTGTCCTACTGTGTGATCAAGATAGGTTTTGTGTGTACTAATAGGACAGCGGCCATTTTGTTTCACCTGATGATTGCTTCCCAGACAAAACGAGCCATTGGAACTAATGAAAGGTATTTGAGAATATATTTATAATAAAGGAATATTTAAGTATTTTCATTTTATTAATTCCCGGAGAACCCCTTCAATATCCAAGTCATATGTCAAGACCTAGTTAAAAGGTAGAACATTGACTTATAGGATAGTTGTCTTACATCTGGTGGCATAAGAGGCAGAGCTTTCTAAGAGCTCATTTGCATCCCTTTCTTCCCAGAATTCCAGAGGATCATGTATGGCCTCCTCACGCCGATTAAGGCGCTTTACCCAAGGAGAGATAGTACCCCTACAAATACTATTTAAAAAAAATATGGATATACCGTATTTTCCGGAATATAAGACGACTTTCTAACACTAGAAATTATTTTCAAAAGTCAGGGGTCGTCTTATACACCGGGTATAAGGCAGCACAAGGGAGAAGGAAGCAGTAGCTCCCTCCCCCGGTGCTGCCGTGCCCCGAATCCAGGATCCCAGCAGCGCCCCTCTCTTAATTTATTCACTGTAGGGCTGCAACGATTAATCAACTTTATTGATAATATTCAAAAACGTGATTAGTTGTCGACGAATCCCGTTATCGAATAATCGGCCGATTCGTTGCTATGCAGACGGGAGCGGGTGGTCAGGCGCTATGCCTGCGGTTCCCGTAAATCCTGCATGCTCCCGCACCGTCGCAGTTAAGTCCCTGATACATCGCTGGCTGTGATGCTTCACAGCGATGTATCAGCCGGCAGGGAGGAAGGGCTGGAGGCGGCAACTCACGGCGGGGCCGATGTGGTCACTGTACTCTAACACCGGCCCCGCCACTCACAGCAGTATAATAGCTAAAGACTTTGAAGTAGACAAATACAGAGATTGCTGCAGCTCTCACCCCTCACCAAGTGGATCACAGATGTACAGACCTGGACTCAGTCTGGAGCAAAATGTGAAAAAGCTCTTCCAGCTCTTCACAATAAAAGGCTTCTTTATTCCACTTCTTTGAAAACAGACATCAAGAGCAGAGTAGTATGCTGTGACGCGTTTCAGGCTGTTACATCTTAGCCCTTCATCAAGACAAATGAACAAACTTAAAATCTCCTTTTTATACATAGTGAGGAACAACCCCTCCCATCTGATTGGTTGGCTTCCATGCAGGGGCGTAACTAGAAGTGACTGGGCCCCACAGCAAATATTTGTAAGGGCCCCTCCAGCGCGCTTCGCATCTCCCTCCTCCTGTGTAAACCCCACAGTGTAGCGGTATACTGTATATTGTGGGGCACAGTGTAGAGGTATACTGTATATTGTGTGGCACAGTGTAGAGGTATACTGTATATTGTGGGGCACAGTGTAGAGGTATACTGTATATTGTGTGGCACAGTGTAGAGGTATACTGTATATTGTGGGGCACAGTGTAGAGGTATACTGTATTGTGGGGCACAGTGTAGCGGTATACTGTATATTGTGTGGCACAGTGTAGAGGTATACTGTATATTGTGGGGCACAGTATAGAGGTATACTGTATATTGTGAGGCACAGTGTAGAGGTATACTGTATATTGTGTGGCACAGTGTAGAGGTATACTGTATATTGTGGGGCACAGTGTAGCAGTATACTGTACATTGTGGGGCACAATATAGAGGTATACTGTACATTGCGGGGCACAGTGTAGGCTATATGTGTATAACATAAACATATTTCATATGAACACTTACAATTTCTTGACTTGGCCCTTGGGGATCTCGGACGCCACTTCCACACTTTGGCCGGGGGCTCGGTGGAGCTGATGTTGTGCTTTATCCTAATGAGAAAGATTTTATAATAAGGATTTGGAGAAGGGGCAGAGGGATAGCAGAGCAGGGAGAGGCTGGTGCTGCTACTAGGGGGTCATACCATGGGGGAGTAATAAGGCCCACCATAATGCCCACCCAGTAGTAATAATTCTCCTTATAATGTGACAGTGCAAAAATACCCCCTTGTAATGCCCCCAGTTGAGCTAATGTCCCCATAGTGCCCCCATAATGTGCCAGTATAAAATACCCCTATATAGTGCCCCCAGTAAATTCCCCCATAGTGCTCCTCTCCCCCCTTCCTGCTAGTGCCCCCCATAATGTACCAGTATAAAATGCCCCATATATAGTGCCCCAGTAGATGCCCCTCAGTGTCCGGCCTCTGATAGGCTGCCGGCCTAGTGTCCCCCATAATGCCCCCCACTAATGTGCCAGTAAGTGTCCCCATAGATGCCCCCCCATCATGTGCCAGTATCAAGTGCCTCTCCCCCCCCCCACATGTCCCAGTATCATAGTGCCATCTCCCCCCATGTGCCAGTATCAAGTGCCTCTCTCCTTTCCACCCCCCATGTGCCAGTATCATAGTGCCAAACCCCCCCATGTGCCAGTATCAAGTGCCTCTCTCTTCCCCCCCATGTCCCATTATCATAGTGCCATCTCCCCCCCAAAAAAGTGCCAGTATTAAGTGCCTCTCCCCCCCCATGTGCCAGTATCATAGTGCCAACCCCCCCCCACATGCCAGTATCAAGTGCCTCTCTCCTCCCCCCCCATGTCCCAGTATCATAGTGCCATCTCCCCCCCCCCCACAAAAAAGTGCCAGTATCAAGTGCCTCTCTCCCTCTCCGCCCCACCCCATATGCCAGTATCAGGTGCCAACCACTCTCCCCCCATGTGCCAGTATCAGGTGCCTCTTCCCCCCAATGTGCCAGTATCAGGTGCCAACCCCCCCTCCCCCCCCAGGTGCCAGTATCAGGTGCCACTCTCCCCCCCCCCAGGTGCCAGTATCAGGTGCCACTCTCCCCCCCTATGCCAGTATCAGGTGCCACTCTCCCTCCCCCCCATGCCAGTATCAGGTGCCAACCCCTCTCCCCATGTGCCAGTATCAGGTGCCTCTTCCCCCCCCATGTGCCAGTATCAGGTGCCAACCCCCCTCCCCCCCCCCCAGGTGCCAGTATCAGGTGCCAACCCCCCTCCCCCCATGTGCCAGTATCAGGTGCCACTGCCAGTATCAGGTGCCTCCCGCTCCCCCATGGCAGTAACAGTCGGGTATAAAAAAATAATAATAAACACTTCTACTTACCTCCATGTCAGCGATGCGATGCAGCGCAACCTCTTCCTGTGTCCCGCCCTGTATGTCCATATATGGAGTCAGTGCTTGTATTTCAGAAAAGATTCTGCTGGGATTCGAACCCACGACCTTCTGCTTCAGAGGCTAACCACTAGACCATACCAGCTGCCTTGCTGCTGACTGAAAAAATATGAGACTTCTACTGTTATAGCTGGCTAAGTGTACATCTATACACATGACAGCTGCTCATATATAGAGATATAGCAGAGCTGAATGTGCTGAGACAGCTGTCATATACAGATATAGCAGTATCTCAGATATATCTATATATGACAGCTGTTCCAGCACACTCAGCTCTGCTATATCTCTATATATGATAGCTGCCCCAGCAAACCCAGCTCTGCTACATCTATGCATATGACAGCTGCCCAAACACACCCAGCACTGCTATATCTCTATATGACAGCTGTCCCAGCACACTCAGCTCTGCTATATCTCTATATATGACAGCTGCTCCAGCACACCCAGCTCTGCTACATCTATATATCTCTAAGTATTGCTATACAGTAGATAGATATATAGAGATATAGCAGAGCTGAGTGTGCTGGGGCAGATGTCATGTGTATAGATGTAGCAGAGCTGGCTGTGTTTCGGCAGCTGTCATGTGTATAGATGTAGTAGAGCTGGGTTTGCTGGGGCAGCTGTCATATATAGAGATATAGCAGAGCTGAGTGTGCAGGGACACGTGTCATATAGAGATATAGCAGTGCTAGGTGTGTTTGGGCAGCTGTCATGTGTATAGTTGTACAATTAGCCAGCTATAACAGTAGAAGTCTCATATTTTTTCAATGAGTTCTAATGCAGGGGTAAATGCTTTGCCACTGATACACTGCTAGATTGGAGGTTGTGGGTTCGAATCCCAGACCAGGAGACTTTAGCAGACAGTAAAATTAGATCACACTGTGAAGGGGCCCTGAACACGATATTTAACTAACTTGAAAATAAACTGTCACACACGCTGCCGGGTAGTTACGCCACTGCTTCCATGCCCTAGAACAGTATCAGGTACTGCACCGTCCACTTTAAGAATGAAGCAGGTGCGTCACGTGAGTGAGTGACGTTTCGCCGGAGCTTCATTGTAAGGTAATAAAGATCATAGCGCTGATTTAAAGTTCAAGTTACTGCTGGTTAAGGAATAGTCTTTAGATATTATACTGCTGTGAGCGGCGGGGCCGCTGTATTGGGGGACACTGTTATGGGAGAGATATGTGGATGACACATATAGCATAAGATGCTATATAGTGTCATCCATAGATCCCCCAAAGCAGCGTCATCCACAGATCCCCCTCCCATAGCAGTGTCATCCACAGATACCCCTCCCCATAACAGTGCCATCCACAGATCCCCCTCCCCATAACAGTGCCATCCACAGATACCCCTCCCCATAGCAGTGTCATCCACAGATCCCCCTCCCATAGCAGTGTCATCCACTGATCCCCCTCCCCATAACAGTGCCATCCACAGATACCCCTCCCAATAACAGTGCCATCCACAGATCCCCTCCATAACAAGCCATCCACAGATCCCCCATGGCAATGGACCCACCATCTTTTCCCAGCCCCTAGTAGTTCCTATGTGGAAAACTGGGAATGTGAAAAGAAAAAGATAGGTTACCATGGCAGCCAGGACGCTACTGAAGCCCTGGCTGCTATGGTCAGTTCCCTGGACTGGAGAAGATCGTCTTGGAGACAGGGAGGGCTGGGCAGGCAGGGGTAGTCTTATACGGCGAGTATAGCCCAAACCCTATATTTTAAATGGAAAAGTTGGGGGTCGTCTTATGCACCCAGTTGTCTTATACGCCGGAAAATACGGTAATTCTATAATCCTGCAATTGTAACACTTTCCTACTATACATAAAATGTGTTAAGACTTCCTGTCTTTTGACAGCAGATGCATGGGCCATAGACAATAGTCTGGTGGAGACCCCATTGACTTCTATGGGAGAATTTTCTAGGCATGCTCTGTGACCTGTGCAGAGGTCAGGAGGAAGTTGATAAGCTGTGACTTCACCAATTGTGAATGGTGGATCCTGTGTTATCTATATAGAGGTGTCATTGTGTAATTCTGCCTGTGGTGATAAATAGAGCTGAGCGAATTGAAGTTGACGAAGTTGAAAAATTTGATTCGCACCGAAGCCGAATTTCCTCACGCTTCATGGTAACAAATCAAATTTTTTCCTAAAATGGCTGCTGCATGTGTGAGGTCATGGAAAAAGGAACTCTGGGAAGGCGGGATCACCCATAATGCCATGCATGCAGCCAATCAGCAGCCAGCCAGCCCTGTGATGTCACAGCCCTATAAATAGTGGCAGCCATTTTGGATTCTGCCATTTTCCACTGTACTTAGTGCAGGGAGAGACGTCAGCAGGCGCTAGGGACAGTGATAGGAGAGACTTTATTGTGCTGAAAAAAGTTCAGGGAAAGATTAGTCAAGGTGTAGGGAAAGGATAGGGAGGCATCATCCACGCTATAAAAAAAGAACAGGGATAGGATCGATTCTATTACACCTTGCTGCACTTATTGGGGATCCAAATTGCAGTTATACTGCTGCTTTTAGGTTGTTTGCACTATTTGTTACAGCAGTAAGTCCAGCAAACCTTGCTTGTGATTGGGGTGCAATTTCTGTGTATAACAGTCATTTATGGGGTGTATTAATAGGAAATATCCGTACGTCCTATTAGCTGTTCTGCAGTGAATTTTGTTATATTTTTTTTATATTTTCTGTCACTGGGCCACTCTGTGGACTTCCCATGCTGCTTCCACCTCACTACTCTGTCACTGGGCCACTCTGTGGACTTCCCATGCTGCTTCCACCTCACTACTCTGTCACTGGGCCACTCTGTGGACTTCTAATGCTGCTTCCACCTCACTACTCTGTCACTGGGCCACTGAGTGGGTACAAAACACAGAAGACATGCAAATATTCCATTCATGTGTCATCTCTGTTTTGGATCCAATCCTGTTTGGTTTTTTTTGCTTCAGCAATACTGATGGATTACTGACCAAATGCTGACCGACAGGATCTGTTTTTTGGGGGTTATTGTTCTGACTGATCAGAGAAAGGGCAAAATAATCAGTGACGTCAACACAAACTTACTGCTGACACCCTCTCCACTCTAACGGAGAAAAAGACCGACACTCGCTGGATAGGATGAAAATAACTTCTTTTTTATTGCCACATGAAGGACATAAGTGACTCGTTTCGACTCTACCGAGTCTTTGTCAAACATTTATAGTCCCCAGTAGATGCCCCCATAGTGCTCCCCCTTCTCCATAGTGCCCCCCATGTGTGCTAGTATATAAGATAGGGCCCTCAAAGTGCTCCTCTCCTCCATTGTGCCCCCCATGTCTGCCAGTATATAAGATAGGGCCCCAGAAGATGCCCCCATAGTGTTCCTTTCCCCTCTTCTCCATAGTGCCCCCCATGTGTGCCAGTATATAAGATAAGGCCACCATATTTCTCCTCCCCCTCCATAGTGCCACCCATGTGTGCCAGTATACAAGATAGGGCCCCCATAGTGCTCCTCCCTGTCCATGGTGCTCCTCATGTCTGCCATTATAGAAAATAGGCAGGCCCCCCATATGTCAATTGCACAGCCCCCCCATATGTCACTTGCTTGGAACCCCCAGAGTCAGGAGTACACCCCCCACTAATATCAGTTGTTAATTATTTATTCAGGCACTCCCATATGCTCATTCAGGCCCCCCATATCGATGTGACAGACCCCCATCAGACTAAGGCTACTTTCACACTTGCGTTCAATCGGATCCGTTCTGAACGGATCCGCTCATATAATGCAGACGGTGGCTCCGTTCAGAACGGATCCGTCTGCATTATATTGGCAAAAAATGGCTTAGTGTGAAATTAGCCTGAGCGGATCCGTCTAGACTTTTACATTGAAAGTCAATGGGGGGCGGATCTGTTTGAAGATTGAGCCATATTGTGGCATCTTCAAACGGATCCGTCCCCATTGACTTACATTGTAAGTCTGGACAGATCCGCTTGCCTCCGCACGGCCAGGCGGACACCCGAACGCTGCAAGCAGCGTTCAGGTGTCCGCCTGCTGAGCGGAGCGGAGGTTGAACGCCGCCAGACTGATGCAGTCTGAGCGGATCCGCATCCATTCAGACTGCATCAGGGCTGGACGGAAGCGTTCGGGTCCGCTCGTGAGCCCCTTCAAACGGAGCTCACGAGCGGACAGCCGAACGCTAGTGTGAAACTAGCCTAAAAATAAATAATTAAAACTTACCTCTCCTGCTCCGCTGCTCTCCATGTCTGCCAGGGTGTCCTGATGTAAGTGCCTGCCCTGCTGGTCTCCAACAGCCCGCGCTGCACAGTCACGTGACCTGACTGCGTACAGCTGTACGCAGTCAGGCTGGAGGAGACCAGGGAGGAAGCGGAGCTGGAGGGGTAAGTAAGCGCTTCTCTCCACCGCCACCACCTCTCCCTTGCATACTAGAGGGGGCCCATTCATATTAGTGATAACTATTAGATTGGTAGGGGTCCTATCACTGGGACCCCCACCAGCCTCCCTGAAACGAAAAGTCGGAAATGCATTCGGCTGCTCTATTCAATTCTATGGGAATTCCGGAGAATTGTCTAGTGCTGTACTTGGCTATCTCTGGAACTCCCATAGAAATGGAGCGGCCACATAAAGAAGGCATTGGCTATTTGCTCGGTCCTCCCAAATTACCTAACACCTTACTCTGAGCCCCTCCCCCCCCCCCCCCAAACCTAGAGAATTAAACACACCACACCACTGCTTGGATTTAATCGGCCACAGCAGCCGTTTATTGAATAAATACAAATTAAATAACATAAGTTAACCAATGACGAGGGAGGTCCTAGAAGCCCCAATAACTTAATAACACTGGAACACCTACGTCACCATCTTACCCCCAGCCGTTGAACCCAGCTCGGAGGCAGCAACTGATGGACGCGTAATTAGTTCCTACCAGCTCCTCAATGAGAGTCCAGCCCCTCCCGCGGGGCCCTCCCATCCTCAGGTACCACCATATTCCTCCACTTCAAGGACCTCCCCCGCCTCCATGACTGCCGCGACACCTAAAACAAAAAACACCAACACTTCCCCTACCTCCACCTCCAACAGGGATGGGTGGGTGGGCGTTTCAGTCCCCTGGCCGCACTGCGCTCCTTCCCTGCACTGGCCGCACCCCCCGCTGCCCCGGCAACTCGCGCCTCCACCCGATTCCGCCCCCCGCACCCCTTAACCCTTTCCTCACCTGTCCCTCGCCGCCAAGCCTCCTCATGCGCGTCCTCCCCCACCGCTGCGCTCCTGTCCGGCCTGACTTGCATGTGCGACCGGAGCTCCATTAATTTCAGGGGAGTACAGGGCCCTCGTTCTCCTGATCTAATAGTTATCCCATATCCTGTCGAGAAGGGATAAGATTTAACAACCAAAATACTACTTTAAGGTATAATGGAAAGATTTTCATCTGTTCTGTGTTTTTGACTCACACCTTCTTTTGATTCACAACCACTGATGGAAATCACTGGGCAAAAACTGACGTGTGAACTAGGCTGTACGGAAAATTGCTGGGGACTGTTGTTAGATAAACCCCCTTAATCACAGTTCAAGGTGAGAGTTCACAGTGAAAAACTAAAGTCCCTACTAGACGGAATGATATCCAGGCCCAATAATTGGCCGGTATAATCAAGCCTCTGATTAGCCGATGAATGATTTGTCGTTCGTTGGTCGGCTGATTTACATCTTTCATCAGGATGTGTGTAATTAGTGATGTACTACTGATGATAATCAATAGAACTGAATGAGGGAGGACTGACTAAGGTAACAATCATTCTTCCCAAACGAGTACCAATCAATGTATTTATCAACCACTGGCGCTGTTCCCGTCTGAAGATCAGGCAGTCTAATTTGGCTCTAAAAGGGGTTATGCAGCAATTTGAGGTTAGGTCATCAATATCTGATTGTTGGGGGTCTGATACCCACCACCCCCACCAATCAGCTGTTTGACGTGGATGCGGCACTCCATGCGAGTCTCGCTTCCTGGTCAATACACTACGCATCATCTCCTGTGGAGCAGCGGCATAGTGTAATTACAAGTCCAACATGAAGTGCAGTGTAATGAACAGGAAGTGGCGCCTACATGGAGTGCCGCCTCCTCTTCAAACAGCTGATTGGTGGGGGTGCCAGTTGTCGGACCCCTGCAGATCAGATATTGATGACCTATCCTGAGTATAGGTTATCAATATAAATTGCTGAAAACCCCCTGTAAGGGAGCCTGTTGCCTTTTTCAGCACCATTAATTACCTGATCTAAGTACCATGGTGCTTTCTCTATCATGCATACATACAGTTTTATTCATCTTGTGATTAGTACATATATACATGAAAATTGTCATTTAAACTATATATCTCCTCAGCCACTATTTATACTTTAATATGGAATTATGGGTCTTTATTCCTTACAGGACAAATCCATTCCCTGGAAGCCCAGACAATTGTGGATGTGAGCTGTGGGTCTAACCACTCTGTGGCAATTTGCAGTGACGGAAATATATTTACCTGGGGTGGAGGGTCACAAGGACAACTTGGATTAGGACAATTTCCTCAGAACTCTCGTATTCCTAGGTATAGTACAATCTTAAACAGCTGTTTGCATCCAAGGTCATTTCAGTGTCACACAGAAAGCAAAGAGTACCATCATGTAGCGCAGTGGTGTATCTTGGTTTTGTGCTGCCCTAGGAGAGACTAAAATCGGGCACCCCCTAATATAAATTTGACCCACCCGTTCCTGTCACGGCCAAACCCCTTCCTCTGTAAACCCCACCCCTTCCTCTTTAGGCTCCACCTTTTCCTGTTTTGCATAACAATATTAAGAAATTTATCGCGATAACGATATATATATCACAATAAATACCCGTTTAAAAGAAAAAAACACAAGGGGACGTTATACTGTATGGGGCAGCCTCAAGGAGACGTTATACTGTATGGGGCAGCCTCAACGAGACGTTATACTGTATGGGGGCAGCCTCAACGAGACGTTATACTGTATGGGGCAGCCTCAAGGAGATGTTATACTGTATGGGGCAGCCTCAAGGAGACGTTATACTGTATGGGGCAGCCTCAAGGAGATGTTATACTGTATTGGGGCAGCCTCAACGAGACGTTATACTGTATGGGGCAGCCTCAACGAGACGTTATACTGTATGGGGCAGCCTCAAGGAGACGATATACTGTATGGGGGGCGGGGACAGCCACAAGGAGACATTATACAAACTGTATGGGGGGCAGACATAAGGAGACGTTATACTGTATGGAGGGCGGGGACCGGGGCAGCCACAAGGAGACACTAAACTGTATGGAGGCTGCCACAAGCAAATCGTGCACTCTGCACTGTCTCATAAATAAATGTGGTATGTGTGTCAGACTGTCTATGGTGGTCCTGGCCTCTCCTTGAGGCTTCCCCATACAGTCTGTATGGGGAAGCCTCAAGGAGAGGCTAGGGCCACCATAGACAATCTGACACACATACCACATTTATTTATGACACAGTGCAGAGTGCACTATTTGCTTGTCGCAGTCCCCATACAGTTTAGTGTCTCCTTGTGACTGCTCCCATAAATAAAGGTGGTATGTATGTCAGACTGTCTATGGTGGCCCTGGCCTCTCCTTGAGGCTGCCCTATACAGTCTGTATGGGGCAGCCTCAAGGAGAGGCCAGGGCCACCATAGACAGTCTGACATCATACCACCTTTATTTATGAGTCTCACTTTCACTGTGCACGTGCATTTGCTTTTTAACTCTCTCATCTCACTCACTGCTGTTTGTTCTTCTGCCTGGACCTGGTCCTGGACACTCCTCGCAGGGTAGGCCAGGAGTCAGGCAAAGTGGCCAACTCTGTTCTATGACGGACGGTGTCGGTGTGTGAGGAGGGAGCCGGTCTGGACAGACTTTTCCCGGCTGGCTGCGGCTGCCGCTTGTGTTGTGAATATTCTGACCCACTGCGCATGCGCAAAAAAGATGACTCAGCGCAGGCGCAGTAGGAGCTGGAATTTTCTGCTACCTTCGGCTCCTACTGCGCTTGCGCCGATCCGTCTTCTTCGCGCATACGCAGTGGGCCGGAATATTCTGCTACGGGGGAATCCTCCTCGCCTGCGCAGACAAACCCCAAGCAGAGCCAATCAGGAGCCAAGGGGAGAGACCCACCTCCCACATCACTACTAGAAGTGACGTGGGTAGCAAGGCTGGGTAGGTGAAAATTCCGGAAACACCTGGGGTTGGGAGAAGGAGGGAGGAGGAAGTAAGTCACTCCTTCACTATGCGGCACCGGCGATGCTGCCGCTCGCAGCGGCATAGTGAAGGATCGGATCGGCAAGCAGCGGACGAAGCAAGGGGAAAAAAAATGGCGTATTTGTGTACGTTAACTAACTAGGCAAACAAGGCATTTTGCCGACCCATTGGCAAGTGCCGCCCCAGGCAAATGCCTTGTGATAGATACGCTGTGATAGATACACCTCTGATACATTGTAGCGTCAACATTTTGTTGGGGTGTCCTGAGTAGGTGCTGTTGCTAGTGATGCCCTAAAGCTTTAAAAAGACCCTCTGGTGCAACCAATACCATACACTTTAGATAGATGTTGGACAAATGAGTTCATTTGGCCAACAGCTATTCCTCCTGATGCCCCCCATACACACGCACCTCTGCCACTGGAACACCCTTATACACATTAGATGGTGGGATACAAATTGGTGGGTTTGGCCAACATTCATTTAATTTGTCTGGCCATCTTAAAAGGGTATTATCAGATCCTCTACCACACTGTACTTTGCTATATAATGACCCATTGAAGTATGTAATGTATATAGAAGCTTGGTGGTGTTAGGGTGTGAATGTAAGGAATGAATGTAAAGAAATGTCACATACTATGGAATTTTTTTTTTACTAATGATACCTTTTTATGTCATACCACAGAAAGATAAGCGTATTGTCTGACATAAGAATAATACAAATATCCTGTGGACATTTCCATACAGTTGCCCTTTCAGAAGGTACAGTATATAATGATCTAGCTTATAACACTGCAAGTACTCCAAAAAGTCCTGCTTGTAGAACATTAAACTTCTGAGCAAGGCTACTTGTTTTGGACCCCTGGGTTCCTTGGTTGGGTTCCTTGGTCTGAACATTTTATATTTTTTTCATTTTTTCAAGCTTATCCTGTGGTTCCAATAATAAAATGATTAGTGTTGATCAAGCACCAAAGTGCTCTGGTGCTCTGGTGCTCGAGTAGAACACCCGAGCACAATAGAAGTCAATGGGAGAACCAGAGCATTAAACCACGCACCCCTGCTCTGAAGAGGGCAGGGTGTCTGGATCACAGGAAAAGGTCAGAAATTGATGGAAACACCACTGAAATGGTTCGGGAACAGCATGAGGAGGATGTCTGGATGCATCTTGGACTCCTGCCAAAAATTACAAGGAAGAGGCACTCTGATACAACCTGTATATCACATAAAGGAGGGCCTCATTCACATTGTGGTATAACTGTTCAGGTAGTGGGACTCCTACACTCATAAAGCCTATGCACTAAGTCAAAGGGCTGCCAGAAATTACAAGGAACCGGTACTCCAATACACCCTTTATTACACATAAAGGAGGGCATCATACACACCCTTAAAAAAATTATGATTGATGGCCTGCTGGTGACCCTCAAAAACATTAGGAGCAAGGGCCTGCTGGTGACCCTCTAAAACATTAGGGGCGAGGGCCTGCTGCTGATCTGACCATCTAAAACATTAGGTGTGAGGGTCTGCTGCTGAGCTGACCATCTAAAACATTAGGGGCGAGGGCCTGCTGCTGATCTGACCATCTAAAACATTAGGGGTGAGGGTCTGCTGCTGAGCTGACCCTCTAAAACATTAGGGGCGAGGCCCTGCTGCTGATCTGACCATATAAAACATTAGGGGCGAGGGCCTGCTGGTGACCCTCTAAAACATTAGGGGTTAGGGTCTGATGCTGAGCTGACCCTCTAAAACATTAGGAGCGAGGGCAGCCTAATAAGCATGTTGATATGATGGAGGAGGAGGACGAGAAAAAGAAAGATTGAACCATATACCCTTTTTTGTGGTGGAAGGGGTGCATGGGAATACAGTGTATTCAATACACTATAAAAGCCACATTTAGAGTGCCTTTATGTTCAGCAGCTTTCTTCTGGTGGAGTAGAGAAGTAAGGGGAATCCAGGCCTTGTTCATTTTAATAAGAGTCAACCTGTCACCATTTTCAGTTGAAAGGCGGATGCGCTTATCAGTTATTATGCCCCCAGCAGCACTAAATACCCGCTCTGACAAAACGCTGGTTGCAGGGCAGGGCAGTACCTCCAAGGCGTAGAGCGCCAGTTCATGCCACGTGTCCAGCTTGGGCACCCAATAGTTGTAAGGCACAGAGGGATCACTAGGCCGCGCATCAGGGTAAGGATGCTGGCGGGGTGTCATGAAACTGTCCCAGGCCTTGGAGAGTGTTGCCCTGCCTCTGTTGGAACTGCTGTGTGTTCCTCTCATCTCCCCTCCTTGGTTGCCCAAGAAACTACGTACTCTGCCGCCAGCATTGTCAGCTGGAAATTTTTGGAGCAATCTTTCCATTTTCCATTTTGCTAGTCCTCTCCACCACAGGAATTAGAGATGAGAAGTTATCTATGTAGCGGGGTCGAGAAGGGTGAACAACCAGTAATCAGTGTTGGCCAAAATGCGTATAACGCAAGGGTCACAGGAAAGGCAGCATAACATAAAGTCAGCCATGTGTGCCAGAGTCCCAACAGACAAGGAGGATGACTCTCCATCTCCTCATCCTCTTCCTCCTCTTCGGCCCATCCACGCTGAACAGATGGAATAAACCTGCTATGGGTACTACCCTCTGTAGCAGAGGCAACCGTCTTCTTCTCCTCCTCCTCCATCATCCAATTTGCGCTGAGAAGTCGAACTGAGGGTGGTCTGGCTATCACCCTGTGTACTGTCTTCCCCCATTTCTACCTCTTCCACATGCAAAGCGTCGGCCTTAATTGTCAGCCGCGAGCGTTTGAGTAGATACAGAAGTGGGATGGTTACGCTGATAATAGCGGGATCGCTGCTCACATCTCTGTTGATTCCTCAAAGTTGCGTAAAACCTCACAGAGGTCAGACATTAATGCCCACTCGTCGGTTGTGAAGAGCGGAAGCTGACTGTAAAGGCGACGACCATGTTGCAGCTTGTATTCCACTACTGCCGTCTGCTGCTCACAAAGCCTGGCCAACATGTGGAATGTGGAGTTCCAGTGCGTGCTCACGTCGCACAACAGTCAGTGAGCTGGCAATTGCAAGGTTTGCAGCTGTAGACCGGTGGCAGCTGTAGATGACTTTCAGAAATGGGCACACACGTGGCGCACCTTCACCAGTAGCTCAGGCAAATTGGGGTAGGTTTTGAGAAACCGCTGAACCACTAAGTTGAACACGTGGGCTAGGCATGGTATGTGTGTGAGCTTGTCGAGCTCCAAAGCTGCCACCAATTTACAGCCATTATCAGATATAACCATGCCTGGTTGTAGGTTGAGTGGCGAGAGCCACAGCTCAGTCTGGTCCCTTATACCTTGCCACAGCTCTGCAGTGGTGTGCTGTTTGTCACTTAAGCAAATTAGTTTCACCACGGCCTGTTGCCGCTTCCTCACTGCAGTACTACACTGCTTTCAGCTACTCACTGATGGCTGACTGGTGCTACAAGATAAGAATTCAGAGGTGGAAGTGGAGGAGGAGAAGGGGGGGTGGGGGGTGCAGCCACTAATGTAGGTGGTGACGTAAATCCTGATGGAAGTAGGGCCTGCAATCCTTGGCATCGGTGGTACCTGTGCCATCCCAGGATACGACTTGCTCCCAGCCTCCACAACGTTCATCCAGTGTGCCGTCAGGGAAATGTAGCATCCCTGGCCAAATGCACTTGTCCATGTGTCCGTGGTTAAGTGGACCTTCCCAGTAACTGCGTTGATCAGAGCACGTGTGACCATTCGGGACACATGTTGGTGTAAGGCGGGCACAGCACACATCGAAAAATAGTGGCGGCTGGGGACAGAGTACCGCGGGACGGCCGCCGACATTAGGCTGCAGAAGGCCTCAGTGTCCACAAGCATAAATGGCAACATTTCCAGGGCCAGTAATTTTGAAAGGTGTGCATTCAGTGCTATGGCCTTTGGGTGGGTGGCTGGGTATTTGCGCTTGCGTTAAAATGCCTGGGGTAATGACATTTGTATGCTGCGCTGGGACAGGGAAGTGGATGTGGTCGCTGATGGTGCTTGCGAAGGTCCAGGTGCAGGGCAGGAGGCATCCTCGCCTGAGCCTTCGACAGGCGATTGGCCAGCACGTACCATAGGGGAAGAGGAGGCAGTGGTGTGACTCGCAGACACAGATTGTGGACCCATGCATTCGTCCCACTTATTACGGTGCTTGGATGCCATGTGGCGGATCATGCTGGTGGTAGTAAGGTTGCTAGTGTTCACGCCCCTGCTCATTTTGGTACAGCACAGGTTGCAAATGACAATTCTTTTATCGTCCACACTTTCCTCAAAAAAGCGCCAGGCCGCGGAACACCTACCCCTTGGCAAGGGAGATTGCCACAAGGGGGTGCTCCAGGGAACAGATGCGGGCCTGCACCTTCTCCCTTTTGCTCGCCTTCTCTCTTTTGCCACCTTACTGCCTCTTTCAGCCTGTTGCGGTGCTGCGGATCCCTCCCCCTCTGTACTGCTGTCCTCGCTCGGCTTGCCACCTTCCCAGGTTGGGTGAGTAATTTCATCGTGCACCACTTCCTCTTCAACTTCCTCACTCTGGTCATCCTCCTGACTTGTTGACCTAACAAGAACCTCACTTATTGACAATTGTGTCTCATCCTCATCATCAACCTCTTGAGACACTAACTGCCGTTGACTTATTGGCAACGGCAATAAGACAATTAGTGAAACACTAATTGTTGTTCCCCACCACCATCTTTTTCTGACTGTGGATGCTCAAGAGTTTGGGAATTAGTGCACAAGATCTCCTCATGTCCCTCTTCAAGCAGGCTTGGCGAGAGGCCCAAATCAAGGAATTGCGATGAAAATAGCTCCACGGAATATCCGAATGTGGGATCACTTGTTTGCCAAGACTCTCCCTGGTGGGAGGAAGGAGGATCAGGGTACGGATTCTGTTGACCAGACTCTTGGCTACTGAGACTGGACTTTGTGGAAGACAGGGTGGTGCTTAACCGACTGGAAGCATTATCTGCTGCAATCCAACCAACCACCTGGTCGCACTGGTGTGACTTCGTGAGTGGTTTCCTGCGCCACCCTGCAAACTGGGATATGAAGCTAGGTATCGTGGATGAGTGTGTTTCTTGTGCTCTGGCAGCAGGCACGGTTTCACCTCGCCCAGGGCCATGGCCTCTGAGTGCACCATCAGCAGCACGGCCACTTCCCTGTCCCTTACTGCCCGCCTTGAGCATATTAAAAGGTATATATCCTTGAAAGTATGTCACACGTACAGTAGCAGTTTTTTAAGTGTATGCGCAAATAAATTAGACTGAATGTCACAGATATTTAGGATGCGCAAACGTTATACAGGAGATGTAGCGTAGGTAATGTCGCTGTCACCAGCAGCTAAGAAAAAATTACACTGAATGTCACAGATATTTAGGATGCTCAAATGTAACACAACAGATGTAGCAGAGGTTGTGTCACTGTCTGTCAGCAGCGGCCAAACAATTGCACGCAATTTAGGTTGTACTAATAATATATATTGCAGCCAGATAAAACAATAGTCCTTAAAAGGACTTTCAACAGTAGACTCTGCCTAAAAAAAAAAACCATTCCTGTCCCTACACTATCTGTCCCTTCTGCTGCAGATCTCCCTGACTAAGACTGACCAACATGGCTACGGTATTACAGTGAGTGTCAGTACTTTCCTGCACGTTTATTGGCTGCGTAGCCATGCTCGAGTCAAGATTGTGTTCGGCCGAGCATGCTCGCCCAAGACTAAAAATTATATAATTACATTTAGTTACTCAAATGAGGGGAGAATTCCTTCTTTTAGATTTGAGCGGCATATGTAGAGAAAATAATCTCCCCATAGCAAAAAGTGGGCCCCCCAAATGGTGGTGGGTCACACCTCCCACTTCCCCACAAATATATAAGAACATCTGGAGCATTTTCTTCTGAATCCCTTCAGTCATGGCATAGAGAGATGGATCCACCCTAAACATCCCATCTACTCCATGGGCCCGCCCCCATAGCAGCAGTGGCTTTAAGTAAGATAACACATCAGATCCTTTAAAGTATTTTTGGCATTATTTTACAGATTGCAATGTTTTTTCATGGGGCAAGAATGATTTCGGTCAACTGGGACTGGGCAAACCGATGCCTAACCAAGCCATCCCTCAAGTTGTAAAGTCTCTGAAAGGCGTTCCTCTGCTTCAAGTCTCTGCCGGGGGATCTCAGAGTTTTGCTCTGTCAATGTCAGGAATTGTGTTTGGATGGGGAAAGAATAATGCAGGACAAATAGGACTTGAGAGTGACCCTCTAAAAGGTAGATTGTGTTTATGGACATAATAGTCATCTGTATGAATACATGGTTGAGAAAAAAAATAACTCTTTTGTTGTCTTTTCAATAAGCAGGTGTCTTTAAACCAAATGCAATAAGTTCTTTGAGAGATAAAGGTGTTATCTATATCAGTTGTGGAGATGAACACACCGCCGTACTAAGCAAGGTACATACATTTTATACTATGAATGGCCAATATAAGAATAGTTACTGTAGAGCCTGATATAATGAAACAATAAAAACACATGCTCCAGAGACTTTGTCCAGTAGTTATTATATACTTAGTAGAGGAAGGCACAAGGCAGATTAAAGTGTATATACTGATCATAGAAAGTTCAAGACAACATAAAGCTCCCGTCAGGGTAACAGTTTTAGGTATCCTCTTCAGTCGTTATGTTTAGGATACATGCACATGGGTGCAGGTTTGAAAAAAATAAATTCCACAGGGATTTTCATGCAAATTTCTGTGTCTTTCCGCACCAATGTGTATCGACATCTGCATGTGTTGCTTGCAGTTTTTGTTGCAGTTTTTGTTGCAGATTTGCCGCAGATCCAATAAAATAAAAAAATCGCAAACAATTGACATGCTGGAGATTTCTAAATCCACAAGGCAGGTCATGTGATTTGTCAAATCAAACTCACTTTGCTTGTACTGTATTATGCTTTGGTTTTTCTGAATGAAAATTCATATGAAAAAACTGTGCGTAATCCACAATAAGTGCAACCTTAGCGCGACTCAATAAAATATCTTCTTCAAAATCCCATAAATCCTACTGACCACAGAGAACCAATGCAATTCCAGCAGAGTACTGACTCTTGTTGTTGCTCCCCACTTCAGGCCACTCACAGCCTTCCTCACCTCTTTTTTCGTGGTGCATGCTCCTGTAGAATACATGCTCTTCCCGGGTCTTAAAGGACCACGGACTAACGTGTTCCCAGCCAATGGCAACGTTTTCTATGAAGAATATAGCACCTTCTCTGTCTGGGCAAAAGGTTCCTAGCTTGCCTAGTCCTGCAATAGTGTGCTTTTGTATGTTCTGTCCTCCTGTGCCTGCCTGATCACAGTATTGCCCCCCTGCCCTGATCTACTGCTTGTTTACCATTTTGCATGAGATCTACTATTTCTGACTTCAGCTTGCCCTCTGATAACGCTTCTGACTGTCCCTTTGGTGCCAAGCACTAATGTCCGTTGACTATCCTGGGTCAGCAGCTTTTGAATGAAAACTACTAGTAGAGGGAGAGGCATGATGGCCCCTACAACGAAGTCCAAATCACTGTACGGGGGTAAAGCGTGAATACCAGGGAACCAACCTTGTCAAAGCCATCAGGGGTAACCTCAAGCAAAATCTGTTAAGTGGCACCATGGGTCCACACCCTCTCCATTACAACTATCTTCTCCAGCCATGCCTCTATTATTATTATTATTTATTATTATGAAAGTGCCATTCATTCCATAGCGCTGTACATATGAAAAGGGGTATACATACTGTAAAGGGGGAATATTAATCACCAATATTATGCGAATATCGATAATTAATATTCCTAAATAGGAGGAGCCGTCTAGTGAAGACTCCGCCTATTTATGCCTTTATATAACAATTACACAATATTTTCGCTATGCTTACACTGATCGCTACACTAGCTGCATGCGCCTTACTAACTCGCTACAAGTATACACTACACAAAGGGTACAAATATAACGGTATTTAATACACCAAGCACGCAATACAGTAATTACACAACACTAAATACACAGTACTCCAACTACACTACACGTTCCCAAATTCCACCCACAAACTAACTATACAATACACACATACAGGTATTACAACCCACCCGCCTAGCTCTATACTGTCCCTACGGGGTTACAAGAGGTTACCAGTGGCGCTGCAGGGGCGAGTGCAGGCCACAGACACTATAGATTCAGCACTGCAAGGGTTATTTGCCAGTGAGTGCTGAGGTTAATACCAGCAGGAGAGCTGGGGTTCTGGCAGGGAAGGGGTTAATGGATTAGAGACATCAGGGGCACAGAATCAGGGCCACCAGGGTCCTGGCAGGGAAGAGGTTAAACAGTAGGTTAAACAGTAGGGTTAATCAGGGGTAACAAGGGGCAGCATGGGGTCTGGGATACAAAGGGTTAAATCGTTGGTGGGATAGTGGTAGGGAAATATGGGGGGTGAATATGGTTGGCACTGCAAGGGAGGTAACAATGCCATGCCAGCGTATACTCAGCCATCTCCAGGGCCAAATGGGCCTCTCTTCCTTCAGGCAGCAGTCCTCATGTGTCTCTGAATCTAGTCTGGTTGCAAGAGAGGCCTGTTCCTTTGTCTTGGACTGATATATAAGTCCCTCTCACCCCCCCCCTCCTTTCCAGGGGTGTGACATCATCGTGTGCGTGTGACGGAATGCATGCACTCAGATTGCAGCAGACAACTGGCTGGCCCCCTGAGGCTCACAGCACCACACGCCCAGCCATGTCACAAACACAAGGTTGGGGCCGCATAGTAAATAGGCTGATAACCCTTAGCCTTTGAAAAGTCACCAGCCACCTGGAGACATATCCACCCCCCTGCAGATGCCTGGGAAACTTAAGTATATATATATATATATATGTATATAGATACTTGGGGCGCATCTATATACATATATATACTCATCATAAACCTGGGGGCATACATGGGCAGTTATAGGCCCATATATATATATATATATATACACACACACACACCTGGGGGAGAGCCATGGCAGATACACATATATGTCCTCCTGACAACATATATACACATATATTATATATATATATATATATATATATATATATGTTATAGGGGGCCACAGCCATATATATTATAAGGGGCACGGTCTAAAGGAGGCACATATTTCCCACAGGGGCCACCATGAGCCCCTGGGGATCACCATGGGCAGACGTGCGCAGATGCTGGGCACATCTGCGCACATCGTCCCATGATGCTGTGGTTAATGTATGCACATATATACCATACATGCCCGCACGTGTTTGCAGGTATGCATGGATATATATGCATACGTCTCAACCCTTCCTCAACAATCCCCCTGTTGTCGGACTATATAATACGACAATATATTGGGGAACGGGTTGAGATATATTTGCCCCCCCTCAACCCCATCCTAGGTGGAAGTTCAGGAAGAACTGTAGTGTACACTGTTCTTTAGGTACTTAGACATCCCTAATCCATTTTCCTCCGACCTGCCCTTCACCGTAACCTACTACTCCGTCCACAGGATACACAGTCTTCTTCTTGACATCTTTAGGATACCACACACCCACAATCTCTTTAACAGTCTTTTGGTGTCGGCCACCCCCACTTTGGAGTGACCACACCCCCACAGTCTCTCGGTCGTTCTGCCGATCTTCAGGTATGGCCCGCCTCCAAGGCATCTGGAGCGGGTTCACCCTCACAGTCTCAGTCCCAACTTTCTTCTATCCAACGTCTGTTTCCATCTTGCGGTTCTCCTGTGGACAGATTAATAGGTCTTTACAAGGCAGGTCAGACTCTTAAGCGGCGATGTCACAGTACCTAAATTCTACTGCGGAGAACACCTCCGCCACACTACACATCCAGCCCTTCCCTTAAGAACTTCACCGTTCCAGGGTTCAAGGTGGCAAATGAATGATGCCTGTCCCTATCGTGACCTAACCTTATCCCCATTCACACAAAATACATGTCACATCCCTCCCAACACCACCAAATTCCATTACATGTGTGTACCCATAGAGACTCATGCAACCTGGCATTCCTCTCTACCTCCAAAGACACAGGTAGGTTGTAGACCCCTGTGTCAATGGGAAACGACTATAGGATACAAATGTGTACAGTCAAATGATAGCTCACCGCAGTGTGTTGGGCGAGTTTTGGGCTGTCACATTTGTACCTAGAGTGTCTATGGGTACACCATCGACCGACAAACAAAATCCAATACAATGTGCTATGGGGTTTCAGGGTAGTACATGTTATACGTCCCTAACCCTCATAGAAAACAATGTGTGTCCATACAATAATATTTGGCTACAGGAACAATATTTGGTTATGTCCTGAGCCTCCTCCTCCGGATAGTTCTGTAAAGTTCTGTCTGGTTCTGGTGTATTTTGGTCAATAAGTCCCTTGACCCTCCGACTGTAGATGACGATCACCAGAACCAGAAGAAGTTTCACTGGGTGAAACAAGTGATATGCTCTTCCACCCGAACGTCTCCAAATCTTCCTCCAGAGCCTTAAATAATGCTCCCGCTGGATTGTGGCACAGTCTTCCATCTCTAGAACACCTCTAGGCAGAGGTCGCTTGGTTGCAAAAATCCAGTGGGATCCTCTGGAGCCTCACAAGAGTGTCAGGGGGAATAGCTGGTCTCTTCTATGGCATCTCCTGGGTTTTTCTTCCACTTCATATTGAACACACCTATGGCAGAAGAAAATACCAGGCGCTCCCAGGAGAATATCTCCCCTAACGGTGCAGTTAAATGTACAAAAATTCCCAGCACCAATACCTTTGACCCATGGGTAGAGAAAGGTATTGGGCTGCCCTTTGTCTCACAGGACTCCTCATTATCCCAACACTGGTGTCTGAACACCCTACCTTCAGAGGAGCGTGTCCTCTGCTACACATCCCTCTGCACCAACAGATAAGGATGGCCTCCCTACTAGGTTAGGATAACTGGAGTTCTGTGGACAAAGCACCATCTTGATGGCACCGCATCCCTGTCCACTCATGTGTACCCAGGCTGACTTCCCCCTGTGATCCCATCTTGTGGAGGCCCGCAGAACCAACGGCATAGGCATGCCCCGGCTCCCCAGGACCCCACAACACAAGAACACAGTCCACACTCTGCTGCCAACCACTCCGCGTCCAATCCCTATCAGAGCTGTGCTACCTGCTCGGACTAGAATTAAGTGCGCAGCACAACATTACACCAATGTTGTCTGTCCGCCCCAGTCCCCAGCGCAACACAGCCCTACCGAAAACCTTGAGCACAACAGTGTTATCTGTATCGATCCGAGACCCTGGTTGCCCAGAATAATATCACATCATCCTTTGTGTGCTGCATGAAGAAGGTCCTTATGCCTTCTCCCGACCAGCAGGATTTCCCGTGTGATATTATCTGCTCGCGACCCTATACGTTCTCGATCCACAGTATAACACTGCTCCACTCCAAGGGGACACAGAATGAAACAAGACAGCAGACGGGACATTACAACACTACATAAATCAGCCTGGTGGAACACACTCATAGACAAGGACCACGATCAACATCAAAACGAACGTTACAATGGACAACAAAAACACACAACATGGACATGTATAGGGAACAAACGGTGTAACAAATAGTACAGGGGTGTCAAATGTTGCCTAGCCTAGCTTGGCCACTCTGGCCCCTCAGCAGCTGATGATGCTGCCAAGAGGTTACCCCTTTATGGCCAAGCTGACTAGACCCCGCTGCACCATTCGTTACCTGCCTCCCATCACTGGACACATTGCAATTACTTGCACAAGGGCAATTCCTTGCAATGTGTCCTTTGTTCCCACACCTGAAGCACCTGATTGGGCTTACTGTCCTGTATGTTTTGCAGTGCTTCGCTATATGACCCAAGCCACCACACGCAAAACATTTGATGTTTGCCCGGCATGGCTTAGGTCCGTCCACACTGCAACCGCGCTCCCTGAATTGTTCCATCTTCAGGGAGGCACTTTTCATGATGTTTCTTTTCCCCAAAGTCAGGGAAAAATCTCTGTTAGTCTGGACAGGCTTGGTCTGGTGATTTGGCCTGTCACAGACTACTCTCCCCCCTATTTGCCCTGTATAGGGCAAAGTTTTGGGATATTCCGACCCTGACTTTATGGGAAAAGAAAGGGCCGGCACCAACTTGCATGCCAGTCATTATCTGGGAGCTTACAGCAACCTGAGCCTTCAATTTGGCTACCGTCACATTAGTAGAGGCAGTCCGCTCCTTGAAGGCCTTGACCTCAGTATAAGACTGGGTCAACTTAGCCTCAATTTCCTCCTTCTGCTTCTGCAGCTCCACTAATTGTGACTGTATCCGAGCCACCTGCGCATCTCGGTCAACAGTAGACTGCACATTCTCCGCCAGCTGTGCCCGCAATGCCGAAACCTGGTCGGAATTATTGGCACAGCACTGGCAGTGAACAGCCGGAGGAATTGTCTCTGTTGACTGAGACACCAGCGCCACTTCCTTTGGCTTACAGATGCTAGCCTCAAACGTATGAACGAGTTTGGCTGGCATCCGAAGCCGTTTAGTGGCCTTATTCAACACCGTCCGTTTGTTAACACAAAGCTTGTCATAACTACAAGCCTGTGCCAACAAATCGGACCACAGCATTTCTGCTGACTTGTATGTGGTGGGGAGGATGGGATTGAACGTGCTGTGTCTGCTCAAGTGTTGCAGTGTGGGGAAGTCCATACTCACCGTTGGATGAGCATCCATCTTCTCCTTGGGGCCGTACCTCTTTGTCCTCGCAGCTGCTTGGAAGAAGTCCATTTTCCCGGATCGCTTCTTCCTGTTTCCCGCTGGACTTGTACGCCGCTCCAATGAAGATGGATCTCCTTCAGTCACGTGTCCTCATCTCCCTCGCAATCACTCGAGCGATGTAGTGACCGTGCAAAGCAAATAGCAAAATATTAATTCACAGATAGAACATAGATTCTCTGCTAAAGATTTTGATCTGCGTTTGGTGCTGTGAGGAAGAGTCGCGTTTCCTGTCCGAATTATCAGGTCCTAGACGCTCAGACCGCTGACCACGTCTCTCTTGCCTGACAATTCACAGGATAACCGACCTCTAACCTCAAAACCAAACACAGATTTCAAAATCTAAGCAGTGGGCCTGACTCGCCAATGTAAAGGGGGAATATTAATCACCACTATTATGCAAATATCGATAATTAATATTCCTAAATAGGAGGAGCCGTCTAGTGAAGACTCCGCCTATTTATGCCTTTATATAACAATTACACAATACTTTCGCTATGCTTACACTGATCGCTACACTAGCTGCATGCGCCTTACTAACTCGCTACAAGTATACACTACACAAAGGGTACAAATATAACGGTATTTAATACACCAAGCACGCAATACAGTAATTACACAACACTAAATACACAGTACTCCAACTACACTACACGTTCCCAAATTCCACCCACAAACTAACTATACAATACACACATACAGGTATTACAACCCACCCGCCTAGCTCTATACTGTCCCTACGGGGTTACAAGAGGTTACCAGTGGCGCTGCAGGGGCGAGTGCAGGCCACAGACACTATAGATTCAGCACTGCAAGGGTTATTTGCCAGTGAGTGCTGAGGTTAATACCAGCAGGAGAGCTGGGGTTCTGGCAGGGAAGGGGTTAATGGATTAGAGACATCAGGGGCACAGAATCAGGGCCACCAGGGTCCTGGCAGGGAAGAGGTTAAACAGTAGGTTAAACAGTAGGGTTAATCAGGGGTAACAAGGGGCAGCATGGGGTCTGGGATACAAAGGGTTAAATCGTTGGTGGGATAGTGGTAGGGAAATATGGGGGGTGAATATGGTTGGCACTGCAAGGGAGGTAACAATGCCATGCCAGCGTATACTCAGCCATCTCCAGGGCCAAATGGGCCTCTCTTCCTTCAGGCAGCAGTCTTCATGTGTCTCTGAATCTAGTCTGGTTGCAAGAGAGGCCTGTTCCTTTGTCTTGGACTGATATATAAGTCCCTCTCACCCCCCCCCCTTTCCAGGGAAGTGACATCATCGTGTGCGTGTGACGGAATGCATGCACTCAGATTGCAGCAGACAACTGGCTGGCCCCCTGAGGCTCACAGCACCACACGCCCAGCCATGTCACAAACACAAGGTTGGGGCCGCATAGTAAATAGGCTGATAACCCTTAGCCTTTGAAAAGTCACCAGCCACCTGGAGACATATCCACCCCCCTGCAGATGCCTGGGAAACTTAAGTATATATATATATATGTATATAGATACTTGGGGCGCATCTATATACATATATATACTCATCATAAACCTGGGGGCATACATGGGCAGTTATAGGCCCATATATATATATATATATATATATATATATATATACACACACACCTGGGGGAGAGCCATGGCAGATACACATATGTCCTCCTGACAACATATATACACATATATTATAGATATATATATATATATATGTTATAGGGGGCCACAGCCATATATATTATAAGTGGCACGGTCTAAAGGAGGCACATATTTCCCACAGGGGCCACCATGAGCCCCTGGGGATCACCATGGGCAGACGTGCGCAGATGCTGGGCACATCTGCGCACATCGTCCCATGATGCTGTGGTTAATGTATGCACATATATACCATACATGCCCGCACGTGTTTGCAGGCATGCATGGATATATATGCATACGTCTCAACCCTTCCTCAACACATACATAATACAGACAATTGCACTAAGCATGAACAAAACAAGTTACAAACTGGTACAGAAGGAGAGAGGGCCCTGCCTGTGAGGGCTTACAATCTACATGGTATGGGAGAAGGACACAGTAGGAGAGAGTATCGTTGGTCATGGCGGCATAGAGGCAGCAGGGTCACTGGTTGTAGGCTTGTCTGAAGAGGTGGGTTTTTAGGATACTTTTGAAGGATTCCACTGTCGGTGAGAGTCTGATATGTTGGGGTAGTGAGTTCCAGTGAGTATGGGGGATGCACGAGAGAAATCTCGGAGGCGATTGTGGGAAGAGATGATAAGAGGAGAGGAGAGAAGGAGGTCTTGTGAGAATCGGAGATTGCATGTGGGGATGTATCGGGAAAGTAGCTCAGAGATGTAGGGAGGGGACAGGTTGTGGACAGCCTTGCATGTATTTGTTAGTATTTTGAACTGAATTTGCTGGGCAATGTGGAGCCAGTGAAGGGATTGGCAGAGAGGAGAGGTAGAGGAGTAAAAGGGTGAGAGGTGGATTAGTCGAGCAGCAGAGTTGAGGATAGATTGGAGGGGTGCGAGAGTGCTAGATGGAAGGCCACAAAAGAGGATGTTGCAGTAGTCTAGGCGGGAGATGATGAGGGCATGTACTAGCATTTTGGCAAACTAAAAGTTGAGGAAAGCGGGGATGCAGGAGATGTTTTTGAGTTGGAGGCGACAGGTGTTGGAAAGGGCTTGGATGTGTGGTCGGAAGGAGAGGGCAGAATCCAAGGTCACTCCAAGGCAGAGGACTTGGTTGACTGGGGAGAGTGTGCAGCCATTGATCATGATAGATAGGTCTGTTGGGGGGGGTTGAGCAAGATGGAGGAAAGATGATGAATTCAGTTTTATCCATGTTACATTTTAGAAAGCGAGAGGAGAAGAAGGAGGATATGGAAGATAGGCATTGTGGGATTCTGAATAGCATAAAAGTGATACTGAAAGTCATGGGACTCTATGAGCTGTCCCAGGCCCGAGTGTAGATAGAGAAGAGCAGGGGTCCTAGGACAGAGCCTTGCGGGACACCAACAGAGAGGGAATGAGATGAGGAGGTGGTGTAAGAGTGGGAGACGCTAAATGTCTGCTCTGTGAGGTATGATGGGAGCCAGGAGAGGGCCAGGTCAGTGATGCCATGAGATGAGAGAGTTTGTAACAGAAGGGAGTGGTCGACAGTGTCAAAGGCAGAGGACAGGTCAAGGAGAAATAGGACTGAGTAATGTTTTTTTGTTTGGCTGTTAGTAGGTCATTGGTGACTTTGATGAAGGCAGTCTCAGTTGAGTGGTAGCCGGTCAAAGAGGAAGCAGGAGGAGAGATGAGAGGACAGTTCAGAATGGCTAAATGTCTGCTCTGTGAGGTATTATGTGATCCAGGAGAGGGCCAGGTCAGTGATGCCATGAGATGAGAGAGTTTGTAACAGAAGGGAGTGGTTGACAGTGTCAAAGGCAGAGGACAGCTCAAGGAGAAATAGGACTGAGTAATGTTTTTTGGTTTTGGCTGTTAGTAGGTCATTGGTGACTTTGGTGAGGGCAGTCTCAGTTGAGTGGTAGCCGGTCAAAGAGGAAGTAGGAGGAGAGATGAGAGGACAGTTCAGAATGGATATCTTGCTCAAGTAGCTTTGAGGAATATGGAAGAAGTGATATGGGGCGATTACTAGACAAAGAAGTTGGGTCAAGTGAAGGCTTTTTGAGGATGGGTGTAATGGTAGCATGTTTAAAACCAGAAGGGAAGACACCAGAGGTTACTGATAGGTTGAAGAGATGAGTAAGGGCTGGGATAAACACTGTGGTGAGGTTAAGGATGAGGTGGGATGGGATTGGGTCAAGTGCACACGTGGTGAGGTCCCAGTATTCCAAATATTCCAAATGAAACACATTTTATTTTGCTCCTGTCAGAGTGGAGAGGGCAGCAGGTCAGGCACCACATCTAATAAAAGGTACACATTTCTGGTTACTTTAACTCCTTTATCACAATACAGTATTTCTATGACTGCTCTGAGCAAATGTAAATTTACACTACATTTTTTGTTATTTCCTTACTCTTGCTGATAAATATAACCCTAAACTACGCCTCCTAGATAAGCATGACCACTTTCCTAGTTACTGTTAAATTTGACAAGATGCAAAAAATTGGAGAAATTTGGAGACCAATGCAACTTTAAAAAGTGCCAAAATACTGGTGTAAACGCCTAGATAAATGTAGACAAAAGACCTTCTAATATTTTTGTGATCACAGTACTTCTACAAATAAAGGTCTCATAGCAATTCCAATTATTTCACTTTAATGCATTATTGACAGGCGGGAGGGGGTTTCAGAAATGATGCCCCACCCATGTAACTTTTTAAACCTGCATTATTGATGGGTTATATAAGTAGATAAAGGGTTGTTGTGGGACTAAGGCCGCATGCACAAGACTGTGTGCAGTCCGGGAAACATGGCCCGTGTGACGGCCGCATTTCCTGAATGAACAACGGCTCATCTGACCTTAAAGGGGTTCTTCAGGAATTAAGGAAATGAGAATACTTAAATATTACTTTCTTATAAATATAGTCCCAAATACTTTTAATTACCGTAGTTATAATTAGTGTTGAATGAATCGAGCTTCAGATCAGAGATCCGAAGTCAATACGTTCAAACACTTCAGGTTTTAATGCTGTCTCGTAACAGCATTAAAATGGATTGCCTCCGTGTAGGCAAAATTTGTTTTACCCGAAGACATGCGAGACTTCGGTACATGAATTTGGTAATCACATCTGCGTCTTTAAAAACATTTTAAAATAGCAATCCAAAGTTGGGTTTGGTACCGAGGTACCAGCCGGTACCAAACCACACTTCGTATTGCTATTTTAAAAACAGAAGCCAGCATTAAAACCAAAGTGTTTCAATTAATCAACTTTGGATGTCTAATACGAAGCTTGATTCGCTCAACACTAGTTATAATGGCTCGTTTTGTCTAGGGAGCAATCATTAGGAGAAATAAAATGGCTGCCATCCTATCAGTACACACAAAACCTGTCCTAATTACACAGGAGGATAAGTTACTTCAGACCACTGAGCTAGAGAGCTGCATCATTCTCTTCTCTGCTCCTCCTGTCAGGTATTATGATCTTGAATACAGCGGATCTTTAGATGAACCTCTGTGGGAATGGAGTTCACGAGGAGACATGAAGTACAGAGAGGATGGACAGGACACTGTGGTAATATGGGGATGTGGTAACGGAGACTGCATACAAGTGCTGCCGCTCATTACCCGCACCCCCACCTCCTCTCTGTACTCTCTGTACTTAGTCCCTATTCTTGGCTGGAGATCAGGAGAAGGATGCACAGTCCCTCTCCATAGCCTTTATTTGGGGTGTTAGAAATAGAAAAACTTTTCTTCTGTTTCTGAAACCTAAATCATATTGTATGAAAGGAGAGGCTGTTTAAATACACTCTACTATCATTTTATTTAATACAAGTGATGCAGCTATACAAATTATATAACATTGTATAATTTGTAATTGGTTTCTAATGTCCTAAAATTTCAACATTAACATTTCAATTTTAGGAGGGCACTGTATATACTTTTGGAGATGGAACACAAGGACAGTTAGGGAAGAGTTCTATTACTCATACTTCTGTGCCTCAGAAGATAGAAGAATATGAAAGGCAGGTTTCACAGATAGCCTGTGGAAGGTAAGCAATAAATGGTGCTTTGCCCAGGGTTGGCTAATCAGTCTGCTGCCTAAAGAAAAGCCATATAAAAATGTGCACCAGTAATGGGAAAGCTGTGGAAGAAACACATTGTCAGGTAAATTCCAGTTCTGTGTGAGTATAGATACAGCTACAGCCTCTTTTCCCCACAGTGGACACAAACTGCAGAGGTCCACTGGCGGAGAACAGTATATGGGTTCCTTGCTTTAATTACCTGTATTTTTCGCCCTATAAGACGCAGGTTTTTGAGGAGGAAAATAAGAAAAAATATATTTTGAACCAAAAAGTGTGCTTTTGGTGGGTTTTGAACTATTGGTGGGCTGTGGATGACACTATTATGGGGGATCTGTGGATGACACTGTTATGGTGTAAATCTGTGGATGACACTGTTATGGGGTAAATATGTGGATGACACTGTTACGGGTTGCATCTGTGGATGGCACTGTTACGGGGACATCTGTGGATGGCACTGTTACGGGGCATCTGTGGATGGCATTGTAATGGGGGCATCTGTGGATGACATGACACTGCTATGGGGGGATCTGTGGATGACACATATATAGCATCTTATGCTATGTGTCATCCACAGATCCCCCCCCCTCCCCCATAACAGTGTCCCTGTGTAGTGAATGACTGGTGGCTGGTGGCATCTGGTGCTGTAATGGCAGCGGGGCCTGGTGCAGTCACTTTATTCTATTACACCAGCCCCGCGGACTGTAGTAATCATATCTAACGTGTAGGCAATGTTAAAGTATAGAAATCCTCTTAAATCAAGCATGTAGCACTTACTAAACTCCCGTAGCAGGCAGAAGGCCGGATGGCTGCGGCGTAACTCACTACGCCATGCGCCTGCTCCTCCCACTTTATGAATGCAGCAGGCGCCTGACGTAGTGAGTTACGCTGCAGCCGCCTGGCCTCCTGCCTGCTACGGGAGTTTAGTAAGTGCTACATGCTGGATTTCAGAGGATTTCTATACTTTAACATTGCCTACACGTTAGATATGATTACTACAGTGAGCGGGGCCCAGTGTAATAGAATACAGTGACTGCACCGGGCCCCGCTGCCATTACAGCACCAGATGCCGGGCCCCAAGTCTCCTCCCTCCCCACTGATACACCGCCGACCGCACTGTGCAGCGTCTTACAGTAGATTAAAGCTGCCCATAAACATATGATAAATGTTTGCCAAATCTGCTGATTTGGGCAGGACAGGCCCACTATTTGATGTGTATGGGTGCCCCACAACTGTCACTGACGGTGTACAGGAAACAAGACAAAGCAACATGCATATATGACTGAGTGGATCCAAAGCTAAGGAACCAAAAGGGTGACCCCTGCACAAGACCTGAGACTATCCCTGGCTGCTCAGCCTATGCAAAGATCCGAAAGGTGGAGGTTTGCATATCCACGTACCTCGACTATATACCCCTGAACACCCTACAATAGTGAGGGGACACGACCACCGGCTCCCTACTCCAGACACAGAGGGAGTCAGGGTCACCTGGAATCCAGCAAACAGAAAATAACAGATGAATGTTCAGCACTTAGCTTTGTAGCAGACAGGAAAACAAGATCAGCATGCACACACACTCCAAGAGGAAGTATAAGCCGCCCAGCAATGCACCATGGGGAGGGATTTAAAGGGAAGCAATCAGTCTAACTCCATGACAGCTGAGAGAGGCTAACGAGATGAGGAACTGAACAGTACAACAAAGAGAACTCAAGGAGGAGGTTCTGAAAGGCTTCTGTCAGAGCTTCTCAGCTGTCTGGTTGTGACAACAACTCTTCCCTAATTGCATATGATGGGGAATTAATGATCAAGAAACTGGTTTTCAACATGCTCATTCTTTTTGGGGAGATAAGTAGCTTTCAGAGGTGTCTGGCAGTAGATTTCTCCAACTCCTCACTCAGACAACATGCATGTATGGTCACACCAAGTGCGCATGCGTATCAGGAGGTCAGGAGAAATAGCTGCCGAATGAGCATTTGGCTGACAGTTTTCTAATAGTCAACCAGTAATTGTCAGCCATGAAATTCATAAGCACAGTGTCACGGCGGACGAGTACTCAGACACACAGATAAACCAACAACCAGGCTCTAGGCGAGAAGCAGGGGAAGGGTCACCCCCTAGCTAATCCCTGACTTCTCTCCCTGCACTGCTCAGCCCACATTCAGACCTTGGTGGTAGGAATGATGTGTCCCCGTGCCTGGGCTAAAACACCCTAGATTCCCTGAGATGGTGAAAAGGGGAAATAGGAGCAGCCTGCTCGCACAGAACCTGGATGGGAGAGATGACACAAACACAACCTAGACAGCAAACAACAAAAACTGAAACCACACTTATCTTTTCTGAGCTGGAACAGACAACCTTCCTTCCTTGCTTCCAATGCCAGACTGATTTCTATAACCCGCCCAGAGCACTGGAATTGAGAGCTATTTAAACTAATGACCCCACCCAGTGCACCTGATGGGAGGCGGATCCAGCATGACTCCAAAACAAAACACTAAACACGTGCTGCTATTCTGGCCGACCTCCGCACATAGTCAGAGCAGGGCATGACACACAGTCCCTGAGATACAATCTAATAGAACGAAGGAATAGTGTTGGGCGCGAATATTCGAATAGCGAATATTATTCGCGAATATCGGCACTTTGAGAATTCGCGAATATTTAGAATATAGTGATATATATTTGTAATTTCGAATATTCTAGATTTTTTTTCCATCAGTAACCTCCCTTCTTGCTTGTGGGCCAATGAGAAGGCTGCAATGTCTTTGTCTGAGCTTAGCAACATCCCTAGCAACCAATAGGAAAGTTGCCTAGATAGTTAGTTAGTTAGTTAGCTTATATATATAATACAGATAGTTAGTGGCAGATAGTCAGTGTAGGTTAGATAGTGATATAGTGTAGCTGATAGGTTCTGCTGTCCATAGATACATGCTACATACATAGTGCTGTATGTACAATGTATGTATGTATGTATGCTACATACAGTCGTGGCCAAAAGTTTTGAGAATTACATAAATATTGGAAATTGGAAAAGTTGCTGCTTAAGTTTTTATAATAGCAATTTGCATATACTCCAGAATGTTATGAAGAGTGATTAGATGAATTGCATAGTCCTTCTTTGCCATGAAAATTAACTTAATCCCCCCAAAAACTTTCCACTGCATTTCATTGCTGTCATTAAAGGACCTGCTGAGATCATTTCAGTAATCGTCTTGTTTACTCAGGTGAGAATGTTGACGAGCACAAGGCTGGAGATCATTATGTCAGGCTGATTTGGTTAAATTGGCAGACTTGACCTGTTAAAAGGAGGGTGATGCTTGAAATCATTGTTCTTCCATTGTTAATCATGGTGACCTGCAAAGAAACGCGTGCAGCCATCATTGCGTTGCATAAAAATGGCTTCACAGGCAAGGACATTGTGGCTACTAAGATTGCACCTCAATCAACAATTTATAGGATCATCAAGAACTTCAAGGAAAGAGGTTCAATTCTTGTTAAGAAGGCTTCAGGGCGTCCAAGAAAGTCCAGCAAGTGCCAGGATTGTCTCCTAAAGAGGATTCAGCTGCAGGATCGGAGTGCACCAGTGCAGAGCTTGCTCAGGAATGGCAGCAGGCAGGTGTGAGCGCATCTGCACGCACAGTGAGGCGAAGACTTTTGGAAGATGGCCTGGTGTCAAGAAGGGCAGCAAAGAAGCCACTTCTCTCCAAAAAAAACATCAGGGACAGATTGATCTTTTGCAGAAAATATGAGACCATTCATGTGTGGGGTTGCTTCTCATCCAAGGGAGTGGGCTCACTCACAATTTTGCCCCAAAACACAGCCATGAATAAACAATGGTACCAAAACACCCTCCAACAGCAACTTCTTCCAACAATCCAACAACAGTTTGGTGAAGAACAATGCATTTTCCAGCACGATGGAGCACCGTGCCAAAAGGCAAAAGTGATAACTAAGTGGCTCGGGGACCAAAACGTTGACATTTTGGGTCCATGGCCTGGAAACTCTCCCAGATCTTAATCCCATTGATAACTTGTGGTCAATCCTCAAGAGGCGGGTGGACAAACAAAAACCCACTAATTCTGACAAACTCCAAGAAGTGATTATGAAAGAATGGGTTGCTATCAGTCAGGAATTGGCCCAGAAGTTGATTGAGAGCATGCCAAGTCGAATTGCAGAGGTCCTGAAAAAGAAGGGCCAACACTGCAAATACTGACTCTTTGCATAAATGTAACGGTCAGCAGAGGAAGAGACCGTAGAGCAGGACTCAAGTACAGTGCAGCAGAAAAGGAGGCTGAAGTAGAAACCGGCTTTATTAAAAGAGAACTCTAACTGCCGGAGAAGCAGATTTACAATATGAACAGCTTGGGAATTCACAATAAAGATAATGGAAGTTTGCATAAAGAACACAAATGAATCACACACACAAGTACAGACAATAGCAGGCTACTCTCTTCTAGGTAGTGCTATCTGTCCCCGCTACCCGGGGTGCACCTCTACGGTGCACTAAACTAAATCCTATTCCACTATGCCCTAGCTCAGGTTAGCATCAGTGCACTCACAGTTCGGTGTCCGCACATGCAGGCAGGTACAGTCTGGGTCCCGATCTGGTTGCTTGCTTGCTTGCTTGCTTCAGCGTGGCTCAGCTCTGGCCTCTCTTTGTAGTCTCTGTAACTCTGGTTAGAGATAATCAGCAGCTCTGGACGTGTAATCAGGCAGGGCCTGGAATTCACTCACAGTTCCTCTGGTAAGTGCCTCACACTACAGCAGTCTCTCTTCTACACCAGGACACATCAGCTCAGTCAGAGAGCAAACACACTCTAATGTCCCAGATACTGTGTCAGCAGGCAGGGAGCAATCACTCTAATCTTCCCTGTGGATCTCCCTCTCAGTGCACAGCGTCCTTCTTCCTGTGTACTCAGACACCTTCAGCCCAGGCTCTCTGCTCAGCCCGGGAAAAACACTTAACTCCTTGTCCTCTGGAAACAACTCCTCTCACTGTCCTACTCAGCCACAGTGGCCTCTGGTGGCTGGAGGGAAACATGACAGTCTGCTATATGTATATGTGTTGGAAATGTTGCTGGATGATCAGGGCTGCCTCTTACATGCCTCCCCACTTAAAGGTGGCCGTCCTCGGCCTTGTTATATAGTCCATAGAAATAATGGTTAATGTAACTTTTTATACAGCAGTACAACATTGTCCACAATACATACAGGTGGACCAAATGAACTCATCAGCAGCGTACCTGTTTGGTGGAACCCCTGCAGTAAGCCTACTGGATCTCCGGAGGTCCTGGCTATCTGTTACGACCTGACTCTCTCCACTAGGAACTGCCAGTCTGGATTGACCCACCACAATAGGAGGTTCGGGTGTGTCCGAGGGCCCCTCTCCATTACGGCCTGGCAATGGTTCTGTGACAGTGCCTTCATCACCTGTAACCTGGGAGGCTTCTTCAGTGTTGGGAGCAGTCCACCAGTCTTCACCATAATCTCCATCAGAGATAACAAGTTCTGAGTATGGGGCAGGAGGAGGTGTCCTCTGAACAGGTGCGGGATCTTTGGACCGGCATGGCCGTAACATATTCCTATGTAGAGTCCGTGAAGCAAATTCCTCATTCTCAACCTGCACTTCGTAGACCGGACCATTAGGGTACACTCTCTTGATCACTTTATACGGCTGTACTTCCCAACGCTCACTCAACTTGCCTCTGGGACGTTTCTCTCGTACCAGTACCCGATCCCCAGGCTGCAATGGAACCTCCTGAACTGGAGGACGGTCTGTATGAGCTCTCTCCTGTAACCGCTGACCTGCCAACCGGCGAATGGTCTGGAGACGCCGACGGTGTTCTTTCACCCATGAGGTGGTTGATCGCTCTATTAGGTCTTCTGGCTGTTCTAGGTTTAATTCCACGATCTCTCGACCAGCCCTACCGAACAGTAACATGTATGGGGTGTAACCGGTGGTGGTGTGGACACGATTATTGTAAGCCCAGACTAATTCTGGCAGGTAGTCAGGCAGGTTTTTCAATGCCGTACAGTCGATGTAGCTCTTCCATCACTTTTCCTTGAAAGCACGCCCCTTGATCTGAATGGATCCGCTTTGGACACCCATAGACCCGAATGAAGTCTTGACAAATGGCTCGTGCAGCGGACTCGGCCGTCTGGTCCCGAGTTGGGGTGACTACTGCAAACTTGGAGAAGTGGTCGATCATGACCAGGCAATACTGTGGACCTCTTGACGATTGTCCCACAAGAAGATAGTCTATCATCAACACTTCCAGAAGTTCTGTGGTCTGGATGGACTGTAGGGGTGCTCTCTGTTCTGTACTCTTCGTGAGTTCACACACTCGACACTGTCGGCAAACTTCAACTGTGGCCTCCAGTCGCGGACAATACACATAACGCTGCAGCCACTGGTATGTCTTGACTGGCCCGAAGTGAGCTCCAAACTCATGAGCCTCTTTGGCTATCTCCCGTGCCATTCTTCTGGGTATCACTACCTGCCACCTCGCCTCTAGGTCGGCAGGCTGTTGCCACTTGCGGAGCAAAACAGCTCCATGCACTTCCAGTCTGTCCCATTGATGTAGAACGGACTTCATCTCGGCATCCAGATCAGTCCTTTCTTCTTTGTTGGGTTTCCTGCACTGGGTTACCCAGCTTTTCACTTGCTGCAGTCCAATGTCTTCATCTTGCAATCTGCCCCATTCTTCATTAGTTCTCCCCAATGCTTTGGGTAGCTTACGGGCCTCCCCACTTGTCTGGGCCGCGACTGTTGGGGGAGCGAACTTGCGGAAGTCAGGAGTTTCATCTTCTTCCTTTTGTTCATCCATATCCCCTACTGGAGTTTCAAAAGTAACCCTCGAGAGACCATCAGCATTAGTGTTCTCTGTAGCGGAGCGGTAGCGAATTGAGAAGTCATACTTTGCGAGGCGAGCCGCCCAGCGTTGCTCCAGGGCTCCCAACTTGGCCGTACCCAGATGGGCCAGGGGATTGTTATCCGTCCGTACGAAGATCTTAGCTCCTGTCAGATATCCTGCAAATTTCTCCGTCATAGCCCACACCAGGGCAAGGAGTTCCAGCCGGAAGGAACTGTAGTTATGGGGGTTTCGCTCCGTATCTCGCAAGGATCTACTGGCATAAGCGATCACTCTCTCATGTCCATCCTGTACCTGCGACAGGACTGCCCCAAGTCCGTAGAGGCTGCCATCAGTAGCTAAGATGAATGGTTTATCAAAATCGGCATAAGCCAAGATGGGGGCCGATGTCAGGGCTTCTTTCAGGGCCTGGAAGGCCTCTTCCTGTTTCTGTCCCCAGGGGATACTTTGGCCCTTGGGTTGCCCAGCCGTTCCTCTCAACAACTCATTCAGAGGGCCCGCTATTTTTGCGTAGTCTTTGATGAACCGCCGGTAGTACCCAGTCAGTCCCAGGAAGGCCTTCAACTCACGCAGTGTTCTCGGCACTAGCCATTGTCGTATTGCAGCCACTTTGTCTTGGGACGGTAGCACTCCGTCTTGGGACACCCTATGACCCAGGTACTTGATCTCCCTCTTGAAGAGATGACACTTCTTTGGCTTTACCTTTAGCCCATGGGATCGCAGTCGCTCGAGTACCTGCCCTAGCCGATTCAAGTGTTCTTGAAAAGTAGCAGAGTATACGATGATATCGTCTAGGTATATCAGAGTGGCTTCAAAATTCAGGTCTCCCAGGCATCTCTCCATCAGCCGCTGGAAGGTTCCAGGGGCATTAGTCAGTCCGAATGGCATCCTGTTGAATTCAAATAACCCCATGGGGAGTATGAATGCTGTCTTTGCCTTGTCCTGCTCAGCCACTGGTACTTGCCAGTACCCACTTGCTAGATCCAGGGTGGAGAAGTATTTGGCTCATCCTAGAGCCGTCAGAGACTCCTCGATGCGTGGCAGAGGATATGAGTCTCGCGCAGTGCAAGCATTCAACCGCCGGTAATCCACACAAAATCGAATAGTGCCGTCCTTCTTCTTGACAAGCACCACTGGGGCTGCCCAAGGGCTCTGGCTTCCCCGCACCACTCCGGAATCTATCATCTGTTTCAATAGCGTCTTCACTTCCTGGTACAACTTGGGCGGAATCTGTCGATATCTCTCCCGAATTGGTGGAGTGTCCCCCGTCGGTATATCATGTGTGATAGCATTCGTGCAGCCAAAGTCATCGGCGTGGCGGGCAAACGCAGCCTGATTCTCCCACAGCATGGTTTCGACTGCTCGCTGTTGGTCTAAACTGAGAGCCTTAACATCTATCTCCATTTGACCCAAGATGGTTCCCCCATTCCATTCTGGGGTCGGCACCTCTTCTGCACTGGCAGTAACTGCCAGGGTCCAACCAGCATCCCCTACCGGAGCTAGAGTCACTTCTCTCTGACTCAGGATTTCTCCCTGATGTAGGTACACACGAGCCAGTTCCACCCCTGGCGTCAAGGGAACTTCTAGATATCCCACATTCACAGCTCTTATGGGTACTCGTCCATTCTGGACCACTCCCAGTGTCCGGGCCACCAGGACGTTCTGACCCAGCTCTCCTAGGCCTGTTGGTTCAACGAACACCTCCATGCCTTCAAGATTACGGAAAGTTCCCACGGGTAACGTCAGCACGGTCTCCCGACCAGGGGGAAGGGTGAAGGTAGCCTTTCCTGGCGCTCGGATCGTTCCCACCGCCTGGTGTGCTGGTACACTTTTCTGTGTTCCACAAAAACGGATTAGCCGTTGAAATGCTTTCTGGGTAGGTTTGTGCGAGGTGGCTTGTTTCCAGTAACCCGGCCCCCGTTTGGTGAACATGATCTGATCCAATTCTCGCAGGATATTCATGCCCATTATCACCGGCACATCTTCTTTGAACGTTTCGGGGACCAACAAGATACCTTTCCGCCCCACTTCCTGTCCACATAGCCGTACATTCATCCACACGACCCCTGTGACAGGAATCTGCTGTTGGTTAGCCGCTGTAACCCGGACCAGTGTCTCTCGTTCTGGCTTGGCCAGCGCTTGAAAGTAACGGTAGAAGAATGACTCGGGCATAGTTGTCACCTGAGACCCAGTATCCACTAAGCAGTCGACAGGAACACCTTCGAACTCAGCTCGTATAGTGGGGCACCCTGCGACCAGGTGTTCGGAGCTTTGCTGGGTAACTTGGCTCTCCACCTCCCCTGCAGTACGCCCCACTACTGCAGGGGTCGGTAGTTTAACGGCGGCTCTTGGCGTCCAGCTGGATTATTCCGACACTCTCTGGCGAAATGTCCTAGATCTCCACACCGCCAACACTGTGCCCCTTGACGGCCCACTTTTTGCCTGCGAGTGGGAGGTGCCCTCAGAGCTTGGCTGGATGGCCCCACTGAAGGGTAATGAGGGGCTTGATGGTATGGTAAACTAGCATAAGGGCATTCGGGTGTAGGAACCCACGGAGTCGCCTGATAGGTTTGTTGTCGGGCTAGATAGGCAGCCTCAGTAGTATGGCACGACTCTATCCGTTTCTCCAGGTGTGTCAACTTTTCGTGCATGGCACTCAGGGAGCTCTGCAAGTCTTGTACCACTCTGACCAGGGCTTCCTCATTTCTCGTAACCCCGGGGGGTGTAACGGTCTGGGTCCGTATTACTCCAGAAGCATAGCCGTCTTCTTTGTTTCGCGTCACGGCCTCTGCCAAAATTTGTCGAAAGGTTAGGGTAGGGTCTACTCTGACTCGTTCCCGCAGAGCCTGTTTCAGGGGATTGCTGTAGAGCCCCAGAATAAATTGTTCCCGCAGTATCCGGTCTATGGGTCCCATGCCAGTAACCCCATCTGCCTCTTTTTTTTGTACCTCGGCCAACACTTCCTGTAGGGCTGTAGCGTACTGAGAGACACCTTCGTCTTCCCGTTGAATCCGGTAAAAAAACTTCGCCCGGAGGTGCCCTGCGCTGGCTGTTTCCCCATATATTTCTTCCAGGAATCTCACCATCTCTTGCAATGTATTGCGCGTGGCTTCTGGTTGTAGGAGAACATTTCTTCGGGCCTCACCCTCGAGAGCGGCCAAAGCAATTTCTACTTGTAGTTCTGGGCTGACATTGTAAATCCTAACAGCACTCTGTAACCTTGTCACCCAGTCTGACAGTGTCATGTTCTGGCCATCAAATTTGGGTAGCAAGTTGAACAACGTGCCAATAGGAAGGGCCTTTGCAAGGGTTCCACCATTGCCTGAGGTACTCACATTAACATCATGCACATTGCCTTCAGCCGCCTCCATCTCTGTGACTGTACCCTGCTCGCAGCGCCACTTGTAACGGTCAGCAGAGGAAGAGACCGTAGAGCAGGACTCAAGTACAGTGCAGCAGACAAGGAGGCTGAAGTAGAAACCGGCTTTATTAAAAGAGAACTCTAACTGCCGGAGAAGCAGATTTACAATATGAACAGCTTGGGAATTCACAATAAAGATAATGGAAGTTTGCATAAAGAACACAAATGAATCACACACACAAGTACAGACAATAGCAGGCTACTCTCTTCTAGGTAGTGCTATCTGTCCCCGCTACCCGGGGTGCACTTCTACGGTGCACTAAACTAAATCCTATTCCACTATGCCCTAGCTCAGGTTAGCATCAGTGCACTCACAGTTCGGTGTCCGCACATGCAGGCAGGTACAGTCTGGGTCCCGATCTGGTTGCTTGCTTGCTTGCTTCAGCGTGGCTCAGCTCTGGCCTCTCTTTGTAGTCTCTGTAACTCTGGTTAGAGATAATCAGCAGCTCTGGACGTGTAATCAGGCAGGGCCTGGAATTCACTCACAGTTCCTCTGGTAAGTGCCTCACACTACAGCAGTCTCTCTTCTACACCAGGACACATCAGCTCAGTCAGAGAGCAAACACACTCTAATGTCCCAGATACTGTGTCAGCAGGCAGGGAGCAATCACTCTAATCTTCCCTGTGGATCTCCCTCTCAGTGCACAGCGTCCTTCTTCCTGTGTACTCAGACACCTTCAGCCCAGGCTCTCTGCTCAGCCCGGGAAAAACACTTAACTCCTTGTCCTCTGGAAACAACTCCTCTCACTGTCCTACTCAGCCACAGTGGCCTCTGGTGGCTGGAGGGAAACATGACAGTCTGCTATATGTATATGTGTTGGAAATGTTGCTGGATGATCAGGGCTGCCTCTTACATAAATGTCATGTAATTGTCGATAAAAGCCTTTGAAACGTATGAAGTGCATGTAATTATATTTCACTACATCACAGAAACAACTGAAACAAAGATCTAAAAGCAGTTTAGCAGCAAACTTTGTGAAAACTAATATTTGTGTCATTCTCAAAACTTTTGGCCACGACTGTACATAGTGCTGTATGTATGTATGCTACATACATACATGCATACATACATAGTGCTGTGATGTCACAAGTTCACAACAAAACTTAGTGCTCCAATCACTAATAAGTAGTCAGACCTGTTAAAATATGAAGTTGCATGTATTGCGCCAAAATATTTGCAGCTTGAAAAATGTAGCTATAGTGACCCACGCCTATATTTCACGCGCATTACACAAATATTACATTGCTGATTTTTCGCGATCAAGAAAATAATCTCGAATTCGCGAATATATAACGATTATTCTACCAAATATTCACAAAATATTGCGAATTCGAATATTGTCTGTCCCTGCCGCTGACTGACAGTTTTTTTTCTACTACAATCAGTGGTGAGATGCAGGGAGAGCTGGAAGCTCATGAATATCAGCTCATGAAGCTCATGAAATCCAGTGCACCAGCAATTCTGAAAATAATCCACAACAAATATGAAAATCCACAGCTGACCCTAGTTGAGTTTGTTTCACTGGATGCACATGTAGTTTTCTGTAGTATTGTGGCACAGGGGTGCACTGGGAACTTAAAGTGGCCTTGGACAAAATACTAAAAGTAGCCCTATTTTGTAGTTGGGGCCAAATTGATGAAAGACCCTGTTGTGGCATTTTCAAACTTCTGTATAAAAACAGTCACACCACACAGACAGTTTTTAATTTGGCAGTAGATCCATATTTCCGCGTAGAATATGGACACAGCGACCTGTCTCCAGTGTTCTCCACGTAACTGTTCTATGAGACACGGACCAAAGTAATGCATTCATTTCCTGTCATAAACCTTGGCTTAGTTGCCCATAGCAGCCAATCAGATTCCACCTTTCATTTTTTTAGAGCTACTCTGGAAAATGAAAGAATCAATCTGATTGGTTACTGGGGGCAACTAAGACCTCATTCACATCTCCGTTTTGCTCTGTGCTGGAACGGCCTGCCAGATCCTCTACTTCATCGACGGATCCCAATTGATTGCAATGAGGCCTGGCAGTGATCCGGCCAATTTACAGCATCAATGCTGAGTCAGTAGCATGCAATGGTTTTTTGTCCAGCCGACATTTGCGCTGGATCCAGCACCTAGATCTCTGAAACGAAGATGTGAATTAGGCCTTAGTCATTTTTTTTTACACCAGTTTTGATAAATCTCCCCCAATGTCTGTAGAGGATTTTGTTCAATAGTACTGTTTTGTGTTTCCAGCTATCACACACTTCTATATGTTCTCACGTCTAATCAAATTGTATCCTTTGGTCATGGAATACAAGTGAAACTAGATGATCATCTACCAGAAGTCCCATTGGAACCTGACATTGTGTTCACTTCAAAAGGTACAATGTTTTCAGTTTAATGATCAGGTTTTGTAGGATACTAAGGCTAGAGCTCCACAGTGACATTTGGTAGTTGGAGAGCTGGTGTAACACTGCAGCATTACCCTTACTCAAATGACCTCAATGTTTCACTATGGGGTTAAAAATGGTTATCTACTGTATCAGACATTATACCTCAGGTCAGGGTTTCTCAACTCCGGTCCTCGGGACCCACCTACTGGTCAGGATTTTAGAATATCCCACAGAATGAATACCTGTGGTGAGTCCTGATGCATGGACACTAATTATATCACATGCTCAATACTAAGGAAATCCTGAAAACATGACTGGTAGGTGGGTCCCGAGAACCGGAGTTGAGAAACCCTGCCTTAGGTCATGTTGGAACTTGCGACTTTAGTACGTCCGTGGTACACTTCATAATGTTCTCATCAAAATCTAAAAGTCCTTGTATAATCATAAAATACATATTGTGGAACTTATTTGGTTACTAATTTGTGTGGCATAACTACAGTGCATTGAAAAAGTACTCATATCCCTTGAACTGGCATAGATTTCAGTTATAATTTATGCTACTTTTTGGCATAAATAATATTAAATGTATATGGCTGTGGAGACCCTGCTCCTTCTACTAAGCTCCACCCATTTTGTTTAGAAACTCCAAAATTTTCACCTTTTCTACTCCAGAAAACTGGCATAACTGTTTTGTAAATGAACCGCATGGTTTCAAGAATAAAACAATGTCAGAATCAATCAGATTTGTAAAAACATTACAAAGTTACACTTGGGAGGTCATCTTGATGGTCAAAGCAGTTGGCATCCTTAAAGATTTTTTTTTCAGTTAGAACAAGTTCTCTAACCTCAGTGTATAAGGGATCACTTGTTCTAACCAGAATACTCCATTAAAGGGGTTAGATAACTAGCTGCCCAATTTTAAACAAATGCATTAGAAGGTTTATATGAAAGTTTACTCATGTAGTCTTTTTTTTCCCAGACCTCAAGGACATTTCTTTAAAGCAGATCTTTGCTGGGAACAATGTCAGCTTTGCAACCTCCACTCTGCAACCACAGGTTTGATGAGGCTATTTAATGAGTCAGTAAACATTGCAGACCTAGTACATTTGCATGGAAGGATTTTTTTTTCAAACAACCAATAATCGATTTGTGTCTAGAATCTGTTGGACATTTCTATAATAATGATCCTTACAGCCAGTGAAGAGAAGTTTTCTAGATGCCCCAGATCTCATGAGAACTGTCCAGTAGTCATCTACTACTACTTTAGTAGAATAATCTTTTCTCTCATTTATTTTGATCTTCTTCCCAACTAATTTCAGATTGTGCCCCCTTATGCTTAGTTTCTCATCAAAAACCCTTGCTTGAACAATTTAACAGATTTAAAGGAACACTTCCATCAAAAAGGGGTATTTTTTATTGATCAAGGCTTCGGGAAGGTCATATAGCTCACCACTAAACCACTTTGCAAAGTTCAAATCCCGGGAAAATGTAATGGTGCATGGAGACGGTCCAATACTGATAAGAGAAATTGGTCACTTCTAAAAAGATCCATAAAATGCAGATTCACATGCTATGCATTTCAGACGAACGCATGCTGTCCTTCATCATGGCATGTGTTCATCTGAAATGTGTAGCATGTGAATCTAAACTTTATGGATCTTTTTAGAAGTGACCAATTTAGAATCGTTTTATCATGCTAGATTTCTCTTCAGAGCAGTTTAAAAAAAATATATATATGAATATTCATACAAAACACTCACTTTAGAATTTGTGGCTATTTTTCATTTTGACAGTACCATTAAAAATTATATAAAAAAAACATAAGAGGTTATTTCTGAAATCAGACATGTCAGTTTTGTGGTGCAAAAAAGTCACAAATCATGGCAATTGCAGCATTTCCATGGCAACTGCGACATTTTTGGACATCTCGTGATCCTCGAAACTTTTTTTTTTACTGTGGTCTACGTTAAAAGTGAAATTAGACCTGGATTATATCACATTTACTGTCTGTGACATTTGAAATGTCAATGAAAAGTCGGAAAAAAGTTGCATCCTGCACGAGGCAGCCCTCTGGTGTATTTTTTAGGACTAAGGGCTCATGCACACAAACGTATTATCTTTCCATCTCCATTTGTTTTTGTTTTTGCGGACTGTATGTGGGTCCATTCATTTCAATGGGTCCGCAAAAAAACGGAAATTACTTAGTGTGCATTCCGTTTACGTATTTCCTCATGCCTACTATTGTCCGCAAATCACGTTCCGTGGCTTAATTCAAGTCAATGGAACGACTGATTTGCCTCATACAGGAGTACCCACAAATATGGAACACACGGACAGACAGCTACCAGGACCATGTAGCAAAGAATCCGACCTGGGAGGAGGTGTCACGCACAATGCTGCCATGAGAGTGGGAGAACGGCGACCAAAAAAAGCAGGCTGATCTAGGTAAGACCACCCATGATGAATATTATTGGGGTCATTTATCAAACTAGTGTAAAGTAGAACTGGCTTAGTTGCCCATAGCGACCAATCAGATTGACAGTAGCTGTCAACAAAGAAATCTGATTGGTTGCCATCAGCAAGTAAGCCAGTTCTACTTTACACCAGTTTGATAAATGACCCCATATGTTTTTGACAATGTGCTTTTTACCATTGAGGCAGTTGCATAGCTATAGGGGAATAAGGGCCTAGACATGTTGATCAAAATGCCCCCACAATGGCTGTGCCCCAGCTATTGAAGATACCTACCCGGTCCCCAGCACCCGTGTCACTCCTAACCCGTCCACGATGGCCATTACATTTCCCTGTTATGTGGGACCAAACATCCTGCGAGGGTGTTGTACAGCTGCAACCGTCACCAACTCCCTTGCATCATGGGTGACATCATTTTTGGGAAATACACACAAAAGTGAGCCTTGCATGGGACAAGTATCTATAAATTAATTAGGTTTGAATTTTTGACTTTTGATATACTGCCGGGATGCTCAATCTGTGGCTCTCCAGCTGTTGCCAAACTCCAACTCCCACCATGCCCTGACTGACTACAGCTGACTACAACTATCAGCCTAAAGCAGGCCATGGTGGGAGTTGTAGTTCGATAGCAGCTGCAGGGCCGCAGGTTGGCCATCCCTGATATAGTGCATTTTGGTGCACTTGTTTTATGATGTCAAATTTATTATATAGCTATGTAATAGTCACATATACATCATTTAAGAGACATTGATGTTACATATACATGATTAAAGTAATTTTTCACTTGTATACATGTTTCACAAATGTGAAATGTCTTATAATAGTATTGTAAATATTGAAACTGAAAAATATATGTATTTTTTTTTTTTCTGTTGTGTTTTCACAGTCCTTAAATTGAAGAACCAATGGCAATCTTGCCGGGATCAATTTCGACGGGAACTTTGTGCTACACACGGCCAAAGCGGTGATGGTGGCTCGAGAAAACAGCAATACATGTACCCCAGGCAGCTCCAATTTCTTAAACCCATTCTGGATCTGAGGCCTTTAGTATATACTCTACTTTCTGTGAGTAGAATGGTAGTGCAGCTTATATTTTATAATAACAATAGCCCATCCAAAGACGAACAAGCTGCTCAGAGTCAGGAATCCCCTTGTCCAGTTTTGCCAGATGTTGAGGCAAGCAGACAGGAGCAAGATATTCAAGAACGTCATCCGGAGGAGGAGTCAGCCATGGACCCAGTCCACAACCCCTACGACAGGGGGGCTAGGGCCACACTTGTCTCTGGGTCAGATACTCTAACAAGCCTAGATTTGGAAATGTTACAGTATCCGAGCCAGAGAAGAAATCAAAGTAAGAAATCAAACTTAGGTTGTATGTCAGTGCAATGGCCTCAGTTGCTGCTATAATGGACTCACCACTCGATCAAGTGAAACTACACAGATTTCTGGACAAAATAAAGCAGCGGGCTGTGGGGTTGAGAATGGATCCTCAACCAGGAGCAAGCTTCACAACCCACCATCCATGGCAAGCCACTTATTCCTAGCCCCTGTATTCATAGGAATGGGAACATGGCTTCCAACAGCCCTATCCTGGCCCATGCCAACCATACCACCCAAAAGGTAATGTGGGTGCTCACCCAGGCCATGCACCTTGCCCTTTCAGCAGGAAATTATTTGATTTATAATTTATTTGTTTGGGCTAAAACATAATCCAACTTTTATTTTTTAATTGCTTTTAAATTAAAATAAGTAGACGTGTAAATATGTTTCATCTTTATTTCAATAATGTGAACATTTATATACTATACATGCCTTTGCCTTTAAAAAAACAAAAATAGTAGACAGTTATAGATGAAAATAGATTTGGAAACAATTTAATTGTAAATTTTATTAGATGTTAGACCATGTATTAAAAGCAAAAGTCCAAATACAAAACATAATTTTATGGTACCTCATTCAAACAGAGTGCCTATATACTCCTGGTGCCTTGGACAGTTCCTTCAAGTGTCAGTTCTTATAGTATTTCAGGGATGGGCAACCTGAAACCCCCCAGCTACTGTTAAACTACAACTCCCACCATGACCTGCTGAAGACTAATAGCTGTCAGCTGTCTGGCCATGATGGGATTTGTAGTTTGGCAACAGCTGTTGCAGGTTCCACATACCTGGAGTATCACATTGCTAAAATCACCACAATTTGGGCAAATTTACACAAACTACATACAACACACATCATAATACATGTAATTTCTTGTTATATATTTATAAAAAAAAAAATTATCAACAATTATGAACTTATAAGTAGTGTCTGCCAAAGCCAACAGCACTAAAGAAAAGAATTATTTATATTGTAGTACAAGGACCCAGAGTGAGGAGGCTTCTTAACACGTATGTGTTTGCCATCCATTGCTCCTGAGCAGTTTCGGAACTGCGCATGAAGATGAAAGCTCTCAGCAATTTGGATCCAATCCTCAGCCTTGGGCTCTGGCATCACCACTTCTCGGAGTCGCAGCCAAATCAATTGACGTGTTTGACAAACAATTCCATAAATCTTTGAGACTCACAGCAGGAACTGAAAATGCAGCGAAGCAAATGAATTCCCAGTTGCCAGAAAATCGAAAAAACATAACAAGACAAAAAGATAAAATAACATTAAAAAACATGCTAAGAAAGCAACATAAAAAATAAATAAAAAATAATTATATATACATATATATATATATATATATATATATATATTACATTAACAATACTGCATGTATTTAAAAAAATATTACAAATATAAATGAATTACCAGTTGCCAGAAATCTAAAACGCATAAGCATAGAGAAGGATTTGGGTGTCCTTGTGGATGGTAGATTAAATTACAGCATACAATGTCAATCAGCTGCTTCTAAGGCCACCAGGATATTGTCATGCATTAAACGAGGCATGGACTCGCGGGGCAGAGATGTAATATTATCACTTTACAAAGCGCTGGTGTGGCCTCATGTGCAATGTGCAGTTCAGTTCTGGGCACCAGTCCATAGAAAGGCTGCTGTGGAGCTGGAAAAAGTACAAAGGAGAGCGACTAAACTGATAAGGGGCATGAAGGGTCTTAGTTATGAAGAAAGATTAAAATAATTGAATTTATTTAGTCTTGAGTAGAGACGTCTAAGGGGGGGGCATGATTAACCTATACAAATATATAAATGGGCCATACAAAAAATACGGTGATAAACTGTTCCATGTAAAAGACAAGGGGGCACTGATTGGAGAGGAAAAAGTTCAGTCTCCAGAAACGTCAAAGCTTCTTTACTGTAAGAACTGTGAAGCTGTGGAATAGACTTCCTCAGGACGTGGTCACAGCAGGAACAGTGGACAGTTTCAAAAAGGGTTTAGATGAATTTTTTAAAGTAAAAAACATTAATGCTAATGAAAAAGTGTAGAAGTGAAGAGTCTCACTTCCTTCTGGGATTCGCTTCTCCACCTATCCCTTGTTTGAACTTGATGGACGTATGTCTTTTTTCAACCGTATTAACTATGTAACTATGTAACTATGTAACATAACAAGACAAAAAGATAAAATAACATTAAAACATGCTGCATACACACACATATATTTGACAAATATATAATATATAATGACAAATATAAATTTGACAGAATTAAAACTTAACTCAGCGTCATGATGAGCCATTACTCTGGTGAAATGCAGCTCCTCATATTTCTGTTCAGGTATGTGAGGCCAGCACGCAGAACTGCTAACAAAATGTCAATAAAATTGCTGGTGAGCCGGGTATCTCAGGTGTCCTGATGAAACCCAGGGGGCGCCACATTGACTCCAGTACTATTAATAAAATTGTACAGTTATAGTGGAATACACTATTGTTATCTTGGCAAAAGGTTGTACTTACTTCACCGGGGAGGAGGGCATAGGATAAAGCTCAAGACACCTATACCTCAACCTCCCCCGCCGAGGTCACTTCAAATGATGTAGTAGTAACTTCCTGGTCCCCAAAAGGATGACACTGGGGCTCCAATGTATATAGGAAGTCTTTTATTGATTCAGCTCGACGCGTTTCGGGAATAAATCCCTTTTTCAAGAGCATATACATATAACAGAAAGACACAAACTTATATAGGGGAATACAAACACATGGTATGGGGTTGTCCTCCTTAGGGGAGGGGAGAAAAGGCCAAAAAATTGGGTCATTTCCTGTCCATTGTTTCATCCACTAATTATAATGAAAAAACCAATCCGTTCAAAAGATTCTTATTCGCTCTTTACACAGAATGTCCAATTTATTCATAAATAGACAATATTTATGTAGCTATCCCCAGAAACCAAAGAAAAGAAGGGGGACCGGAAGTGAACATGCCTTGCGTTCCACCGTGGAACGCAGAGGTTTCCCTAGTCTGTGTAACATTATAGAGCGCAATGTTGCGCTTAAAATGGATGGAGATGTGCTTCTAAATGTTCATGTGCCGATGTGCTTCAATTTGTGAGCGCATAGGCTGAGGCTACTATTAGTACGGGACTTAACCAGGGAAAGAACGCTCCGATGCGTTCCACTGTGGAACGCACCGGACAGGAAGTAAACCACATCAGCTCCGATGCGGTTTATTCTAACCTCAGTCCACTAGTTGGTACTGAATTTCCCCCTTTTTTCTAGGGGGTCTTTGGGGAGCTGCCTATTTTTCTCCACCCTATATACATTCCTCTCACTTCTGTCCTCTCTTCACACCAATTTGTGGTTATCCCTTGGCGCCTTATTCATTCCACTTTCCCTCAACCCCCCTTTTTTTGTACATTTGTACAGACTATTCCGTCTCCAAAACTTTTTTTCTCTTTGCAACAAAATGTCAAAACTGCTCACAGACATACGACAACACCCATGAAATTATTTAGGATGCTGTTGCAGATCCATGTACAGCTTGTGCAAGTGGCACTTCCTGTGCCACTATGAGACAATAGGGTGCACCCAATGCCTCCTCCTCGGTTCTTTGTCCAGCATACAGTAGTTGGCTGCTGTCATTATCGCACAGAATACAGCCAGCACAGGATAATCTTTTCCTCAGAGTTGTCAGCCATGATACAACAGAAAGCAATAGTCAGAAACCAATGCTTGCAAGACACCGGATTCAAGCAATGCTCTCAATGCTGTAAAACGCTGTACAAAATGGAGTTGGGATATGACACAAACAAGATATATAGGTGGTGTGAAAAATGGGAATAGTCAAAAGTTAACACCTACAGATAGCATACTGAAGCCATACGGACAGTTTTTGCGGAATTATGGAACGGAAAGCAAAAATGGAACAATGGGTCTGTGGAAAACATACCGCAAAATACATACTGTTGTGTGCATGAGACCTAAGTCATATATCACAGTGTGTTGCACCAAATACATGAAAACTATGCAACATTTCATAATTTTGGTGCAAGCACACAATGTTAACCAGACTTAAAAGTGATATGAAAACTATCTCAAATGATAAATGACCCCCATAGTCCTTTTGCAGCAGTCACAAACACAAAGGATGAAACCTCCTATATAGAAAGGTAACCCCATTGTCAGTTTACTGCCTCTGTGAAGGGAAAATGTTATCTGAAAGGCAATCCTTGTGATAATAGTAGGTGGAAAAATGGAATATCACAGCTTTATTGTATTCTTGATAGACCTAGATAAAGTTGCCCTAACACACTTTATTGATGGTTTGCCAACAAAATAAAAATGCAGATTGTAGTAGCTGCATTTGTGACTTCTGCTCAAACCTTGACTTTGTGTGATTTGGGAACCAAAAATTATTTTACTTTCTTTTGCTTCAACCATTGACATACAATGTTTAACTTATAGGGTTTTTCTGGGATCCAGATATTAATCAATTATCCTCAGGATAGGTAATTAATATCAAATTGTTGGGGGTTCAACATCCAGTACCCCACAACAACCAACTGTTCTCAGTTCATTAATATCTGGAGCCCTGAAAATCCCTTTAACCTCCTATTTTCTCTTGTAGACCCATACTATTACTCTATTGACTGATAACTTACGAAAGATTTGCCGACTAGACAAGACTGTCATAGAGAAGTGGATAGACACTAAACCTGGAACATCAAAGCATCAGGATGCAAAAAGGTATTTAATGAATATTAGTATAGTATTGGACATTGTAAAGAACATTTACTTTTGGAACAACATGCAGCAGCCTGAAGGACTTATAGGACATTACTGATGGTCTCATGCATGATCAGACTTATGAAGCCACAGAAAAGTACCAGTGGAGCAATATTTTAGAACCTGAGGAAAAGTGCACTTAGGCATTGATAAAATGTAATATTAAGCAGGTGTTTAAATTGACTATATTGGGTCAGATTCAAAATTAGTAATAGGGCCCCCAAGAAATCAGTGTAATTCATAGTACTGTTCACCTCATATGGGCAAAAGGATCTTTTCGGCCCTCCAGGCAGCAGAGCCCAGGTTGTAATGCATCCTCTGTGTCCCCTATTGTAATGCCCTGATAAGCAAGAAACTGAAGGTGCCATAAAGCACTCAAACTAACTTTTTGAAGTCTAAAGGTAGATTTAAATGGAACGATTATGCAGCTAATTGTCGGGAAGTAAATTGTCGGCTGCTAGTTCACTGAAGACCTCTGTATTTACATGCAGTGATCTCCTTCACAGTATGAGCGATCCCTTGTCCCCATACAGAATCATTGTTTCTGGGCAGCAGATCGCTGTTTAGACCACACGATCTGCTGCCCTGAAACTATGATCGGTGGTGCCTGCATGAACAACAGGATCACCTGATTAATGAGTGTTTTGCTTGTTCATCGGGTGATTGGCAGCATATTTACATGGGCAGATTGTCAAAAATGACCATTCGCAGGAACGGTCATTCCCGACAATCTGGACGATTATTGGCTCTTGTAAATGCAACTTAACACCAATGAAAATGTGTTATGGTTCTCCTAGGCTGTAAGTTGGCTGGCTGACAGCCATCTCCGCTGACTTACTTGTACACATGCACACCTAATTCCGCTGATTGTGTATGTGTTGGCTTATCTCCCACAAGAACAAAAGGATCGAGTGTTGAAATTCAGCTGGTGGCTAACCATACACATTAGATTGTCAGCTGAAAAATAAAGGATTCCACGCCAGGATAAGATTCCAATTCTTTAGCAACTCATTAAAATGGAGATAAACACCAATATATGTGGGGGAAAAAGATCAATATCATCCGGATATTACCCCAATTACAAACACCAAAGACGGCCAGTCCGGATAGGAAATAATAAATTATCTTTATTCATACATATTACATAAAACACAGTTAATTACACATGAGGCAAACAAATTCCCACACAGGAGATAACAAACAGTATCAATGCCTAAATATAAATCATACATAAATAAAGATGTGGGGTCACCGCACAAGATATCATGTGATCATCACATAAAGTGCCAAGTGCTAAACTGCGGATGGATAATATGCCAAACCTCCAGAATCTCTACATAACACATGAACGTACCTGTAAATGAAGTCTATTTTTTCCTGGTCCCGACGCGCGTTTCACTTAATGCTTCATCAGGGGGTAGTGCTAATTGTACTATTCCCTCCCTACCCATATATACCCACCCTCATCAAATACATGTGCCCCACCTGAGAATATGCAGACCAAAGAGTTTCTTGCTGCCAGTTCCAGACTGGAAGTGATGCTGTGCGCTCCCGCATGGAGCGCACACGTCGTCATATGCAGCCGGACGAATGTGCGGACGACACGGAGTGCCTCAACTCCTCCCACTGCATCGTCAGCGCACGCTGCGCTCCAAGTAACTCAACAGTGGAATGCAGCGTATAGCCTACGAGTAGAGGAATCTTTACAAAGGTATCAATTATGGACCATGTATTACTCCAAGGTACCACAGTATATACCCAGCATAAAATGCATAGTCTATCAAATCTCATCATTAGAAATTAGTATAGAAACGACCAGGCTACGTCCTTAATTATTGTAAAAGTGAAGTGTAAACCGATGAGTGAAAATCAGAAAGCGTGTGCAAAGGAGTGAACAGTGACAAGTGACAGTGAAAAAAAAGAGTGCTCCCCGTGATGTGATAATAATACAATTTCATAGATGATAATGCTTGATTCCATGCAAACATACTAAACTCAAGTGTTATATACACATACCTACATACCCAATTCCCACATAATTAGATAATATATTCCTATATATACAGTACAGACCAAAAGTTTGGACACACCTTCTCATTCAAAGAGTTTTCTTTATTTTCATGACTATGAAAATTGTAGATTCACACTGAAGGCATCAAAACTATGAATTAACACATGTGGAATTATATACATAACAAAAAAGTGTGAAACAACAGAAAATATGTCATATCTAGGTTCTTCAAAGTAGCCACCTTTTGCTTTGAATACTGCTTTGCACTCTCTTGGCATTCTCTTGATGAGCTTTAAGAGGTAGTCACCTGAAATGGTCTTCCAACAGTCTTGAAGGAGTTCCCAGAGATGCTTAGCACTTGTTGGCCCTTTTGCCTTTACTCTGCGGTCCAGCTCACCCCAAACCATCTCGATTGGGTTCAGGTCCGGTGACTGTGGAGGCCAGGTCATCTGGCGCAGCACCCCATCACTCTCCTTCATGGTCAAATAGCCCTTACACAGCCTGGAGGTGTATTTAGGGTCATTGTCCTGTTGAAAAATAAATGATGGTTCAACTAAACGCAAACCGGATGGTATAGCATGCCGCTGCAAGATGCTGTGGTAGCCATGCTGGTTCAGTATGCCTTCAATTTCGAATAAATCTCCAACAGTGTCATCAGTAAAGCACCCCCACACCATCACGCCTCCTCCTCCATGCTTCACGGTGGGAACCAGGCATGTAGAGTCCATCTGTTCACCTTTTCTGCATCGCACAAAGTGTCACGGAAGGTGTACAGGAAACAAGACAACACAAAATGAATATACGACTCACTGGATCCAAAACTAAGGGACAAAAAGGGAGACCCCTGCATCAGACCTGGCACTCTCCCTGACTGCTCAGCCTATGCGAAAATCCCAATGGTAGATGATCGCATATCCTCGTACCTCGACTGTAAACCACCTGAACACCCTATAATAGTGAGGGGACACGACCACCGGCTCCCTACACTAGATACGGAGGGAGTCAGGGTCACCTGGAATCCAGCAAACAGAAAAACACAAATGAATGCACAACACTGATCTTGTAGAAGACTGGGAAGTAGGATCAGCATGCACACACACTCCAGGAAGAAATATAAACCGCACACTGATGCACTATGGGGAGGAATTTAAAGGGATGCAATCAGTACAACTACATGACAGCTGAGAGAGGCTAACGAGATGAGGAACTGAAAGCAAAACAAAGGAAGCTCAAGGAGGAGGTTCTGAAAGGCATCTGTCAGAGCTTCTCAGATGTCTGGTGGTGACAGTACCCCTCCTTTTACGAGTGGACTCCGGACACTCAGAGCCCACCTTCTCAGGATGGGATCTATGGAAAGCCCTGATGAGACGAGTGGCCTTAATGTCTGTCACTGGGACCCACATCCTCTCCTCAGGACCATAACCCTCCCAATGAACGAGGTACTGGAGAGAACCGCGGACAACACGAGAATCCACAATCCTAGAGACCTGAAATTCAATCATATAAATTACAGAAGAAATGCACCAAACGGATATGCCACTGATTATACTGGCTAGTCATAAATGCAGATATTAAAAGCTGAGACTTTTGCCAATATATTCCTGTCAGGAAAATATCGGAGCCCATCATGCACCACGTCACGGTCACTCAGCATGGCAAGGGGTCCTACCACTAAGCTACCTATGGTGTGAACAAGGTCTGAAGGTGATGTAATCCAGCTCACAGCCAAGCTTCCACACAACCGCATAGCAGGACAACTAATGCAATGTGAACAAAGCAAGACTGTGTGATGGAGGTTACCAGGTGCAAAGGAGAGTGTTTGAATGCCAGGTAAAGGCACATACACTACATATAAAACAAGACAAAAACACTGAAATATAGTGGCAAATCTGGGGGAGCTGCTCAACCCCTAACACTGTAGCGTGTTTTTCATTGGGGGAGCAACCTCCATCACATGGTCTGATATGATGCAGTGGGAGGAACTGAGGCACTCTGTGTCGGCCGCACATTCGTCCGGCCGCATAAGACGACGTGTGCGCTCCATGCGGGAGCGCACAGCATCACTTCCGGTCTGGAACTGGCAGCAAGAAACTCTTTGGTCTGCATATTCTCAGGTGGGGCACATGTATTTGATGAGGGTGGGTATATATGGGTAGGGAGGGACTAGTACAATTAGCACTACCCCCTGATGAAGCATTAAGTGAAACGCGCGTCGGGACGAGGAAGATACAGACTTCATTTACAGGCACATTCATGTGTTATGTAGAGATTCTGGAGGTTTGGAATATTATCCATCTGCAGTTTAGCACTTGGTACTTTATGTGATGATCACATGATATCTTGTGCGGTGACCCCACATCTTTATTTATGTATGATTTATATTTAGGCATTGATACTGTTTGTTATCTCCTGTGTGGGAATTTGTTTGCCTCATGTGTAATTAACTGTGTTTTATGTAATATGTATGAATAAAGATAATTTATTTCCTATCCGGACTGGTCGTTTTTGGTGTCATTAAAATGGAGGCATCATGCAGTGAAAAAAGCCAACATGTTCTGGACGAGGTGTCCTTACTTGTGGCATGTATAATTTGTATGTACACACTGATTAAAAACAATTAGCAGCCAAGTGCCACATCATAGCGGACGTCATACACGGGTGATGCATTAATTAGGCTGGGTTCACATTACGTTTTTCCCATCCATTCAACCTATAACAAAAATGTATACGTTATACTAATGCCTCAGACTGATGCCATACAGTAGCATCCGTTCACTATAGAGTTCCATTGTAAAAAAATAAAAAAAAATAAAAACATATATGTACTTTTTTTTTTACTGGACTTTGCAGGATACACAGGTCACAGAGCATGCCTAGAAAACTCTCCCCCATAGAAGTCAATGAGGTTCCCTCCTGTCCATTGTGTCTATGGCCCATGTGGTTGCTGTGAAGCAGTTTTCTTAATGCTTTCTAAACACTGTTAAGAACAGCTCAGGCAAGATGGCCGCCCCAATAATTATGTTCAGGAAACAGAAAATAAAATGAGATTAGAAAAGAGGTTATGTGTTACTATCTAGTTTTAACTGCAGAAATACATTTCGGTGACACATTCCCCTTAAAGGGAACCTGTCATGTGGATATTTGATTATAATCTAACTAATTATATACAATCATTAACTACTAAAAAGTGCCTTAGATGTATTCACTTACTGGTGTGACAGATGGTTACCTCATAATATACACACAAAGATGCTAATGAGCTGATTTTAGTCCAGCGTGATGTCATGGAGTCCAGCGTATATTTAATTCAGAGCTATAACCACTCCCCTGCCCACCTGCTGCTGATTCATATGGAAAATAACTGTCAATCAGCAGCAGGTGGGCGGGGAGAGTCAGGAGCGCATGAATATTCAGGACTCATCATTATCAGCTGGAGCTTTTCAATACAAGATGTTGGCAGATTGACTGGGTCAATTAAAGAAAGTGACCCAGCATTTTGCTAAGAGAATCAGTCACTTATTTATGTTGCCCTTAGTTAGGACACCATAAAACTGGTGACAGGTTCCCTTTTAGAAACAATGCTTTTTAAATTCAATCCATTTGGGAACTTGGTGTTCGGTTGTAATATCCAGAAAGCTTCTCATAAGGGACACTTTTTTTCCAATCACCGCTCCTCGCAGGGCATTTAACCCTCTCCGCACCAAAAAATGTACTTATGGTGTTCAGTGAAATGTTTGGCTGCCCCTAATGCATTAGCAGATCCGTTATTAATATAAGAAAGATGTTCCGCAATACATTTTTTCAATTTATGGGTAGTGCACCCAATGTAATAGACATCTCAGGAAGTGCATACTAATACATATACTACATAATGTGAACTGCAATTAATAGATTTTTCCAAAGCGTGTTCTCACTCTGCACAATGACTATTGCCACACTTCAAAAATCCCCTTTGAGACAACCAAGTAGTGTTGTTATTATCTGATCTAAAAGACCGAAAGAACGGCCCCTCTTGGCAACACATCTGAAACCAGGGAGAGCATGATCCAGGGATCCACCACCGATAATCCAAATCCCATTGGATGCGGTGTGCTGGATCCCTACTGATACCCCTTTAAATAGAGTAAGCCTTTAAATAATTGTTTTTCTCCTTTGCAGGGAAATAATCAAAATATTTTCGGCACCTGCTTGCCTGACCGCAAGTTTTTTAAAGAACCGGTAAGGGAAAAGATGCTTTGTATGCTGTTACTCTATATGCAACAATGGTACCATACAGTTTGGCAATAACCATAAGAAAACATTACATGATATACAATAAAGAAGATATGCAAATGAGATGTTAGGAAGCTCTACCTCTAATGCCTCTAGATGGAAGGTAGCTATCCTATAAGTCAATACTCAACTTTTTAAACCGGCCTTGAGACATAATTTAGGATTATAACTAATCCAGCACCTCATCTGCAGACATATGTTTCAGGGTGATTGCCCCTTATCATTGTAGAGCAGAGAGTACTGGCTTAACTGGGTGAGATGCCTAGTCATGTCTCAAGGTTTGTTTAAAAGGTTGAACATTGACTAATAGGATAGCTGCCTTACATCTGGTGGCATTAGAGACAGAACTTAGCTAAAGCCTATAGGCAGGGGTGCACCTAGCCTTTCTGCTGCCTGAAGCAGAAATTGAAATGGTGCCCCCAATGCCAATTTCTTAACCTAACCACCTTGCCACAATGAAAGCGCCCATTGCCCATGGCCCTTCGGCTGCCCCCCTCTTGCCCCTACCTGGTGCTGCCTCACCTGGCCTCATTGGTGGTGCACCCCTGCCTATAGGTAGTAAAACTAATCAGTCAAAAGTCTTATCCATGTTTATCTGTGAATGAGATGTCTTGTTCACACATTAGGGACGGCGGTGATGAATTGTCCATGCTCATTCACAGATTTTAGTCTGTACATTAAACAATGATAGCAGTAGAAATATCTGCCCTTACAGGGATCAGCAACCTTCAGCACTCAAGTTGTTGTGAAACTACAACTCCCAACATGCTACATTCACTTTTATAGGAGTTTCAAGGACAGTTGAGCAAGTGTGCATCCCTGTGCTGTTTTATATCATTGATTTTTTTCTTCTTCTCTGTTAAACCCCCCATAGTGGTTCTTCATCTGACCCATCTGCTCCAATAGTGGATCTTCAGGTTGCAAATGAACTCTTTACAACACTATGCCAACACAAGTGGATTGCTGACATTGTAAGTAATTTACTGTAAGGGAGAAAACTTTATTCCATGAAGCCTGCCCTGAGTGATCACATACCCACTTCACCGTAAATCTACAGAGCAACAGGCAAGGCCTTTTGTACAGTGTAGCTTAGATTATAGTGATTCTTCCAAGAAATTCAATATGCTGTAATCCCATCGCTAAGATATGTCATCACTTTATTATCGGTAAGGTTCAACCTCTGGGACCCCCTGAGAATGAAGGGGCCATCAAGTACTTGTGGTTTTTAAATTGTTTTATTTTGTCTTATCTTACCTTAAAGAGAAAAAGAAAAAAAAAAAAAGATCTTCTCTTACTGTATGAGTCTATAGCAGTGACCTTTTACAGACCGAGTGCCCAAACTGCAACCCAAAACCCACTTATTTACCACAAAGTGCCAACACAGCAATTTAACCCATGTACTTTTATAATTTAGCCATAATAACCTGCCTACATTCAGTGCGCTGCCTGTGCTGTTCATAGTGCGTCCTGCGCTGATGAATGGCAGGAAACGTCTAAGGCATATTGGTACAACATAGACTTTTTCCAGGGTGAGGGTGCCCAGTGAGGGCTCTGAGTACCGCCTCTGGCACCCGTGCCATAGGTTCGCCACCACTGGTTTATAGTGTGCTCAAACCCCTTTATTACTGGAAATCTACCATTGTTGTATATGGACCTGTTTAATTTCTCTGTTGAGAATTTTTCATTCTGGAAATCAGTGGAGTTTGCAATGACAGTCTTCACTAATGAGATTGTCCATGACAGGGATGCTCAACCTGCGGCCCTCCAGCTACTCCGAGCATGCCCGGATAGCCTAAAGCTATAAGGCCATGTTGGGAGTTGTAGTTTTGCAACAGCTTGAGGGCCATAGGTTGGGCATCCCTGGTCTATGACATATCAGAAGATGATTATGACTGGATTTCCCCATTACATTAAATTGTGTAGTTCTGAAATCAGCCCAGCTACTGATTTAACATTGTTAATCTATATATTTTTCTCCCTTCCTCACAGATATGCTCCAGTTTGAAAAATGAACTGATCCCAGCAACTGAGAGCCTCCCAAATCTTTTTGAGGCTCTGTCTGTGTTTCTTTTAATCCCAGAATGTCCTATAATGCAGGATGCCAACATCTGCTTGCCACTGGCATCCTCTTTGGTACAGGCTATCAACAATCTCAGCTTAAATTCTCAAAAAATATTGGGTATGTTCTTGAACTTAGTAAGGCACTTCTGAGCATAGGTTATTATGTATAGTATTCTTTAGGTTGTGGAGCACATGGATGTCAGAGTGGGTGGGTGTCTGCTTGGGACTCCCCTAGTCTAGAGTGGAAATTGGCTCATTTCCTGGTGCGCTCATCTATGTATTAACTTAGAGGTTTTACCCTTTCGCAAACAGCAAGTACTTGTACGGCGCTGGATCGATGGGTAAACATGACGCGCAGCGGGAGCCATGTTTCAAACAGCGGAGACCTGCAGCTAATGACCGCGACCAGCAATAATGCTGCTCGTGGTCATTAAAGCTTTTAGATGCCGTGATCAAGTGTGATCATGGCATCTAAAAGCTATAAATCCTGGAAGCACAAGCTTCTTACCGGCACCCTCTGCGGCCAATGTTGGTTTCAGTACGATGGGTTTCTCTGAAGAAACTCAGGGTATTGGAGCAGGCCAACATAAGAAATTACCATTTCTAGTACCTTTAATGATCTACGGTATATGAAAAATAAAAGGTACAGAATAAAATAAAATAAAAAGTGAGTATTGTAGCCTCAAAAACAAGCTACAAAACCATTTTTAAAAAGTAAAAAAATGTTTAAAAAAATGATATAATTTTTTTTAAAAATATATATAAAAATTTTAATCGTCCCCTTTCCCTGCGCTGGAGCAATGTGCAAACATTGTGCCAGCTCGCACGTGCAGCGGGCGTCATGGCCAGTAGGTCTCTGCTGTTTGAAACAGCAGAGACCTGCGGCTACTTACCATGACCAGTAATAATGCCGATTGCAAAAATTAAAAGGCTTTAGATGCCGTGATCAAGTGAGATCACGGCATCTCAATGCGCAAAAACCCGGAAGTGCGAGCCAATGGTGATATCGGTAGTTGCTGTGAATACTATGAGCTTCACTGACAAGACAAACTAATTTTAAAAATCCCTGATTGGACAAAATTTAAAATTAAAAAACGGAATTTATAGGCTCATATATGAGCTTCAAAATCATTAAAAAAATTTTTTAAAAAGGTTAAAAAATATAAAAGTTTAAATCACCCCCCTTTCCGTATAATAAAAAAAATACCTAAATAACAATAAATATAAACATGATGAGTATCACCGCGACTGAAAAATGGCCGTACTATTAAAAAAATTCCACTACACAATACAGCGAATGGCGTAACGAAAAAAGGGTCAAAACGGCCAATTTGCAATTTTTTCATTGCTTTTCTTACCCAAAAAATTTAATAAAATGTGATCAAAAAGTCACACACACTCTAAAATGGTATCAATGAAAACTACAAATTGTCCAACTAAAAATGAGCTCCTATACAGCTCAGTAGACGTAAGTTTAAAAAAAGTTATGGGGGTCAGAATATGTTTTGTTTTTTTCCCCTAAGTTTAACCCCTTCAACCCCGGGCCTGTTTTCACCTTCCTGCCCAGGCCATTTTTTGCAAATCTGCCGTGTCACTTTATGTGGTAATAGCTTTGGTACACTTTTACTTATCCAAGCCATTCTGAGACTGTTTTCTCGTGACACATTGTACTTTATGATAGTCATAAACTTGAGTCAATATATTTCACCTTAATTTGTGAAAAAATCCAAAATTTACAAAAAAAATTGAAAACTTCCCAAATTTTCACATTTCAATTTCTCTACTTTTATAATAGATAGTGATACCTCATATAATAGTTATTACTTTACATTTCCCAATTGTCTACTTCATGTTTGGATCATTTTGAAAATGACATTTAGTTCAGGTCTGAAGTCACTTTGTGAGGCTTACATAATAGAAACCACCAAAAATGACCCCATTTTAGAAAGTACACCCCTCAAGGTATACAAAACGGATTTTACAAACTTTGTTAACCCTTTAAGTGTTTCACAATAATTATTAGAAAATGGAGATGAAATTTCAGAATTTCACATTTTTGGCAGATTTTACATTTTAATCCATTTTTTCCAATAGTAAAGCAAGGGTTAACAGACAAATAAAACCCAATATTTATTACCCTGATTCAGTGGTTGTCACGGACGGTGTACAGGAAACAAGACAAAGCAACATGCATATATGACTGAGTGGATCCAAAGCTAAGGAACCAAAAGGGAGACCCCTGCACAAGACCTGAGACTTTCCCTGGCTGCTCAGCCTATGCAAAGATCCCAGAGGTGGAAAGTTGCATATCGACGTACCTCGACTATATAACCCCTGAACACCCTACAATAGTGAGGGGACACGACCACCGGCTCCCTACACCAGACACGGAGGGAGTCAGGGTCACCTGGGATCCAGCAAACAGAAAATAACAGATTAATGTTCAGCACTTAACTTTGTAGCAGACTGGAAAACAAGATCAGCATGCACACACACTCCAGGAAGTAGTATAAGCCGCCCACTAATGCATCATGGGGAGGAATTTAAAGGGAAGCAATCAGTCCAACTCCATGACAGCTGAGAGAGGCTAACGAGATGAGGAACTGAACAGCACAACAAAGAGAACTCAAGGAGGAGGTTCTGAAAGGCCTCTGTCAGAGCTTCTCAGCTGTCTGGTTGTGACAGTGGTTTACAGAAGCACCCCACATGTAATCGTAAACTGCTGTACGGGCACACGGCAGGGGGCAGTAGGAAAGGAATGCCATATGGTTTTTGGAAGGCAGATTTAGCTGAACTGGTTTTTAGATGCCATGTCCCATTTGAAGCCCCCTGATGCACCCCTACAGTAGAAACTCAAAAAAGTGACCACATTTTGGAAACTGTGGGATAAGGTGCCAGTTTTATTGGTACTATTTTGGGGTACATATGATTTTTAATTGCTCTATATTACATTTTTTGTAAGGCAAGGTAACAAAAAAATTTATGTTTTGGCACCGTTTGGCACCGTTCTGGCACCGTCTGACAGCCCTATCTGTATTGTAATGCATTGCCTGTTATTGTATGACACTGAGTCATACACTAAGAGGTTATACGGAAAAAGACTGCGCTGCAAGAGGAAAATCTTCTCTGTGTATAAAGTTCACTTTTAAATCTTCAACTAGTAGAATCACAAGCCACCTCACAATCCAACATTAGTGTGCAAACCTGTGGATAATGAAAAAAACGCACTATGGTGTAGCAGGTTCCAAACGACTAACGCTCCATGTGAACAAATTTATACTCACAAGATCCCTTGTAAGTGAAGGCGTGTATAGATATCGATGGTGTCAAGAGAGAGCTCTGTGGAAAAGAGGACTATAGCGTAGTATATCACAACACTTAGAATGCCTGCAAACAGATTGTACTTACAGGGCTTCACTTGTCAGGTGCGCATATAAGATTTTCTTTAGGTCGCTCAGATCTTGGATTACAACCATACTAGATGTCCAAAAAACTCTCAGGGGAAAAGGCCACAAAAGAAGTATGTGCGTACCAGAGGTCAGATAGAAAACAATTTAATATTGGTAAAAATTACAGCTAAAACATATAAAAATCAGGAATATAGCCCGACCCGGGTTTCGCGTTGATGCTTCGTCTGGGGCGTTAGTTGGTAATTGCAAACCACTGTGTTTTAAATAGACAGGGAACCTCCCCTGGATGACATCATAGGCTCTTCCAAAAATACAAGTTAAAACAAATCATACACACAAAATAAAACTAAAACATTAAAAGGACTGGGACCGAACCGGACAGCTGACGGCGAATATTATATAAATGCTACACCATCCCAACCCGTCAATACTGTAAATACTAAGGGGGTCTTGCATACAGACCTTCATAATAGATCTAAGTTTTGCCCCAAAAACAAAAATAATGAATGCATCGACGCCTTTAAAAGGAGCCTCCTAAATGAATTAGAAAAAATGGATTCCAAACCAAGAAAACAAAATCTTTCTAGGGGGGAGAAGGAGGCATTAAAGCGGTTGGAAAAAAACGACAGGATAGTGATCAAACCGGCTGACAAGGGGGGAGGAGTCGTTATTATGGATGTGGAACAATATTCTAGGGAAATGGATAGACTTCTTATGGACAGGGATATCTATTTGGTTCTAAAAAATAACCCACTCATTTTGTTTAAAGGGCAGCTGGAGAATATTTTGAAGAGAGGCTTGGAGAAGGAAGTTTTAGATAAAAAAGAGTATGAGTACCTCTCTTCAAAATGCCCAGTTACCCCGGTTATATACCTTTTGCCCAAGATCCACAAGGATCCTGTTAATCCACCAGGGAGACCTATTGTTTCGGGGATTGATAGATTGTGGCCCCCTCTTACTTAAAAAATTCCTCTAGTGTGATTGACCTCATTGAAGAAATCGGCGAAGTGCCTGGATCCCTGTGGTTAGCCACGGTTGATGTGTCTTCTCTATACACCTGCATTCCCCAGCATTTGGGGATGAAAGGGGTTAGAGAAGCCCTCAACAATGATTTAGAAATGGGGGCTGACCAAAAGAATTTCATTTTGGAATGTGTAGATTTTTGCCTCACCCACAACTATTTTTTATACAAAGACACTTTTTATCTTCAGCATTCTGGCGTGGCGATGGGGGCGAAATTCGCCCCAAGCCTCGCCAATCTTTTTATGACGATGTGGGAGAGGGAAAATATAGATCAGATCCTCAAAAAAGATCTAGGAAAGGGGCAGCTTTTTGTATGGCGAAGATATATAGACGACTGCCTCCTCATCTGGTTAGGTGAGAGGGAGGGTCTAGAAAGTTGTTTAGCGGATATTAATGTCAACAGTTTTAATCTCAAATTCACTCATTGTATTAGCGACACCTCTGTAGATTTCCTCGATTTGGTCATTTTTTTGGAGGATGACAGACTTAAAACTAAGACTTTTTTTAAAGCAGTAGATGTGAACACATACATAGAGCTCAAGAGTTGTCATCATCCTTCTTGGCTGAAAAACATACCCAAAAGCCAATTTCAACGCATCTCAAAAAACTGTACCAAATTAGAGGACTACAGAGAGCAGGGGCAGATGGTCAAACATAGATTTTTGGAAAAAGGCTATGAAAAAGGTTTTTTAGACCATTGCAAAGATGAAATAGAACAGAAACGTATTGAGAATAAGCCCCCGATTGATAAAGTCAACAAGGCAACAACAAAGAAAGATTTTAGGTACACTTTTCTGACCCAGTATAATAGCAAAATAGGCCACATTAAAAATATGATTCAAAAAAACTGGCACATTCTTCAAAATGACCCTATACTTAGTAAAGATTTACCATTGAAACCTCCTGTAGTTTTCAAAAGAGCAGACAATCTCTCCAATAAATTGGTCCGTAGTGCTAGTCTCGCTACTAACAAAAAACGCACCAATATTAGTAAGGGTAGGTTCACATGGTGCGGCTTTTGCTTACCTTGCAAAAACCGTACCCTGAAACAACGAGAAAGATGTGTGGACCATGTCATATCCAAAAAGACAAAAGAGACCATTTTTAAAATTAAGGGACATTTTTCTTGCAATAATGTTGGAGTCATTTATCTTTTGGAGTGCCCTTGTGGCCTCCAATATGTAGGCAGGACTACACGGAGCCTTAAGACTCGGGTGCAGGAGCACATTCGTAATATCAAAAAAGGTCTTGAGACCCATAGTGTTTCGCTGCATTTTAAGATCCATCATGATAAAAATCCGAAAGGTCTCCGTTTTACTGGATTAGAATTAGTGCATACCCCAATTTGAGGGGGGGACTTTGTTGCCTTAATGAATAAAAAAGAGGTTGAGTGGATGTTTCGTATGGGCACCATTCAACCACAAGGTTTGAATATCGAATGTGACATTAATAATTGTTTATTTTAATATATTCGCCGTCAGCTGTCCGGTTCGGTCCCAGTCCTTTTAATGTTTTAGTTTTATTTTGTGTGTATGATTTGTTTTAACTTGTATTTTTGGAAGAGCCTATGATGTCATCCAGGGGAGGTTCCCTGTCTATTTAAAACACAGTGGTTTGCAATTACCAACTAACGCCCCAGACGAAGCATCAACGCGAAACCCGGGTCGGGCTATATTCCTGATTTTTATATGTTTTAGCTGTAATTTTTACCAATATTAAATTGTTTTCTATCTGACCTCTGGTACGCACATACTTCTTTTGTGGCCTTTTCCCCTGAGAGTTTTTTGGACATCTAGTATGGTTGTAATCCAAGATCTGAGCGACCTAAAGAAAATCTTATATGCGCACCTGACAAGTGAAGCCCTGTAAGTACAATCTGTTTGCAGGCATTCTAAGTGTTGTGATATACTACGCTATAGTCCTCTTTTCCACAGAGCTCGATATCTATACACGCCATCGATATCTATACACGCCTTCACTTACAAGGGATCTTGTGAGTATAAATTTGTTCACATGGAGCGTTAGTCGTTTGGAACCTGCTACACCATAGTGCGTTTTTTTCATTATCCACAGGTTTGCACACTAATGTTGGATTGTGAGGTGGCTTGTGATTCTACTAGTTGAAGATTTAAAAGTGAACTTTATACACAGAGAAGATTTTCCTCTTGCAGCGCAGTCTTTTTCCGTATATTTTCGTCAAGTAATAGACTTTTCCCACATTGTCTTCAGACTTGCAGCGCTCGAGGATATTGGTGTATTTAACAGAGACTCTATCTTTTTATTGCTTGAATACACTAAGAGGTTGCCTAGGAGACCCAGCCTGAGGCTGGATCTCCTCGGCACCCGTAGAAGAGCACAAAGACTTGGCCAACAAGGGAGAATGGCTTATCAAATATAGAAAATGGTGCAGAATATCAACAAAGACTATATCAGTAAGTGCCATATACAGAGGGTTGCCACCTTTCCCAACAAAAAATACTGGCCAAATTAAGCCACACCCCAAAGGGGGGTGGTCGTGGGGGCATGGCTTAACATGGGGTGTTAAGTCACTATCATACTGTGGCTCCCAATAATATTAATGCCCCCTTTAGTGCACCCCAGAATTAATGCCCCCATTAGCGCACCCCCGAATTAATAATGCTCCAATTAGTGCCCCCAGTAATATTAATGCCCCCATTAGCACCCCCGAATTAATAATGCCCCAATTAGTGCCCCCAGTAATAGTAATGCCCCCATTAGCACCCCCAAAATTATTACTGTCCACATTAATGCCCCCCATTAATGCCCCCCAGTAAGAGTAATGTCCTCACTAGTGTCCACTAGGAAGAATAATGCCCCCATTAGTGCCCCCCCAGGAAGAGTAATGACCCCCAGCTTCTACAAAAAAAAAAGGCACTCAACTCCCCCATTTGCTCATGCTGCGGTGAACGTCCCCTGCTGACTGGAAGCTCAGGACAGGACTTGCACTCCAGCGTGATGACGTCTTGCAGGTCCTGTCCTGCACATCCAGTCAGCAGCGTAAGCAAATGGAGAAGGTGAGTGCTGTTTTTTATTTTTTAATTAACACGGGGAGTGTGGGGGGGGGGGGCAAAGGCTGCATTAATGAGCGCTTCACAATGGAAGCGCTCAATAGTAGCAGTCAGCACAGGAGGAAAATACTGGCAATTAACAAGAGACATGTGAAAAGCTTATATTGCTGGGTTCAGGGCTTGGAGAGTCCATAGAACAAATGTGCACACTGTTCTCTGCAATATGCCCATTTGGCATTTAACAGATTTTTTACATCATTTATTCATTTAAATATTCAACATTTATTCAATGAAATGAGGAGAGTTGGAATATGCTGACAGGAGCTGAAAGGGTTGAATCACTTGGTGCTTGGACTTCCAATATAAACTTCTGACAGATAATAGACGTTAAAAGGGTTGTCCCAATGTAAAATATTCTACAGCTTTCAAACCAGCACCTGGATCTGAATACTTTCGGAATTGTGTGTTATTAAAAATTTAGTTTAGACACTGGGGGAGATTCCACCTTTCATTTTCCAAAGGAGCTGAGAAAAATGAAATGAGGAATCTGATTGGTTGCCATGGGCAACTAAGCCAGTTCTACTTTACACCAGTTTGATAATTCTCCCCGACTGAGTTATTAATAAAATGTATCTGAGTAGCGCCACCTGCTGTTTGCTTTTTTCTTATTTCTTTGACCTGCTCACTGAGATGGCCGCACATGCTCAGTTTCATCCTTCAACTGGCACCTGAGCTGGGATAGGGAGAGCATGGACACGCCGCCTTAGCTGCAGCAGAGAAGACACTCCCACTGAGCTGGGATAGGGAGAGCATGGACACGCCCCCTTAGCTGCAGCAGAGAAGACACTCCCTTTGAGCTGCCAGCTTGACATCAATCTAGCAGAGCATTGAATAGGGAGATCTCTGGATCCATGTAAGGTACAGGGCTGGTTCTAGCTTTGTTAGGAATAGGTTGTCGTGTACTATATGATGTCTGAATTTTTTACATTAGTCATGGGATAACCCCTTTAATGAAATTGCATCTTATTTCCACATCTGTGAAATACTTTGTTGTCGTTTTTCAGAGACATTATGGTCATCTTTGCCTGAACCTTCTCTGATAAAGCAAGTCCAGGTGTTTAAAATTGCCTTGGTATTGAGTGTATTCAATGATAACAAAGAGTCTAAGAAAAATATACTCGAAGTACTAAAGCGCCTTTATAAGGTGGGTTTGGACATTTTTAAAGATTTCACCTTAGCCACTTATGTAGGAATGAACCGTTCATAATCTCAATTACCAGAAGCATTATGTTACTGAAATATACATATCAGCATCTGCTACACTTTTTCATAAAACCCACTCCCCTCCCCCACTAAACCTTTTGATTAAATACAGAAAATAGACAGTCTATCTACAGCAGTGATGTCCAAGCTTCTCATATGTCCCTCATGTGCCAGTTGTGTAAAGGGCATCTGTCAGCAGATTTGTACCCATGAACCCGGCTAACCTGTTACATGTGCACCTGGCAGATGAAGACATCTGTGTTTCTCCCATGTTCATATGTGTCCACATTGCTGAGAAAAATTATGTTTTATTATATGCAAATGAGCCTCTAGGAGCAATGGGAGCGTTACTGTTACACTGAGAGGCTCTGCTCTCTCTCTGCAACTGCCGCACCCTCTCCACTTTGAGTGACAGGGCCAGCTGTGATGATGTTTTGCCTACCTGGCCCTGCGAATCAGAGTGGAGAGGTAGTGGCAGTTGCAGAGAGAGCAGAGCCTCTAGGAGTAACGGGAATGCCCCCCATTGCTCCTAGAGGCTCATTTGCATATATTAAAACATCATTTTTCTCAGCAATGAGGACAGATATGAACATGGGACCAACACAGATGTCTTCAGCTGCCAGGTGCACATGTAACAGAACAGTCAGTGTCATAGGTACAAATCTGCTGACAGATGCCCTTTAAAGAGCTTGTGTCAAGTTAATTCTCTATGGAACTGCTGGAGATAGCCAAGCACTGTACACCCATAGATAGAATCGGAGTGTCACTGTTCATGTGCAACCTAACACGCCAGTTGGAGGAACAGAACCTCCATTCTACTAATTGGTGTGGGCCCCGCCGTCAGGCCCCCAAAGTTCAGATGGTTTTCCTTTAGCCTGTGGATAGCAGTACTTTACAATTTTACAAATCCTCATTTTCATTTAGCAGCATATTTATAGCAATTTTTCTGTATATATATATATATATATATATATATTTGTGATGCAGGCAAACATGAAAGCTGGTTATAAAGTACCAATAAACTACTTCTGCGTGCCTGAAGTTTCCAATGTAATCATCATCCCTGTTGATCTTAAGAACTGGAGGATCTATCAAAGACAAACTGTGAGTACACCATTTTGTGTTAAATTGCACGTTGTATAGGTAGTTGGAAATCGGCAAGCTATGTTTCCAAGCCCATTATATATAGAGGTGTGTGTCTGCACTGCCATTTGTATAGATGGCCAGCATAAGGGACAATTATTACACATGATACTGTATTTGGTGTGCCCAGGTATATGCAGTATAGTGTTGTAAGGGTTCTGCAGAGATGTATTATACCAGAAGACAACTTTGTAGTCAGAATTCTTCTTAATTCAATAAACTCTGAAATGTTGATGTAAACGTAATCTTCTGTCCTCTAAGGCTCAGATTCTCTCTTATCGTGTTTTACAGCAGGAGACTAATGGCACCATGCTACCTGAAATATATTGTCGTTATCCATTTATCCTTACATTTGCCACCAAGATTCAGTATTTGCATTACGATGTAATAGAGAAGATGACTGTAAGTTACTTTTTTGAATTAAATAAAGCAGATAATAGAATATCACAAAAGGTGATCCATCACACAAAGTCTTCCCAGCAATTACATACATAGTACGAATGAAAAAAAAATTACTGTATACCGCCCTATAAGATGCAGCAGCCCATAAGACGCACCGAGGTTTTAGAGGAGGACAATAAGAAAAAAATATTTTTCATTACACCTCAGACAACTAATCAGACCCCCAATGTTAATAAGACCTCAGATTAGACCCCCAATCAGACCTCAGCTCAGACCCCAATGTAAATGAACCCCAATCAGACATCAGATAAGAGCCCCATGCCTCTCATCAGCCTCCATATCAGCCCTTATGCCTCTCCTCACCCCATGATCAGCCCTTATGCTTCTCATCAGACCCATAATCAGCCCTTAATCAGCCCACCGGCTCTTCCAACTCAAGGCAAAGAATATCAACCGCATGGGAAGAAGTGTGAGTCCGGATTAAATAGAGGAGCAGTAATGACCAAAAAATGCCTCTTATGGAGCGAAAAATACAGTAATTTCTTAATGATCCGGTAGAGCGATCATACAGCTCTTTGCCCAATCAGTGAGAGAGCCGTGCGTCTTCACACTTCTTTCTCTCCCTGCCCGACACCGATCTGTGTGATCAGTTCAGGCAGGAGAGAAATGTGAGTGATCATCGAGGGGACTGTAAGAAACACAGGCCTCTCCCATCATGAAGGTCACCAAGCTGCAGGGAAGGTTGATAAAAGCTGTGACTAAAGGCAGCATGAGGACCCTTGAAGAGTCAGCCCAGGAAAAATGGAAATGTACATTTTTATTACCCCTTCCTGATGGAGCGATTTTTTTCATGTTTTACACCCTGCATTCCCAGAGCCATAACTTTATTTATTTTTATTGTCCCGTATATACAGATGTACCATATTTTTTCGCCCCCATAAGATGCACTTTTTCCCCCCAAAAGTGGGGGTGAAATGGCAGTGCGCCTTATAGGGCGGATGCTGCCATTTTTACTCTGCTAATACTGATACATCGTGGGCCGCGAGGCTGCACAGCGCGGCCTGCGATGTATCAGCGGGGAGGGAGGAGGGGCTGGAGGCCGGCAACAATTGCTGTTGGAATCGCAGCGGGGCCTGATGCAGTCACTGTACTCTATTACACCGGGCTCCGCACACAGCAGTATTCATATGTAAAGTGTAGGCAATCCAGATGTAAAGTGTAGGCAATCCAGATGTAAAGTGTAGGCAATCCAGATGTAAAGTATAGCAATCCTCTGCGGTAGCGCAATCCACGTAGTACTCACTATAAAATCCTGTGCTAGCAGGCAGGCTGGCCGGTCACTCACTTTGTCATGTGCATGCTCCGCCTGCTTAATTAATAAAGTGGGAGGAGCATCTGCGTGACAAAGTAAGTGACCGGCCAGCCTGCCTGCTAGTACGGGAGTTTCATAGTGAGTACTACATGGATTGTACTACCGCAGAGGATTGCTATACTTTACATATGGATTGCCTACACTTTACATATGAATACTGCTGTGTGCGGGGCCCGTTGTAATAGAGTACAGTAACTGCACCGGGCCCCTCCGCAATTTCAACACCAGTTGCCGGCCTCCACCCCCTGTATTGGGGGTCACTATTTACACAGAGACACTGTTATGGGGGGGATCTGTGGATGACACATATATAGCATAAGTTGCTATATACGTGTCATCCACAGATCCCCCCCATAACAGTGTCATCCACAGATCCCCCCATAACAGTGTCATTGACAGATACCCCCCCATAGCAGAGTCATCCACAGATGCCCCCATAACAGTGCCATCCACAGATCCCCCATAACATTGCCATCCACAGATCCCCCATAATAATGTCATCCACAGACCACCATTAGTTCAAAACCCACCAAAAGCACACCTTTTGTTTCAAAATATTTTTTTTATTATTTTCCTCCTCAAAAATCTAAATGCATCTTATGGGCAGGTGCGTCTTATAGGGCGAAAAACACAGCATGTAAGCTTGTTTTTTGTGGGACAAGTTGTGCTTTCTAACGGCACCATTTAATATACCAAATTATGTAGTAGGAAGTTGGAAAAATTCTAAATGGGAAAAAACTAAATTCCGTCACAGTTTTATGAGTTTCCTTTTTTACAGTATTCCCTATGTGGTAAAACTGTCCTGTAACCTTATTTCTCTGGATCAGTGGGATTACAGTTATACTACATTTTTACAGTTGTTCTTGTGTTTTAATACGTAAAAATGTTTTTTAATTTGCATTACAATTTTCTGACACCCCACAACTTTTTTATAGTTATGTCTACACAGTTGTGTAAGGGCTTATTTTTTTGTGGGGCGATCTTTCATTTTATTGATACTATTATGTATGGTATGGTGAAGCTTTTTGATAACTTTCTATTAAAAAAATTTGGAAGGTGAAGTGGCAAAAAATGGCAAATAGGCCATTTAGATTTTTTTTTTTGTTACAGCTTTCATTGTACAGGATACATATATTAATATTTAAACAGTTTGGGCATTTTGGGATGCAGCAATGCCAATGATATGAAAAAAAATGGATTGCTTATTTTTATTTTCAATATGGGGAAAGGAAGTTGTGACAGAACCGTCTGTCTATGGATTGCTTGTATTCTCCCTCCATTCGTCTGTTTGTTTGGCTGTTACCTTGCCTGTACAGGCCCCATGTTTTCCCTTGTTTTCTACTGAAGAACTACCGAACGGCCAGCCACCCAGCATGGAAGTGTGCTGCTTGTTAACCCCTTGGCCCCATTAGAACGTGAACTGGATGGCCGTCGTTCGCATACCAACCACTGTAACGGATCTCCTGGCACCCTGACTGGGTACCTCCGTTGATGGATGCTCCTAGCGCTTCCTGAGGACTCCAAGCACTTCGCTCGACACCGTAACCACCACAGGAACAAGGAACAGGAACAGCTCTTACAAGAGCTAGGGGTTACAGCCGGGGGAGTATACAGCGTATAGCAATCCCCACACACATGAGACGAGGCTCTATGTTGAATGTAAAACAGGAACTCTTTATTGACCACACAAGCATTGCCTTTTATACATATTTTCCAACAAGGGTACCACCCCCGTGGACCTGGTTGGGAACTGAGGACATAACATAGCAGCCAATCCTTTACAGTTTTACAGTTTAACCGCCTCTGGACCGCCTAACGCAGATCTGCGGTCCGGAGGCGGCAGCTGGGCGCTCAGCCATGCATCGGCGCGTCATCTCGCGATACCCGAGATTTCCTGTGAACGCGCGCACACAGGCGCGTGCGTTCACAGGAACTGAAGGTAAGCGAGTGGATCTCCAGCATGCCAGCGGCGATCGCTCGCTGGCAGGCTGGAGATGTGATTTTTTTAACCCCTAACAGGTATATTAAACGTGATCACCCATATAGACTTCCTGATCACCCCCCTGTCATTGATCACCCCCTGTAAGGCTCCATTCAGACATTTTTTTTGGCCCAAGTTAGCGGAAATTGTTTTTTTTTTGTCTTTGTTTTTTCTTACTAAGTCTCATATTCTACTAACTTGTGTCAAAAAATAAAATTTCACATGAACTCACCATACCCCTCACGGAATCCAAATGCATAACATTTTTTAGACATTTATATTCCAGACTTCTTCTCACACTTTCGGGCCCCTAAAATGCCAGGGCAGTATAAATACCCCACATGTGACCCCATTTCGGAAAGAAGACACCCCAAGGTATTCCGTGAGGGGCATATTGAGTCCATGAAAGATTTAAATTTTTGTCCCAAGTTAGCGGAAAGAGAGACTTTGTGAGAAAAAAAAAAAAAAAAAAATTTCCGCTAACTTGTGCCAAAAAAAAAAAATTCGATGAACTCGCCATGCCTCTCATTGAATACCTTGGGGTGTCTTCTTTCCAAAATGGGGTCACATGTGGGGTATTTATACTGCCCTGGATTTTTAGGGGCCCGAAAGCGTGAGAAGAAGTCTGGGATCCAAATGTCTAAAAATGCCCTCCTAAAAGGACTGTGGGCCGCTTTGCGCATCTAGGCTGCAAAAAAGTGTCACACATGTGGTATCGCCGTACTCAGGAGAAGTTGGGGAATGTGTTTTGGGGTGTCATTTTACATATACCCATGCTGGGTGAGATAAATATCTTGGTCAAATGCCAACTTTGTATAAAAAAATGTGAAAAGTGAGAGATATTTCTCTCACCCAGCATGGGTATATGTAAAATGACACCCCAAAACACATTCCCCAACTTCTCCTGAGTACGGCGTTACCAGATGTGTGACACTTTTTTGCCGCCTAGGTGGGCAAAGGGGCACATATTCCAAAGAGCACCTTTCGGATTTCACAGGTCATTTTTTACACATTTTGATTTCAAACTACTTACCACACATTAGGGCCCCTAGAATGCCAGGGCAGTATAACTACCCCACAAGTGACCCCATTTTAGAAAGAAGACACCCCAAGGTATTCCGTGAGGGGCATGGCGAGTTCCTAGAATTTTTTATTTTTTGTCACAAGTTAGCGGAAAATGATGATTTTTATTTTTTTATTTTTTTTTCTTACGAAGTCTCATATTCCACTAACTTGTGACAAAAAAATAAAAAATTCTAGGAACTCTCCATGCCCCTCATGGAATACCTTGGGGTGTCTTCTTTCCAAAATGGGGTCACTTGTGGGGTAGTTATACTGCCCTGGCAATTTAGGGGCCCTAATGTGTGGTAAGTAGTTTGAAATCAAAATCTGTAAAAAATGGCTGGTGAAATCCTAAAGGTGCTCTTTGGAATGTGTGCCCCTTTGCCCACCTAGGCTGCAAAAAAGTGTCACACATCTGGTATCACCGTACTCAGGAGAAGTTGGGGAATGTGTTTTGGGGTGTCATTTTACATATACCCATGCTGGGTGAGAGAAATATATTGGCAAAAGACAACATTTCCCATTTTTTTTATACAAAGTTGGCATTTGACCAAGATATTTATCTCACCCAGCATGGGTATATGTAAAATGACACCCCAAAACACATTCCCCAACTTCTCCTGAGTACGGCGATACCAGATGTGTGACACTTTTTTGCAGCCTAGGTGGGCAAAGGGGCACACATTCCAAAGTGCACCTTTCGGATTTCACCGGTCATTTTTTACAGATTTTGATTTCAAACTACTTCGCACACATTAGGGCCCCTAGAATGCCAGGGCAGTATAACTACCCCACAAGTGACCCCATTTTGGAAATAAGACACCTCATGGTATTCCGTGAGGGGTATGGCGAGTTCCTAGAATTTTTTATTTTTTGTCACAAGTTAGTGGAATATGAGACTTTGTAAGAAAAAAATAAAAATAAAATAAATCATCATTTTCCGCTAACTTGTGACAAAAAATAAAAAGTTTTATGAACTCACTATGCCCATCAGTGAATACCTTAGGGTGTCTACTTTCCAAAATGGGGTGTTTGTACTGTCTGGGCATTGTAGAACCTCAGGAAACATGACAGGTGCTCAGAAATTAAGAGCTGTTTCAAAAAGCGGAAATTCACATTTGTGTACCATAGTTTGTAAACGCTATAACTTTTACCCAAACCATTTTTTTTTTACCCAAACATTTTTTTTTATCAAAGACATGTAGAACAATAAATTTAGCAAAAAATTTATATATGGATGTCTTTTTTTTTGCAAAATTTTACAACTTAAAGTGAAAAATGTCATTTTTTTGCAAAAAAAATCTTTAAATTTTGATTAATAACAAAAAAAGTAAAAATGTCAGCAGCAATGAAATACCACCAAATGAAAGCTCTATTAGTGAGAAGAAAAGGAGGTAAAATACATTTGGGTGGTAAGTTGCATGACCGAGCAATAAACGGTGAAAGTAGTGTAGTGCAGAAGTATAAAAAGTGGCCTGGTCATTAAGGGGGTTTTAGCTAGCGGGGTTGAAGTGGTCAAACACAAAAACTATACATTCAACAAACACAATGGCATTGCCTGTGAAGCAATCAATAACAGAATAGGCATTGCCTGTGACTCAATTAACAACACAATGACATTGCCTGTGATATATTTAACAAACACAATGGACCTAATTACTCACAGGCATAAAATACACATTTTTCCCAACCACAGAAAACGCCCCAAAACACCACATATCCCCATAAAAGTTACATCCCCTGATAGCCTTGATCTGGGTGAATAACCTATCCAAAATCACCCAGATTGGTTCAGAGGTTCAGGAATTTCCTGGAAGTCTTATTTTTGCCCCACTGTGCACATGGTCCCATGCCCCAAATAGTTCCAGTAAAAAGTCCAAGGGGCAGAAACAGTGCCTTTCAAATCCAATATGCCCAACTAGTGTCCCAGGGGCCATAGTCACAAGGCAAGAGGCTGGCAAGCAGGCCTCTCCAACTCCCAGCGACGAAGGTGATTTCGTCACAGAGGTGATTTTATTTTCACAGTTTTACACCCTAAGGGTCTTTAACATGCTATATTCAGACTACTCCCATAGACTGCAATTAATTACTGTTGCAGTCTATGAGAGATTCCGAGCTCCATATGAACATCACTGTTACAGGCCTCAGAGCCTGGGAAAGGCCCGATATTGCCACAGGAATTAAACAGCTGTGTCTGTCTATCTATCGTTCTGTTTCATATATATATATCTAATGATCTATTATCTATCCATCTATCTAATCTGTATATATGAAGAAAAGGGTTAATAGGAGCCCCGCGCTGGTCAAGACACTAAATAGCCAGTGAACCATATATCTCTTTCAATAGTCCATGCTTAGTAGGAGGGGAGGTTATCTCACCTCACTTTGCGTATTCTCTTTTTCTTGTCCGGTGTCTGCAGGCAGGCTTTAATCCTCTGCTGATGGTGGCATATTCTTACCGCCGCTCCGGCCGGTAGCTGGTGTGCGTGCGGGAAGATAGTGAAAGTTAGTACGGGAGCACTTTGGTGTGACGTCACAGCTCCAAGTACGGTTGCCTTCAAAGAACAAAATCTGTATATACCTATTTAATCTGTATCTATCTAACTGGTTATTAATGGTACACACTCAGATTGTTATGTTATGTTATGTTACTAAGTCCTTGTATAGCGCTCTAGAGGAACTCAATCCGATCGAAGCGCTTGTCGACGGCTATATTGGTGGGCCCCTCGTCATCCTACACAAAAAGCCAGGTCTTAACCAACCTCCTGAATTCCAGGTAATCTGATGTTGTTCTAATGTGTTCTGGGAGGGAGTTCCAGATTTTGGGGGCCAATACTGAGAAACGTCTGTCCCCCCTTGTCTTGAGGCGGGTTCTTGGCACCGACAAAAGGGAGGCTGAGGTGGATCTCAGTTCTCTAGGAGGATGGTGACGTGTTATCTTCTTTTGCAGGTAGATGGGACCTGTTTTGTAGAGAGCTTTTTGTGTTAAGCAGCACAGCTTAAACTGCACTCTCTCTTTCACTGGGAGCCAGTGGAGTTCCCTGCGTGCTTTTGTGACAGAATCTGTCCAGTCTAGTTTCTTGATGAGCCGGATGGCTCTGTTTTGACAGTGTTGTAGAGCTCCCAGATCTTTCTCTGGCAGCCCCGCATACATAGCATTACCATAGTCCAGGTGGGAGTTGACTAGAGCTCCCACCACGACCTGTCTGCATGTGTTGGGAAGAAACGGTAGGGCTTTTTTTAGAAGGAATAGGGCGAAGTTTGCTTTCCGTATTACTTCTTTAATCTGGGGACGGAGGCTCATTTCTTGATCCAAGATTATCCCCAGACTCTTTCCTTGTGTGGAAATGGCAACATTTTCCCCAAAGATAGACGGGGCGGCAGCCTCAGGTGTTTTATGTAGTGCAATAAGCTCAGTCTTGGTCGGGTTGAGTTTGAGGTGGTTATATGCTAGCCAGTTCCTGGCCTTATTTAGTCCTTCTTGCGTGAGCTTATAGTCATCAGCGGATTTCGATACTCTCAAAAGAATCTGTGTATCGTCCGCATAAGACTCATAGCTGATGTTATACTCCTTCAGAATAGCAAGCAGAGGTCGGACATAAATGTTAAAGAGTAATGGCGAGAGGGGAGATCCCTGAGGGACTCCCCACTCCACCTTCTCAACTGGGGAAAAGAATGAGCCCAGTTTGACTCTCTGAGTTCTGTTTTTCAGAAAGGAGTCAAACCAGGCAAGTCCGTGGCTATCTACTCCGATGTCAGCTTTTAATCTATTTAGGAGGATGGGATGACTGATAGTGTCAAAGGCTGCCGACATGTCTATGAGGACCAACCAGGTCCCCCCTCCCTCGTCTGCGACCCCTAGGGCTTCATCCCATAGGCTGACCAGGGCTGATTCCGTGCTGTGTGTTGGCCTAAAGCCCGACTGGTGTTCATCTAGAAGTCGATGCTTTTCTACGTGCAGCTGGAGTTGGCTTGCCACTGCTGTCTCCATGATTTTAGCTATTAGGTGGATGTTGGTAATCGGTCTGAAATTGGCCATTATATTTATGTCTGCTCCTGGTTTCTTGAGGAGGGGAGTTATGATTCCTAACTTGAGAGTCTCAGGGACGTTGCCACTGAGAAAGGAGTCATTTATAATTGTTAGAATTAACGGGGCAATGGTGGTCGTGCATTCAATAAGAGATTTAGTTTGGATATTGGAGAGGGGATAAGTTGCTTTGGACATGTTTTTCATGCTTTTTGTTAGGTCTTCAAGTTTTAATGGGCATAGGGTGAAGGTGTGAATAGGGTTTGTCACTTTGTTCTCTATGGGGGGGACAGTTGCCTGTTGAGCTAGCAGGATGTCGTTTTGGATATCGTCAACTTTTTGTTTAAAAAATTTCGAGATGTCGTTGCAGAGGTCTTGGGATTCGGGGATGGTGGTTTTAAGGCCATCGGGGTTAGCCAGATCGAAAATGATCTGAAAGAACTTTTTAGGCTTTTGAGCAGTGTTTTCGATCTCGCTAGCAAAATGGTCTTATTTGGCCTTAAAGATTGCTTTGTGGTAAATCGTCAGTTGGGTCTTATATTTTAGCTGTGATTCTTCTTTCTGATTTTTTCTCCATGCCCTCTCTAGTCTGTTGCATTCTATTTTCACTATTTTTAGTTCTCTCGTATACCACGGTGCTTTTTTCCCTGATTTCTTTACCAGTCTCAAGGGGGCATGTTGGTCCGCCGTTTTTTTGACGATGTCGTCAAATTGTAATGTGAGTTTCTCGCAGGGCAGTTTGGAGTCGATTTTGCTGATGTGTTCTTCTAGGGTAGGTAGGATTTTGTCATATGTCAGGTTGTTGTTATTTCTTCGCCAATTTTTTTTTTCTCCTGTGGTTAGCTGCTTCGTGTTAATTGGGATGTGGAGTTCGAAGGCTATGAGTCTATGGTCAGTCCAGAGCAATTCTTCTGGATCTTCTACTGTTAAGTTTAAATATTTTTCAAAAATCGGATTGAGCAGGTGACCCGCTTTATGTGTGGGTTTGTCAACCCTTAAGGTGAGTTGGGCACTGTCACTAGTGGGGTACCACAGGGGTCAGTATTGGGCCCTTTTCTCTTCAGTATATTTATTAATGATCTTGTAGAAGGCATGCACAGTAAAATATCAATTTGTGCAGATGACACCAAACTGTGTAAAGTAATTAACACGGAGGAGGACAGTATACTGCTACAGATGGATCTGGATAGATTGGAGGCTTGAGTAGAGAAGTGGCAGATGAGGTTCTACACTGACAAATGTAAGGTTATGCACATGGAAAGGAATAATGCAAGTCACCCGTACATACTAAATGGTAAAACACTGGGTAACACTGACATGGAAAAGGAATTTTAGTGAACAGCAAACTAAGCTGTAGAAACCAGCTGCCAATGCCTATAAGATTATGGGTCAAAGGAGGCATAAATGCCCGTGATGCAGTGGCTTACATAGAGAAGGAAGGGCCCCATAGCAAGGATTAAACCAGGACCCCCACACAGGACAGAAGGGTTTCCGCCTAAACCCCTTTCAATGACCCTTGGGACATTTTTTCTACTGCCTCGTTTGCTAAAAGTTGTTTGTTTAAAGGGTAGATTCCTGACCAAGTTTTCACCCCCAGTAGAAGAGAGGATGATTCCAACTGGGCCCCCTCTTGCCCTGGGCCCCATAGCATTCGCATGGTCTGCCACTATGGTGGTTACACCCCTGCCATGATGAGAACATATTCCTGCCACTTTACAAATCATTAGTCAGTTCACACATGGAGTACTGTGTAGAATTCTGGGTTACCTTGAACACGACAGGCATAGCAGAGCTGAGGAGGATTCAGAGTAGGGCAACTAAAGTAATAATTGGAATGGGTGGCGTACAGTACCCAGAAAAATCGTCAAAATTAGGGTTATTCAATTTTGAAAAAAAAAGACGACTGAGGGGGGATCTAATAACTATGTATAAATATATCAGGGGTCAGTACAGAGATCTCTCCTATCATCTATTTATACCCAAAACTGTGACAAGGGGACATCCTCTGCGTCTATAGGAAAGAAGGTTTGTACACAAACACAGAAGAGGATTCTTTACGGTAAGAGCAGTGAGACTATGGAACTCTCTGCCTGAGGAGGTGGTGATGGTGAATTTGCTAAAAGAGTTCAAGAGGGGCCTGGATGTATTTCTGGTGGGTAATAATATTACAGGCTATAGTTACTAGAGATGGGTTGTTGATCCAGGGAGTTTTTTTCACTGCCTGATTGGAGTCGGGAAGGATTTTTTTTCCCCAAAAAAAGAGGCAGATTGGCTTTTATCTCATGAGTGTTTTTAACTTTCCTCAGGATCAACTTTGCAGGATAACAGGCTTAACTGGATGGATGCATTTCTTTCTTTTTTTAAGCCTTACAAACTAGATTAATCAAAACTGGTGTAAAGAAGAATTGGCTTAGTTCCCTGTAGAAACAAATCAGATTCCAACTTTTATTTTTCAGAGATCCTTTGCAAAATGAAAGGTGGAATCTGATCGGTTGCTATGGGTAACTAAACCAGCTTTTCTTTACACCAGTTTTGATAAATCTCCCCCCAATGTTTCTTTGTTACTAACCATCCATCTTCTCATTTGTGCTTATCTTATTCCTAGAAAGAAAAGATACAAGCCAACCAAGTGCTTATGATGAACAGATTGCAGGGCAGTAGTGAAAACCCCAGAATACCTATTTTACATCTCAAACTCAGACACCAACATCTAGTGGAAGATGCACTGAAGAAGTTAAGCGTGGTGGAAGACTGTGACCTACAAAAGGAATTACAGGTAAAATCTGTTGGTTTTTATCAAACTAGTCATTTTGAATAAAATTCTTTGGTAGAAATGTTGATTTTATTCTGTCGTTCATTAGTACATTCAGTACGGCGAGAATGGACACGCTCATTCTTATACTTTTTTCACAATGCAGATTTTAAATCTGTGCAGAAAATAATCTACACAGAATGAACTACAGAGCAGATTCCCCTTTAAAATAATTGAAAACTATGACAGAGATTTTTTTTCATCTGGACTGCCAGTGGCATACTCACCTGTTACGGTGTGGTGTGGAGGGAAACTCCCCACCGAACACCGATAGGATACTGGAATAAAGACTAGGCCTGGACACTGAGGAAGTTAGTTTGTATGGTCGAGTTAGGTCTTGTACTTCTTACCCATTAAACACTCGGGTGATAATGCCTCTCCACTTTTTCATGAGCCCTCCTATCAGTTTTTCTTTTCTATATTCAGCTGCCAAAAATTCAATTTTAGCACATCCCTTCACCTGATCCAAGACCTCCTTTAATTTCGGGATGCTTATTTTTGAGAAGTAGTAGCTCGCTCTTATCCATATTAATCTTAAATCCCGACCACCTACCGAAGGTTTGTAAGTGTTGTAAGAGGGGCTCTAGGTCCCTATGTGGGTTTTTAAGGAAGATCAAAAGGTCGTCCGCGAATAATGCATGTTTTATTTCTGCTGTGCCTACTCTTATCCCTTCTATCTGGCGTGGAGGTTAGAAAGCGTGACAGGGGTTCCAGGGTTAGGTTAAATAGTAAGGGTGACAAGGAGCAGCCTTGCCTGGTCCCTTTAAACAGCTCAAAGCGAGGAGACAAGAAGCCAGGTGTGCTGATTTTTGCAGCTGGTTTATCGTATAATACAGAAATGAAGTTTCTGAATTGGCTCTGTAGTCCCAATTTGTTGAGTACTCTTTCCAGCCATCTCCAGCTCACATTATCGAAAGCTTTTTCATCATCGATGCTAATGAGAGCTGGAGCTGGGTGAAGGTCTGGTCTCATTTTGATTTCGTCCAACATAGTTAGGACGCGTCTCATATTGGTAACTGCAGATCTGTCTTTTATGAATCCTACTTGTGGATTGGATATTAGTTTGGGCATAATGTTCCCCAATCTATACGCCATTATTTTGGATAGCAATTTGACGTCCACGTCTATTAGGGATATGGGTCGGTACGACGACGCTTGGCGGGGGTCTTTATCTTTCTTGGGCAACACTTTTATGTACGCCACTTTTGACTCTTGGGGAAGGGGGGTGCCTGCCAGGTATTGGTTATAGAGTGGAACAAGGAGTGTTGGCAATCTGTCTCCTAGTATTTTGTAGAACTCCCCCGTATATCCGTCTGGACCGGGGGCTTTCCCTAAAGCCAAGCCAGCTCGGGCTAGGTCTTATCTGGGTCATTTTGAGACCCATCCCTCCCATAGAGGGAGGCATAGAAATTTTTTGATATGTTGCTAACAACTATCGGGTCATGTTGTAATATACCTTTAGCATCTCGAAGTGCTAGAATGGGTGACCCCGGCTTGAAACCTATCGCTAGGTTTGCTAGCAACTTGCCTGCTTTGTTGCCATATTTGTAAAAATTTTTGTGCCCATTGTTTATAGTTTTGTTTAGCTTTCTTCCACGCCATTTCGGAGGTTGTTGTGGGGTTATTTTTGAAGGCCTTGTACGCTAGTCTCAGCGCTATACTTAGTTTGTCTAACTGCTCTTGAGTTTTCTTCTTTAGACCCGCTATGTATGTAATCAGTTTGCCTCTTAGCGTCGCCTTCCCTGCACTCCACGTTAGTTGGGCATTTTCGGACATGTTATTTAGGCCCATATAGTCGTCCCACCACCCCCTCAGCAGGTCACAGAATTTCTCATTCTTATATAAGTCAGAGGGAAATCGCCATAAGAAATCTGAACCGTGAGGGGCCATGTCACGTAGCGTTAGTGATATTGGTGAGTGGTCCGATATGACCAGATCCTCAATGTCAGTGTCTCGGCATCTATTGAATAGGGTGCGGGTAACTAGCAAGTAGTCTATGCGGGACCAGGATTTATGAGACTGAGAATAGAAAGTGAATTCCCGTCCCTCTGGATTAAACACTCTTCATATGTCGATCAGTTGTGTTGCCGTTATGAAGTCACTGAGGATGTTGGTGGAACGTTTTGCAGAGTGTGAGTGTTTGTCGTCTGATCTGCGATCTTCTGCCCCGTCCATAATCGTATTCATGTCGCCCCCAACTATTTTGCCCGGTACTGTGTCTGCTAGCATGACAGCTGTCGTTACCTTGAAGAAGCGGTCACTTGCATCATTCAGACCATAAAGGTTGTATATACTCAGTTGTATCCCTTGGTGTTAAAGTACCAGGTGTATCATTCTTTCCTAGTCATCTTTAGAGCAAGAGACTAAGGAGTAGGGTATGTTCTTCCTCAGCAGTATTAACACTCCCGCTTCACGTCCTAATGACAGGGAGCCATGTACCTCCCCTACCCAAAGCTTCCTCATTCTGGGGAAATCTTTCTCCTCTAGATGTGTCTCCTGGAGGAGCGCTATATCAGCCTGTAGTCTGGCCAGGTGTCGCAATATCATTGATCGTTTCTGGGGGGATCTGAGCCCCTTGACGTTCCATGATATTACTCGCACCATTTGGAAAACCTTGACAGACATGTGGGTCAGTCAGTCTTATAGACAGTGACCTGTGCAGCTAGAGATCTAAGGGAGTTGCCACCAATAAGGCTTAGCCCTGTTCCATCGCTTTGCCGGACATGGGCTTCAACTTCAAAACCCCAGCTAGTGAACATAGCTGAACATAAAGCCAACAGTGGCAAAATTAAGTCAGAATTCCGTGCTTCACTTCTTCCCAACACAACATTAATTAGTGTAGGCATTGAAAAGGTATTTAAGGTAAGTAAGTCCCAAAACTACCGTATTACATCGCCCCCACGTGTACTAATCAGAAATATAACAGGCTAAAATATGTGGTAAAATAAGGTAGAACCCGTGTCTGATCATTATAGATTATAAACCCTGGTTGTTTTCAGAGGGTTGTGGTCGGATGTACTCTGTCACCCGCCAATATAACATTTTTAAACAGCAATTACATTACTTGCCCTCCAGGCGATGTGAAAAGGTCAAGTGTCCTTTCGTGAGTCTTCTTTGTCTCCTGTATTGGTCTCTTTTTTCGGTTCCACCTCTTGGCGATGTTGAAGACGGTGAACGCCTCCGGTCCAGGGCAGGCATTTTGCTGTGCACTCCATCCGCAGATGCTTGAAATGCCTTCTGCTTCTGCTGGGTCTGTGAAGGTGGTGGAGGTCCCATCCGGACGGAATATTTTCAGCGTGGCTGGGTACATCAGAATGAATTTTATGTTTTGATTGTGTAAGGATGTGCATAAGGGGGTGAAAGCCTTCCAGCGTCTGGTCACCTCCACTGAAAAGTCACTGAACAAGAGGAGTTTCTGGTGACGTACCTCTAGGGCTACAGGTTTTGTAGTGTCGCATTAAGTCTGCCTTATCGGCGTAGTCCAGGTATTTTACTATAACTTGTCTGGGCCTAGGCTGCTTCCACTGCCCTGGTTCGGGATTCCGTGCGAGGTTGAGCTGTTTCAGCGGGCCTACCCTATGTGCTCGTTCGACTTTGCAAGGGTGGGGGAGACTCAGTGCTTTTGGAATCTCGCGCTCACATATTGTGTAAATCCTTGACTGGTATGCTTTCGGGCAGGCCCACGATTCGGACATTACTTCGCCTTGAGCGGTTTTCTAAATCATCTACTTTGTCCCAGAGCCGCTTCGGCCATAAGATCTTTTCGTTGGATATGTCGATTTCCACGGTCTGTACTTTGTTGTCGGATATGTCCATGCGCTCGGATATTCCCCATATTCCCCTTGCAAGGCGCTAAAAGAGGCCGACACCGTGGTTGTCAGACTCCTGCAGGTCTGGCAATATGCGGTTTGCTACCTCCAGTGCCAGTTTAACATAGTCTATGTGCAGGGGGTCCTAACCAGTTGCGGAACCAGGAGAGTCTGGAGTGGGATGTGCGAGTATGATTTTCTCCAGCGGCGTGGTTTCTCCCTCCGCCATCTTTGTATTCTGTGTGTCCGCTTTTCCGCCTTAGATCTGCTCCCCATAGTGCTGACAAAACGATCCATAGGACCCTGTAAAATGTTCGCGGGTGATATTGCCCGGCTAGCAGTCAATTCAGCGGGGATTTGCAGTATATACGGGTGAGGGTTGCCAGAGCTCAGCTCACTTGCGGCTTGTCATGTCGGCGCCGGAACCAGAAGCCGGAAGAACTCCTTCTTCTGTTCACAATATAACACCAGAGCATTTTCCTGCAGCTGCACCTTTTCCTAGGCAGCAGTTTGAACTATTGGATGCTTGTAGCAGAATATATTGTTTAGGGATTCTGAGGGACTTACAAGAGTTTTCAGAGACTTTAAGACTGATGACCTATCCTCTGGATAGGTCATCAATCACTGATCGGTGGGGGTCTGACACCCGGGACCCTAGCTGATCAGCTGTGTGAGAAGGCAGCGGTGCTCGTAGTAGAGCCTTCTCACAGCTTTTTCCAGGCCACTGAAGACACGTTCATTAGTCACTTTACCTAGGCACAGCTCAGCCTTATAGACGTAAATGAGGCTGAGCGCCATACCAAGCACAGCTACTATACAATGTACGGAGCTGTGCTTCGTGAGCATGGAGAAGGCTGCGGTGTTCACAGGAACGCTGATGCCGTCTCGACTGCAGTCCCAGGTGTCACACCCCCTCCAATAAGATACTCACGAGCTATCCAGAGGATAGGTCATGGGTATTAAAGTCTTGGAAAACCCGTTTAAAGGGAATCTGTCACCATGAGAAACTTACCATTGAAGCTACTGTAATGGCAGGATATTTTAAAAGATACAGGGAGGATTTACGAATCAAAATGAACCAGAATTCTGGCTTAATATGCAAAAAAAAAACTGGTGTACATGCCTTACAACACTTTTGTGTTTTAAACACTTTTTTTTCCAACACACCAATAGTGTTGCAGGTGGATGGTGACAACAACACTAGGGGAGGTAGTGCAATCTTCACTTATTTACTGAATAACAGTATGATACAACAAATAGAGTATTCTGGAATATCTCTTAAACTTCTATATGTGACTAGTCTCTAGAAACAATATTCAGTTACCAGGGACAACCACAGCAATGTAAAGCAGTCAATATTCTTCTATAGGTTACATTTCAACAGTCCTCACACCAAGTGCAAAGACAACCAGTTGAATGATTTGGACTCTAGTTTCAATCCAGTGCTTGTACTGATATAATGCTGCTTCCTTTACAATCCACTTTTCTGTTATGGGGCTGGTACACAGGTTGTAGTATGGCACTATAATATGACTTCAGCTTGTGCATCGACTGGGTGATAGGGGTGCGCATGACTATGTGTGGCCAGATAGGTGTAGTAGTTGTACTCACGGCTTTTTGAAGCTCCTTGGGCTGGCGTGCAATGATGGGAACGGGCGCACCGGTTCTTCCCTTCATGGCACACTCTGGTTCTCAGGATCCTCCCGCCTAATTGTTGAGGTGCCCTAGATATTGTCGGTTTTACGGTGCAAGGCAGGGTCCTGATTGTCGTAACGCCGGCACCTTGTGGTGCAAATGTAGTGTAGAAATCATGAGTCCAAGTTAACAACAAATGATTCTTTACTGAAGATTCAAGTTCAGGTACATTAATCACAGGTTAAGCATGCATGAACTAGCAGATGTTTCACAAGTATGATCTCCAAAGAATTTACAGTTCTCACAGCTGTGATCTGAGTTAACAGTCAGTTGTGTCTTGGGAGTACTTTTTCTAATACTGTACTTCTCTAGCTGACTTATACACACAAGTTCCAGGCACGGGGTATACAGTCGTGGCCAAAAGTTTTGAGAATGACACAAATATTAGTTTTCACAAAGTTTGCTGCTAAACTGCTTTTAGATCTTTGTTTCAGTTGTTTCTGTGATGTAGTGAAATATAATTACACGCACTTCATACGTTTTTTGGGAGAGAAGTGGCTTCTTTGCTGCCCTTCTTGACACCAGGCCATCTTCCAAAAGTCTTCACCTCACTGCACGTGTAGATGCGCTCACACCTGCCTGCTGCCATTCCTGAGCAAGCTCTGCACTGGTGGCACTCCGATCCCGCAGCTGAATCCTCTTTAGGAGACCATCCTGGCACTTGTTGTCTCTTGGGAGTACTTTTTCTAATACTGTACTTCTCTAGCTGACTTATACACACAAGCTTCCAGGCACGGGGTATACAGTCGTGGCCAAAAGTTTTGAGAATGACTCAAATATTAGTTTTCACAAAGTTTGCTGCTAAACTGCTTTTAGATCTTTGTTTCAGTTGTTTCTGTGATGTAGTGAAATATAATTACACGCACTTCATACGTTTCAAAGGCTTTTATCGACAATTACATGATATTTATGCAAAGAGTCAGTATTTGCAGTGTTGGTCCTTCTTTTTCAGGACCTCTGCAATTCGACTGGGCATGCTCTCAATCAACTTCTGGGCCAGTTCCTGACTGATAGCAACCCATTCTTTCATAATCACTTCTTGGAGTTTGTCAGAATTAGTGGGTTTTTGTTTGTCCACCCGCCTTTTGAGGATGGACCACAAGTTCTCAATGGGATTAAGATCTGGGAGTTTCCAGGCCATGGACCCAAAATGTCAACGTTTTGGTCCCCGAGCCACTTAGTTACCACTTTTGCCTTATGGCACGGTGCTCCATCGTGCTGGAAAATGCATTGTTCTTCACCAAACTGTTGTTGGATTGTTGGAAGAAGTTGCTGTTGGAGGGTGTTTTGGTACCATTCTTTATTCATGGCTGTGTTTTTTGGGCAAAATTGTGAGTGAGCCCACTCCCTTGGATGAGAAGCAACCCCACACATGAATGGTCTCAGGATGCTTTACTATTGGCATGACACAGGACTAATGGTAGCGCTCACCTTTTCTTCTCCGGACAAGCCTTTTTCCTGATGCCCCAAACAATCGGAAAGAGCCTTCATCGGAGAATATGACTTTGCCCCAATCCTACGCAGTCCATTCACCATATTTTCTGCAGAAGATCAATCTGTCCCTGATGTTTTTTTTGCAGAGAAGTGGCTTCTTTGCTGCCCTTCTTGACACCAGGCCATCTTCCAAAAGTCTTCACCTCACTGCGCGTGCAGATGCGCTCACACCTGCCTGCTGCCATTCCTGAGCAAGCTGGTGGCACTGGTGGCACTCCGATCCCGCGGCTGAATCCTCTTTAGGAGACCATCCTGGCACTTGCTGGACTTTCTTGGACGCCCTGAAGCCTTCTTAACAAGAATTGAACCTCTTTCCTTGAAGTTCTTGATGATCCTATAAATTGTTGATTGAGGTGCAATCTTAGTAGCCACAATATCCTTGCCTGTGAAGCCATTTTTATGCAACGCAATGATGCGACGCTGCACGCGTTTCTTTACAGGTCACCATGGTTAACAATGGAAGAACAATGATTTCAAGCATCACCCTCCTTTTAACAGGTCAAGTCTGCCATTTTAACCCAATCAGCCTGACATAATGATCTCCAGCCTTGTGCTCGTCAACATTCTCACCTGAGTTAACAAGACGAATACTGAAATGATCTCAGCAGGTCCTTTAATGACAGCAATGAAATGCAGTGGAAAGTTTTTTTGGGGATTAAGTTAATTTTAATGGCAAAGAAGGACTATGCAATTCATCTGATCACTCTTCATAACATTCTGGAGTATATGCAAATTGCTATTATAAAAACTTAAGCAGCAACTTTTCCAATTTCCAATATTTATGTAATTCTCAAAACTTTTGGCCACAACTGTACATTTTACTTTAGGCAACTCACAGGGCAGTTCTAATGGCAGGCAAACTCTTCCGCTCCAATTTTTTTAGCAGGTTGTATTTACAGTACGCTTCCACAAATTCCACCTTAGGGCTCATTCACAAGAATGTATGAAGCCCGTGCTGTGGACCGCAAATTGCTATCCGCAAATGCGGTCTGCAAGACGGCAATGGGCATCACGCGTTCGTGTGAACGAGCCCTTAGGATGTGGAGATTCTCACAATGGGCCAAACTGTAATTTGGTATGCTCAGGCACCAGTGGTACCTACTGACTAAGGCCTCTTCCACACGACCGTATGGATTTTGTGGTCCGCCAAAAACGGATCCGCAAAAAATACGAAATGACATCCGTGTGCATTCCGTATTTTGCGGAACGGAACAGCTGGCCCTTCATAGAACAGTACTATCCTTGTCCGTAATGCAGACAATAATAGGACATGTTCTATTTTTTTGTGGACTGGAAATACGGACATACGGAAACGGAATGCACACGGAGTACCTTCCGTTTTTTTTTGCAGACCCATTGAATTGAATGGTTCCACATACGGTCCGCAAAAAAATCGGAACGGACACGGAAAAGAAAATATGTTTGTTTGCAAGAGGCCTAACACAGTACTTAAACACTGTGACAGGCCCTTCACGCATGGTGAGTGCAGCTCCGCTGGGTGTTCAGCACCCAACAAGGGGCCTGAACTACAGGGTAAAGGGCATAGCCTGCCAGAAATGAAGTTGCAACAACAAATCCACCAAAATTGTGGAGTAAAGTAAACCAACTAATAGGTGGTATAAACAGACTAGACAGTCCAAACATAAGCCAAATGTATCATCCAGCATCAGTCCACGGACAAATCTGGTACTTTTTAGACTGTCTAGTTTAAGTTTACATTGTCTAAAAATTAGACAGGATTAGTCAATCTGTTCCAATGATTCAAATATGTTATTTTTACCTTTCTACTCACTTGAATTCTTGCGCAGTAAACTTGCAAAAGTCCCCTGCAGTGAAGCACTTATGAGTCCTCCTCATTATGTTGCAGAGCATAGGAGTTGTAATCAGTATTCCATGCATTTCCTTTAATAAAAATGATAACAATAGAAAAAAGGCGTTTTCCGAGATTTTGATATTGATGATCTACAGTATGCTCAGGATAGGTTGTCACTATCTGATCGGTGGGGGTCTGACACAAGGGACCCCCGACAATCAGCTGTTTGAGAAGGCACCAGCACTTGCAGTAGTGCCACAGCCTTCTCAAGCTTTTCCTAGGCCGTGTGACAACGGTTACATAGAATAGGCGCAGCTCAGCCCCATTAAAGTGAATGGGGCTGAGCGCGATACCTAGCAGAGCTGCTGTACAATGTACGGCGCTGTACTTGTTAATAATGGAGAAGCCTCGACGCTCACTGGATCACCGTTACCTTCACAAACAGCTGATCGGCGGGGTCCCGGGTGTTGGACCCCATCAATCAGTTGTGCTCCCTACTGATGACCTATCCAGGCATCCAGAGGTATAAAAATCTTGGAAAACCCCTTTAAGATGCCTTTCAATATGATTTTTTTTCCCCTGCGGACTGTAAATAACGTTGTTTTAACTGAGCACCAACTCTACACTGCATAGTAGTAAAGCAATTCAGTATGTGAAGAGCTAAAAGTAATTAGCTGATTTGTACATCCAGCATATGAGTACATAAGTGTTCTATCTCTAAAGGTAAGAATCTGTTCTCTCAGGATGTGTCAGGGTTATATTTTATGTGGACTATACAGTAGGTTGGACAGGGGTATAACAGAACACAGAAAACCTAAAGTTCTTTTAGTACACATTAACAAAATGTTATCATATGTACATTCTCCTCAAGGTGGAATTTCACGGTGAACCTACAACTGATCCCCTAGCAAACATGGCAGAGTTCTTCCTTTTAGTGGCTGAAAAGATGGTACAGCCTGACTATGGTCTGTTCACTTGTACTGATCCACTACTACCAGTGTGGTTTCCGAGTCATGTAAGTTTTAAAAAAAAAATGTAGTAAAAAAACCTAGTAAATTTTAATTGCAATGTTATTATTCATGGATACTTATCACACTTTTGTCAATTATTTTGGTCAGAAACAGCGCAACACTGGTCCATGGGTTCTGTCTGGTATTGCATTTAACCACTTTCCTACCGCCGCACGACTTTCTACGTCGATGTAGTAGGCTCTTATCTGTAACCCGACGTATAAAAGCTTCGGGTTACATTGTGATCTGCCGGCGGCATGTGCCGTCGCAGATTGCTGTGACTGTACTGTCATTAGACAGCTGCGGTCACAGGGAGAAATCCGGAAGCCAGCTGGAGCAGTCTGGCTGTAATACACTCTTGTAAAAAAATTAACCCGTTCGCTACCACCAGCGATATGTAAACATGGTGCCCGCTTACTCGTGCAAACAGCAGTTTCAAACAGCAGAGATCTGCGGCTAATTACCATGTCTGGCAATAATGCCGATCGTAGTAATTAAATGCACAAAAACCTACCGACCGATGCCCCGTGCAGCCAATGTGTGCATCGGTAGTTGCGCTGAACACTGTAAGTCTGGGATAAGAAATTAGCAATTTCTAGTGTATATCTAATTTTAAAAATCCCTGATAGAACAAAATAAAAAAACATTATTTATAGGCTCATATATGAGCTTCAAAATCATCACAAAAAAAAATATATATAAAAGTTTAACTCACCCCCCCCTTTCCGTATAATAAAAAAAAAAAACCTAAATGACAATAAATAAAAACATCATGGGTATCATCGCAACTGAAAACGCCATACTATTAAAATACTAAAAAAAATCAAATACGGCGAATGGCGTAACTGAAAAAAGCGTAAAAATGTCTGATTTGCCATTTTTTCATTGCTTCTCGTACCCCAAAAAATTGAATAAAATGTGATCAAAAAGTCACGCACACTTCAAAATAGAATAAAAAAAAACCTAAAGATTGTCCCGTAAAAAAATGAGCCCTAATCAGCTCAGTAGACATAAGTGTAAAAAAGTTATGGGGGTCAGAATATGGTGATGTGAAATTATTATTTTTTTATCAAAGTTTACATTTATTTTTACACTATTTAGACATAAATAACCTATACATATGGGGTATCGTTGTAATCGTACTTACCCATATTATAAAGGGCATGGGTCAGTTTTGCCATAAACAAAACTCTGTGGGAGCAAAACCCATAAAATGGTGGAAGAATTGCGTTTTTTTTCCAATTCCATCCTATTTGGAATTTTTTTACCGCTTCCCACTACATTTTATGCCATAATTAATGGTGGCATTAGAAAGTACAAATTGTCCTGCAAAAAAATAAGCCCTCATACAGCTATGTGACCGGAAATATAAAAAAAAGTTATGGCTCAAGGAAAATAGGGAAGAAAAATGAAAACGCATAAACGAAAAAACCTCCGGTATCCTAACGGTTAAAAAATTACTACAAAATAAAAAATTTAAAAGATATAGCAATAGTTACTAGTATTAGCAATAGTAATTAGACTATGTTCAGACCCATACAAATATCCTGCCCCTTTTCATTCATAAAAAATTAAATAAAAAATATTTATTTATTATTATTATTGGAATTTGTATGTGTAAAATATACAAACATACACACATTTGTTTATTTTAAAAAATCTAAATTTGTTTTAGCCATATTTTGTATAGCAGGTTTTTTTCTGCGTAAAATATATAAGCGCAAAAAAAATAAAAATTAAAACGTCCAAAATTTACCCAAGATGAAAACCTTAGGTAAATAACAAAATCCAAAATGCGCTCCAGTCTTTTGAAGTCTTGTGGCAGGCCCAGCCAGCAGATAAATTACATAAATAGTGCTTATTTTCAGGGTACAATAGTACAGTGTAAGGCATCGCTCTCTCTCACAGGGGGCGCAATCACAGACTTCTCCTCTGACAACGGGGTTCAAGTCTAAATAGTGCTTTATTTTGGCTCTTCAGCACCTGCACAAAACAAAAGCATAAACAAAATAAACACCTGCCCATCCAGGCCCTAGCTAATACAGAGGTCGTCTCTACCTCACCTATAGAGCTCAGTCCACAAAACAGGGTATTAGATCCGGCTTTCCTTAGCCTCGTGGCCCCTCACCCTCCTGGCTGTGACCACTGACCACACAGAGCCTCTGTAGGCTTTAGTTTCCAAGTCCCACTGGACTCCGTACATATTGTTTCTGACAGGGGCATTGTAGGAGATATATAACATCCGTGGAGTTGCAGGTTAAACCTTTCTTAATATCTAAACTGAATGTATTTTTTGTGTAGAGTACACTTTCATTGTTATTTTGGGGAAAGAAGTGATCCTACAATTTGAACATCGTCCACACGTGTGGAACCCTTACAACGTCAGCCAATTCTGTCTATTAGTAACTCTCTCATTCCTAACCGACGGAGCTACTTTTAGACCCAGATTAGGGACCTTAGTGTATGTAATTTGTGGGGTATTTGTCAGTTCTGGTCCAATGATTTTATCATTGTGTAGGTGATGCCAATACCTTTAAATGATCCTCCCTACTACTCTGAAGATAAGTTAAATGTAAGGCAGCTCTTCAGTCTTCTAAATTGACTCGTAGGAATGTTTGTCAGCCATCTGGGGAGATAGCAACTGGAAAAGCTAATTAAAGGGAACCTGTCACCGGGATTTTGTGTATAGAGCTGAGGACATGGGTTGCTAGATGGCCGCTAGCACATCTGCAATACCTAGTCCCCATAGCTCTGTGTGTTTTTATTGTGTAAAAAAAACGATTTGATACATATGCAAATTAACCGGAGATGAGTCCTGTCCCTGACATACAGGACTCATCTCAGGTTAATTTGCATATGTATCAAATTGTTGTTTTTACACAATAAAAGCACACAGAGCTATGGGGACTGGGTATTGCAGATGTGCTAGCGGCCATCTAGCAACCCATGTCCTCAGCTCTATACACGAAATCCTGGTGACAGGTTCCCTTTAAACTATTTTTAGTTACTGGCTTGAGGTGAGTACTGCACATACAGTACAGACCAAAAGTTTGGACACACCTTCTCATTCAAAGAGTTTTCTTTATTTTCATGACTATGAAAATTGTAGATTCACACTGAAGGCATCAAAACTATGAATTAACACATGTGGAATTATATACATAACAAAAAAAGTGTGAAACAACTGAAAATATGTCATATTCTAGGTTCTTCAAAGTAGCCACCTTTTGCTTTGATTACTGCTTTGCACAATCTTGGCATTCTCTTGATGAGCTTCAAGAGGTAGTCACCTGAAATAGTCTTCCAACAGTCTTGAAGGAGTTCCCAGAGATGCTTAGCACTTGTTGGCCCTTTTGCCTTCACTCTGCGGTCCAGCTCACCCCAAACCATCTCAATTGGGTTCAGGTCCAGTGACTGTGGAGGCCAGGTCATCTGGCGCAGCACCCCATCACTCTCCTTCATGGTGAAATAGCCCTTACACAGCCTGGAGGTGTGTTTGGGGTCATTGTCCTGTTGAAAAATAAATGATGGTCCAACTAAACGCAAACTGGATGGAATAGCATGCCGCTGCAAGATGCTGTGGTAGCCATGCTGGTTCAGTATGCCTTCAATTTTGAATAAATCCCCAACAGTGTCACCAGCAAAGCACCTTCACACCATCATACCTACTCCTCAATGCTTCACGGTGGGAACCAGGCATGTAGAGTCCATCCGTTCACCTTTTCTGCGTCGCACAAAGACACGGTGGTTGGAACCAAAGATCTCAAATTTGGACTCATCAGACCAAAGCACAGATTTCCACTGGTCTAATGTCCATTCCTTGTGTTCTTTAGCCCAAACAAGTCTCTTCTGCTTGTTTCCTGTCCTTAACAGTGGTTTCCTAGTAGATATTCTACCATGAAGGCCTGATTCACACAGTCTCCTCTTAACAGTTGTTCTAGAGATGTGTCTGCTGCTAGAACTCTGTGTGGCATTGACCTGGTCTCTAATCTGAGCTGCTGTTAACCTGCGATTTCTGAGGCTGGTGACTCAGATGAACTTATCCTCCGCAGCAGAGGTGACTCTTGGTCTTCCTTTCCTGGGGCGGTCCACATGTGAGCCAGTTTCTTTGTAGTGCTTGATGGTTTTTGTGACTGCACTTGGGGACACTTTCAAAGTTTTCCCAATTTTTCAGACTTTCTTAAAGTAATGATGGCCACTCGTTTTTCTTTACTTAGCTGCTTTTTTCTTGCCATAATACAAATTCTAACAGTCTATTCAGTAGGACTATCAGCTGTGTATCCACCTGACTTCTCCACAACGCAACTGATGGTCCCAACCCCATTTATAAGGCAAGAAATCCCACTTATTAAACCTGACAGGGCACACCTGTGAAGTGAAAACCATTTCAGGTGACTACCTCTTGAAGCTCATCAAGAGAATGCCAAGAGTGTGCAAAGCAGTAATCAAAGCAAAAGGTGGCTACTTTGAAGAACCTAGAATATGACATATTTTCAGTTGTTTCACACTTTTTTGTTATGTATATAATTCCACATGTGTTAATTCATAGTTTTGATGCCTTCAGTGTGAATCTACAATTTTCATAGTCATGAAAATAAAGAAAACTCTTTGAATGAGAAGGTGTGTCCAAACTTTTGGTCTGTACTGTAAGTCTATGATCATCTATCATGATATTTAAATCTAGAAACTGTATGTTTGTTTTACTTATATCAGAGGTAAATCTAAGATTTCTATCGTTGATATTAATATCTTGTAAAAAAATATTAAAATATTCCGCAGTATCCTCCCAGATAAATATAATGTCGTCTATGTATCGACGTCACAGCACCAGATCCGCCCCCCAGCCTAGATTGAATGATGTCCGCCTCCCATTGCGCTATAAAGAGGTTATCATAGCTGGGGTCGAATCTGGTGCCTATGGCCGTCCTTTTTTGTTGCACATAATACTCCCTATCAAAAACATATAAATTGTGGGTCAATATATATCTCACTCCTTCAATCAAGAAGGAGATCTGGTCCTCTTTTAATGCACTGTTTGTAATCAGTTGTTTATGGAGGGCTTCCAGACCTAATGTATGGTCTATTATTGTGTAAAGTGAACTTACATCTAAGGTACCTAGAATCCATTGATCCTTCCAATTTAATTGTTCCAATGTTTTGACTATATGACTATATCGGTAGTGTTCTTAATATATGACGGTATTGTCTTGACTACGGGTTGCAGTAATTTGTCAATATATTGGACCAAGTTAGAAGAAATAGACTCTATACCCGATACAATGCGTCTTCCCGGTGGCATATTTAAATCCTTATGTATTTTGGGGATGCAGTAAAATATTGGTACCCGTTTTTGTGTGTCGGTAATGAATCTAGCCTCTTGTTCTAAAAGAAAGACTGCATCTGTATTTTTACAGTATTCTTTGAGCTGTTTAAAGTAGTCCTCAGTGGGATCCCGTCTAATTTTTCTATATGTAGTTTCATCATTAAGTTGTCTCTTACATTACCGTGTGTAATCCTCAGTGTTTAGGATCACTAAATGTTTTGTCTTGAAACCTTTTGTAATAGTTAGAAAAAAAAATGCTAAGAAAGGAAAAATATATTTTTTTCATAATTTTTACAGTTTTTCCTTAATTATTTTTTCTTTTTTAAATATTATATCCATCATCTACTGGCACAAAAAAAGGTCTAAGGTCTCCTAAGAAAAATAATACCAAATATATGTAGGCTGGTTCAGAAATTAATCAGTTATTTGCAGTTCGATAGACGCATTGCTACAACTGGAAAACTGGCCTGGTAAGGAAGTGGATAAACACTCCGGTAATTAAGTGGTTAAAGAGGTTTTGCAGGACATATATGAAGAGGAGGTGGCGCTCCATGTGAGTTTCGCCTCCTCTACATTACACTGCTCGTCTTCTTGGAAATTTTGTCAGTGCAGGGTAATGACAAGTACTGGCTCTATTCACTTGAATGGAGCGAGTGCTTGTAATTGCACTATGCCACTGCTCCAAAGAAGACGACGGGCAGTGCTGGGTGTCGGATACCTGCCGTTCAGATATTGATGACCTATCCTGATGATAGGTCATCAATATACAAGTGAAACTCAAAAAAATGTGAATATTGTGCAAAGTTCATTTATTTCAGTAATGCAACTTAAAAGGTGAAACTAATATACGGGAGACTCATTACATGCAAAGAGAGATATTCCAAGCCTTTATTTGTTATAATTTGGATGATTGTGGCTTACATCTTATGAAACCCCAAAGTCTCAATTTTGAGGTACCCTTTGCTCAGGGGGTACGGATTAATTAGCTGACTAGAGTGGGACACTTTGAGCCTAGAATATTGAACCTTTTCACAAAAATTCAAATTTTAGGCTGAATTAATGCAATTCCTTTTACTTTGCATTGCTGAAATAAATGGACTTTTGCGCAATATTCTAATTTTTCGAGTTTCAGCTGTATATGGTCTGCACAACCCCTTTAAGTGAACAGGCCACAGCTGTAATATCACACACATCCTGTGGACACAGGTGCCGCTGTTTTTAGAAGAAAGCAGGCAGGTTTCTCTGATACCAGGCAACCCCCTTTAAAACCATGGGGAACATTGCATCTAACTAATAAAAGAAAAAAAGTTATAAGATCATTTTTCTGTTTCTATTAAATTCTATTTTTTTTTATATATTTCAGCCATTAGCGGACAAAAAACTGTATTATCTCTATGGCATTATGTGCGGGCTGGCAATTTTTAACCAGACTGTTATTTATCTGCCATTCCCATTGGCTTTGTTTAAAAAACTTCTGGGTAAAAAAATTACTCTAGAGGACTTAAAAGAGCTACAACCTACCATGGGAAGGTAAGTCATGGTAACTTATCTATCTCTATACATAACGTTTGCTTTCCCTGTAGGAGGAGTCAAAATATATAAAAAGCCCTTGCAGTCACCACTCACTACATACTTCTGACTGACTGTACATGTCATGTTTTTTTGCTGGAAATCTAAAACATTTGGCAAAAACGGCAAACCCGTAGTTTTAATTGGTGGTGTTTTTAAGGTACATATGACATTTTAGTCATTTGTTATTTAAATTTTTTATGAGATTGAATGTCCAAAAGCAACAATTCTGGTGTTGCGCTATATTTTTCTCAGAGTTTGCCTTGTGGGATAAATAAGATGAAATTGTAATATTACCTTATTCTGTATATCACTGTATTGTAATTTTACCATTATTCTTTTTACTGTCATTTTACCTTTGTCTACTGTATAAAACAGCGGTCACCTGCCTGCTATGGCATGTGCTAAGCTCCAGAGCGGGCGCCATCTTAGCAGAACTGGCTTCCACCGGATATATATGTATGGCGGATGTTGGGAAGGGTTAATGTGCACTGTGCCATACACGTGCCATTTCACAGCACAATAATGGTGCAGGATCAGGAACTGTGTCCATGCCGTCACCCCTGAAAGTTAACTGCAACTAACAGCTGATGTGCCACAGAAATAGCTGGAAATGAGAGATAATTCTGATCCCCAGGGGGCCATGCTTGCTCCTATTTCGCTGTGAAAACAGAAATATGGGACAAACCCTTTAACACCTAAACGGGTGGCACCTTTTAACCCCTTCCCACCCCTGCGTACCATCATACTATTATATTGTGAAAAAAAAAGTAAATAAATATTTTGGATTGCTGCATTTTTACCAACTCATTTAATCTAAATTAAAAATGTTATCTATACCACAAAGTAAATGACATTAACCCCTTAAGGACCCGGCGTGTTAACCCCCTGTATGCCCTCCGCTTCCCTATCTGGTCCCCGACTGTCAGCTGACAGTCAATGCATTACAATGCAGGTTGTATTGTAATGCATTGCAGAGGGGATCAGACCCCAGAAGTTGAAGTCACAGAGTGGGACAAAAATAAAACGTAAAAAAAAGTGTTTTTAAGAATAAAAAAAATTAACTTTAAAAAAAAAAAATTGGCTCTACAAAAATATCACATGATCCATCCCCTCACCTGAACGCCGTAGAAAAAATAAAATAAAAACTGTGCTAAAACAATAATTTTTTTGTCACCTTACATCACAAAAAGTGCAACACCAAGCGATCAAAAAGGTGTATGCCCCCCAAAATAGTACCATTCAAACCGTCACCTCATACCACAAAAAATTAGCAACCCTACATAAAACAATCGGGCAAAAAATTTAAAAACTATGGCTCTCAGAATATGGAGACACTAAACCATGATTTTTTTTGTTTAAAAAATGCTGTTATTGTGTAAAACTTAAATAAATGTAAATAAAGTATACATATTAGGTATCGCCATGTCCATAAGAACCTGCTGTAAAAGAAATCACATGAACACTGTAAAAAAAAAATATTTAAAAACTGTCAAATAAGCCATTTTTGGTCACCTTACATCACAAAAAGTGCAATGCCAAGCGATAAAAAAGTCATATGCACCCTAAAATAGTACCAATCAAACCATTATCTTATACCGAAAAAAATGAGCCCCTTCATAAGACAGTCGCCCAGAAAAAAATATAAAAATATGGCTTTCAGAATATGGAGACACTAAAAAAATCATATTTTACAAAATGCTTTATTATGTAAAACTGAAACAAACAACCAAAAGAAGTTGTCATATTTGCTATTGTCGGGTCCACAACAACCTGCTCTATAAAAATACCACATGATCTAACCTGTCAGATGAACATTGTAAATAACAAAAAATAAAAACGGTGCCTAAACAGTTATTTTTTGTTACCTTGCTTCACAAAAAGTGTAATATAGAGCAACCAAAAATCATATGTACCCTAAAATAGTACCAACAAAACTGCCACCTTATTCCGTAGTTTCCAAAATGGGGTCACTTTTTGGGAGTTTCTACTCTAGGGGTGCATCAGGGGGTCTTCAAATGTGACATGACAACTTAAAATTATCCCATTGAAATTTGCCTTCCAAAAACCAAATGGCATTCCATTCCTTCTGCGCCCTGCCGTGTGCCCGTACAGCAGTTTACGACCACATATAGGGTGTTTCTGTAAAATACAGAATCAGGGTAATAAATATTGATTTTTGTTTGGCTGTTAACCCTTGCTTTGTAAGTGGAAAAAAATGGATTAAAATGGAAAATCTGCCAAAAAAGTGAAATTCTCAAATTTCATCTGCATTTTCCTTTAAGTCTTGTGAAACACCTAAAGGGTTAACAAAGTTTGTAAAATCAGTTTTGAATACCTTGAGGTGTGTAGTTTCTAAAATGGGGTCATTTGTGGGTGGTTTCTATTATGTAAGCCCCACAAAGTGACTTCAGACCTGAACTGGTCCTTTAAAATTGGGTTTTGGAAATTTTAAGATTTGCTTCTAAACTTCTAAGCCTTCTAACGTCCCCAAAAAAGAAAATGTAATTTACAAAATGATCCAAACATAAAGTAGACATATGGGAAATGTAAAATAATAACTATTTAAGGAGGTATCACTATCTGTTTTAAAAGCAGATAAATAGAAATTTTGAAAATTGCTAATGTTTCCACATTTTTGGAAAATTTAGTATTTTTGTTATAAATAATAATGAAATATTTTGACTCAAATTTACCACTATCATGAAGTACAATATGTGATGAGAAAACAATCTAAGAATGGCTTGGATAAGTAAAAGGGTATAAAAAGTTATCACCACAAAGTGACACATGTCACATTTGCAAAAAATGGCCTGGTCCTTAATGTGAAAAATGGCAGGGCCTTGAAGGGGTTAAAAGAAAAACAAAAAAACAATGACGCAACTTCAGATTTTTTCCCATTATCCCTCTACAAATTGAAATAAATATTAAATCAATATTTTTTATATACCCCAAAATGGTGCAACTGAAAAAACTCATTCTGCAAAACAAAAAGCCTGATAACGGCTGGTGTGTCAATGAAAAATTATGACATATCTAGAATTGTAAATGTAGCACCCATAAAAAAAAAAGTTTAAATGTCATTCATATGGTACTATCTGAATGGTGTGAAAAAATAAAAAGTCAGAATTTAATTCCCCCCCCCCCCCCCCCCAAAAAAATAAAAACCTTAATAATTGTAAATCTATAACTATAACAAAAATAGCCCCCATGGAAAAAAAAGGCTATGGCATTTGGTGATGAAAAAATGAAAGAAATTCCTGCTCTCCCTGCCCAGTTTTCTCCCTTTCTCTCTAGGAGAGAACTGCCAATCATCAGCAGATGGGCAGGAGAGCAGGAGATTATGAATAACCATGACTCTTCTCAGGTAGATCTGACTCTTTTCCAGGCCTGGGCTGTAATGATTATGATGCTGGTTCTCAGCAACCACTTTTAGCCCATGAGAGACACACCGCTGAAATCAGCATTTCTGTCACTATTTTATGCTGCCCTCAGTGAGTTCAGCATAAAGTTGATGACAACTTTTCTTTTAAAGACAAAAATGTATAGAAATATGTTTGTAACCCTGCCAATGAGTTACCTATAACATTTTTGCAGGAGTATGCAGAGTCTATTGGATACTGAACATGAAAAGGATGTGGAGAGGCTAGATCTGTATTTCACTGTAAGTAAAAGTACGATATTGCCCTGATATCGCTGATAGAAGTAGATATTGATCAGGAAGGATTGAAATGCAGAGCCTCAGTACTGCAAGGAAGCCGTGCTAACCACTGAGCCAGCGATGCGAGCCAAAGAGTTCCCATCTGAACGTGGGTCTATTGTACTGTACTCACATGATGATGTAAGTACACTACAATAGGTGTGTGATTAGATAGGAACTCACTGGGTCATCAGGTCAGAAGAGCCGCCGTTGGTCCGGGAGATGCGGCTTCCACGTGGGCCATGTTTCCCAGACTGCACGTGGTCGTGTGCATGAGCCCTTAGGTTTGCTATGCGGGTGGCTCCCATGTAGTTGGTGTTCAGTATGAAGCAATGAAACAAGGCACACGCTATGGGGCAGAGTTACTCATCCTAGATAATATTTAGACAGTGCAAACTTACAGCAGACAGTCTAACGATATGTTAGGTTTAAAATTGTCTGATACAGAATAATAAATCTGGGGCATTTAAAGACACTTTTGCCTGCTTTTATACCACTTTACCTCCTATGTGTTTAAAATCCCATATACCTTGAGTACATACCATAGAATAAGATAACATGGCTACACAAAAAGATGAAGAAGGGTCAAGTAAAAGGTGAAAGGGGAATCATGGAGGCTCAGTTGGTTCTTGGCTAAGCAACTTTCTATCTGCACCTGTAATTGTCGACTGGCACCTGTGCATGCTTTTAAAGTGCAGGCCATCAAGTACAAATACGGACCGGCAATAAGTGGTGAGCCCCATGTGGATCCCCCTGCTGAGGTTATGTTATGTATGGGCAGCCATAAATAGAACCTGTCAGCAAGGCCATGCTGCCCTATGCTGGGTGGAGAAAGCCATAAGAGAGCAGTATTATGGACACGTCTCCGTGAGTCAAAGACATAAGACTGCCCACAAGCCAGCACTTTAAAGGTGTTCTCAGGGAATTACTTAAAATGGCCGCCAGCAACTGAAATAAATTAACTTTGCACGATATTCTAATTTTTCGAGTTTCACCTGTATATACACCTTATATTTTGCCCTATAAGACGCACTTTTTCCCCCTCCAAAGTGGGGGGAAAACGTCAGTGCATCTTATGGGGTGAATACTAATGGGTGCTTCTATTGCGGAAGCGCTCAGTAGTACAGGAGGATGAAGGATTGCTGAAACGCTTGTTGGGGTTGGTGCCACCCTGAATAGAGAATAGAGACACAGCATGGGTAATTGATCATCTTCACAACTTTCTTTATGGCTATTGCACTTGTCACCTGTGCCCTTGTGTTTCCATCCAGTGATGCCGCCTATTCTTTTCTCTGTATTGTGTTTCAACTATTTTTAATGTGTCTTAATTAGGCTTGAGTGAATGGAGCTTTGGATCTTAGATCCAAAGTTGAGTTGTTAAATAACTTTCTTTGTAATGCTGTTTCTGTACAGCAATGTATGGGCTCCTAGTAGAAAAAATTCATCTTGGCTAAAATTGCGCAAGACTTGGGTGAATGACTTCGGTATTCCTATGTGCGTATTTTAAAATAGGAATCTAAAGTCAGCTTTGGTACAGAGGTACCAAACACTCCTTATCTGTAACTGCTGGAACAATTTACCACTACAACTGTCTATTTACTCCTCCACTTGTATTGATCTGCTTTATATCATCCACTTCACTTTATTTTCCTATATGTATATATGTGTATCTGCAGCAAAGCGGAGCCGTTCGCCAGGGGTCCCTTAAAGGGAAAGTGTTTTTTGTGACGCCAGTTGCATTTCAGCAACGAGGGACAGGGTCCCCCTTTTAGTAGATATGGTGGTACCCAGGATAGGAATGCCAGAGTGGTGTAAGGGTGGCCTAATGTCCCTTTGTGGGGTAGCACGTGTCACAGTGCTCCTACCTGGTTACACTGGAAACCCCAAGCGTGGTCGTCCAAAGCAGTGATAATAGGGTTAACAGTTGAGGGATTTGCAGAATAAATTGACAGCTTTACTTGAATAAACTTTCATCAGGGAACAATTGTCCAACTTTTTCTTGGTCATAAGCAGGTTTTGGCTTAACTTCTGTCAGGCAAACACAATCAGCTCTGCTATGTCTGTACTTTTTCAGCTCTGCTATGCTGGCTGGATTACATATGAACTTTTCCTTTTCTGCTGTAGGCTGCAACTTAGCTTTCTGTAGTCCGACTCAGTCTTTTTCTTGATCTGTATCTTTGTCTTTCTCTCTGTCTTTATTGAGGGAATCTTTACCCCTGACTCTGGAGGCACTCAGCTTAGGCCTCCAGGCCCAGCAGAGCAGGCAGTGCTCTGGAACACCTTGTAAGGGGTACTCACAACTCCTTCACACAACCTTTTCCCTAGAAGGGGTAGGTTAGACTGACCTTCCACTGACTAAACTAAAACTTCTCCCTCTCTAGAGAGGGCTTGAATGGACAAAAAGGTTCCATTCCAGACAAACTAGCTCTGCCAATACTGCCGCCATCTGCTGGTGAACCAGGTACATTACACTTAAACATAACATCCACATAGAAATAGAGATACACATTGTGCAGGATCTGGAATAAATACACATGATGACATTGGGTTAACCATAATAGACAGTGATGGGGCAAAAAGCGTGGTAATGCCCCCTAGCGGGGCGTTACATATCAATATGTGAATCTTCAGATATTGTGATATAACATACCGGAGAGAGAGACCTGCATAGTCTTATAAGCTTGCAATTTTGTAATCATCTTTTCTGTTAGCTATTAAAAATATCAACTACTAAAGAATCAATTTTTTTTTTAATCTGTCTTGTAATAAATTGAAATTTTAAGTGGTACAATATCTAGGCACATAACCAGGTGGCTCAGGCAGCTACCTTGCTCTCGCATTACATCACAGCCATAATCACATTAAGGGATTCATACCAGCTCAGGGAGGATGTAGAAATGGATTGTGGCTCTCTGCGTAGGCAGATGTGTACAAAAGGTCAAACGAAAATGTTCTCTTTTTGAATTTTAAATTAATTTAATGTAATAATTCTTACTGATACACACTTGCAGCTCTCCTGGGAAAAACAAACCATAGAACTGATCCCCAATGGAGCGACAGAGCGTGTGACCCATTTAAACAAGTATGTATACAGTGAAATGAAGTAATCACAGTAGTCAACTAAGTGGTGGGGTCATCCAGCATCAGTCACTGTGATGATGATAAAATGATAAAAATATCAAACTGTCTGTCTACGGTTACACTGTATTAAGCGTTCCTTCCCAACAATCATCTGCTCGTCAGTGGAGGAGACCTTTGCTATTACATGCAGCGATCTCCTCCACAGTATGGAGAGGAACAATCGCTAATGCCATCGCTCGTTCCCATACAAAATAATGACATATTTGCTGACAGCAGACCGCGATTAGATGGCACAATGTGCCGCCGGCAAAAGATGATTTTTCAGCCTGCTCAAAAATTGTGATTACCTGATGGAGTGTTTGCGCAGGCAGATCATTGCTAACGAGCGTTCCTACGAGTGCTTGTTAGCGATGATCTGCAGATACAGGTCTTACTTTTCGACAGTATTTGTAAATCTGCCCCAGTGTGTATGGAGTGTGTTCAGTGTTCCTGGGTCAATTGGAACTGGCTTGGCTGTAATATCCATGTGTGCTGACTCTATTATGACATGTTAATTGACTAAAATAACGTTAACGGGCCTAAATCACTGAGTCACTGTATACCAGCCCTAGACTGCCCCTACACCTGGGTCCTGACATGCCATGTTTAGGACTATTCACTGGACTTACTTGAGCTACTGCAAAAATTCTGCAGTGGTTAGTAGACCAAACTGCAGCTGACATATATGGAGGCTGAATATGGCAGAGCCTCCATAAGGTCTCATACTTAAATTCACCTTCCCGTGCCGCCTCTGCTGCTGCTCCATCCTCTCCGCTAGGCCGCAGCTGTGATGCATTATTTTGGCTGCGGTGGTGACTTGTCCATATACTGCAGGTGACAACTGCAGCCAATCTCTGGCTTCAGCTGTGTCATGTCATACACTGCAGAAGCCAGTGACTGGCTACAGCAGTGATAATTGCTACATCACCACTGCAGTAAAAACATCACCTGGCTCAGTAGAGGGGCCTCAGAAAATTGAGGTTATTTTAACACCCTTCCTACAGTTTGCCACCCATCAACTCCGGTAAGTATATGTTCACAATATACTAATTGATTAACTTACACTTTTCAATAAAATAAAATAAATAGTATAAAAATGTTCTGAAAACATGCCTCTTTCACACTTGCGTTGTCCGGCGTGTACTCCACTTGCCGGAATTACATGCCGGATCCGGAAAAACGCAAGTGTACTGAAAGCATTTGAAGACGGATCCGTCTTCAAAATGCTTTCAGTGTTACTATGGCAGCCAGGACGCTATTAAAGTCCTGGTTGCCATAGTAGGAGCGGGGAGCGGGGAAACGGTATACTTACAGTCTGCGCGGCTCCCGGGGCGCTCCAGAGTGACGTCAGAGCGCCCCATGCGCATGGATGACGTGCCATGTGATCACGTGATCCATGCGCTTGGGGCGCCCTGACGTCACTCTGGAGCGCCCCGGGAGCCGCACGGATGGTAAGTATGCTGCTCCCCGCTACACTTTACCATGGCTGCCAGGACTTTAGCGTCCCGGCAGCCATGGTAACCACTCTAAAAAAGCTAAACGTCGGATCTGGCAATGCCCCGAAACGACGTTTAGCTTAAGGCCGGATCCGGATAAATGCCTTTCAATGGGCATTAATTCCGGATCTGGCCTTGCGGCAAGTCTTCAGGATTTTTGCCCGGAGCAAAAAGCGCAGCATGCTGCGGTATTTTCTCCGGCCAAAAAAACTTCCGTTCCGGAACTGAAGACATCCTGATGCATCCTGAACGGATTTCACTCCATTCAGAATGCATTAGGATAAAACTGATCAGGATTCTTCCGGCATAGAGCCCCGACGACGGAACTCTATGCCGGAAGACAATAACGCAAGTGTGAAAGAGCCACTTACTAACCACCTGGAAATATACATCAGGTTCGTTGGCATATGTTTAGTGCCTTTGGAAGAGTAAATGAGGCCGCCTCTGCCTTCCAGATCAATACATGGTGCTCAGTGAGCAGTGTGTGCACAATAAAGTAGGTCAATGCTTTTTGCTTTAATAATTTTGTTGATCACATGGAAGATCATGTGATCACCAGGTGTCTGGCAGGAGTTAAACTTGCAATGGTAAGCCTTATTAGATCCAGATCAATTTTTTTTTATTGCTGGCAGGGACTAAATTTCCTCTTGTAACTGGTGCCAATATGCTGTGTGAAAAAAATTCTGAAGATAAAATTCCCCAAAAGAAGTCGTAAACCCACCCACAACAACCGAAAACAAATACGTCCCATTTTTAACTTTGTAATTTTATATTGTATATTATATTGTATACAGATTTTTTCCCTTATGCTCTATAAATAATTCAACATTTCCCATAATATTTCTGAATAAGTGAAGATCATGTCCCCGTAGAACATAATACAAGATATAAGATATGTGCATCGGTCATTAACGGCTTTGTACACCTTTGGAGGAATTTTTTTATTATTGCTTTGTACTCATTTTGAAATAAATAAAAAAATCATTTTTTAATTGGATACAAATATGGAGCCTTTCTGTACAGGGCTGAGATGCTCTAATAAAGGAATCTTTATTAGAAGAAAAAAATAATTTTCCCTATCTTCCGCCAGGTAGAGAGCTGACAGGCTCCTTATCTCTGCTCTCTGACATTAGAAACACTCATTAGAGCTCCGTTTTTATCTTACTGATAAGAATTTGGCTTAAATGAGTGTTTATGACCTCTTAGTAGTTTAGAGAGAAGGTTTATTAGATGAGTGGCACAAAGTCAAAGTAAAAGTACCAGTTACACAGCTAGACAAACAATTAACTCTTTGTGACATAACGGCTCAATATTTTTTAATAAAGACCAATTGAAAAAAAAAACATTTTTAGCCCAAAATGAGTAAAATGCAAGCATAAAAAATGTTGCCTCCTAATGCATACATGGCCTTTAATTATCACTAAAATATAGGCAGGTGTTAAGAAATTAACTGAACTAAAGGGGGACACTTGATCCAAAAAAAGGGTACAAAAGACACATAAATCATGTGTGAAGCAGATGCAAACATATTTTGAATAACCTAATAAAAACTACAGCGATCAAATTTGCACATACTAAAGAAAAAAGTGGCTTTGTAAAAAAGGCATACTCCTTGACGACACATTTTTATGTTTTTCTCCATGTTATAGGCACAAGTATGTCACTAAATGTGTGGAGTACATTTTCAACACATCAGTGGCTGACACGTTTGAGGAGTTCAGGAAAGGCCTCTACAAAGTCTGCGACAAAGATATCCTCTTATTTTTCCAGCCGGAAGAACTGATGTCTCTTGTCGCTGGTCACGTTAATTATGACTGGACTGTATTTGAAAAGGTAAATTCCAGAAATTGTATGCGTTACGGCTACCACAGCATGCTTGAATGCAGCCGCTCCATTCAACTCTGTGGGGCTGCCGGAGATTGATTGAGTAATGTTGAGCGAATCGAAGTTCATAAAGTAGACTTCAATCCGAATTTCAAGGAAAATTCGCCCTAAAGGCAAATTTCCTCGTGCTTTGCAAAAGGAATCAATTTCCCCTAAAATGGCGCTAAAAAAAAATCATACTCACCTCATCCATTTGTGCGTGAAGAGTCTACTGCGGCCATCTTGATTGAAGATCCCATGCGAAATCTCGTGCGCTGTGACGTATGATGTCACCAGGCCGGCCAGCGTGATGACGTCATCATGCACCATGCAAGATTTCACGCTGGATTTTTCAATCAAGATGGCCGCAGCAGATTCTAAGTGAGCAAATGGATGAGTATTTTAATTTTTTTACAGATTAACCCCTGTCAGCCCTCAATGGTCATCTCAGATGCCGTGATCAGCGATGGACACGGCATCTGAGGGGTTCAAGAATGGGGGATGGGGGGGGGGCCGGAAGAAGGGGTTTGTACCATCACCATATCACCCACTACTCAAGTAATTCGTCACGAAGTGAATTTCTTTGTGAAATTCACCAAGGCAGCTGAATTGAAGTTTTGAGAACTTCGCTCATCTCTAATTATGAATGCTACTCCATTCAAATGGGGTAACACGGTACCCATTCTTGTGACCATCAGGGGCCAGACCCCTGCCGATCAGACACTTATCCCCAGTCCTGTGTATAGGGGCTAAGTTGTTGTAATGGGACAGTCCCTTTAAATGACTGTCGTTACGTGTGAGGTAGTGGGTAGTGGTAATTCTGCAGGTTGGAAACAACAGAATACATATCTGTAGAGGATCGGAAGCCATATATCTCTTTACTTCCTCTATTCAGACTACCATTTACTCTGGAAAGTATTCTCCCACACATCCAACTATCGTCATGTTTTGGAATGTTTTCCACCAACTACCACTGGAAAAAAAGAAAGCGTTTCTCTGTAAGTATACCACATCTACTGTACTTCATTGAGCCGTTAAAATATCCAAGTAATACACTTAACCAACATAATATGCCCATTTTTTTATTTCACTTTGGGTATATTCACACATAGCTGATCTTGTTGCACACATTTTTGTGACTGAAAACAGTTCAAAGAAATGACAAATCTCCTAACGCGACCATCTGCATAGTCAGCATACTGCACATGCCACTGTATTCTGCCACCTAGTGGTCTACATTATTCATTACACCCGCTCTGCTGGTTTGGCAGGTCATTTCTCTTGGTTTTACTGCTTTACCATACCGTCTGGGCAAATTGCGGCTCTCCAACTGTTTTAAAACTACAACTCCCAGTATGCCCAGTGTGCCTACAGCTATCAGCCTACAGCAGGGCATGATGGGATTTGTAGTTTTACAACAGCTGGAGAGCCGCAGTTTGCCCATCCCTGGTCTAGGCCGACTCTCGCTAAGTGTTACGTCATTGACTTTCTGGGTATAATGAACATCGAGTCCTTTAATGAATCATTTTGATTTTTAGATTTCATAACAGGAAATGACAAAATCCCAGCGTTCAGGCTCCAGCATCTCTTTATGAAGATCTCCTCGTTTGGTGTCCCAAGTGAAAGCTATCTTCCGGAGGCCAATACCTGCTCTCAGCTACTACTCCTTCCTGAATACTCAAGCAGTGGCGTGCTGCGCAGAAAGCTTCTTCTAGCCCTCGAGAACAACAGAGGCTTTGAAAAAAATTTGAAAGCCTGTTGTCTTCAGCCTGTATTGTCACAAGTGGTGGCTTCTCCTCTACTTCAGTAACAGTCAGGGTGACGTGTTCTGCTTAAACTCTGTGCAGGTTTGCCAACCGTCCAGAAATTATTGGACAGTCCATAAAAATAAGGGGAATTTTTCCAGTGTCTGTCTGTGAAAAAAATTTGATGTGTCCGTGATTATTATTTTTTTTTTTTACAGGCGGGTGTTACTTGATCAGGTCCCTTTAATTGTAATTCTTTGCATTTTTCTTTTCAAATGATTTTTATTAGATTTTTCAAGATATTATCACACATAACAATTAATCCAAATTATGTTTAAAATAGTAATGTTTAAAAATTACAAGTTTTTACATTGCACTAGAGTAATGGTGAATATACATGCAACGTTAAGATGAAGCGAAAATTTTATACAGTTTCATTTACAATATAAAATATATGAAATTAGTTCAAAGTAGATCATAAACACAATGACACAAGTTGTGTCCAAAATGTTGTTTTCATTAATAGAGAGGTAGTTGTCATAACTAAATGAAATAAAGCATAATTCATGTTTCACGAATCACGTTTCCCTCTTTGCATTTTTAAGCTCACAGTAAATGCTGATATTGTATTTAGGACTAGCAGAAGGACCCGGCTTTGCACGGGTATATTTCATTTAATGTTTGTGTTTGTCGTTAAAGGATATCGACAGTATCCCCCATAACAGTGACCTCTACAGCAGCTGGCCCCTTTAACAGTGAAATCCACAGCCCCCCACGGTGCCCCGCCACTTTAAAATGGGACCTCCACAGTAGCCCATCTGCTTAACTTTAATATTCACACCCCGCTCCTTTAACAGTGAACTCCACAGTCCCCCACCCCTTAACACTGATCCCCCCACAGTGCACCGCCACTTTAAAATGGGACCTCCACAGCAGCCCATCTGCTTAACTTTAATATTCACACCCCGCTCCTTTAACAGTGAACTCCACAGTCCCCCACCCCTTAACACTGATCCCCCCACAGTGCACCGCCACTTTAAAATGGGACCTCCACAGCAGCCCATCCCCTTAACTTTAACCTTCACAGCCCGCCCCTTTAACAGTGAGTTTCACAGCACCCCACTCCCTTGACAGTGACCTCCACAGTACTCCGCAGCCTTAACAGTGACCTCCAGAGTACCCCGCTGCCTTAACAGTGACCTCACAGTACCCTGCTGCCTTAACAGTCACCTCCACCGCAGTTGCCCCTTTAATAGTGGCCCCTGCCCTCTTAACAGTGACCTCCACAGTGTCCGCCCCTTTAAAGGGGTTGTCCAGGATCACATAAAAAAAACAAAAAACATGATATCTAACCATGTCTTGCTGATTCAAGGTTCCCCTGTTGTTTCCTGTATTTTTACCACTTCTCTAGTGCTCCTACGCAGTGATGGCCAGTTCTCAGTGTTCGCCAGCGAACACACGCAATCTGCCATCTTAACTGACAAGTCCGGCGAGGCACAGGTAAGTCCTTACCTGTGCTTGTGCGCGAGCCGGTCTGAAATGAAATGCGGTCTCCGGGAGCAGGCAGTTCTGAGAACGGACTTGTCAGTTAAGATGGCAGATCGCGTGTGTTCGCTGGCGAACACTGCGAACTGGCCATCACTGCTCCTACGGTCCCCCACTGATTGCTTACATGTTTGTGTATGTGTGTGGTAACTTCCTGCCGCACTGCCTTGTGGGTCCCAGCTCAGTGCAGCATCGCGTCATTCGGGCTGTCCCTCATATTAGTCACCACTCCAGATAGGGCTGTGCAATGCCCGGTGATGTCTCCGGACCAGCGGGGCGTTACATATAGCTCCCTGTTACCGCCTACAACACTCCTTTCATGTGCTCTGCATAATTATCCTGCAAGCCGGTGATGTCACCGGACCAGAGGGGCGTTACATATAGCTCCCTGTTACCGCCTACAACACTCCTTTCATGTGCTCTGCATAATTATCCTGCAAGCCGGTGACGTCACCGGACCAGCGGGGCGTTACATATAGCTCCCTGTTACCGCCTACAACACTCCTTTCATGTGCTCTGCATAATTATCCTGCATGCCGGTGACGTCTCCGGACCAGCGGGGAGTTACATATAGCTCCCTGTTACCGCCTACAACACTCCTTTCATGTGCTCTGCATAATTATCCTGCAAGCCGGTGACATCACCGGACCAGCGTTTCATATAGCTCCTTGTTACCGCCTACAACACTCCTTTCATGTGCTCTGCATAATTATCCTGCAAGCCGGTGACGTCACCGGACCAGCGGGGCGTTACATATAGCTCCCTGTTACCGCCTACAACACTCCTTTCATGTGCTCTGCATAATTATCCTGCAAGCCGGTGACGTCACCGGACCAGCGGGGCGTTACATATAGCTCCCTGTTACCGCCTACAACACTCCTTTCATGTGCTCTGCATAATTATCCTGCAAGCCGGTGACGTCTCCGGACCAGCGGGGAGTTACATATAGCTCCCTGTTACCGCCTACAACACTCCTTTCATGTGCTCTGCATAATTATCCTGCAAGCCGGTGACATCACCGGACCAGCGTTTCATATAGCTCCTTGTTACCGCCTACAACACTCCTTTCATGTGCTCTGCATAATTATTCTGCAAGCCGGTGACGTCACCAGATCAGCGGGGCGTTACATATAGCACCCTGTTACCGCCTACAACACTCCTTTCATGTGCTCTGCATAATTATCCTGCATGCCGGTGACATCACCGGACCAGCGTTTCATATAGCTCCTTGTTACCGCCTACAACACTCCTTTCATGTGCTCTGTATAATTATCCTGCATGCCGGTGACGTCACCGGACCAGCGGGGCGTTACATATAGCTCCTTTTTACCGCCTACAACACTCCTTTCATGTGCTCTGCATAATTATCCTGCAAGCCGGTGATGTCACCGGAACAGAGGGGCGTTACATATAGCTCCTTGTTACCGCCTACAACACTCCTTTCATGTGCTCTGCATAATTATCCTGCAAGCCGGTGACATCACCGGACCAGCGTTTCATATAGCTCCTCGTTACCGCCTACAACACTCCTTTCATGTGCTCTGCATAATTATTCTGCATGCCGGTGATGTCACCGGAACAGAGGGGCGTTACATATAGCTCCTTGTTACCGCCTACAACACTCCTTTCATGTGCTCTGCATAATTATCCTGCAAGCCGGTGATGTCACCGGAACAGAGGGGCGTTACATATAGCTCCTTTTTACCGCCTACAACACTCCTTTCATGTGCTCTGCATAATTATCCTGCAAGCCGGTGATGTCACCGGAACAGAGGGGCGTTACATATAGCTCCTTGTTACCGCCTACAACACTCCTTTCATGTGCTCTGCATAATTATCCTGCAAGCCGGTGACATCACTGGACCAGCGTTTCATATAGCTCCTCGTTACCGACTACAACACTCCTTTCATGTGCTCTGCATAATTATCCTGCATGCCGGTGACGTCACCGGACCAGAGGGGCGTTACTTAGCGCTGCATGTTGCTGCCTACTAACCGCCCTCTGAATAATGTCTGTGGCTGCCGGTAATGTCACCGGGCTCCTTGTGAAGCGGAAGAAGAGGCTTCGCTCTCCACAAAGGGGCCCAGTACGTCATTGACTTGTAGAAAATCTGTAGTTCCAGGACAGAATTTTCAGATTAGAAAATGGGGCATGACAAAAAGAAAATAAAGGTAACACACGCATGTAGGGACTATTTAGGTGACTAAAGTCCACTTAAACAAATGTCACCAATCCCAGACAACCCCTTTAACAGTGACCTCCACAGTGCCCGCCCCTTTAGCAGTGACCTCCACAGTGCCCGCCCCTTTAGCAGTGACCTCCACAGTGCCTGCCCCTTTAGCAGTGACCTCCACAGTGCCCGCCCCTTTAGCAGTGACCTCCACAGCAGCCCGCCCCTTTAGCAGTGACCTCCACAGTGCCCGCCTCTTTAGCAGTGACCTCCACAGCGCCCTGCCCCTTTATCGCTAGGGCTACATGACGACAATGATGATGTGTCGCGCAACATTTTGTCTCAACAATTTTTATGATAGGCTATGGTGTCGCACTGCAACATGTGACATGCTGCGACTGGGACACAACAGTTGCAAAAAATCCATCCAAGATGGAGTTTTCTGTGACTGTCGCAGGGCAACATCATAGACTATCATTATAAAAATTGTTGCGCGACATGTAGCAGTGTAGTTGTGTCGTGTGACCTATTGTCGCGCGACACATGTCGTCCTGTAGCCCTAGCCTAAAGCTGACCTACAGCAGTGAAGAAAAAGGACTGGGTTGTTATGGAAACCTGGAGTAAAACTGTGTGTATGTGGAGTCTAAGGGCCTGCGAGCTTCTATTGGCTGATAAGGGACATGTGATGATGTGACCGTGTGTATGGCAGTTGGGGGCTTGTATTGGCTAATGCAGGTCATTTTGGGGGAATATCTCAGGAATGGTACGTCCTAGAGAGCTGAGACCCCCACAGATTTATTTCCAGGTAGCAAGGGATGTGTATACCAAGTTTCATTGAAATGGATGGTTGCATTTTTGAGTGATCGTGGAACATACACACACACACATATATACGTCCTTCTTTATATATATAGATTAGTATCTGACGTATAGACACGTATCGCTTATAATCGTAATCATTTGTTATAGTAAAAAAATGTTGGCTATCCTGACCTCCCTCCGGCTTGCTTTAATAGACATGGAACTCTATGAAAATAAACATTTACAGACAAATTGCATGACATTTATTTTCTGAACAGATCATGACTAACGCCTCTTTCACATGGGCGTGACGGATTAGGTCCGGATGCATTCAGTGAAATTCGCACCATGTTGCAATCAAGTTCAATCAGTTTTGTCTGCGATTGCTTTCAGTTTTTTCCACGCGGGTGCAAATTTTAGCGTTTTGATGCGTTTTTCACGCGTGTGATAAAAAACTGAAGGTTTACAAACAACATCTCCTAGCAACCATCAGTGAAAAATGCATCGCATCCGCACTTGCTTGCGGATGCAATGCGTTTTTCATGCAGCCCCATTCACTTCTATGGGGCCAGTGCAGCGTGGAAAACGCTGAATATAGAGCATGCTGCGATTTTCACGAAACGCAGAAGTGCTGTGTGAAAAACAACGCTCATGTACACAGACCCATTGAAATGAATGGGTCCGGATTCAGTGCGGGTGCTATGCGTTCACCTCACGCATTGCATCTGCACAGAGAACTCGCTCGTCTGAAAGGGGCCTAAGGCACAAGCGAGTTCAGTGCGATAAACTGGCAGTGTGTATCGGTGAGAGGTCCTGTCCTGACCTCCACTCCTCTGACAGGATCACGCCGCATTATATAGATTTATAGTAAGAATCCTGGAATCTATTGTATTACATATGACCGCATTATGTCGGTGTAATTCAGTAGATTCCAGGACTCTCAGGGACACATAGCCTTATAAATCATTATAATGCGGTGCGATCCTGTCAGAGGTGCTGACTGCGACTGAAAACCAGTTCCATTCATTTGAATGAGGCAGCTAGCACATAAATTTCTGCAAGCCCCATTTAGTGAATGGAACTGATTTTCAGTCACTGAAATCTGCAGCGTGTGAAGTCATCCTAAAACGTCATAAAATCCACATTCTGTATAGAAAAAAAAAAAGTTGTGTCTGTGGCTTATTTTACTGAACAAAAAACCTGCTAAAGCAAAATGTGTGTGGGGACCCTTAAAGGCTATGTACACCTTGGGAGGCATTTTTTATTATTGCATTTCTTTTTTTTGACTAAAAATTATATTTTCAATTGGCCTTTATTATAAGAAATATTGAGCCACTCTGTCACAAACAGTTTTTCTAGCTGTGTGACTGGTACTTTCACTTTGTGCTGGCCATCTAATAATCCTTATCTAAACTACTAAGGGGTCATAAACACTTATTTAAGCCACATTCTTAGGCTACTTTCACACCTGCGTTAGGTGCGGATCCATCTGGTATCTGCACAGACGGATCCGCACCTATAATCCAAACACTTGTATCCGTTCAGAACGGATCCGTTTGCATTACCATGAACAAAAAATATATATATTTTTTGTTCATGATAATGCAAACGGATCCGTTTTGACTTACACTGAAAGTCAATGGGAGGCGGATCCATTTTCAATTGCATTATATTGTGTCAGTGAAAACGGATCCGTCCCCATTGACTTACATTGTAAGTCAGGACGGATCCGTTTGGCTCCGCATGGTCAGGCGGACACCAAAACGCTTGCAGCGTTTTGGTGTCCGCCTCCAGAGCGGAATGGAGGCTGAACGGAGCCAAACTGATGCATTCTGAACGGATCCTTATCCATTCAGAATGGATTGGGGCTGAACTGATCCATTTTGGGACGCTTGTGAGAGCCCTGAAACGGATCTCACAGGCGGACCCAGAAACGGCAGTGTGAAAGTAGCCTTATCATTGTAAGATAAGAACTGAGCTATAATGTGTGTTTATAATGTGAGAGAGCAGAGATAAGGAGCCCCTCAGATAACGGAAAAGACAGAAAATCCAAAGGCAACTGGTAGAACAATGTCAGCTCTGTACAGAAAAAAGTGCTCCATACTGTTAATAAAGACCAATTGAAAAAATTACTTTTTAGCGGAAAATACAATGCAATGATAAAATAAAATTGCCCCTATGGAAACAAAGTAGGGATGAGCGAACCCATGGAAGTTCGGTTTCGCCGGAACTTCAGGTCCCGAACTCCAATTAAAGTCAATGGGGACCCGAACTTCACTTTATTATTTTCCGTTATAACTGAAAATAATAGCATTCTTAAGACAGAATGCTAAATAAAATGGCCATTGAGGGGTTAAAAATAATAAAAATTGCCTTATCCACTTGATCGCGCAGTCGGTATCCTCTTATTTCTTCAAGACCTGCAAAAGGACCTGCGATGATGTCACCGCGCTCACCAGGTAGCCATCGCACGTCCTTTGGCAGGTCCTGCAGAAAAGAAGAGTATACCGGCTGCGCGAACAAGTGGATGAGGCTAGTTTTTATGTATTTTTAACCTCTCAATGGCATTTAGCTTTTATTTTCCGTTATAACCTTGTTATAATGGAAAAATAATAAAATTACCCAAACACCAAACGTCAGTGAAAAAATGCGGGTTCAGGTCCCCAAACTTACAAAGTTCGGTACGAACCCCAACTTTGCAGTTCGGGTTCGCTCAACCCTAATCATGAGCCGTGGGTCCACTTCATGAAATCTTTATCGGTTTCAAAGCTCAGTTAGAATAGCGGGGGTTGCAGCGTTAAAGTAGTACTCTAATCTGAGACATTTATGGGCTATCCCATAAATAGATGATGAAATGTGGGTCCCACCTCTGAGGCGGGCACTGTATCCAGACAGCAGTTGTCTGACCACCTGCTTCATGCACATGACCATATGTATTTTGTATCTGTGTTGCATCTGCATTTTTTGCGGACCCAACTACTTCAAAGGGCCGTGGTCCACATTTTGTGGTCAAGTTTAGGACATGTTCTATAAATGGACATACAGATGCAGAAAGCACATATTCTGCAAAAAGATAGAACATGTCCGCAAAGTGCAGACCACTGACATCAATGGTACCACAAAAAAATAAAAAAAAACACTATGCAGACGTCATTCAGACCGCATCCATATTTTGCTGATCCATGATATGCAGACTGCAAAATGGATAGGGGGAGTGCATGAGGCATTTAAGTGACACTCCAGAGCATATAGCAAGAAGGGCTGTGGATAAAGGCCCCAGATGGCAGGCTGAAATCTTGCATTGGACACATGGGTGAATACATGCTACATACAGTATGTCACCTACTCTGCAGCCAGAGCTGTACCCCTTGGATCTGTACCAGATATTTGCTTCTTAAATTTAGCTGTTGTCATCAAGGTAAGGAATATAGGCCGTCATTTTGTAGGGAAACCGATAAAATCCGGTCACCACTAGAGGGAGCTCTTTGTAAACTTACACATACAGGTCCTATTGAGGTCATACCAATCTATGCTGTAGATAGTTCTATAGACTACGATAGGCTGTATGCTATACCCTCCATCATTCGCTCAGCAGCAGTACCTGAAAACTGGAGATCATTTTTTCAATATGTATTTATTAGAGAAGAAGATAAATCACAGGTGTGAGATGCTCCCAGTGATACCTGCAAATCACACACTGAAATGCCACAGTCTAGTTTAATTATGTCTGAAAAGCTTGAGTCCCATCCACGTCCAGAGATGAAAAAACACGTAGACGGGCAGAGTGATGGGCAGCAGCAGACTGTAGAAGCACACGCTCGCCGTGCTGGTACATCCCTGGGGGAAGTCCTCATCCACAGAGGCCGAATAAAAGATTCCACACAGCGACACGAGAGGCACGAGCACAGTCAGCGTGGGGAGAGACAGAAACATCTCCAAGGTTGGCAGGCTACTGTTGTGTGTGGTCAGGCTCCTTCTCTTTGTGAATCATCCTTGCATCCTGAGGAATCATATTGGGTATGCCATCCACTACAGGATAAGCGATGCCAAGCTCGTCGTTAATAAGTTCATTAGTAGACTCGTCGTACCTGGAAAATAAAGACAGGGATTTACGGACCGCGTACAGTACGGCGTCTGACAGAGAAGATGCAGGGCAGCCGCCCCTTGGGGGCGCTCATGTATCTTTGCCATCTATGATGGTAAGGGAGACATTACTGCCGGCCGTGACAGGCTGTGCCTTCTGATACACGGTAACCTGGGGTATATCTCATGAAATAGAGAATGACTATGACAGAGCTCTGCTGGGAGGTCAGAGCTGGTGTTCAGGCTCTTAAAGGGGTTGTCTCACTTCAGCAAGTGGCATGTATCATGTAGACAAAGTTAACACAAGGCACTAACTAATGTATTGTGATTGTCCATATTGCTTCCTTTGCTGGCTGGAATCATTTTTCCATCACATTATATACTGCTGGTTTCCATGGTTACAGCCACCCTGCAATCCAGCAGGGGTGACCGTGTTCACACACTATAGGAAAAAACAAAGGCTTACGTGCATATCCGCTGACCCGGACACCAGAGAGGCTGGCACTTTTTCCTATAGTGTGCAAGCACGGCCACCACTGATGGATTGTAGGGTGGTCTGTAACCATGGAAACAAGCAGTGTATAATGTGATGGGAAAATGAATCCAGCAAGCAAGGAGGCAATATGGACAGTAACAATACATTAGTAAGTGGCTTATATTAACTTCCTCTACATCAGGGGTCAGCAGCCTTCAGCACTCCTCCAACTGCTGTGAAACTATAACTCCCAGCATGCACACTTGCTTGGCTAGTCTTGTAGCTCCCATAGAAGTAAATAGGGGATTTGTAGTTTCAGAACAGCCGGGAGGTCGCTGATCCCTGCTCCACATAATAAAGGCCACTTGCTGCAGTGACACAACCCTCATGGTTGGAGGACACGGAGACGTACAAACTGACCTGCCATGTGGTGGATTTTCACTGCAGGTTTAACCCTTTGCAATGAATAATGCTAAATCCATGGCAAACCTGCCGGTACAGTAACTCCAATATGGAGTCTGCCATCATGGACTGTAGAGGATCTTTTCTGCAATTTACATCCCTTCCCTGCCTAACGAGGGGTGAGCTGCACCGCTGAACACAGTGATGACCGCGCAGCCGTGAGACTTCAGGGCCAGGTGCCAACAAGTCTACCCTGTCACTCAGAGGTGGGGGCGTTGCTATTGCACCCAAGGACTAATTTACATATGATTAAATAGTACTGCCACGGAGCAAGAACATTAGATTCAGCTGGCAAGGGCTGGTCACACATGGGAGCTGGTTTTAATAGGATGGATGCGATTACAGATTCAGACTCGTAGCTGGCGCATGCGCAATGCGATGCCCGGTCCTGGCAGGGCATCGCAATACCTACTGCGCATGCGCCGGCTACGAATTTGTCCGCGCAGCCGCAATGGAAAAGGCGAGGGGAGGGGAGTAAACGGGCGGGCACAGGCACAAGGAGGGCAGGGTTATGAGCCGTTAGGGAGGTCCGGTCTTGGGCTCGAAAGATTGAGACACCGCCCTGGGCACTTGAGAGGGCTCGTTTACACAATCTTCAAAGTTCATTTTTGGCAGAAAGAAGACTCGGTTATATGCAACAAAGGTACCGTTTTTAACTGCTGGGTGGCACATATAACGCTATAGGATCTGTCTAATATGGTCAAATGTGGTGACAGACTCCCTTTAAAGGGGTATTCCTGTTGTTTCAAGTTATCTCCTATACACAGGATAGGGGATAACTATTAGATCGGTGGGGGTCCTACCACCTACAGCCCCACTGAAATGAGCAGGACAGCTGGTCGCACATGCCCGCGGCTGCTCCATTTATTTCTATGGAAGCTCCGGAAACAGTCAGTGCCAAAAACGTGAAAATCATGAAAACCTGTAAAAAATAAAAAATAAAATTTAAGTTAGCCTATAGAGCAGGGATCAGCGACCTCCGGCACTCCAGCGGTTCACAAACTACAACTCCCAGAATGCTTAATTTACTTCTAGAAGAGCAGCCAAGCGCTGATGGATGGCAGGAAAGGGCTAAGGCATATTGGGACACCATACTTTTTCCAGGGTGCGGGTGCCCACAGAGAGGGCTCTGAGTGCCATAGGGTCGCCACCATGAAATAGGGCATGCCTTTCTGGGAATGCAATCACTGGGACCCCTCAGTAATCATGGGAACTAGGGGTCTGCGGGTTCCCTGTGTGCATAGGTGACCACAGAAAAGGATGGCGCACACAGTGATCCCATTTATTAGCGAGGGGAGGAGGACTACCTGAGAGGCTTCCTGGAGAGGGGGCAGACCAGGAACTGCAGCACTGAGCGGTCGAACCCCGGGCTGCCCGTCACCTCCTGCGCTCTGCAGGCGGCAGCCGTGTGCAGGCTCTTCCGGCTGACCGCTGACAACCAGCTCCAAGCGGCTCCCCTGACTACCACTCCCCTACACGCAGCCCCTAGCATGATCCACCAGCTCCAAGGACACAACCATCAGCCCCTTACCCACAAGCCTCTGCTGCTTCTAGGTCACATCCTGCCTCCCCCACCCCCGTAACGACAGCTGAATGGTACCTTCCGTCTGCCTGGGGAAGTTCTACAATAACTTTATTAACAACAAAACGTCCGACAGTGACAGGCAGGTTTCACTGCAGCTGACAAGACTTTGAAAAGAAATGGCCTTCTCCCTGCCAGACTGGATTTGCTGCTTTGCCCTGCGTTCTTCTATTTTCTTGAATTCATCTCATGCCAGCTAGTCTACCCCTCCCCCTTCACAGATAGGGTAGCATACCTTGCAGCCACCACTAGGGGGACTCGCTGTGTAGGTTTCTTTTAACCCTTAGGATACCAGAGGTTTTTTATTTTTCCGTTTATAATTTTTCTTCCCTATTTTCCGTGAGCCATAACTTTTTTATTTTTCCGGCCACATAGCTGTATGAGGGCTTATTTTTTGCGGGACAGGTTGTACTCTCTAATGCCACTATTAATTATGGCATAAACTGTAGTGGAAAGCAGTAAAAAAAAAATCCAAATGGGATGGAATTGGGAAAAAAAAAACGCAATTTCTCCACCATTTTACGGGTTTTGTTCCCACAGTGTTTAGTTTATGGCAAAACTGACCCATGCCCTTTATTCTCTGGGTCAGTACGATTACAACGATACCCCATATGTATAGGTTTTTTATGTCTAAATAGTGTAAAAATAAATTTAAACTTCACCATATTCTGACCCCCATAAATTTTTTATACTTATGTCTACTGAGCTGTTTAGGGGCTCATTTTTTACGGAACAATCTGTAGTTTTAATTAATATCATTTTGGAGTGTGCCTGACTTTTTGATCACATTTTACATTTTTCTCGGTAAGAGAAACAATGAAAAAAATGGTGAATCTGCCATTTTGACCCTTTTTTACACACATTTTACGCCATTTGCCGTATTGGATTTAAAAAAAATACTTTAATAGTATGGGTATTTTCGGTCGCGATGACACCCATGATGTTTATACTTTTTGTTTATACTTTTTAATTATATGGAAGGGGGTTTTATATATTTTTTACATTTTTGTTTAATTTTTTAATCATTTTGAAGGTCTTATATGAACCTATAAATAATGTTTTTTGATTTTGTTCTATCAGAGATTTTTAATTTGAAATTAAAACCCTATTTTGCTTATTTCTTATCCTGGCCAAAATAAGAATTGCAGCATGAATACTTTCAGCCTCGTCAGCGAGGCTGAAATAATTCAATGCAACTACTGATGCCCACTTTGGCCACATAGGACATTGGTAGCAAGCCCTCCGGGTTTTTGCGCATTTAGATGCTGTGACCTCACTTGGTCACGGCATCTAAAACATTTAATTACCGCAATCGGCATTATTGCCTGTTCTATTAGGGGACAGCTGTTCCGTTACGCAAAATACGGAATGCACACGAATGTCATCCGTATTTTTTGCGGATCTGTTTTTTTCAGACCGCAAAATACATACGGTCATGTGCATGAGCCCTAAGGGTCAATTCACCTGTGTGTAAAAAAAAAAAATCATGTGACAGATTCATTAACTATGCTTTACTAATGAAGCTACACCAGAAGATGTGTGACTCAGAAATGTGCCCTACTGCTGGAAGTGACTGATTTCGGAATTTACGTTGTTGAAATGTACAGTAGATATGATGTCAGAATGACCAAGCAGTCAATTATATAAATTCACGTCGCTTGTCAACAGAAAACAGACGACCTTGGACGCAGCTAAAGCCTCATTCATTCGGCAGTGTTCCACGCATGTGCGCTGTGCATGTTCTCCACGGACAGCTCACGTCCTCATTCATTTATAATGTGTGTATTCACACATCAGAGTTTTAGCACGGTCCGTGGGTCTGTGTTTTCAGCACGGATAAATGCTCTACTTTGTCCGTGTTCACGGATCCATCATGCCCATTATAGTTTATGTATCCGTGAAAACCACGAATGCAACACGGATCCATCAGTGTTTCACGGATCATTAGGAAGAGATGCTTTGAAAATAATTTTTCAGCTGTGTAGTATCAGTGAAACACGGATGACACACGGACAGCAAAAAAAGGACACACGGACACAACACGGATCTGCCATGCCACTGGTAACAGCAAATTATTTTATCATATCATTTGTGGGGGATTAGCTCTCTTTTGGGGGTCATACTCGCAGATAGCTTCGCCAGACACCAAGTTTAACCCCTTCAGGACCCTGCCATTTTTCACCTTCAGGACCCTGCCATTTTTCACCTTCAGGACCAGGCCATCTTTAGCAAATATGACCAGTGTCACTTTATGTGGTGATAACTTTAAAATGCTTTTACAAATCCAGGCCATTCTGAGATTGTTTTCTCGTCACATATTGTACTTCAAGACACTGGTAAAATGGAGTAAAACAATTTCATTTTTATTTATAAAAAATACCAAATTTACCAAAAAAATCGAAAAATTTGCAAATTTCCAAATGGCTATTTCTCTACTTTTATAATAGATAGTAATACCTCCAAAAATAGTTATTACTTTACATTTCTCATATGTCTACTTAATGTTTGGATCATTTTGAAAATTACATTTTATTTTTTGGGGACGTTAGAAGGCTTAGAAGTTTAGAAGCAAATCTTAAATTTTTTTATAACATTTCCAAACCCCGATTTTTTTCATGAGCAGTTCAGTTATGAAATGACTTTCTGGGGCTTACATATTTAAAACCACCCATAAATCACCCCATTTTAGAAACTACAGCCTCAAGCTATTCAAAACTGATTTTACAAACTTTGTTTACCCTTTAGGTGCCCCACGAGAATTAAATAAAAATGGGAATGAAATTTAAAAAATTCACATTTTTTTGCAGATTTTAAATTTGAATCTATTTTTTCTGCAACGCATCAAGGGTTAACAGCCAAATAAAGCTCGAAATATATTACCCTGAATCTGGAGTTTACAGAAACACCCCATGTGTGGTCAGAAACTGATGTATGGGAGCACAGCAGGCTTCAGAGTGGAAGGAGCACCATATGGCTTTTGGAGAGCGGATTTAGCTGGAATGGTAATTGGGAGCTATGTCGCATATGAAGACACCCTGAGGTACCCCTAGAGTGGAAACCCCAAAAGTGACCCCATTCTGGAAACTACACCTCTCAAGGAACATTTCAAAATGTGTGGCGAGAACTTTGTCCTCAAAGGTGATTCATGGAATTGGCTGTGAAAATGAAAAATTACAATTTATTTCCAGAAAAATTTACTTTAGGCCTAAATTTTTCACTTTCACAAGGGGGAACTGGAGAAAATGCACCCTCTAATTTATGACCCATTTTCTCCTGATTACAGCAATGTGCTTGTATACTGCTATATGGGCGAACCACAGGGGTCAGATGTAAAGGAGCACCAAATCGCTTCTGGAAGGCAGATTTCGCCTGAATAATTGACAGGCACCATCTTGCAATTAAACACACACTGAGGTGGCCCTACAGTGGAAAACCCCCAAAAAGTGACCCCATTCCAGAAACTACACCCCTCAAGGAATATTTCAAGGTGTGTAGCGAGCACTTTGACCCATCAGGCGTTTCACAGAATTAGCAAACGCTTGGCTGTGAAAATGAAAAATTAATTTTTTTTTCATAAAAAGTTGCTTTACATCCACATTTTACACTTTCATAAGGGAAAACAGGACAAAATGCACCCCATATTCTGTGCCCCATTTCCCCCCCGAATACGCCAACACCCCATATGTGCTCGAAAAATGATGTATAGGACATCAGGCTTTTGGAGGACAGATTTCGCAGGATTGGCTTTTGGGAGCTATGTCGCATATGAAGACACCCTGTGGAACCCCAAGAGTGGAAACCCCCGAAAAGTGACCCCATAGAAACTACACCCCTCAAGGAACATTTCAAGATGTGTAGTGAGAACTTTGTCCTCAAAGGTGAATCATGGAATTGGCTGTGAAAATGAAAACATTTTATTTTTTTCCAGAAAAATGGACTTTAGGCCCAAATTTTTCACTTTCGCAAGGGGTAACAGGACAAAATGCACCCCACATTTTGTTCACTATTTCCCTCCGAATACGCCAATATGTGCTCAAAAAATGATGTGTGGCCGCACAGCAGGCTTCAGAGTGAAAGGAGCACCATATGGCGGTTAGGAGAGAGGATTTAGCTAGAATGGTAATTGGGAGCTATGTCGCATATGAAGACACCCTGAGGTGGCCCTAGAGTGGAAACCCCCAAAAAGTGACCCCATTCAAGAAACTACACCCCTCAAGGAATATTTCAAGGTGTGTAGTGAGTACTTTGACCCATCAGGCATTTTACAGAATTAGGAAACGCTTGGCTGTGAAAATAAAAAAGGCCTCATGCACACAACCGTTGCGGAACGGCACGGACAGCCTTTAATATAACTGCCTATTCTTGTCCGCAAAGCGCAGACAAGAATAGGACAGGTTATATTTTTTTTGCGGATCACGGCACAAAGCAACTCCGTGTGCTGTCCGCATCTTTTGCGGCCCCATTGAAGTAAATGGGTCCGCATCCGAGCCGCCAAAACTGCGGCTCGGATGCGAACCAAAACAACGGCCGTGTGCATGAAGCCTAAATTGGAGTCTGGTAGAAACTCCAATATTGTCTGACGTTTGGCTTTTTTACTATGCCTATATGCAGCACTAGTCCCCAAAACCTCATCATCTCTGCTGCACTTACTGGGGTCCAACCTAGGGGTCTAGCATATGGCGAGGTAGGGTTCTGAGCTATAAATTGTTGGGCGTACAAATTGGTTTGAGACACTATTAAATTTACAAAATCTTCAGAGAAGATTTTGAAAAAATCTTGTTCTGTGAAGCCTGCACTGTCTATCTGTATTCCAGAGATACCCACAAAATCCAGATTTTGGGGCTGATAATCGTCAGGGGGTGGGATCCATATGGGGTCACTCTAGGGCTGCCTCCGCTGCTACCCTGGGGCGCATTCTAGAGGGTCCCTCATCAGTGGATGATAATGATGATGAGGGAGAAGAGAAGTAGAGGAAAGTGGCATCCTCCCTCACTGGCCGACTCAGTATCTGAGGCAAGATAGGCGTATGCCTCTTCAGCTGAGTAAACTCGTTGGGACCGGACGGGCCACTTTTATTTTATTGTGGTGTTTTGTGTGAAATGTGTAAAACTTTATTTCGTTTGGGGTGTGTATGTAGTGTTTTCACACGTGATGGAGCTTGTTATAAATTTGAAATATAGAGAAAAGAGTTGAAAAAAAAAATTTGCTGAATGCACGCACAAACCTACACTAACACTACCTAACTAAAATTGATTTATATATGTATATATATATATATATATATATATATATATATATAGAAGAAAAAAGGAAGCACTCCAAATTGTGATGAAAAAAAGTGGACGGTTTATTCACCCATCTAGCAGCAACGTTTCAGCTCTCTCATTGGAGCCTTTGTCCAGCTTTACTTCTCTCTCTCTCTCTCTCTCTCTCTCTCTACACACACACACATATATATATATATGTATATATATATATATATATATATATATATATACAGTACAGACCAAAAGTTTGGACACACCTTCTCATTCAAAGAGTTTTCTTTATTTTCATGATTATGCAAATTATAGATTCACACTGAAGGCATCAAATCTATGAATTAACACATGTGGACTTATATACATAACAAAAAAGTGTGAAACTACTGAAAATATGTCATATTCTAGGTTCTTCAAAGTAGCCACCTTTTGCTTTGATTACTGCTTTGCACACTCTTGGCATTCTCTTGATGAGCTTCAAGAGGTAGTCACCTGAAATGGTCTTCCAACAGTCTTGAAGGAGTTCCCAGAGATGCTTAGCACTTGTGGGCCCTTTTGCCTTCACTCTGCGGTCCAGCTCACCCCAAACCATCTCGATTGGGTTCAGGTCCGGTGACTGTGGAGGCCAGGTCATCTGGCGCAGCACCTTATCACTTTCCTTCATGGTCAAATAGCCCTTACACAGCCTGGAGGTGTGTTTGGGGTCATTGTCCTGTTGAAAAATAAATGATGGTCCAACTAAACGCAAACCGTATGGAATAGCATGCCGCTGCAAGATGCTGTGGTAGCCATGCTGGTTCAGTATGCCTTCAATTTTGAATAAATCCCCAACAGTGTCACCAGCAAAGCACCCCCACACCATCACACCTCCTCCTCCATGCTTCACAGTGGGAACCAGGCATGTAGAGTCCATCCGTTCACCTTTTCTGCGTCGCAGACCAAATCACAGATTTCCACTGGTCTAATGTCTATTCCTTGTGTTCTTTAGCCCAAACAAGTCTCTTCTGCTTGTTGCCAGTCCTTAGCAGTGGTTTCCTAGCAGATATTCTACCATGAAGGCCTGTTTCACACAGTCTCCTCTTAACAGTTGTTCTAGAGATGTGTCTGCTGCTAGAACTCTGTGTGGCATTGACCTGGTCTCTAATCTGAGCTGCTGTTAACCTGCGATTTCTGAGGCTGGTGACTTGGATGAACTTATCCTCCGCAGCAGAGGTGACTCTTGGTCTTCCTTTCCTGGGGCGGTCCGCATGTGAGCCAGTTTCTTTGTAGCGCTTGATGGTTTTTGTGACTGCACTTGGGGACAATTTCAAATTTTCCCAATTTTTCGGACTGACTGACCTTCATTTCTTAAAGTAATGATGGCCACTCGTTTTTCTTTACTTGGCTGCTCTTTTCTTGCCATAATACAAATTCTAACAGTCTATTCAGTAGGACTATCAGCTGTGTATCCACCTGACTTCTCCACAACGCAACTGATGGTCCCAACCCCATTTATAAGGCAAGAAATCCCACTTATTAAACCTGACAGGGCACACCTGTGAAGTGAAAATCATTTCAGGTGACTACCTCTTGAAGCTCATCAAGAGAATGCCAAGAGTGTGCAAAGCAGTAATCAAAGCAAAAGGTGGCTACTTTGAAGAACCTAGAATATGACATACTTTCAGTAGTTTCACACTTTTTTGTTATGTATATAATTCCACATGTGTTAATTCATAGTTTTGATGCCTTCAGTGTGAATCTACAATTTTCATGACAGAAAGAAAACCCTTTGAATGAGAAGGTGTGTCCAAACTTTTGGTCTGTACTGTATATATATATATATATATATATATATATATACTGTATATAGATAAAACTACACGAAAAAATAAAAATGTGCACAGTAAACTGAGCAAACCGGTCAGAAAAATGGATGTTTCTGATCAGCGTTCAGGAGATGCATGATGCACACACGCACACAGACTCTGGGGCGGCTATCATACTACCTCTTACCCGGGCTGGCATGGGATCACTGACTTTCACCACCCCAAATCTAGCTTTAGTCACAGGCTGTGTGAGGGAGTAACCGCAATGGTTTACCCGCCTGTTCAGACACTGTGTTTTTCCCAATGTCATACATTTCCGAGACAGTTTCTCGCCTTAGTGATTTTTCAGCCACCGACCCAGACGATTTCCACTGCGGCCGGCTCACCGTCACTGGGACTGACACAAAATTAGCAACAGGAACAGTCTTATCGCCTGACGTCGTGGATTCGGGAGACGAGGATATTCCCAGGACATCTCAACCAAGTTCACCAGCCTTCTCTTGGTTCCTGGTATCCCGAACACTGGCAGACTCCTCCTCATGTGTAGTTGTTGCTATCGGAAACACCTAGACTCCAGTCTCCTTCCGTATGGTCACTCCAGCCGCACACTTTAGGACTCTGTACCCAATCGCAGAAAACACAGGCACTCCTGAGAGCCACACCACTCTCCACCACTTTTCCTCCGGCACTCCACTCTCAGCCAAGTTCAGAGCAGCCTCTCCAAGTGCAGGACTCGACTTCCTCAACAAAGAATTAGTTTCCCGCACCAGCTGCTCAATTACTTCCTCTGTGGCCTTGGTTTTCCGCCAAACCGGGCCACTTCACACAGATGACATCGCCTTAGGTTTCCGCCACACTGGATCATCTTTCACCCAGGTCACCATTTTTGACCAAAAAAAACTTCCACAGGTCAGTCTCTCTCACCAGGCTTCTGGCCCTTTAAATCCTGCACCGTTTGCACCACAGAAAAAAAAAGTCCAGATTAACGCCAGCAGCACCTGCTTCAATGAACAAACAGGCTCCTGAGTTGTAGTTCCCCCTAGCAACCACATTGTTTTTTACTTTTCATCACGGACACCTGCCTGTATCCGACACCAATTGTGGGGGATTAGCTCTCTTTCGGGGTTCATTCTCACAGATATCTTTGCCAGACACCAAGTTTAACCTGTAGAGGACCTGTGCTACCGGACGTGACTTAAGGACCAGCGCCGTACATGTACAGCGCGGGGTCCGCCGGGCTCTGGGGGAAAATCGCGGGGGGATCGGAGCGCGATGGCTGCTCTTACCGACAGGCAGCCATGCCGGGTAAGTGCAGCATCGGCTATTTCGGCCCCCTGCAGATCCGTGTGCTGCAATTGGCTGATCAGTGATGACAGCACATCGCAGCACGGGAAGCACATGTAAGCTGCGGGGCGGGGGGAGGTCAGGGGGAGGTGGCCGAGGTGAGGCAGGGGATACCATTGTTTTGCGTCCCCTGCCAGCGCTTCAATTGGCTGGAATAATGCTCCAGCCAATGGCATCACTATAGCTGCGCAGGAACCTCCCTGCAGCCATTCTAGCCGGTGACTGCATTCTGAGAGGTTCTGTGCTCTGTGCTCGATCTGGATTTTGTGTGTATCTCTTGAATACAGATAGACAGTGCAGGCTTTACAGAACAAGATTTTTTCAAAATCTTCTTCTCTGAAGATTTTGTAAATTTAATGGTGGCCCAAGCCAATTTGTACGCCCAACAATTTATAGCTCAGAACCCTACCTTGCCATACGCTAGACCCCTAGGTTGGACCCCAGTAAGTGTAGCAGAGATGATGACGTTTTGGGGACTCATGCTCCATATGGGCTTAGTAAAGAAGCCAAATGTCAGAAACTATTGGAGTTCGGACATTTTCTACCAGACTCCAATTTACAGTCAGACTATGACTCGGAAGCGTTTTGAGTCAATTTGGAAATTCCTGCACTACAACGACAATACACAGTGCCCACCCCAAAATCCTTGACCACTTTAACACCAAGTTTGCTGAGGTGTACACCCCTGATAAAAATGTATGTGTGTAGTGTACAGGAGCGAGATGCCCGTCACTACTGAAGGGTCACTTGGGTATTGTCGTTCCCCCTGTATTTAAGGGGAAGTTGGTATAGAATATCTATAATGTCATGCTATGTATTTCCTGTTACTGTGAAACGTGCATTGCAGGCCGGCTAGGGTGTAGTTCCAGCTCTGAGTCACTAGAGGGAGCTAGAGAACCCTAGGTTATATAAGGCCCAGTCAGGAAGTAATAGCAGGTTGGAGGAGACAGACTGTGGGAGCAGAGGTCAGAAATGATCCTGTGTCTGAGAGAAGGCCAGGCTATGGGCCTGTGAGAGCATAGCAGGCCTGAAGCCTGCCGGCTAGGAGAGGGTAGTAAAGGCCCTGTAACCGGGTTCCGGATCCAAGGATAAGGTTCCCCTCCTGAGTCACCATCCGTTCAGCTGAAGCAGCATAAGTGAGCCACAACCCAAGACACAGAATACCACAGAAGCCGATCAGATAAAGCAAGAGGTACTCAAGATAACAGAGGAGGTACTAGATAAGGACAGCTTCAAGGGTACGCCAGATAAAGGGCATTAGACCTTGGAGAGAAAGTCACATATGAGTCAGGACCCAGTCAGGAATAGTGAGCAATCCGCCTGTACTGCATCTCCTGCAATCAACACTCTGTATTATACATTGCTAAGACCGGCCATTCTGTGATGTCAAGAACCACCTGTATTCTTCTAAAACCAACCGTCTTTTATGGAACTGTGCTGTACCAGTGTCCGTGTATTATCCTGACTGATATTCAGTAAAAGTTCCAGTTTTTGTTGGCTATCCTGTGCTTGCTTCATTTTTCCACCATACTTTACACTGCGTGTCACCGTTTAATTGACACTGGCGTCACGAACTCTTTAACTACCTGCCTGTTCCAGTGTTTGCCCCAATTGAAGACGACAGTGGATCCCAGGTTAGTGGTCAATCTGCACTATAAAGCCCAGCACACACTACTGACCCCCTGGGACACTGCATCGCTCTTTTTGGCGTCACGAACAGGATCCGCATACTTCTGAAGTGCAGAGAAGTGTGAACTGTGTGCTTTAACCATTCCACTACCGTTTTACAAAGACTGCAACCTTTATTTCTAACTTGTGGATTACAATTGTGCCTGGGAGGAATTAAAGACGCTATACTGTGTTGCGCTACCCCCAGAGAGAAAATCGCATTTGTGGACTGTGTTTTACTGGACTTTTCATCATCCTGCTTGCTGTCAGTGAATTGCAGCATCAGGACATCTAAAATGGCCGCCGGCGCCATGAGGCTTTTTACTGCGCCATCAGGATGTGCAGAGGCGCGAAAACTTGGCGCCGAAACCTTCCAAGAAGAAGGAGGAGACGACTGCCCTGGAGCGCCGCCCACCTTGAGGAGTGGCGAAGCGGCTAATTACTTTGAAGAGTTACGCCTGGGAGGCGGGGCTCCGATGGAGATAGACTGGCCCAGTGCGTGGGAGGAGTCAGAAGCGATGCAGCAATCAGAAAGAGAGGAAATGGCGTGCGCTGCTGAGAGTGATGATGAGACCACGTGCGAGTGGGGCACCACTCCACCGGACTTTCCGGAGTTGGGCCCGTGGGATCCTTTAGCCTGGACGGTCAGTTCCGGGGCCCAGGCCATGGATCTGAGTATTATCCGGCCCGAGTCCCCACCGATCCGCCGCCGGCATGCAGAGTGGCCTGCTATCATGGAAGAGCTGAAAGCCGCGGTAGCAGCAAAGAATACCAGCCGGAAGAAGCGCTTCGAGGAGATGGCCAAGTCGATCCAGGGAGACTCCTTCCCGGGTAAGCCCCAGCTTGAAAGGCGCCGAGGGATAGTGGTGTCCTTTGACAAGGACAAGGGCTATGGATTTATCCAGGAGCTGGGGACTGGCCGGGACTTTTATGTCAACCGGCGATCTGTGAAAAGGCATTACCTCCCAGAACATCTCCACAATCTCACCATGGGGGAAATCGTGGAGTACACTCCTGCTGAGAGCTTAAGAGGCCCCTACGCCACCGCGGTGACTCGCCCGAGGGCGCCGGCTGAAAATTGGGATCCGGAAAAAGACAAGGCCGACCTGGGTGAGATAGCCAGCACAAGCGTGGACAAGGGCCGGTCCACCCATCTTCACAGTCAAGCCTACCTCAGCCCAGATGTCTTCTGGGAACCGATCGTGCTGCAGGGCCTTGAAGAGCGGTACCCCCCTCCGGCTGCAGTGAAACGAGCGGAAGAGCAGGAGAGGCAGGATAGTTACCGGAGAGCCGAGGAGAGAGCCGAGGCCCAGAGTCAAGCAGCAGCTGCCAGTGCTCCCCCAGCGTCCGGACCCCCTGAACCCCCGGTGGATCCGACCACTTGTTCCAAGGCCGAACTAGAGGCCCTGAAGAAAAAGGTGTATTGGGTGGCGGACCTCGGTATCGCAGGAGGCATACAGTGGTTCCCATTCCCGAGGACGGAGGCCGAGAGGGAGGCCGTAAAGGACAAACCTCCTCCTCTGAAAATAATGAGAGGAGATGGATTTCAAATGTGGCCGTCCTTGCCGGAGCAACTGTTGCAGGTGCCATATGTAGACTCATCGTCTGAGGAAGAGCACGATACCCGGCTGTGAGTACTTTTGCCCTCTTGTTCCTCTCCTTAATGGCCGTTTGTCCCTCCAGTTGGCAGAGCTGGTGAAGCTCGCTGCCAGTTACCCACGGCCGGTGGCCTCCTAGTTGAATGATGAGCCACTGTGAGTCAATGCTTCCAGCTGCCTTTGTTTTTGTTTGGGACATCCGGTTTGCTGCTGAATTCCCGGTTGTGCCTTGAAGATTTGCACAAATTTTACCCCTTTTACCCCCATTTCAGGTTGAAAAGACATTTTTATGTCAGCACTATTTTAAAGGGTAAGCAGGACCTGCCAGGATAACAAGGCCCTGGTATTGTCAGAGTCCTGTATTGTCGTTTTATATATGTGCTGCTGACAGTATTTAATAACCGGTTTTTCTATTCAAGTATATGTGCCCAGAGATGGACTTCCTATGTGCAAGCCTCTGAGAGGTTAATTTATTATGGACTTATTTATTGTCATGGACTATCCTGGTTCTTTCAACATCCGCTGTGCCAGGTCAGCGCCCCCGTTCCACTCACTATCCTGTGAAAAAGAGAACGACGCCCCTTGTCACCGCACTTCGCCATTTCCAATTGGGTCTGATTAGAGTGTAAATGACATGTCTGTATGCATGCATGTGTCTTCCTCTATTGCAGGTCATGATTCCAGTTGGACGGGCCCTGATGGAGTACGAGGTCGTACTCAGCTTAAAGCAGCGGGGTATGTAGTGTACAGGAGCGAGATGCCCGTCACTACTGAAGGGTCACTTGGGTATTGTCGTTCCCCCTGTATTTAAGGGGAAGTTGGTATAGAATATCTATAATGTCATGCTATGTATTTCCTGTTACTGTGAAACGTGCATTGCAGGCCGGCTAGGGTGTAGTTCCAGCTCTGAGTCACTAGAGGGAGCTAGAGAACCCTAGGTTATATAAGGCCCAGTCAGGAAGTAATAGCAGGTTGGAGGAGACAGACTGTGGGAGCAGAGGTCAGAAATGATCCTGTGTCTGAGAGAAGGCCAGGCTATGGGCCTGTGAGAGCATAGCAGGCCTGAAGCCTGCCGGCTAGGAGAGGGTAGTAAAGGCCCTGTAACCGGGTTCCGGATCCAAGGATAAGGTTCCCCTCCTGAGTCACCATCCGTTCAGCTGAAGCAGCATAAGTGAGCCACAACCCAAGACACAGAATACCACAGAAGCCGATCAGATAAAGCAAGAGGTACTCAAGATAACAGAGGAGGTACTAGATAAGGACAGCTTCAAGGGTACGCCAGATAAAGGGCATTAGACCTTGGAGAGAAAGTCACATATGAGTCAGGACCCAGTCAGGAATAGTGAGCAATCCGCCTGTACTGCATCTCCTGCAATCAACACTCTGTATTATACATTGCTAAGACCGGCCATTCTGTGATGTCAAGAACCACCTGTATTCTTCTAAAACCAACCGTCTTTTATGGAACTGTGCTGTACCAGTGTCCGTGTATTATCCTGACTGATATTCAGTAAAAGTTCCAGTTTTTGTTGGCTATCCTGTGCTTGCTTCATTTTTCCACCATACTTTACACGGCGTGTCACCGTTTAATTGACACTGGCGTCACGAACTCTTTAACTACCTGCCTGTTCCAGTGTTTGCCCCAATTGAAGACGACAGTGGATCCCAGGTTAGTGGTCAATCTGCACTATAAAGCCCAGCACACACTACTGACCCCCTGGGACACTGCATGTGTAGATGAGTCTCTTTTACTTTTCAAAGGGAGGGTTAAATTCCGCTAGTACCGGCCTAGTAAACGGGCAAGGTATGGCATACAAATTTACAAACTTTGTGAGAGTAGCTCCGGGTACACCCAAAAGTTCAGCGTTCATGAACGGAAAGATTCCCGCATAGAACCCCCAGAATGCCCCCCCATCCTAGTAGTTAGTGGAAAGATTGTGTGGGACTTGCTGCACCCACTGCTGGATAAGGGTCACCAGAAATACTGTGGCTTGCGGAACAGTGTGCAAAAATCAAAGAGGCCTCCCCTGATCCCAGGGCAACCACTGAGAATGGGTGAAAGCAGGGCTCTCGTCCATGAGAACATGCTGGTGGTTCAGTACAAGGACAAAAGGGATGTCCTTTTACTGACCATCGTTCACACAAATACCAGCTCCCCTGCTCATGTGCGAGGTACCAGTTCCACTGTCCCCAAACCAGTTTGCATCCTGGACTACAATAAGCACATGGGAGGGGTTGATCTTTCAGATCAAGTTCTGAAGCCCTACAGTGTCACATGAAAAACAAAAGTATGGTACAAAAAGCTGGCCGTACACATTGTACAGGTGGCAATATACAATGCGTACGTGCTATTTCAATCTTCAGGCCACACAGGAACTTTCCTCCAGTTCCAAGAGGTGGTTATCAAGGCCCTAATTTTTCAAAGCCAGGCCGGGGAGGGTCCCAGTACTTCTGGAAGTCATGGTGGCCGTGTCGTACCAGTGCAACATTTTCCAGGTCAAGTCCCCCAGACAGCAAGAAAGGGCCTAAAAAAGATGCAGGGTGTGTTCCAAAAGGGGGATAAGGAAAGACACCATTTACCACTGTGAAACCTGCCCTGAAAAACCTGCCCTGTGCATGCAGGAGTGTTTTAGAATCTACCACACATCCATGGAGTATTCATTTCATCCTTGATGTACCCTGTAATTTTACCACCTTATACCTCTGATTTAGGGCTCATTCAGACGGCCGTATGCTGTCCGCAAAAATACTGAATGCTATCCGTTTTTTTGCGGATCCGCAAAAAAACGGATAGCATTCAGTATTTTTGCTGACCCATAGACTTCAATAGGGCCATGTCCTGATTTTCACGGACAAGTATAGGACATGTTTCATTTATTTTGCGGAACCTTGGAATAGAAAAGGGCCCCATAGAAGTGAATAGGTCAGCATCTAATCCGCAAAAAAACTGATCCACATTTTTGCGGATAGCATACGGCCGTCTGAATGAGCCCTTAGTCTGCATAGCTTAAATATCCAGTTTTCACCAACCATTACATATTAATTTCTATGAAACACCTGTTAGGTCAAAAGTGCCCTTTCCACCCCTTAAAATGTTCGTACCGGGGTCCACTTTCCAAAATGGGGTCATTAATTGGGGTTTTTCATTTCTGGGGACCTCAGGAAACTTTTGAAATGTGACATGGCAGCTAAAATCCATGTTTGTTTATTCAAGCCTGCAAAAAGCATATTTTGCACTTTGCCTCTGGAGGCCTACTGTGCGTCAATACAGCACATATGGGGTGTTCGCAAAATGGGGAGAAAATAGGGAACATATACTGGGGTGAATTTTCTCCTTTAACCCCTTGTGAAGTAGAAAAATTGGGGTCTGCTACTACTTTTTGATTTTTACAAATATGTGTTTTGAAATGCTTCTCTCAAGTAATTCTGCCTTCTGTGAGACACCTGTTTGCTAAAAAGTACCCTTTCCACCACTTAAACTGTTCGAATGGGGGTGCTATTTCTTAAATTGGGTTACATCTTGGGGTTTTTCATTTCTGGGGACCTCAGGAATTGTTTTAAATGTGACATGCAGCTAAAATCTATGTCTGTTTTTTTCAAGCCTGCAAAAACCATATTTTGCACTTTGCCTCTAGAGGCCCGCTGTGCACCAAAACAGCAGGCTACGAGCACATATGGGGTGTTCGCAAAATGGGGAGAAAATGGGGAACATATACTCGGGTACATTTTCTCCTTTAACCCCTTGTGAAAGTGAAAAATTGGGGTCTGCTAGTAATTTTTACTTTTTGCTGACGCCACTCGTACAGAGCCTCCAGCAGGACTCTGTTGCACAAAGACTCTCTCTCCTCTGACTGCCAGTCTGGGCTGGGCTCTTATCCCAGACTGATTGTGGCACCTGGCGCTGCCTCAGACCTGTGGACTGACGGGGAAGACATGGAAACTCCTGCCATGAATCTCCCCTAGCAGCTATGAGGCCCGTCACTACCTCACACATTATATCATAGAATGGTGGTGCAGAGTGTCCACATAGTCTTCCACATAAGTAAAATACCACACAAACAAAACATTTCCATAGCTGACGGATGATATACTTTATATGCTTTTTAGATATTTAGTTAATTTACTATAAATTGTGTTAATCTATTTTGTTTGTTTCATTTTCAGAATTACTCTCAAAAGTGGAAGCAGTGTTTGTGTCGATCCATCAACCCCTTGGGTAGAAAAATTGATCAAGAATATATTGGAAAAGTAAGTTCTCCTGATTGCCAAGGGCTCATATATACACTACGTGCAGAATTATTAGGCAAATGAGTATTTTGACCACATCATCCTCTTTATGCATGTTGTCTTACTCCAAGCTGTATAGGCTCGAAAGCCTACTACCAATTAAGCATATTAGGTGATGTGCATCTCTGTAATGAGAAGGGGTGTGGTCTAATGACATCAACACCCTATATCAGGTGTGCATAATTATTAGGCAACTTCCTTTCCTTTGGCAAAATGGGTCAAAAGAAGGACTTGACAGGCTCAGAAAAGTCAAAAATAGTGAGATATCTTGCAGAGGGATGCAGCACTCTTAAAATTGCAAAGCTTCTGAAGCGTGATCATCGAACAATCAAGCGTTTCATTCAAAATAGTCAACAGGGTCACAAGAAGCGTGTGGAAAAACCAAGGCGCAAAATAACTGCCCATGAACTGAGAAAAGTCAAGCGTGCAGCTGCCAAGATGCCACTTGCCACCAGTTTGGCCATATTTCAGAGCTGCAACATCACTGGAGTGCCCAAAAGCACAAGGTGTGCAATACTCAGAGACATGGCCAAGGTAAGAAAGGCTGAAAGACGACCACCACTGAACAAGACACACAAGCTGAAACGTCAAGACTGGGCCAAGAAATATCTCAAGACTGATTTTTCTAAGGTTTTATGGACTGATGAAATGAGAGTGAGTCTTGATGGGCCAGATGGCTGGATTGGTAAAGGGCAGAGAGCTCCAGTCCGACTCAGACGCCAGCAAGGTGGAGGTGGAGTACTGGTTTGGGCTGGTATCATCAAAGATGAGCTTGTGGGGCCTTTTTGGGTTGAGGATGGAGTCAAGCTCAACTCCCAGTCCTACTGCCAGTTTCTGGAAGACACATTCTTCAAGCAGTGGTACAGGAAGAAGTCTGCAAGGTAAGAAAAACATGATTATCATGCAGGACAATGCTCCATCACACGCGTCCAAGTACTCCACAACGTGGCTGGCAAGAAAGGGTATAAAAGAAGAAAATCTAATGACATGGCCTCCTTGTTCACCTGATCTGAACCCCATTGAGAACCTGTGGTCCATCATCAAATGTGAGATTTACAAGGAGGGAAAACAGTACACCTCTCTGAACAGTGTCTGGGAGGCTGTGGTTGCTGCTGCACGCAATGTTGATGGTGAACAGATCAAAACACTGACAGAATCCATGGATGGCAGGCTTTTGAGTGTCCTTGCAAAGAAAGGTGGCTATATTGGTCACTGATTTGTTTTTGTTTTGTTTTTGAATGTCAGAAATGTATATTTGTGAATGTTGAGATGTTATATTGGTTTCACTGGTAAAAATAAATAATTGAAATGGGTATATATTTGTTTTTTGTTAAGTTGCCTAATAATTATGTACAGTAATAGTCACCTGCACACACAGATATCCCCCTAAAATAGCTAAAACTAAAAACAAACTAAAAACTACTTCCAAAAATATTCAGCTTTGATATTAATGAGTTTTTTTGGGTTCATTGAGAACATGGTTGTTGTTCAATAATAAAATTAATCCTCAAAAATACAACTTGCCTAATAATTCTGCACTCCCTGTATGACTGTGCTTGGTTCGGGAAACACTGCCTGTGTGACGGCTGCATCTTACGGACTGACAGCGACTCTTGTGATCCACAATCAAGGCGCTGTCAAGACAGTCCCTTTGTATATGGAACCTGTCAGTTGTTGCTCTGGCTTCTAATTCCAGGAAATCAGCCGTTATTATTGTATGTTATGATGATGTAATTCATGGATGAGTCAGGTCCAACAGAACTGAAATTGCTCCTAGTAACTGTGGCTCATGGAGTTTCTGACATCCATATTCCCTAACAGGAAGGGGTTGTCTTCTTGAGATACATTGAGTTCTTTCTGATGAGGTTGAGTTCTTTCTTTGGGTGTAAACTAGAATGTTCCTGTTCACTGACAGGAATCAAATATAGTTAATACAAGAAGAGCATAAGAAGGTGTAAAACAGGCTATTTTTTTATACCTACGAATTATGCACCAGTTTGGCTAAGCAAAAATATGTTTGACTTTTCTAACATTTCAAATACGTCTTCCTCAACAGGCAGAACAATGAGGAAACGGTTTAAGAGATTATTTCCACCTCCCTCAAAGATCATATCTATCCTGTCAGGGATTAAAATTTTCTGTGTTGAGTTATTTACTATTTGTTTTAATAAGATTTTTTCTGTTTATTGCTGCGACATTAGTGCACAACACAATGTGGTTTGGGGGTTTAACTGTTTTCCAAGGGGGTTTGTTGAAAATATATTAATGGCCTATCCTTAGCATAGGCCTTCAATGTGTGACTGGAGGGGGTCTGATTTTGTTTTACTAATCAGTGGGGTTCTAGTGGTTGGACCCTCTGATGATCAATGGGACTTTAATGTGTTTTTTGGAACACCCATTTAACATTTTTATATCAGTATCAGAGAATGGCATTTTATAAGCTATGATACAAGTGGTAGCAATTATTTGAGCAAAGACTTAAAACTATCCTTGTCAATTTATATTTGTGTTTTGGGTTAAATTCCTGGTAATTTGACAAAGGATATGCAGTGTATGGTATATAAGTCTTTCTTTTTGGCTTGTTTGTTAATTGTGAGGAATTGTTAGAGCTCGTTCACATGAACGTATTTTGCGTTCTATATAGGGACCGTTTTATGCGTTCCGCATACGGTCCGTATACGGAACCATTTATTTCAATGGGTCCGCAAAAAATGATGACAGCACTCTGTGTGCTGTCCGCATCCGTTGCTCTGTTCCGTGGCCCCGCAAAAATTATGAGTCCTGTCCTATTCTTGTCCATTTTGTGGACAAGAATAGGCATTTCTATAATGGGCCTCCTGTTCCGTTCTGCGAATTGCAGAAGGCAAACGGGCGGCATCAGTTTTTTGCAGATCCCCAATTTGTGGACCGCAAAAAACGACACGGTCGTGTGAACAAGCCCTTAGGGAATGGATAAATATGATGAGTTTAAATAAATCCATTGAGAAAGCGGGTTATATTAAGCAAAATAAAGCGCTTATATATAACCGATTGTGGCATAAATGGGTCTGCAAACACTTTTAATGAGAGTGTTTAATGAAAATGAAATGGAAAAAATTTAATAAATGTTTGTTTGTTTTTTGTTCCCAGCTACCACGGGGTGGAGGATTAGGGGATTCATGCGTGAAAAATATGTATTTTTATCGATGGTTCTAATGCTTCATTGTTATGTTTAAAAAAAAAGAAGGAAAAAAAAAGATTTAAAACTACGTGAATGTGCCATGCTCTGTAAATGTTTCCCCTGTATTTGTTTATTACTAAATGCTTATTGAGTTTAGTATTTAAAGGGGTTGTCTCCTTATTTCCATATAAAACAATTGCAGCTGATCTCCACTTTTGCCTTGAGTTTTGATTCCTGACACAGTAGGTAGACAGGAGTATAAAAAATTTAACACAACCAGTAGTTATAGAGATTATAACAGAGCCAGCCCTACCTTCAACCTCTTTCTGAACTTCCAAACATACAGAAGACTACAGCACTACATACCCTATCACATCGAGTGATCTCTCCATTGATTGTAGATTTTCACTTTCTTATTCTCCATTCAGCCACTATGATGATGTCTTGTAGCTACTTTCCAGAGCTTGCCACACAGACATCTTAGATTTCTAATTTTCCTATTATCTCCCCTGCCCCCCACCCCACCTACTCAACACAAACTCCCCATTCTGGTGCCCTAACAGTGTCATTATACTGCTTGCTGTGCTCTCTAATGCCCCCAAATACTGCACAAAAAAAGTGTGCCATACCAATAGACCCCTGCCTAGGAGAGCGCCCTCAACAGCTATAGTGCCCCCATAGGTAATAAAGCCTCCCTATAGTTGCCCTATTAGTAGCTCCTCCAGAGTGGCTCCACTAGAAATAAAGCCCATCTTTGTGCCCATACTAGTTATATTGCCCCGATACTGCACCCAGTAGTCATAAAGCCCCCATAGTGCCTTCAGTAGTGATAAAGCTCCTTATAGTACCCATAGTAGTAATAATACCCCTCTAATGCCCCAGTAATAATAATGTCCCTAGTATCAAAACGACCACTATAGTGTCCAGTAATGCCCCTATAGTGCCCTAGTATTAATGCCCCCATACCTCCAACAATAATAATTCTCCCCAATGCCCTACTAGTAATGAAAGGCAACCATAGTGTCCCTAGTATTAAAAATACCCAATATAGTGTCCCCCGTATTAAAAATGCCCCTAGTAAGTGCCCTCAGTCATGCCCCCTATAATGTCCCCAGTAATGCCCCCATAGTAGATGGTGATACAGTCTAATTCAAGAGGGAGCCTGTGGGTGCTGGCCAGGTAAATAAATACATGGGCTTCCAAAATGAATTAACACTGGAGGTCATTATGTTACCAGCCAGCGGCTATGAGGAGGGCTCGGGCAGCCCATTGAGAGTCTTCCCAGTATGGTCTATGGTGAGTCCACATGTGCATGTGAACATACTTCTACAGTTAAAGCTATGGAACAGTTTGAAGCATTTGTCAGAATAAAGACTGCACAAGCTTAATGTTAACCAAGCTCCGGTGTGCACAAAATAGAAATGGATAAGAACACTGTTTAAGGGCTGTGACACAGTGAGGGGTTGTATCTGGCAAGGCAGGTATTTTTCTCCCAGCATGTGCGGCTGGGCTGGTTTCCAGCCAGGTGAGGCCAAATACCGGACCGGAGTTTTAGTCCCGGTCCAGGTTTTGGCAGCACCTGGCTGTCCTTAAATAGGCAGCTGGGTTCAGCAGAGATGTCTCTGTTTTTGGGATCTGAGGCTTTGTGCTGTGCTGAAGGGCTGATAGCCGCATGATGGGGAAACAGGCCCCCTAAAGCCTGCTGTGGACTACTGGAGACAGGACTGCCAGCAAGGTGACCTGTGTTATATTCACTTTCCATTTTCTGTGCATTAACACCAAGACTGCAAAGTTACGTTCTGTTTTTGTGCAATTGCCTTAATTATGAATAAACACTGACGTTTTGAGTTAAGAACTTGTATTTTGCCTCTGTACTGCGCACACTTGCACTATCTACTAGAGCGAGTCCCCACAATTGGTGGAGGATGTGGGCAAAAGCAGTGAGGCTGGCGTGAACGCCGATATTCTTCGTTCCTACATTTTTCACATTTCCTTTCAAATGCAGACTCTTCACTGGAAACTCTTCTTGCCCTAACAAATTCACCCATGTGTGGGTTTTTGTGGGTCTACAAAAGTCTCTAATATGAACTCGTCACTAGACAGGCCCTTATCAATTGGGCATTTAAAAGATGACTAGCAAACGGAAGTTGGTGAGTATTTCTACAGAATTGGGATGTATGTATAATAATGCCATCAGGCCTTATTAAAGGCATAAATGAATAATAGGATAATGAGTGCTACACCTGGCCATTCAAATACGCTGAGAGGCTGATGAAAAAGATCCTGGTTCTCTTTGGAATGATTGGGTGCAGTCGGAGAAAGCCTGCATGTCAGTCCACTTGGTATATCGGATGTGCCTCTAGAGCAAAAGCACCTGGGTGAGCACAACTAGCTGATGTAAATGTGGCATGGGGATGGGGAAAGGTGGATTGTGCAGAATGACAGATTTTACTGTCATTACTGGTGAACTTCCCGGGGCGGAGACGAAGCCCCAGGAAGGAAGATTAAGCTTGAGGGCCAGGCAGAAAGTTGGGTATCCTGGCCAATGGTCTTCAAATGAATTGACATGGTAAGCTTACTAAATGTTTGCAAGACCCATTTAAACCCAGTTTTAAACCTCTGGCCCAGGATTTTTGGCCCCTGCTGGGATGGATCAGCAGTCTACCTCCTGCGTTTTTTTCCTTCCGCAAACTCTAGGAACCAAGATCCAGGCATTGGTAAAACCTCAGTTTGGAACCCAAGGCTGCAAAACTGTGGCCTAGACACAGCGTCTGCTGATGCTCCATAAGAGAGCAATTTAAGACTTCCTCCTCCGATGGCAAAATAGAACCTTACCTCTTTGAGCTTGCTTTAAAAATCAACATGTGCCCTGCTATGAGGAGACGGTTCCCAAGCACTCCCCCTCCATGGTCCAATCCCCACCCGTTCGGGGTCACTGGGGGTAAAAGCGCCACTGGTTCCCATTGACAAGGAATTCTGGTCTGTGCTCAGCGACTGCTAGGGTCCCATAAAATTTCCAGGAGAAGATTACAGGGTTTGTGCAGAAGGAATAGATTGATGACCTATCCTCAGGACAGGTCATCAATATCTGATGGGCGGGGGTCTGACAACCCAGCTGATCAGCGGTTTGAAGAGGTGACGTTCCATGCGAGAGCTGCTTCCTCTTCATTACACTCAGCGGCGGCTCCTTTGCAGCGGTGGCATTCAAGCGAATAGAGTGAGTAATTGTGATTACACTTCACTTCCGAGACCACAAGCACAAAAACACTTTTGTATTGATTCATCCAAACAAAACTAAATAAAAAAATTTAAAAAAAAGGAGGAGAAAATTTTCTTTGGGCAAAAACACTTGACTCACTTCAGAATATGGCATTTATCATGTAGAGACAAGGCAATTACTAATGTATTGTTATTGTCCATATTGCCTCCTTTGCTGGCTTGATTCATTTTTCAGTCACATTATACACCGCTCATTTCCATGGTTACGACCACCCTGTAATCCAGCAGCGGTGGTTGTGCTTACACAATATAGGAAAAGGCACTGGCCTATGTGCACTCCCACAGTGGTGAGGTGACAGGTTCTCTTTAAATTCTGTTGAAATTAAGGGGCACATTTATTAGGACCGGCGTTTTAGACGCCGGTCATAATAAAAGCCTGTAGCTAGCGGGGTATCCGCCGAAGTTATGAAGAGGCAACAGGTGTGGCATGTTGTCCCATCTTGTTGGAAAGAGCAGGACATTTTTGTTTCTGCAGCATCACTGCTGTAGAGCTGCAAGCAGTATCGGCCAACATAATCCCATGTGCCCAAAGATGCATAGACAGGAACAGGGACCACTTTCAGCATCTTTTGTAACTTGTGGGTAATTTAAAAAAATAACAATCCACTTGCTCATTCATCTTGTCATACTATCGCTGGAGGTCGGCTACTTTTTTGTGGGCCACCCTGTATATAAGATAGGGGTAAACGTGGAGCCCAACAGTCATTATTTGCTGCACCTTATGTCTGAATGAAAATGCATTTCTGGTATTTCACAGTAGAAACCATACTCTTCAAAAAGTCTCCCAAGGTGTCCAGACCTAATTTATTTATTTATTTAGTGCACTTATATAGCGCTGCTATATACCGCAGCTCTTTACAGACATTAGCATCCAACTGTCCTTAATGGGGCTCACAATCTAAGTTCCCTATCAGTATGTCTTTGGAGTGTAGGAGGAAACTGGAGTACCTGGAGGAAACCTACACAGGCACAGGGAGAACATACAAACTCCATGCAGATGTTGTTATTGGAAAGATTCGAACCTAGGACTCCAGCACTGCAAGGCACCAGTGCCAACCAGTGAGCCACCGTGCTGCCCACTCATGGCGTAGCCTTAATAAAAAAAAAGCTATGTCATCTATGTCTATAAACGTTTCTATGCTTCAAGAGGGACAACTGATTCATTCCTTAACATATGGAAGCTCAAAAACTCTCAGAAGAATCTTGTCACCCACACTTTTAAAAACATGAGGTTCTTAGCACACAATCTGATGACATTGTGTGAGCCCATCTGCCACGTCAAGGCGACCTCATTCAGATAGGTCCCTACACTAAGACTCTTTTTTTTTAATAACATGATTTACACAGATTTGCACTATTAATTTGAAAAGCCAAACTGATAAGCAGTATATTGGTGTTTCTCTATAACAACTGACTACGGTATATAAAATAATGTAAGAGCACACTGCAAGTGATAACACCAGTTACACTCAATATATCCTGTTATATGTATAACATGTTAGTGTAGGGACCCACCTAAATAAGGAGGGATTAAGCACTGCAAAAGGGCTAACAAAACAGATGTGAATTTAATATATGAAATAGAATTCAACCCATGTAATGTTATAACAATATTGAGAGCAACTGGAACACCATGCAATGTTTGTATAGTCCGTCACTGCAGAGGAAAAGCTTTTTTTGTTTTTGGTGCATTATGTGGCGGAGGCCAAGCTTTGATTTTTCTAAAATGTAAAGTTTAGAACAGAACTTTTCTCCTATTATGGATATTACGCAGGAAGTGATATCATACACTATATACACTACACTTAACCTATATACAGACACTATATAAATTACACTGATCCTATATACACACGGCATACATTTACCCTATACATAGACTACACTTACCTTTCACATACACTATATAGACTACACTGACCCTGTGTATGCACAGTATATATATATATATATATATATACTAGATTACACTTACCTGATATACATACTATATAGATTACACTTACCGTAAATATACAATAGACTATTCTTACTCTATATATACATTACATAGAGTACATATACCCTAAATATACACTATATACATTATACTTGCCTTATACATACACTATATACTGTACACATATCTTATACACACAATATTGACAACACTTACCCTACACTTACCACTATATACACAATATATATACACTATATACTCTACACATACTCAATATACAGACTAAGTATAAAGATTACACCTATATACACACTACAGAGACTACACTATACATATACTATATACACTACATTCATCTTATATGCTGACACTATATAGATTACTTACCCAATACACACACTATATACACTACACTTACCTTTTTTACAGACATTAAATACATTACACTTATCCTAAAAGCACATTATATAGACTACACCTATCCTATGTAAACACTATGTAGACTACACTTACCTTACACATAAACTGTATACACTACAATTACCCTATACACACACTATATACACTATACATACACTAAATATACTACACTTACACTATATACAGGCACTTTATAGATTAATTATCCTATATACTCACACACTATATACACTACACATACTGTATGTAACACTATAATGACTACACATGTCATATACATACACTATATACACTAAATTTACCCCATATACAGAAACTATATAAATTACACTTATCCTATACATACAATATATAAATTACACTTACCCCACATAATACAGACGTGGACAAAATTGTTGGTACCCTTTGGTCAATGAAAGAAAAAGTCACAATGGTCACAGAAATAACTTTAATCTGACAAAAGTAATAATAAATTAAAATTCTATAAATGTTAACCAATGAAAGTCAGACATTGTTTTTCAACCATGCTTCAACAGAATTATGTAAAAAAATAAACTCATGAAACAGGCATGGACAAAAATGATGGTACCCCTAGAAAACACAGAACATAATGTGACCAAAGGGACATGTTAATTCAAGGTGTGTCCACTAATTAGCATCACAGGTGTCTACAACCTTGTAATCAGCCATTGGGCCTATATATATGGCTCCAGGTAATCACTGTGTTGTTTGGTGATATGGTGTGTACCACACTCGACATGGACCAGAGGAAGCAAAGGAAAGAGCTGTCTCAAGAGATCAGAAAGAAAATTATAGACAAGCATGTTAAAGGTAAAGGCTATAAGACCATCTCCAAGCAACTAGATGTTCCTGTGAGTACAGTTGCACATATTATTCATAAGTTTAAGATCCATGGGACTGTAGCCAACCTCCCTGGACGTGGCCGCAGGAGGAAAATTGATGACAAATCTAAGAGACGGATAATCCGAATGGTAACAAAAGAGCCTAGAAAGACTTCTAAAGAGATTCAAGGTGAACTTCATGCTCAAGGAACATCAGTGTCAGATCGCACCATCCGTCGTTGTTTGAGCCAAAGTGGACTACATGGGAGACGACCAAGGAGGACACCATTGTTGAAAACGAATCATAAAAAAGCAAGACTGGAATATGCCAAACTACATGTTGACAAGCCACAAAGCTTCTGGGAGAATGTCCTGTGGACAGATGAGACAAAAATCGAAGTTTTTGCCAAGGCACATCAGCTGTATGTTCACAGACGAAAAAATGAAGCATATCAAGAAAAGAACACTGTCCCTACTGTGAAACATGGAGGAGGCTCTGTTATGTTCTGGGGCTGCTTTGCTGCGTCTGGCACAGGGTGTCTTGAATCTGTGCAGGGTACAATGAAATCTCAAGACTATCAAGGAATTCTAGAGAGAAATGTACTAGCCAGTGTCAGAAAGCTTGGTCTCAGTCGCAGGTCATGGGTCTTGCAACAGGACAATGACCCAAAACACACCGCTAAAAACACCCAAGAATGGCTAAGAGGAAAAAATTGGACTATTCTAAAGTGGCCTTCTATGAGCCCTGACCTCAATCCTATTGAGCATCTTTGGAAGGAGCTGAAACATGCAGTCTGGAAAAGGCACCCTTCAAACCGGACACAACTGGAGCAGTTTGCTCATGAGGAGTGGGCCAAAATACCTGCTGAGAGGTGCAGATGTCTCATTGACAGTTACAGGAAGCGTTTGATTGCAGTGATTGCCTCAAAAGGTTGCGCAACAAAATATTAAGTTAGGGGTACCATCATTTTTGTCCATGCCTGTTTCATGAGTTTATTTTTTTACATAATTCTGTTGAAGCATGGTTGAAAAACAATGTCTGACTTTCATTGGTTAACATTTATAGAATTTTAATTTATTATTACTTTTGTCAGATTAAAGTTATTTCTGTGACCATTGTGACTTTTTCTTTCATTGACCAAAGGGTACCAACAATTTTGTCCACGTCTGTATATATATATACACACACTACACATACACTATATGCAGATAATATATAAATTAAACAACACTTACCCTGTACAAACACTATATACACTATACATTTACTATATACTCTACACATACCTAATATACAGACTAGTTATAAAGATTACACTTATCATATATACAAAACATAAATTCTACATTTATGCTACAGTATATACATACTACATAGACTACACTATACAGATATACTATATTCAATACACTTAACCTATACATAAACTATATACACTACATTTATCCTATATGTAAACACTATATAATTTCTTACCCCTATATACACTACACTTACCTTATATACAGACATTACATAGATTACACTTATCCTATAAGCACACTATATAGATTATACCTATGTACTCACTCTGTAGACTACACTTACCCTACACATACACTATATACACTACACGTACCCTATATAACACTATATGCACTAAATATACACTTACCATATATACCTTACCCTATACAAACACTACATACACTATATATACACTATATACTCTACACATACTCAATATACAGAGTAACTATAAAGATTACACTTATATACACACTACATAGACTAAACTATACATATGTTATATACAGTACATTAATCCTATATGCTGACACTACATAGATTGCTTATCTTATATACACGCTATATACACTACACTTACCTTTTTTACAGAAATTAAATAGATTACACTTATCCTATAAGCACATTATATAGATTACACCTATCCTATGTACACACTATGTAGACTACACTTACCCTACACATACACTAAAATCATTGCACTTACCGTATAATACAATATATACACTACACTTACCTTATGCACAAACACTATAAAGATTCACTTATCCTGCATACACACTATGTAGACTATATACTATAGTATTGTATATATACTATATACAATACACTTACCCTATACATAAACTATATACACTATGTTTATCCTATATCCAGACACGATATAAATTGTTTATCCTATATAAACACTATATATACTACACTTACCCTATATACAGGCAATATAGATTAATTATCCTATATATACACACTAAATGCACTACACTTACCATGATTACACCAATCTTATATACACACTACATAGACTACACTTACCCTACACATACACTAAAATCATTGCACTTACCGTATAATACAATATATACACTATACTTACCTTATGCACAAACACTATAAAGATTCACTTATCCTGCATACACACTATGTAGACTACACTTACCTTATATACACACACTATGTAGACTACACTTACCTTATATACACACACTATGTAGACTACACTTACCTTATATACACACACTATGTAGACTACACTTACCTTATATACACACACTATGTAGACTACACTTACCTTATATACACACACTATGTAGACTACACATACCTTATATACACACACTATGTAGACTACACTTACCTTATATACACACACACTATGTAGACTACACTTACCTTATATACACACACACTATGTAGACTACACTTACCTTATATACACACACTATGTAGACTACACTTACCTTATATACACACACACTATGTAGACTACACTTACCTTATGTACACACACACTATGTAGACTACACTTACCTTATATACACACACACTATGTAGACTACACTTACCTTATATACACACACACTATGTAGACTACACTTACCTTATGTACACACACACTATGTAGACTACACTTACCTTATGTACACACACACTATGTAGACTACACTTACCTCATATACACACACACTATGTAGACTACACTTACCTTATATACACACACTATGTAGACTACACTTACCTTATATACACACACTATGTAGACTACACTTACCTTATATACACACACACTATGTAGACTACACTTACCTTATATACACACACACTATGTAGACTACACTTACCTTATATACACACACTATGTAGACTACACTTACCTTATATACACACACACTATGTAGACTACACTTACCTTATATACACACACACTATGTAGACTACACTTACCTTATATACACACACTATGTAGACTACACTTACCTTATATACACACACTATGTAGACTACACTTACCTTATATACACACACTATGTAGACTACACTTACCTTATGTACACACACACTATGTAGACTACACTTACCTTATATACACACACTATGTAGATTACACTTACCTTATATACACACTATGTAGACTACACTTACCTTATACACACACACTATGTATACTACACTTACCTTATATACACACACTATGTAGACTACACTTACCTTATATACACACACTATGTAGACTACACTTACCTTATATACACACACTATGTAGACTACACTTACCTTATATACACACACACTATGTAGACTACACTTACCTTATATACACACACTATGTAGACTACACTTACCTTATATACACACACTATGTAGACTACACTTACCTTATATACACACACACTATGTAGACTACACTTACCTTATGTACACACACACACTATGTAGACTACACTTACCTTATATACACACACTATGTAGACTACACTTACCTTATATACACACACACTATGTAGACTACACTTACCTTATGTACACACACACTATGTAGACTACACTTACCTTATATACACACACTATGTAGACTACACTTACCTTATATACACACACTATGTAGACTACACTTACCTTATATACACACACTATGTAGACTACACTTACCTTATATACACACACTATGTAGACTACACTTACCTTATATACACACACTATGTAGACTACACTTACCTTATACACACACACTATGTAGACTACACTTCCCCTATGTACATACTGTATAGCCTGCATTTACCATATATAGAAACTTGTGGTCCGTGAGAAGGTTCTCTGGGAAGACTGCGGAGACTGAAGATTGTGTCTGAATTAAAAAGAAAACATGACATAAATATTGCAGCAGTTGTTGGACTCTTTAACACATACTGTCTATCAGGATGGACTCCGTGCCTCAATCTTGTATCAAACAACGAGTGACCCCGATGTCCATTGTAACTTGTCACACCTCACCTTTCATTTGCTAAGTGAACTGGACAACTGCAACTTCTGATACTCACTAATTTCCAACATTCTGTCATTTTCTGTGATTTTGTTGATGTCGTCACATAAAAAATGTACATGTAGCCTCAGCCCAATGGAGATTCTTAAAGGGTTGCAAAAAGAAGAATAAAAAGTATTCCCAAATCGTGCACCGAGACCCTAATTAGCATATTCATTAAGATATCTCTGCAACAGCAATTTGGGTAATGAAAGTATCAAGCATATTTATATTTTTTATTCACACAGCCGTATCAGGGCTGGTCTTTTGCAGTACAAGATGTACTTTCTAATGGCGCCATTTATGGTTGCATACAATGTGAATGGGAAGCGGAAACAAATATCAAATGGGGTGGAATTAGAAAAAAATAAACAATTCTGCAACAGTTTTATATTAGTTTTTTTTTCCTATGCATTAACACTGACCTATTATTTTTATTCTTGGTCATTATGATTATATTAGTCCCAGGTGCCTGCAGTTTAAGCAGAAGGCCCCTGGCGGATATCGCGCCCGCTCTGCTCATGCGGTTTTTGTTGCAGAAGCGCACAGAAATCCCTACAGAAATTTGTGCTGATTTTCTGCACCTTACCCTACACCTGTATACAGGCACCCTAAGGCTTGGAGGGGAGAATGCAAATTAACTCATACCAGCCCAATCAACTCTCTGAATAAAAAATTACCATTTTTGGGAGGGTTTTTCCGATATTCTGTAGTAATATAGCCAGATTTGCATTTAAGGGTTCAATCCAAAAAAGCTGGTTTCACAAGCTTAGGCCTCATGTACACGACCGTGCCATTTTTTGCGGTCCGCAAACTGTGGATCCGCAAAAAATGGAAGCCGCCCGTGTTGCCTTCCGCAATTTGCGGAATGGAACAGGCGCCGGCAATATAAATGCCTATAACAACGGTCGTGTGCATGAGGCCTAAAGCCGCAATGCATATGAAGAACCTCACTTACAGGCAACTACATGAGATGAGTTTAAAGATGCCAAGAATTTTCACATTTTAGGGCTTCATTCACACAGTCAGTGTTTGGTCAGTGATTTCCATCAGTGATTGTGAGCCAAAACCAGGAGTGGATCCTACACAGACATAAGGTAGAAGGGAAAGATCTGCACCTGTTCTGTGTTTTGGACCCGCACTTGGTTTTGGCTCAAAATCACTGATGGAAATCACTGACCAAACACTGACTGTGCAAATAAGGCCCTAATGCAATCATCTGCAGTGTCTGCCATTCTTTATACTTCACCTTTCTTTAGGTAACTTCACCACAAGTGTTGTAGACCTGACCAAAGGTCCTATTTTCCCACCGTGAGCAGTGGGCGTAAAAGCAGCTCCTCCGGGTGTCTCTGAAATCCATCACTAACCATAAAATCCGTTTCATCTCCCAAGGAACCAACTGATGATTTTTAGATTCAAGCCGACCAATAGCTGTCTGTTTACTGCAGTTGCCATGGGGATGTCAACATCAGAGTTAAAGGGGACATTACCTTCCTGATCACTTTTTCTTTTCAAATACTAATCTTGATGAATTCCTGCACTTGTGTCAAGTGTGAATGAAATCCAAATAATCTTTACATTTTATGCCATGGAGAGGTAGAAATTAAAGGGGGTTTGTTACCTATTTGTGCTGCCTTATCTCAGGGCAGTATATAAAGGTGACAGAAATCCAGATTGTTTTTTTAAGTAGTGGCAATCTCCAACGGGATCTTAGTGCTGGAGCGTCTGTGAGGCCCGGTTCACATCACCGTTTAGCTTTCCGTTCTTCTGTATTGTAAGCATCCGTTATGCTCAGTTGTGCACATGTTGCATCCTTTTTAGCCATTTCTGTCTGGGATCCGTTATTTTAGAGGGAAAAAATTCCTACATAAAGTTTTTTTTTGCAGTCTAAAATAACAGATCATAGACAGAAATGGCTAAAACAAAGGCAACATGTGCATAACAGATGCTTAAACTACATGTGAACTCAGCCTTAGGCCTCATGCACACGGCCATTGTAAGGTCGTTCCGTGCATTGGGGACTGCAATTTGCGGTCCCTAATGCACGGGCAATGTCCGTGCGGCGGCCATGACGAATCGAGACCTATTCAACTTCAATTCCTTTGCTGTCTGGATTCATTTTTCCATCACATTATACACTGCTTTTTCCCATGGTTACGACCACCCTGTAAACCATCAGTGGTGGCCCTGCTTGCACACTATAGGAGAAAGCACCAGCCTATGTGAGTTTCCGCAGTCCTGGTCACCAGAGAGGATTACAGGGTGGTCATAACCATGGTAACGAGCAGTGTATATGTAACGCCCCAGAGTGGCATTACCACTTCTTCACCCCGCTACTATCTCTAATGTGCTAATATCATGTCATCTTGTGTATTTATTTCAGGTCCACTACACTGTGCATTTCTAATGTTTGCAACTGTTGTGTTTAAATGTAATTTGCCTGGTTTACCAGCAGGTGGCAGCAAATGCGGGAGAGATATAGTTAGGTAGAATTCCATTTTAAACCCCCTCGGTGGAGGAGTGGGCCAGTCCCACTTCCTGCAGGAAGGGTGGAGATTAGTGAGAGTCAGTTCCAGCTTACCCCCTGCCAAGGGAGGGTGTGCTGGGCATGTCTCTCCTGAACATGCCCAAGTCAAGCCATCCAGAGAACCCTCAGCTCTGCTGGACCTGGAGGCCAAAGCTTGAAGCCTCAGGAGCCAGGAGGAGTAGAGGAGCAAGAGGATGAGGTGACTATATATATTTTTTTTCTTCATTTTTTTTGCTGAAATGAAAATTACAGCAGGGAGCCACTATGGGGCATTATTACTGCAGGGGTCACTATGGCGAACATTATGGGCCACCATGAAAAACATTAGTACTGCTAATGGCCACTATGGGAGACATTATTACTGCCGGGGGGTATTCTGTACACTGAGGGCACTGCAGGGGTTGGGATCTTTGTTTAAAAAAAAAAAAAATGCAATTTTTAGCAGCCGTGAATAACAGATGCAAAACGGACATTAAAAACGGACAGACAGACAAAAAATGGATGCACAAATGGTTGGAAAATGGCCACGAGAATCTGACAGTGTGCCTTAAGCCTAATTTACACCTCCGTGCTTAAATCTGTGAAAAGGAGGTCACTGATGCCTCCATGAAGATATCTGTGAAGGATCCATGTGTGGTCCGTGTGTGCATATTTTGCTGTCCGTGTGTCATCCGTGTTTCACTGACACTGCACAGCTGAAAAATAATTTTCAAAGCATCTCTTCCTAATGATCCCTGAAACACTGATGGATTCGTGTTTCCTTCGTGGTTTTCACGGATACATAGACTATAATGGGCATGATGGATCCGTGACGGACAAAGTAGACCATTTATCCATGCTGAAAACACAGACCCACGGACCGTGCTAAAACTCTGTGTGGTGCCACTGGGTTGCTATAGGAGTAGGAGGCCTAACAAAGGCCTCCAGGTCAGCCATGTGCAGAAGTGTAATAGCACCTATGGCAGAGTCTAATAGTATACTTTTTTCCTTGTATTTCCCGGCCTGACCATGGTCATCTTAAAGGGGTTGTCTCACTTCAGTAAATAGCATTTATTATGTAGAGGAAGTTAGTACAAACCCCTTACTAATTTATTGTCATTATCCATATTGCTTCGTTTGGCTGGACTCATTTTTCCACATTTCACATTATACACTGCTCTTTTCCATGGTTATGACCACCCTGAAATCCATCAGTGGTGGCCGTGCTTGCACACTATAGGAAAAAGTGCTGACCTACATATTTGGTGGTTGGTACCGTAAGACCTGACATAGGCTAGTGCTTTTTCCTATAGTGTGCGAAGGAGGTAATATGGTGAATCACACTACATTAGTAAGTGCCTTGTATTTACTTTCTCTACATAAGAAATGCCACTTGCTGAAGTGAGACAACCCCTTTAAGCCTAATTCACATGTCAGCATACCTCTCAACTTTTTGGACTTGATCTGGCTGGTTAGGCGATAGGGCTGGCTAGGCGGGCGTCCCCTTCCTCGCTCTACAGATGGTGAAGCTCCAGGTCTCCAGACACATCAAGCATGGCTCTGCAAATGGCTGTTTGTCCTTCTGTTATGGAACATTCATCTGTGGGCTCTTTATGTCATAGACTTATGCATCTATGACATCAGCAGCACAGTTGCCATAGTTACTACAGGGGCTTATTATCGATACCTACCTCATGTACTTTAACTGTGAAGTCAGCCACAGTGGTCCCAAGTATTAACCCTTACTTGTCACTAGAAAGGCCCCCAATCACTATGGCATTTAACCCCTTTAGGACCAAACTATTTTTCACCTTAAAGGGGTTGTCCAAGAGTATAGAAATGTCCCCCATATGCTGGGCCCCTCACAGGGAATATACTTACCCCGCGCCACTCCTGTTCCCCGAACCACCGCTGCTGCTACTCCACGTGCACGGATGAAAACATCTGGTGTCGGGGGGAGCAGCTAATGGCAGATGAGGACGAGCCTCTCTAGCATCGCAGGTGACGCTAGGGAGGCTCGTCCCCGTCCCCACCTGCCATTGGCTGCTCCCCCCGACACCGAATGCTTTCGAGCGGGGTAAGTATATTCATTGTTTCAGCTTTACACATTTTCTGAAAGCCATGTTTTTTGTTTTTTTTTCTGCTGATTGTCTTGTGTAGGGGCTCTTTTTTTTCCAGGAATAGTTGACGTTTTTATTGGTACCATTTTTGGGTACATATGATTTTTTGATTGTTTAATATTAGACTTTTTTAGTGCAAGGTGACCAAAAAATTGCTTTTTTTGTACAGTTTTTATTTTATTTTTTACGGCGTGAGGGGGTAGATCATGTGATATTTTTATAGAGTTGGTATTTACGGATGCAGCGATGCCTAATGTGTCTGATTTATTTCATTTTTACACAAAAAAGGAGTTTTGAAAAACAAATAATGTTTTTGTGTCTCCGTTTTCTGAAATCAATTATGGTAAATTCCAGTCAATTTTCTCAGTCACTTCCTGCTGTGACGTACTATTACGTCAAAAGTCACCAAGGGGTTAAAAGCTGCCCTAACAATGGTAAGTTAGGGAGTGTAATGACAGATTTGAGGTGTAATATGCACACCCATGCCCTCAAGTCCATTTGCTACATCTGAATTTACACAGATTCCAGTGGACTTTTCTTTTGGTGCCAATAAGTAGCGATCTACCAAACTATCACAGTAACAAGATTTTAGTATAACCAGTTTCTTATACATTGTCTTTGAAATGACCAATAACTCATCTAAAAAAATCAGCAAGGAGGCTTCCACAAAGAGTACACTTTTAAAACGAATAGGAATCAGGATTGGTACAGAGAAGAATTAAGGGGGTCATTTATCAAACTGGTGTAAAGTAGCACTGGCTTAGTAGCCCATATCAACCAATCAGATTCCTCATTTCATTTTCCAAAGGCGCTGTCCAAAATGAAACATACAATCTGATTGGTTGAATTTATGCTACAGATTTCCACTGTATATTTCACCGTTTTCAATGCGTAGGGTTAGATCTTTGGTAAATCCGCACCGAAATCCACTGTGGAATGTCAGCAAAATCTGCAGTAAAATTTCCAAGAAAGGGTTGATAGTTAAGGCAAGAAGCTTTCAGGATACAAGCCCCAGACCAGCGTCCCAGATGGAGAAACCAAGAGTCAACAGAATCAGCTGTATCTGGGAGGCTGTGTGGTGATAGGAACATCTATTTTTTTTTATCCAATTCAATTATGCTAATACCAGATGTTGGGTCAACTGGGTCATTGTGGTATTGTTTAATAAGATAAGCACCAATCTTCACACAAGCAAATCACTTAATCCCATGGAAATGTATGGAGGTCTAGAGATAAAGTTCTACAGTGATTGGAGTGACTGTAAACACATTTGTCTGATCCTCTGAGGTGGAAGCAGGTAGACACTGACCCTGTTTTATCCTTAAAGGGGTTATCCCATGACTAATGTAAAAAATTCTAATCAGACATCATATAGTTCATGACAAACTCTTTCTAACAAAGCTAGAACCAGCCCTGTACCTCACATGGATCCAGAGATCTCCCCATCCAATGCTCTGCTAGATTGATATCAAGCTTGCCTCTTTCACACTTGCGTTGTCCGGATCCGGCGTGTACTCCACTTGCCGGAGGTACACGCCGGATCCGGAAAAACGCAAGTGTACTGAAAGCATTTGAAGACGGATCCGTCTTCAAAATGCTTTCAGTGTTACTATGGCAGCCAGGACGCTATTAAAGTCCTGGTTGCCATAGTAGGAGCAGGGAGCGGTATACTTACAGTCTGTGCAGCTCCCGGGGCGCTCCAGAATGACGTCAGAGCGCCCCATGCGCATGGATGACGTGCCATGCGATCACGTCATCCATGCGCCTGGGGCGCCCTGACGTCACTCTGGAGCGCCCCGGGAGCCGCACGGACGGTAAGTATGCTGCTCCCCCGCTCCCCACTACACTTTACCATGGCTGCCAGTACTTTAGCGTCCCGGCAGCCATGGTAACCATTGAGAAAAAGCTAAACGTCGTATCCGGCAATGCGCCGAAACGACGTTTAGCTTAAGGTCGGATCCGGATCAATGCCTTTCAATGGGCATTAATTCCGGATCCGGCCTTGCGGCAAGTGTTCAGGATCTTTGGCCGGAGCAAAAAGCGCAGCATGCTGCGGTATTTTCTCCGGCCAAAAAACGTTCCGTTCTGGAACTGAAGACATCCTGATGCATCCTGAACGGATTTCACTCCATTCAGAATGCATTAGGATAATCCTGATCAGGATTCTTCCGGCATAGAGCCCCGACGGAAGACAAGAACGCAAGTGTGAAAGAGCCCTAAGCTAACAGTAGAGCAATCGCAGCTGATTTCCCGTCCATTTACAATTAAAGAACTGAGGAAGGCCCTTAAGGACTCTCCCCTTCATAAAAGCCCAGGTCCAGATGGATTACCTATGAAATATTATGACTCCTTCTAAGGCATCCTTTTACCCAAACTCCTTTTTTGTAATTTAGTCTGGGAAGGGAAACCCCTACATCCCCATATGCTTGCTGCCAAAATAACCATCATCCCTAAAGAAGGAAAAGACCCCTCCTTGTGTGCCAGTTACAGACCGATATCTTTGCTCAATGCCGACCTGAAACTGCTGGCAAAGATGCTAGCTTCTCGTCTTCAGTCCCTCCTGCCTCAATTGATCCACATGGAGCAAGTGGGCTTTGTGGGAGGGCGTGAAGGTAGAATGAAAAGAAGCCGCCTGATAAACATAATACATCATGCTCACTTCACTTCCACTCCACTAGTCCTTCTTGGCACTGATGCCGAGAAGGCTTTTGATAGAGTGGACTGAGCATATATGAGTGAAGCCTTGAAAAGCTTTGGCATTCCAGAAAGCTTTATTGAGGTGGTAATGGCCATGTATAGCAATCCTTGCTCAAGAGTCTTAGTAAACAATACATTATCCCCAGCTTTTAAAATTAGTAATGGTACCAGGCAGGGCTGCCCCCTTTCCCAACTTCTCTTTATCCTTTCCATTGAGCCGCTGTTACAAGCGATACGGCAGGATCAACGGATACAGGGTATGACCATTACAGGAGTTATTCACTCGCTAGCTGCATTTGCAGACGACCTCCTTCTCATCATCATTAATCCCGTTGAGGCCTTCCCTGCAATTTACGAGTTACTAGAACAATTTGGAGCCCTCTCCAATTTCAAAGTAAATTTATCCAAGTCACAAGTATTAAGCGTATCATTGGATTCACAAATACAAAATACACTAGAGTTGAGCACTCCCTTTACCTGGTCAACACGCAGCATTCCCTTCCTTGGTGTGAACATCACCTCCCATCCTTCAGCTTTGTATGTGGAAAATTACAATAACATACCACGTATAATCAATGATCTTCTGACATCCTGGGACTTGCCGTTTACCTCCTGGTTTGGTCGTAGAACTCTAATTAAAATGATAGTTCTCCCAAAAGTATTGTACCATTTACAGGTGCTGCCAATTCCCATACCTGGATCCTTCTTTCTCCAATTAAAAAAGGTCCTGACGCGCTTCCTGTGGAGTGGTTGCCAGACCTAGACTGCCCTACTGTCAGGTGATTAAGTCTCAGAAAGATGGCCGTCTGGGTATTCCAGATTTTCTTAACTACTATAAGTCTATACAAGGTCTTAGGGTTTTAGAATGGATTCGTAGTCCGCCGGGAAGGTTAGATGTGGCATTAGAACAAGACCTGGCAGGGATTCCTTTGCGCTCTTTGGCCTTGGCCAGAAGGTATAGAACGGAGATTTTGAAATATATAACAATTCCCTTCACGCGCAACACCCTCAAGGTGTGGTACTCGGGGATGGCGGGAAAATTGTTGTCAGGTCCGATTTAACCAGTATTACAGGTTAGATTACTCTATTACAATACTGGATTTCATAGCAAGGCCTTATGGTGGTGATGAGATGTTTGGGTGCTGAGGGGTCTTTTTTACATATATGGTGGACATGTCACTTAGTGAAACCCTTTTGGATAGGAGTATGTAATACCTTGACCAAATTGCAGGGTAGTGAATTTCCACTTCTACCACAATGTTGTCTACTAGGGCTTTATTTCCCACAGTGTCGTCCCCATCAAGCTTACCGCCTTCAACGACAACTGTTGGCAGTGGCCAGAGGAGTCTTAATCGCCTCTAACTGGTAGTCGAATGTAGTACCAGGTATCCCACAATGGCTCTCTAGGTGCGATCAAGTGTATCGCTTAGAGCAGATTGGGAGACTATTTTGTTGCTTTCCAGTCTTCCGGACTCACAATGGAGTGTCTTCGACTCCTATACACTGGGCATTCCATGACTGGTTTCATGATCCTCCCATCAATTGGTCCAGCAATTTCATTTATTCCTCTTATTAAAAATGTGAGATAGCAATATATATGTTAAGTGAAAGGCAAATATGTTTGCCGTATTTGTGGGAGGGGAGGCTTATTACACTATATAAACCCCCCTCCCCCTGGCATGGGTTCTCGACGGCAAAAGCTTAGGGGCAGCACTACTCACAGCTGAGAGGCACTTCCGGTATCGCGGCGAGGCTGTATTCCGCATTCGATTGCAGGGAGCAGCGTTCTGAGGACGGTGGGATCATAAGTTACGTCAGATCATCATTTAAAGGATTATATCAGGTAAAAAAAAAAAAACTATTTTTTATATAAAATGAATAAATATATGTATGGGAGCATAGGTAGATATTTAGTCTCCTGGTAAAAAAAATATATATATATATAAGGGGGAGGGTGGGAGATATTTAATAAAAAAATTTTTTTTTGATATATATCTTTGTTAGCATAGGTAGATATTTAGTCTCCTGTTAGGAATAAACAAAAAAAAAAAAAATATATATATATATAAGGGGGAGGGTGGGAGATATTTTGTTAAAAAAAAAAAAAAGGAGCAAATATATATTTAAGCAAGAAGTCTGTCACGTCTACAGACTCGATGTAAGTCCTGTCACGCCTTCAGGCAAGGATACTGTCACGGACGGTGTACAGGAAACAAGACAAAGCAACATGCATATATGACTCACTGGATCCAAAGCTAAGGAACCAAAAGGGAGACCCCTGCACAAGACCTGAGACTTTCCCTGGCTGCTCAGCCTATGCAAAGATCCCAGAGGTGGATGGTTGCATATCCACGTACCTCGACTATATAACCCCTGAACACCCTACAATAGTGAGGGGACATGACCACCGGCTCCCTACACCAGACACGGAGGGAGTCAGGGTCACCTGGGATCCAGCAAACAGAAAATAACAGATAAATATTCAGCACTTAACTTTGTAGCAGACTGGAAAACAGGATCAGCATACACACACACTCCAGGAAGTAGTATAAGCCGCCCAGTAATGCATTATGGGGAGGAATTTAAAGGGAAGCAATCAGTCCAACTACATGACAGCTGAGAGAGGTTAACGAGATGAGGAACTGAACAGCACAAAGAAAACTCAAGGAGGAGGTTCTGAAAGGCTTCTGTCAGAGCTTCTCAGCTGTCTGGTTGTGACAGGTACGTGCTGCCACATCTGCAGTTTTAAGACCTGTCACGACTTCAGGCAGTGGGTTCGGTCTGGCACGTCTTCAGACATACAAGTCCTGTCACGGCTTCAGGCTTCACGTATAGTCTGTCACGTCTTCAGACTCAGTAAGTCCTGACACGACTTCAGGGTTTACGCATAGTCTGTCACGCCTTCAGACTCAGTAAGTCCTGACACGACTTCAGGCACTACGCACTGGGACTCCACATATCAGACTCATTGTCCCATCACGACTTCAGGGGCATCAATTGTTCCTTCACGGTTACGGCTCACTGGTTAGGCACCGGTTTCATGTTTCCAGAGCACCAGCTGGGGTTTATAGCTGTTTCACCCTGTCTTCGGGGGAGTGGTTCGTTTTATTCAGGGATCTTTCAATAGTTCCACATTAATATTAGGTTAGTGGCGGGCATATGGTGACGGTCCTTTTTCTTCGGGTACAATGGTTGTTCTCTTTTTTCATTACTATTACTAGTGCAAGATGTGAAATATGTCAGAAATCGAGGACACTCCTAGCTGTCACGGGAGCATTGATCTGCAGTCCGAAAGAGGAGGGCTTACCTTCAGGTCATGGACCGTGTCCAAGCTGATGGCGGAGTTAACAAGAAGAAGGATCCCATTTCCGGCATCAGCCAGGAAGGCAGAACTTTATAGACTGCTACGTTCAGAGTCTGCAGGGCCAAGTCAGGATGTAGTGTCAATGAACACGATTCAGACGTCCCTCACGCAATTGCACACTTTGATTAATTCCATGGCTACCTCATTATCAGATGTGCAAGTTAGGTTGGAATCCATAGAAAATAAGGTCATCTCAGGTTCTCTGGTAGGGCCCAGTCTCCTGGCCACTCAGGGAGTACAACAGGAATCCCAGGCGGCTCCTATAAGTATTCCTGACATCGCGCCCTCGCATTTTATCCCGAGCAATGTTCGGCAGGACATTTTAGAGGGTAAGGATGTCAACTTAGCTACGCTCCTTATCGCTACCCATGAAACGCCAGACAACAAAACAACTGCATGCGGGGAAGTGTCAGTGGTTTTAAAATCGAAAGATGTCAGGCTCAATAGGAAGCTTACTATTCCTGAATTTGTATTAGCCTTTAGCCTATTTCGAGATGTTATATGTTCAGTCAGTCCCCAAAGAAGGGAGGAACTCGATTTATATCTCTATAAGGTTGTGGAACTAGGGTATAAGTATGGGGGTACAGCATGTTACGAATACCACAGGTCATTTGCTGCCAAAGCAGCTGCTGCTTTATCCCAATTCAACCAGAAGATTGACTGGTCTAAAATAGACACTGAACTATTCTGCCGACACTTTGCAGGCCTGAAAGCTCCAGCTTGTTCACTGTGCAGTTCTTATTCCCATACGACTGCATGGTGCTCTAGTGGCAATGTGTTGGTAGAATCTCAGCAGATGAAGAATTTCCAGTTCCCTTCCACTAGTAAGATGGCAACAGGAGTGGACAAATTAGGACGACCTATTAGGTTCTTGGGCAGATCACAACTATGTAATAATTTTAACTTTGCGAATTGCCATTACAATCAATGTAGATTATTGCACTTGTGCTCTATATGCTTCAGGGCTCACCCAAGGGCGGCTTGTCCACAGAAAGACGCCAAAACTGCATGACTAGGGGTGGTAAATATAGATTTGCTCAGGTTATTGCTGTCAGATCACCCAGAGCCAGGTTGGGTACAGTTCGTACTGGATGGATTAGCTAATGGGTTTCACACAGGTTTCATGGCACTCCCGCAAATCCCTTACAAGTGTAACAATTTACGTACGGCAGATAAGAATCCATTAGTAGTGTCAGCTTTAATCCAGCAGTAACTTGATAGGGGTTATCTGATAGGTCCACTAAGACAGTCACCATTTGATTGCTGGCGTGTCAATCCAGTCGGGGTTGTGTCTGGGAAATTCAATCCTAATAAAAAAAGGCTAATTTACGATTTGTCAGCGCCTCATTCATCATCCATCCCCAGCCGGAATTCTCTAATACCATCAGAAGAATTTACCATTAAATATTCCTCTATAGACAAGGCCATTCAGGTAATATTATCTTTAGGTTACAATACGTGGCTGTCAAAAGCGGATATTACTGACGCCTTTAAGTTATTACCCTTGCAACCCCAGCTTTGGCGTTGGCATGGTATCAAGTGGCAAGATTTATATTATTTTTCTAATAAACTGACATTCGGCTCAAAATATAGCCCTTGGTTGTTTGACCAATTCGCGAAGGCCTTACATTGGGTGCTGATTGATAAATTCCGGGTAAATCATGTCATACATTACTTGGACGATTTTTTATTAATTGAGCCGTCGTGGCAGGTTCCTCAAGATTTATGTATCCTGCAGACAGTCTTTGAGGATCTTAAAGTCACGGTCGCAGCTAACAAGGTGGAGGGGCCCAGCACTAGAATCACCTTTTTAGGGATACAGTTAGACATGCCAAAAATGGAAGCTAGTTTACCAGCTGATAAACTAGTTAGAATTAAGGAGGCGGTATCTAATGTTACCCGCTCAACGGTAATTTCCAAAACAGAATTGCAATCTCTCCTGGGGATTCAGAATTTTGCAATACGGATAATCCCACAGGGCAGGTCATTTATATCTAGGTTGTTGAGATTACTCTCCTTAGCACCGGAGCAAGATAGTCCAATCTGTTTAGACCAGCAAGCCAATGCAGACTTAAACATGTGGGACAAATTTTTGTCTCAATGGAACGGGGTTTCGTTATTTTTTCCGTCGGTATCCAATCAATCGCCAGTGGTATACTCCGACGCTGCTGCTGCTGCAACAGGGTTTGCTGCTATCCATGGTTCCCATTGGATAGCTGGTTCTTGGCCTCCAGAGATTGGTAACTCCTCCAAGTTTAAGCAGTCTTCCCCTCTCTTGGAGATTTATCCTATAGTGGCAGCGGCGCAGGTCTGGGGGGCGGAATGGAGGAACAATACAGTGCTATTCTTGACAGACAGCGCAGTAGTGGTTGAGATTCTAGCTAAAGGTAGATCAGCTGCATTAGAAATTATGTCCTTTGTGCGGAGGTTGGTATGGTTATCATTACAACATAAGTTTAATTTCGTGTGCTCGCATATAAGTGGTCATGAAAACACGGCAGCAGATGCATTATCCCGCTTCAACTTTCCTCTTTTTTTCCAGGTTTTCCCAGAGGCAGACTCAATGCCGTCAATTATACTACGGTACGCAGAACTGAGGATGGATTAGTGCACCATCTTGAAACATCACGCAGGCTCATGCGCCAATCTTTATCAAGTAATACGCTTAGACTGTACAATACGGCATGGCCTTGGTTTATGAAGTTCAAGGAATGTTACCCACCGGAGGGAACTGGCCATATTTCCTATATAATGGCATTCATTGGCTTTTGCCACTCTCAGCTAAAATTGCATGATTTTCCTATTTTATGACGTAAAGTCATGATTTTATTAAAGACACGGAGGCAAGTATTGCTTTTCTCCTTCTTTACTGAAACCAACAGCAGCAAAGAATTAGCATAAAAATTTAAGGACAACCCCCAAACAACCCCTCCCAATAGATAGTCCATAAATAGGTCCTCCTCCGACATCCCTTCCTCTTTCTTTGACGCGGACCACCTGAATACCGACCGAACATCTTGCAACCGCAACTTCAAAAAGGAACCATGACCCGAGAACTGGCACCGGAGTTCAACCGAAACCACGGCCAACTGGTCCTAAAAACTTCCTGGCAACCTCACAAGGTATGTAGGCATGTATCGGGAGTCACCCTATGGAAAGAAACAATATGATAATACGAGGAAACTTCCGAATAGAAAGACTTACCAAATATGAGGAAGAACCAATAATGGTCATAGGTAAAACAATAAATGGATATCAGTCATAAATAACACAATAAATAACATAATGCAAATATCTGGCAATCTGCTATAAATAACATATAAGCAAAATAACAGGGAGGGAACAAAAAAAGGGGGGGCAATACTCGCCTCCGTGTCTTTAATAAAATCATGACTTTACGTCATAAAATAGGAAAATCATGCAATTTTATAACAAGACACGGAGGCTTCGTATTGCAAGTTTAAAGCGACGAAATCACCGTAGAAAAGGCATGTGGAGGTGGTCTGAAATAAAACTCCCTAAACGTAGAAGCTCTAGACCAATCAGCTAAACGTAAAACATCTTCCAGACGGGCACCCGCCACGGTCATGGAGGTAGCCGAAGCTCCCCTCACCGAATGAGCCGTGAAAACCGACATATCGACTCCCGCCAGAGAAAGAATCCACTTGACTCAGCGGGAAAGAGTGACACTAGCAACCGGAAGAAAGGGTTTGCGGAAAGAAATGAACAATTGCGGGTTAGAAGGGGCACGCAAGGAAGTAGTGCGGTCCAAATACTCTCTCAAACATTGTACCGGGCACAGGGCTGGGTTATCTGGAAAAGCCGGGTAAGAAACCGACCGAATATTAGTGTGCGGCGAGAAATATTAAATAAGACACCGCTAGGAATAAAAGAGAGAGCATCGAAATCCAGAGCTCTTACATCAGAAACTCTCTTGCATGAGATCAAACACAGCAGGGTGACCAGTTTCGCCGAGAGTTGTCGTAGAGTCAATGAAGAATTGAGGGGCCAGCCAGAGAAAAATTGAAGAACCAACGTAACATCCCAAGAACTAGAGAAACGGGGTCTAGGCGGACGAGATAACCGAGAACCCCTTAGAAGACGACACACCAAAGGATGTTGTCCCGCCGGGCAACCTGCAAAGCCTTGGTGCCGAGAAGATATGGCTGAACGGAAAAGGTTAATGGACCTATAAGCTTTGCCTTCGTCATAAAGCGACGTCAAAAACTCGAGCACGTCAGTCACAGGAGCTGAAGAGGGATCCAGATTCCGCCCCACGCACCAGCCAGACCAACGATTCCAGGCGGATTAATACGCGCGTCGGGTGCCAGGGGCCCATGCGTTTTCCAGAAGGGTACGAGCCGATCCCGATAAGCTCGTGACGCCCCAGTGTTCCCTGAGACTCTGCACACGAGTAGGCGAAGAGAGTCGTCCGTCACCAGCGGATGAAGTTGGTCCAGAGGGCCGCGAAGAAGATCTGGAAACGATGGAAGAAGACGGGGGTCCTCCACTAACAGCTCCAGGAGTTGAGGGAACCATGATTGGGCTTGCCAGAAGGGAACTATCAGCACCAAGTCCGCGAGTTGGCGACGGACCTGAGATAGCACTCGTGGGATGAGCGCAAAAGGGGGAAAAGCGTAAGCTAGTTGACCCGACCAATCTTGAAGAAGAGCGTCCACGGCTACCGACAGAGGGTCCGGTCTCCAACTGTAGAAACGCGGGAGCTGGGCGTTCCAACGTGAAGCAAAAAGATCCATAGAGAGAGGTCCCCAAATCGATGCGATGGATGAGAACACCGCCGGATCTAATTTCCAGTCGCTGAAGTCCGATGAGTGACGAGAACTCCAGTCCGCGAAAGTATTGTGTAGCCCTGGGATGTATTCCGCGACCACCGTAAAGCCTTTGTCCAGGCAAAAGGACCAGAATTCCTTCGCCAGATGGGATAGGATTGAGGAGTGGGTACCTCCCATGGCGTTGACATATCGTACGGCCGACACATTGTCCATCCTGAGCCTGATACACGCCGAAATCCTGTCGCTGGTGAAGCTGCGGATGGCGAAGGAGCCCGCCAACAGTTCCAGGGCGTTTATGTGGAGGTGAGACTCGTTGCCTGACCACGGTCCTCCGGTGGAAACCCCGTTGCAGTATGCACCCCAGCCAAGAAGACTGGCGTCCGACTCCACAATCAGATCCGGTTGAGGACCCACGATGGCCTTGCCATTCCACGCGTCGAGATTGGAGATCCACCACGTGAGTTCGTCTCTCGTCTCGCGATCCAACGTCACCATGTCCGCATAGGATGCACCTGCTTGTAGATGGGCGATCTTCAGCCGTTGTAACGCTCGGTAATAGAGGGGAGCTGGAAAAATCGCTTGAATCGATGAGGATAGAAGGCCAATAATGCGCGCCAGGTGACGCAGGGACATCTGAGGAAGTCTCAGGACGTGACGAAGTTCCTTGCGTATAGACCTGATTTTGGATCCAGGGAGGCATAGGGTCTGCTCGGTGGAGTTCACCACAAAACCCAGGAATTCCATCGATCTCGACGGATGAAGGCAGGATTTCTCGGTGTTGATGACGAATCCAAGACCTGTAATAAGAGACATGGCAGCCTGTAGGTGAGTCAAAAGCTCCGATGGGGATCGAGCCATAAAGAGGATATCGTCCAGGTAGATCACCAGATGGATACCCTGGCTGCGAAGGCGAGCCACCACTGGTCTCATCAACTTGGTGAAACACCAGGGGGCTGACGATAGGCCAAACGGGAGGCACGTGAACTGCCATAGGAGGTCGTGCCAGTAAAACTGGAGGAGTGTTCTGGACTGCGGAGACACTGGAACCATCAGATAAGCATCTTTCAGGTCCAATTTCACCATCCAGTCTCCTGGCAGTAAGAGGTCCCTGAGCAAATGGATCCCTTCCATTTTGAAATGGCGGTAACACACAAACTTGTTCAGATTCCGTAAGTTTATTACTGGACGGAATTGACCTCCCTTCTTTTCTACCAAAAACATATTGCTGACCACCCCCAAAGAATGAGGAGGTGCTCTCTCTATTGCTCTTTTGTCTGCAAGGGAACGGAGTTCCCGGTCCAAGCAAGACCGGGCTGATCTCGAGAGTATCAGCGGATGAGGATCTGGGAGTGACAGGTGAGAAACCACAAGATCTATTTGAAACCCCTGGACCGTGGCAAGTACCCACGGGTCGGAGGTAACCCGGTTCCAAGCGGCTAAAAAATGTTGGAGTCTGCCCCCGATGTAATGGTTGGAAGAAACACACAGGTTTTGAGGACTTACCCAATGGGCGTCTGGATCCAAGGTTGCCTCTGAACCCTCTGGAGCGAAACTGCTGACCCCTGGATGGGAAGAAGGAAGATTGTTGCCTTTGTTCTTGGAACGGTGGTCTTTGGTTATAGGGACCTCGAGCGTTTCCACGCGTCTGGAAATGGACACGGCCGGACAGTCGGCCCCTGAAACTGCCGGCCCTATTAGAGACACGCCCGTGGAAAACTCGACGCATGGAACTCTGAGCTTTATCAAGCGCAGTAAATGCACCCACAAATTTACCTAAGTCTTTGACAAAGCTATCACCAAAAAGGAGCCCCTGAGCCTCCTTACCCGTCTCTGTTAGGGCCATGTTAGTAAGTTTGGGCTCAATCTTCATGAGCAATGCCTTTCTACGTTCAATGGACAACGAGGCATTAACGTTTCCTATTAAACAAATGGCGCGCTGCGCCCAGCCACTAAGCTCTTCTGGGTCTATGGCCGTACCCTCAATCCTGGCGGTTTCCGCCAACTCAAAAATCTTTGTCATGGGTCCTAGACTGTCCAAGAGTTTGTCTTGGCAAGCCCTAAGAGCGGAGTCTAGGCCCTTACGGGGGTTAAAACCCGACTTTGAAAGGAACTGGACCATCTTAGGATCCACATTGGGCGTTTCACCCACCTTATTCGGGATTAAGGGGCGGGGGCATTCCGCCTTTAGCTTATTCCGGGTTTCTTTGGAGAGAGGTTTTCTCACCCTATTCTCCAGGTATTGTGCTACATGCGGAATAGGTACCCATTCGGCCGACCTTGGATGGTGGAGGCTGTCTGGATCAAACAGGGGTTCGCCCTGTGGGTCCATAAGGGAGCTGGATCCTGGAATACTAGCATCCGGAACCAAACTAGAAGGGGGGGAGGTGAAAACCCGTCTACTTCGTCAGCCACCCGGACCCCTTCAAGGTCCACATCAGAGGCATACTGATCCTCATCAAAAACCTCCTCATCAGACTCAATTTCAGAGTCGGAGCTGGGTTCGGGACGGGCCCGAGCAGACTTCCAGGGGCGCGCTTTTTCCGCCTGGCGCGGGCAGGCTCTCTTGCGTGACCTATGCACGCCGTCTCTTGATGGAGCTAAGCCATCATTACAATCAATTCTGGAGGTAGCTGGGGTAGCATCAACAGGTGGGGTGGTGACAGGGTTCTGCGCCTTAAGTGCCTGGGAAATAGACTGGGAAATCATGGAAGATACATTGCCCATGGCACTAGCTATTGCTGCAGATATGGACTGCTGCAAATCTACCACTTGTGGCTCAGCTTGGTTAGCGTTAGAGACTGTAGGGAGCAGGGCAGATGTAGTGGGGGGATCACCAAGTACAGAGGGCACATCGGTAGGGAGGGACATGATGAAGGAGTTAGTCACTCCTGGTAGAGGTAGAAATAGAGCGGAGACCACTAACTATGTCAGGGCAGGCAGGAGCAAACACCGACCGTGTTCAGCGTTGAATTAAGATGGCGCCGACGGAACTAGGGAGGCAGAGGAGCTCCGACACGCCCCTATACACCCAGGATGTAAAAAAGGTGTGCTAAAATGGCCGCCGAGGCGACCAATCCCGGCGTCGCAGGCGTATCAGGGCGCAGCAAGATGGCGCCCGAGAATCCCGTGCGACGCGTGCGTCCCGCCCACTTCCGCAACTGCCCCCGAAATCCCGTGATGTGCGGGACTTCGGGCGGCAAGAAGCGCGAACGGCTAGCCGAACCAGTGAATGGCGCCTGAAGTAAGTGGGGGGGGGGGGCGAGACCGGACCGGACCGGAGGTATATAAGAGAAAGCAACGCTTGTAGGCGATGCGGCGCAAATGAAAAAATAAGTAAGACTTGGGTGGGAAAAGTCACGAACAAAAACTTAGATAGGTAAAGAGATTTACCAGTAACAGCTGAATACAGGCACAGCAATAGAGGTCAACAGAATAAAACTGAAAGGCGACCTAACCCATATACATAAGGACAATAAAAGTCTCAATAATAACAGTCAAGAGAAATAATCTACTGCAAAAACGAGAGGTACTTATCTGCTGTGGGCAGCAGCAAAGAAAGAGGAAGGGATGTCGGAGGAGGACCTATTTATGGACTATCTATTGGGAGGGGTTGTTTGGGGGTTGTCCTTAAATTTTTATGCTAATTATTTGCTGCTGTTGGTTTCAGTAAAGAAGGAGAAAAGCAATACAAAGCCTCCGTGTCTTGTTATAAAATTAGCATATAGCACCATTAAAATATATCTGGCAGGAATCCAGCATTTTTTCTATTTACTCTGCCCCGAGGAACCGTCGCTTTTTTCAGCTTATCCTATTAAGGCAGTTCTGAAAAGTATTCAGAAGAAATCGGTTAAAAGTCATGTCACACGGCAACCTCTATCAGGTCAAACGTTCAGGTTGCTTTCTGATTCTCTGGATAAGAAACCCTTCGGGCATGGTACCAGCCTTGCCATTAAAGCAGCGTTATATGTGGGCTTTTTTGGTTTCCTTAGACCAGGGGAGTTCACGTGTGGTTCAGCTTCCTCTACCTACTTAAGGAACAAGCATTTTAGTCGGGATAGGAATTGTTATGTCCTAACGTTATCTCACTCTAAAACTGCACAACCAGGGGAATTAATAGAGGTCAAATATTTTCCCGCAAGCAATAAATGGTGCCCTATTAGTGCTATCCATGAATGGTTAACATTCATCTCAGACAGACCAGATGATTCTGCACTATTCTTCGTAGACAGGAAACCCCTTAGCCTATTGGTATTTCTTAAATACATACGTATTCTTTTAGCCAATATTGGGGTTAATCCAATGTCTATTACCGGTCATTCCTTTAGAATGGGCGCAGCATCCTCCGCCTCCAGTAACGGTATACCAGTTCACGTAATCAGAAAACTAGGCAGGTGGAAATCTTCATATTATGTGCATTACATTCCAAATATGCATAATGAGCTGTCAATGGCGTCTCAGAAACTGTTAATGTAATTATTAATAAGTCTATTTGTGCATCGATAAGCTCTGAGTTCTCTTTTTGGCCCTCTTTAGGTTTCTCTTCCTACAGCAGTTATGGCACAATTCTACTGCTTGTTTAGAGGTAGGTATGCATTGTCATTACGCTCTCAGATACGTCTCTGATAGCCGAACCGAGCACAAATTAAAAATATCAATGTTTAATACCATGAAGCACAAAAACACTTTTATATTGATTCATCCAAACAAAACTAAATAAAAATAAATAAATAAAAAGGAGGACAAAATTTTCTTTGGGCAAAAACACTTGTCTCACTTCAGCAAATGGCATTTATCATGTAGAGAAATTTAATACAAGCCAATTACTAATGTATTGTTATTGTCCATATTGCCTCCTTTGCTGGCTTGATTCATTTTTCAGTCACATTATACACTGCTCATTTCCATGGTTATGACCACCCGGTAATCCAGCAGCGGTGGTCGTGCTTACACAATATAGGAAAAGGCACTGGCCTATGTGCACTTCCACAGTCCTGGCCACCAGGTGGTGAGGGGACAGGTTCTCTTTAAGTTCCATTGAAATTAAGGGGCACATTTATTAGGACCGGCGTTTTAGACGCCGGTCATAATAAAAGCCTGTAGCTAGCGGGGTATCCGCCGAAGTTATGAAGAGGCGCATGCCTCTGCATAACTTCTCCGCATCCACTTTCTATGCCTAAAACAGCAACTAAGCATTGACCCGCCATCTGCGCCTGAAATAAGCCTAATTTAGGAGTATTTCAGTATAGTAAATGACCCCCAAAATCTGTGCAGCAGCTCTAGCCATTCTGACAGCTCCCTGACCGAATGTAGCTGCTTGCAGAATTGTTATATGTAATGTACATTCCAGGGACATAGCAAGTAACCGTGGGGCTTCATAGCAAAATTGACTTGGGCCCCACTCTATCATGACCACCTTCTGCAGCAATTCCAATACATGAATGTTATGATTATTATGGTCTCCCTGATGCACAAGGATAATGTCAAAGTTGAAGTCACTTTATTGTACATATTGTAGATAATTTACACAGTTATGTCACAAAATAGCAATAATGCACACAGTGATGTCACTAGTAGGAGAATATAGGTCATTGCATAGGAATGACACACATAGAAAGGTCATCATGTATCCCTTCTCTATGTTGAGAAGGGGTAATACAGGGTGGCCCAGGAATTTTTGGGCACGTCGGAATATGTCGGCTGATTTTACTTGTAATGTTGCGGATAGTGTTTGTGATATTTTCCTTGAGTTCATCCAGGGATGTGGATTGTTAGCGGACATTTTCTGTTATAAATTTCCCAACAGATAAAAAATAGCATGAGGACAAGTCTGAGGAACGTGGTGGCCATAACCCCTTGCTCACAGTTTGCTCCTACATCAACAGTTCATGAATCCGTGCCAGTGAGGTGTGGCATGTCGTCCCATCTTGTTGGAAAGAGCAGGACATTTTTGTTTCTCCAGCATCACTGCTGTAGAGCTGCGAGCAGTATCGGCCAACATAATCCCATGTGCCCAAAGATGCAGAGACCGGAACAGGGACCACTTTCAGCATCTTTTGTGACTTGTGGGTAATAAAAAAAAATAACAATCCACTTGCTCATTCATCTTGTCTAACTATCGCTGGAGGTGGGCTACTTTTTCGTGGGCCACCCTGTATATAAGATAGGGGTAAACGTGGAGCCCAACAGTCATTATTTGCTGCACCTTATGTCTGAATGAAAATGCATTTCTGGTATTTCACAGTAGAAACCCATACTAGGAGGAAACTGGAGTACCTGGAGGAAACCCACACAAGCACAGGGAGAACATACAAACTCCATGCAGATGTTGTTATTGGTCAGATTCGAACCTAGGACCCCAGCACTGCAAGGCACCAGTGCCAACCAGTGAGCCACCATGCTGCCCACTCATGGAGTAGCCTTAATAAAAATAAACGATGCCATCTATCTCTATGAACGTTTCTATGCTTCAAGAGGGACAACTGATTAATTCCTTAACATATGGAAGCTCAAAAACTCTCAGAAGAATCTTGTCACCCACACTTTTAAAAACATGAGGTTCTTAGCACACAATCTGATGACATTGTGTGAGCCCATCTGCCACGTCAAGGCGACCTCAATCAGATAGGTCCCTACACTAAGACTCTTTTTTTTTTTATAACATGATTTACACTAATTTGCACTATTAATTTGAAAAGCCAAACTGATAAGCAGTATATTGGTGTTTCTCTATAACAACTGACTACTGTATATAAAATAATGTAAGAGCACACTGCAAGTGATAATACCAGTTACACTCAATATATCCTGCTTTATGTATAACGTGTTAGTGTAGGGACCCACCTAAACAAGGAGGGATTAAGCACTGCAAAAGGGCTAACAAAACAGATGTGAATTTAATATATGAAATAGAATTCAACCCATGTAATGTTATAACAATATTGAGAGCAACTGGTACACCATGCAATGGTTGTATAGTCAGTCAATATACAGACTAAGTATAAAGATTACACCTATATACACACTACAGAGACTACACTATACATATACAAGCCGGATTCCAAAAAAGTTGGGACACTATACAAATCGTGAATAAAAACTGAATGCAATGATGTGGAGGTGCCAACTTCTAATATTTTATTCAGAATAGAACATAAATCACTGAACAAAAGTTTAAACTGAGAAAATATGCAATTTTAAGGGAAAAATATGTTGAATTAGAATTTCATGGTGTCAACAAATCCCCAAAAAGTTGGGACAAGGCCATTTTCACCACTGTGTGGCATCTCCCCTTGCCACAGGCCTTGACCCTTTCGCACAGAGATTGTTCCAGATTCTCTGAATCTTCGGATGATGTTATGCACAGTTGATGATGATAGATGCAAAGTCTTTGCAATTTTTCGCTGGGTAACACCTTTCTGATATTGCTCCACTATCTTTCTGCCCAACATTGTGGGAATTGGTGATCCTCTCCCCATCTTGGCTTCTGAGAGACACTGCCACTCTGAGAAGCTCTTTTTATACCCAATCATGTTGCCAATTGAGCTAATTAGTGTTAATTGGTCTTCCAGCTCTTCGTTATGCTCAAATTTACTTTTTCCAGCCTCTTATTGCTACTTGTCTCAACTTTTTTGGGATTTGTTGACACCGTGAAATTTTGAATCAACGTATTTTTCCTTTAAAATGATACATTTACTCGGATTAAACGTTTGATCTGTCATCTACGTTCTATTACAAATAAAATATTGACATTTGCCATCTCCACATCATTGCATTCAGTTTTTATTCACAATTTGTTTAGTGTCCCAACTTTTTTGGAATCCCGGTTTGTACTATATACACTACATTAATCTTATATGCTGACACTATATAGATTACTTACCCTATATACACACTATATACACTACACTTACCTTTTTTACAGACATTAAATACATTACATTTATCCTAAAAGCACATTATATAGACTACACCTATCCTATGTAAACACTATGTAGACTACACTTACCTTACACATAAACTGTATACACTACACTTACCCTATACACACACACTATATACACTATACATCCACTAAATATACTACACTTACCCTATATACAGGCACTTTATAGATTCATTATCCTATAGACACACACACTATATACACTACACATACTGTATTTAACACTATAATGACTACACATGTCATATACATACACTATATATACTAATCTTACTCCATATACAGAAGCTATATAAATTACACTTATCCTATACATACAATATATACATTACACTTATCCCACATAATATATATATATATATACACACACAATTCACATACACTATATACAGCTAATATATAAAGTAAACAACACTTACCCTGTACAAACACTATATACACTATACATTTACTATATACTCTACACATACCTAATATACAGACTAGTTATAAAGATTACACTTATCATATATACAAAACATAAATACTACATTCATGTTACAGTATATTCATACTATATAGACTACACTATGCAGATTTACTATATACAATACACTTAACCGATACATAAACTATATACACTACATTTATCCTATATGCAGACACTATATAAATTGCTTACCCCTATATACACACTATATATACTACACTTACCTTATATACAGACATTACATAGATTACACTTATCCTATAAGAACACTATATAGATTATACCTATGTACACACTATGTAGACTACACTTACCCTACACAAACACTATATACACTACATTTACCCTATATAACACAATATACACTAAATATACTACACTTATATATACAGAGACTATGTAGATGAATTATCATATATACACATTATATGCACTACACTTACTGTATGCTCACATTATATTAACTACACATATTATATACATACACTATATTCACTACACTTACCGCATATACAGACACTATAAAAATTACACTTATCCTATACATACACATACACTATATAGACTACACTTATCCTGTGTATGCACAGTATATATATATATATATATATATATTTATGCTATATACGTACTACATAGACTACACTATGCAGATATACTATAAACAATACACTTACCCTATAAATAAACTTTATACACTATGTTTATCTTATATACAGACACTATATAAATTGTTTATCCTATATAAATATATATCCTTTATAAACACTATATATACTACACTTACCTTATATACAGACATTACATAGATTAGGCTTATCCTATAAAGCACACTATATAGATTATGCCTATCTTATGTACACACTATGTAGAGTACACTTACCTTACACATTGACTATATACACTACACTTACCCTAAACACACACTATATACACTATATATACACTATATATACTACACTAACCCTATATACAGGCAATATATAGATTAATTATCCCATATATACACATTAAATGCACCACACTTACCATGATTACACCAATCCTATATACACACTACATAGACTACACTTACCCTACACATACACTAAAATCATTGCGCTTACTGTATAATACAATATATACACTAAACTTACCTTATGCACAAACACTATAAAGATTCACTTATCCTGTATACACACTATGTAGACTACACTTACCTTATATACACACACTATGTAGACTACACTTACCTTATATACACACACTATGTAGACTACACTTACCTTATATACACACACTATGTAGACTACACTTACCTCATATACACACACTATGTAGACTACACTTACCTTATATACACACACTATGTAGACTACACTTACCTTATATACACACACTATGTAGACTACACTTACCTTATATACACACACTATGTAGACTACACTTACCTTATATACACACACACTATGTAGACTACACTTACCTTACATACACACACTATGTAGACTACACTTACCTTATATACACACACTATGTAGACTACACATACCTTATATACACACACTATGTAGACTTCACTTACCTTATATACACACACACTATGTAGACTACACTTACCTTATATACACACACTATGTAGACTACACTTACCTTATATACACACACACTATGTAGACTACACTTACCTTATATACACACACTATGTAGACTACACTTACCTTATATACACACACTATGTAGACTACACTTACCTTATACACACACACTATGTAGACTACACTTACCTTATATACACACACTATGTAGACTACACTTACCTTATATACACACACACTATGTAGACTACACTTACCTTATATACACACACTATGTAGACTACACTTACCTTATATACACACACTATGTAGACTACACTTACCTTATATACACACACACTATGTAGACTACACTTACCTTATATACACACACTATGTAGACTACACTTACCTTATATACACACACACTATGTAGACTACACTTACCTTATATACACACACTATGTAGACTACACTTACCTTATATACACACACTATGTAGACTACACTTACCTTATATACACACACTATGTAGACTACACTTACCTTATATACACACACTATGTAGACTACACTTACCTTATATACACACACACTATGTAGACTACACTTACCTTATATACACACACTATGTAGACTACACTTACCTTATATACACACACTATGTGTACTACACTTACCTTATATACACACACTATGTAGACTACACTTACCTTATATACACACACTATGTAGACTACACTTACCTTATATACACACACTATGTAGACCACACTTACCTTATATACACACACTATGTAGACTACACTTACCTTATATACACACACTATGTAGACTACACTTACCTTATATACACACACTATGTAGACTACACTTACCTTATATACACACACTATGTAGACCACACTTACCTTATATACACACACTATGTAGACTACACTTACCTTATATACACACACTATGTAGACTACACTTACCTTATACACACACACTATGTAGACTACACTTACCTTATATATACACACTATGTAGACTACACTTACCTTATATACACACACTATGTAGACTACACTTACCTTATATACACACACTATGTAGACTACACTTACCTTATATATACACACTATGTAGACTACACTTACCTTATATACACACACTATGTAGACTACACTTACCTTATATACACACACTATGTAGACTACACTTACCTTATATACACACACTATGTAGACTACACTTACCTTATATACACACACTATGTAGACTACACTTACCTCATATACACACACTATGTAGACTACACTTACCTTATATACACACACTATGTATACTACACATACCTTATATACACACACTATGTAGACTACACTTACCTTATATACACACACTATGTAGACTACACTTACCTTATATACACACACTATGTAGACTACACTTACCTTATATACACACACTATGTAGACTACACTTACCTTATACACACACACTATGTAGACTACACTTACCTTATACACACACACTATGTAGACTACACTTACCTTATATATACACACTATGTAGACTACACTTACCTTATATACACACACTATGTAGACTACACTTACCTTATATACACACACTATGTAGACTACACTTACCTTATATACACACACTATGTAGACTACACTTACCTTATATACACACACTATGTAGACTACACTTACCTTATATACACACACTGTGTAGACTACACTTACCTTATATACACACACTATGTAGACTACACTTACCTTATATACACACACTGTGTAGACTACACTTACCTTATATACACACACTATGTAGACTACACTTACCTTATATACACACACTATGTAGACTACACTTCCCCTATGTACATACTGTATAGCCTACATTTACCATATATAGAAACTTGTGGTCCGTGAGAAGGTTCTCTGTGAAGACTGCGGAGACTGAAGATTGTGTCTGAATTAAAAAGAAAACATGACATAAATATTGCAGCAGTTGTTGGACTCTTTAACACATACTGTCTATCAGGATGGACCCCGTGCCTCAATCTTGTATCAAACAACGAGTGACCCCGATGTCCATTGTAACTTGTCACACCTCACCTTTCATTTGCTAAGTGAACTGGACAACTGCAACTTCTGATACTCACTAATTTCCAACATTCTGTCATTTTCTGTGATTTTGTTGATGTCGTCACATAAAAAATGTACATGTAGCCTCAGCCCAATGGAGATTCTTAAAGGATTGCAAAAAGAAGTATAAAAAGTATTCCCAAATCGTGCACCGAGACCCTAATTAGCATATTCAGTAAGATATCTCTGCAACAGCAATTTGGGCAATAAAAGTATCAAGCCTATTTATATTTTTTATTCACACAGCCGTATCCGGGCTTGTCTTTTGCAGTACAAGATGTACTTTCTAACGGCACTATTTATGGTTGCATACAATGTGAATGGGAAGCGGAAACAAATATCAAATGGGGTGGAATTATAAAAAAAATAAACAATTATGCAACTGTCTTATATTAATTTTTTTTAACACCGTTTCCTATGCATTAAAACTGACCTAATATTTTTATTCTTGGTCATTACGATCACATTAGTCCCAGGTGCCTGCAGTTTAAAGCAGAAGGCCCCTGGCGGATATCGTACCCGCTCTGCTCATGCGGTTTTTGTTGCAGAAGCGCACAGAAATCCGTACAGAAATTTGTGCTGATTTTCTGCACCTTACCCTACACCTGTGTACAGGCACCCTAAGACTTGGAGGGGAGAATGCGAATTAACTCATACCAGCCAAACCAACTATCTGAATAAAAAATTACCCTTTTTGGGAGGGTTTTTCCGATATTTATAAGACTCTGCTTGTAGTAATAGAGCAAGATTTGTATTTAAGGGTTCAATACAAAAAAGCTGGTTTCACAAGCTTAGGCCTCATGCACACGACCGTGCCATTTTTTGCGGTCTGCAAACCGCGGATCCGCAAAACACGAAAGCCGCCCGCTTTGCCTTCCGCAATTTGCGGAATGGGCGCCGGCAATATAAATGCCTATAACAACGGTCGTGTGCATGAGGCCTAAAGCCGCAATGCATATGAAGAACCTCACTTACAGGCAACTACATGAGATGAGTTTAAAGACGCCAAGAATTTTCACATTTTAGGGCTTCATTCACACAGTCAGTGTTTGGTCAGTGATTTCCATCAGTGATTGTGAGCCAAAACCAGGAGTGGATCCTACACAGACATAAGGTAGAAGGGAAAGATCTGCACCTGTTCTGTGATTTGGACCCGCACTTGGTACTTGGTTTTGGCTCAAAATCATTGATGGAAATAACTGACCAAACACTGACTGTGCGAATAAGGCCCTAATGCAATCATCTGCAGTGTCTGCCATTCTTTATTTCTATTTTCCCTAGACACATAATAAACCGTTCAAATTCAGGGAAAACGCTAACCATCTTTTCCTGTTTTATTGTAGTTATTGTAGCTTACTAAAAACACACCAGTTTTATGCGGAGATATCCCGCACCTGAATATAACCGTTAGATATATCTCAGTATCTTACCCCAGAAATCCCACCGTGAGCAGTGGGCGTAAAAGCAGCTCCTCCGGGTGTCTCTGAAATCCATCACTAACCATAAAATCAGTTTCATCTCCCAAGGAGCCAACTGATGATTTTTAGATTCAAGCCGACCAATAGCTGTCTGTTTACTGCTGTTGCCATGGTGATGTCAACATCAGAGTTAAAGGGGACATTACCTTCCTGATCACTTTTTCTTTTCAAATACTAATCTTGATGAATTCCTGCACTTATGTCAAGTGTGAATGAAATCCAAATAATCTTTACATTTTATGCCATGGAGAGGTAGAAATTAAAGGGGGTTTGTCACCTATTTGTGCTGCCTTATCTCAGGGCAGTATATAAAAGAGACAGAAATCCAGATTTTTTTTTAAGTAGTGGCAATCTCCCATGGGATCTTAGTGCTGGAGCGCCTGTGAGGCCAGGTTCACATCACCGTTTAGCTTTCTTCTGTATTTTAAGCATCCGTTATGCTCAGTTGTGCACATGTTGCATCCTTTTTAGCCATTTCTGTCTGGGATCCGTTATTTTAGAGGGAAAAAATTCCTACATAAAGTGTTTTTTTGCAGTCTAAAATAACGGATCGTAGACAGAAATGGCTAAAACAAAGGCAACATGTGCATAACAGATGCTTAAAATACATGTGAACTCAGCCTTAGGCCTCATGCACACGGCCGTTGTGCGGTCGTTCCGTGCATTGGGGACTGCAATTTGCGGTCCCTAATGCATGGGCAATGTCCGTGCGGCAGCCATGACGAATCGAGACCTATTCAACTTCAATTCCTTTGCTGTCTGGATTCATTTTTCCATCACATTATACACTGCTTTTTCCCATGGTTACGACCACCCTGTAAACCATCAGTGGTGGCCCTGCTTGCACACTATAGGAGAAAGCACCAGCCTATGTGAGTTTCCGCAGTCCTGGTCACCAGAGAGGATTACAGGGTGGTCATAACCATGGTAACGAGCAGTGTATATGTAACGCCCCAGAGTGGCATTACCACTTCTTCACCCCGCTACTATCTCTAATGTGCTAATATCATGTCATCTTGTGTATTTATTACAGGTCCACTACAATGTGCATTTCTAATGTTTGCAACTGTTGTGTTTAAATGTAATTTGCCTGGTTTACCAGCAGGTGGCAGCAAATACGGCAGAGCTATAGTTAGGTAGAATGGAGGTTTCCATTCCATTCTAAACCCCCTCTCCTGAACATGCCCAAGCCAAGCCACCCAGAGCACCCTCAGCTCTGCTGGACATGGAGGCCAAAGCTTGAAGCCTCAGGAGCCAGGAGGAGTATTTCCTTGCCAAACATAGAGTCAGACTACTAAGTGTTGTGCAGCATAAAGAAGAAGCAAAGTTATACAGCCAGCCTGACAGTACAGCAGAGCCAGAGAGCAACAAATGTAGCAGTGATGAGTTTGCCTGCGCTTAATGCTAAAACCTGCTGGGACCAAGGCAAAGTTGGAACTGCATCTCAAGATCTGGACTCAAGTTATTCTTTTATCCCTCAACTATTCCCCCTATTTGTTTGCTTCGGAGCGAACGCCTTTGGTCCAGCCGTATCCAGGAAGGAGCACCGTGACACTCACACCTCATATAAAGGGACATTTTAGGCCACCCTATACCACTCAGCCATTCCTACACCTGGGACGCTACATAGAGGGCCCAGTGGCGCGGCCGCCCATTGCATATATTGTGATACCTCATCCACTTGCACACAAAGAGACAGTAACTCCTCTTTTGATTGAAGAGGATCTGTCGCGCTGGGAGCGTGCGATGACGTCATCACGCTGAGCGCCGGTCCTTCGGCAGGTCCTTTTCATTAAATAGAGGAGCAACAGGATGAGGTGAGTATATATATATTTTTTCTTTCTGAAATAAAACCTTACAGCAGGGAGCCACTATGGGGCATTATTACTGCAGGGGTCACTATGGCGAACATTATGGGCCACCATGGGGAACATTAGTACTGCTAATGGCCACTATGGTAGACATTATTACTGCCGGGGGGCACTATGGGGGACATTATTACTGCTGGGGGGTATTCTGTACACTGAGGGCACTGCAGGGGTTGGGATCTTAGTTTTTTTTTTAAAAGCCATTTTTAACAGCCGTGAATAACAGATGCAAAACAGGCATTAAAAACGGACAGACAGACAAAAAATGGATGCACAAATGGTTGGAAAATGGCCACGAAAAACTGAGTGTGCCTTATGCCTCATTTACACATCAGTGCTTAAATCTGTGAAAAGGAGGTCAGTGATGCCTCCATGAAGATATCTGTGAAGGATCCATGTGTGGTCCGTGTGTGCATATTTTGCTGTCCGTGTGTCATCCGTGTTTCACTGACACTGCACAGCTGAAAAATAATTTTCAAAGCAACTCTTCCTAATGATCCCTGAAACACTGATGGATCCGTGTTGTATTCGTGGTTTTCACGGATACATAATCTATAATGGGCATGATGGATCCGTGAACACGGACAAAGTAGAGCATTTATCCGTGCTGAAAACACAGACCCACGGACCGTGCTAAAACTCTGATGTGTGAAAACACACATTAAAATGAATGAGGACGTGAGCTGTCCGTGGGGAACATGCACAGCGCACCTGTGTGGAACACTGAGGTGTGAATGAGGCTTTATAGAGCTCAGAGCGTTTAGGATTGTACGGTAACAGAATTCAGACATGTCGGTTCAGCATGTTAGGGATCAGCTCCCTGAAAAGATTGCACTGAAAGGCCCAATAGCCTTGTGTCATTTCCACTCATTAGTAGCTACAGTAGATGCCTTTCTCCAGGGTGGAAGTGGGGCCGTTTTTTCCTTTGTAAGTAAAATGTATTTCACACCTCCACTAGGTGGCAGCAGTGTACTGGTTACCTGTTCATATGAACGCTGATATTGCCAGATATTCAGACAGACAACACAACACAACACAGGTGTGAATACAGCCTTACCATAACTTGTTAACCCCTTCTCACCCTGTGACATTTTAATACATTATGGGAACTATGTAGTTCCAGCCAATTGACATAATAGCAGAAGTTGTTTCTGTGTGGTCGCTGTGGGAGGCCAGTTTTGACTGAAAACCAGGCTCCAGGCCTGGCTGTTTAATGCCTTGGATGCTGCAAACAATAGCAACCGTAGCATCTAAGGAGTTTAAGAGACGAAAGGGGCTTCCTATGTCAGCACATTGCAACTAAATTGTGTGGTGCCACTGGGTTGCTATAGGAGTAGGAGGCATAACAAAGGCCTCCAGGTCAGCCATGTGCAGAAGTGTAATAGCACCTATGGCAGAGTCCAATAGTATACTTTTTTCTTTGTATTTCCTGGCCTGACCACGGTCATCTTAACGCAGGATCGCGGTCCGGAGGCGGCTCTCCCAGGCAGAGTCACGCAGTAATGCGTCATCTCGCGAGACGCGAGATTACGCGATTAGCCGGCCCGCACATGCGCATCGCGGGCCGGCAATAGTTAGAGGGGGGTCAGGTCATCAGCTTGCCAGCCAATGATCGTGGCTGGCAAGCTGATGATTTAAAAAAAAAAATATCAGAAGCCATTTAACACATTATATTAGTAAATATAATGTGTTAAATGGCTTCCCTGCTCCTCTGTTGGTCGGTTGGTCTCAGCAGAGGAGCAGGAATCACATTGAGTAGCACCAAACACCACACACTTAGCCCCAGATCACCCCTCTGCACCCTAATTAACCCTTTGATCACCCCTTGATCTCCCCTGTCAATCACCTAGTGAAAGGAAAAAAGTGATCAGTGTAAACTGTCACTTTTTTTTCACTGGTATTGACTGTTAGGTTTTAGGGATAGTTTAGGCCCCTTGGTTAGGTAGTTTAGCGATCGGTTAGCGCCCATCCCACCGCACCGCAGTCACTTATTCGCTGATTAGCGTATCGCTAATCAGCATTTGTACTTTTATAGTATCTGTAAGTCAAGCATGTCAAACTCAAAGGCTAACATGGGCCAAAAAAACAAAATTTAAGTTTATGTGGGCCGCATCAAAAAAAAAACGCCTGGCCGTGCGGAGGCGTGCGGATCCGTCCAGACTTACAATGGAAGTCAATGGGGACGGATCCGTTTGAAGATGACACAATATGGCTCAATCTTCAAACGGATCCGTCCCCCATTGACTTTCAATGTAAAAGTCTGGACGGATCCGTTCAGGCTACTTTCACAGTTAGAATTTTTTTTACAATATAATGCAGACGGATCCGTTCTGAACGGATCCACCGTCTGCATTATATGAGCGGATCCGTCTCAGACGGATCCGCTCTGAACGCAAGTGTGAAAGTAGCCTTAGGGGCGAGAACCTGGGATCTTTCATCCCTTGTCCTATTCAGCTCTATCAGGGTGAATAGGACTTCACACTGTCCCTGCTGCTCTGTGCCTTGTGCACACAGCATCAGGGATGTTACCATGGCAACCAGGGCTTCTGTAGCGTCCTGGCTGCCATGGTAACTGATCGGAGCCCCAGGCTTACACAGCTGGGGCTCCGATCAGAAGCTGCCACTGCACCACCAATGAGGGGAGGGGAGAGGTCCCTGTGGCCACTGCCACCAATGATTTTAATACTGGGGGGGTTGAGAGGGGCTGGCGCACTGTGCCACCAATGATTTTAATGGGATGGGGGGTTAAGGGGGGGGGGCACACTGCACCACCAATGATAAATTACCCCTTTATACAGGAGGCTGGTACTGGCAGATCAGCAGTTAACCCCTCAGGTGCGGCACCTAAGGGGTTAACTGCCTCTGATCGCAGCTCCCTGTCAGCGGCAGGGTGCCGGCAATGCGATTCTGCTGCCGGCACCCGCCTCCTGTATTGTGTTAAACTTCTTTCACTATCAGGCCACACAGAGCGGCGCCCAGCTATGTCTCAGCACTTACCATTAGTCCTGGGCACCGCTCCGTTCGCCTGCAGTGCTCCATTACTGTCTCCTGCTCCACATGCTGCTGATTACTATCGGAGCGATGGGAGGAGACATCAGCTTCACTAGTGGGCGTTCCTTCTTCCTGGCTGTAGCGCTGTCCAATCGCAGCGCAGGGAGAAGGAACGCCCACTAGTGAAGCTGATGTCTCCTCCCATCGCTCCGATAGTAATCAGCAGCATGTGGAGCAGGAGAGGAGACAGTAATGGAGCACTGCAGGCGAACGGAGCGGCGCCCAGGACTAATGGTGAGTGCTGGGACATCGCTGGGCGCCGCTCTGTGTGGAAATAGTCCTATCATTGGTGGCGCAGTGCGCCCGCCCCTCCCCCCCCCCCCTATCCTCATTGGTGGCGCAGTGCGCCCGCCCCTCCCCCCCCCCTCTTCTCATTGGTGGCAGCGGCAGCAGCACAGGGGGAGGGAGGACAGCTTCCTTCTCCCTGTGCTGCTGAGAGAACATGAGCGCGCCGATAGCAGCGCGCTCATGTTCAGAGATACTTGCCGGGCCGCAAAGATATTCATTGCGGGCCGCATGCGGCCCGCGGGCCGCATGTTTGACACCCATGCTGTAAGTGATCAAAACTGATCACAGTCAGATCTATAATAGTATTAGTGTCACCTTAGCTCGCCCTCCACCCAAAATGCAGTGTTCGCCCGAACAGGCCTGATCGGTCGCCCACACGTGCGTTCACCAACGCCCGCCCCGCCGCAGTGACAAAAAAAAATTTTTGGGGATCACTGCACAATCACTTTACAAGAGCTGCGGTGATAAAAAAAATCAGTTTTGATATTTTTTTATCAACCGCAGCGGCCTCCGGTACTTCGCTAGCCTCCCATTTGTAAGACAGGCTTGCTTTATTTCTTGGGTAGTCTCAGGGATTACCCCGAAATTTAGTAGTCCAAATGTCAAACAGGGGCTATTCTTCTGAAGAGGCCTACAGGCTTCTGACCCAGTCGGATGAGGAATGGGAACCCTCATCTGATGAATCTAGCGGGTCAGAATATGAACCTGTAGAAAGCAGTGGCAGTCTGACCCAAAGTTCGGAAGAGGAGGTTGAGGTCCCTGATAGCACCAGGCGTACCCGGCCCCGTGTCGCTAGACCACAGGTTGCGCAGGATCCGCTTCAAGGGCAGCAGAGTGGGGCTGGCGCTGTCGGATTATGTGGTGAGGTATACACCAGCAGCGCAGCCCTCCCTGGACCTAGTACCAGCACTGCTGTACAACATGGTGAAGTGGCGAGCACCAGAAGGGCAGTTGAAGCTGGTACGGTGGCACGTGCAATAGTTACCCTGTCGCAGCCACCGCACAGACAGGCCCATAGACCCCCTAGAATCCCTGAGGTGCTGGCAAACCCTGATTGGCAGTCCCCAACTTCAGCCGCACCATTAGTTTCCCCTTTCACCGCCCAGTATGGAGTTCGGGTTGAGACAGCTCAGATCGGTTCGGCCCTGGGATTTTTTGAGCTGTTCTTGACTACGGAGCTCTTGGACATAGTCGTGGCAGAAACAAACCGGTATGCCACACAATTTATAACCGCCAACCCGGGAAGCTATTATGCCAAGCCTTTTCGGTGGAAACCTGTCCAAGTTTCCGAAATTAAAACTTTTCTGTGCCTTCTCCTCAACATGGGTCTAACCAAAAAGCATGAATTGCGGTCATATTGGTCCACGAACCCAATTCATCACATGCCCATGTTCTCTGCTGCCATGTCCAGGGCACGATTTGAGGCCATCCTGCGTTTCCTGCACTTTAGCGACAACACCACCTCCCGTCCCAGAGGCCACCCAGCTTTTGATCGGCTCCACAAAATTCGGCCCCTCATAGAGCACTTTAACCAGAAATTTGCAGATTTGTATACCCCTGAGCAAAACATCTGCGTAGACGAGTCCCTAATACATTTTACAGGGCGCCTTGGCTTCAAGCAATACATCCCAAGCAAGCGCGCCCGGTATGGGGTCAAATTGTATAAGCTCTGTGAAAGGGCCACAGGCTATACCCACAAATTTCGGATCTATGAGGGAAAAGATCAGACCCTGGAGCCGGTCGGTTGCCCTGACTATCTGGGGAGCAGTGGGAAAACAGTCTGGGACTTGGTGCCACCCTTATTTGGCAAGGGGTACCATCTTTATGTGGACAATTTCCTTCAGGCATTTGTTTCTAGAACAGATTGGCAGATGTGGCACCGCGCGAACCAGTCGCGCGGGCTTCCCCCAACGGCTCGTTACCACCCGTCTTGCAAGGGGGGAAGAGGGCTGCCTTGTGTAACGAAGAACTGCTCGTGGTGAAATGGAGAGACAAGCGTGACGTTTACATGCTCTCCTCCATTCACGCAGACACGACAATCCAAATTGAGCGAGCAACCAGTGTCATTGAAAAGCCCCTCTCAGTCCACGACTATAACCTTCACATGGGAGGGGTGGACTTCAATGACCAGATGTTGTCTCCGTATTTAGTTTCCCGACGCACCAGACGCTGGTATAAGAAGGTGTCTGTATATTTAATTCAATTGGCTCTGTATAATAGTTTTGTTCTCTACAGTAAAGCTGGGAGAACAGGATTCTTCCTCAAATTTCAGGAAGAGATCATCGAGAACCTCCTGTATCCAGGAGGTTCCGTGGCCCCATCCACCAGTGTAGTTAGCCGTCTACACGAGCGACATTTCCCCAATGTAGTTGCTGCTGCCTCAACCCAACCGTCACCCCGAAAAAGATGTCGTGTCTGTAGCAGGAGTGGAATAAGGCGTGACACCCGCTATTTCTGTCCTGACTGCCCTGACCACCCTGCCCTATGCTTAGGGGAGTGTTTCCGGAAGTACCACACACAGGTACACCTAGCATAGGGATCACATCTCACCAGGACAGGCACACAGGGCTATTAGGGCCCGTTCACACACAGCTGCTGCAAACCTCTCCTTTCACCTGGGACAAAGTGCATAATACACTTCGCCACATCTTTGGGCGCTTTGCGCTTTGCACATTGTCCCATGGGGAAGGAGAGGTTTGTCCTATAAAGGTAAAAAAACAAAAACAAAAAAAAAACACCAGTAAAAAAAAAAAGAGTGTTGGGACCTATCTGAATAAGGTTGCCTTGACGTGGCAGATGGGCTCACACAATGTTATCAGATTGTGTGCTAAGAACCTGATGTTTTTAAAAGTGTGGGTGACAAGATTCTTCTGAGAGTTTTTGAGCTTCCCTTTAAATTCCTCCCCATGGTGCATTACTGGGCGGCTTATACTACTTCCTGGAGTGTGTGTGCATGCTGATCTTGTTTTCCAGTCTGCTACAAAGTTAAGTGCTGAACATTTATCTGTTATTTTCTGTTTGCTGGATCCCAGGTGACCCTGACTCCCTCCGTGTCTGGTGTAGGGAGCCGGTGGTCGTGTCCCCTCACTATTGTAGGGTGTTCAGGGGTTATATAGTCGAGGTACGTGGATATGCAACTTTCCACCTCTGGGATCTTTGCATAGGCTGAGCAGCCAGGGAAAGTCTCAGGTCTTGTACAGGGGTCTCCCTTTTGGTTCCTTAGCTTTGGATCCACTCAGTCATATATGCATGTTGCTTTGTCTTGTTTCCTGTACACCGTCCGTGACATTATAAGCCGCCAAAACCGTCTCAAGCATGGATCCGGTTTCACTTTTGGCTGAACGCTTCCAGGGTCTTTCATTGGAGGTAGCTGATCTCCGTTAGACTTTTTCTCAGCTTCAAGTGACCGGTTCAACTTGCGTTCATGGAGTTTGTTCTGAGCCTAAGATCTCGCTCCCGGATACGTTCTCCGGGGGTAGTGAGAATTTTGTGCGTTTTAGAGAGGCTTGCAAACTCCATTTTCGCCTTCTTCCCCATTCCTCTGGTGATAAGGAACGAAGGGTGGGGATCATTATATCGCTGCTCAGGGGTAACCAGGGCCGTCTTTACCAAGGGGCAAAAGGGGCAGCTGCCCTGGGCCCAGTTGCTCCTGGGGGGCCCAAGGCAGCTGCCTCTTGAGCCCTGCTAGCTACTGCCCCGGGTGTCAGGCTGTCGGCTACACAGGCATCATGATCGTACTGTGTTAATGCTCTTAATTCTAGGACCTTAATGAGTTTTGCTCTAGGACCTTAATGACATCATTACCATGTGACCAGTAACCTAGCAATTACTGTTCACATGGCTATGAGGTCATCACAGGTCCTTGAGTGTTGCAGAAGTTAACTGTGGAGCTTTTTTGTGTAAAGATTACATCAGAAAAAGGTGACAGGGGCTGTTATGTTAATATACTGTAAACTACTGTATAGTGGAGTGCTGTATACTGTGTGGTGGGCTGTATACTGTGTGGTGGGCTGTATACTGTGTGGTGGGCTGTATATTGTGTGGTGGGCTATATATTGTGTAATGGGCTGTATATTGTGTGGTGGGCTGTATACTGTGGGGGAGGGGGGGTGGCCTGTATACTGTGTGGGGGTCTGTATACTGTGTGGTGGGCTGTATACTGTGTGGTGGGCTGTATACTGTGGGGGCCTGTATAGTGTGGGGGGGCCTGTATAGTGGGGGGGAGTGCTATACTGCTGTACTGTATAGTGTGGGGGGCTGTATCGTGTATAGTTTGGGGTGCTGTATACTGTGAGGTGTTGTATACCGTGAGGTGTTGTATACTGTGGGATGCTATACTGCTCTACTATATACTGTGGGGTACTGTATAGTGTGTGGTGCTAAACTGCATACTGTGTGGTGCTGTATACTATAGGGTGCTATACTGCATACTGTGGGTTTCTATATACTATAGGGTGCTATACTGCATACTGTGGGGTGCTGGGGTGCACTGTAACACTAGGGTGAGCCGAGCCCTGGTCTCCATCCTGCAGAGCGGTGCCCACTTCCAGCCTGAGCCCAGCTGCCCAGAGCACTGATCCTGAGCCGCTGGAGTCTTCAGAACTGGAAGTATTTACAGTCATTCACTGGACTCTACCAGATGTGTGGATTTTTGTGTGTGTGTGTGTTGTGGTGGAGGGCGTGATTGCCTGCTAAGGTGTGGGAAGGCGGGATCCAGGGGGCCCAAGTAAATTTTTGCCCAGGGTCCAATCAATATTAAAGACGGCCCTGGGGGTAACGCTCAGTCCTGGGCCTTTTCGCTGCCGGAGGGGGCACGGCCTCTCCGTTCAGTGGATGTATTCTTTTTAGCCCTGGGTCAGATATATGATGATCCGGATCGTATTGCTCTGGCTGAGTCTAGACTACGTCTATTATGCCAGGGTAAACAATCCGCAGAAATATACTGCTCAGAATTTCGGAGATGGGCAGTTGATACTGGTTGGAATGATGCTGCACTCCGAAGTCAATTTTGCCATGGTCTTTCAGAGGGATTGAAAGATGCATTTGCCTTTCATGAGAGGCCTATTTCTTTGGACTCTGCTATGTCTCAGGCCGTTCGTATTGACAGGCGTCTTAGAGAGAGAGGAGAGATGTCCCCTTCCTGTCATACTCAATCCCAGGACAGTGCAGCGGTCCCATTCTGTGCGCAGGGGTCTCAGTCGCTGTCAGCCCCTTCTGAGCAGGAGCCCATGCAGCTGGGGTTGATTGCTTCTGACAATAGAAGATTCAGCTCGCATGGGAGGGTTTGTTTTTGTTGTGGAGGTATAAATCATTTGGCAAATATTTGTCCCTCTAGGAGATTCAGGCAGTTTTCTGGGAGTAATAAAGAAACAAACAGGAAAAAATCTTTTAAAAATGTTCCGTCTGTTACTATTGGCAGGGTTGAGGCGGAAATTGAAGCTTTTCCGTTTGCTTGTAGTTCCCGTTTTGTCCTGCCGGCTAGGGTGGCGCTAGAGAGCAAGAACATTTTTTGTGAGATTTTTGTGGATAGTGGAGCAGCGGTCAATCTCATTGATAATCAATTTGCGATAACTCATGGTTTCCAGGTGCGCACTTTGGGAAAGGATATTCCTGTTTTTGCTATTGATTCCGCTCCACTTTCTCAGAAATCATTAAAGGGCATAGTTCACAATATCCGTTTAATTGTGAGTGATGCTCATGTTGAGGATGTGTCATGTTTCGTCCTTAGCGGTTTGCCTACTCCTCTAGTGTTGGGGCTACCCTGGATCACTAAACATAACCCCACCATTGATTGGCAAGCGAGGCAAATAAATGGTTGGAGTGACTTTTGCAGAGAGAATTGCCTCACGACATCTGTTTCTGAGGTTGCTACTAAGACTGTACCATCTTTTCTCTCTGAATTTTCGGATGTCTTCTCTGAGAGTGGAGTTCAGGATTTGCCCCTGCACAGGGAGTACGATTGCCCTATTAATCTCATCCCAGGCGCCAAACTGCCTAAATCTCGTTTATACAATCTTTCCCAACCTGAGAGGATCGCTATGCGTGCTTATATCTCTGAGAGTCTGAGAAAAGGACACATACGACCCTCGAAGTCACCTGTTGCCACTGGTTTTTTCTTTGTTAAGAAAAAAGATGGTTCTTTAAGACCTTGTCTGGATTTCAGGGAGCTGAACAGTATCACTATTCGTGACCCTTATCCGCTTCCTCTGATCCCGGACCTGTTTAACCAGGTTGTTGGGGCTAAAGTCTTTTCCAAATTAGATCTAAGAGGGGCATACAACCTGGTCAGGGTCAGAGAAGGAGACAAATGGAAGACGGTTCCAGAAATTCAATTTCTGGGGTTTCTTCTATCCGCTTCTGGTTTTCGCATGGACCCCGAGAAGGTCCGCGCTGTGCTTGAGTGGGAGCTTCCTGAGAATCAGAAGGCGCTGATGCGGTTTTTGGGCTTTGCCAATTATTACAGGAAGTTTATTTTGAATTATTCCTCTATTGTTAAACCACTCACTGATATGACCAGAAAGGGGGTAGATTTTTCTTCTGGTCAGTAGAGGCGCGTAAGGCTTTTTCTAATATCAAGGAGAGTTTTGCTTCCGCTCCCATCTTGGTGCAACCTGATATTTCTTTACCCTTCATAGTTGAGGTTGATGCTTCTGAGGTGGGTGTGGGGGCGGTCTTGTCTCAGGGTTCCTCTCCTGCCAAATGGCGACCGTGTGCCTTTTTCTAGAAAAAACTCTCCTCCGCAGAGAGAAATTACGATGTGGGAGATAGGGAATTGTTGGCCATCAAGTTGGCTTTTGAGGAATGGCGCCATTGGCTAGAGGGAGCCAGACACCCTATTACCGTATTTACTGACCATAAAAATCTGGCCTACTTGGAGTCAGCCAAGCGTCTGAACCCGAGACAGGCCAGATGGTCTTTGTTCTTTTCTAGGTTTAATTTTGTGGTCACGTTCCGCCCTGGAGTTAAGAATGTGAAGGCAGATGGCCTGTCACGTTGTTTTCCGGGAGGCGGGAATTTTGAAGACCCGGGTCCCATTTTGGCTGAAGGTGTGGTGGTCTCTGCTCTTTTTTCTGAATTGGAGGCAGAGGTGCAGGCAGCCCAGTCAGAGGCTCCTGATCTTTGTCCTCCTGGGAGGTTGTTTGTGCCTCTCGCTTTAAGACACAAGATTTTTAAGGAACACCACGATACGGTCCTTGCTGGGCACCCGGGGGCAAGAGCCACACTGGATCTAATCGCTCTGAGATTCTGGTGGCCTGCGCTTCGTAAGTCGGTTGAGGGTTTTGTGGCAGCCTGCGAGACTTGCGCTCGTGCCAAAGTCCCTCATTCACGGCCATCAGGTCCTCTCCTTCCCTTACCCATTCCTTCCCGTCCTTGGACACATCTGTCCATGGACTTTATAACGGACCTGCCTCGTTCCTCGGGGAAGACTGTGATTCTGGTGGTAGTGGACCGTTTTAGCAAAATGGTGCATTTCATCCCTTTTCCTGGTTTGCCCAATGCTAAGACGCTGGTGCAGGCATTTATTGATCACATTGTCAAATTGCACGGTATTCCTTCAGACATAGTCTCTGATAGGAGCACGCAGTTTGTTTCCAGATTCTGGAAGGCTTTCTGTTCTCGCTTGGGGGTTCGGTTGCCATTCTCTTCTGCTTTCCACGCGCAGTCGAATGGCCAGACAGAGCGCGTCAATCAGAATCTGGAGACATATCTGCGCTGTTTTGTGGCGGAGAATCAAGAGGATTGGTGTTCTTTTTTGTCCCTTGCTGAAGATTCAGGATAATCTAAAGAGCATGAGTGAGAGATATAAGCGTGTGGCAGATAAGAGATGTGTGCTTGGTCCGGACCTGAATGTTGGTGATCTGGTGTGGTTGTCTACCAAGAATATCAAATTGAAGGTTCCCTCCTGGAAGTTGGGTCCTAGGTTTATTGGGCCTTACAAAATCCTGTCTGTCATCAATCCTGTTGCCTACCGTCTTGATCTTCCTCAGACTTGGAAGATCCATAATGTTTTTCATAAGTCCTTATTGAAACCTTATGTTCAACCCATTGTACCCTCGCCTTTGCCTCCTCCTCCGATTATGGTTGATGGGAATCTTGAATTTCAGGTCTCTAGGATTGTGGATTCTCGTCTTGTCCGCGGTTCTCTTCAGTACCTTGTTCATTGGGAGGGTTATGGTCCTGAGGAAAGTATGTGGGTCCCAGTGACGGACATTAAGGCCTCTCGTCTCATCAGGGCTTTCCATAGGTCCCATCCTGAGAAGGTGGGCTCTGAGTGTCCGGAGTCCACTCGTAGAGGGAGGGGTACTGTCACCACCAGACAGCTGAGAAGCTCTGACAGAGGCCTTTCAGAACCTCCTCCTTGAGTTCTCTTTGTTGTGCTGTTCAGTTCCTCATCTCGTTAGCCTCTCTCAGCTGTCATGGAGTTGGACTGATTGCTTCCCTTTAAATTCCTCCCCATGATGCATTACTGGGCGGCTTATACTACTTCCTGGAGTGTGTGTGCATGCTGATCTTGTTTTCCAGTCTGCTACAAAGTTAAGTGCTGAACATTTATCTGTTATTTTCTGTTTGCTGGATCCCAGGTGACCCTGACTCCCTCCGTGTCTGGTGTAGGGAGCCGGTGGTCGTGTCCCCTCACTATTGTAGGGTGTTCAGGGGTTATATAGTCGAGGTACGTGGATATGCAACTTTCCACCTCTGGGATCTTTGCATAGGCTGAGCAGCCAGGGAATGTCTCAGGTCTTGTGCAGGGGTCTCCCTTTTGGTTCCTTAGCTTTGGATCCACTCAGTCATATATGCATGTTGCTTTGTCTTGTTTCCTGTACACCGTCCGTGACAACCACTGAATCAGGGTAATAAATATTGAGTTTTATTTGTCTGTTAACCCTTGCTTTACTATTGGAAAAAATGGATTAAAATGTAAAATCTGCCAAAAATGTGAAATTCTGAAATTTCATCTCCATTTTCTATTAATTCTTGTGAAACACTTAAAGGGTTAACAAAGTTTGTAAAATCCGTTTTGTATACCTTGAGGGGTGTACTTTCTAAAATGGGGTCATTTTTGGGTGGTTTCTATTATGTAAGCCACAAAGTGACTTCAGACCTGAACTAAATGTCATTTTCAAAATGATCCAAACATGAAGTAGACAATTGGGAAATGTAAAGTAATAACTATTATATGAGGTATCACTATCTATTATAAAAGTTGAGAAATTGAAATGTGAAAATTTGGCAACTTTTCAATCTTTTTTTGTAAATTTTGGATTTTTTCACAAATTAAGGTGAAATATATTGACTCAAGTTTATGACTATCATAAAGTACAATGTGTCACGAGAAAACAGTCTCAGAATGGTTTGGATAAGTAAAAGTGTACCAAAGCTATTACCACATAAAGTGACACGGCAGATTTGCAAAAAATGGCCTGGGCAGGAAGGTGAAAACAGGCCCGGGGTTGAAGGGGTTAAACTTAGGGGGAAAAAAACATATTCTGACCCCCATAACTTTTTTTATACTTACGTCTACTGAGCTGTATAGGAGCTCATTTTTAGTTGGACAATTTGTAGTTTTCATTGATACCATTTTAGAGTGTGTGTGACTTTTTGATCACATTTTATAAAAATTTTTGGGTAAGAAAAGCAATAAAAAAATTGCAAATTGGCCGTTTTGACCCTTTTTTCGTTACGCCATTCGCTGTATTGTGTAGTGGAATTTTTTTATTAGTACGGCCATTTTTCAGTCGCGGTGATACTCATCATCTTTATATTTATTGTTATTTACCGTATTTTTCGCCCTATAAGACGCACTTTTTCCCCCCCAAAATTGGGGGGGGGGAAAGGCAGTGCGTCTTATGTGGCGAATACTTCAGTTTGTATACCGCAGACCGCATGCTGTGCAGCGCGGTGGCGGGTGTATTAGTAGGCATGGATGAGGGAGGAGGGGCCGACATCCAGCTCTGTAACTACAGCGGGCCCGGTGCAGTCACTGTATTCTGCTACACCGGGCCCGCTCACTGTAGGAATCCTAACTGCAGGCAATGCTAACAGTAGTCTTTTATGCAGCCTGTACTTACGATACTAACTTTCCGGCAGCCAGCAGGCAGGAGGCTGAGCTGGTGGGCGGGCGCTGAAAACGTAACTCACTATGTCACGTGCCGGCTCCGCCCAGTTTATGAATGAAGAAGGGAGAGTCGGCGCGTGACATAGTGAGTTACGTTTTCAGTGCCCGCCCACCAGCTCAGCCTCCTGCCTGCTGGCTGCCGGAAAGTTAGTATCGTAAGTACAGGCTGCATAAAAGACTACTGTTACGGTACCTTAATCAGCATACAGCATTGTCTGCTGTTAGGATTCCTACAGTGAGCGGGCCCGGTGTAGCAGAATACAGTGACTGCACCGGGCCTGCTGTAATTACAGAGCTGGATGCCGGCCCCTCCTCCCTATTGGGGGTAATTCTATGGATAGCACTGTTATGGGGATTTGTGGATGGCACTGTTATGGGGATTTGTGGATGGCACTGTTATGGGGGTCTGTGGATGACACATAGCGTAAAATGCTATTTATGTGTCATCAACAGATCCCCCATAACAGTGCCATCCACAGTCCCCAATAACAGTGCCATCCACAGTGCCCCCCATAACAGTGCCATCCACAGTCCCCAATAACAGTGCCATCCACAGATCCCCATAACCGTGCCATCCACAGATCCCCATAACCGTGCCATCCACAGACCCCCATAACAATGCCATCCACAGACCCCCCATAACAGTGCCATCCACAGATCCCCATAACAGTGCCATCCACAGATCCCCATAACCGTGCCATCCACAGACCCCCATAACAATGCCATCCACCGACCCCCCATAACAGTGCCATCCACAGATCCTCATAACAGTGCCATCCCCAGATCCCACATAACACCATTAGGCACACCTTTTGGTTCAAAATTATTATTATTTTTTTTTCCTCCTTAAAAACCTAGGTGCGTCTTATGGGCCGGTGCGTCTTATAGGGCGAAAAATACGGTAGGTATTTTTTTTATTATACGGAAAGGGGGGTGATTTAAACTTTTATATTTTTTTACCTTTTTAAAAAAAATTGTAATGATTTTGAAGCTCATATATGAGCCTATAAATTCAGTTTTTTTATTTTAAATTTTGTCCAATCAGGGATTTTTAAAATTAGTTTGTCAATTGCTCATTTCTTTTGTTGGCCTGCCATCTTGTCAGTGAAGCTCATAGTATTCACAGCAACTACCGATATCACCATTGGCTCGCACTTCCGGGTTTTTGCGCATTGAGATGCCGTGATCTCACTTGATCACGGCATCTAAAGCCTTTTAATTTTTGCGATCGGCATTATTACTGGTCATGGTAATTAGCCGCAGGTCTCTGCTGTTTCAAACAGCAGAGACCTACTGGCCATGACGCCCGCTGCACGTGCGAGCTGGCACCATGTTTGCACATTGCTCCAGCGCAGGGAAAGGGGACGATAAAAAATTTTCTATATATTTTTTACATTTTTTTTATATCATTTTTTTAAACATTTTTTTACTTTTTAAAAATGGTTTTGTAGCTTGTTTTTGGGGCTACAATACTCACTTTTTATTTTATTTTATTCTGTACCTTTTATTTTTCATATACCGTAGATCATTAAAGGTACTAGAATTGGTAATTTCTTATGTTGGCCTGCCACCTGCTGGCCAAAATAAGAATTGCAGCTCCAATACCCTGAGTTTCTTCAGAGAAACCCATCGTACTGAAACCAACATTGGCCGCAGAGGGTGCCGGTAAGAAGCTTGTGCTTCCAGGATTTATAGCTTTTAGATGCCATGATCACACTTGATCATGGCATCTAAAAGCTTTAATGACCACGAGCAGCATTATTGCTGGTCGCGGTCATTAGCTGCAGGTCTCCGCTGTTTGAAACATGGCTCCCGCTGCGCGTCATGTTTACCCATCGATCCAGCGCCGTACAAATACTTGCTGGTTGCGAAAGGGTAAAACCTCTAAGTTAATACATAGATGAGCGCACCAGGAAATTAGCCAATTTCCACTCTAGACTAGGGGAGTCCCAAGCAGACACCCACCCACTCTGACATCCATGTGCTCTACAACCTAAAGAATACTATACATAATAACCTATGCTCAGAAGTGCCTTACTAAGTTCAAGAACATACCCAATATTTTTTGAGAATTTAAGCTGAGATTGTTGATAGCCTGTACCAAAGAGGATGCCAGTGGCAAGCAGATGTTGGCATCCTGCATTATAGGACATTCTGGGATTAAAAGAAACACAGACAGAGCCTCAAAAAGATTTGGGAGGCTCTCAGTTGCTGGGATCAGTTCATTTTTCAAACGGGAGCATATCTGTGAGGAAGGGAGAAAAATATATAGATTAACAATGTTAAATCAGTAGCTGGGCTGATTTCAGAACTACACAATTTAATGTAATGGGGAAATCCAGTCATAATCATCTTCTAATATGTCATAGACCAGGGATGCCCAACCTATGGCCCTCAAGCTGTTGCAAAACTACAACTCCCAACATGGCCTTATAGCTTTAGGCTATCCGGGCATGCTCGGAGTAGCTGGAGGGCCGCAGGTTGAGCATCCCTGTCATGGACAATCTCATTAGTGAAGACTGTCATTGCAAACTCCACTGATTTCCAGAATGAAAAATTCTCAACAGAGAAACTAAACAGGTCCATATACAACAATGGTAGATTCCCAGTAATAAAGGGGTTTGAGCACACTATAAACCAGTGGTGGCGAACCTATGGCATGGGTGCCAGAGGCGGTACTCAGAGCCCTCACTGGGCACCCTCACCCTGGAAAAAGTCTATGTTGTACCAATATGCCTTAGACGTTTCCTGCCATTCATCAGCGCAGGGCGCTCTATGAACAGCACAGGCAGTGCATTGAATGTAGGCAGGTTATTATGGCTAAATTATAAAAGTACATGGGTTAAATTGCTGTGTTGGCACTTTGTGATAAATACCGTATATACCCGAGTATAAGCCGAGGCCCCTAATTTTACCCCAAAAAATGGGAAAAATTAGTGACTCGAGTATAAGACTAGGGTGGGAAATGCAGCTATAATGCAGAGTGTATGTGTATATAATGCACACACTCTACATTATATACACACATCTGCAAGAGGGTGACTCAGATTGATGGGAGTCTGACTCTATATATACATTATATACACACACACTCTGCATTAAATACAGGGAGCCATCCACAGATCTCCCCCCTAAACAGTGCCATCCACAGATCCCCCCCTAAACAGTGCCATCCACAGATCCCCCCCTAAACAGTGCCAGGATGGCACTGTTTAGGGGAGGGAGGATCTGTGGATGGCACTGTAGGGGGATCTGTGGATGGCACTGCCATCCACAGATCCCCCTACAGTGCCATCCACAGATCCCCCTCCCCGACGCTCACAGCAGTATATTTATAAAGTATAAAGTATAAGCAGTATATTTATCAGTATTCTTTATCAGTATTCTTTGGATATATTACTTTATCGTTGCTCCGGTAATAGCAGGCAGTGCGGGGGGCGGCGCTCACTCACTGACGTCACGCGCCTGCTCCCACTAGGCGGCGCAGGCACGTGACGTCAGTGAGTGAGCGCCGCCCCCCGCACTGCCTGCTATTACCGGAGCAAAGACAAAGTAAGATAGACTCGAGTATAAGACGAGGGGGCTTTTTGAGCACAAAAATATGTGCCCAAAAACTCGTCTTATACTCGAGTATATACGGTAAGTGGGTTTTGGGTTGCAGTTTGGGCACTCGGTCTGTAAAAGGTCACTGCTATAGACTCATACAGTAAGAGAAGATCTTTTTTTTTCTTTCTTTTTCTCTTTAAGGTAAGATAAGAAAAAAAAAAACAATTTAAAAAACATAAGTACTTGATGGCCCCTTCATTCTCAGAGGTTGAACCTTACCGATAATAAAGTGATGACGTATCTTAGCGATGGGATTACAGCATATTGAATTTCTTGGAAGAATCACTATAATCTAAGCTACACTGTACAAAAGGCCTTGCCTGTTGCTCTGTAGATTTACGGTGAAAAGGGTATATAATCACTCAGGGCAGGCTTCATGGAAAAAAAAATTCTCCCTTACAGTAAATTACTTACAATGTCAGCAATCCACTTGTGTTGGCATAGTGTTGTAAAGAGTTCATTTGCAACCTGAAGATCCACTATTGGAGCAGATGGGTCAGATGAAGGACCACTATGGGGGGTTTAACAGAGAAGAAAAAAAAAATCTATGATATAAAACAGCACAGTGATCAGCAACCTCTGGCACTCCAGCTGTTGTAAAACAAGCATGCACACTTGCTCAACTGTTCTTGAAACTCCTATAAAAGTGAATGTAGCATGTTGGGAGTTGTAGTTTCACAACAACTGGAGTGCTGAAGGTTGCTGATCCCTGTAAGGGCAGATATTTCTACTGCTATCATTGTTTAATGTACAGACTAAAATCTGTGAATGAGCATGGACAATTCATCACCGCTGTCTCTAATGTGTAAACAAGACATCTCATTCACAGATAAACATGGATAAGACTGTTGACTGATTATTTTTACTACCTATAGGCAGGGGTGCACCACTAATGAGGCCAGGTGAGGCAGCACCAGGTAAGGGCAAGAGGGGGGCAGCCGAAGGGCCATGGGCAATGGGCGCTTTCATTGTGGCAAGGTGGTTAGGTTAAGAAATTGGCATTGGGGGCACCATTTCAGTTTGTGCTTCAGGCAGCAGAAAGGCTAGGTGCACCCCTGCCTATAGGCTTTAGCTAAGTTCTGTCTCTAATGCCACCAGATGTAAGGCAGCTATCCTATTAGTCAATGTTCAACCTTTTAAACAAACCTTGAGACATGACTAGGCATCTCACCCAGTTAAGCCAGTACTCTCTGCTCTACACTGATAAGGGGCAATCACCCTGAAACAGATGTCTGCAGATGAGGTGCTGGATTAGTTATAATTCTAAATTATGTCTCAAGGCCTGTTTAAAAAGTTGAGTATTGACTTATAGGATAGCTACCTTCCATCTAGAGGCATTAGAGGCAGAGCTTCCTAACATCTCATTTGCATACCTTCTTTATTGTATATCATGTAATGTTTTCTTATGGTTATTGCCAAACTGTATGGTACCATTGTTGCATAGAGAGTAACAGCATACAGAGCATCTTTTCCCTTACCGGTTCTTTAAAAAACTTGCGGTCAGGCAAACAGGTGCCAAAAATATTTTGATTATTTCCCTGCAAAGGAGAAAAACAATTATTTAAAGGCTTATTCTATTTAAAGGGGTATCAGTGGGGATCCAGCACACCGCATCCAATGGGATTTGGATTATCGGTGGTGGATCCCTGGATACGTAGACCTCTGGGTATCATGCCTCATTTGATATAACTTTTGAATGTATTATGATGCCACCGTTTGAGTAATTCAGAGCCATGTAGCTTTTCCAGCTTCTGAGACAGATCTTTGCAATTCATGCTCTCCCCGGTTTCAGATGTGTTGCCAAGAGGGGCCGTTCTTTCGGTCTTTTAGATCAGATAATAACAACACTACTTGGTTGTCTCAAAGGGGATTTTTGAAGTGTGGCAATAGTTATTGTGCAGAGTGAGAACACGCTTTGGAAAAATCTATTAATTGCAGTTCACATTATGTAGTATATGTATTAGTATGCACTTCCTGAGATGTCTATTACATTGGGTGCACTACCCATAAATTGAAAAAATGTATTGCAGAACATCTTTCTTATATTAATAACGGATCTGCTAATGCATCAGGGGCAGCCAAACATTTCACTGAACACCATAAGTACATTTTTTGGTGCGGAGAGGGTTAAATGCCCTGCGAGGAGCGGTGATTGGAAAAAAAAGTGTCCCTTATGAGAAGTTTTCTGGATATTACAACCGAACACCAAGTTCCCAAATGGATTGAATTTAAAAAATTGTTTCTAAAAGGGAACCTGTCACCAGTTTTATGGTGTCCTAACTAAGGGCAACATAAATAAGTGATTGACCGAGTCAATCTGCTAACATCTTGTATTGAAAAGCTCCAGCTGATAATGATGAGTCCTGAATATTCATGAGCTCCTGACTCTCCCCGCCTACCTGCTGCTGATTGACATTATTTTCCATATGAATCAGCAGCAGGTGGGCAGGGGAGTGGCTATAGCTCTGAATTTAATATATGCTGGACTCCATGACATCAAGCTGGACTCAAATCAGCTCATTAGCATCTTTGTGTGTATATTATGAGGTAACCATCTGTCACACCAGTAAGTGAATACATCTAAGGTACTTTTTAGTAGTTAATGATTGTATATAATTAGTTAGATTATAATCAAATATCCACATGAGAGGTTCCCTTTAAGGGGAATGCGTCACCGAAATGTATTTCTGCAGTTAAAACTAGATAGTAACACATAACCTCTTTTCTAATCTCATTTTATTTTCTGTTTCCTGAACATAATTATTGGGGCGGCCATCTTGCCTGAGCTGTTCTTAACAGCGTTTAGAAAGCATTAAGAAAACTGCTTCACAGCAACCACATGGGCCATAGACACAATGGACAGGAGGAAACCTCATTGACTTCTATGGGGGAGAGTTTTCTAGGCATGCTCTGTGACCTGTGTATCCTGCACAGTCCAGTAAAAAAAAAAAGTACATATATGTTTTTATTTTTTTTTTATTTTTTTACAATGGAACTCTATAGTGAACGGATGCTACTGTATGGCATCAGTCTGAGGCATTAGTATAACGTATACATTTTTGTATAGGTTGAATGGATGGGAAAAACGTAATGTGAACCCAGCCTAATTAATGCATCACCCGTGTATGACGTCCGCTATGATGTGGCACTTGGCTGCTAATTGTTTTTAATCAGTGTGTACATACAAATTATACATGCCACGAGTAAGGACACCTCGTCCAGAACATGTTGGCTTTTTTCACTGCATGATGCCTCCATTTTAATGACACCAAAAACTACCAGTCCGGATAGGAAATAAATTATCTTTATTCATACATATTACATAAAACACAGTTAATTACACACGAGGCAAACAAATTCCCACACAGGAGATAACAAACAGTATCAATGCCTAAATATAAATCATACATAAATAAAGATGTGGGGTCACCGCACAAGATATCATGTGATCATCACATAAAGTGCCAAGTGCTAAACTGCAGATGGATAATATTCCAAACCTCCAGAATCTCTACATAACACATGAATGTGCCTGTAAATGAAGTCTGTATCTTCCTCGTCCCGACGCGCGTTTCACTTAATGCTTCATCAGGGGGTAGTGCTAATTGGACTAGTCCCTCCCTACCCATATATACCCACCCTCATCAAATACATGTGCCCCACCTGATAATATGCAGACCAAAGAGTTTCTTGCTGCCAGTTCCAGACCGGAAGTGATGCTGTGCGCTCCCGCATGGAGCGCACACGTCGTCTTATGCGGCCGGACGAATGTGCGGCCGACACAGAGTGCCTCAGTTCCTCCCACTGCATCGTCAGCGCATAAGGTGTCCAACCGTATATATGTTTGATAAAATGGCCCCCATCGGACCAACATGTTATAAACAACCCAGGGGTCCATCTTCATGTCAAATCTGTATAATGGAGCACATTAGTGCACATGTCAATGTGTCTGACAATGTCCCACATCTATCTGGTATCCCATGGTGTCAACAATGCTTCTATATCTAGAGGGAGGAGGAAATTAGAATGATTATAAATAAGGTAAGTATTCTCAGACCATACCTAAAAACAATTAAAACCAAGAACATAAAAAGGGACCAATTGTCCCATATGTATATGTCACAACCCAGAGCAGAAACTAAGTACCCATTTCCACAAGAATGGAGCAAAACTCAACCCCTCATTGAGTCCATGTGGGGGTCACTGTATCCAGTATAAATATCCAACGTACTTCTTGTAGTGCCAGAAGGCGCTTCCAATTACCCTCCCTGTCATTAAAGTGTACTCTGTCAATCCCTCTCACCTGCAATAGATGACCATCACTGTTGTGGTATTGTCTGAAATGCCTAGGGATGGTTTTCAGCATGGAGATGTCTTGCTCTTCTTTTGCTGCCTATATACCCAGCACATGTTCCCGTACTCTTCTTTTCATTTCTCGTGTTGTTAAGCCCATATAAAGGAAACCACATGGGCAACTTGCCACATAGATAACTCCGATGGTACTACATGTGATAGACTGAGTGATTGTATACTGCTTGTCTCCTCCTGAGTTTGTGAAAACCGTGGTTATGACCACATTGGGACACCCCACACAGTCGCCACATGGTCAGCAACCATGTGTATAACGTGTGTGTATATATACAGTATATACAGTACAGACCAAAAGTTTGGACACACCTTCTTATTAAAAGAGTTTTCTTTATTTTCATGACTATGAAAATTGTAGATTCACACTGAAGGCATCAAAACTATGAATTAACACATGTAAAATTATATATATAACAAAAAAGTGTGAAACAACTGAAAATATGTCATATTCTAGGTTCTTCAAAGTAGCCACCTTTTGCTTTGATTACTGCTTTGCACACTCTTGGCATTCTCTTGATGAGCTTCAAGAGGTAGTCACCTGAAATGGTTTTCACTTCACAGGTGTGCCCTGTCAGGTTTAATAAGTGGGATTTCTTGCCTTATAAATGAGGTTGGGACCATCAGTTGCGTTGTGGAGAAGTGTAGGTGGATACACAGCTGATAGTCCTACTGAATAGACTGTTAGAATTTGTATTATGGCAAGAAAAAAAGCAGCTAAGTAAAGAAAAACGAGTGGCCATCATTACTTTAAGAAATGAAGGTCAGTCAGTCCGAAAAATTGGGAAAACTTTGAAAGTGTCCCCAAGTGCAGTCACAAAAACCATCAAGCGCTACAAAGAAACCGGCTCACATGCGGACCGCCCCAGGAAAGCAAGACCAAGAGTCACCTCTAATGCGGAGGATAAGTTCATCCGAGTCACCAGCCTCAGAAATCGCAGGTTAACAGCAGCTCAGATTAGAGACCAGGTCAATGCCACACAGAGTTCTAGCAGCAGACACATCTCTAGAACAACTGTTAAGAGAAGACTGTGTGAATCAGGCCTTCATGGTAGAATATCTGCTAGGAAACCACTGCTAAGGACAGGCAACAAGCAGAAGAGACTTGTTTGGGCTAAAGAACACAAGGAATGGACATTAGACCAGTGGAAATCTGTGCTTTGGTCTGATGAGTCCAAATTTGAGATCTTTGGTTCCAACCACTGTGTCTTTGTTCGACGCAGAAAAGGTGAACGGATGGACTCTACATGCCTGGTTCCCACCGTGAAGCATGGAGGAGGAGGTGTGATGGTGTGGGGGTGCTTTGCTGGTGACACTGTTGGGGATTTATTCAAAATTGAAGGCATACTGAACCAGCATGGCTACCACAGCATCTTGCAGCGGCATGCTATTCCATCGGGTTTGCGTTTAGTTGAACCATCATTTATTTTTCAACAGGACAATGACCCCAAACACACGTCCAGGCTGTGTAAGGGTTATTTGACCATGAAGGAGAGTGATGGGGTGCTGCGCCAGATGACCTGGCCTCCACAGTCACCGGACCTGAACCCAATCGAGATGGTTTGGGGTGAGCTGGCCCGCAGAGTGAAGGCAAAAGGGCCAACAAGTGCTAAGCATCTCTGGGAACTCTTTCAAGACTGTTGGAAGACCATTTCAGGTGACTACCTCTTAAAGCTCATCAAGAGAATGCCAAGAGTGTGCAAAGCAGTAATTAAAGCAAAAGGTGGCTACTTTGAAGAACCTAGAATATGACATATTTTAAGTTGTTTCACACTTTTTTGTTATGTATATAATTCCACATGTGTTAATTCATAGTTTTGATGCCTTCAGTGTGAATCTAAGATTTTCATAGTCATGAAAATAAAGAAAACTCTTTGAATGAGAAGGTGTGTCCAAACTTTTGGTCTGTACTGTATATATAGGAATATATTATCTAATTATGTGGGAATTGGGTATGTAGGTATGTGTATATAACACTTGAGTTTAGTATGTTTGCATGGAATCAAGCATTATCATCTATGAAATTGTATTATTATCACATCACGGGGAGCACTCTTTTTTTTCACTGTCACTTGTCACTGTTCACTCCTTTGCACACGCTTTCTGATTTTCACTCATCGGTTTACACTTCACTTTTACAATAATTAAGGACGTAGCCTGGTCGTTTCTATACTAATTTCTAATGATGAGCTTTGATAGACTATGCATTTTATGCTGGGTTTATACTGTGGTACCTTGGAGTAATACATGGTCCATAATTGATACCTTTGTAAAGATTCCTCTACTCGTAGGCTATACGCTGCATTCCACTGTTGAGTTACTTGGAGCGCAGCGTGCGCTGACGATGCAGTGGGAGGAGTTGAGGCACTCCGTTTTATCCGCACATTCGTCCGGCCGCATATGACGACGTGTGCGCTCCATGCAGGAGCGCACAGCATCACTTCCGGTCTGGAACTGGCAGCAAGAAACTCTTTGGTCTGCATATTCTCAGGTGGGGCACATGTATTTGATGAGGGTGGGTATATATGGGTAGGGAGGGACTAGTCCAATTAGCACTACCTGCTGATGAAGCATTAAGTGAAACGCGCGTCGGGACGAGGAAGATACAGACTTCATTTACAGGTACATTCATGTGTTATGTAGAGATTCTGGAGGTTTGGAATATTATCCATCGGCAGTTTAGCACTTGGCACTTTATGTGATGATCACATGATATCTTGTGCGGTGACCCCACATCTTTATTTATGTATTTTAAAATTTATTTTATATTTAGGCATTGATACTGTTTGTTATCTCCTGTGTGGGAATTTGTTTGCCTCGTGTGTAATTAACTGTGTTTTATGTAATATGTATGAATAAAGATAATTTATTATTTCCTATACGGACTGGCCGTCTTTGGTGTTTGTAATTGGGGTAATATCCGGATGATATTGATCTTTTTCCCCCACATATATTGGTGTTTATCTCCATTTTAATGAGTTGCAAAATAATTGGAATCTTATCCTGGCGTGGAATCCTTTATTTTTCAGCTGACAATCTAATGTGTATGGTTAGCCACCAGCTGAATTTCAACACTCGATCCTTTTGTTATTGTGGGAGATAAGCCAACACATACACAATCAGCGGAATTAGGTGTGCATGTGTACAAGTAAGTCAGCGGAGATGGCTGTCAGCCAGCCAACTTACAGCCTAGGAGAACCATAACACATTTTCATTGGTGTTAAGTTGCATTTACAAGAGCCAATAATCGTCCAGATTGTCGGGAACGACCGTTCCTGCGAATGGTCGTTTTTGACAATCTGCCCATGTAAATATGCTGCCAATCACCCGATGAACAAGCATTACATTAATTAATCAGGTGATCCTGTTGTTCATGCAGGCACCACCGATCATAGTTTCAGGGCAGCAGATCGTGTGGTCTAAACAGCGATCTGCTGCCCAGAAACAATGATTCTGTATGGGGACAAGGGATCGCTCATACAGTGAAGGAGATCACTGCATGTAAATACAGAGGTCTTCAGTGAACTAGCAGCCGACAATTTACTTCCCGACAATTAGCTGCATAATCGTTCCATTTAAATCTACCTTTAGACTTCAAAAAGTTAGTTTGAGTGCTTTATGGCACCTTCAGTTTCTTGCTTATCAGGGCATTACAATAGGGAACACAGAGGATGCATTACAACCTGGGCTCTGCTGCCTGGAGGGCCGAAAAGATCCTTTTGCCCATATGAGGTGAACAGTACTATGAATGACACTGATTTCTTGGGGGCCCTATTACAAATTTTTAATCTGGCCCAATATAGTCAATTTAAACACCTGCTAATATTACATTTTATCAATGCCTAAGTGCACTTTTCCTCAGGTTCTAAAATATTGCTCCACTGGTACTTTTCTGTGGCTTCATAAGTCTGATCATTCATGAGACCATCAGTAATGTCCTTTAAGTCCTTCACGCTGCTGCATGTTGTTCCAAAAGTAAATGTTCTTTACAATGTCCAATACTATACTAATATTCATTAAATACCTTTTTGCATCCTGATGCTTTGATATTCCAGGTTTAGTGTCTATCCACTTCTCTATGACCGTCTTGTCTAGTCGGCAAATCTTTTGTAAGTTATCAGTCAATAGAGTAATAGTATGGGTCTACAAGAGAAAATAGGAGGTTAAAGGGATTTTCAGGGCTCCAGATATTAATGAACTGAGAACAGTTGGTTGTTGTGGGGTACTGGATGTTGAACCCCCAACAATTTGATATTAATGACCTATCCTGAGGATAATTCATTAATATCTGGATCCCAGAAAATCTCTATAAGTTAAACATTGTATGTCAATGGTTGAAGCAAAAGAAAGTAAAATAATTTTTGGTTCCCAAATCACACAAAGTCAAGGTTTGAGCAGAAGTCACAAATGCAGCTACTACAATCAGCATTTTTACTTTGTTGGCAAACCATCAATAAAGTGTGTTAGGGCATCTTTATCTAGGTCTATCAAGAATACAATAGAGCTGTGATATTCCATTTTTCCACCTACTATTATCACAAGGATTGCCTTTCAGATAACATTTCCCCTTCACAGAGGCAGTAAACTGACAATGGGGTTACCTTTCTATATAGGAGGTTTCATCCTTTGTGTTTGTGACTGCTGCAAAAGGACTATGGGGGTAATTTATCATTTCAGATAGTTTTCATATCACTTTTAAGTCTGGTTAACATTGTGTGCTTGCACCAAAATTATGAAATGTTGCATAGTTTTCATGTATTTGGTGCAACACACTGTGATATATGACTTAGGTCTCATGCACACAACAGTATGTATTTTGCGGTATGTTTTCCACAGACCCATTGTTCCATTTTTGCTTTCCGTTCCATAATTCCGCAAAAACTGCCCGTATGGCTTCAGTATGCTATCTGTAGGTTTTCCGTTTTTTGCAGAACTATGAATGAGTTAACTTTTGACTCTTTCCATTTTTCACACCCCCTATATATCTTGTTTGTGTCATATCCCAACTCCATTTTGTACAGCGTTTTACAGCATTGAGAGCATTGTTTGAATCCGGTGTCTTGCAAGCATTGGTTTCTGACTATTGCTTTCTGTTGTATCATGGCTGACAACTCTGAGGAAAAGATTATCCTGTGCTGGCTGTATTCTGTGCGATAATGACAGCAGCCAACTACTGTATGCTCGACAAAGAACCGAGGAGGAGGCATTGGGTGCACCCTATTGTCTCATAGTGGCACAGGAAGTGCCACTTGCACACGCTGTATATGGATCTGCAACAGCATCCTAAATAATTTCATGGGTGTTGTCGTATGTCTGTGAGCAGTTTTGACATTTTGTTGCAAAGAGAAAAAAGTTTTGGAGATTGAATAGTCTGTACAAATGTACAAAAAAAAGGGGGGTTGAGGGAAAGTGGAATGAATAAGGCGCCAAGGGATAACCACAAATTGGTGTGAAAAGAGGACAGAAGTGAGAGGAATGTATATAGGGTGGAGAAAAAGGGGGAAATTCAGTACCAACTAGTGGACTGAGGTTAGAATAAAATTGCTGGTGAGCCGGGTATCTCAGGTGTCCTGATGAAACCCAGGGGGCGCCACATAGACTCCAGTACTATTAATAAAATTGTACAGTTATAGTGGAATACACTATTGTTATCTTGGTAAAAGGTTGTACTTACTTCACCGGGGAGGAGGGCATAGGATAAAGCTCAAGACACCTATACCTCAACCTCCCCCGCCGAGGTCGCTTCAAATGATGTAGTAGTAACTTCCTGGTCCCCAAAAGGATGACACCGGGGCTCCAATGTATATAGGAAGTCTTTAATTGATTAAGCTCGACGCATTTCGGGAATAAATCCCTTTTTCAAGAGCATATACATATAACAGAAAGACACAAACTTATATAGGGGAATACAAACACATGGTATGGGGTCATCCTCCTTAGGGGAGGGGAGAAAAGGCCAAAAAATGGAGTCATTTCCTGTCCATTGTTTCATCCACTAATTATAATGAAAAAATCAATCCGTTCAAAAGATTCTTATTCGCTCTTTATACAGAATGTTAAATTTATTCATAAATAGACAATATTTATGTAGCTATCCCCAGAAACCAAAGAAAAGAAGGGGGACCGGAAGTGAACATGCCTTGCGTTCCACCGTGGAACGCAGAGGTTTCCCTAGTCTGTGTAACATTATAGAGCGCAATGTTGCGCTTAAAACGGATGGAGATGTGCTTCTAAATGTTCATGTGCCGATGCGCTTCAATTTGTGAGCGCATCGGCTGAGGCTACTATTAGTACGGGACTTAACCAGGGAAAGAATGCTCCGATGCGTTCCACTGTGGAACGAACCGGACAGGAAGTAAACCACATCAGCTCCGACGCGTTCCACTGTGGAACGCATCGGACAGGAAACAACCTGCATCAGCTCAGATACGCTCCACTGTGGAGCGCATCGGGCAGGGAGCATGGGGGCGGAATCAAGGTGAAAAAGTACGCCCCATTCACCTGTAGATGGAAAGGATATATGTTATACCGGTGCGTTCCACTCGAACGCATCGGTGGATGAAAAATAGTATTGTTATATGAGTGTATAGACATTATATATAAAATATACAAATAAATAATACATATATAAATGAGATGGAATAAATGAAAACTATAAATAAGTAAATAGATCACTTAAAGAATAAATAATGAATAGTTTAGGGATCATAAAAGGGGCAGACATCCCAATTAATGTACGCATATAAAATGCATATAAAATACATATAAGAATAAGATATAAGATACCCCAATGTATACATAAACAAACTTTAAGCAGTGTAAATTGTTAAAACAGCAGACTAATTGATAGTCTGCTGTTTTAACAATCAATTAGTTTCTGGGGATAGCTACATAAATATTGTCTATTTATGAATAAATTGGACATTCTGTATAAAGAGCGAATAAGAATCTTTTGAACGGATTGTTTTTTTCATTATAATTAGTGGATGAAACAATGGACAGGAAATGACCCCATTTTTTGGCCTTTTCTCCCCTCCCCTAAGGAGGATGACCCCATACCATGTGTTTGTATTCCCCTATATAAGTTTGTGTCTTTCTGTTATATGTATATGCTCTTGAAAAAGGGATTTATTCCCGAAACGCGTTGAGCTGAATCAATAAAAGACTTCTTATATACATTAGAGCCCCGGTGTCATCCTTTTGGGGGCCAGGAAGTTACTACTACATCATTTGAAGCGACCTCGGCGGGGGAGGTTGAGGTATAGGTGTCTTGAGCTTTATCCTATGCCCTCCTCCCCGCTGAAGTAAGTACAACCCTTTACCAAGATAACAATAGTGTATTCCACTATAACTGTACAATTTTATTAATAGTACTGGAGTCAATGTGGCGCCCCCTGGGTTTCATCAGGACACCTGAGATACCCGGCTCACCAGCAATTTTAGTGACATTTTGTTAGCAGTTCTGCGTGCTGGCCTCACATACCTGAACAGAAATATAAGGGGCTGCATTTCACCAGAGGAACGGCTCATCATGACGCTGAGTTAAGTTTTAATTCTGTCAAATTTATATTTGTCATTATATATTATATATTTGTCAAATATATGTGTGTGTATACAGCATGTTTTAATGTTATTTTATATTTTTGTCTTGTTATGTTACATAGTTACATACGGTTGAAAAAAGACATACGTCCACCGAGTTCAAACAAGGGATAGGTGGAGAAGCGAATCCCAGAAGGAAGTGAGACTCAGAGTTCTACCCTTTTTCATTAGCATTAATGTTGTTTACTTTTAAAAATTCATCTAAACCCTTTTTGAAACTGTCCACTGCTCCTGCTGTGACCACGTCCTGAGGAAGTCTATTCCACAGATTCACAGTTCTTACAGTAAAGAAGCTTTGACGTTTCTGGAGACTGAACTTTTTCCTCTCCAATCAGTGCCCCCTTGTCTTTTGAGCGCCTTTTACATGGAACAGTTTATCACCGTATTTTTTGTATGGCCCATTTATATATTTGTATAGGTTAATCATGTCCCCCCCTTAGACGTCTCTTTTCAAGACTAAATAAATTCAATTCTTTTAATCTTTCTTCATAACTAAGACCCTTCATGCCCCTTATCAGTTTAGTCGCTCTCCTTTGTACTTTTTCCAGCTCCACAGCATCCTTTTTATGGACTGGTGCCCAGAACTGAACTGCACATTGCACATGAGGCCGCACCAGCGCTTTGTAAAGTGGTAATATTACATCACTGCCCCGCGAGTCCATGCCTCGTTTATAGTGTTGAGCGCGAATATTCGATTCTCGAATTTTTTTGGCGAATATCGCAACTTCGAGATTTCGCGAATATTTCGAATATGGTTCTATATATTCGCGAAATCGAATATTTGTTTTTTTTTTCTCATCTGAAAATATATTGCTCTTTGCTTCTTGCTTGTGGGTCAATGAGTCATTGGCCCATAAGCAACTGAACAAGCAACTGAATAGAAGCTGGAAAGATGGATCAAATATGACGAATATTCGAAATAAAGAATATATTGCTGTATAGTCGTTTTTAGAATATTCGTCCTATTCTATTCTAAACCAATAATCTCGGTTATAATATTCGAGCCCACGAATATTCTAACAGAAAAATCGTAATGTTTAATACGTGTTCCCAACCGCATGACATCACTAGTACGTCACCTGAGGTGACACCTTATGTAGATCGCGACTATAAATTGTTTTCACTGGACTCTCCACTCGCAGACAGTCCAGACACTCAAGTACAATGTGCTCCGCAAAGATCCTGAGACATCACTTTCTAAAAGCCGAGGATGAAATAATCGTAGCCGTAAGTAATATCACAGTACTTTCGCATGCATGTCAGAACGATTATTATAAGTTAATCGAGTCTAGCAAAATATTCGTAAATTCGAATATTTAAATATGAATACGATTTATTTTGCCTATCCCCCCCGTTTGCCCTATCACGTGGCACAAGGCAGGGATGCCCTCTCTCCCCATTGCTATTTGCAATTGCAATTGAACCCCTGGCAAATATAATAAGAAATGATAGGGAGATTAAAAGTTTTACATATGTGGGTGGAGAAGAAAAATTGTTGATGTATGCAGATTATATTTTACTTTTTTTGCAAAACACTGGGGAACAGTTTAACAAAATAGTAGAGATAATAGATAAGTTCGGTTTTTTTTCCGGTTTAAACATTAATTGGGGTAAATCACACATGTTATTATTAGGAGAGGGGCAACTACAGAGAGACACACGGGTGCACGTTTTAAAAAGGCACGAAAATTTTAAATATCTCGGTATACAAATCTCCGGAAACATAGAAGAATATGAAAAATTAAATGTTCTCCCCTTAATAAAAGAATTAAGAACTAAAATACACATATGGAAAAGACTACCATTGTCAATGCAGGGCAGGGTAAATTTAATAAAAATGGTCTTCCTCCCAAAGATACTTTATGTATTGCAAAATGCCCCAGTAAGAATACCACAAAATACTTTTAAACTATTTGATAGACTAATGGGGGATTTTATGTGGAAGGGTGCGATTCCTCGGATAAAGAAGGAAGTCCTTCAGCTCCCAGTGAAAGAAGGAGGATTAGCGCTTCCTAATCTATTTTTCTACTATTTAATAACACAATACGGGAATATAAAGGATAGTTTAGATAGTCAGATGGGTAGACAAGAATTAAATAGATGGGGATGGAAAGAAAAATTTAATCACTTAGAGGTGTTGGAGTCAGGTTTTTTTGGGAAAAAAATACTAGTAATAGGATATTTAATCTGTTAGAATACGTATGGGGGGAAATCAAGAAGATATTGGAGATTAAAGGGTTTTTGAAATATACACCGATATGGAAAAATCTTAATTTAAAGGAATTGGAAACAATAAGGGATTATATAGATTGGGAAAAGAAAGGAGTGAAATACCTAGAACAGATTTTCGAGGGAGATAAGTTGAAGGACTTATCATAATGGTGTCGGAATTCGGGATCCCCCATAGTGACTTGTATAAATATTTCCAGCTTAGGAATGCATTGCGGATAGTAGTACAGGAGGAAAGGTACCGAAGGGAAACATCAGATATGTTGGACAAGTTTATTGTAGCAGGGGAAGGAGGTGGAATAACTGCAAAGAGATATAGGATCCTGATGGAGGAAAAAAGAAAAACAATTACAATGCTTGCCGTGAAGAAATGGCAGAAAGGAGAAATACGTACCTGGTATTTTACTTTCCTTGAGTACGGAGGCAGCACATCACGGGTTAATCCCATTCCCTTCAGGTTGTAGGACCGCCCACCTAGATAAATCAGAATAATTAATCAATTAATTAGCTCCCTAATATAGGGCGGCAACCAGAATACATCCTTGTGTTGAAAAAATAGATCCAGACACAAAACAATTCCAAAGAGAAAAAATTTATTAGGGAGGGTATCGATGTGCTGCCTCCGTACTCAAGGAAAGTAAAATACCAGGTACGTATTTCTCCTTTCCCTTTTCGTACTCCGGCAGCACATCACGGGATTTGCATAGATCCCAAAAGGGGGGGCTTCTGCATCTAGTACTGCACTCAATACCCCAGTGCCGAAGGCCGAGCTCTTGGTATAGATGTCCAGGCGGTAGTGGTTCGCGAAGGTCAGTGTTGAAGACCAGGATGCTGCGCTGCAGATGTCTTCTAGGGAAACTTGCGCCTTTTCTGCCCAGGATACTGCAGTGGATCTTGTAGAGTGTGCCTTGACTGGGAACGGAGGAGAAATTCCCTCAAGAGCGTATGTTTCCATAATTGTAGACTTAATCCATCTTGCAATGGTATCCTTGGATGGACACTGCCCTCTTCTTGAACCGGCATATAACAGGAGGAGGTTCTCTGCCTTTCTGAACTCCTTGGTTCTGAGAAGGTAAATTTCAATTGCCCTCTTAACATCTAGTGTATGTAATGCACTCTGTTGTTCATCGGAAGGATCAGGAAAGAACGCTGGAAGGAAGGACTCTCTGTTAATGTTAGAAGAAGATGAGACTTTTGGTTGGAAGAATGGCATGGTACGAAGCAGTACTCCGTCTTGAAGAATCCTCAGGTACGGATGTTTAGAGGAAAGGGCTCGTAGCTCTCCCAACCGTTTTGCTGACGTAATTGCAATTAGAAAGGACACCTTGTAGGTAAGCCATCTGAAATCCGCTTGCTGAAGAGGTTCGAATGGAGAAGTCGTTAATCTTCTAAGTACCAAAGACAGGTCCCAGACCGGTAAGGGTTCTCGAAAAATAGGCCTTAGCTTTTTTACTGCCTTAAAGAACCTGACGATGAGGGGGTGATGAATGAATCTATTCTCGGTCATGGCATTTATCGCCGTCATATGTGCCCTTAGTGTATTGGGTTTAAGACCCTTCTGAAAACCGTCTTGAAGGAACTGCAGTACAGAAGAGATGTTAATGACTGAACCACCCGACTCACAGAGCCACTCTGAGAACTTATTCCAGATCTTGGCATACTTCATATTTGTCGATTGTTTACGAGAACAAAGAAGCGTATTAATTACTGAATCTGAGAGTCCTCTTTCTTCTAGCGCAGATCTTTCAGCCTCCAGGCTGTGAGGTGTAGTCTGTCCAGATGCTGATGATACAGACCCTCTTGAATTAAAAGATCCGGAACCAGAGGGAGCTTCCAGAATTCCCCCTTGGAAAGCTGGAGAAGAAGGGGAAACCACGACCTTCTCGGCCAGAACGGTGTGATTAGTATCGCCTGAGGCCTCTCTGCCAGGATCTTCCGAAGAACTCTCACAATGAGGGGGACCGGAGGAAAGATGTACACGAATAGGTGTTTCCAGCTGAAGGAAAAGGCATCCACCCGAGTTGGGTCTTCCCACTTGTTCAGAGAGCAAAACCTTGGCAGCTTCCTGTTCCTTCTGGACGCCATCAAGTCCCATGCTGGCAGACCCCATTTGGCCACTATCTGCTGGAACACATCTTGATTCAGCTCCCATTCTGCTGGTCTGATCATCCTCCGACTCAGCCGATCCGCTTGAGTATTGCAGCAACCTTTGATATGCATGGCTCTTAATTCTAAAAGGTGGGATTCTGCCCAGGTGAAGATCTGTTTGCACAAGCTCAGGAGAACTGCATTCCTCGTTCCTCCTTGCTTGTTTAGGTAAAAAACCGCCGGGAGATTGTCTGAACGCACAAGCACAGGCTTCCCTATTATCTCTGCTGCAAACTGGTGAAGAGCCAAGTGGACCGCCTTCAGCTCCTTGAAATTTGAAGATTGTTTCTTCATTTGCGGGGACCAGAGGCCTTGAACCCATTTGTCTTGGAGGTGTGCTCCCCAGCCTTGGCCGGATGCGTCTGTAGTGATTATGACCGGAGACATGAACTCGAAACTCTTCCCAGAGGAAAGATTCTTGGTCTGAAGCCACCAGTTTAGGCTCTGAATTGTTGAAGGCTTCAGCCTCACTCTTGCTTTCAGACTGTGGTGGCTGTGATGCCACGTTTGTAGCATATCCTGCTGTAAGTCCCTGGTATGAATCATGGCCCAAGGGACGGCATCGGCCGTCGCTGTCATATGTCCCAGTGTCTTCATGACTCTGCGAACCGAAGGACGATGTAAGGATAACAGGGTTCGTATCTCCTTCTTTAAAGTCCCAATCTTTACAGTTGGCAGGAAAAGTGTCATGCTGCGCGTGTCTATCGTGAACCCTAGGAAGGACTTGGAGGTAGTAGGGATGATTTCTGACTTCTTCCAATTTACTAGAAACCCCAGGGATTGAAGCAGCCTCACCGCTTGCTGGAGATGGATCTGCAGAAGGTGTTTGGATTGGGCTGCCAGAAGCCAGTCGTCCAAGTAGGGGAAGACTTGTATATTCTGGAGACGAAGAGCCACCGTCACTATGATCGCAATCTTGGTAAAGATTCTTGGCGACGAGGAGAGGCCAAAAGGAAGAGCCTTGAACTGGAAGTGAGAAATGCCTTCCTTCCTCTGAATAGCCAGTCTTAGAAATCTTCTGGATGACCCTCTTATGGGGATGTGTAGATACGCGTCCTTTAAGTCTAAGGATACCATGTACAGATCTTTTGTGAGTACTGCTGTTATTGACCTTATAGTCTCCATTTTGAAATGAACTTTCTTCAGGTACTGATTTAAGTAACGCAGATCTATGATGAGACGGCTTCTTCCGTCTGCTTTGGGTACGTGGAATACTCTGGAGTATACCCCCTCTCCCCTCTGGTGGTAAGGAACGGGTTCCAGTGCGCCTTTTCCTAGAAATTCTTCTAGTAAACGACCTAGTAGAGGATCTCCTCCTCTGTTTGTCAAAAATCTGTCTCTTGGGAAGTGGTCGAACTCCAGTTCGTACCCTTCTCTGATGATCTGGAGACCCCAACTGTCTGAGGTGATCCGCAGCCACTCTGGATAGTAGCTTGACAGACGGCCTCCCACTTTCTGACCTGTGGCGTCAGAACTGCATGTTTGGTTGTTTGGATTCGTCAGGCTTTTTTCCTGGCTTTTCCGGAGCTGGTCTGAATCTGCGGTCAGATCTTCCTCTGGTTGAGCGCCCTCTAAAACTTGGCTTCCTATAATCCTGTCCTCTATAGGGACGAAAAAACTTCCGTTTGTCTCCACGTCTGGTTTGAGGGAAATTCAATGTCTTCTCCTCCATATTAGCTTCCAGAAGCTTATCCAGGTGGGAGCCAAAAAGTCTTCCAGGCTCAAACGGCAAGGAGCAGAGATTACTCTTAGACGAAGGATCCCCGGACCATAGCTTCAACCAGAAGGCTCTTCTAACTGAGGAGTTTGATAGGGCCATATTCTTTGCCGTCAACCTTAATGTATCAAGAGGGAAGTCACAAAGGAACTCCGCCGCCATTTTCAACGATGGAAGTTGTTGCAGCAACTCCTCTCTTGCCACTCCATCCTCTATATCCCTGCCAAGTTGGCTTAGCCACACCCTGAGAGCCCGAGCTACAGGGACAGTCGCCATAGCAGCCTTGCTTAGGGAGGCCAGGTAGGTGTGCAGTCTCTTTAGGAGCCCATCTGCTTTCTTCTCCATAGGCTCTTTGAGCAAGGAGGAGTCGTCACTAGGAAACAGAGATTTCTTAGCTAAACGGGTAACCGCCGGGTCTACTCTTGCTGGGACTTCCCAGCTGGTGGATTCAGCAGGATCCGTTTTGTACGCTGCTCTAAATCTGGATCCCAGATTTATCTTTCCCACCGGCTGTTCCCATTCTTTACACATAATGGAACTCAAGACAGGGTGACTAGGAAACACAGAGGCTTTCTTTTTAGGGAAATAAAAAAGATTTTCTTCCTCCCTTTCGGATGTCTTTTCTTTCTTAGACTCCATGCTCCTTTTTACTTCCTTAATGAGCTGGTTAACATTACTTTTGTTAAACAGAAAGTTGTCCTCCACAATCTTGGACTCGGACTCAGAGTCTGAAGAGACTTCACCTTCAGAGCGTGAGGACTGCTCAGAGGACGACCCAGAAGATAACTGCTGTGTCTTGTTACCCTTCTTCCTATTTTTAGCAAGAAATTTCTTAAATAGAGACATCATCTTCCTGGTCTCTGCATCAGAGGCCTCATCTGAATGAGCACAATTCTTACATATATTGGAGGAGCAATCAGGAGGCAACGGCTGAATACAAGAGATGCACAAGGCTTGCTTAGCTTTGCGTTTCTTAGCAGATCTAGACTGAGACACCCTAGGAGGGTTCCCACTGCACTGCTCACAGCAATCCTCTAGACATTCATCAGGCAGAGGCTGATCACATAAATGGCACAACCTGTGCCTGCTCTTTCTGGCCCTCTTCCCAGGTCTGCTTGAGGAGCTGGACATCTGTAACACATAATACAGGAACCAGTAAATAAGAGAGGAGCTATATAAGGATTTGCCTGACACAGGACAGGCAGAAATTACCTTTACAATACCAGAGCTCTGCTGCCAGGCACATGCGGCAGGGAGCACTACAGACAGCCAGTTTAAATACTCACAGCTGCTACAGGTAGGCGGCGGCATGCAGGGTGACGTCAGACGCCCAGCGCCTGCGTTCCACCAAGCGCTTCTGCGCTCCACGAAACCGGAAGTCCGGAACCGGAATACTGCTGCCGCAGGAGGAGGCACCCGGGGTGACGTCAGGACGCCCAGCGCCTGCGTTTCACCCAGCGCTTCTTGCGTTCCACGAACCGGAAGGTCTGATGAAGGAGGAGGCACGTGAGAGAACGTCAGACGCCCAGCGCCTGCGTTTCACCGACCGCTTCTCTGCGCTCCACTATCACCAACCCAGGTCGCCGGCCTCTAATGCAGAAAGTGCGTCCTGAAAAAACACAGGCGCAAACGCAAGGGGCCAGGGAATATACATGGCCAAAAAAGAGAAAGAAAAAAAAAAAAAAAGTCAAAAACAGGCTACCTGATCCAGGTAACCAGCCGCTAGGTGGGCTTACTGAAGGACAATAAAAAAACACAAGGATGTATTCTGGTTGCCGCCCTATATTAGGGAGCTAATTAATTGATTAATTATTCTGATTTATCTAGGTGGGCGGTCCTACAACCTGAAGGGAATGGGATTAACCCGTGATGTGCTGCCGGAGTACGAAAAGGGAAAGACTTAGATTCCTTTACAGAGGAAAAATGGAGTGATGCCCTTAGAAATTATGCGACAATTTTGGATAGGGGTTCGCATAAGATCTCACAATTCTTTATAATACATAGATTACATCGATCTCCATGGATGCTAAAAAGAATGGGGGTGAGACCAACAGATAAATGTTCAAAATGTCGGGAGGAGAGAGCTGATTTGATACACTGTTTTTGGAGGTGTCCCAAGCTTCATAGATATTGGACAGAAATTATGGAAACTGTGTTTTTGCTACTGAAGGTCCGATTGCCAAATGACCCAGTAATTTGTATTTTAGGGGCAACTGAACATTTGAAATTAAATAAAAATATACGATTGGTTTTGAATAAAGTATTATTTCAGGCTAGAATCCTTATACTTAGGAAATGGATAAAGGTAGATCCACCGACGGTGGAACAGTGGAAGAAAACAATAGACAATTTAATTAAAGAAGAACGCGGGACGAAGAATTATACCAAAAAGTCATGAAATCTCGACCAGGTCTGGAAAAATTGGGTACTTTCGTTTTTTTTTTTGTTTTGTTTGTTTTTTTCTCTTTTTTTTTTCTTTCTCTCTCTACGTGGGGGGAAATGGGAGGGTGGGTGCTGGGAGGTGGTTGGGAATGGGGTGAAAGAAAAAAATGAAAGATGAATAGTAATTATCGTCTGTTAATAATTTTTCACGTATTGCCGGGGTAATGTTTTTTTTACGGATGTATTTATTGTACGAAATCGAAATAAAGATATATAAAAAAAAAAATATATATATGAATACGATTTATTTTTCTTATGATTTTTTTTTAAGGTAAAAATAGATAATACAGATTTCTGCACTGTACTAAGTATTCTTGTTATTACACAGCACTATGTTTGTAGCCTGTATGTATGATACATTTATATCACATTCACAGCACATAGCACATCCATTTTCCTGTCACTCAATACACACTATATATACGGTACCATACACTATATACCAAACACACAATATATATATAGATTCTATTTAATGTACATGAACTTTCTTTGTCTCACCGTATTTGCTGTTTCATTTAGCGTTACCCAGGGTGCACCACAGTGATGCAAACCAGCTGTACACCCCGTACCGTACCGTCACTTCACTAGACAAGTACATCGCAGCTTAGCCGGCCAATATCCAATTGCTCCCTCAGACCCCACACACATAGAATCGCATTACAATCCGATCTTATAACGTTAACATTCAATCTAATATTTCCCCTTTAAAGACGTAACTACTTTTTGCAGGTTTGTTGAGGACATATGTTTTAAAATTTTGAATGTAAAAAATTGGAATTATATTCTTGCATCTTTATATTGCAGCGTTTGTTGGTGAGGGGATATGCCCTAACCAAGAAGAGGGTGGAGAAGCGCGCCATTCTAAGGTCTCTCCGTGCGGAGTTATATATGAAGTTTTCCTTGTGGCATAAATATGTGGAACTGCAGAAGAAGTTGTGCGATATAAAGAGGTTTAGGCCCAAACTTGTAAAGGAGATGAGCAAACGATTATGTCCAGGTACAATATTTACATGACTTTTGTATCTCTCTTTACAACACTATGTAATATATATATTCAGTTATGCTCCTAATCTGTACAGATGTAGTTGGGATAACACACAACCTCTTAACTCATTGCGTTATCTAGAAACAAAAGCCATTCTTAAAAAATAGTGTAACACATTTAAGTGCATTTTGTTTAAATAACACGTCTCCTAAAGGATCTGTGTTAAATCTTCTACATCCGTATTTCATCCCTTTAAAAATGATTACTTAATACCCGGTGTGACACGTACAAAATAATCTGCTTACATCATACATCTCTACCTCGCTGAGATTGTGTGTATATAGTTATACACACAGCGCGGTACAGATGTATGATCTCACCAGATGATTTGATACGTTTCACAGACACACACACACATATATACAGTATATACAGGGGCGTAACTAGAGGTGACTGGGCCCCACAGCAAATTTTTGTATGGGCCCCCCCCCCCCCCCCCCCGTGTAAACCCCGCTCCTTTGGCTAGTCACGATCTAGACCAGACTAGGCTTCCATGCCATCCTTTTCCTATTATATATATTATATACATACACACACACCCTATCTGTCATGTAGTGTCATTCTATCATACTGTTGTGGGGGCCATGTCAAAGTCTTAGGCCCCTTTCACACGGGCAAGTTTTCCGTGCGGGTGCAATGCGTGATGTGAACGCATTGCACCCGCACTGAATCCGGACCCATTCACTTCAATGGGGCTGTGTACATGATCAGTGATTTTCACGCATGACTTGTGCGTTGCGTAAAAATCGCAGCATGCTCTATATTCTGCGTTTTTCACGTAGCGCAGGCCCCACAGAAGTGAATGGGGCTGCTTGAAAATTGCATTGCATCCGCAAGCATTGCGGATGCAATGCGATTTTCACGGATGGTTGCTAGGAGATGATGATAGGGACCCGAACTTTATTATATTCCCTTATATTATGGTTATAAGGGAAAATAATAGCATTCTTAATACAGAAAAATAATTATTCACCTCATCCACTTGATCGCGCAGCCCGGCTCGTCTTCTTTCAGGACCTGGCAGGAAAAGTACCTTTGGTGACGTCACCACGCTCAACACCAGGTTGCTAGGAGATACAGACGTGGACAAAATTGTTGGTACCCTTTGGTCAATGAAAGAAAAAGTCACAATGGTCACAGAAATAACTTTAATCTGACAAAAGTAATAATAAATTAAAATTCTATAAATGTTAACCAATGAAAGTCAGACATTGTTTTTCAACCATGCTTCAACAGAATTATGTAAAAAAATAAACTCATGAAACAGGCATGGACAAAAATGATGGTACCCCTAGAAAACACAGAACATAATGTGACCAAAGGGACATGTTAATTCAAGGTGTGTCCACTAATTAGCATCACAGGTGTCTACAACCTTGTAATCAGCCATTGGGCCTATATATATGGCTCCAGGTAATCACTGTGTTGTTTGGTGATATGGTGTGTACCACACTCGACATGGACCAGAGGAAGCAAAGGAAAGAGCTGTCTCAAGAGATCAGAAAGAAAATTATAGACAAGCATGTTAAAGGTAAAGGCTATAAGACCATCTCCAAGCAACTAGATGTTCCTGTGAGTACAGTTGCACATATTATTCATAAGTTTAAGATCCATGGGACTGTAGCCAACCTCCCTGGACGTGGCCGCAGGAGGAAAATTGATGACAAATCTAAGAGACGGATAATCCGAATGGTAACAAAAGAGCCTAGAAAGACTTCTAAAGAGATTCAAGGTGAACTTCATGCTCAAGGAACATCAGTGTCAGATCGCACCATCCGTCGTTGTTTGAGCCAAAGTGGACTACATGGGAGACGACCAAGGAGGACACCATTGTTGAAAACGAATCATAAAAAAGCAAGACTGGAATATGCCAAACTACATGTTGACAAGCCACAAAGCTTCTGGGAGAATGTCCTGTGGACAGATGAGACAAAAATCGAAGTTTTTGCCAAGGCACATCAGCTGTATGTTCACAGACGAAAAAATGAAGCATATCAAGAAAAGAACACTGTCCCTACTGTGAAACATGGAGGAGGCTCTGTTATGTTCTGGGGCTGCTTTGCTGCGTCTGGCACAGGGTGTCTTGAATCTGTGCAGGGTACAATGAAATCTCAAGACTATCAAGGAATTCTAGAGAGAAATGTACTAGCCAGTGTCAGAAAGCTTGGTCTCAGTCGCAGGTCATGGGTCTTGCAACAGGACAATGACCCAAAACACACCGCTAAAAACACCCAAGAATGGCTAAGAGGAAAAAATTGGACTATTCTAAAGTGGCCTTCTATGAGCCCTGACCTCAATCCTATTGAGCATCTTTGGAAGGAGCTGAAACATGCAGTCTGGAAAAGGCACCCTTCAAACCGGACACAACTGGAGCAGTTTGCTCATGAGGAGTGGGCCAAAATACCTGCTGAGAGGTGCAGATGTCTCATTGACAGTTACAGGAAGCGTTTGATTGCAGTGATTGCCTCAAAAGGTTGCGCAACAAAATATTAAGTTAGGGGTACCATCATTTTTGTCCATGCCTGTTTCATGAGTTTATTTTTTTACATAATTCTGTTGAAGCATGGTTGAAAAACAATGTCTGACTTTCATTGGTTAACATTTATAGAATTTTAATTTATTATTACTTTTGTCAGATTAAAGTTATTTCTGTGACCATTGTGACTTTTTCTTTCATTGACCAAAGGGTACCAACAATTTTGTCCACGTCTGTATTGTTTGTAAACTTTTAGTTTTTTATCACGTGCATGAAAAACGCATCAAAACGCATTGCACCCGCGCAGAAAAAACTGAACGCAATCGTAGACAAAACTGACTGAACTTGCTTGAAAAATTGTGGGAGTTTCACTGAATGCACCCTGAACGCATCTGGAGCCAACCCATATCGTTTGTGTGAAAGGGACCAGCCATTCCTGTATTGCGGACCGCATATGCGGATCAGCAATAAATGGGCACCCTTCCGTGTGCATTCCGCATCACGGATGCGGACCCATTCACTTCAATGGGTCCGCAAATCCAGAGATGCGGAAGGGTGCGAAACGGAATCACGGAACAGAACACTATGTAAGCACTACGCAGGGCTTCCGTGGGGTTCCATTCCGCACTTCCGTTCCACCAAAAGATAGAACATGTCCTTTTTGCAGAATTGTGCTTTCCTCAGTAATATACCCGGAGAGGTGAACATGACATCACACTACACTGTATGTGCAGCACAGTATAACCCCTGCTGTAGGATAGGCGCCCATTCTATGTATTGCTGCAGGGCTGACATCGAATGTAGTCTGTCCCCATGGTCTGAGCCCCTGGTAACCAGTCGAGTAGCTAGAAATGACTGGGCCCCACAGCAAATTTTTAAATGGGCAGGCAGGCGTCATACAGTGGCATTTGATTCTTTAACATACATGTGTTTTTACTGGACTATGACGTACACGATACAAAAATGCTGTACTCCACATTCTTGTATCCTGCACAATCCGGTAAAAAAAAAATGGATTTTATATATTTTTTTACAATGAAACTCTATGGTGAACGGATGTCACTGTCATGGTATCAGTATGAGGCATCCGAATACGTTTTTTTGTATACGTTAAACGGATGGGAAAAACGTGATGTGAAACCAGCCTTAAAGGGGTTGTCTGGGTTCAGAGCTGAACCCGGACATCCCTCCATTTTCACCCCGGCAGCCCCCCTGACAAGAGCATCGGAGCAGTTCATGCTCCGATGCTCTCCTTTGCCCTGCGCTAAATTGCGCAGGGCAAAGGCATTTTTTTGGAGATCTGGTGACGTACCGGGGCTCTCCATGGGGCTGCCAGGGACCCCGGTGCCGTTTTACTGGCTAGGGCAGAGCTAAGTCCCGCCCATCAGCGCCGGTGACGTCACCGAACACACTGCCGGGCATAAATTTCTGCCCGGCAGTGTGTTATTGAAAACAAAAGAGCCCGTTCCCTGCGCGATTTAGCGCAGGACAAAGGAGCGCATCAGAGCATAAGATGCTCCGATGCCAACATCAGGGGGGCTGTCTGGGTGAAAATAAGGGTATGTCCGGGTTCAGCTCTGAACCCGGACAACCCCTTTAAATGGGGGACAAAAATGTGATGTGAACTAGTGGTGCATTGTACAGTTGTGGGAAAAAACATACTCGCCTGCTGTCACGGACGGTGTACAGGAAACAAGGCAAAGCAACATGTATAAATGACTCGCTGTATCCAAAAGCTAAGGAACCAAGGGAGACCCCTGCAGAAGACCTGGCACTTTCCCTGGCTGCTCAGCCTATGCAAAGATCCTAATGGTGGAGGTTTGCATATCCACGAACCTTGACTATAAAGCCCTGAGCACCCTACAATAGTGAGGGGACACGACCACCGGCTCCCTACACAAGATACGGAGGGAGTCAGGGTCACCTGGGATCCAGCAAACAGAAAATAACAGATAAAGGTACAACACTTAGCTTTGAAGCAAACAGGAGAACAGAGTCAGCATGCACACACACTCCAGGAAGTAGTATAAGCCGCCCAGAAAAGCCTTCTGGGGAGGAATTTAAAGGGAAGCAATTAGTCCAACACATGACAGCTGAGAGAGGCTAACGAGAGGAGGAGCTGAATACCACAACACAGAAACTCAAGGAGGAGGTTCTGAAAGGCCTCTGTCAGAGCTTCTCAGCTGTCTGGTTGTGACAGTACCCCTCCCTCTACGAGTGGACTCCGGACACTCAGAACCCACCTTCTCAGGATGGGACCTATGGAAAGCCCTGATGAGACGAGAGGCCTTAATGTCCGTCACTGGGACCCACATCCTCTCCTCAGGACCATACCCCTCCCAATGAACAAGGTACTGAAGAGACCCGCGGACAAGACGAGAATCCACAATCCTAGAGACCTGAAATTCAAGATTCCCATCAACCATAATCGGAGGAGGAGGCAAAGGCGAGGGTACAATGGGTTGAACATAAGGTTTCAATAAGGACTTATGAAAAACATTATGGATCTTCCAAGTCTGAGGAAGATCAAGACGGTATGCAACAGGATTGATGACAGACAGGATTTTGTAAGGCCCAATAAACCTAGGACCCAACTTCCAGGAGGGAACCTTCAATTTGATATTCTTGGTAGACAACCACACCAGATCACCAACATTCAGGTCCGGACCAAGCACACGTCTCTTATCTGCCACACGCTTATATCTCTCACTCATGCTCTTTAGATTATCCTGAATCTTTTGCCAAATAGATGACAAAGACGAGGAGAATCTGTCCTCATCAGGTAAACCAGAAGACCCCTCTCCCGAGAAAGTCCTAAACTGCGGATGAAACCCATATGCACCAAAAAATGGTGACTTATCAGAGGACTCCTGACGACGGTTATTTAAAGCAAACTCAGCAAGGGACAAAAAAGAACGCCAATCCTCTTGATTCTCCGCCACAAAACAGCGCAGATATGTCTCCAGATTCTGATTGACGCGCTCTGTCTGGCCATTCGACTGCGGGTGGAAAGCAGAAGAGAATGACAACCGAACCCCCAAGCGAGAACAGAAAGCCTTCCAGAATCTGGAAACAAACTGCGTGCCCCTATCAGAGACTATGTCTGAAGGAATACCGTGCAATTTGACAATGTGATCAACAAATGCCTGCGCCAGCGTCTTAGCATTGGGCAAACCAGGAAAAGGGATGAAATGCACCATTTTGCTAAAACGGTCCACCACCACCAGAATCAAAGTCTTCCCCGAGGAACGAGGCAGGTCCGTTATGAAGTCCATGGACAGATGTGTCCAAGGACGGGAAGGAATGGGTAAGGGAAGGAGAGGACCTGATGGCCGTGAATGAGGGACTTTGGCACGAGCGCAAGTCTCGCAGGCTGCCACAAAACCCTCAACCGACTTACGAAGCGCAGGCCACCAGAATCTCCGAGCGATGAGATCCAGTGTGGCTCTTACCCCCGGGTGCCCAGCAAGGACCGTATCGTGGTGTTCTTTAAAAATCTTGTGTCTTAAAGCGAGAGGCACAAACAACCTCCCAGGAGGACAAAGATCAGGAGCCTCTGACTGGGCTGCCTGCACCTCTGCCTCCAATTCAGGAAAAAGAGCAGAGACCACCACACCTTCAGCCAAAATGGGACCCGGGTCTTCAAAATTCCCGCCTCCCGGAAAACAACGTGACAGGGCATCTGCCTTCACATTCTTAACTCCAGGGCGGAACGTGACAACAAAATTAAACCTAGAAAAGAACAACGACCATCTGGCCTGTCTCGGGTTCAGACGCTTGGCTGACTCCAAGTAGGCCAGATTTTTATGGTCAGTAAATACAGTAATAGGGTGTCTGGCTCCCTCTAGCCAATGGCGCCATTCCTCAAAAGCCAACTTGATGGCCAACAATTCCCTATCTCCCACATCGTAATTTCTCTCTGCGGAGGAGAGTTTTCTTGAGAAAAAGGCACACAGTCGCCAATTGGCAGGAGAGGAACCCTGAGACAAGACCGCCCCCACACCCACCTCAGAAGCATCAACCTCAACTATGAAGGGTAAAGAAACATCAGGTTGCACCAAGATGGGAGCGGAAGCAAAACTCTCCTTGATATCAGAAAAAGCCTTACGTGCCTCTACTGACCAAGAAGAAAAATCTACCCCCTTTCTGGTCATATCAGTGAGTGGTTTAACAATAGAAGAATAATTCAAAATGAACTTCCTGTAATAATTGGCAAAGCCCAAAAAACGCATCAGCGCCTTCTGATTCTCAGGAAGCTCCCACTCAAGCACAGCGCGGACCTTCTCGGGGTCCATGCGAAAACCAGAAGCGGAGAGAAGAAACCCCAGAAATTGAATTTCTGGAACCGCAAACACACATTTTTCCAGTTTCGCATATAATTTATTCTCCCGCAGGATGAGCAAGACCTGACGTAAATGTTCCTTATGAGTTTTGAAATCGGGAGAAAAAATCAAAATGTCATCCAAATACACCAATACAAATTTTCCCATCAAATGATAAAAAATGCTGTTCACGAAATGCTGAAAAACGGCTGGGGCATTCATCAAACCAAAAGGCATAACCAAATTTTCAAAATGGCCCTCAGGGGTATTGAAGGCCGTCTTCCATTCGTCCCCTTCTCTGACCCTGACCAGGTTGTATGCCCCTCTTAAATCTAATTTGGAAAAGACTTTAGCCCCAACAACCTGGTTAAATAGGTCCGGGATCAGAGGAAGCGGATAAGGGTCACGAATTGTGATATTGTTCAGCTCCCTGAAATCCAGACAAGGTCTTAAAGAACCATCTTTTTTCTTAACAAAGAAAAAACCAGCGGCAACAGGTGACTTCGAGGGTCGTATGTGTCCCTTTCTCAGACTCTCAGAGATATAAGCACGCATAGCGATCCTCTCAGGTTGGGAAAGATTGTATAAACGAGATTTAGGCAGCTTGGCGTCTGGGATGAGATTAATAGGGCAATCGTACTCCCTGTGCGGGGGCAAATCCTGAACTCCACTCTCAGAGAAGACATCCGAAAATTCAGAGAGAAAAGATGGTACAGTCTTAGTAGCAACCTCAGAAACAGATGTCATGAGGCAATTCTCTCTGCAAAAGTCACTCCAACCATTTATTTGCCTCGCATGGTGGGGTTATGCTTAGTGAGCCAGGGCAGCCCCAACACCAGAGGGGTAGGTAAACCGCTAAGGACGAAACATGACACATCCTCAACATGAGCATCATTCACAATTTGTCATGGAACCATGAACCAGACGTACAACAAGAGATAAGTGGAAATAGAAGGCTTTATTGAAAATCAAGCTGTAAGCAAAAGTCCAAACGGATGGCTAAACCGAAGCAGGGTCTTGCGTAGACAGAGGTCAGGAACCAGGAGGGTAGTCAGACGAAGCCTGGATCAGGAACCAGCAGGGTAGTCAGACGAAGCCAGGATCAGGAACCAACGGGGTAGTCAGACGAGGCCAGGATCAGGAACCAGAAGCAGCAGCAGTCTTAGAAGCATGTGAACACAGGAGGACCAAGCAGGGAACTGAAGCCACAGAACTCCTATATATATGAGCTAGGCATCCAGCTCCTCCCAGTGGGAAGGAGAAGCCGCAGGGTGGGAGGCTACAAGAAACCCAGAAACCAAGATGGCCGCCAGCACATGTCAAACGAAGGAGAACAGTAAGAAGGTAAGACCATGACAGTACCTCCCCCTCAAGGGCCCCTCCTCCGCGGAGTAAGGAACGGTTTCTGAGGGAAGCGTGCGTGGAAGGCTCGGAGCAAAGCAGAAGCATGGACATCTGCGGAGGGAACCCAGGAACGCTCCTCTGGACCATAACCACGCCAATGGACCAAAAACTGCAACCGACCGCGGACCAGGCATGAGTCCAGGATATTGCTCACCTCGTATTCCTCACGATTGCCCACTTGGACCGGACGGGGCCAAGGAACCGAGGAAGTGAAACGATTACACACCAATGGCTTCAACAGGGAGACATGAAACACGTTGGAGAGCCGCATGCCAGGAGGAAGCGCAAGGGCATAGGCTACCGGGTTTACCCTGCGAAGCACTCGGAAGGGACCAACAAAGCGAGGCGCCAGCTTGGGAGTGCGCACTCGAAGGTTGAGGTTGCGGGTGGACAACCATACACGGTCTCCGACCTGGTAGGAAGGAGCGGGCGCTCGTCTGCGATCAGCCTGGAGTCTCTGGCGCTGCGCAGAGACCTCAAGGGACCTCTGGATCTGTACCCAAGAAGCACATAGGACGGAAAGGTGATCCTCCACAGCCGGAGTATCCTGGGGAGAGAATACCTCCGGTAACACGGCAGGTTGGAACCCATAATTGGCCATGAAGGGAGACGTCCCAGAGGAAGAGTTCACCGCCGTGTTCCTGGCAAACTCAGCCCAAGGCAGGAGGTCAACCCAATTGTCTTGGTGATCGGAGACATAGCAACGAAGGAATTGCTCCAAGGCCTGATTGGATCGTTCTGCGGCCCCATTGGACTGAGGGTGGTAGGCCGAGGAGAAAGAGAGATGAATCCCCAACTGGGAGCAAAAGGCGCGCCAGAACCTGGACACAAACTGACTCCCCCGATCCGACACAATCTCCTTGGGCAAACCGTGCAACCGGAAGACCTCCCTGGCGAAAATCGTGGCCAACTCTTGTGCAGAGGGTAACTTCTTGAGAGGAACACAGTGGCACATTTTGGAAAACCGATCCACAATCATGAGAATGACCGTATGGCCTCGGGATGCAGGGAGGTCCACAATGAAATCCATCCCCAGGTGTGACCATGGGCGCTCCCCGGTGGCTATGGGTTGCAAAAGGCCCAACGGAAGGTGCCGAGGGGACTTATTCTGGGCACAAACGGAGCATGCCGCTACATATGCGGCGATGTCGGAACGTAGAGAAGGCCACCAGAACAGACGTGAAACAGCCCAGGACAGCTGATTCTTTCCAGGATGCCCCGCGGCCTTGGAGTTATGGTAGGTTCGCAACAACCGAGTGCGCAACTCCTCAGGCACAAAACACCTGCCGTTGGGTCTCCCAGAGGGAGCACCAGATTGAGCCGCCAAAATCTGCTCACCCAGGGGAGAGGTCAGGCTGGTGCGAATGGCGGCCAGGATCTGATTCGGAGGTATGACCGAAGTCGGAATCGACTCCTCCCCGGACAGCTCGGAGTACTGCCGTGATAAGGCATCCGCTCTGATGTTCTTGGAACCGGGTAGGTAGGAGACCACGTAATTAAAACGTGACAAGAACAGAGCCCATCTGGCCTGACGTGGTGTCAATCTCTTGGCCTCAGAAAGGTAGGTCAGATTCTTGTGGTCCGTCAGGATGAGAACCGGAACCACCGAACCCTCGAGCAAGTGCCTCCATTCTTTAAGGGCCTGCACGATGGCCAATAACTCCCTGTCACCAATCTGATAGTTGCACTCCGCGGAAGACAGTTTCCGGGAGTAAAACCCACAAGGAAGCAGAGGACCCTCTGGTGTTCTACGCTGAGACAGAAGGGCGCCTACTCCCGTCTCAGACGCGTCCACCTCGAGGACAAAGGGCAACCCAGGGTTGGGATGCGACAGAATCGGAGCCGACACAAAGGCGGACTTTAGAGCCTCAAAAGCTCGGATGGCCTCGAGCGGCCAGACCTGGAAATTACTGCCCTTCCTGGTCAGATCCGTGAGAGGCTTGGCTAGCATAGAAAAGTCCCTGATGAACTTCCGATAATAATTGGCGAAGCCCAAAAAGCGCTGCAGGGCACGGAGACCACTGGGCTGGGGCCACTGTAAGACAGCCGAAACCTTCTCAGGATCCATGGAGAACCCCTCAGCGGAAATGATGTAACCTAAGAAGGTTACCTGGGATCGGTGAAATTCGCATTTCTCAAGCTTACCGAACAGCCTGTTCTCTCGTAACCGTTGCAACACTCGTCTGACATCCATAATGTGGGCCTCCATGGATTCAGAATATACCAAGATGTCATCCAAATAGACCACCACACACTGCTGCAACAGGTCACGGAAAACATCGTTGATGAATTCCTGGAAGACTGCGGGCGCATTGCACAACCCAAAGGGCATAACCAAGGATTCATAATGACCGGTCCTGGTGTTAAACGCGGTCTTCCACTCATCGCCCGCCTTGATCCTTACCAGGTTATATGCCGCCCTCAGGTCGAGTTTGGTAAAGACCGTGGCCCCTTTGAGGCGATCGAACAGCTCGGAAATCAAGGGTATCGGGTAAGCGTTCTTGATCGTGATGCGATTGAGACCCCTGTAATCGATGCAAGGCCTCAACTCACCGCCCTTCTTTTTCACAAAGAAAAATCCAGCCCCTGCCGGGGACGAGGATTTGCGAATGTGTCCGCGTGAAAGCGCCTCCCTCACGTACTCCTCCATGGCCTCATTCTCCGCTACCGACAGTGGATAGACTTTGCCACGAGGAGGAACGGCACCAGATTGTAACTCTATGGCACAATCGTATGGGCGGTGCGGAGGTAGGGCAACCGCGCGCACCTTATCGAATACATCCCGGTACTCTTCGTATTCAGGAGGCAACAGAGAGTCCGAGGAAGTACACAGCAACTTGACAGGCCCATGGATGCAACTAGCCCCACACTGCGGTGACCACGAGAGGATCTCGGCCGATCTCCAATCGAAAGTCGGATTATGCTTCTGGAGCCAGGGGTACCCTAAGACCACCGAGTAGTGTGGAGACGAAATCACCTGGAAACAGACCGACTCTCTGTGAACGGCACCAATGGCTATCCCCACTGGAAGGGTCTCATGAGTCACGTGTGGCGGCAGAAGGGGTCTGCCGTCTATCGCCTCAAGAGCCAGTGGGGAACCTCGAGGCTGCAGAGGAATGGAATTGGCGGCAGCGAACACACTATCAATGAACAAACCACCAGCACCAGAGTCCACCAACGCCTGGGTCGTCACCGAGCCCCCGACCCAGGAGAGGACAACAGTGATCAGTGGTTTGTCAACACGGGAAACCGGGGACGAGGAGACTCCACCCAAGATCTGCCCCCGACAGGATCTCAGGTGCGAGCGTTTCCCGGACGGTTCGGACATGCCAACCGAAAATGCCCACCGAGACCACAGTACATGCATCGGCCCTCGCGTCTCCGGAGTACCCTCTCCCCCTCGGACAGGCGAGCAAACCCCAGCTGCATGGGTTCACCCCCAGACAAGTCATCCCCAGGAGGCGTGGGAGGAGAGGGAGGCACGGGTGGGACAGCAAACGTAGGCGCCAATCTGTTAGAAGACCTCCGCAGGCTCTCCTTAAAGGAAGGTCTCTCCCTGAGTCTGGTGTCAATCAAAATCAGGAAAGAAATAAGAGACTCGAGCTCCACTGGTAGGTCCTTAGCTGCAACCTCATCCTTCAAGGCATCCGAGAGACCATGAGAGAAAGCAGCGACCAGAGCCTCATTATTCCAGCCCACCTCTGCTGCCAGGGTACGAAACTCAATGGCGTATTCAGCTACGGATCGTGAACCCTGTCTGATGGACATAAGGAGCTTCGCAGCAGAGGCAGCACGAGCCGGCACATCGAATACCTTCCGAAGAGAAGCAACAAAACCGGAAAACTCGGCAACCACCGGATTGTTGTTCTCCCATAAAGGGCTGGCCCAGGCCAAGGCCTTGTCCGAGAGCAGCGAGATCAAGAAGCCCACCTTTGATCTCTCAGTAGGAAAGGCATGTGGCAGCAACTCGAAATAAATGCCCACCTGGTTAAGGAAACCTCGGCACTGAGTTGGCTCTCCCCCAAAGCGCTGTGGAAGGGGGGCAGAACCGGTCATACCCCGAGACACCGCAGGCGCAGCAACAGGTGTCGGGGTAGACTCTGGCGCAACAACCGGAGCGGCAGTAGGAGCGGGCCCAGGAGCGACAACCGACCCATCGGCAACGGAAGCGAAATGAGCCGTGCGTTCAAGCAGGGTTTGCAACGCCACAGCGAACCGACCCAACAGGTGATCCTGCTGATCAAGTCTGGCAACCAGCGTAGGTAGCGAGGATGGCCCTGTACCGTCAGAATTCATGGCTTGGTCCTAATGTCATGGAACCATGAACCAGACGTACAACAAGAGATAAGTGGAAATAGAAGGCTTTATTGAAAATCAAGCTGTAAGCAAAAGTCCAAACGGATGGCTAAACCGAAGCAGGGTCTTGCGTAGACAGAGGTCAGGAACCAGGAGGGTAGTCAGACGAAGCCTGGATCAGGAACCAGCAGGGTAGTCAGACGAAGCCAGGATCAGGAACCAACGGGGTAGTCAGACGAGGCCAGGATCAGGAACCAGAAGCAGCAGCAGTCTTAGAAGCATGTGAACACAGGAGGACCAAGCAGGGAACTGAAGCCACAGAACTCCTATATATATGAGCTAGGCATCCAGCTCCTCCCAGTGGGAAGGAGAAGCCGCAGGGTGGGAGGCTACAAGAAACCCAGAAACCAAGATGGCCGCCAGCACATGTCAAACGAAGGAGAACAGTAAGAAGGTAAGACCATGACACAATTAAACGGATATTGTGAACTATGCCCTTTAATGATTTTTGAGAAAGTGGAGCGGAATCGATAGCAAAAACAGGAATATCCTTTCCCAAAGTGCGCATCTGGAAACCATGAGTTATCGCAAATTGATTATCAATGAGATTAACCGCTGCTCCACTATCCACAAAAATCTCACAAAAAATGTTCTTGCTCTCTAGCGCCACCCTAGCCGGCAGGACAAAACGGGAACTACAAGCAAATGGAAAACCTTCAATTTCCGCCTCAACCTTGCCAATAGTAACAGACGGAACATTTTTAAAAGATTTTTTCCTGTTTGTTTCTTTATTACTCCCAGAAAACTGCCTGAATCTCCTAGAGGGACAAATATTTGCCAAATGATTTATACCTCCACAACAAAAACAAACCCTCCCATGCGAGCTGAATCTTCTATTGTCAGAAGCAATCAACCCCAGCTGCATGGGCTCCTGCTCAGAAGGGGCTGACGGCGACTGAGACCCCTGCGCACAGAACGGGACCGCTGCACTGTCCTGGGACTGAGTATGACAGGAAGGGGACATCTCTCCTCTCTCTCTAAGACGCCTGTCAATACGAACGGCCTGAGGCATAGCAGAGTCCAAAGAAATAGGCCTCTCATGAAAGGCAAATGCATCTTTCAATCCCTCTGAAAGACCATGGCAAAATTGACTTCGGAGCGCAGCATCATTCCAACCAGTATCAACTGCCCATCTCCGAAATTCTGAGCAGTACATTTCTGCAGATTGTTTACCCTGGCATAATAGACGTAGTTTAGACTCAGCCAGAGCAATACGATCCGGATCATCATATATCTGACCCAGGGCTAAAAAGAATTCATCCACTGAACGGAGAGGCCGTGCCCCCTCTGGCAGCGAAAAGGCCCAGGACTGAGCGTTACCTCTGAGCAGCGATATAATGATCCCCACCCTCCGTTCCTCATCACCAGAGGAGTTTGCAAGCCTCTCTAAAACGCACAAAATTCTCACTACCCCCGGAGAACGTATCCGGGAGCGAGATCTTAGGCTCAGAACAAACTCCATGAACGCAAGCTGAACCGGTCACTTGAAGCTGAGAAAAAGTCTTACGGAGATCAGCTACCTCCAATGAAAGACCCTGGAAGCGTTCAGCCAAAAGTGAAACCGGATCCATGCTTGAGACGGTTATGGCGGCTTATAATGTCACGGACGGTGTACAGGAAACAAGGCAAAGCAACATGTATAAATGACTCGCTGTATCCAAAAGCTAAGGAACCAAGGGAGACCCCTGCAGAAGACCTGGCACTTTCCCTGGCTGCTCAGCCTATGCAAAGATCCTAATGGTGGAGGTTTGCATATCCACGAACCTTGACTATAAAGCCCTGAGCACCCTACAATAGTGAGGGGACACGACCACCGGCTCCCTACACAAGATACGGAGGGAGTCAGGGTCACCTGGGATCCAGCAAACAGAAAATAACAGATAAAGGTACAACACTTAGCTTTGAAGCAAACAGGAGAACAGAGTCAGCATGCACACACACTCCAGGAAGTAGTATAAGCCGCCCAGAAAAGCCTTCTGGGGAGGAATTTAAAGGGAAGCAATTAGTCCAACACATGACAGCTGAGAGAGGCTAACGAGAGGAGGAGCTGAATACCACAACACAGAAACTCAAGGAGGAGGTTCTGAAAGGCCTCTGTCAGAGCTTCTCAGCTGTCTGGTTGTGACACCTGCTCCCCGCCAGTCCGTGATCTTCCAGTCCCTATTCTGGCCTCATACTGGTGTCCCCAAGCTGCACATGGGCGCCCAGAGGAGTGTGGCATCAGATGGATAGGGGGCCTAGAGGGCAGGGCATCAGATAAGTAGGGGGCCCACAGGACAGAACTGGGGGGGGGGGGGGACAGCAGATGAATGCAGCTGGGGGGGCTACATGAGATGCAGGACAGCTAGGGTTGGCAGGCATAAGCCTGGAATGTATAGGCTCCTTAGAGGGACAGGCACAGCATCTTCTTTCTGCAGCACTTCCTGTCACTATTTAGTCTCCCCTCTCCCTCCTATTACTGCCGACTACAGAGCAGTCTCTGTAGCAGAAGCTGGGCTGTACTAATAGTTAGGAGAGGGAGGGGAGACAGGATCTCCCTGTAGCACACTGTACTCAGCCCTGGCTGCACTATTAAGCAGCCAGGCTGAGGCTCCTCTATAAATGGTCCGTGCTGATGGGCGGGGCTTAGCTCCGAGGACATTCTAAAGCAGCAGTGAAGTGAGTGTAGAGGGGGGCGTGGCCAGTCTGTTTACTACTGCTCCGGGCCCCTTGTCAGCCCGGGCCCCGAAGCAGCTGCTTCCCCTGCTTCCCTGGTAGGTACGCCACTGCATATATATATAGATATATATGTTGAAGGCTGCTTGCAGCCTGTAATTGTGGGAGGAGCGTGCTTAGCTCCTCCCACAAATATAGATATATATGTCTTTATGTTTATGTATACATAAAATGCAAGCATCATTCAGTATTTATTTGAAAGGCCCCGTCCATTTCATACATCCCCCACGTAATTTGCATGGGATTATAGATTATATATATATGCAGTCCTGATCAAAAGTTTAAGACCACTTGAAAGCAGGACTATGTTTAATGCCACATCCCCTACTTTTATGCCCCTCTCCCATGCAAGGCAAACACATACAGAAAATTATCCATTCTTTAATTACAGACTGGTTACATGCCACACATCCCCTCCCCTCAGTCTGCGAAGTAATTTAATAATCAACAATTCATTTGAGACATCCATTGTAGTCATTGTGCTTCTACCATACAGCCAGACGAATGCTAAGCAGGTTACATACTAATTAGGTAATTAAACCTAACATTGTAAATCCATTCAACAGTACATATGTGTCAATGGATGTGTCATCCATTGTAGTTGAAACGCAGTCTGCTACAACCACTAATGAAATGCAAGCTTAAGGTAGATCTTTATCTTTCAGTTCTAAAATGATGATTTTAAATGAAAAACTGCTTTTTAACACTGAATATACCAACGATAAATTTTGCTTAAATAGCATATTAAAATTGATTCCTTTCTCCACCTTTCATAACAACATCCAGTAACCTCTTATCTAATTTCCGAACATTTGCATGTTTTGATTAAAAGTCAATAACCCAGCCGCAATACCGTAAAGGACATCTTCCTAATAAATACAGTGTTACCTCATCCTACCTTGTAAATTTGGCTAGTTTAACACATCTGGAACACTGGTTTTAAAATGTTAGATAACGCAAAAAAGAGTCAAATACACTTTGTGGTTTATCATAATCCCATGCAGATCCCTCCATACAGTATATGAATTTCTGGATCTTTAACTTTGTTGTGATTTATGATTTCATTGTCAAAATTTGTAATATTCTGTGATTACAGGTGTTCCTGTTCCTACTATAAAGAAGAGGGGACCGAGAAGACAGAAAAAAAATCAGCTAAATGTGGTGGTGATGGAGGTCTCTACAACAAGACGCCACATAGTAGTACAAGCATATGTATCATATGTTAGGCCAGGGATATATTATGGCCTAACATATGATACATATGCTTGTACTACTATTATGGCGCAATTAGTCATATATTGACAATTTTTTCAGTATTTTTTGTAATAAACCTGCAAACCAAAAAAGACATCTGGTGTGCCGTGGATTACCTCTATATATATCACGACTGCAGTCCTCTGCGAGCACCCACCATTACACAAAGGTGTGCGGACTCCACAATTTTGTTTAATTGTCCTGATCTGTATGACTTTGCACTAGGACTCAAGGGGCCTTCCTGCAACCTGATAAATTTAAATCTATATATATGAAAAAGGATGTATATGTATGTATGTTCCGCAAAAACTCAAAAACACAACCATCAAATTCAATAAAATTTGGTATAAACATCCCTTGCTACCTGGAAAGAAATAATGCGGGGGTCTCAGCTCTCTAGGACGTACCGTTCCCGAGATATTCCCAAAATATCACCTGCATTAGCAAATACAAGCCTGCCTCCAGCCTTTAACTTAAATCCTAACTGCCAACTGACGGGCGCTATGGAGTTCACAGTTGAAGTGAAATTTACTGATAAAGGGTCGACCATTGCTAAAGTCACTGTTATTTAATATATATTTCCAATAAATAAATACCCGAGCAACGCGGGGTGCACAGCTAGTTTATGTATTAAATAACAATATCAAGCATACGAAAGCAAATGATTAAACATAATAAAATATTTATTTATAAATTAGAAAGTAGGTAAAATATAAAATACTAAAAAATTAAGGCAAACTTTGTAGTTCTTGCTGTATCTCCAGGAGCTCTTCATTATGCATCTTCCTCTGCTCCTCGAGCTTCTTGTAAGCATCATCCAGCTGACGCTGATGCCTGTGTAACCAAGCCTGAAGTAGGCCTATATTTTTTTTCTCTGCTTTTATAGCCAGCATTGCTTTGGCTTCTGTCTTCCGGTGCTCAAGGAGCCGCCTTTTAAGTTTTCTAATAACTGTTAGGATAAAAAAAAAATTACAATTACTTCCAATTATGATTAAGGCAGTTAGTGGTTTGTGTGGAGTTTTTGTTACAGTACTGTCCATTTACAGAACAATTTATTTTTTAATTACAGTTTTTAAAATTATATAGTTGTTTATTTATTATTTCAATATAGTATAATGTTATTTAGTGGGTTAATTAATGCAAGTTCATTACAGTATAATAGTATTTAGTTGGTTTCTTTGAGATGAAAGAACAATCTACACTTTTGTGTTGCTAAGCATTTCTGTTGGCCATGGCCAATATGAATAACACATTAAAGTTCTCATCTTAAAAAATAACTTCTAATACAAAAGAGCTATAACATTTTTTTTATGCAAATGGGGGACTAAAATATTTTTAAAGGGATTTTGGACACACTACAAAATCTAAATAGTCTTCTATAGACATAGTCGTGGCACCAGGTCTCTGAGATGCCATAAATTTAAAGACAATAATACGTACTCAGTCCCTTAGGCCTCTTTCACACGGGCGTCAGTTTTTTTGCCCGGATAAGAGCCGGGTGCGTTGCGGGAAAATGCGCGATTTTTTCTGCGCGAGTGCAAAATATTGTCATGCGTTGCACTCGCGTGAGAAAAATCGCGCATGTTTGGTACCCAAACCCGAACTTCTTCATAGAAGTTCGGGCTTGTGATTGATGTTCTGAAGATTGTATTATTTTCCCTTATAACATGGTTATAAGGGAAAATAATAGCATTCTGAATACAGAATGCATAGTAAACCAGCGCTAGAGGGGTTAAAAAAAAGAAAAAATTATTTAACTCACCTTAGTCCACTTGCTCGCGAAGCCCGGCATCTCCTTGTGTCTCCGAGTCTGCGCTGAAGTTGAACAGGACCTGGGGTGAGCTGCTCCATTAAATATCGGTTAAGGACCTTCGATGACGTCACTCCGGTCATCACATGGTACGTCACATGATCTTTTACCATGGTGATTCACCATGGTAAAAGACCATGTGATGACCGGAGTGACGTCATCGAAGGTCCTTAACCGATATTTAATGGAGCAGCTCACCCCAGGTCCTGTTCAACTTCAGCGCAGAGGATACAGAAGGAGATGCCAGCTTCGCGAGCAAGTGGACTAAGGTGAGTTAAATTATTTATTTTTTTTAACCCCTCTAGCGCTGGTTTACTATGCATTCTGTATTCAGAATGCTATTATTTTCCCTTATAACCATGTTATAAGGGAAAATAATAATGATCGGGTCTCCATCCCGATCGTCTCCTAGCAACCGTGCGTGCAAATCGCACGGCATCCGTACTTGCTTGCGGATGCCATCCGATTTTCACACACCCCATTCATTTCTATGGGGCCTGCGTCACGTCGAAATCGGACAATATAGAGCATGCTGCGATTTCAACTGAACGCACAAGTGATGCATTAAAAACAACGCTCATGTGCACAGCCCCATAGAAATGAATGGGTCAGGATTTAGTGCGGGTGCCATACGTTCGCCGCACAGATCGCACCCGCACGGAAAACTCGCCCGTGTGAAAGGGGCCTTAGGCTACTTTCACACTTGCGTTTGATCGGATCCGTTCTGAACGGATCCGATCATATTAATGCAGACGGAGGCTCCGTTCAGTACGGATCCGTCTGCATTAATAACTTAGAAAAATTTCTAAGTGCGAAAGTAGCCTGAGCGGATCCGTTCAGACTTTCAATGTAAAGTCAATGGGGGACGGATCCGCTTGAAGATTGAGCCATATGGTGTCATCTTCAAGCGGATCCGTTCCCATTGACTTACATTGTAAGTCTGGACGGATCTGCACGCCTCCGCACGGCCAGGCGGACAGCTGAACGCTGCAAGCAGCGTTCAGCTGTCCACCTGGCCGTGCAGAGGCGAGCGGAGCGGAGGCTGAACGCCGCCAGACTGATGCAGTCTGAGCGGATCCGCATCCATTCAGACTGCATCAGTGCTGGACGGAAGCGTTCTGCTCCGCTCGTGAGCTCCTTCAAACGGAGCTCACGAGCGGACAGCATAACGCTAGTGTGAAAGTAGCCTTATCTGTAAGATAATAACGGACTTATTATGATGGTCTTTGATATGTTTGTATCTTATATTTCAAATGCCCATTTATTCCGCCATGTCTCCCTTTTTATTGTATATACGACAGATGAAGGGACTGGTGAGTTCTTGGAAGCTCGCTATGTGACATATTAAGTATTATTTTATGGCCATTAAAATGTATCATCAAGCCACCACAACTCTTATTTTGTATTTATTAAAGACAGCACAGAATTACTTGGTTAGGCTACTTTCACACTTGCGTTCGGGGCTCCGCTTGTGAGTTCCGTTTGAAGGCTCTCACAAGCGTCTCCGAACGGATCCGTCCAGCCCTAATGCATTCTGAGTGGATACGGATCCGCTCAGAATGCATCAGTCTGGCACCGTTTGTCCTCCGCTCCGCTCAGCAGGCGGACACCTGAACGCTGCTTGCAGCGTTCGGGTGTCCGCCTGGCCGTGCGGAGGCAAACGGATCCGTCCAGACTTACAATGTAAGTCAATGGGGACGGATCCGTTTGAAGTTGACACAGTATGGCTCAATTTTCAAACGGATCCGTCCCCCATTGACTTTCAATGTAAAGTCAAAACGGATCCGTTTGCACTATCATGAACAAAAAAAATTATATATATATTTTTTTTTTTTTTTTTTTTTTTGTTCATGGTAATGCAAACGGATCCGTTCTGAACGGAGCCACCGTCTGCATTAATATGAGCGGATCCGTTCAGAACGGATCCGATCGAACGCTAGTGTGAAAGTAGCCTTATAGTTATGTAATGTTTAATGTGAATTAGTTGGATACTTTATGGTTTTAATGTAGATGACAGATTTATTTTACTTTTAAAAAAAATATATATATTTTTCTCTACTTTTCTCTTTTTTAAATAATTTTAGGCCCTTTTTGTTATAAACATCGTATGGATAATTATATAGCTGTGTGCACATATTTACCCTCCTGGTTGGGGGTGTAGACCTCCTTGTCCCCCTCCTCTGGAGGTGGGGGAGAGGAATCCCCTGGCTGTGATGGTCCTCCTCGATCAGTGGAGGGTCCAGGCTGCTCCTCCAACTCTTCCTCCTCACCCATTTGCTGTACAGGAGGAACGGGAACACCTGTAATCACAGAATGTTAAGAATTTAGACAATCAACTAATAAATCATAACAAAGGTAAATAACATAAAAAAATATCCTATATGGAGGGATCTGCATGGGATTCTGATTATCCACACGGTGGATTTGCCTCATTATGTGTTTATATTACATGACAAAACAAGTGTTACAGATGGCTATAACGGGACTAACTTAAAAAGTAGTATGACGTAAAAGAGGTTATTTGATGGTATTATGTTGGGTATATTATATTTTTGGGCTGTCATCGTTATACTGTCTGCACAGCCGCATTTTAAATATCTGCTGTCCGTCTTCACTCACAGTTGATTTAGTTGTCATGGTCACTTTATTAATAGAAGGAGGGGTAAAGTCGCTTGCAGATAGGTGGCGAGATGACTAGATTTCTATATGCTATTTAGGCACTGTTTAGCGCTGTTCTATTCAGCAGTTAAAGGGAGTCTGTCATGTAGAATCCTCTTTTTAGTCCACTAACATCCTGATCTCCCTTACCTTACCCCTATTACAATATTACCTTTCAGATAGCATTTAATTTGTGGTTTATGAGGTTAATTACTGGGTGTGTGTGTGTGTATATATATATTTGTAGAAAGGCACAAGGGACTATAATAGATGGAAGATATGTGTCACCGCGGACCCTGGCCTGGTTGAAGTAGGAGCCACTAGTGCACGGCCATGGTCAATCTGAATAACACATGAAAGTTCTCATATTAAAATTTAACTTTTAATACAAAAGAGCTATAAGATTTTTTTAATGCAAATTGAGGACAAAAATTTGTTAAAAGTGGATTTAAAAACACTACTTGACACTTCGAAGACTGGATTACATTTTTAAGAGGGATTTTGAACACACTACAAGATCAAAATAGTCTTCTATAGACATGGTCGTGGCACCAGGTCTCTGAGATTCCATCAATTTAAAGACAATAATACGTACTCAGCCCCTTATCTGCAAGATAATAACGGACTTATTATGATGGTCTTTGATATGTTTGTATCTTATATTTCAAATGTCCATTCATTCCGCATTGTCTCCCTTCTTATTGTATATAAGACAGATGAAGGGACTGTTGAGTTCTTGGAAGCTCGCTATATGACATGGTAATTATTATTTTTGGGCCATTAAAAGGTAACAAGCCGCCACAACTCTTATTTGGTATTTCTTAATGAGAGTACAGAATTACTTTGTTATAGTTATGTAATGTTTAATTTGAATTAGTTGGGTACTTTATGGTTTTAATGTAAATTACAGAGTTTTTTTAATTTGAATTTTTTATTTATTTATCTACTTTTCGCAAATTTAAAACATTTTATGCCCTTTTTCTTATAAACATTGTATGGATATTTAATTATATAGCTGTGTGCACATATTTACCCTCCTGGTTGGGGGTGTAGACCTCCATGTCTCTCTCTTCTGGAGGTGGGGGGGAGGAATCCCCTGGCTGCGATGGTCCAGGCTGATCCTCCTCTGCCTGCTCAGCCGACTCTTCCTTCACACCCGTTGCTGCGACCACCTTCTTTTTTGAAATTCTTTGTCGAAGAGAAGGAACAGGAACACCTGTAATCACAGAATGTTAAGAATTTAGACAAACAACTCATAAATCATAACAAAGGTAAATATATAAAAAAAAAAAATCCTATATGGAGGGATCTGCTTGGGATTCTGATTATCCACACGGTGGATTTGCCTCATTTTGGTGTTATATAACATGCCAAAACCATTTTTACAGATGGGTAAAACTGGCCTAACTTAAAAGGTAGGATGACGTAACAGGGGTTATTTGATGGTATTATGTTGGGTATAATAATTTTTTGGGCTGTCATCATTATACTGTCTGCCCAGCCACATTTTTGATACAATCGTACCTTTCATATAGCATTTAATTTGTGGTTTATGAGGTTAATTTACTGGGTGAGGTGTTAGTGTGTGTGTATATATATATATATAGGAGAAAGGCACAAGGGACTATAATAGATGGAAGATATGTGTCACCGAGGATCCTGGCCTCGGTGCAGTAGGAGCCACTAGTGCATATGTCCGCAGCAGTTGCTGACGGACACTTTGGTAGTTAGCATAGCTGTGAAAAGCTAATACGGGATGGCTCTTATTGGGAGTAGTCATAGAGTTGGGCGGGTGACTACTCAACACAATCCAGGCCAGGTTTGGAATGGCTTACAAAAGTCAGCCAGCAGGGTCAGGTGGGTCTCTGCTTGGATACAGAGGACAATGCAAGATACTCTGTGGGATTTATGGTACTGTGCCTTACTTGTGTAATAGTTTTTTTCTTTAAGTGTCGGCAGGAGTAAGCCGATTAATGCTGCCTGTTGATTGTTTGTGTGCCAACAATAAAGGACACTTGTTATTTTAAGATTTCCCTGGAAAAATGCTTCTGTGTATTTATCTGAAGGCTAGCATTTGTGAATCTCTACAATATATATATATACTAGTCAATGACCCGGCGTTGCTCGGGTATTTATTCATAGCAATTTTATATTAAATAACAGTGACTTTCACAGTGACCGGCCTTTTAATGTTGAGTTTCATGGTGACCGGCCCTTTAAAAGTGAGTTTCACGGTGACCGGCCCTTTAAAAGTGAGTTTCACGGTGACCGCCCCTTTAACAGTTATTTTCACGGTGACCGCCCCTTTAACAGTTATTTTCACGGTGACCGTCCCTTTAACATTGATTTTCACGGTGAACGGCCCTTTAAAAGTGAGTTTCACGGTGACCGCCCCTTTAACAGTGACTGATGGTGACCGGCCCTTTAACAGTGATTTTCACGGTGACCGTCCCTTTAACATTGATTTTCACGGTGAGCGGCCTTTTAATGTTGAGTTTCATGGTGACCAGCCCTTTAAAAGTGAGTTTCACGGTGACCGCCCCTTTAACAGTGACTGACGGTGACCGGCCCTTTAACAGTTATTTTCACGGTGACCGGCCCTTTAACAGTTATTTTCACGGTGACCGTCCCTTTAACATTGATTTTCACGGTGAACGGCCCTTTAAAAGTGAGTTTCATGGTGACCGTCCCTTTAACTGTGAACTCCACAGCGCCCGTCAGTTTGCAGTTAGGATTTAAGTGAAAGGCTGGCACGCTTGTATTGGCTAATGCAGTTAATTTTTTTTATATATAACTCAGGAACGGTACGTCCTAGAGAGCTGAGATCCCCGCAAGATTTCATTCCAGGTAGCAAGAATCATTGAAATCGATTGTTGCGTTTTTGAGGAACATACATAAATACATACATACGTATATATATATATTCTTGAATCCCATGCAAATTGTAGGGGGGGATGTATGTAATGGTCGGGGACTTTGACCTAAATACTTTATGTAGATATAAACAAAAAGACCTATATATATTTATGTGTGTGAAATGTATGAAATCATCCGGGGACATCATACATCTGTACCGCGCTGTGTATAACAATATATATACAATCTCAGCGAGGTAGAGATGTATGATGTAACCGGAAGATGTTGTACACGTCACACCGGGTATTAAGTAATCATTTGAAAAGGGATGAAACACGGATGTAGCAGAGGTAACACACATGATTTAGGAGACGTGTTATGTAAACTTAATGCAATTAAATGTGTTACGCTATTTTTTTAAATGGCTTTTGTTTCAAGATTACGGGATGAATTAATAAATTTTTGAGGTTGTGTGTTAACCGTACTACATCTGTACAGATTAGCAGCATTACTGAATATATACATTACTGAGTGTTGTAGAGAGATACAAAATTCATGTAAGCATTGTACCTGGGCGTAATCGCTCACTATACTCTTTCACGAGTTCAGGGTGAAGCCGCTTCAGGTCGCAAAATTTCTTCTGGATGGCTTCCTTATCATACTTTTTCCCATGTTTTAGATAAAGCTTAGTTCGGACAGATGTTATTATCACCTCTTTTTCTTCGTGCTTATTTGTGAGATGATAGCCCCGCTCCACAAAGCGCTGAAGGATAAAGATGAAAGTATATAATCCCCATTGTTTTATTATACAAATATAAAAAAAATATCCTCAACAAATACACAAAAATGAAGTTACGCCTTTGAAGGGGAAATATTAGATTTAATGTTACGGTTGTAAGATCGGATTGTATTGCGATTGTATGTGTGTGGGGTCTGAGCAATCAGATATTGGCCAGCTGAGCTGCGATGTACCTGTCTAGTAAGTGACGGTACGGTATGGGGTGTAAAGTTGTTTTGCATCTCCGTGGTGCAGCCTGGGTAACGCTAAATAAACAAGCAAAAACTTTTGGTCCAACAAAAAAACCTCATCGACATAAAATTCAATCTATATACAGGGAGTGCAGAATTATTAGGCAAGTTGTATTTTTGAGGATTAATTTTATTATTGAACAACAACCATGTTCTCAATGAACCCAAAAAACTCATTAATATCAAAGCTGAATATTTTTGGAAGTAGTTTTTAGTTTGTTTTTAGTTTTAGCTATTTTAGGGGGATATCTGTGTGTGCAGGTGACTATTACTGTACATAATTATTAGGCAACTTAACAAAAAACAAATATATACCCATTTCAATTATTTATTTTTACCAGTGAAACCAATATAACATCTCAACATTCACAAATATACATTTCTGACATTCAAAAACAAAACAAAAACAAATCAGTGACCAATATAGCCACCTTTCTTTGCAAGGACACTCAAAAGCCTGCCATCCATGGATTCTGTCAGTGTTTTGATCTGTTCACCATCAACATTGCGTGCAGCAGCAACCACAGCCTCCCAGACACTGTTCAGAGAGGTGTACTGTTTTCCCTCCTTGTAAATCTCACATTTGATGATGGACCACAGGTTCTCAATGGGGTTCAGATCAGGTGAACAAGGAGGCCATGTCATTAGATTTTCTTCTTTTATATCCTTTCTTGCCAGCCACGTTGTGGAGTACTTGGACGCGTGTGATGGAGCATTGTCCTGCATGAAAATCATGTTTTTCTTACCTTGCAGACTTCTTCCTGTACCACTGCTTGAAGAAGGTGTCTTCCAGAAACTGGCAGTAGGACTGGGAGTTGAGCTTGACTCCATCCTCAACCCAAAAAGGCCCCACAAGCTCATCTTTGATGATACCAGCCCAAACCAGTACTCCACCTCCACCTTGCTGGCGTCTGAGTCGGACTGGAGCTCTCTGCCCTTTACCAATCCAGCCATCTGGCCCATCAAGACTCACTCTCATTTCATCAGTCCATAAAACCTTAGAAAAATCAGTCTTGAGATATTTCTTGGCCCAGTCTTGACGTTTCAGCTTGTGTGTCTTGTTCAGTGGTGGTCGTCTTTCAGCCTTTCTTACCTTGGCCATGTCTCTGAGTATTGCACACCTTGTGCTTTTGGGCACTCCAGTGATGTTGCAGCTCTGAAATATGGCCAAACTGGTGGCAAGTGGCATCTTGGCAGCTGCACGCTTGACTTTTCTCAGTTCATGGGCAGTTATTTTGCGTCTTGGTTTTTCCACACGCTTCTTGCGACCCTGTTGACTATTTTGAATGAAACGCTTGATTGTTCGATGATCACGCTTCAGAAGCTTTGCAATTTTAAGAGTGCTGCATCCCTCTGCAAGATATCTCACTATTTTTGACTTTTCTGAGCCTGTCAAGTCCTTCTCTTGACCCATTTTGCCAAAGGAAAGGAAGTTGCCTAATAATTATGCACACCTGATATAGGGTGTTGATGTCATTAGACCACACCCCTTCTCATTACAGAGATGCACATCACCTAATATGCTTAATTGGTAGTAGGCTTTCGAGCCTATACAGCTTGGAGTAAGACAACATGCATAAAGAGGATGATGTGGTCAAAATACTCATTTGCCTAATAATTCTGCACGTAGTGTATATATATTGTGTGTATGGTATATAGTGTGTGGTATATATTGTATGGCAGGAAAACGGACGTGCTATGTGCATGTGTTGTCCATGCTACTGACATAGTGCTGCGAAGTAACAAGAATACTTAGTGCATCAATCTGTAATATCTACTAGGGTCCATTCACACGTCCGTAAAAGGGTCCGCACCCGTTCCGCAATTTTGCGGAACGGGTGCGGATCCATTCATTCTCTTAGGGCCCGGACGTGAAGCGGAGAGCACACTATGTGCTCTCCGCTTCCACATTTGCGGAGAGCGGCCCCGAACTTCTGGGTTTCGGCCACGAACTTCCAGTCCGCAGCTCCACAAAATATAGAACATGTCCTATTCTTGTCTGCAGCTGCGGACAAGAATAGGCATTTCTATAGCGAGTGCTGGCCGGGTGTGTTACGGATCCGCAATTTGCCGGTACGCAACACGGGTACGCAACACACCACGGACGTGTGAATGGACCCTTATTGGGGGGGGGGAGAAAAAAATAAAATAAAAAATAATCAATGTAGTTCTTATTGGCATATACGAATATTTTGCAGTTGATCTACAAATGAATAATTTATGCATTGTTCTAGTGTTGCAAAATATTGTTCTGGCATGCATGCAATATATAATAAAATACAGTACTGTTATACAATATTACTTACAATTAGAATAATTTTTTCTTCATCCTCAGTGAATGCTTTTCGAACCATTTTTTCGATAAGAATTTATTTTCGGAAGAAAGACAAATTCTAATACACTCTAGTGTGAACCAAAGTGAAACCGAAACCAGGTCATGTGACGCGATTACATCATAATATCGCGTTGTTTCATATTTTCGGGTAAAAATATTCGGGAATTCGAATATAAATAGACTGACTATACACCAGTGAACCTACTTCTTTTAATATAGAAAATAATCGAGAAAAAAATCATAATTTAGATTTTTTTTTTTTCAACTAGTACATATATTCGGCATACTGCTCCTCGACAAGCGTCCTCGTCACCATAGGAACAACTGTGGGTTAGAATATACCATCGGATCTGAGTGCAGGAAAAACTCAGATCCGATGGTATATTATATAACCCACAGCCGTTCCCATGGTGACGGGACGCTTGTCGGGGAGCAGTATGCCGATTAAAGGGGTTGTCCAGGTTCAGAGCTGAACCCGGACATACCCTTATTTTCACCCCGGCAGCATCCCTGAGCCTAGCATCGGAGCATCTCATGCTCCGATGCGCTCCCGTGCCCTGTGCTAAATCACGCAGGGCACGGGCTCTTTTGTTTTCAATAACACACTGCCGGGCAGTAACTTTCGCCCGGCAGTGTGTTCGGTGACGTCACCGGGGTTCCAAACAATGCCTTTGCCCTGTGCAATTTAGCGCAGGGCAAAGGAGAGCATCGGAGCATGAACTGCTCCGATGCTCATGTCAGGGGGGCTGCCTGGGTGAAAATGGAGGGATGTCCGGGTTCAGCTCTGAACCCGGACAACCCCTTTAAGTGAGATAACAGTACACATCGAAAAAATTATTCGAAATAACGAATATATTCTTACTATTTTACGAATATTCTCAATATTGCTCTAACTTCGTCTTTTAGAATATTACGAATATTCTAAAATACGAAGTTAGAGCAATAGTTAGAATATTTGTAAAATACACATATAGACTGTAATTTAGCTAATATAGTGCTATATTCTTTTTTTTTAATAGTGTACATATTTTCCAAAACTGAAGTGCAGAAGAGGCAAAAAAAAAATTAGGTAAAACATAAATAAATATAGCACTATATTAGCTAAATTACAATCTATATGTGCATTTTACGAATATTCTTACTATTGCTCTAACTTAGTCTTTTAGAATATTATGAATATTCTAACAGACGAAGTTAGAGCAATAGTTAGAATATTCGTAAAATGCACATATTAGCCTAGCCATAGTCAATGTCATAGGAACGTTGCCTTTATACAGGGGGGTAAAAAAAAGAAAAAAATGTAATCGCATGTTAATCGGAATAACTGAAATAATTACGAATATTCGATTTCGACGAATATAATACGAATATTCAATCGAATATTCGCGAAATATCGCGAAATCGAATATGGCACCTCCCGCTCATCACTACTCGTTTAATGCATGACAATATCCTGGTGGCCTTAGAAGCAGCTGATTGACATTGTATGCTGTAATTTAATCTACCATCCACAGGGACACCAAAATCCTTCTCTATGCTTATGCGTTTTAGATTTCTGGCAACTGGTAATTCATTTATATTTGTAATATTTTTTTTAAATACATGCAGTATTGTTAAGTTTAAACTGAGAAAATGTACCATTTTAAGGGAAAAATATGTTGAATCAGAATTTCATGGTGTCAACAAATCCCCCAAAAGTTGGGACATGGCCATTTTCACCTCTGTGTGGCATCTCCCCTTCTTCTTACAACACTCAACAGACGTCTGGGGACCGAGGAGACCAGTTTCTCAAGTTTAGAAAAAGGAATGCTCTCCCATTCTTGTCTAATACAGGCCTCTAACTGTTCAATCGTCTTGGGCCTATTATGATGATGCGCCAAATGTTCTCTATAGGTGAAAGATCTGGACTGCAGACTGGCCATTTCAGTACCCGGATCCTTCTCCTACGCAGCCATGATGTTGTGATTGATGCAGAATGTGGTCTGGCATTATCTTGTTGAAAAATGCAGGGTCTTCCCTGAAAGAGATGACGTCTGGATGGGAGCATATGTTGTTCTAGAACCTGAATATATTTTTCTGCATTGATGGTGCCTTTCCAGACATGCAAGCTGCCCATGCCACACGCACTCATGCAACCCCATACCATCAGAGATGCAGGCTTCTGAACTGAGCGTTGATAACAACTTGGATCCGCATCCGGATCCGTCTCACAAATGCTTTCAGTCAGCGGCAGATCGGCGGATCCGGCGGCCAGTTCCGACGACGGAACTGCCCGCCGGATCACACTGCCGCAAGTGTGAAAGTAGCCTTAGGCTGCTTTCACACTAGCGTTCGGGTGTCCGCTCGTGAGCTCCGTTTGAAGGGGCTCACGAGCGGACCCGAACGCAGCCGTCCAGCCCTGATGCAGTCTGAATGGAGCGGATCCGCTCAGACTGCATCAGTCTGGCGGCGTTCAGCCTCCGCTCCGCTCGCCTCCGCACGGACAGGCGGACAGCTGAACGCTGCTTGCAGCGTTCGGGTGTCCGCCTGGCCGTGCGGAGGCGTGCGGATCCGTCCAGACTTACAATGTAAGTCAATGGGGACGGATCCGTTTGAAGATGCCACAATATGGCTCAATCTTCAGGCGGATCCGTCCCCCATTGACTTTACATTGAAAGTCTGGACGGATCCGTACGAGGCTATTTTCACACTTAGCTGTTATATGCTAAAATAATGCAGACGGATCCGTTCTGAACGGAGCCTCCGTCTGCATTATTACGATCGGATCCGTTCAGAACGGATCCGATCGAACGCTAGTGTGAAAGTAGCCTTAGCATGTTTTTTAATGTTATTTTATCTTTTTGTCTTGTTATGTTTTTTCGATTTTCTGGCAACTGGGAATTCATTTGCTTCGCTGCATTTTCAGTTCCTGCTGTGAGTCTCAACGATTTATGGAATTGTTTGTCAAACACGTCAATTGATTTGGCTGCGACTCCGAGAAGTGGTGATGCCAGAGCCCAAGGCTGAGGATTGGATCCAAATTGCTGAGAGCTTTCATCTTCATGCGCACTTCCGAAACTGCTCAGGAGCAATGGATGGCAAACACATACGTGTTAAGAAGCCTCCTCACTCTGGGTCCTTGTACTACAATATAAATAATACTTTTCTTTAGTGCTGTTGGCTTTGGCAGACACTACTTATAAGTTCATAATTGTTGATAATTTTTTTTGCCTACTATCCTCTAATACCTCTTTTTATAAATATATAACAAGAAATTACATGTATTATGATGTGTGTTGTATGTAGTTTGTGTAAATTTGCCCAAATTGTGGTGATTTTAGCAATGCGATACTCCAGGTATGTGGAACCTGCAACAGCTGTTGTCAAACTACAAATCCCATCATGGCCAGACAGCTGACAGCTATTAGTCTTCAGCAGGTCATGGTGGGAGTTGTAGTTTGACAGTAGCTGGGGGGTTGCAGGTTGCCCATCCCTGAAATACTATAAGAACTGACACTTGAAGGAACTGTCCAAGGTACCAGGAGTATATAGGCACTCTGTTTGAATGAGGTACCATAAAATTATGTTTTGTATTTGGACTTTTGCTTTTAATACATGGTCTAACATCTAATACAATTTACAATTAAATTGTTTCCAAATGTATTTTCATCTATAACTGTCTGCTATTTTAGTTTTTTTAATGGCAAAGGCATGTATAGTATATAAATGTTCACATTAATGAAATAAAGATGAAACATATTTGCACGTCTACTTATTTTAATTTAAAAACAATTAAAAAATAAAAGTTGGATTATGTTTTAGCCCAAACAAATTAATTATAAATCAAATAATTTCCTGCTGAAAGGGCAAGGTGCATGGCCTGGGTGAGCACCCACATTACCTTTTGGGTGGTATGGTTGGCATGGGCCAGGATAGGGCTGTTGGAAGCCATGTTCCCATTCCTATGAATAGAGGGGCTAGGAATAAGTGGCTTGCCATGGATGGTGGGTTGTGAAGCTTGCTCCTGGTTGAGGATCCATTCTCAACCCCACAGCCCGCTGCTTTATTTTGTCCAGAAATCTGTGTAGTTTCACTTGATCGAGTGGTAAGTCCATTATAGCAGCAACTGAGGCCATTGCACTGACATACAACCTAAGTTTGATTTCTTACTTTGATTTCTTCTCTGGCTCAGATACTGTAACATTTCCAAATCTAGGCTTGTTAGAGTATCTGACCCAGAGACAAGTGTGGCCCTAGCCCCCCTGTCGTAGGGGTTGTGGACTGGGTCCATGGCTGACTCCTCCTCCGGATGACGTTCTTGAATATCTTGCTCCTGTCTGCTTGCCTCAACATCTGGCAAAACTGGACAAGGGGATTCCTGACTCTGAGCAGCTTGTTCGTCTTTGGATGGGCTATTGTTATTATAAAATATAAGCTGCACTACCATTCTACTCACAGAAAGTAGAGTATATACTAAAGGCCTCAGATCCAGAATGGGTTTAAGAAATTGGAGCTGCCTGGGGTACATGTATTGCTGTTTTCTCGAGCCACCATCACCGCTTTGGCCGTGTGTAGCACAAAGTTCCCGTCGAAATTGATCCCGGCAAGATTGCCATCGGTTCTTCACTTTAAGGACTGTGAAAACACAACAGAAAAAAAAAATTACATATATTTTTCAGTTTAAATATTTACAATACTATTATAAGACATTTCACATTTGTGAAACATGTATACAAGTGAAAAATTACTTTAATCATGTATATGTAACATCAATGTCTCTTAAATGATGTATATGTGACTATTACATAGCTATATAATAAATTTGACATCGTAAAACAAGTGCACCAAAATGCACTATATCAGGGATGGCCAACCTGCGGCCCTGCAGCTGCTATCGAACTACAACTCCCACCATGGCCTGCTTTAGGCTGATAGCTGTAGTCAGTCAGGGCATGGTGGGAGTTGGAGTTTGGCCACAGCTGGAGAGCCACAGATTGAGCATCCCGGCAGTATATCAAAAGTCAAAAATTCAAACCTAATTAATTTATAGATACTTGTCCCATGCAAGGCTCACTTTTGTGTGTATTTCCCAAAAATTATGTCACCCATGATGCAAGGGAGTTGGTGACGGTTGCAGCTGTACAACACCCTCGCAGGATGTTTAGTCCCAAATAACAGGGAAATGTAATGGCCATCGTGGACGGGTTAGGAGTGACACGGGTGCTGGGGACCGGGTAGGTATCTTCAATAGATGGGGCACAGCCATTGTGGGGGCATTTTGATCAACATGTCTAGGCCCTTATTCCCCTATAGCTATGCAACTGCCTCAATGGTAAAAAGCAAATTGTCAAAAACATATGGGGTCATTTATCAAACTGGTGTAAAGTAGAACTGGCTTACTTGCCCATGGCAACCAATCAGATTTCTTTGTTGACAGCTACTGTCAATCTGATTGGTCGCTATGGGAAACTAAGCCAGTTCTACTTTACACCAGTTTGATAAATGACCCCAATAATATTCATCATGGGTGGTCTTACCTAGATCAGCCTGCTTTTTTTGGTCGCCGTTCTCCCACTCTCATGGCAGCATTGTGCGTGACACCTCCTCCCAGGTCGGATTCTTTGCTACATGGTCCTGGTAGCTGTCTGTCCGTGTGTTCCATATTTGTGGGTACTCCTGTATGAGGCAAATCAGTCGTTCCATTGACTTGAATTAAGCCACGGAACGTGATTTGCGGACAATAGTAGGCATGAGGAAATACGTAAACGGAATGCACACTAAGTAATTTTCATTTTTTTGCTGACCCATTGAAATGAATGGACCCACATACAGTCCGCAAAAACAAATGGAGATGGAAAGATAATACGTTTGTGTGCATGAGCCCTTAGTCCTAAAAAATACACCAGAGGGCTGCCTCGTGCAGGATGCAACTTTTTTCCAACTTTTCATTGACATTTCAAATGTCACAGACAGTAAATGTGATATAATCCAGGTCTAATTTCACTTTTAACTCTTAAACGTAGACCACAGTAAAAAAAAAAAGTTTTGAGGATCACGAGATGTCAAAAAAATGTCGCAGTTGCCATGGAAATGCTGCAATTGCCATGATTTGTGACTTTTTTTGCGCCACAAAACTGACATGTCTGATTTCATAAATAACCTCATGTTTTTTTATATAATTTTTTATGGTACTGTCAAAATGAAAAATAGCCACAAATTCTAAAGTGAGTGTTTTGTATGAATATTCCTTTTTTTTTTTTTTAAACTGCTCTGAAGAGAAATCTAGCATGATAAAACGATTCTCTTATCAGTATTGGACCGTCTCCATGCACCGTTACATTTTCCCGGGATTTGAACTTTGCAAAGTGGTTTAGTGGTGAGCTATATGACCTTCCCGTAGCCTTGATCAATAAAAAATACCCCTTTCTGATGGAAGTGTCCCTTTAAATCTGTTAAATTGTTCAAGCAAGGGTTTTTGATGAGAAACTAAGCATAAGGGGGCACAATCTGAAATTTGTTGGGAAGAAGATCAAAATAAATGAGAGAAAAGATTATTCTACTAAAGTAGTAGTAGATGACTACTGGACAGTTCTCATGAGATCTGGGGCATCTAGAAAACTCCTCTTCACTGGCTGTAAGGATCATTATTATAGAAATGTCCAACAGATTCTAGACACAAATCGATTATTGGTTATTTGAAAAAAAAAATCCTTCCATGCAAATGTACTAGGTCTGCAATGTTTACTGACTCATTAAATAGCCTCATCAAACCTGTGGTTGCAGAGTGGAGGTTGCAAAGCTGACATTGTTCCCAGCAAAAATCTGCTTTAAAGAAATGTCCTTGAGGTCTGGGGAAAAAAAGACTACATGAGTAAACTTTCATATAAACCTTCTAATGCATTTGTTTAAAATTGGGCAGCTAACTATCTAACCCCTTTAAAGGAGTATTCTGGTTAGAACAAGTGATCCCTTATCCACTGAGGTTAGAGAACTTGTTCTAACTGAAAAAAAAATCTTTAAGGATGCCAACTGCTTTGACCATCAAGATGACCTCCCAAGTGTAACTTTGTAATGTTTTTACAAATCTGATTGATTCTGACATTGTTTTATTCTTGAAACCATGTGGTTCATTTACAAAACAGTTATGCCAGTTTTCTGGAGTAGAAAAGGTGAAAATTTTAGAGTTTCTAAACAAAATGGGTGGAGCTTAGTAGAAGGAGCAGGGTCTCCACAGCCATATACATTTAATATTATTTATGCCAAAAAGTAGCATAAATTATAACTGAAATCTATGCCAGTTCAAGGGATATGAGTACTTTTTCAATGCACTGTAGTTATGCCACACAAATTAGTAACCAAATAAGTTCCACAATATGTATTTTATGATTATACAAGGACTTTTAGATTTTGATGAGAACATTATGAAGTGTACCACGGACGTACTAAAGTTGCAAGTTCCAACATGACCTAAGGCAGGGTTTCTCAACTCCGGTTCTCGGGACCCACCTACCAGTCATGTTTTCAGGATTTCCTTAGTATTGAGCATGTGATATAATTAGTGTCCATGCATCAGGACTCACCACAGGTATTCATTCTGTGGGATATTCTAAAATCCTGACCGGTAGGTGGGTCCCGAGGACCGGAGTTGAGAAACCCTGACCTGAGGTATAATGTCTGATACAGTAGATAACCATTTTTAACCCCATAGTGAAACATTGAGGTCATTTGAGTAAGGGTAATGCTGCAGTGTTACACCAGCTCTCCAACTACCAAATGTCACTGTGGAGCTCTAGCCTTAGTATCCTACAAAACCTGATCATTAAACTGAAAACATTGTACCTTTTGAAGTGAACACAATGTCAGGTTCCAATGGGACTTCTGGTAGATGATCATCTAGTTTCACTTGTATTCCATGACCAAAGGATACAATTTGATTAGACGTGAGAACATATAGAAGTGTGTGATAGCTGGAAACACAAAACAGTACTATTGAACAAAATCCTCTACAGACATTGGGGGAGATTTATCAAAACTGGTGTAAAAAAAAAAGACTAAGGCCTAATTCACATCTTCGTTTCAGAGATCTAGGTGCTGGACAAAAAATGGACAAAAAACCATTGCATGCTACTGACTCAGCATTGATGCTGTAAATTGGCCGGATCACTGCCAGGCCTCATTGCAATCAATTGGGATCCGTCGATGAAGTAGAGGATCTGGCAGGCCGTTCCAGCACAGAGCAAAACGGAGATGTGAATGAGGTCTTAGTTGCCCCCAGTAACCAATCCGATTGATTCTTTCATTTTCCAGAATAGCTCTAAAAAAATGAAAGGTGGAATCTGATTGGCTGCTATGGGCAACTAAGCCAAGGTTTATGACAAGAAATGAATGCATTACTTTGGTCCGTGTCTCATAGAACAGTTATGTGGAGAACACTGCAGACAGGTCGCTGTGTCCATATTCTACGCGGAAATATGGATCTACTGCCAAATTAAAAACTGTCTGTGTGGTGTGACGGTTTTTATACAGAAGTTTGAAAATGCCACAACAGGGGTGGATTGGCCATAGACCTTACAGAGCTCTCCTTACGGCCAGCCAGTGAAGTTATTGGGGATGTATTTTGTGCTGCAGGCAGTATTTTGTGATGGACTGTGGTATTTGGTTCTGTTAGGGTGGTATAATGTGCCACAATATAGTATTGCTGGCCTGGTCTTTCATCAATTTGGCCCCAACTACAAAATAGGGCCACTTTTAGTATTTTGTCCAAGGCCACTTTAAGTTCCCAGTGCACCCCTGTGCCACAATACTACAGAAAACTACATGTGCATCCAGTGAAACGAACTCAACTAGGGTCAGCTGTGGATTTTCATATTTGTTGTGGATTATTTTCAAAATTGCTGGTGCACTGGATTTCATGAGCTTCATGAGCTGATATTCATGAGCTTCCAGCTCTCCCTGCATCTCACCACTGATTGTAGTAGAAAAAAAACTGTCAGTCAGCGGCAGGGACAGACAATATTCGAATTCGCAATATTTTGTGAATATTTGGTAGAATAATCGTTATATATTCGCGAATTCGAGATTATTTTCTTGATCGCGAAAAATCAGCAATGTAATATTTGTGTGATGCGCGTGAAATATAGGCGTGGGTCACTATAGCTACATTTTTCAAGCTGCAAATATTTTGTCGCAATACATGCAACTTCATATTTTAACAGGTCTGACTACTTATTAGTGATTGGAGCACTAACAGGGGGTTCAGACCTGAGCGTTCTGAAACGAGCGCTCTGTATGCGCGATTGTACGGGCGTTTACAATCGCGCATACAGAGACAGGCGTGCACACATTGTCGCGCGTTCCCGAATATCTATGTGCGGGAACGCGCGACAAACGCCCCCAAAAAAGCTCAAGTACTTGATTATGCGTCGGGCGTTTTACAGCGCGATCGTACGCGCTGTAAAACGCCCAGGTGAGAACCATTCCCATAGGGAACCATTGGTTTCTCCTTGTTGAGCGTTTTACAGCGCGTAGGAACGCACTGTAAAACGCTCAGGTGTGAACCCAGCCTTAGTATTGTTGTGAAATTGTGACATCACAGCACTATGTATGTATGTAGCATACATACATACATACAGCACTATGTACAGTCGTGGCCAAAAGTTTTGAGAATGACACAAATATTAGTTTTCACAAAGTTTGCTGCTAAACTGCTTTTAGATCTTTGTTTCAGTTGTTTCTGTGATGTAGTGAAATATAATTACACGCACTTCATACGTTTCAAAGGCTTTTATCGACAATTACATGACATTTATGCAAAGAGTCAGTATTTGCAGTGTTGGCCCTTCTTTTTCAGGACGTCTGCAATTCGACTTGGCATGCTCTCAATCAACTTCTGGGCCAATTCCTGACTGATAGCAACCCATTCTTTCATAATCACTTCTTGGAGTTTGTCAGAATTAGTGGGTTTTTGTTTGTCCACCCGAGAGTTTCCAGGCCATGGACCCAAAATGTCAACGTTTTGGTCCCCGAGCCACTTAGTTATCACTTTTGCCTTATGGCACGGTGCTCCATCGTGCTGGAAAATGCATTGTTCTTCACCAAACTGTTGTTGGATTGTTGGAAGAAGTTGCTGTTGGAGGGTGTTTTGGTACCATTCTTTATTCATGGCTGTGTTTTGGGGCAAAATTGGGAGTGAGCCAACTCCCTTGGATGAGAAGCAACCCCACACATGAATGGTCTCAGGATGCTTTACTGTTGGCATGACACAGGACTGATGGTAGCGCTCACCTTTTCTTCAAGCCTTTTTCCTGATGCCCCAAACAATCAGAAAGAGGCTTCATCAGAGAATATGACTTTGCCCCAGTCCTCAGCAGTCCATTCACCATATTTTCTGCAAAAGATCAATCTGTCCCTGATGTTTTTTTTGGAGAGAAGTGGCTTCTTTGCTGCCCTTCTTGACACCAGGCCATCTTCCAAAAGTCTTCGCCTCACTGTGCGTGTAGATGCGCTCACACCTGCCTGCTGCCATTCCTGAGCAAGCTCTGCACTGGTGCACTCCGATACCGCAGCTGAATCCTCTTTAGGAGACAATCCTGGCACTTGCTAGACTTTCTTGGACGCCCTGAAGCCTTCTTAACAAGAATTGAACCTCTTTCCTTGAAGTTCTTGATGATCCTATAAATTGTTGATTGAGGTGCAATCTTAGTAGCCACAATGTCCTTGCCTGTGAAGCCATTTTTATGCAACGCAATGATGGCTGCACGCGTTTCTTTGCAGGTCACCATGGTTAACAATGGAAGAACAATGATTTCAAGCATCACCTTCCTTTTAACAGGTCAAGTCTGCCAATTTAACCCAATCAGCCTGACATAATGATCTCCAGCCTTGTGCTCGTCAACATTCTCACCTGAGTAAACAAGACAATTACTGAAATGATCTCAGCAGGTCCTTTAATGACAGCAATGAAATGCAGTGGAAAGTTTTTTGGGGGATTAAGTTAATTTTCATGGCAAAGAAGGAGTATGCAATTCATCTGATCATTCTTCATAACATTCTGGAGTATATGCAAATTGCTATTATGAAAACTTAAGCAGCAACTTTTCAAATTTCCAATATTTATGTAATTCTCAAAACTTTTGGCCACGACTGTATGTAGCATACATACATACATACATTGTACATACAGCACTATGTATGTAGCATGTATCTATGGACAGCAGAACCTATCAGCTACACTATATCACTATCTAACCTACACTGACTATCTGCCACTAACTATCTGTATTATATATATAAGCTAACTAACTAACTATCTAGGCAACTTTCCTATTGGTTGCTAGGGATGTTGCTAAGCTCAGACAAAGACATTGCAGCCTTCTCATTGGCCCACAAGCAAGAAGGGAGGTTACTGATGAAAAAAAAATCTAGAATATTCGAAATTACAAATATATATCACTATATTCTAAATATTCGCGAATTCTCAAAGTGCTGATATTCGCGAATAATATTCGCTATTCGAATATTCGCGCCCAGCACTATTCCTTCGTTCTATTAGATTGTATCTCAGGGACTGTGTGTCATGCCCTGCTCTGACTATGTGCGGAGGTCGGCCAGAATAGCAGCACGTGTTTAGTGTTTTGTTTTGGAGTCGTGCTGGATCCGCCTCCCATCAGGTGCACTGGGTGGGGTCATTAGTTTAAATAACTCTCAATTCCAGTGCTCTGGGCGGGTTATAGAAATCAGTCTGGCCTTGGAAGCAAGGAAGGAAGGTTGTCTGTTCCAGCTCAGAAAAGATAAGTGTGGTTTCAGTTTTTGTTGTTTGCTGTCTAGGTTGTGTTTGTGTCATCTCTCCCATCCAGGTTCTGTGCGAGCAGGCTGCTCCTATTTCCCCTTTTCACCATCTCAGGGAATCTAGGGTGTTTTAGCCCAGGCACGGGGACACATCATTCCTACCACCAAGGTCTGAATGTGGGCTGAGCAGTGCAGGGAGAGAAGTCAGGGATTAGCTAGGAGGTGACCCTTCCCCTGCTTCTCACCTAGAGCCTGGTTGTTGGTTTATCTGTGTGTCTGAGTACTCGTCCGCCGTGACACTGTGCTTATGAATTTCATGGCTGACAATTACTGGTTGACTATTAGATAACTGTCAGCCAAAAGCTCATTCGGCAGCTATTTCTCATGACCTCCTGATACGCATGCGCACTTGGTGTGACCATACATGCATGTTGTCTGAGTGAGGAGTTGGAGAAATCTACTGCCAGACACCTCTGAAAGCTACTTATGTCCCCAAAAAGAATGAGCATGTTGAAAACCTTCCTGATCATTAATTTCCCATCATATGCAATTAGGGAAGAGTTGTGGGGCACTCAAATAGTGGGCCTGTCCTGCCAAAATCAGCAGATTTGGTAAACATTTATCATATGTTTATGGGCAGCTTTAATCTACTGTATTTTTTGCCCTATAAGACGCTGCACAGTGCGGTTGGCGGTGTATCAGCGGGGAGGGAGGAGAGTTGGGGGCCGGCATCTGGTGCTGTAATGGCAGCGGGGCCCAGTGCAGTCACTGTATTCTATTACACTGGGCCCCGCTCACTGTAGTAATCATATCTAACGTGTAGGCAATGTTAAAGTATAGAAATCCTCTGAAATCCAGCATGTAGCACTTACTAAACTCCCGTAGCAGGCAGGAGGCCATGCGGCTGCAGAGTAACTCACTACGTCAGGCGCCTGCTGCATTCATAAGGGGGGAGGAGCAGGCGCATGGGGTAGTGAGTTACGCCGCAGCCGCCCGGCCTTCTGCCTGCTACGGGAGTTTAGTAAGTGCTACATGCTGGATTTAAGAGGATTTCTATACTTTTAACATTGCCTACACGTTAGATATGATTACTACAGTCCACGGGGCTGGTGTAATAGAATAAAGTGACTGCACCAGGCCCCGCTGCCATTACAGCACCAGATGCCGGCCCCCAGCCCCTGTTTTGGGAGTCATTCACTACACAGGGACACTGTTATGGGGGAGGGGGGGGGAATCTGTGGATGACACATAGCATAAGATGCTATATATGTGTCATCCACAGATCCCCCCATAGCAGTGTCATGTCATCCACAGATGCCCCCATAGCAGTGCCATCCACAGATGCCCCCGTAACAGTGCCATCCACAGATGTCCCCGTAACAGTGCTATCCACAGATGCAACCCGTAACAGTGTCATCCACATATTTACCCCATAACAGTGTCATCCACAGATTTACACCATAACAGTGTCATCCACAGATCCCCCATAATAGTGTCATCCACAGCCCACCAATAGTTCAAAACCCACCAAAAGCACACTTTTTGGTTCAAAATATATTTTTTCTTATTTTCCTCCTCAAAAACCTAGGTGCGTCTTATAGGGCGTAAAATACAGGTAATTAAAGCAAGGAACTCATATACTGTTCTCCGCCAGTGGACCTCTGCAGTTTGTGTCCACTGTGGGGAAAAGAGGCTGTAGCTGTATCTATACTCACACAGAGCTGGAATTTACCTGACAATGTGTTTCTTCCACAGCTTTCCCATTACTGGTGCACATGTTTATATGGCTTTTCTTTAGGCAGCAGACTGATTAGCCAACCCTGGGCAAAGCACCATTTATTGCTTACCTTCCACAGGCTATCTGTGAAACCTGCCTTTCATATTCTTCTATCTTCTGAGGCACAGAAGTGTGAGTAATAGAACTCTTCCCTAACTGTCCTTGTGTTCCATCTCCAAAAGTATATACAGTGCCCTCCTAAAATTGAAATGTTAATGTTGAAATTTTAGGACATTAGAAACCAATTACAAATTACCGTATACAATGTTGATGAGCTGCATCACTTGTATTAAATAAAATGATAGTAGAGTGTATTTAAACAGCCTCTCCTTTCATACAATATGATTTAGGTTTCAGAAACAGAAGAAAAGTTTTTCTATTTCTAACACCCCAAATAAAGGCTATGGAGAGGGACTGTGCATCCTTCTCCTGATCTCCAGCCAAGAATAGGGACTAAGTACAGAGAGTACAGAGAGGAGGTGGAGGTGCGGGTAATGAGCGGCAGCACTTGTATGCAGTCTCCGTTACCACATCCCCACATTACCACAGTGTCCTGTCCATCCTCTCTGTACTTCATGTCTCCTCGTGAACTCCATTCCCACAGAGGTTCATCTAAAGATCCGCTGTATTCAAGATCATAATACCTGACAGGAAGAGCAGAGAAGAGAATGAGGCAGCTCTCTAGCTCAGTGGTCTGAAGTAACTTATCCTCCTGTGTAATTAGGACAGGTTTTGTGTGTACTGATAGGATGGCAGCCATTTTATTTCTCCTAATGATTGCTCCCTAGACAAAACGAGCCATTATAACTAGTGTTGATCAAATCAAGCTTCATATTAGACATCCAAAGTTGATTAATTGAAACACTTTAGTTTTAATGTTGGCTTCTGTTTTTAAAATAGCAATACGAAGTGTGGTTTGGTACCGGCTGGAACCTCGGTACCAAACCCAACTTTGGATTTCTATTTTAAAATGTTTTTTAAGACGCAGAAGTGATTACCAAATTCATTTACCGAAGTCTTGCATTTCTTCGGGTAAAACAAATTTTGCCTACACGGAGGCAATCCATTTTAATGCTGTTAGGAGACAGCATTAAAACCTGAAGTGTTTGAACGTATTGACTTCGGATCTCTGATCTGAAGCTCGATTCATTCAACACTAATTATAACTAATTAAAAGTATTTGGGACTATATTTATAAGAAAGTAATATTTAAGTATTTTCATTTCCTTAATTCCTGAAGAACCCCTTTAAGGTCAGATGAGCCGTTGTTCATTCAGGAGATGCGGCCGTCACACGGGCCATGTTTCCCGGACTGCACACAGTCTTGTGCATGCGGCCTTAGTCCCACAACAACCCTTTATCTACTTATATAACCCAGATTTAAAAAGTTACATGGGTGGGGCATCATTTCTGAAACCCCCTCCCGCCTGTCAATAATGCATTAAAGTTAAATAATTGGAATTGCTATGAGACCTTTATTTGTAGAAGTACTGTGATCACAAAAATATTAGAAGGACTTTTGTCTACATTTATCTAGGCGTTTACACCAGTATTTTGGCACTTTTTAAAGTTGCATTGGTCTCCAAATTTCTCCAATTTTTTGCATCTTGTCAAACCTCTGGTGTCTTCCCTTCTGGTTTTAAACATGCTACCATTACACCCATCCTCAAAAAGCCTTCACTTGACCCAACTTCTTTGTCTAGTAATCGCCCCATATCACTTCTTCCATATGCCTCAAAGCTACTTGAGCAAGATATCCATTCTGAACTGTCCTCTCATCTCTCCTCCTACTTCCTCTTTGACCGGCTACCACTCAACTGAGACTGCCCTCACCAAAGTCACCAATGACCTACTAACAGCCAAAACCAAAAAACATTACTCTGTCCTATTTCTCCTTGAGCTGTCCTCTGCCTTTGACACTGTCGACCACTCCCTTCTGTTACAAACTCTCTCATCTCATGGCATCACTGACCTGGCCCTCTCCACCTCCTCATCTCATTCCCTCTCTGTTGGTGTCCCGCAAGGCTCTGTCCTAGGACCCCTGCTCTTTTCTATATACACTCGGGCCTGGGACAGCTCATAGAGTCCCATGGCTTTCAGTATCACTTTTATACTATTCAGAATCCCACAATGCCTATCTTCCATATCCTCCTTCTTCTCCTCTCGCTTTCTAAAATGTAACATGGATAAAACTGAATTCATCATCTTTCCTCCATCTTGCTCAACCCCCCCAACAGACCTATCTATCATGATCAATGGCTGCACACTCTCCCCAGTCAACCAAGTCCTCTGCCTTGGAGTGACCTTGGATTCTGCCCTCTCCTTCCGACCGCACATCCAAGCCCTTTCCAACACCTGTCGCCTCTAACTCAAAAACATCTCCTGCATCCCCGCTTTCCTCAACTTTGAGTTTGCGAAAATGCTAGTACATGCCCTCATCATCTCCCGCCTAGAATACTGCAACATCCTCATTTGTGGCCTTCCATCTAGCACTCTCGCACCCCTCCAATCTATCCTCAACTCTGCTGCTCGACTAATCCACCTCTCACCCTTTTACTTCTACACCTCTGCCAATCCCTTCACTGGCTCCACATTGCCTAGCGAATTCAGTTCAAAATACTAACAAATACATGCAAGGCTGTCCACAACTTGTCCCCTCCCTACATCTCTGAGCTACTTTCCCGATACATCCCCACATGCAATCTCCGATCCTCACAAGACCTCCTTCTCTCCTCTCCTCTTATCATCTCTTCCCACAATCGCCTCCGAGATTTCTCTCGCGCATCCCCCATACTCACTGGAACTCACTACCCCAACATATCAGACTCTCACCGACAGTTGAATCCCTCAAAAGTATCCTAAAAACCCACCTCTTCAGACAAGCCTACAACCAGTGACCCTGCTGCCTCTATGCCGCCATGACCAACGTTACCCTCTCCTACTGTGTCCTTCTCCCATACCATGTAGATTGTAAGCCCTCACAGGCCCTCTCTCCTTCTGTACCAGTTTGTAACTTGTTTTGTTCATGCTTAGTGCAATTGTCTGTATTATGTATGTATACCCCTTTTCATATGTACAGCGCTATGGAATGAATGGTGCTTTCATAATAATAAATAATAATAATAATAATAATAGAGGCATGGCTGGAGAAGATAGTTGTAATGGAGAGGGTGTGGACCCATGGTGCCACTTAACAGATTTTGCTTGAGGTTACCCCTGATGGCTTTGAAAAGGTTGGTTCCCTGGTATTCACGCTTTCACCCCCGTACAGTGATTTGGACTTCGTTGTAGGGGCCATCATTCCTCTCCGTCTACTAGTAATTTTCATTCAAAAGCTGCTGACCCAGGATAGTCAACGGACATTAGTGCTTGGCACCAAAGGGACAGTCAGAAGCGTTATCAGAGGGCAAGCTGAAGTCAGAAATAGTAGATCTCATGCAAAATGGTAAACAAGCAGTAGATCAGGGCAGGGGGGCAATACTGTGATCAGGCAGGCACAGGAGGACAGAACATACAAAAGCACACTATTGCAGGACTAGGCAAGCTAGGAACCTTTTGCCCTGACAGAGAAGGTGCTATATTCTTCATAGAAAATGTTGCCATTGGCTGGGAACACGTTAGTCCGTGGTCCTTTAAGACCCGGGAAGAGCATGTATTCTACAGGAGCATGCACCACGAAAAAAGAGGTGAGGAAGGCTGTGAGTGGCCTGAAGTGGGAAGCAACATCAAGAGTCAGTACTCTGCTGGAATTGCATTGGTTCTCTGTGGTCAGTAGGATTTATGGGATTTTGAAGAAGACATTTTATTGAGTCGCGCTAAGGTTGCACTTATTGTGGATTACGCACAGTTTTTTCATATGAATTTTCATTCAGAAAAACCAAAGCATAATACAGTACAAGCAAAGTGAGTTTGATTTGACAAATCACATGACCTGCCTTGTGGATTTAGAAATCTCCAACATGTCAATTGTTTGCGATTTTTTTATTTTATTGGATCTGCGGCAAATCTGCAACAAAAACTGCAAGCAACACATGCAGATGTCGATACACATTGGTGCGGAAAGACACAGAAATTTGCATGAAAATCCCTGTGGAATTTATTTTTTTCAAACCTGCACCCATGTGCATGTATCCTAAACATAACGACTGAAGAGGATACCTAAAACTGTTACCCTGACGGGAGCTTCATGTTGTCTTGAACTTTCTATGATCAGTATATACACTTTAATCTGCCTTGTGCCTTCCTCTACTAAGTATATAATAACTACTGGACAAAGTCTCTGGAGCATGTGTTTTTATTGTTTTATTATATCAGGCTCTACAGTAACTATTCTTATATTGGCCATTCATAGTATAAAATGTATGTACCTTGCTTAGTACGGCGGTGTGTTCATCTCCACAACTGATATAGATAACACCTTTATCTCTCAAAGAACTTACTGGATATGGTTTAAAGACACCTGCTTATTGAAAAGACAACAAAAGAGTTATTTTTTTCTCTCAACCATGTATTCATACAGATGACTATTATGTCTATAAACACAATCTACCTTTTAGAGGGTCACTCTCAAGTCCTATTTGTCCTGCATTATTCTTTCCCCATCCAAACACAATTCCTGACATTGACAGAGCAAAACTCTGAGAACCCCCTGCAGAGACTTGAAGCAGAGGAACGCCTTTCAGAGACTTCACAACTTGAGGGATGGCTTGGTTAGGCATCTGTTTTCCCAGTCCCAGTTGACCGAAATCATTCTTTCCCCATGAAAAAACATTGCAATCTGTAAAATAATGCCAAAAATACTTTAAAGGATCTGATGTGTTATCTTACTTAAAGCCACTGCTGCTATGGGGGCGGGCCCATGGAGTAGATGGGATGTTTAGGGTGGATCCATCTCTCTATGCCATGACTGAAGGGATTCAGAAGAAAATGCTCCAGATGTTCTTATATATTTGTGGGGAAGTGGGAGGTGTGACTCACCACCATTTGGGGGCCCACTTTTTGCTATGGGGAGACTATTTTCTCTACATATGCCCCTCAAACCTAAAAGAAGGAATTCTCCCCTCATTTGAGTAACTAAATGTAATTATATAATTTTTAGTCTGGGGCGAGCATGCTCGGCCGAACACAATCTTGACTCGAGCATGGCTACGCAGCCAATAAACGTGCGGGAAAGTACTGACACTCACTGTAATGCCGTAGCCATGTTGGTCAGTCTTAGTCAGGGAGATCTGCAGCAGAAGGGACAGATAGTGTAGGGACAGGAATTGGTTTTTTTTAGGCAGAGTTTACTGTTGAAAGTCCTTTTAAGGACTATTGTTTTATCTGGCTGCAATATATATTATTAGTACAACCTAAATTGCGTGCAATTGTTTGGCCGCTGCTGACAGACAGTGACACAACCTCTGCTACATCTGTTGTGTTACATTTGCGCATCCTAAATCTGTGACATTCAGTGTAATTTTTTCACCGCTGGTGACAGCGACATTACCTGCGCTACATCTCCTGTATAACGTTTGCACATCCTAAATATCTGTGACATTCAGTGTAATTTTTTCGCCGCTGGTGACAGCGACATTACCTGCGCTACATCTCCTGCATAACGTTTGTGGATCCTAAATATCTGTGACATTCAGTGTAATTTTTTCTTAGCTGCTGGTGACAGCGACATTACCTGCGCTACATCTCCTGTATAATGTTTGCGCATCCTAAATATCTGTGACATTCAGTCTAATTTATTTCCGCATACACTTACAAAACCTTCGCTACTGTACGTGTGACATACTTTCAAGGATATATACCATTTAATATGCTCAAGGTGGGCAGTAAGGGACAGGGAAGTGGCCGTGCTGCTGATGGTGCACTCAGAGGCCGTGGCCCTGGGCGTGGTGAAACTGTGCCTGCTGCCAGAGCACAAGAAACACACTCATCCATGATACCTAGCTTCACATCCCAGTTTGCAGGGCGGCGCAGGAAACCACTCTCGAAGTCACACCAGTGCGACCAGGTGGATTGCAGCAGATAATGCTTCCAGTCGGTTAAGCACCACCCTGTCTTCCACAAAGTCCAGTCTCAGTAGCCAAGAGTCTGGTCAACAGAATCCTCACCCTGATCCTCCTTCCTCCCACCAGGGAGAGTCTTGGCAAACAAGTGATCCCACATTTGGATATTCCGTGGAGCTCTTTTCATCGCAATTCCTTGATTTGGGCTTCTCGCCAAGCCTGCTTGAAGAGGGACATGAGGAGATCTTGTGCACTAATTCCCAAACTCTTGAGCATCCACAGTCAGAAAGAAATGGCGGTGGGGAACGACAATTAGTGTTTCACTAATTGTCTTATTGCCGTTGCCAATAAGTCAACGGCAATTAGTGTCTCAAGAGGTTGATGATGAGGATGAGACACAATTGTCAATAAGTGAGGTTCTTGTTAGGTCAACAAGTCAGGAGGATGACCAGAGTGAGGAAGTTGAAGAGGAGGTGGTGCATGATGAAATTACTCACCCAACCTGGGAAGGTGGCAAGCCGAGCGAGGACAGCAGTACAGAGGGGGAGGGATCCGCAGCACCGCAACAGGCTGAAAGAGGCAGTAAGGTGGCAAAAGAGAGAAGGCGAGCAAAAGGGAGAAGGTGCAGGCCCGCAACTGTTCCCTGGAGCACCCCCTTGTGGCAATCTCCCTTGCCAAGGGGTAGGTGTTCCGCGGCCTGCCGCTTTTTTGAGGAAAGTGTGGACGATAAAAGAATTGTCATTTGCAACCTGTGCTGTACCAAAATGAGCAGGGGCGTGAACACTAGCAACCTTACTACCACCAGCATGATCCGCCACATGGCATCCAAGCACCGTAATAAGTGGGACGAATGTATGGGTCCACAATCTGTGTCTGTGAGTCACACCACTGCCTCCTCTTCCCCTATGGTACGTGCTGGCCAATCGCCTGTCGAAGGCTCAGACGAGGATGCCTCCTGCCCTGCACCTGGACCTTCGCAAGCACCACCAGCGACCACATCCACTTCCCTGTCCCAGCGCAGCGTACAAATGTCATTACCCCAGGCATTTGAACGCAAGCGCAAATACCCAGCCACCCATCCAAAGGCCATAGCACTGAATGCACACCTTTCAAAATTACTGGCCCTGGAAATGTTGCCATTTAGGCTTGTGGACACTGAGGCCTTCTGCAGCCTAATGTCGGCGGCCGTCCCGCGGTACTCTGTCCCCAGCCGCCACTATTTTTCGAAGTGTGCTGTGTCCGCCTTAAACCAACATGTGTCCCGAATGGTCACACGTGCTCTGATCAACGCAGTTACTGGGAAGGTCCACTTAACCACGGACACATGGACAAGTGCATTTGGCCAGGGACGCTACATTTCCCTGACGGCACACTGGATGAACGTTGTGGAGGCCGGCAGCGAGTCGTATCCTGGGATGGCACAGGTACCACCGATGCCAAGGATTGCAGGCCCTACTTCCATCAGGATTTACGTCACCACCTACATTAGTGGCTGCACCCCCCCCCCCCCTTCTCCTCCTCCACTTCCACCTCTGAATTCTCATCTTGCAGCACCAGTCAGCCATCAGTCAGTAGCTGGAAGCAGTGTAGCACTGCAGTGGGGAAGCGGCAACAGGCCGTGGTGAAATTAATTTGCTTAAGTGACAAACAGCACACCACCGCAGAGCTGTGGCAAGGTATAAGGGACCAGACTGAGCTGTGGCTCTCGCCACTCAACCTACAACCAGGCATGGTTATGTCTGATAATGGCCGTAAATTGGTGGCAGCTTTGGAGCTCGACAAGCTCACACACATACCATGCCTAGCCCACGTGTTCAACTTAGTGGTTCAGCGGTTTCTCAAAACCTACCTCACGTGTGTGCCCATTTCTGAAAGTCATCTACAGCTGCCACCGGTCTGGCAATGCTGCAGCAGCGCTTGCAATTGCCAGCTCACTGACTGTTGTGCGACGTGAGCACGCGCTGGAACTCCACATTCCACATGTTGGCCAGGCTTTGTGAGCAGCAGAGGGCAGTAGTGGAATACAAGCTGCAACATGGTCGTCGCCTTTACAGTCAGCTTCCGCTCTTCACAAGCGACGAGTGGGCATTAATGTCTGACCTCTGTGGGGTTTTACGCAACTTTGAGGAATCAACAGAGATGTGAGCGGCGATCCCGCAATTATCAGCGTAACCATCCCACTTCTGTATCTACTCAAACGCTCGCGGCTGACAATTAAGGACGACGCTTTGCATGTGGAAATGGGGGAAGACAGTACACAGGGTGATAGCCAGACCACCCTCAGTTCGACTTCTCAGCGCAAATTGGATGATGGAGGAGGAGCAGAAGACGGTTGCCTCTGCTACAGAGGGTAGTACCCATAGCAGGTTTATTCCATCTGTTCAGCATGGATGGGCCGAAGAGCAGGAAGAGGATGAGGAGATGGAGAGTCATCCTCCTTGTCTGTTGGGACTCTGGCACACATGGCTGACTTTATGTTATGCTGCCTTTCCTGTGACCCTTGCGTTATACGCATTTTGGCCAACACTGATTACTGGTTGTTCACCCTTCTCGACCCCGCTACATAGATAACTTCTCATCTCTAATTCCTGTGGTGGAGAGGACTAGCAAAATGGAAAATGGAAAAATTGCTCCAAAAATTTCCAGCTGACAACGCTGGCGGCAGAGTACGTAGTTCCTTGGGCAACCAAGGAGGGGAGACGAGAGGAACACACAGCAGTTCCAACAGAGGCAGGGCAACACTCTCCAAGGCCTGGGACAGTTTCATGACACCCCGCCAGCACCCTTACCCTGATGCACGGCCTAGTGATCCCTCTGTGCCTTACAACTATTGGGTGCCCAAGCTGGCACGAACTGGCGCTCTACGCCTTGGAGGTACTGCCCTGCCCTGCCACCAGCGTTTTGTCAGAGCGGGTATTTAGTGCAGCTGGGGGCATAATAACTGATAAGCGCATCCGCCTGTCAACTGAAAATGGTGACAGGTTGACTCTTATTAAAATGAACAAGGCCTGGATTCCCCTTACTTCTCTACTCCACCAGAGGAAAGCTGCTGAACATAAAGGCACTCTAAATGTGGCTTTTATAGTGTATTGAATACACTGTATTCCCATGCACCCCTTCCACCACAAAAAAGGGTATATGGTTCAATCTTTCTTTTTCTCGTCCTCCACCTCCATCATATCAACATGCTTATTAGGCTGCCCTCGCTCCTAATGTTTTAGAGGGTCAGCTCAGCATCAGACCCTAACCCCTAATGTTTTAGAGGGTCAGCTCAGCATCAGACCCTAAGCCCTAATGTTTTAGAGGGTCACCAGCAGGCCCTCGCCCCTAATGTTTTATATGGTCAGATCAGCAGCAGGGCCTCGCCCCTAATGTTTTAGAGGGTCAGCTCAGCAGCAGACCCCCACCCCTAATGTTTTAGATGGTCAGATCAGCAGCAGGCCCTCGCCCCTAATGTTTTAGATGGTCAGCTCAGCAGCAGACCCTCACCCCTAATGTTTTAGATGGTCAGCTCAGCAGCAGGCCCTCGCCCCTAATGTTTTAGATGGTCAGCTTAGCAGCAGACCCTCACACCTAATGTTTTATATGGTCAGATCAGCAGCATGCCCTCGCCCCTAATGTTTTAGAGGGTCACCAGCAGGCCCTTGCTCCTAATGTTTTTGAGGGTCACCAGCAGGCCATCAATCATCCTTTTTTTAAGGGTGTGTATGATGCCCTCCTTTATGTGTAATAAAGGGTGTATTGGAGTACCGGTTCCTTGTAATTTTTGGCAGCCCTTTCACTTAGTGCATAGGCTTTATGAGTGTAGGAGTCCCACTACCTAAACAATTGTACCACAATGTGAATGAGGCCCTCCTTTATGTGATATACAGGTTGTATCAGAGTGCCTCTTCCTTGTAATTTTTGGCAGGAGTCCAAGATGCATCCAGACATCCTCCTCATACTGTTCCCGAACCATTTCAGTGGTGTTTCCATCAATTTCTGACCTTTTCCTGTGATCCAGACACCCTCCCCTCTTCAGAGCAGGGGTGCGTGGTTTAATGCTCTGGTTCTCCCATTGACTTCTATTGTGCTCGGGTGCTCGAGTGTTCTACTCGAGCACCAGAGCACCCGAGCACTTTGGTGCTTGATCAACACTAATAATTTTATTATTGGAACCACAGGATAAGCTTGAAAAAATGAAAAAAATATAAAATGTTCAGACCAAGGAACCCAGGGGTCCAAAACAAGTAGCCTTGCTCAGAAGTTTAATGTTCTACAAGCAGGACTTTTTGGAGTACTTGCAGTGTTATAAGCTAGATCATTATATACTGTACCTTCTGAAAGGGCAACTGTATGGAAATGTCCACAGGATATTTGTATTATTCTTATGTCAGACAATACGGTTATCTTTCTGTGGTATGACATAAAAAGGTATCATTAGTAAAAAAAAATCCATAGTATGTGACATTTCTTTACATTCATTCCTTACATTCACACCCTAACACCACCAAGCTTCTATATACATTACATACTTCAATGGGTCATTATATAGCAAAGTACAGTGTGGTAGAGGATCTGATAATACCCTTTTAAGATGGCCAGACAAATTAGATGAATGTTGGCCAAACCCACCAATTTGTATCCCACCATCTAATGTGTATAAGGGTGTTCCAGTGGCAGAGGTGCGTGTGTATGGGGGGCATCAGGAGGAATAGCTGTTGGCAAAATGAACTCATTTGTCCAACATCTATCTAAAGTGTATGGTATTGGTTGCACCAGAGGGTCTTTTTAAAGCTTTAGGGCATCACTAGCAACAGCACCTACTCAGGACACCCCAACAAAATGTTGATGCTACAATGTATCGGAGGTGTATCTATCACGGTGTATCTATCACGAGGCAAACAAGGCATTTGCCTGGGGCGGCACTTGCCAATGGGGCGGCAAAATGCCTTGTTTGCTTAGTTAGTTAACATACACAAATACGCAATTTTTTTTCCCGTTGCTTCGTCCGATGCTTGCCGATCCGATCCTTCACTATGCCGCTACGAGTGAAGGAGTGACTTACTTCCTCCTCCCTGCTCCTCCCAACCCCAGGTGTTTCCGGAATTTTCACCTACCCGGCCTTGCTACCCACGTCACTTCTAGTAGTGATGTGGGAGTTGCGTCTCTCCCCTCGGCTCCTGATTGGCTCTGCTGGGGGTTTGTCGGCGCAGGCGCGGAGGATTCCCCCGTAGCAGAATATTCCGGCCCACTGCGTATGCGCGAAGAAGACGGCTCGGCGCAAGCGCAGTAGGAGCCGAAGGTAGCAGAAAATATCGGCTCCTACTGCGCCTGCGCTGAGTCGTCTTTTTTGCGCATGCGCAGTGGGTCAGAATATTCACAACAAAAGCGGCAGCCGCAGCCAGCCAGGAAAAGTCTGTCCAGACCGGCTCCCTCCTCACACACCGGCACCGTCCGTCATAGAATAGAGTTGGCCACTTTGCCTGACTCCTGGCCTACCCTGCGAGGAGTGTCCGGGACCAGGTCCAGGCAGAGGAACAAACAGCAGTGAGTGAGATGAGAGTTAAAAAGCAAATGCACGTGCACAGTGAGAGTGAGACTCATAAATAAAGGTGGTGTGATGTCAGACTGTCTATGGTGGCCCTGGCCTCTCCTTGATGCTGCCCCATACAGACTGTATAGGGCAGCCTCAAGGAGAGGCCAGGGCCACCATAGACAGTCTGACATACATACCACCTTTATTTATGGGAGCAGTCACAAGGAGACACTAAACTGTATGGGGACTGCCACAAGCAAATAGTGCACTCTGCACTGTGTCATAAATAAATGTGGTATGTGTGTCAGATTGTCTATGGTGGCCCTGGCCTCTCCTTGAGGCTGCCCCATACAGACTGTATGGGGAAGCCTCAAGGAGAGGCTAGGGCCACCATAGACAGTCTGACACACATACCACATTTATTTATGACACAGTGCAGAGTGCACTATTTGCTTGTGGCAGCCCCCATACAGTTTAGTGTCTCCTTGTGGCTGCCCCGGTCCCCGCCCCCCATACAGTATAACATCTCCTTATGTCTGCCCCCCATACAGTATGTATAATGTATCCTTGTGGCTGTCCCCGCCCCCCCATACAGTATATCGTCTCCTTGAGGCTTCCCCATACAGTATAACGTCTCGTTGAGGCTGCCCCAATACAGTATAACATCTCCTTGAGGCTGCCCCAATACAGTATAACATCTCCTTGAGGCTGCCCCATACAGTATAACGTCTCCTTGAGGCTGCCCCCATACAGTATAACATCTCCTTGAGGCTGCCCCAATACAGTATAACATCTCCTTGAGGCTGCCCCATACAGTATAACGTCTCCTTGAGGCTGCTCCCATACAGTATAACATCTCCTTGAGGCTGCCCCCATACAGTATAACGTCTCGTTGAGGCTGCCCCCATACAGTATAACTACTCCTTGAGGCTGCCCCATACAGTATAACATCTCCTTGAGGCTGCCCCATACAGTATAACGTCTCCTTGAGGCTGCCCCATACAGTATAACGTCCCCTTGTGTTTTTTTCTTTTAAACGGGTATTTATTGTGATATATATATCGTTATTGCGATAAATTTCTTAATATTGTTATGCAAAACAGGAAAGGGTGGAGCCTAAAGAGGAAGGGGTGGGGTTTACAGAGGAAGGGGTTTGGCCGTGACAGGAACGGGTGGGTCAAATTTATATTAGGGGGTGCCCGAGTTTAGTCTCTCCTAGGGCAGCACAAAACCAAGATACACCACTGCGCTACATGATGGTACTCTTTGCTTTCTGTGTGACACTGAAATGACCTTGGATGCAAACAGCTGTTTAAGATTGTACTATACCTAGGAATACGAGAGTTCTGAGGAAATTGTCCTAATCCAAGTTGTCCTTGTGACCCTCCACCCCAGGTAAATATATTTCTGTCACTGCAAATTGCCACAGAGTGGTTAGACCCACAGCTCACATCCACAATTGTCTGGGCTTCCAGGGAATGGATTTGTCCTGTAAGGAATAAAGACCCATAATTCCATATTAAAGTATAAATAGTGGCTGAGGAGATATATAGTTTAGGCTACTTTCACACTAGCGTTCGTCGGTCCGCTCGTGAGCTCCGTTTGAAGGAGCTCACGAGCGGACCCGAACGCAGCCGTCCAGCCCTGATGCAGTCTGAATGGAGCGGATCCGCTCAGACTGCATCAGTCTGGCGGCGTTCAGCCTCCGCTCCGCTCGCCTCCGCACGGACAGGCGGACAGCTGAACGCTGCTTGCAGCGTTCGGGTGTCCGCCTGGCCGTGCGGAGGCGTGCGGATCCGTTCAGACTTACAATGTAAGTCAATGGGAACGGATCCGCTTGAAGATGTCACCAATTGACTCAATCTTCAAGCGGATCCGTCCCCCATTGACTTTACATTGAAAGTCTGAACGGATCCGCGCAGGCTACTTGCGCACTTGCGAATTTTTTTAAAGTTATTAATGCAGACGGATCCGTACTGAATGGAGCCACCGTCTGCATTAATATGAGCGGATCCGTTCAGAACGGATCCGCCCGAACGCTAGTGTGAAAGTAGCCTTAAATGACAATTTTCGTGTATATATGTACTAATCACAAGATGAATAAAACTGTATGTATGCATGATAGAGAAAGCACCATGGTACTTACATCAGGTAATTAATGGTGCTGAAAAAGGCAACAGGCTCCCTTACAGGGGGTTTTCAGCATTTATATTGATAACCTATACTCAGGATAGGTCATCAATCTCTGATCTGCAGGGGTCCGACAACTGGCACCCCCACCAATCAGCTGTTTGAAGAGGAGTCGGCACTCCATGTAGGCGCCACTTCCTGTTCATTACACTGCACTTCATGTTGGACTTGTAATTACACTATGCCGCTGCTCCACAGGAGATGATGCGTAGTGTATTGACCAGGAAGCGGCACTCGCATGGAGTGCCGCATCCACGTCAAACAGCTGATTGGTGGGGGTGGTGGGTGTCAGACCCCCAACAATCAGATATTGATGACCTAACCTCAAATTGCTGCATAACCCCTTTTAGAGCCAAATTAGACTGCCTGATCTTCAGGCGGGACCAACGCCAGTGGTTGATAAACACATTGATTGGTACTCGTTTGCACAGGCCTGTTACACAGGCGTAAGATGAGTGAGTGTGGGAAGAATGATTGTTACCTTAGTCAGTCCTCCCTCATTCAGTTCTATTGATTATCATCAGTAGTACATCACTAATTACACACATCCTGATGAAAGATGTAAATCAGCCGACCAACGAACGACAAATCATTCATCGGCTAATCAGAGGCTTGATTATACCGGCCAATTATTGGGCCTGGATATCATTCCATCTAGTAGGGACTTTATTTTTTCACTGTGAACTCTCACCTTGAACTGTGATTAAGGGGGTTTATCTAACAACAGTCCCCAGCAATTTTTTGTACAGCCTAGTTCACACGTCAGTTTTTGCCCAGTGATTTCCATAAGTGGTTGTGAATCAAAAGAAGGTGTGAGTCAAAAACACAGAACAGATGAAAATCTTTCCATTATACCTTAAAGTAGTATTTTGGTTGTTAAATCTTATCCCTTCTCGACAGGATATGGGATAACTATTAGATCAGGAGAACGAGGGCCCTGTACTCCCCTGAAATTAATGGAGCTCCGGTCGCACATGCATGTGGCCGCTCCATTTCTATGGGAGTTCCAGAGATAGCCAAGTACAGCGCTAGACAATTCTCCGGAATTCCCATAGAATTGAATAGAGCGGCCGAATGCATTTCCGACTTTTCGTTTCAGGGAGGCTGGTGGGGGTCCCAGTGATAGGACCCCTACCAATCTAATAGTTATCACTAATATGAATGGGCCCCCTCTAGTATGCAAGGGAGAGGTGGTGGCGGTGGAGAGAAGCGCTTACTTACCCCTCTAGCTCAGCTTCCTCCCTGGTCTCCTCCAGCCTGACTGCGTACAGCTGTACGCAGTCAGGTCACGTGACTGTGCAGCGCGGGCTGTTGGAGACCAGCAGGGCAGGCACTTACATCAGTACACCCTGGCTGATATGGAGAGCAGCGGAGCAGGAGAGGTAAGTTTTAATTATTTATTTTTAGTCTGATGGGGATCTGTCACATCGATATGGGGGGCCTGAATGAGCATATGGGGGTGCATGAATAAATAATTAACAACTGATATTAGTGGGGGGTGTACTCCTGACTCTGGGGGTTCTAAGCAAGTGACATATGGGGGGGCTGTGCAATTGACATATGGGGGGCCTGCCTATTTTCTATAATGGCAGACATGAGGAGCACTATGGACAGGGAGGAGCACTATGGGGGGCCCTATCTTGTATACTGGCACACATGGGTGGCACTATGGAGGGGGAGGAGAAATATGGGGGCCTTATCTTATATACTGGCACACATGGGGGGCACTATGGAGAAGAGGGGAAAGGAACACTATGGGGGCATCTTCTGGGGCCCTATTTTATATACTGGCAGACATGGGGGGCACAATGGAGGAGAGGAGCACTTTGAGGGCCCTATCTTATATACTAGCACACATGGGGGGCACTATGGGCAAGGGGGAACACTATGGGGGCATCTACTGGGGACCATAAATGTTTGATAAAGACTCGGTAGAGTCGAAATGAGTCACTTATGTCCTTCATGTGGCAATAAAAAAGAAGTTATTTTCATCCTATCCAGTGAGTGTCGGTCTTTTTCTCCGTTAGAGTGGAGAGGGTGTCAGCAGTAAGTTTGTGTTGACGTCACTGATTATTTTGCCCTTCCTCTGATCAGTCAGAACAATAACCCCCAAAAAACAGATCCTGTCGGTCAGCATTTGGTCAGTAATCCATCAGTATTGCTGAAGCAAAAAAAAAAACAGGATTGGATCCAAAACAGAGATGACACATGAATGGAATATTTGCATGTCTTCTGTGTTTTGTACCCACTCAGTGGCCCAGTGACAGAGTAGTGAGGTGGAAGCAGCATTAGAAGTCCACAGAGTGGCCCAGTGACAGAGTAGTGAGGTGGAAGCAGCATGGGAAGTCCACAGAGTGGCCCAGTGACAGAGTAGTGAGGTGGAAGCAGCATGGGAAGTCCACAGAGTGGCCCAGTGACAGAGTAGTGAGGTGGAAGCAGCATGAGAAGTCCACAGAGTGGCCCAGTGACAGAAAATATAAAAAAATTCACTGCAGAACAGTTAATAGGACGTACAAATATTTCCTATTAATACACCCCATAAATGACTGTTATACACAGAACTTGCACCCCAATCACAAGCAAGGTTTGCTGGACTTACTGCTGTAACAAATAGTGCAAACAACCTAAAAGCAGCAGTATAACTGCAATTTGGATCCCCAATAAGTGCAGCAAGGTGTAATAGAATCGATCCTATCCCTGTTCTTTTTTTTATAGCGTGGATGATGCCTCCCTATCCTTTCCCTACACCTTGACTAATCTTTCCCTGAACTTTTTTCAGCACAATAAAGTCTCTCCTATCACTGTCCCTAGCGCCTGCTGACGTCTCTCCCTGCACTAAGTACACTGGAAAATGGCAGAATCCAAAATGGCTGCCACTATTTATAGGGCTGTGACATCACAGGGCTGGCTGGCTGCTGATTGGCTGTATGCATGGCATTATGGGTGATCCCGCCTTCCCAGAGTTCCTTTTTCCATGACATCACACATGCAGCAGCCATTTTAGGGAAAAATTTGATTCGTTACTATGAAGCGTGAGGAAATTCGACTTCGGTGCGAATCAAATTTTTCCTGAAATTCAGGTTGAATTCCACTTCGTCAACTCCAATTCGCTCAGCTCTATTTATCACCACAGGCAGAATTATACAATGACACCTCTATATAGATAACACAGGATCCACCAGTCACAATTGGTGAAGTCACAGCTTATCAACTTCCTCCTGACCTCTGCACAGGTCACAGAGCATGCCTAGAAAACTCTCCCATAGAAGTCAATGGGGTCTCCACCAGACCATTGTCTATGGCCCATGCATCTGCTGTCAAAAGACAGGAAGTCTTAACACATTTTATGTATAGTAGGAAAGTGTGACAATTGCAGCATTATAAAATTACCGTATTTTCCGGCGTATAAGACGACTGGGTGCATAAGACGACCCCCAACTTTTCCATTTAAAATATAGGGTTTGGGCTATACTCGCCGTATAAGACTACCCCTGCCTGCCCAGCCCTCCCTGTCTCTAAGACGATCTTCTCCAGTCCAGGGAACTGACCATAGCAGCCAGGGCTTCAGTAGCGTCCTGGCTGCCATGGTAACCTATCTTTTTCTTTTCACATTCCCAGTTTCCCACATAGGAACTACTAGGGGCTGGGAAAAGATGGTGGGTCCATTGCCATGGGGGATCTGTGGATGGCCTGTTATGGAGGGGATCTGTGGATGGCACTGTTATTGGGGGGGGGGGATCTGTGGATGGCACTATTATGGGGGGTATCTGTGGATGGCACTGTTATGGGGAGGGGTATCTGTGGATGGCACTGTTATGGGGAGGGGGATCTGTGAATGGCACTGTTATGGGGGGTATCTGTGGATGGCACTGTTATGGGGAGGGGTATCTGTGGATGGCACTGTTATGGGGAGGGGGATCTGTGGATGGCACTGTTATGGGGAGGGGGATCAGTGGATGACACTGCTATGGGAGGGGGATCTGTGGATGACACTGCTATGGGAGGGAGATCTGTGGATGACACTGCTATGGGGAATCTATGGATGACACTATATAGCATCTTATGCTATATGTGTCATCCACATATCTCCCCCATAACAGTGTCCCCCAATAGAGCGGCCCCGCCGCTCACAGCAGTATAATATCTAAAGACTATTCCTTAACCAGCAGTAACTTGAACTTTAAATAAGCGCTATGATCTTTATTACCTTACAATGAAGCTCCGGTAACAGGCAGAGCGGGCGGCGGCGTAACGTCACTCACATGACGCGCCTGCTCCGCCTGCTTCATTCTTAAAGTGGACGGAGCAGTACCTGATACTGTTCTAGGGCATGGAAGCCAACCAATCAGATGGGAGGGGTTGTTCCTCACTGTGTATAAAAAGGAGATTTTAAGTTTGTTCATTTGTCTTGATGAAGGGCTAAGATGTAACAGCCTGAAACGCGTCACAGCATACTACTCTGCTCTTGATGTCTGTTTTTAAAGAAGTGGAATAAAGAAGCCTTTTATTGTGAAGAGCTGGAATTCGTTTTCTTTTTCACATTTTGCTCCAGACTGAGTCCAGGTCTGTACATCCGTGCTCCACTTGGTGAGGGGTGAGAGCTGCAGCAATCTCTGTATTTGTCTACTTCAAAGTCTTTAGATATTATACTGCTGTGAGCGGCGGGGCCGGTGTAAGAGTACAGTGACCACATCGGCCCAGCCGTGAGTTGCCGCCTCCAGCCCCTCCTCTCTGCCGGCTGATACATCGCTGTGAAGCATCACAGCCAGCGATGTATCAGGGACATAACTGCGACGGTGCGGGAGCATGCAGGATTTACGGGACCCGCAGGCATAGCGCCTGACCACCCGCTCCCGTCTGCATAGCAACGAATCGGCCGATTATTCGATAACGGGATTCGTCGACAACTAATCCAGTTTTTGAATATTATCAATAAAGTTGATTAATCGTTGCAGCCCTACAGTGAATAAATTAAGAGAGGGGCGCCGCTCTGATCCTGGATTCGGGGCACGGCAGCACCGGGGGAGGGAGCTACTGCTTCCTTCTCCCTTGTGCTGCTTTATACCCCTGACTTTTGAAAATAATTTCTAGTGTTAGAAAGTCGTCTTATATTCCGGAAAATACGGTATATCCATTTTTTTTTAAATAGTATTTGACGGGTACTATCTCTCCTTGGGTAAAGCGCCTTAATCGGCGTGAGGAGACTTATAGGCCATTTATGATCCTCTGGAATTCTGGGAAGAAAGGGATGCAAATGAGCTCTTAGAAAGCTCTGCCTCTTATGCCACCAGATGTAAGGCAGCTATCCTATAAGTCAATGTTCAACCTTTTAACTAGGTCTTGACATATGACTTGGATATTGAAGGGGTTCTCCGGGAATTAATAAAATGAAAATACTTAAATATTCCTTTATTATAAATATATTCTCAAATACCTTTCATTAGTACCAATGGCTCGTTTTGTCTGGGAAGCAATCATCAGGTGAAACAAAATGGCCGCCGTCCTATTAGTACACACAAAACCTATCTTGATCACACAGTAGGACAAGTAGGACAAGAGCACTGAGCTAAAGAGCTGCCTCATCCTCCTCTCTGCTCTGCTTGTCAGGGATTATGATCCTGAATACAGCTGATAAGAACTTTAGCTGAATCTCTGGGGAATTTAGTTCATGAGGAGACATGAAGCACAGAGAGGACAGACAGGCCAGGCTGTGGTAATGTGGGGCTGTGGTAATGGAGGCTGAAAACAAGTGCTGCTGCTCATTAGCCACACCTCACCCTCCTCTCATGTCTCCTCATCATCTCCATTCCCACAGAGATTCACCTGTATTCAGGATCATGATTCCTGACAAGCAGAGCAGAGAGAATGATGAGGCAGCACTATGGCTCAGTGTGGTAAAGTATTTTCATTTTTTTAATTCCTAGAGAACCCATTTTAGGAAGTGCTGCAGTGAACAAGCAGCAAGCATGCTGTGGCCAGGGCTTAAGGCCCCTTTCACACGAGCGAGTATTCGCGCGGATGCGATGCGTGAGTTGAACGCATTGCACCCGCACTGAATACCGACCCATTCATTTCTATGGAGCTGTTCACATGAGCGGTGATTTTCACGCATCACTTGTGCGTTGTGTGAAAATCGCAGCATGCTCTATATTCTGCGTTTTTCACGCAACGCAGGCCCCATAGAAGTGAATGGGGTTGCGTGAAAATCGCAAGCATCCGCAAGCAAGTGCGGATGCGGTGCGATTTTCATGCACAGTTGCTAGGAGACGATCAGGATGGAGACCTGATCATTATTATTTTCCCTTATAACATGGTTATAAGCGAAAATAATAGCATTCTGAATACAGAATGCATAGTACAATAGGGCTGGAGGGGTTAAATTTTTTTAATTTTTTTTTTAACTCACCTTAATCCACTTGATCGCGCAGGCCAGCATCTCCTTCTGCCTCCTTTGCTGAACAGGACCTGTGGTGACGTCACTCCGGTCATCACATGACCCATCACCATGGTGATGGATCATGTGATGACCGGAGTGACGTCATCACAGGTCCTGTTCCTGTAATGAATGCTCACCACAGGTCCTGTTCAGCAAAGGAGACAGAAGGAGATGCCGGCCTGCGTGATCAAGTGGACTAAGGTGAGTTAAATTGTTTTTTTTATTTTTTTAACCCCTCCAGCGCTATTTTACTATGCATTCTGTATTCAGAATGCTATTATTTTCGCTTATAACCATGTTATAAGGGAAAATAATACAATCTACAGAACACCCATCCCAAGCCCGAACTTCTGTGAAGAAGTTTGGGTTTGGGTACCAAACATGCGCGATTTTTCTCACGCGAGTGCAAAACGCATTACAATGTTTTGCACTCGCGCTGGAAATTCGCAGGTGTTCCCGTAACGCACCAGCACATTTTTCCGCAATGCCCGTCTGAAAGAGGCCTAAAGGAAACTGTGGAGCAGATCCCAGAATAAACAGTACCTGCAAGGACAGAGCCCAGGACTGCAGCGGTGAATGGGGAAGCACTGGCAGCAGATCACCGCTGAACACCACAGCGGTAAGCAGGGGAACAGCACAGCAGCCGCTGTTACAGTAGAGGTCAATCGATCCCAGCAGAGGCCACCCATGCTGGGCAAGGGGTTTAAACAAAACAAGCTATTCTAAGTCATGAAAGGTATTTGTGAATATATTTAGTATAAAATAATATTTACGTATTTACATTTTTTTAATTCCTGGAGAATCACTTTAAATAAGCCAGCACCCCATCTGCAGACAGCTGTTTCAGGGTGATTGCCCCTCATCAGTGCAGAGCAGAGAGTATTGGCTGTAGGCCTCATGCACACGACCGTGCCTTTTTTTGCGGTCCGCAAACCGCGGATCCGCAAAAAACGGAAGGCGCCCGTGTTGCCTTCCTCAATTTGCGGAACGGGCGTCGACAATATAAATGCCTATTCTTGTCTGCAAATCGCAGACAAAAATAGGACATGTTATATTTTTTTTTGCGGGGCCACAGATTCGGACAGCACATGGAGTGCTGTCCGCATCTTTTGCGGCTCCATTGAAATGAATGGGTCCGCATCCGAGCCTCCAAAACGGCGGCTCGGATGCGGACCCAAACAATGGCCGTGTGCACGAAGCCTAACTGGGTGAGAGGCCAAAGTCAGGATTTGGGGGGTACTATCTCTCCTTGGGGAGAATATCTTAATCGGCGTGAGGAGACTTCTAGGCTCTATGCTCCTCTAGAATTCTGGGAAGAAAGGGATGCAAATGGACTAAGGCTACTTTCACACTTGCGTGATCCGGCGGGTGTGATCCGATGGGCAGTTCCGTTGTCGGAACTGCCCGCCGGATCCGCCGATCTGCCGCTGACTGAAAGCATTTGTGAGACGGATCCGGATGCGGATCTGTCTCACAAATGCATTGCAAGGACGGATCCGTCTCTCCGCTTGTCATGCGGCCAGATGGATCCGTCTTGTACATTTTTTCACATTTTTACCGGTCTGCGCATGCGCATGCCGGAAGGACGGATCCGGCATTCCGGTATTCTGAATGCCGGATCCGGCGCTAATACATTCCTATGGGAAAAAATGACGGATCCGGCATTCAGGCATGTCTTCAGTTTTTTTCGCCGGAGAGAAAACCGTAGCATGCTGCAGGTTTTCTCTTTTGTCTAAACAGTCAAAACGACTGAACTGAAGACATCCTGATGCAAACTGAACGGATTGCTCTCCATTCAGAATGCATGGGGATAAAACTGATCAGTTCTTTTCCGGTATAGAGCCCCTGTGACGGAACTCTATGCCGGAAAGAAAAACGCAAGTGTGAAAGTACCCTAAGTCAGGATTTGGGAATACTAAGTCGTTCTCCCCAAGGAAAGATAGTACCCCCCAAATCCTGGCTTGGCCTCTCACCCAGTTAAGCCAGTACTCTCTGCTCCGCACTAATGAGGGGCAATTACCCTGAAACAGCTGTCTGCAGATGGGTGCTAGCTTATTCATTATCCAAGTTATGTCTCAAGGCCTAGTTAAAGGGCCAAACATTGACTTATAGGATAGCTGCCTTACATCTGGTGGCATTAGCATACCTCCCAACCGTCCCGGATCCGGTGGGACAGTCCCGGATTACAGTGACTGTCCTGCGGTCCCGGAACGGGGTAGGTATGTCCCGCTCTCAGGTAACATATCTGGGCATCGCTACTGTGAGGGGGCACAGATCTGCGCATAACTACAGTAAAGGAGGCACATATCTGGGCATTATCTGTAAAGGGAGCACAATGTGGGCATACATACTGTGTGGTGGCATTTAGGGCACTGGGATTAGGTGTATAGTTATGTTTTGGGCAGAGTCAGAGACTTGGCTTAGTGCTGAATTTTTTTTGCAGCGCCACCTTTTGTGTACTGCACATAGTGTGCCTCTTCCTTCTTTTCAAAAGTTGGGAGGTATGCATTAGAGGCAGCGCTTGTTAAGAGCTCATTGCATCCCTTTCTTCTTTAAACATAGTGACATGGAAAAATTTGCAAAATAAATATTAAAAATTACCAAAATTCTAAACAAAATATGTTTGACATAAAAATTTCATTTAAACAATAATCAGAAAACTATTTTCTGGCTACACATTCCCTTTAACAATGAAATTGTACATTGAGAAAGCACACTTCATCTAGTATCAGTCTCACCACTCTGTTATCTTATTGTCTCATGTGCGAATTTGTTGTCTCATTTTTACTGCCATCTGCTGGCAGATTCTGGAAACTGGGAAACTGAAACTTAGTAACAGGAGAAACGAGAAATGAAACTTATTTTTGCCATTCATAGTAGCACATCGTGAACAGTTTTTTTTTTTCCATGCAGAAATATTGTTTATAGTAGTAAAAAAGATTTTATTTGAATATTTAGATTATATCTATAAATATTTATATTAAACTCAGTGTCGAAAAACATTCAATAAACAAATCCTGTAAAAAAAAAAAAAACAAGAAGTATTTCCTTAATAATATAAAATAAAAATGAAATACAAGGTCAACAAAACAGGGAAATATTTTTTTTTTGTTTTGCAGTTTTTTTGTTGTTGCAGTTTTTAGGTCTCCCTATTGTTATCACATAAGAACCTATTGAAGAAATGTGTATTTTCTAGTTCTACTGTGTGAAGTGTTGATTTCCTTGTAAACAATTTTTATGCATCATTCAGAAGACAGGATGAGTCTACATATACCTATATATGTAGCAGGGCAGGGTTTGTCATTTCGCACAACTCATCAGGGTATCCCAACGAGCCTTATATAATTTTACATAGGATTGTATCTGAGACTATTGCATTATCTTTATATAAACATAGCCACAAAGAATTTCATCACATATCCAGCTCTGGTGCATATGAATTATTATAAAGCTTTTCAAACCCAGCAACAAAAATACAGCAAATTTGCACAAAACACCAAAGTAACAGATCTTACCTAAGGAGCTGGTGTCAGTCCTCCTGCCCAGCTGTTCACAGTCATTCTGACCACAGGAAAGAACAATGCCATCTTCCTGGAGAAAAAGGGTATGTCTTCCTCCGCATGCCACCTTTTGTACACCCACTTGGTTAGTAAAGTAGTCATTTTCGGTGAAGTCGACAGCTTCCTCTTCTTTGTCTATAAGACCCAGCTGCCTAGACCTGTTGTTGCCCCAGCAGTACATGTTTGCTAGCTGGAGTTACCGATGTATGTGCCTGTGATGTGGAGCCCTGACTCTCTCACCACACACTGTCATCCTCTATCACATCAGTCTCCACCTTGTGAGGCCAAAGACCAGTATTTGTCATTGGGTGTGCCCCAAGGCATCGATATGTTCCATTTCATAATAAATGAAAGTGAAACTCATTTGCATTTGATTTATACATCTGAGCTAAATTAGATTTGTTATTGGATTGTCTTTTTTTATACAGACTGCTATTCTTATGGAAAAAAACTCACATTGGTAACTGTATCACGGCAATCCGTGCCAAATGGCAAACTTGGCACTGCTAAAATTGATAACAGCAAAAACACAAGAGAAATGAAGCTCAACGTACCAAAGAATAAATATTTATTTAATTACATAGAGACATGATAAAAAATATACATACATATATATGATGCCATAGACAGTGTGAATGGGAGAAGGGGAAGGAAAGGAAAAAGTGCCACCCTGGAAGCAGTGGCGGATCCAGGGGGGGGGGCAACGGGGCAATTGCCCCCCCCCCCCCCCCGAGCTGGCGGCGGGCAGAGGCAGCGGGGCACAGCACAGGGAGATGAGCGCTTCCATGGAAGCGCTCATCTCCAGTCATCTGTATCGCCGTCCTCAGGACAGCGATACAGATGCCTGCCTGTGCTGCGGCAGGGAAGGGAGAGGCGTGTCCCTTTCCCTTCCTCTGATAGGCTGCCGGCCTAGTGCCTGCAGCCTATCAGAGGCCGGCGCAGGCGGCGCGATGACGTCATCGCGCCGCCTGAGCCATACAGCGTGGGACACAGGCCAGAAGAGGCCTGCATCGCATTGCTGACATGGAGGTAAGTATGTGTGTTCTTTTTTTTTCATTATATACAATACTTTTACTGGCACCTGGGGGCTGTTATTACTGGGGGCTCTTATTACTGGCAAAGGGGGGCTCTTATTACTGGGGGCTGTTATTACTGGCAAAGGGGGGCTGTTATTACTGGCAAAGGGGGGCTGTTATTACTGGCAAAGGGGGGCTGTTATTACTGGCAAAGGGGGGCTGTTATTACTGGCACAGAGGGGCTGTTATTACTGGGGGCTGTTATTACTGGCACAGAGGTTCTGTTATTACTGGCACAGAGGGGCTTTTATTACTGGGGGCTGTTATTACTGGCACAGAGGGGCTGTTATTACTGGGGGCTGTTATTACTGGCACAGAGGGGCTCTTATTACTGGCACAGAGGGGCTCTTATTACTGGGGGCTGTTATTACTGGCACAGGGGGGGCTGTTATTACTGGCACAGGGGGGCTATTATTACTGGCACATGATTGGGGGCACTATAGGGGCATTTACTGAGGCCACAAAGAAGGGGTATTTTATATGGGCTCTCTGTACAGTACAATTTTATACTGGGACACATTATGGTGGGTACTATGGGGAAGGGGGGAGAGGAGTACTATGGGATCATCTACGGGGGGCACTAAGAAGGAGTATTTTATACTTGCAAATTATGGGGGACACTGAGGGCATCTACTGGAGCATTTTATACTGGTACATTATGGGGGGCACTAGGAGGAATGAGGGTGTGGAGCACTATGGGTTCATTTACTGGGGGCACTATATAGGGGTATTTTATACTGGCACATTATGGGGGCACTATGGGGACATTAGCTCAACTGGGGGCATTACAAGAGGGTATTTTTTGCACTGTCACATTATAAGGAGAATTATTTCTACTGGGGGGGGCATTATGGTGGGCTTTATTACTTCCCTATGGTATGAGCCCCCTAGTAGCAGCACCATCCTCTCCCTGCTCTGCTATCCCTCTGCCCTTTCTCCAAATCCTTATTATGAAATCTTTCTCATTAGGATAAAACACATCAGCTCCGCCGAGCCCCCGGCCAAAGTGTGGAAGTGGCGTCCGAGATCCCCAAGGGCCAAGCCAAGTAACTGTGAGTGTTCATGTGAAATATGATTGTTATACACATATAGCATACACTGTGTAGTCTGTTCTATAAGCACCATTGTTTTGTGGCGGCGGACAGAAAATAATCTGAAAGTGCCCCTCCTGAGACCAGGCTCTGGATCCGCCACTGCGCTGCCTTCCATGCCATTGGGTCCCCCCTACAGCCCCATGGGGACCCAATGGCACCACCGCCACCGCCACCCGCAACATGAAAAGCCGCAAACCGCAGGTCTGAATTGACCTGCGATTTGCGGTGATCGCCGACACGGGGGGATGATGAGATCCCCCCTCGCATTCAGCCAAGGTGCTTGCTCAATGATACAGGTATGCCCTGTGTCCTTAAGTACCAGAGGTTAAAGGGATTCTGTCATCAGATTTTACCCCTATAACCTAAACATATGCTTATGTCCGGACTAATAAGAATTCTAAGCTGGCCTTATTAAACCTCACTGTGGCTCTATTTGCCAAAAAAACAGGTTTTTATAACCTGTCAATCACTTACTTAAGGTGCCCAAGGGGAGGTCCGTTAATACAGGGTGCCTGGCCGCACCCCTCGCCGCCCGGTGCCTAGCGCCGCCTTCCCTGTCTTCATCGCTGCCTTCCCTGTCTTCAGCGCCGCCTTCTACAGCTCAGCGTCGCCTCCGCAATCCTCCCATCCCTCTGCCAGATCCCGCACCTTCGCACTAGGCTCAGCCTGATGCGCCCGTGCGGACTCCTGGCAGCGGCTTTGTTGAGCGAAGTGCGCATGCGCCCGGCCTAATGCGCACTTCGTTCAACCTTGATATGACCTGCAGATTGGCTGAGCCTAAGTTATTGACAGGTTATAAAAAACCTTTTTTGGGGCAAATAGAGCCACAGTGAGGTTTAATAAGGCCAGCTTAGGATTCTTCTTATTAGTCCAGACATAAGCATATATTTAGGTTATGGCGGTAAAATCTGATGACAGAATCCCTTTAACCTGTTCAGGACACAGGGCGTATGATGTCCTGGTACTTAAGGACACAGGCGGTGATCGGAAGCCGGTGCCTGCTCAAATCATTGAGCGGGCACCTCGGCTAAATGCGCGGGGGGGGGGCCCGTGACCCCCCCCCATGTCGGTGATAGCCGCAAACCGCAGGTCAATTCAGACCTGCGGTTTGCGGCTTTTTATTGTGCGGGCGGTGGCGGTGCCATCGGGTCCCCATGGGGCTGTAGGGGGGACGCGATGGCATGGAAGGCATCGCCGCGGCCTTTCTGTGTCGTGCCTGTGAGATCGAGCCCCCTGGATCTCACAGGCCGGAAGCTGTATGAGTAATACACACAGTAGTACTCATACAGCCAATGCATTCCAATACAGAAGTATTGGAATGCATTGTAAAGGATTAGACCCCCAAAAGTTGAAGTCCCAAAGTGAGACAAAATTAAAGTGAAAAAAAAGTTGAAAAAATAAAGTTTCCCCCCCAAAAAAGTTTTAAGTAAAAATAAACAAAAACATCATTTTCCCCAAATAAAATTAAAAAAAAATTGGTAAAAATTAGGGGGGGGGGGGGAATATATATTAGGTATCGCCGCGTGCGTATCGACGGGCTCTATAAACATATTACATGACCTAACCCCTCAGATAAACACTGTAAAAAATAAGAACTGTGCTAAATAAACAATTTTTTTGTCACCTTACATCACAAAAAGTACAACAGCAAGCGATTAAAAAGGCGTACGCCCACCAAAATAGTACCAATCTAACGTCACCTCCTCCCACAAAAAATGAGCCCCTACCTGAGACAATCGCTCAAGAAATAAAAAAAACAATGGCTCAGAATATGGAGACACTAATACATAATTTTTTTGTTTTAAAAAAGCTGTTATTGTGCAAAACTTACATAACGAAATAAAAAGTATACATATTAGGTATCGCCGCGTCTGTATAGACCGGCTCTATAAAAGTATCACATGACCTAACCCCTCAGATGAATACCGTAAAAAATAAAAGCTGTGCTAAATAAACCATTTTTTGTCACCTTACATCACAAAAAGTGTAATAGCAAGCGATCAAAAAGTCATATGCACCCTAAAATAGTGCCAATCAAACCATTGTTTCAAAAATGATATTATTGTGTAAAACTTACATAAATAAAAAAAAGTATACATATTATGTTTCGCCGCGTCCGTAATAAGTTACTCTATAAAAATATCTCATGACCTAACCCCTCAGGTGAACACCGTAAAAAAAAAAAAAAAAAAAAAAAAAAACTGCCATTTTTTTCATCTTACATCACAAAAAGTGTAATAACAAGCGATCAAAAAGTAATATGCACCTAAAAATTGTGCCAAACAAACCGTCATCTCATCACACAAAAAATGTGACCGTACCCAAGATAATCGCCCAAAAACTGAAAAAAAACTATGGCTCTCAGACTATGGAGACACTAAAACATGATTTTTATTTTGTTTCAAAAAGGAAATCATTGTGTAAAACTTACATAAATAAAAAAATTGTATACATATTACGTATCGCCGCGTCCGTGACAACCTGCTCTATAAAAATGCCACAAGATGAATGTTGTAAATAAAAAAATAAAAACTGTGCCAAAACAGCTATTTCTTGTTACCTTGCCTCACAAAAAGTGTAATATAGAGCAACCAAAAATCATATGTACCCTAAACTAGTACCAACAAAACTTCTACCCTATCCCGTAGTTTCTAAAATGGGGTCACTTTTTTGGAGTGTCTAATCTAGGGGTGTATCAGGGGGGCTTCAAATGGGACATGATGTAAAAAAAACAGTCCAGCAAAATCTGCCTTCCACAAACCTTCTGCACCCTGCCGTGTGCCCATACAGCAGTTTACGACCACATATGGGGTGTTTCTGTAAACTACAGAATCAGGGCCATAAATATTGAGTTTTGTTTGGCTGTTAACCCTTGCTTTGTAACTGCAATAAAAAATATTAAAATGAAAAATCTGCCAAAAAAGTGACATTTTGAAATTGTATCTCTATTTTCCATTAATTCTTGTGGAACACCTAAAGGGTGAACATTGTTTGTAAAATCAGTTTTGAATACCTTGAGGGGTGTAGTTTCTAGAATGGGGTCATTTTTGGGTGGTTTCTGTAACATCCCGAAGTATGTTACTTAAACTCTATTTCCCTGCTACAACATGTCAGGTGTATATTTATTGTCATCTTGTGTAATCTAACATTGCATTGCCCTGTATATGTATTTTCCAGGCCTGTTTGATATATTATGCTGTAATTTCCATGTGCACCAGCAGGTGGCATCCATGTATTCAGCAGACCTCAGCCAGTTTAGTATTGCTGGACTGGAATAGTTCATTCCAGTCTAGTCCCCCCTGTGTGAGCAGAAGTGGGATGTTCCCATGTCCTGTCTCATGGGGAAGAGAAGGAAGTTAAGTTAGTTTACCAGCTACCCCCGCTAGGGGTAGGCTGTGTTAGTAGGAGCTCCCAGTTACAGGGATCCCAACCTAGGATCCAGCCTCGGCTGAGGCCAAGGATCCATCCTCCCAGTCTGAGCTCTTCAGCCTCAACTGTGGACAACCAAGCAACACCTCCAGAACTACAGATCTCCAGGAAGAACCATTCCCTGTGAGCCAAGCTGCGAGTACTTATCCAGAGTCCAGGAGAAGCCAAATTCCTCCTCAGCTAGTCAGGCCCATACCAAGCAGAAGACAGACAGAGCAGAAGATAAATACCTGCCAGATTCTCCAGGCACATAGTATAGAAGCAGAAGAGATATTGATCCCTGCCATACAATGCCTATACCTGCTGGGACCTAAAGACTATTGCTGTAACTCGTATGGATTTCTGTTGCCATCCAGTAAAGACAAGTTGCATTATACTTCAAGTCTGGATCTCATTCATTCCTCAATTACTCCTATTAACAACACTCATTTTATTGCAAGTGAGCCAGGATCCAGGAGTCCAGCCGTACCAAGGTAGGAGACACCGTTGACACTACACAGAGACATTATCCCCCTCTGGCATTCCTCACCTGGTACGTGAGCTATAACATCTTAAAGGGCCCTGCTACAGTACCTGTGCAAGCTGCAATTGGCGTCACGAACAAACTATAAACTTATACACATATCTATCCTGACCCACTGCATTGTACCAGTGTCCTGCTCATTGCATTAAGTGGCGTCACGAAACAGGATCGGATTGAATTGTGTACCATCCTTGCCAGCAGAACCGGATCCAATTCTAAGTTAAAACGGATCCCATCGCATATCTCACAGTATTGCAAGCGCTGCCGCTTGTGTAAAAACCTGGAAAAGTGACTCGCCATATTCGCAAAATGGCGCCGCCTCTCCATGCTTGTTGGAGGCAGGAAAAGATAAGAACGCCCTCTCAAGAGCGCGAAAATGCCGAATACGCCCCGCAGAAGCGGGAAAAATTAGTAACTCCCCCCAGGGGCGGACACAGACAGCAGAGGGCCCCTGTGCAAAGAATGTGCCTGGGCCCCCTCCCCTCCAAGCCAAGTTCTCAACATAACCAATCCCGTCCTAACGTTACTTATAGCAATACAAAACATACAGTGTCACTGTGATTTTGTAGTAAAAAGGTCACAGAGAGGCAAAGAGCATTATCAATCATGTAATGCTCCATGTCTCTGCTGTCCGGAGCGGGGCTTGACACTCTTTCACGCAGCGGATTAGCTGCACAGGATCTTCTCGTGTAAAAGAGCCCTGAGCCCAATGCATGGCTACACTCACCCTACCTCATCCAGGATGTCACTGGCGTTGGTGTGGTGTCTGCTGGATCGAGAACAAGGTCCCTGTGGTGATAGAGAAAAAGAAAAATCACATAAGGAAGGGATGGTGACTGCCCCTGTGAAATCGCCAGCAGAGGGCACTGTGCTGGTCCTGTAAGACTGAGCCATGCAAAATGCCAATGTATAGCAAGGTAATCTAGTGCTACCATACAGTACTAATGCCCACATTGTGGCCCCTCACAGTAATTAAGCCGTCAAAATAGTTATGTCCTCCTTGTGGCCCCTCACAGTAGTTATGCCCAGATATGTGCCCCTCACAGTCGTTTTGCCAGATATGTGCGCCTCACAGTCATTATGCCAGATATGTGCCCCTCACAGTGGTTATAGCCAGATATGTGCCCCCTCAGTCGTTATGGCCAGATATGTGCCTCCCTCACAGTCGTTATGCCCAGATATGTGCCCCCTCACAGTTGTTATGCCAGATATGTGCCCCTCACAGTAGTTATGCCCAGATATGTGCCTCCCTCACAGTCGTTATGCCAGATATGTGCCCCCTTAGTCGTTATGGCCAGATATGTGCCTCCCTCAGTCGTTATGCCCAGATATGTGCCTCCCTCAGTCGTTATGCCAGATATGTGCCCCTCACAGTAGTTATGCCCAGATATGTGCCTCCCTCATAGTCATTATACCCAGATATGTGCCTCTCTCAGTTGTTATGCCCAGATATGTTCCTCCCTCACAGTCATTATGCCCAGATATGGGCCCCTCTCACAGTTGTTATGCCCAGATATGTGCCTCCCTTACAGTGGTTATGCTAGATATGTGCCTCTCTCACAGTAGTTGTGCCAGATATGTGCCCCAACACAGTCATTCTGCAAGCTATGTGCCCCTCACAGTATTTATGGCCAGATATGTGCCTCCTCAGTCATTATGCCCAGATATGTGCCTCCTCAGTAGTTATGCCCAGATATGTGCCCCCTCAGTCATTATGGCCAGATAAGTGCCTCCCTCACAGCAGTTATGCCAGATATGTGCCCCTAGTTATGCCAGATATGAGCCCCCTTACAGCAGTTATGCCAGATGTGCCCCTCACAGTGGTTATTTGCCAAATATGTGTCCAATTCCCATTGTTACGCCAGATATGAGCTGCCTTATAACAGTTATGCCAAATATGTGCTCCTCAAAGTGGTTATGCCAGATATGTGCCCAGTGCCCATAGTTATGCCAGATATGAGCTGCCGTATAACAGTTATGCCAGATATGTGCCCCTCATAGAAGTTATGCCTATATATCTGTGCCCCCTTACAGTAGTTACGCCAGATGTGCCCCTCACAGTGGTTATGCCAAATATGTGCCCAATGCCCATAGTTACGCCAGATATGAGCTGCCTTATAACAGTTATGCCAGATATGTGCCCCTCATAGTAGTTATGCCTATATATCTGTGCCCCCTCACAGTAGTTGTTTTACCCAGATATGTGCCCCTCACAGTGGCTCTTTTGTGCCCCCTCACTTTAGTGGTTGCCTCCTGTTTGCAGCTTTATGGTTGGGGGGGGGGGACGTAATACTTACCTTCTTCCCTGATGACAGGCTCCCACACTCACATCGTGCTGCTGGCTGTGCTAGAGGCAGATTCCCGGGCATTAAGCGCTCCTCCCACAGCCAGCAACGCAATGTGCGGCCAGCAGGGGGAGCTCCTGAGCTCTGAATATCAGTGAAGCAGGGAGCAGAGAGGTCTCCCTGCTTCACTATAGAAACTAACAGCCCGACAGTGACGAGAACTGCCGGGCCGGGTGAGTGCTCCCCCCCTCCCCCTCCTTCTTGCCTCTGTGCCACCTGTTTGAAGAGCGCTCTGACTGGGCCCGGCATTCTCACTGTACTTCATGCTGGGCCCGGTCAGAGCGCTCCCATTACATGAGAGTGCAGCGGGCCCCCTCCCCCACCAGGCCTGTACGCCCCTGCTTGGGCCCCCCAGGAGCAACTGGTCCCAGGGCAGCTGCCTTTGCCCGCTTTAATGACGGCCCTGGGAGTTGCTTATCTCCCCCAGCAGCCGGTAAGAAGGGGCCCCCTCCTGCTCTGGGCCCCTGTGCAACCGAACCGGCTGCACATGCGGTATGTCCGCCCCTGACTCCCCCTCAAGAACGCGAATATATCGAATACGCCCCTTTGGAAGCGTGAAAGATAGAGACTGCCCCCTGTGAACTTTCTATTGTGAGCCGAGGTGATAAAGACTCCTCCCTCTGGACTACACCCTCAGATCTGGAAGTTTGCTCATGCAAAGAAGCAGCGATGGCATACCCGCGCCCAAAATAGAATGAGATGTCCATTGGCGGAGAGCCAGTTTACCCGTAGTATCCGCTGGAGATTCAGGTCTCCCAACTATTGAAGCGACGCAGACCCTCCATCTTTGGCACCAGTCCGGAGGCCGTGGATTCCTCTCTGGTCAAAGCACTTATGCCACCTACCTTGGCCAGTATCCCTGAGGATCCTGAGAAGGCCGCCGCTGATGTCCCGGTTCCCGATGCAAAGGGCCAGGACTTAATCGAGTTCTCGGAGGCAGTGGATCCCTCCGCCAAGTCAAGCGCCCCCGCCCCCTCACTGAAAGACGACGTGCCAGTGAGGATGGAAGTCGACATCAAGCCTGTTCCCGCGGAGGACGCCGCTGACGCACTCACCACAGCCAACGACAAGTCGGTGATCTAGACGGGGATGACACCCCTTGACGGCACCCAGGAGGCACCGGAACTGGCCGCCTGGCCACAACCACAGGTCGGAGCTGCCGCGCTCCCTGAGGACCCGGCCCGGTCCGTGTCCGCCCCTGCACCGCGTCCTGAGACCCCAGCACCTGCCACCAGGCCTAGGCCTGCACCGTGACCATCACCTACTGGTGCGGCGGAGGCGGCTGGCGTATCCACTCTGCCACCCAACTCCACTCCTAGCCAGTTAAAGAGCCTGAACCCTGAGGTGCCTCACGAAATCACCGCGTTTGCCCAGACGGCCTGGGAATACAAATCAGCCGTCGAAGAATGGGTCAAGCAGGTGGTCGATGACCCCCAGCCAGGGAACCCCACCTTAGTCAGGTGAACCGGGACTGTATTATGGTTTTCTGTGGAACGGGGAGTCGGGTTCCTGCAGGATAACTACTCCGGCTCGGAAGTGTTTGTGGGCCGTCGCTCGGTCAAGCGACACTACCTGCCACAGGCCCGGCACAACTTGTATGTGGGAGACCAGGTCGAATACACCCCCATGCGTTCTATCCAGGGTCCAATTGCTTCCGGCGTGACCCTGCTGGACAAGCCACTCACCCCTGCCGTCACCCCAGAGACCTGGCAGGAGGAACCAGGCTCTGCGGGCAAAGTGAGATGTCTCCAAGAAGCCCCGGACGGCCGTATGCAATTTAGAGAGAAACCCCAACCTGAGCCAGCACCGCTCATACCAGATTTGGCCGCACCACCAACCCTGAGGGTAGGACAAATAAATAACTCCGTTCTTACGTTCAATCCTAAAGTGCAGCCATACACCCTTCCATGGAAGCAGCCTCAGGTCCCTGCTGTGACCCTTCCTGAGCCTCTTCAGCCAGAAATCCTGAGTCCCTCTGTGCCGGCTGGAGATCCCGGGCTACGGCGTGTAACTGCCACGTTTTCCAAGCTGTCAGCACAGCCAGTACCTGCCGCCACCAGAAGAGGGCAGTGGCGTACCACAACGGCAGCTACAATAAGCTGCCACCAGAGGCAGGAACAACCTCTCATAAGGTTCAGCACCTCAAGCAGTGAGGAGGAGCTGGATACCTTTTTGTAAAAGGTGTCCCCTATAAAGAAAATAATAACCAGTGACATTTGGGAGCCACTCCATGGACTGATTCCTGACGTGTGAGGACCTGTTGGCAGTTTTGTGTGTTTTAACCTTTTGTTTCAGGTTGCCTGTTTAGTCCTCATCCTGATGGTCATGCCAGTTAGGACTCCCCCAATCAGCACTTAACCCCTTCACGTCCAAGTTCAGTGTTTTATCCCCTTTCTCAGGTTACTTGATAGCCTGTTGCTCTTATGACATTTTATACACCCTTTGGATTACAATTAACTTTTAACCCTGTGGATTACAAATTTACTTTTATCAGTTTCGAGAGGATTCTACAACTTTAAAGCACTTCCAGGAAACAGGACTCAAGTTGTTGTTGAGCCTATTCTTGCATTAATAAAATTTGCACTATTTTATTAAATGCTTTATTGCAACATAAAAGCTTGCACCCGAAGAAAGGACTCAAACGTGATACCTGAGCTCTTTGTGATTTTCATGCTATTTAATAATTTTGCACTATTGTACCAGTGTACAAATTTTGTAACGTTCAAGATAACATGCCCATTGTGTGTATTCTCTGTCTAGGTGCCACAATGTGAATTTATGCACTGTTTGCCATGATTGCACTTAACAAAAATGTAGCAACTTACTTAAAGTGTGCCTTTTTTACAGCTCTTGTTCTCTCCCCTCCTTGTACGGACTGTCATTATAGGGACGTTGGATGCTAATGGCCTACACCCGGTGATATATACCCATAGGTACCCAGGGTAGGACCAAGTGGTAAGTCCAGGCAGATCCAGTTACTTCACAGGTACCCCTGCTTCTTCGGGAATCGTTAGAAGCCCTAGGCTGCTCCTTCCCGTTTGTTAAATGTTCAGGATTGTTCCCATCCTGAGGTGTCTCATTTCCGGGAGCGCACTGGATTAAAGGCCCTCCTCCTGTGACATTGCCAGAAGATACGGAGACGATAAATACCTCCCCTTCTGAGCCTTTTGCCTAAGGTATGGTACCTCAAGCCTTAGAGCCTTACTTTAGCTTCCCCTTAGTCATCATAGTGAACGTCCTACAAGCCAAATTTCTTCAGGCTATGGTGCAGGAAAGGGAATACAGGATAAAGCCACCCTTCTATTTGCGGGCATTTCATTACGCAATAGCGGGATTACGGAGTAAAGACACCCCCATGCTTTCTTTGGTGTCTACAGAGCTCAGGACATACAAAGTCAGTCAGTAAATGTTTTGCTTTGTGCAGTATTTAGGTTACCTGGTTATACCAAGAGAAGGAAACTGTGTGTTGGACATCTTACTCTAGCGGGCAGGAACCTGGGGAAAGCCGTTAAATGTTTTGTCTAAGTATGTCTTTATATGTAATTCATTCAGCACTTTGTATTTATTGGGTAACCCAGAGCTGATTCCTTCACCCTCCTAGCGTAAGCCGAGGAAGGCTTAACTTAAAGTAAGGGGGTATGTAACATCCTGAAGTATGTTACTAAAACTCTATTTCCCTGCTACAACATGTCAGGTGTATATTTATTGTCATCTTGTGTAATCTAACATTGCATTGCCCTGTATATGTATTTTCCAGGCCTGTTTGATATATTATGCTGTAATTTCCATGTGCACGAGCAGGTGGCAGCACTGTATTCAGCAGACCTCAGCCAGTTTAGTATTGCTGGACTGGAATAGTTCATTCCAGTCTAGTCCCCCCTGTGTGAGCAGAAGTGGGATGTTCCCATGTCCTGTCTCATGGGGAAGAGAAGGAAGTTAAGTTAGTGTACCAGCTACCCTCGCTAGGGGTAGGCTGTGTTAGTAGGAGCTCCCAGTTACAGGGATCCCAACCTAGGATCCAGCCTCGGCTGAGGCCAAGGATCCATCCTCCCAGTCTGAGCTCTTCAGCCTCAACTGGACAACCAAGCAACACCTCCAGAACTACAGATCTCCAGGAAGAACCATCCCCTGTGAGCCAAGCTGCGAGTACTTATCCAGAGTCCAGGAGAAGCCAAATTCCTCCTCAGCTAGTCAGGCCCATACCAAGCAGAAGACAGACAGAGCAGAAGATAAATACCTGCCAGATTCTCCAGGCACATAGTATAGAAGCAGAAGAGATAATGATCCCTGCCATACATTGCCTATACCTGCTGGGACCTAAAGACTATTGCTGTAACTCGTATGGATTTCTGTTACCATCCAGTAAAGACAAGCTGCATTATACTTCAAGTCTAGATCTCATTCATTCCTCAATTACTCCTATTAACAACACTCATTTTATTGCAAGTGAGCCAGGATCCAGGAGTCCAGTCGTACCAAGGTAGAAGACACCGTTGACACTACACAGAGACATTATCCCCCTCTGGCATTCCTCACCTGGTACGTGAGCTATAACATCTTAAAGGGCCCTACTACAGTACCTGCGCAAGCTGCAATTGGCGTCACGATCAAACTATAAACTTATACACATATCTATCCTGACCCACTGCATTGTGCCAGTGTCCTGCTCATTGCATTTCTATTATGTAAGCCTCACAAAGTGACTGGTCCCTAAAAAGTTGTTTTTTGAAAATTTCTGAGAAATTTCAAGATTTACTTCTAAACTTCTAAGCCTTGTAACATCCCGCAAAAATAAAATGTCATTCCCAAAATGATCCTAACATGAAGTACACATATGGGGAATGTAAAGTTATAACTATTTTTGTAGGTATTACTATGTATTATAGAAGTAGAGAAATTGAAACTTGGAAATTTGCACATTTTTCAAAATTTTGGGCAAATTTAGTATTTTTTTTATAAATAAAAATGAATTTTTTGACTCCATTTTCACAGTGTCATGAAGTACAATATGTGATGAAAAAACGATCTCAGAATGGCCTGGATAAGTAAAAGCGTTTTAAAGTTATCACCACTTAAAGTGACACTGGTCAGATTTGCAAAAAATGGCCTGGTCCTTAAGGTGAAATAAGGCTGTGTCCTGAAGGGGTTAAGTAATGTCATAGACGGACCCTTATTTCTGATATTTAAGGACTCTATATTTACAGGGAGCGTTCCACGGGATTGGCCCTCAGCAAATGTAGTGGCAATATTCAAAAAGGGTCCAAAACAGAGCCTGGGAACTATAGCCCAGTAAGTCTAACATATGTTGTGGGTAAACTAAAAGTTTTCTAAGAGATGCTATTCTGGAGTATCTCAATGAAAATAAGCGCATAATGCAGTATCAGCACAGTTTTATGACGGATTGATCCTGTCAAACTAATTTAATCAGTTTCTATGAGGAGAAAAGTTCTAGACCTGACCAGGGTAAGTCAATAGATGTCATATATCTTGACTTCTCCAAAGTATTTGATACTGTACCACATAAAAGGTTAGTATATAAAATGAGAATGCTTGGACTGGGGGAAAATGTCTGTATGTGGGTAAGTAACTGGCTCAGTGATAGAAAACAGAGCGTGGTTCTTAATAGTACACACTCAGATTGGGTCACCGCCACTAGTGGGGTACCTCAGGGGTCAGTATTGGGCCCTATTCTCTTCAATATATTTATTAATGATCGTGTAGAAGGCTTGCACAGTAAAATATCAATTTTTGCAGATGACACTAAACTGTGTAAAGTAATAAACACAGAAAAGGACAGTATACTACTACAAATGGATCTGGATAGATTGGATGCTTGGACAGAGAAGTGGCAGATGAGGTTTAACACTGACAAATGTAAGGTTATGCACATGGGAAGGAATAATGCAAGTCACCAGTACATACTAAATGGTAAAATGGTGTGTAACACTGACATGGAAAAGGACTTGGAAATTTTAGTGAGCAGCAAACTAAGCTGTAGAAACCAGTGTCAGGCAGCTGCTGCCAAGGCCAATAAGATCATGAGTGCATCAAAAGGGACATAGATGCCCATGATAAGAACACAGTTCTGCCACTTTACAAATCACTAGTCAGACCACACATGGAGTACTGTGTACAGTTCTGGGCTCCTGTGAACAAGACAGACATAGCAGAGCTGAAGAGGGTTCAGAGGAGGGCAACTAAAGTAATAACTGGAATGGGTGGACTACAGCACCCGGGAGTACCTACTGAGGTTCTATGTTACAAATTTTGTGGTGGTCATTTTTCTCCATAAATAATATGATAACATTACTTTTTGGGTCAGTACGATTACAGCGATACTAAATAAATATAAGGATTTTATATGTTTTACTACTTTTACACATTAAAAGATCCTTTTTAAAGGGGTTTTCCAGGATGTTAATATTGATGATCTATCAAAATCAGATCGGCGGGGTCGACTCCTGGCGCTCCCGCCGATCAACTGGTTGAAGAGAAGGCCGCGTCCAAGTGTATAGGAAAGAGCAGTTTCATAGAAGTGAATGGGATGGCTTTTAATTTTTTAATTACACCAGCACAAACGTAGAAAAGATCACAGCACTCCCAGGTCTTCAAGCAATTCTGATTTATTCACCAAAATGTGCGACGTTTCGACCTCATTCGGTCTTTGGGTACTACAGACTGGTACCCAACACCACCGGCACCACCACTAAATTGGCTGAAGGAGCATACCTGTTAATGCTGCTACAACTTCCTTCCTATTTGAATGTTTTAATTACACCTGGTCATCGCTGTGACGTTGACTGTGAGCAGGTAAACAATAAAGGGAAGGACGGAGCGCGGCCTTCTCTTCAACCAGCTGATCGGCGGGGGTGCCGGTTGTTGGACCCTCGCCAATCTGATATTGAGGCCTATCCTGGGGATAGGTCATTAATATTAAACCCCTTTAAAATTAAATATGATATATTAAACCCCTTTAAAATAAAAGGGGGGTTTTATCATCCTCTTTATGCCAGAAAAGTGGCGTCAAAAAGTCCCAAACTATGCCCACGATCTTGTTGCGCAAAATTTTGCAACCTTTTTGGGGAGGGGGTTTTCTCACCGACCGCCAATTTTCAAAGTGGTGTGTGGCGAGGGGCCAGAGTTGGCAATGATTACAGCAGAGATCTACACCTACTCACGTGCTAGTGCAAATCGCCACTTTTTCATACTAATTTGCATAGGGATCAAAAGTTGTTTTTGGGGAGACAATAAACATCAAGTACAGCACATAAAGGTATGTATGTGATTGGGTGTATGAGAGCTACAGTGCACCGGGAACAGTTTAAAACATACAGAAGTGGTGACAGACTCCTTTTAAATATTAACAATATAAGGGGTTGTCTCATTTATACACTGCTCGTTTCCAGGGCAATCCAGTAACGGTGGCTGTGGTTACAATAAACATTTCAGCACTTAATATATCCAACACCAGAGCTAAATGTTTTTGGATAGACACATCATAGATTATACATGAAAAATAATAAAAGGATATAAAAATGCAGAGGCTAGGTCATCAGTTTAAAAATCTTGTAAAAAATCTCATTAAACCCGCGATGCTAGGGAGGCTCGTCCCCGTTTCCGTTTGCCATTGGCTGCTTCCTCCCGACACCGGATTTTCTCGTGTACAGGGAGAAGCAGCAGCGGCGGCGCGGGGACCAGGAGTGGCGCAGGGTAAGTATATTACCTATGAAGGGCCCGCCACATGGGTGGGCAGTTGGAGACATTTCATAACCCCTTTAACTCAAGTTCTGATAAACTTGATTATGCTGTGATATTAGCATATAACAAATTTAACAATACAGGAAAAAAAATTATAGAAGATGAATTTATTTGAACTAGATATGATATTTAAGAATTTTGGTGATTTCTAGATTAAAATTGGAAAATAAGGGACCAAGGCATCAGGTTGGGCAGGGATGTAGAAAAAAGGAATTTATGGTAAGGAAAGAATGTAAATTGTAATTATATACACACTAGTGGATATATTTATTTCTATCCTCACCTTTTTATTGTAAGTAAAATAATTTAAAAAAACGTGATAGGAAAAAATGACTTAAATTGTCATTTTTTCACCAAGATCTTTGTACATAGAAAAAAAATAACAAAAGCTGAAAAATACTTTTAATTTTTCTTCATTAAATTTATTGAGGGCGAGGAATGAGAATTCTTGGTAGAACATAACTGTTAAACCGATTGCAAAGTGATTTTTGAAATGATAAATTCCTAAGATCTGAATTCTAAAATTTTCATCAGTAAAATGCACTTCCCTATGGTACCACAGGGTGGCAGTAGCAGCCATCTTCATAAACCATGTTATGTCACATCTATAATTAATGCATCATTCTCCATACCAATGATTTAAAATGTCATTCTGGTTTATTTTTAATAGAGGCAGGGCTGTTAAACATTTCTGTAATATACAGTACTTTATTAGGGAATAGTGAGCTACTAGGTTGGCAAGGGGAGAAAAAAAAATCTAAATTCAACTCAAATTGTTTATGATCCCCTATATGTACACACATGGACAAAATTGTTGGCACCCTTCCATTAAATAAAGAAAATCCCACAATGGTCACTGAAATAACTTAAAACTGAGAAAGTACGGTAATAATACATTAAAATTTACTGAAAATTTGCTAATAAAAATCAGACATTGCTTTTGAATTGTGGTTCAACAGAAGGATTTATAAAACAAACTAATGAAACTGGCTTGGGCAAAAGTGATGGTACCCCTAACGTAATATTTTGTTGCACAATCTTTTGAGGCAATCACTGCAATCAAGTGATTTCTGTAACTCTCAATGTGACTTCTACACCTGTACACAGGTATTATGGCCCACTCCTCGTGAGCAAATTGCTCCAGCTATCTCAGATTTGAAGGGTGCTTTCTCCAGACTGTATGTTTCAGGTCCTTCCACAGATGTTCAATAGGATTTAGGTCAGGGCTTATGGAAGACCATTTCAGAATAATCCAATACCTTGCTCTTAGCCAATATTGGTTGTTTTTTAGTTGTGTGTTTTCGGTCATTATCCTGTTGGAGGACCATGACCTGGACAGAGACCGAGCTTTCTGACACTGGGCAGCACATTTCACTCCAGAATGCCTTCATAGTCTTAAGATTTCATTACATCCTGCACAGATTCCAGACACCCTGTGCCAGATGCAGAAAAGTAGACCCAAAACATACCGAAACTTCTCCGTGTTTCACAGTAGGTACAATGTTCTTTTCTTTGTATGTTTCATTTTTGCATCTGTGAACATAAAGCTAATGTGACTTGCCAAAAAGCTCCAGTTTTGTCTCATCTGTCCAAAGGACATTCTCCAAGAAGCGTTGTGGCTTGTCAATATGCATTTTGGCAAATTCCAGTCTTACTTTTTTATGATTTGCTTTTAACAGTGGTTTACTCCTCGGTCATCTGACAGTGATAGATGGTGCGATCTGACACTGCTGTACCTTGACCTTGCAGTTCACTTCTAATCTCTTTGGAAGTTGTTCTAGGCTCTTTGGTAACCATTCGTATTATCTGTCTCTTCAATCTGTCATCAATTTTCCTCTTGCGGCCACATCCAGGGAGGTTGGCTACAGTCCTGTAGACCTTAAACTTCTGAATAATAGGTGCATCTGTAATAACAAGAACATCAAGCTGTTTAGAGATGGTCTTATAGCATTTACCTATAACATGTTTGTCTATCATTTTCTTTCTAACCTCCTGAGACAACTTTCTCCTTAGCTTGCTTTGGTCCATGTTTAGTGTGGTACACACCATGATACGAACAGCACAGTGACTACTTTTCACCCTTTAAATAGTTTAAAGACAACATAGTTTAACATGTCCCTATGGTCAAATTATTTTCAATCTTTTCTAGGGGTACCTTCATTTTCGTCCAGGTCAGTTTTTTTTTATTTTTATTATTCTGTTGAACCACAATTTAAAAGCAATGTCTGATTTTTATTTGCTGATTTTCAGTAAATTTTTATTTATTATTACTTTTGTCAGTTTCAAGTTATTTCAGTGATCATTGTGGGTTTTTCTTTTTTTTAATCGAAGGGCACCATGTGTGTATCTATAGTTAAAGAGGACAGTTCTGGGAAAAGCACAAAAAGTGATATTAGATTGAAAACAACTAATATCCCTCAGTCTAAGGCCTCCTGTAAATAACCGTATCCGTTTAGTGGTCCATGTGCATCCTGCAATTTTTGCAGGACCCATTGTAAAAAAATAAATAAAAAAAAATCTATTTTTTGTAAAAAATGTTAAATGGACAAGAATAGGACAGGTTCTAACATTTGTGCCCGGCTGTACAAGTGCTCTCCGTTTTCTTTGCGGACCCATAGAAATGTGGATCAGTCCAAAAATGTGGTCATGTGCATGAGGCCTTACAGAGACAGGCGTTTTTGTTTTTTCATGTTGTGTGATTCCGCCTGCACTGTGAAAGAAAGGAGATGATTCTAAGGGGAGCTTTGCACTCCATTTAGGATGTGGAAATCAATTGCCTGTTTTGCCATTCTGTCAGTGAGCCATTGGTCTGTATAATATACTTTATATAATTATGCATAAAGTCAATCACAAACATGGCAAATAGGCATACATTATTGGCCATTGGCCCTACGGGGAAATTTGCCTGCGGCCAATGCCCAGGGGGCCATCTGAAGCGTCCTCATGGTCACCAGCCAGGTAAGTAATGATCTGAGGGGAGCCCTTCCTGATACCTGAAATTCATCTGTATTGCCATTCTGAGGCAACTGGAGTAGGAGGACAGAACGTGGCAGCTGATGCTGGCTACCACAGGGTGGCAGTTTTTTGGGCAAGTATCTTGTGCTACACTGTGGTATTTGGCTAGAGTGGTAATATGATATTGCTGCCCACTCCCCTCATTTGTGTTGGCCCTGCGTAATTTTTCCCTTCCCTAACCGCTGGTGAGGCTCCCGGCGCAAGTGCAGTGTCGGCCGGTGTCCAGCTGAGAACATCCATCCGATCTCCGCGCCTGCGCACTGGCCCGTAATTTTTCCCTACCCTAACCGCTGGCGAGGCTCCCGGCGCATGCACACTCTGCTGTGAAATTTCCCTACCCCGTCGTTGTCCGCCTGCGCGGTGCGGCACACCTCCTTACGTCATGTCCTGTGCGACCGGAAGTGACGAGGGTAGAGAAATCTCACGAGGTAGGGAAATATAACGTTACAGCGGCACGCATCGCGTCAGATTTTTTCATACTAGGCCACACCTTTAACTTCGCCCAAAGCATCATTACTGACTCAATTGCAGCAGCTGGGGATCGGTTAGGTGAGTGTAAGTTCCTTTAGTTTTTTACAGCATGTGGAGCCCCTGGGACATTTTTTTCTTATGCTTCAATATCCATTTAAATATTAGCACATAAATCATCAGATTATAGATATTTTAAGGTAGAAATTGCACAAAATAATGAAGTTATGGTCTAATATACAGGTGGAAACCATACAGACACTTTAGTAAGGAGCAATTTAGTAAATGTATCAATGCACATTTATGCATTAATTTCCCAGGTCAAAAAGATCAAAGAGGGACAGAGGAACTTGGGTCAAAAAGAGGGACTGTCCCTCCAAAAGAGGGACACTTGGGAGGTATGTAACAGTAAGTCAATAGTATAATCAGGCCAGTCAGTAAACTGATCAGCTATCTCATGTGCAGCTGCTGATAGTTTTCCCAGACATGCAATAACCAGTCTGTCGCCACATGGAGTAGTTCATAGCCTTGAAAAGGGCTGCTGTCATGTCCTGTAAGGTTGCATCAGCTACAGAAAGCTAAGGAATTTTACTGCTGACCTCTAGGTGTAACTGTATACTTCATACTGCATATCGGGCAGGTTAGGCTACTTTCACATCTGCGTTTTCCCTTCTGAGATCCAGCAGAGGATTTCAAAACCTGAGGAAAACGCTTCAGTTTTGTCCCCATTCATTGTCAATGGGGACAAAACTGGACAAACTGGGATGGAGTCCACCAGAATGCATCCGGTTTGTTGTGCTACCATGCTCGACACAAGACGGCATGGGAAACTGATCCGGCCCCCCCCCCCCCCAAAAAACTGATCTGACGCCCATTGACTTACAATGGTTTTAGTGTCGGATTCGGTATGTTCATTTTCGGTATAATGCAACCGGATCCTTTCTTAACGGATGCAGCTGGTTGTATTAGTCAAACAGATGCATTTTGCTGTGGTTTTGAGATCCCCTGCCGGATCGCAAAACCGTACAGCAAAAACACATATGTGTAAGTAGCCTTAAAGAGAACCTGTCACCATGAAATGCAGTGCAATCTGCAGGCAGCATATTATAGAGCAGGAAGAGCTGAAAAGACTGATATATACGGTAGTTTTGTGAGAAAAGATTCAGCACTACTTAATTGATACATTTAAGGGCTCATGCACATGAATGTGTGTGCCCCGTGCCCGTATTTTGGTCTGCAAACAGCGAGTCCGCAATATACAGGCACCGGCCCTGGTTACTCCGTATCACAGGTACAGACGCATTGACTGGAATGGGTCTGCAATTTGAAAGATACGGAGCGGAGTCATGGATTGGATGCCAATGGAAGCATTACAATGAGTTTACACTGCAAAAAAATAGAACATGTCCTACTTTTTTCTGGTGCAGACCGTCTCTAGTGGCTCGCGGACCTATTCACTTGAATGGGTCCGCATCCGCAAACGATGTGCACACGGACAGTGCGGACCGCAATTGCATGTCTTTGCCTTTTCTGAGCTCAAGACGGCTCATCAGTGATTGACAGCATTCTCTGTGTAAGGGTCCTATTAGACAAACAGATATTTTTCATGAGCAGGAAGCGAGTTATTTGCGTTCAGTCACATGAAACAATGATAAATATTTTTTGAGGTTTGCTCATTATTGCTGCTTGTTCGCCCCTGGAGCATTTACAATGTTAAAGAGGCATTTTAGTTAGGTTAAAGTTATCCACAGGGGTATAACTATCAGATCGGTGGTGGTCCTATCACTGGGACCCCCACCAATCACGTGAACGGGCACTCCATACCCCCTGCAGTGCTGTATCCGGCTATCTCCAGAACTCTCATAGAAATCAATCTAGAGGTTGTGTGCATGTGTGACTGGCTGCTCCGGTGATCTCAGGGGAGCTACAGGGGGTAGGGGCCTCCATTCTCATGATCGATAGTGGTCCCAACGGTAGGACCCCCACTGATCTGATAATTAACAGGCCAGAATACCCATTTAAGGCTGGCTGTACACAATGCCGCCCCAGCAGCGGGTTTACCACTAACTGCTGGGCTGCACCTATAATTGTCGGACATCACCTCCACCTGCTATTTGCTTCGGACAGCATCTACAAATGTGGCCCAACAAGTGCACATGCAGCCTGGCATTTAGCGGAGAGCGCGGACTCCATCGTGTACAGGCTGGCAGGTTTCTGATTAGAGGTGGGGGTGTGGTGGCAACTAACGATAATCTTTCAGTCAGGCAGTTTTGTCCGATCCACGGAAAATGAAGGACTTGATGGCTTTAGGGCCACCTGAGGCCAGATACTTAATGATCTAATGTTGTCAGCATTAATTAATGCTAGAGAATCAGGTACTTATGCCACAGGGGCCCTCCTGAACTCAACTGTGTCACCATCCTCAGAATGGCGATAAAGTTGAATACTGTGGCAATGGCGGCTGTATTTTGTGCTGCACTGTGGTATTTAGTTCTGCTGAAACAGTACCTACAATACCAAGAAACTACAATGTCGCAACATTGTTACAAAAGGAAACATAAATGGAATGAAATAAAATGGGTAATACTAGAATACATTAAACCTGGATTTACTCCAGAAAATAATAAGATTAAATTGCTGCAACATGAAACTAGGTGGATTACAAAAATGGAAACATTAAAACCAAAAGGGTTGAATGACATCTGTAATTTTAAAGTATTTTTGTGAAATGTCAATTTGTAACCAAATGAATGTTTTTAGACATGAATTGAGATTCGAGACAGACTACGCCCATGCCCTAGAATATTTAAGGCTGTTGGTTACACCTGATCTTCACGCATGAGTAAAGGGGCGCTTGGATGTGGTTTACAACTCGGCCAACTCTGAACAAGTGGGCCTGAGAGCCATGCAACACTTTTTAATTGTGAAAAATAAAGTAAAGAAAGGACCAAGAGGTCTTCTGAAGCGTGAGTAGTATCCTTCTAATCTAACAAATATTCAAAATGTTATACGGCTGAATTGCATATGAAGTACAAAGCTACTCCGCCATTCTGCCAATGTACTGCTGGAATATGATGACAGGACTTCTGAACTCACATTCATAATGGAGAGGAACCCCTGAGTATGAGCTCATGCATCCAGTCAATGTCTTCCAGCAGTGCTTTGCGCCCGCAAACTTGGGAATCGAAGGGGAAGGGGGGGGGGATCAACATAATTCGCGATCCAGATTCAGTTCAAGCAGTACTGTTCATGAAGTACTGCGATTGATTGAAGTTGGAGGACCTGACAGATTCCCTTTAAGGAGTTATCAGAATTAAAATAAAGAAAATTAAAGAAATGACTTAAACAAGTAAACATTCACTGCAGCTAAAAGAAAGCTGTGCAATCCAGATGTCAGTCTCTGCAAAGTTTCCCATTTTGTTTCTCAGCTATATAGTCATTTGTGATGACCAAGTGGCATTTTGTCTACCTTGGCTACTGGTGAAGGACCTCCTCTGCTGGGATACAAGCCATTTTTGTCAAGAGAAAATTATATGTATGGAAAGAACACAAACCACAAATACAGCAGTGTAAATAAGCTCAAAATGTGCATGTATGCCTTCCCTGTCCTGAAACTGGCTGAACGTAATTAAAGTACGTACTTGAGGTCCCAGATTGCAGCAGACACAGATGTCTCAAATGTTATTCTGCTTGCTCGACCTCTTTCTGATAGCAAAATAATATTCAGGATCTTTCGATTACCACAATTTTGGATTTACAATGACAATATGACGTATGTACTGTTCAAATACTATATTTTAATAAATAAACATTTCCCAAGGATTTTTTTAAAACTTTACAGCCTTTTCAAATAACCACAGGTGTGCTAATCTGTTCTTATTAATCCTTTCTGCAGTTCCCGGGCTAAGTGGTGCAGAATTTAGATCCAGATGTCCAGTCCGTCTTAAATTGTGGTGGGTGCCGGAGGCAATGAACCCTTTCCACAGCAGCAAAGTCTTTCTGCCATAAACGAGGAAATACCCTGCTGTCTTTATCTTGCTTGACCGTTATGGTTCTGAAGCTTATAAGATCCCAACAAAGTTCTATTTAAAAAAAGAGAGAGAGAAAAAAAAAAATGTTCAAGATATTCCTTGCCACACGCTTATATAATCCTAGACTGTTGTCATGGTAGAATTTAGATATGATCCCTAAACAAAGGGATCTCATCTCGCCTGTTGTCTGTGATGCTCCAAATCCTGAGATTCCCTCTAGAATGTTCCTGGCCAGAGAAGACATAACTGTTGGTGGTATGTGAGTCCTCTACAATTACAATTCATCCAATAACATTGTGCGGTGTGAAAAATAAAGACCTGAGTGTCCTTATAGCATGCCATAGGGAAGTATTTTAACTCTGTGGGCAGAGCAAAAAAAAATCCTTCTCTGAATGAATGAAGGACCTTTGTGGCATAGACATCCAGCTCAGGCCCGCACTGGCAATCGGTGGGCTGCTCTATAAGATAAAAAAGTGGGCCACTGGGTCCTTCTTTAATCCGGGCCCCTGCTGTTAAATTGTATGACTAATTCACTGTGGCAGATCCCGGGCCGCTTGCCCTGCCTCCATAAGCCACTTAGTTCAGTACAGAGTTCACTGCTGGCTCCATCTCCCTCTTCCTCTGTGTCCTTGCAACCATGGTGCCAAGGTCAGACTTGCCCACTGGAGGATCCGGCAGCTTTTCCTCCTAATAAACGGAAGCTATCCTGTCTGCTCTAGCAAGGCTGGAAGCTGGAGAAGAGGGGGCCCCTCTGACCATCCATGGATGTTCTACAGAGTGTGCAAGCAGAGCACTTAGAGATCATGCCTTCTCCTCACCTTTCTTCTGACTGTAACATGCTCAGTGTTGGGACCAACAGGAGAGGAGGCAGCAGGCACTGACACTGAGCTGTTCTGTCTGGGCTGTCTCCCCCACAGACGTCATCTGCCAGCAAAAAAAGTAAATGGAAATATGGGTGTAAAACTATATATTAGAGTGTTGAGCGAAGTTAAGCATTCAAAGTGGAATTTGGTCTGAAGTTTAGGAAAACTTTGATTCGCGATAAATCCGATTTTCCTTGCTCTTCGTGGTTACGAATCAGTTTTTCCTAAAATGGCGGCTGCGCGTATTACAAAGTGAAAATAAGAAGCCCGGGAATGCGAGTTCACTGATAATGCTGTGTAGCCAGCCAATCTGTAGATAGCTATCCCCTGTGATGTCACAGTCCTATAAAACCCTCATCTCACACGGTCTCCACCATTGTCCTGTGAGCTGAGTGTAGGGAAAGACGTGGCAAGCGCTCATGTGCTAGGGACAGTGTTGCTGAAAACAATTAATAGAAGAATATTGGAGAGGGAGAGTGCAGGGAGAATGCATTGAGAGTGCAGGGAGAATGCATTGAGAATGCAGGGAGAGTGCCGGGAGACTTATTCTGCGTCAGTTTTATTTATTTATTCCTACATTTACTTATTCCTACATCAGTCGTAAATGTAATTCAGTATCAATAACATGGAAGCCTTTATTATTCCGGTGCCAGCGTGCCAACCAATACTATCCAGTCTGCCCCCATTAGGGGGGCCAGGTCTAAATGTTGACCAGGGTCCAGCAATTAAGAGATACAAAATTATAATGGGTCAATCAATGAGTAATAATTTAGTCCAGCAATAGAAATAACCCTTATGAAAAATTATATAAATTTTAATAATGATCTTACATGAATGACCTACACAACTCGACTATTTAGGTAGAACCACCAAAATCTGGGTAAGCTGATATTGGGTGGGGAAGCTCTCCCTAAGCTTACACCCTGAGTAAATGATGACCATCCTCATCTTTTACTGGCTTTACTTCTTCCAAATCATCATTCAAAGTCTCCATGTCCTAGAAAAGTCAACAAGATGCAGACAGAGGAGGAACTGGATGGTCCCGATGACATATTCTCATCGTTACTAAAGGGTGTGGAAAAGGAAGAAAAGTAGATGGCAGAAGAAGGGCTCCCACCTGTAAGGCAGGAGAGCGCTGGGGTTGAAGAAGTGGGTACGCCAGAGCTGATTAATATTCAGTGTTTACTGCCAAATAACCTGCAGGAGATAAGAACAGCAATAATATGCATATTGTCCCTCCACCTAACCAGCCAAACCTCATACCAGCAACAGCCCCTGTTTAAACAATGAAGGACTATGTAGTGCGATCTTCATTATTAAATGAAAGGCGTCTGCGGGCTAATTGACCATGTGGTTGCTGAATCTAATTTTTCAAAACTTCTCATCTCTAATATATATATAGAATGTGTGTGTGTGCATTTGTATCCAGTGTACTGTATATCGCTCAGTGCAGGGGAATCTGAACTCCAGTTTACAGCAGTGCACAAGAGTACAGATTCTAAAGTGCAATGAATTCCAGCATCTATTTCACTAGGAAAAAAAAAAAAAGTAAATTACAACAATCATTTCCATTACATTTGGGCGACAATAAAGTGTGTGTGAAGGTTTGAGTACACTTTACTAGCCAATGTATGTACCTTATGGGACATCCAACAACTACCAAAACATTTTTTAGGTTCTTACAATTACAAAATGCACTTAATCGTCACTTCCCCAGTCACGAAAATCTACTATCTACTGTATGTTTGGATTTTTCCATTCTCCATGCTCTTGTGAATTGATGTCCTCCATATATGCTTATTAAGAAGGTGGAAAAGCTCTGACACAGTTGAGTATGAAGAAAAACATCCCTACTATAAGTACCGAGGGTTATAAATATTCTGTCAGCTCTATATTCTCCATGAAAGTTATTTGATCTCAAGTACATTAAAAATGTTTTAATTTTATGCATATTTAAGACTGAATGAATCAAATTTTTGCCAATTTGATGCAGTTTTTAAACCAGGCGTGAATCCTAAAGGTAAAAAAAATATAAAGTAAAGATTTAAACTGTACATCTTTTTTCCTTTTGTTTCTACACGTGTGATGTTGAAGTAAAAAAGCGTAGCTTCACTTTGAACCAGGTATTGCTTCTACAGCAAACTATCATTATACTTTAGGAAGCATCCATCCCTTGCCAAATGTAATATGCTAGCTTCATATTGCAGCAGCCTGTAGCTGGCTAAAGACAAGTCAAATGTCCCAATGAAATCAGAAGTGTATTTCCACGAGGCTGACAATCTCATGAGGATTAGTTTAGTTAATATTCAGGGCTAATCTAACATTCTATTTAATTCCACCGTAGATTTTTCTTTTGGAAATTTTTCATTGTATATGAACGGGGTTGCCGAAACCCAATTTACATATATAGAATGTACAGTATTTTTGGATCTTATGCTTTCAAATCTGACACGTGTGAAAAGAGCCCTAACGGACCTCCAACCATGGACTGCTGTAGCCTACACGAAAATACGTATGTAAACTGTTGCTGAGTTCTTTTTGATATAATTTATTTTGTATAGGTGATCCTGCATTCACAGCTACATTTTGGCCATGTCTGCCAGAAACAAGAACAAACCAGAACCTAGACAAGTCTTTCATTGGGTCAACAAAAGCAATAAACACACGCGGAAAGCAATGTAGATGTTGCCATGGATGCCCTTCCCACTAAAGTGGAGTTTGTGTACATTTTTGTGCCCAGGTTATTCATCTTTTGATTCATTTATGCCAACTTAAGAATGTTTCACTGTTTGTGTGCCATGGGATCCAGGGCTGAGCTGCAGCCCCAAGTGCTTCTTTTCAGGCCCTTCTTTTAGCAGTGGTGTGATTACTGGTGTTTTCATCCAGCCAAAAATAGCTGTACCCCTACTTTTTAGTATCTAATTGTCAACTATCCAATGAATAGGTGATTATTGTTAGATTGGTTGAGGCTTGACCTCTGGAACCCCACGATCCCTAGAACAGTGGTCCTGTAGCCCCTGTTTGAATGGAGTGGCAGTCAAGCACACCCCACTGCGACTCCATCTAAAGTCTAGGGGACTGATAGCAGTTTACAGTGCTTGGCTATCTTCGTCAGTCCCATATACTCTGAATGGAATGGCAGCATGCATGTTCGACCGCAGCTCCATTCAAAGAGGACATGAGCCCCTATTGTGAGGATCAATAAGGTTCCTAGCAGTCAGATCTCTATTCCCCACCGATCTAGAAGTTATCATATAAACAGTGGATAGGTGATAATTTATTACCAGAATTACTGATATATTTATTACCATTTATTACCAGAATAACTGATATATTATGCAGCTCTCAGATCTCTCTCTCCTATTATGCCAAATGCAAAAGTATTATAAAGTTAATTTTTTTTCTATATGTTTAACATGTTTTTTTCAAAGGCCAACCTGTAGAACAGTTCTTCACAATGTCACAATATGACTTTGTCAGTCTATTCAAGGTACTTTACACATTACTAGCAGTTATTTCCTCATAAGTGTAATATGCCCGAAGGTGAACAAATTGCTTAGAATTCAGCACGTCTGCAAACAAAAGGAATCTACAAGGGTCAGATAACATCTTAGCAATGGCATGACAGAAATACCAGGTATTGATGTTAGGTGCACGTTTACTATCAGGAATAGAAATCCTCATATGTCTCTTATTCAATGAGATATATTTTTAAACTGTAACATTCAAACTATTACAAAAATTGATTTATGGTCCAGTCATGGCCCTCTATACCCCCTCGAAGTGGAGACTTCTATAACAAGGGTTTCTCCACATGTGCAGTGCACATGAAGCTGATCATACACATAAGATAAATGTCAACAAAACCCAACAATTTCAGGTGTAAGGGGCTTGTCCAAGATCGTGCTGCTGGAATTCAACTGCAGATCCTTTCGGTCCTGATGAGATAAGCCACCACTAGAGGTTTCTGGAAATGGCTTCCTCCTTTCTCGACGCATGCACACTTCACTGAGCTGAGCAAGCATGTGCATGGAGGGGTCAGGAGAGATTACTTTTGAAGGGTCAGGAGGAATGTCACAGTGGGGTTCACCGTGACAGTTGTGGCCATCCTGGCTGACACCTGTGTATGCTGGTTGCTTGGTGTTGTGTGTGCACTGTCAGGGCCGCCATCAGGGGGGTACAGCCGATACCCCAGTAAGGGGCCCAGACCCTGTGGGGGGCCCGGCCAGTTCGAATGTAAAAAAAAAAAAAAAAAAAAAAAAAAATAATATATATATATATATATATATTTTTTTTTACCCCCTCTCATTTGTCAGTGACTTGAGTTGAACTTTATTGCATCGCTAGAGGGGGGGCAATTGTCACGGAATGTGTACAGGTAACAAGGCAAAGCAACATGTATAAACGACTCGCTGGATCCAAAAACTAAGGAACCAAGGGAGACCCCTGCAGAAGACCTGGCACTTTCCCTGGCTGCTCAGCCTATGCAAAGATCCTAATGGTGGAGGTTTGCATATCCACGAACCTTGACTATAAAGCCCTGAGCACCCTACTATAGTGAGGGGACACGACCACCGGCTCCCTACACAAGACACGGAGGGAGTCAGGGTCATCTGGGATCCAGCAAACAGATATTAACATATAAAAGTACACTTAGCTTTGAAGCAAACAGGAGGACAGATCAGCGTGCACATACACTCCAGGAAGTAATATAAGCCGCCCAGAAAAGCATTCTGGGGAGGCATTTAAAGGGAAGCAATTAAGACATGACAGCTGAGAGAGGCTGACGAGAGGAGGAGCTGAATACCACAACACAGAAATTCAAGGAGGAGGTTCTGAAAGGCCTCTGTCAGAGCTTCTCAGCTGTCTGGTTGTGACAGTACCCCTCCCTCTACGAGTGGACTCCGGACACTCAGAACCCACCTTCTCAGGATGGGACCTATGGAAAGCCCTGATGAGACGAGAGGCCTTAATGTCCGTCACTGGGACCCACATCCTCTCCTCAGGACCATACCCCTCCCACTGAACAAGGTACTGAAGAGAACCGCGGACAAGACGAGAATCCACAATCCTAGAGACCTGAAATTCAAGATTCCCATCAACCATAATCGGAGGAGGAGGCAAAGGCGAGGGTACAATGGGTTGAACATAAGGTTTCAATAAGGACTTATGAAAAGCATTATGGATCTTCCAAGTCTGAGGAAGATCAAGACGGTATGCAACAGGATTGATGACAGACAGGATTTTGTAAGGCCCAATAAACCTAGGACCCAACTTCCAGGAGGGAACCTTCAATTTGATATTCTTGGTAGACAACCACACCAGATCACCAACATTCAGGTCCGGACCAAGCACACGTCTCTTATCAGCCACACGCTTATATCTCTCACTCATGCTCTTTAGATTATCTTGAATCTTTTGCCAAATAGATGACAAAGACGAGGAGAATCTGTCCTCATCAGGTAAACCAGAAGACCCCTCTCCCGAGAAAGTCCCAAACTGTGGATGAAACCCATATGCACCAAAAAATGGTGACTTATCAGAGGACTCCTGACGACGGTTATTTAAAGCAAACTCAGCAAGGGACAAAAAAGAACACCAATCCTCTTGATTCTCCGCCACAAAACAACGCAGATATGTCTCCAGATTCTGATTGACGCGCTCTGTCTGGCCATTCGACTGCGGGTGGAAAGCAGAAGAGAATGACAACCGAACCCCCAAGCGAGAACAGAAAGCCTTCCAGAATCTGGAAACAAACTGCGTGCCCCTATCAGAGACTATGTCTGAAGGAATACCGTGCAACTTGACAATGTGATCAACAAATGCCTGCGCCAGCGTCTTAGCATTGGGCAAACCAGGAAAAGGGATGAAATGCACCATTTTGCTAAAACGGTCCACCACCACCAGAATCACAGTCTTCCCCGAGGAACGAGGCAGGTCCGTGATAAAGTCCATGGACAGATGTGTCCAAGGACGGGAAGGAATGGGTAAGGGAAGGAGAGGACCTGATGGCCGTGAATGAGGGACCTTGGCACGAGCGCAAGTCTCGCAGGCTGCCACAAAACCCTCAACCGACTTATGAAGCGCAGGCCACCAGAATCTCCGAGCGATGAGATCCAGTGTGGCTCTTACCCCCGGGTGCCCAGCAAGGACCGTATCGTGGTGTTCTTTAAAAATCTTGTGTCTTAAAGCGAGAGGCACAAACAACCTCCCAGGAGGACAAAGATCAGGAGCCTCTGACTGGGCTGCCTGCACCTCTGCCTCCAATTCAGGAAAAAGAGCAGAGACCACCACACCTTCAGCCAAAATGGGACCCGGGTCTTCAAAATTCCCGCCTCCCGGAAAACAACGTGACAGGGCATCTGCCTTCACATTCTTAACTCCAGGGCGGAACGTGACAACAAAATTAAACCTAGAAAAGAACAACGACCATCTGGCCTGTCTCGGGTTCAGACGCTTGGCTGACTCCAAGTAGGCCAGATTTTTATGGTCAGTAAATACGGTAATAGGGTGTCTGGCTCCCTCTAGCCAATGGCGCCATTCCTCAAAAGCCAACTTGATGGCCAACAATTCCCTATCTCCCACATCGTAATTTCTCTCCGCGGAGGAGAGTTTTCTTGAGAAAAAGGCACACGGTCGCCAATTGGCAGGAGAGGAACCCTGAGACAAGACCGCCCCCACACCCACCTCAGAAGCATCAACCTCAACTATGAAGGGTAACGAAACATCAGGTTGCACCAAGATGGGAGCGGAAGCAAAACTCTCCTTGATATCAGAAAAGGCCTTACGCGCCTCTACTGACCAAGAAGAAAAATCTACCCCCTTTCTGGTCATATCAGTGAGTGGTTTAACAATAGAAGAATAATTCAAAATGAACTTCCTGTAATAATTGGCAAAGCCCAAAAAACGCATCAGCGCCTTTTGATTCTCAGGAAGCTCCCACTCAAGCACAGCGCGGACCTTCTCGGGGTCCATGCGAAAACCAGAAGCGGAGAGAAGAAACCCCAGAAATTGAATTTCTGGAACCGCAAACACACATTTTTCCAGTTTCGCATATAATTTATTCTCCCGCAGGATGAGCAAGACCTGACGTAAATGTTCCTTATGAGTTTTGAAATCGGGAGAAAAAATCAAAATGTCATCCAAATACACCAATACAAATTTTCCCATCAAATGATAAAAAATGCTGTTCACGAAATGCTGAAAAACGGCTGGGGCATTCATCAAACCAAAAGGCATAACCAAATTCTCAAAATGGCCCTCAGGGGTATTGAAGGCCGTCTTCCATTCGTCCCCTTCTCTGACCCTGACCAGGTTGTATGCCCCTCTTAAATCTAATTTGGAAAAGACTTTAGCCCCAACAACCTGGTTAAACAGGTCCGGAATCAGAGGAAGCGGATAAGGGTCACGAATTGTGATATTGTTCAGCTCCCTGAAATCCAGACAAGGTCTTAAAGAACCATCTTTTTTCTTAACAAAGAAAAAACCAGCGGCAACAGGTGACTTTGAGGGTCGTATGTGTCCCTTTCTCAGACTCTCAGAGATATAAGTACGCATAGCGATCCTCTCAGGTTGGGAAAGATTATATAAACGAGATTTAGGCAGCTTGGCGTCTGGGATGAGATTAATAGGGCAATCGTACTCCCTGTGCGGGGGCAAATCCTGAACTCCACTCTCAGAGAAGACATCCGAAAATTCAGAGAGAAAAGATGGTACAGTCTTAGTAGCAACCTCAGAAACAGATGTCGTGAGGCAATTCTCTCTGCAAAAGTCACTCCAACCATTTATTTGCCTTGCTTGCCAATCAATGGTGGGGTTATGTTTAGTGAGCCAGGGTAGCCCCAACACTAGAGGAGTCGGCAAACCGCTAAGGACGAAACATGACACATCCTCAACATGAGCATCACTCACAATTAAACGGATATTGTGAACTATGCCCTTTAATGACTTCTGAGAAAGTGGAGCGGAATCGATAGAAAACACAGGAATATCCTTTCTCAAAGCGCACACCTGGAAACCATGAGTTATCGCAAAGTGATTATCAATGAGATTGACCGCTGCTCCACTATCCACAAAAATCTCACAAAAAATGTTCTTGCTCTCTAGCGCCACCCTAGCCGGCAGGACAAAACGGGAACTACAAGCAAACGGAAAATCTTCAATTTCCGCCTCAATCCTGCCAATAGTAACAGACGGAACATTTTTCAAAGATTTTTTCCTCTTTGTTTCTTTATTATACCCAGAGAATTGCCTGAATCTCCTAGAGGGACAAATATTTGCCAAATGATTAATACCTCCACAACAAAAACAAACCCTCTCATGCGGGCTGAATCTTCTATTGTCAGAAGCAATCAACCCCAGCTGCATGGGCTCCTGCTCAGAAGGGGCTGACAGCGACTGAGACCCCTGCGCAGAGAATGGGACCGCTGCACAGTCCTGGGACCGAGTATGACAGGAAAGAGAGATCTCTCCTCTCTCTCTAAGACGCCTGTCAATACGAACGGCCTGAGACATAGCAGAGTCCAAAGAAATAGGCCTTTCATGAAAGGCAAATGCATCTTTCAATCCCTCTGAAAGACCATGGCAAAATTGACTTCGGAGTGCAGCATCATTCCAACCAGTATCAGCTGCCCAACTCCGAAATTCTGAGCAGTATATTTCTGCGGATTGTTTACCCTGGCATAGGAGACGTAGTCTAGACTCCGCCAGAGCAATACGATCCGGATCATCATATATCTGACCCAGGGCTAAAAAGAATTCATCCACTGAACGGAGGGGCCGTGCCCCCTCCGGCAGCGAAAAGGCCCAGGACTGAGCGTTACCCCTGAGCAGCGATATAATGATCCCCACCCTCCGTTCCTCATCACCAGAAAAATGGGGAAGAAGGCGAAAATGGAGTTTGCAAGCCTCTCTAAAACGCACAAAATTCTCACTACCCCCGGAGAACGTATCCGGGAGCGAGATCTTAGGCTCAGAACAAGCTCCATGAATGCAAGCTGAACCGGTCACTTGAAGCTGAGACAAAGTCTTACAGAGGTCAGCTACCTCCAATGAAAGACCCTAGAAGCGTTCAGCCAAAAGTGAAACCGGATCCATGCTTAAGACGGTTTTGGCGGCTTATAATGTCACGGAATGTGTACAGGTAACAAGGCAAAGCAACATGTATAAACGACTCGCTGGATCCAAAAACTAAGGAACCAAGGGAGACCCCTGCAGAAGACCTGGCACTTTCCCTGGCTGCTCAGCCTATGCAAAGATCCGAATGGTGGAGGTTTGCATATCCACGAACCTTGACTATAAAGCCCTGAGCACCCTACAATAGTGAGGGGACACGACCACCGGCTCCCTACACAAGACACGGAGGGAGTCAGGGTCATCTGGGATCCAGCAAACAGATATTAACATATAAAAGTACACTTAGCTTTGAAGCAAACAGGAGGACAGATCAGCGTGCACACACACTCCAGGAAGTAATATAAGCCGCCCAGAAAAGCATTCTGGGGAGGCATTTAAAGGGAAGCAATTAAGACATGACAGCTGAGAGAGGCTGACGAGAGGAGGAGCTGAATACCACAACACAGAAATTCAAGGAGGAGGTTCTGAAAGGCCTCTGTCAGAGCTTCTCAGCTGTCTGGTTGTGACAGCAATTGATCATTCCTTGCTAGTGATGTCCAGTTCATGAACGAATCATTCATTTGAATCGATTCAGTTCACTGAACCGATCCGTGTGAAGCCGCTCAGTCTGAGTCAGTGAGTCACAGCACACAATAGCAGAGCCGCTGGGAGGGGAGGGACTTGGGAGGAGTGTAATCTGATCCTAGAGTGGAAGCTGCTCCTGCCAGCCCCTCCCCTCCCCGCCCACAAACCAATCAGAGCTGAGGCAAGGCAAGCACTAGCAGCTCTGAGTCTGAGTCACTGACACAAGTACAGGGAGTCTAAGAAAGAATCGAATGAGTCACAGGTTAAAGGGTTTCTACCACATAGTTTTGACAAATTTAGCTGTCAGACACTAGCGATCCGCTAGTGTCTGCTCTACCAAACAATGCTATTATAATAGCTTTTTGTGCAGCCGTTTCCATAAAAAAACTAACATTTATTGATATGCTAATGAGCCTCTAGGTGCTATGGGGGCGTCTTTTCAGCACCTAGAGGCTCGGTCTACCTTCACAAAATGCCGCCCAGCGCGTCCCTCCAGCACGCCCATCTCCTCTGGAATGTGATCCTACCTCTGTCTTCGGTGCATCTGTCTTCGGCGCAGGCGCAGTGAATGTCTGACCGCTGCCTGCACAGACATCTCGGTCATCGGCGCAGGCGCAGTGGAGATGTCTGTGCAGGGAGCGGTCAGACATTCACTGCGCCTGCGCCGATGACCGAGATGTCTGTGCAGGCAGCGGTCAGACATTTACTGCGCCGAAGACAGACGCGCACGGCGCAGGCGCGAGAATTCGTCCGCTGATTCAGAGGTAGGATCGCATTCCAGAGGAGATGGGCGTGCTGGAGGGACACGCTGGGCGGCATTTTGTGAAGGTAGACCGAGCCTCTAGGTGCTGAAAAGACGCCCCCATAGCACCTAGAGGCTCATTAGCATATCAATAAAAGTTCGTTTTTAATGGAAACGGCTGCACAAAAAGCTATTATATTAGGATTGTTTGGTAGAGCAGACACTAGCGGATCGCTAGTGTCTGAAAGCTAAATTTGTCAAAACGATGTGGTAGAAACCCTTTAAAATAATCTAAAGATCAGACTTAGTTAGAGACTCATTCGATTCTTTGAGTTAAATAAGCCGTGAGTCACTAGAACAGTTTACACTGAGGCTGATGCTTTTGTGGCAGCAGTGATGAGGTTAAGGGACAGGAGCAGAGAGATAAGAGAAGTGACAGATGACTGTGAAGACCACGCGATCTGTTGCTTAGAAGCCATGAGATTGTAAGGCTACTTTCACACTAGCGGCAGGACGGATCCGACAGGCTGTTCACCCTGTTAGATCCGTCCGTTGACTATAATGGGGACGGGGGTGGAGCTCCGGCAGTGCATGGCGAAAGGCCGCCGGACTAAAAGTACTGCATGTCCAACTTGTTGTGTGGTCTTTGCTCAGGGGTAAAATGCAAAGCTGTTTTCTGGATTATCCCACAGGGCCATGTTCCTCCATCATTGTTATTAACCCCTCCCTTGCCAGCCCACCCAGCCCTATTTAGCTTTGTGTTCAGCTTTGAAAAAAATGTTTAGGCCATGAAGGGGTTAATTAAGTGTTGGAGGGGGGTGTTATTGTGCATATTGTGTTTGGGATCCATTTAACAAGTTTGACCAGTTGGGTTTGAGAGTGGTTAAGTGTCATCCACAGATCCCCCATAACAGTGTGTCATCCACAGATCCCCCATAACAGTGTGTCATCCACAGATCCCCCATAACAGTGTGTCATCCACAGATCCCCCATAACAGTGTGTCATCCACAGATCCCCCATAACAGTGTGTCATCCACAGATCCCCCATAACAGTGTGTCATCCACAGATCCCCCATAACAGTGTGTCATCCACAGATCCCCATAACAGTGTCATCCACAGATCCCCCATAACAGTGCGTCATCCACAAATCCCCCATAACAGTGTGTCACCCACAGATCCCCCATAACAATGTATCATCCACAGATCCCCCATAACAGTGTGTCATTCACAGATCCCCCATAACAGTGTCATCCACAGATTCCCCATAACAGTGTCATCCACAGATCCCCATAACAGCGTCATCCAGAGATTCCTCATAACAGTGTGTCATCCACAGATTCCCCCATAACAGTGTGTCATCCACAGATTCCCCCATAACACTGTGTCATCCACAGATCCCTCATAACAGTGTCATCCACAGATTCCCCCATAACAGTGTGTCATCCACAGATCCCCCCATAACAGTGTGTCATCCACAGATCCCCATAACAGTGTCATCCACAGATCCCCCATAACAGTGTGTCATCCACAGATTCCCCCATAACAGTGTGTCATCCACAGATCCCCATAACAGTGTCATCCACAGATTCCCCCATAACAGTGTGTCATCCACAGATTCCCCCATAACAGTGTGTCATCCACAGATTCCCCCATAACAGTGTGTCATCCACATATTCCCCCATAACAGTGTGTCATCCACATATTCCCCCATAACAGTGTGTCATCCACAGATCCCCCATAACAGTGTGTCATCTACAGATCCCCCATAACAATGTTTCATCCACAGATTCCCCCATAACAGTGTGTCATCCACAGATTCCCCCATAACATTGTGTCGTCCACAGATCCCCATAACAGTGTGTCATCCACAGATCCCCCATAACTGTGTCATCCACAGATTCCCCCCATAACAGTGTGTCATCCACAGATCCCCCATAACAGTGTCATCCACAGATTCCCCCATAACAGTGTGTCATCCACAGATTCCCCCATAACAGTGTGTCATCCACAGATTCCCCCATAACAGTGTGTCATCCACATATTCCCCCCATAAGAGTAAGTCCTTCACAGATTCCCCCCATAACAGTACGTCATCCACAGATCCCCCCATAACACTGTAACAGTAAACCTTGTGCTTTTTTTTTATGTGCCAGGGGAAGATTGCTAGGGCAGATTAGAACAGGTAGTGTAGTTAGTGTTAGTGGAGGGTCCTGCTTAAAAGAGTCTACCTTGTCGTGGTAGCAGGCTTCATATTATTTGGTCAAAAATGAATTCCTTACTGAAATCACTGATTATCACTTTTTACTGTCTTTGTAGTTGTAAAAAAATTATGAAATTGGGGATAGGTCCTTGGGGGTGGAGGGGAGGTGGAGTCAGGACAGATTCTAAAGGGGCGGGGTAGGAGGGGGGGCCCAGGCCTTGAGCTGTGTAAGGGGCCCCAAAATTTCTGATGGCAGCCCTGCCTCTGTTACAATCCTCCTCAACCCCCCTGTACCAGGGGAGGATAGAGGGGATGCAGCAGAGTCCACCACCCTAAACACTTTATATACAGTGGCCAGTTTTTTCTCAGCCTTTTTGGCTGGTTTCATTACTGTCCCTTTTCCTTTTCCTTTACCTTTATTGTCCTGTCTGTCCTGTCTGTTATGTCTTGCAGGACTTTTCCCTCCTGCTGCTTGCAGCCGGCTTGTGGCACCACTGCTCCCAGCCACACACACTCCGTCCATCGGGATCCCACCCCCCCCGCCCATAGACACCCCTATGGGTGTGTCCATAGGAGCCCCCGCTGCCCCAGCCTCGCCCCCCACCGCCTGCCGACTGACATCGGCGGCAAAGGAAGCAGGACAGCAACAGGGGGGGCGACGGCATCCCCCCCATACCGCCTCACTTCCACTGTGCACTTACCCAGCGCTACCACGGACACGGGGGCAGGCAAAGACACCTGACGCTCAGCCACGCCCCCCCCCCCCCTCTCTGCCGGAACCTTCCTGTCTAGCTCCTCCCTTTCTTCGCCGCCCTCGCTACCGCAAGCGCCGCCATCTTAGCTTCTTTCCTCTCCCCACTCCCGCACTCCGGTATCATGACAGAGACCGGGCTAGGGGGGTTAGTGGGTGCTGTGTCCCGAGTCGACCCCGCAGTCGGCACGGAACACAGCTGGTGAGGCACATATACATATCTCACCTCCAGTGAAGTCTTCTTTGCTTTATTATGTTTCTTGCCCATTGTATCTTCCTCCAGCAGATCATCGCCAAAAACAAACCCCTCTTCACGGATCCTTGGGGATTCCAGGTGACGGATCTCTTCCATCAGCTGACCGCCTGAGTTGCTCTCACAGTAGTCCTCCTCTGAGCTCGCGGGGGGCAGGTTAGTTTGCTGGCATCTCTGCCCCGCTGGCAGGCTTGCTTCCAAAATCTGCTCCCCCAGAGGCACAAATACACCTGCCAGCCAATGAGGCCAAGGATACAGCTGCAAAAGCTGTGGAGGCTGAGGCTGTGCTGCCAATCACGCCAGCGTCTCCTACTTTCCCCATTGTCCCCACTGGTCCAGCAGTATGTGTGGGGGGGACAATGAAATAGTGATGACCACTGCAGAGGTGGGTCCCCTGGGTGAAAGTGATAAAAGTGATAAAAGTATTGAGATGTTTAATGTTGGGGCTGTTATCCCGGATCCTGTGGGGGGGGGAGGGGGCGAGGCCGCCCGTTGTAAAAGTGGCGGGGTCCCCCCGTGTGCCCCCCTCAGGGGGGTCCGGCGTGACAGTTGGAACAGGTGGGGGGAGCCGGTTTTGCTGCCCCTCCTGCGTTCGTGGCGCCTGGCAGAAGTTATGCCAGTGTGACTGCGGCTGTAGGGGGGAGGGGCTGGCCTCTTTGGCTTCCTCACTCTCAGGGTCTGGTAATGGTGACTTGCAGCGGCGACTGCGGGAGGCCCTCAAAAAGGGGGAGAGCTCCTTTTCCGCAGAGGGGAAGAAGGTGGAATGTTCATTCTAGTTCAACAGACATGGCGTTCGGGCCTTCCAAGAACAGAACGGGGGCGAGACCACCTGGTCTTCACCCACAACCGGCTCTGGAGCCAGACGGAATGTGGTCTGTCTCAAGTGGAGTAGAGATGAAGCTTGCCCTACTAGGAAGAGGGTAGTGGAGCTCCTGCTTGGGATGGGTTTCAAGGCAACCGACATCTTTGCCTTGAGCCATCATTTTGGCTCCAAGGAGTTTGACATAAGCTTTGTCCGGCCGGAGGGGCTTGAGCTCTTCTGGTCCGGCTATGAGCTGGTGAAGAACATGCCAGACTGGCGTGGTTTCGTTGCAAAAGCGATAACCCGCCAGAGTGAGGTCAAGAGAGTGACCGTGCTGACCCATAACGAGTCGCTCTCTTGTATTGACATGGCGTTTGTAGATACGGAGAGGTCCAGGGAATACCAGCTAAAAACCTGGACGAGTTTGGCATTTGGTCGGGTGCCTGGACGTTTAATATCAAGCTTAAGCGTCTGGGCAGTACAGTTTCCCACATTCCATCATCTGCCTTTATTGGCCGAGACAGGATCTTTTCTACAGGGGGCAGCCTAAGCTCTGTCACAAGTGCGGCAGCCCCACACACTTCAGCGCCAGCTGCCAAGTGCAGAAGTGCGCGTTGTGTGGGGGGACAGGTCATCTAGCTGCATCTTGTGAGGAGATTAGATGCAACCTGTGTGGGGAGCTCGGGCACCCCTTCAGTCGCTGTCCTCTCTCTGAGGCCAATGCGGCCCGAGCTCATGCAGGAGCGGGCCGGGAGGTCCCTTCGGCTGAGGCGGGTACTGGCAAAGGCAGTGGAGTTAAGGGGTCAGTGAGGAACCAGAACAACCCGTCCCGGCAGAGGCGGAGAGAGAGGCCTCAGGCGGAGAGGGAGGGGGAAGAACCCCGTCCTGGGGTGATGCCCGCTCCTTCCCAAACGACTGCCCCTCTTGAATCCGAGACCCTAGGGGGCAACGAGCTGGAGGAGGAGATTGAGAGACTGGATCGGGCCAAAGAGACTCTGTCCACGCACTACGAAAGTTCTGCAGAGGGTAGTGGGGCAGAGTCCCAAAGTAGATGGAAACAGCGTACTAAAAAAAGATCTAGCCCGACCAAAGTTGCCAGGAAAGGTGTAACCGGCTCCCCTCTGGAGCTCTCCAACTGGTACCTCATCTTGGATGAGACCTCTGCCTCCTCTGCTGAGGAGGAGGTTGAAGGTGAGGGGCCGGGGGCGAAAGAGGGAGGGCCTTCAGGGGGCCCCGCGCCCTCCTCTGGTGGGGATGCAAGGTCCTCAGGAGGGCTGGCAAAACCGGGCCCTGAGACTGAGAAAGCCAGGAGTGGTGCGCAAAGGGAGGTGGTGGTGGCAGAGATGGATACCACTATCTCCCTCAAGAGAGGTCATGCTGCTCTAGAAGGCAGCCCCGGGAGGGGGGAGAAGGATGGGAAGAAGGCCGTCTAATTTAACTACTCTTTATGGCGGTACCCATTAATGTCGCCAGCATTAAGTCGGATGCGGCTCGTTTCACAGCCTTCGATTTTCTCAGCCATGTTGAAGCTGACATTTTGTTTTTGCAAGAGACCAGGCTGCCAGATTTGGCAGCGATTTATAAAGCCAAGAGGGAGTGGAGACCAGGGCCCTCCTACTTGCAGCTGAGCTGTATAGCGGAGTGGCGGTCCTTTTTACCGCACCGGTAGAATGCCGACGAGTAATTGAATTAGAAATGGGGAGGTGTTTGATCTTGGATATCCTCATGAAGTGAAAGGAACTGCGCCTGATTAATGTTGTGCTTTTTCAATCTCACGGGTCAATATAGTTTGCATAATTTTTCTTTTGACCCGATAATTATTTTTTTAAAATTTGTATAAAGCATTTGCTTTATATACCAGACATTAATATCTACGGGCCCCAGTCCAGGTGGGACAGGAAATGTCTCTTTATGAGGATTAAGCCTTTCCTTTTTACAAGCCGGCAGGTGGTCCTTGATGGGGACTTTAATACTATCACAAGGCCCCAAGACAGGGGAGGCACCAGAAACCGGCTGACTTATGATAGTATTTTTCTGAATAGAGTAGCTAGTGAGGCTCGTCTGGAGGATGTCCACATTAGGCATACCCCAGGCCACGGGGGTTTCACTTTCTATAGAGGTAGTCAGATCAGGTCTAGAATAGATAGGTTTTATTTAAAGGAGGAGGCTACCTTTTCGCCCTTAAGGGTTGTGGAGGTGGAATTCTCTGATCACTGTTTGATTATGTTTTCTCTGAATATTTCAGAATCCCCCCAAATGGGAAGAGGTTATTGGAAGCTGAATTTGGGTGTCTTGGAGGAAGCAGAGGTGAGACGATCCTTTGAGGACTTCCTTCAGAGTCAGGTACCTTTACTGGATCTCTGTGATACTAAGTCATAGTGGTGGGAGATATTCAAAGATCGGGCTGCAAAGTTCTTCCACCGGCTCTCGAGCCTCAGGTCCCTGGACAGGTACCGCCTGTATCAGGGTCTGAGGAGGAAGCTCGAGCATCTGGTCTCGACTGGTGGTAGCCGCGAGGATATCTCCAGGGTGAAATCTTTGCTCAAGAGGTGCCAGTATGATAGGCACACATCTTTAGTTTTTGAGAGGGACTTTGGGAGGTACCGCTCGCCCGACCCCTACAGAAACTGTAAGATGTCAGTGAAGAGTAAGTTAATAACAGGACTGGTCGATAGTACGGGATCTCTGAGCAGGTCCAGATCAGGGATCCTGGAAGTCGTCAGATCCTTTTACTCGTGCCTCTTGGGGAGGAGGGATCTGGATCGGGACAGAATGTCGGCTTTCCTGGCTGGGGTCACCCCTGAGTCAGGAACTCACCTCTCTTGACGTTTTGGTAGAAGAGATCAGGAAGGAGGAAGTTATCCTGGCCGTGGAAGGGTTAGCTCTGAAGAAGTTGCCAGGCCCGGATAGCTTAACATCCGAGTTTTATAAGGCCTTTAAGGACTTTTATGTCCCCTCTTGACTGAGGTATTCAATGAGTGTTTATCCTCGGGCACTCTGCCTCGGTCAATGAGGAGGTCAGCTCTGATCCTTCTATCAAAGGGTAAAGAGCCGTATTGAGAACTGGCGTCCCATAGCACTTCTTAATACGGACAGAAAGATTCTGGCCAAGATACTTTTTAATAGGCTGGTAAGATTTGCACCCCAACATTTCCCCGGTTCCAGGCCGCAGCACTTTTAGTGCTGTACTTGGTGTCCGAGAGGCAGTGGAGCAGAGTAGAGCAGGCTACTGGAGGATGTACATGCTGTCCTTAGATCAAGCAAAGGCGTTTGATCGGGTGAACCATGAGTACCTCTGGTCGGTCCTTCTGAAGTATGGCCTGCCGGGGGAGTTTGTCGATTGGTTAAAAATCTTGTATGCAGGGGCAGAAAGTTTCCCGCTAGTGAACGGTTGGTCTGGCTGCTCTTTTGAGGTTGGGTCTGGCGTCCACCAGGGTTGTCCTTTGAGCCCGCTTTTATACGTGTTCGCGATTGATCCCTTTCTTAAGAGGATAGATCGTGGACCGTTGGCGGGAGTCGGGATGGATCGGGTGGCGCCGGAAGCCACTCTGAGGGTGGTAGCGTACGCTGACGAAGTCACCATTTTCGTATACTCAAGAGAGGATGCGGAATACATGATGTCTGAAGTGGACCGCTACTCGGAGGCATCCGGGTCCATGATCAATCGGGATAAGTGTGAGAGTCTCTGGCTGGGAGGGGGTGATTCAGTTTTCGATCTCCCATACGCCCTCCCAGGGCCTCAGTCGTCAGCCAAAGTCCTAGGCATACTTTTTGGCCAAGGGGATTATCCCACTCAAAATTGGGACGACAGGCTTAAGATCGCCGCTCAGAAGGTCGACCAGTGGAAGGGTTGGTCTTTTGAAAGGGTAAACCTGATCAAGGCCTACTTACTCCCTTTGCTTATCTATTTGGGTAGCGTGTGTATCTTGCCAGAGCCTCTCTGGACTCGGGTTTATAGTCTGTTCTTCCAGCTCTTATGGGGGAATAGACTTAACCTGATCAAGAGGGAGGTGACTTATCGCACAAGGAGACTAGGGGGGTTATCTATGTTCAACCCCGTGGTGTTTCTTGTGAACACCTTTGTTAAAACGAATCTGGCGAACCTATGGATGGAGAGGGCTTCTCCGTGGGTAGTCTCCTGCCGGGGTGGTTTCGGCCTTTCTTCCAGGAATGGGAGACAGGAGGGCAAGTGAAGGACTTGCGTACGCCTTTACGGATATCTTCCGGCTTACGTCACCCCGATTCTGAAGGTGATCCGCTGGTGGGGTTTGGAGGTGAGGGAGATCAGGACTTTGTCAAGGAGGTCCCTTGGCGAGAGGGTCTTGTTGTCCCACTTCCAGAAGCCCCTGGCCCTCAAGGATTGCCCAAGCCGGGATCTAGACAAGGGGTTACAGTTGCTAAATTCTGCAAGGATCCCCTTGAAGTTTTGGGACTTGGCTTGGCGCTGCTTTCACGGGAGGCTGTATGTGAGGGACAACTTGAAGTACAGGAACTCTGATGAAAGGGGTTGTCCCCGGGAGGAGTGTGGCTCCATACTGGAAAGTATGGAGCACTTCCTGCTTCAGTGTCCCTTTAATACAGAGGTATATCAACGGGTGGGAGCTTCCATTGGTTGGCCTAGGCTAGCCAGCCTCTCCTATGCGGAGTGGGCCTATGGAGTGCTCAGAGACCTTGGTAGAAGGAACCTGTGCACATGTTTTTTAGTCAGTATAGTGGTTAGGTTCTACACGTGGAATGCACAGTGCTTAGTTTCAACGCAGCAGAAAGTCCTCCCAGTGGACGAGGTATGTAGGAACATTCTGGGTGAACTGGTAAAGGTGCATTCTTTGGAGTATGAGAGACTGGGTACCAGTAGGGCCTCTCTCCTCTGGAGGGGCTTTGCTTTTAGCGTACCCTAGCCTAGTCATACGTTTCCTGGTGGTGGGCTGATGCTTTCACCGTAGATTTTTGTTTTGTGGGATGTTGAGCTTTGAAGAAAGGCTTACAGAGACCGAACTTGGGCCTTCGGGTAGTTTGTATATTTAGCAGTGTGTGTTAAGTAGTTATGTTGTTTATTAAGATAGGATGAGTTGGGGCTAGTTAGGTTGGATGGGTGAGGTAAGGGGTCTTTTATTTGTGCTTTTATGTGTTTTATGTGTGTTTTGAAGTGGGGAGGCCTGCATCTAGCCCTGGACTATGCGGACATGGGAGGACATGAGGCAAGGGGCTAGATGTGGGTCGTGGAGGTAGGGCTGGCCTCGGACTATGCGGACACGAAAGAGACGTGAGGCGGAGGTTAGCCTTGGGTGATGGGTGAAGGGTGATGGAGTAGGTAGTGGGGGTTAGGGCTAGATTAGGGAAGTTAAAAGGTTTGTCTTGCTTTGTGTGATATATTTATAAAAAAAAATTGTATTATCATTATTGTTATTGTTATTGTTATTATTGTTTATAGGCAAGAATAGTCTTATTTGCGTTTTCGTTTTATTGCCGAGTAGTCAAGTTTTCTTTTTGTTTTGGGTTTTACAGCTGAACCGGCTAAGTTTTCTTTTCATTTCTTTTTAGCATTTGTATATAGTTTTGTATATAGTTTTGTATATAGTTTGTATATAGTTTTTATATAGTTTTTATAGAGTATAGGTATGAATGTGAGTATGAGTGAGGCTGGGTCAGCTGGAATGCTGTTCTGTTTTATATTTTGATGTTTTGGTGTTTTGAAATTTTGTCTGTAAAGTTTTGTTTTTTTATAATAAAAAGAGTTCCCATAGCAGAGAATCAGGCTTCATGTCATAGCAAAGAATCAGGCTTCATGTCATAGCAGAGAACCAGGCTTCACGTCACCCAACACTGGAACAGGCCATTGTCAGATATTTAGGCCCCGGCACCCAGACAGAGGAGAGAGGTCCCATAGCAGAGAATCAGGCTTCATGTCATAGCAGAGAATCAGGCTTCATGTCATAGCAGAGAATCAGGCTTCACGTCACCCACCACTGGAACAGGCCATTGTGAGATATTTAGGCCCCGGCATCCAGACAGCGGAGAGAGGTCCCATAGCAGAGAATCAGGCTTCACGTCACCCAACACTGGAACAGGCCATTGTCAGATATTTAGGCCCCGGCACCCAGACAGAGGAGAGAGGTCCCATAGCAGAGAATCAGGCTTCATGTCATAGCAGAGAATCAGTCTTCACGTCACCCAAAACTGGAACAGGCCATTGTCAGATATTTAGGCCCCGGCACCCAGACAGAGGAGAGAGGTCCCATAGCAGAGAATCAGGCTTCATGTCATAGCAGAGAATCAGGCTTCATGTCACCCAACATTGGAACAGGCCACTGTCAGATATTTTTAGGCCCCGGCACCCAGACAGAGGAGAGAGGTCCCATAGCAGAGATTCAGGCTTCATGTCATAGCAGAGAATCATGCTTCATGTCACCCAACACTGGAACAGGCCACTGTCAGATATTTTTAGGCCCCGGCACCCAGACAGAGGAGAGAGGTCCCATAGCAGAGATTCAGGCTTCATGTCATAGCAGAGAATCATGCTTCATGTCACCCAACACTGGAACAGGCCACTGTCAGATATTTTTAGGCCCCGGCACCCAGACAGAGGAGAGAGGTCCCATAGCAGAGAATCAGGCTTTATGTCATAGCAGAAAATCAGGCTTCATGTCACCCAACACTGGAACAGGCCACTGTCAGATATTTTTAGGCCCCGGCACCCAGACAGAGGAGAGAGGTCCCATAGCAGAGATTCAGGCTATATGTCATAGCAGAGAATCATGCTTCATGTCACCCAACACTGGAAGAAGCCACTGTCAGATATTTTTAGGCCCCGGCACCCAGACAGAGGAGAGAGGTCCCATAGCAGAGATTCAGGCTTCATGTCATAGCAGAGAATCATGCTTCATGTCACCCAACACTGGAACAGGCCACTGTCAGATATTTTTAGGCCCCGGCACCCAGACAAAGGAGAGGTTCATTCAACTTTGGGTTGCCCCGCAATATAATGGTAAAATTAAAATAAAAAGAGGATTGAATGAGGAAGTGCCCTGGAGTACAATAATATATGGTTAAGGGGAGGTAGTTATAAATAAATAAATAAATGTCTAATCTGCACAAGGGATGGACAGGTCCTGTGGGATCCACGCCTGGTTCATTTTTATGAACGTCAGCTTGTCCACATTGGCTGTAGACAGGCGGCTGCGTTTGTCTGTAATGACGCCCCCTGCCGTGCTGAATACAGGTGCTGGCCGGGCAGGCCAGCACATCCAAGGCATGAAAGGCTAGCTCTGGCCACGTGGCCACTTCCTCTTCCATCATCGTCCTAAGTGTTTTCTCAAGGAGACATAGAAGTGGTATCGTAACGCTGATAACGGCGTCATCGCCACTGGCCATGTTGGTGGAGTACTCGAAACAGCGCAACAGGGCACACAGGTCTCGCATGGAGGCCCAGTCATTGGTGGTGAAGTGGTGCTGTTCCGCAGTGCGACTGACCCGTGCATGCTGCAGCTGAAACTCCACTATGGCCTGCTGCTGCTCGCACAGTCTGTCCAGCATGTGCAAGGTGGAGTTCCACCTGGTGGGCACGTCGCATATGAGGCGGTGAGTGGGAAGGCCGAAGTTACGCTGTAGCGCAGACAGGCGAGCAGCGGCAGGACGTGAACGCCGGAAGCGCAAACAGACGGCCCGCACTTTATGCAGCAGCTCTGACATGTCGGGGTAGTTGTGAATGAACTTCTGCACCACCAAATTCAGCACATGCGCCAGGCAAGGGATGTGCGTCAAACCGGCTAGTCCCAGAGCTGCAACGAGATTTCGCCCATTATCGCACACCACCAGGCCGGGCTTGAGGCTCACCGGCAGCAACCACTCGTCGGTCTGTTGTTCTATACCCCGCCACAACTCCTGTGCGGTGTGGGGCCTGTCCCCCAAACATATGAGTTTCAGAATGGCCTGCTGACGTTTACACCGGGTTGTGCTGAAGTAGGTGGTGAAGGTGTGTGGCTGACTGGATGAGCAGGTGGAAGAAGAGGAGGAGGAAGCCGAGTAGGAGGAGGAGGCAACAGGAGGCAAAGAATGTTGCCCTGCGATCCTTGGCGGCGGAAGGACATGCGCCAAACAGCTCTCCGCCTGGGGCCCAGCCGCCACTACATTTACCCAGTGTGCAGTTAGGGAGATATAGCGTCCCTGGCCTTGCTTACTGGTCCACGTATCTGTGGTTAGGTGGACCTTGCCACAGATGGCGTTGCGCAGTGAACACTTGATTTTATCGGATACTTGGTTGTGCAGGGAAGGCACGGCTCTCTTGGAGAAGTAGTGACGGCTGGGAACAACATACTGTGGGACAGCAAGCGACATAAGCTGTTTGAAGCTGTCTGTGTCCACCAGCCTGAATGACAGCATTTCATAGGCCAGTAGTTTAGAAATGCTGGCATTCAGGGCCAGGGATCGAGGGTGGCTAGGTGGGAATTTACGCTTTCTCTCAAATGTTTGTGAGATGGAGAGCTGAACGCTGCCGTGTGACATGGTTGAGATGCTTGGTGACGGACATGGTGGTGTTGGTGGTACATCCTCTGTTTGCTGGCGGCAAGTGCCAACGTTCCTCCAGAGGCGGAGGAAGAGGCCGAGGCGGCAGCAGCAGAAGAGGCCGAGGTGGCATCAGCAGAAGAGGTAGCAGGGGGAGCCTGAGTGAGTTCCTTGTTTTTAAGGTGTTTATTCCACTGCAGTTCATGCTTTGCATGCAGGTGCCCGGTCATGCAGGTTGTGCTAAGGTTCAGAACGTTAATGCCTCGCTTCAGGCTCTGATGGCACAGCGTGCAAACCGCTCGGGTCTTGTCGTCAGCACATTGTTTGAAGAAGTGCCATGCCAGGGAACTCCTTGAAGCTGCCTTTGGGGTGCTCATCCCAGATGGCGGCGGTCAGTAGCAGGCGGAGTCTCTTGGCGGCGGGTGTTCTGCTTTTGCCCACTGCTCCCTCTTTTGGTACGCTGTTGGCTCGGTCTCACCACTGCCTCTTCCTCCGAACTCTGAAAGTCGGTGACACGACCTTCATTCCATGTGGGGTCTAGGACCTCATCGTCCCCTGCATCGTCTTCCACCCAGTCTTCCTCCCTGACCTCCTGTACAGTCTGCACACTGCAGAAAGACGCAGCAGTTGGCACCTGTGTTTCGTCATCATCAGAGACGTGCTGAGGTGGTATTCCCATGTCCTCATCATCAGGAAACATAAGTGGTTGTGCATCAGTGCATTCTATGTCTTCCACCGCTGGGGAAGGGCTAGGTGGATGCCCTTGGGAAACCCTGCCAGCAGAGTCTTCAAACAGCATAAGAGACTGCTGCATAACTTGAGGCTCAGACAGTTTCCCTGATATGCATGGGGGTGTGGTGACAGACTGATGGGCGTGGTTTTCAGGCGCCATCTGTGCGCTTTCTGCAGAAGACTGGGTGGGAGATAATGTGAACGTGCTGGATCCACTGTCGGCCACCCAATTGACTAATGCCTGTACCTGCTCAAGCCTTACCATCCTTAGAACGGCATTGGGCCCCACCAAATATCGCTGTAAATTCTGGTGGCTACTGGGATCTGAGGTAGTTGGTTCACTAGGACGTGTGGCTGTGGCAGAACGGCCACGTCCTCTCCCAGCACCAGAGGGTCCACTAACACCACCACGACCATGTCCGCGTCCCTTACTAGATGTTTTCCTCATTGTTACCGTTCACCACAATAAGAAAAAAATTATTTGGCCCAATGTATTGAATTCAAATTCAGGCGTTTTTTTACAGACACCTAACACTATCTGGCTATCTATTTAGGTACCGTATTACACTAATACAGGCACAGCAGTAACTACAGATTTAGCTGAATATAAATTGTAGGCCTAGTATTTAGGCCCTGGATGACAGGTATACGTTTACGGACAGAATTAGATTTGGAAATGCACGGTAGCGTGTGAAGTTATTGAGGAAGACCCTATCAGCATCTTCAATCTAATATACACTTTTATGGATAGATTTAAACTTGGCCTGATACAGCAGAAACCACTGATTTAGGGAATTGCTAAGTTGGGAATTGTATTTCAACCCAGAACAAAAACTGTGCTTTAACGGACACCAAATAACTTGACCAGCCACAGCAATAAACACAGATTTAGCTGAATATAAATTTTAGGCCTAGTATTTAGGCGCTGGATGACAGGTATACGTTTACGGACAGAATTAGACTTGGAAATGCACGGTAGCGTGTGAAGTTCTTGAGGATGACACTATCCGCACCTTCAATCTAATATACCCTTTTATGGATCGATTTAAACTTGGCCTGATACAGCAGAAACCACTGATTTAGGGAATTGCTAAGTTGGGAATTGTATTTCAACCCAGAACAAAAACTGCTTTGGCGGACACTAAATAAATTGACCAGCCACAGCAGTAACAACAGATTTAGCTGAATATAAATTGTAGGCCTATTATTTAGGCGCTGGATGACAGGTATACGTTTACGGACAGAATTAGACTTGGAAATGCACGGTAGCGTGTGAAGTTATTGAGGATGACCCTATTCGCACCTTCAATCTAATATACCCTTTTATGGATAGATTTAAAGTTGGCCTGATACAGCAGAAACCACTGATTTAGGGAATTGCTAAGTTGGGAATTGTATTTCAACCCAGAAAAAAATATATCCTTTGCCAGACAGCAGACAGTATTACAATTGGCTAGCCACAGCTGAAACACCAAATTTAGGGTACTGCTATTTTGGCAATTGTATTTCACCCCTCAATAAAATAGCAACCACAGCCAAGCACCTGATGTAGGATATAGCAAAAAAAAAAAAAACAACACACTATTGATGGTTAAATGTATTTGGTGGCAGCTTGTGCTGGCGCACCACAAGACACAAAATGGCCGCCGATCACCCCAGAAAAAAGTGACAGAAAAACGCTCTGGGCAGCCTAAAAACAGTGAGCAATTAAATAGCAGCAGTTGAATGATCCACAGCTGTAGATCGATCACTTCATTAAGTGTTTTTGCTGAGCAAATCCCTGCCTAATCTCGCCCTAACAGCAGCAGCTGCATCCTCTCTCTACACTGATCAGAGCAGAGTGACGTGCGGCGCTATGTGACTCCAGCTTAAATAGAGGCTGGGTCACATGCTGCACTGGCCAATCACAGCCATGCCAATAGTAGGCATGGCTGTGATGGCCTCTTGGGGCAAGTAGTATGGCGCTTGTTGATTGGCTGCTTTGCAGCCTTTCAAAAAGCGCAGAGAAAGAGCCGAACCCGAACCCAGACTTTTACGAAAATGTTCGGGTTCGGGTCCGTGTCACGGACACCCCAAAATTCGGTCCGAACCCGAACTATACAGTTCGGGTTCGCTCATCCCTAATTATTATGGGGTACTATGGGGGCTTCTACTGAGGCCACAAAGAAGGGGTATTTTATATGGGGGGCTCTGTGTGGTACTAGTATTATCAGGGGTATTATCTGTTTCTGCAGTAAAGTATTGGGGAGCACAGTGGCACAGTATTGGGGTAGTAGGATGATTTGTCCAGAAGATGGGAGGATGATGGAAAAGTAGTAAACTAAGATTTTTTGTTGTTGTCAAACTGCAGAGACGGAAAATGACGACAAAATGGTAGTCTGGTCTGAAGAATTGAAAGGAGAAGATGAGGACAGAGAACATCTACATCAAAGGAGACGTCACTGTATGTAAGAGGTATGTGGCGCTGTATTTCTGTAGTGATGGGGGGGGCGTTAAAGTCAGCAAGTGTCATGTGTGTGTGTGTGTGTGTGTGGGGGGCCTTATTGTTTTTCGCCCCAGGGCCCCATTTCACGTAGAACCGGCCCTGCCGACGTTGGGCTGCTCTCTCCTTTCACTTTAGTGGGGCTTAACAAAATAGCCAAGTAGGCAAGTTCCGCTCTTTTGGGATGTGACATTTTTTATATGGATATGCCGTTAATGGGCAGAAATTTTTGTCTATCAATCTGAAACAGTTGGTTTCCAACCACATATTTACTATGCTTTTCTGTGCTTCTATAGGAACTCAACTTTATAATTTAAACACACAGCACCAAAATGTATGATGCAGCGACCAAACAGGTTCAATCACCAACCACACAGAGACGGTTACAACAGTCTTCCTATCTGCGTGGCATACCACTTGCTTTGCACCCATTTAGTTTTCAGACACTAGCGATCCGCTAGTATCTGATGTACAATACAAGCTAAGTATTATCTTATTCTGTTCGGCCGTTTTGTTTAAAAAAGCACTTTTATATTTATGCAAATGAGCCTCTAGGTGCTATGTGGGTGTCTTTTCAGCACCTAGAGGCTCCGTCTACCTTCATAAACTGCCGCCCAGCTCCTCGCTCCAGCACGCCCAGCTCCTAGTGAATTCGATCCTCCCCCTGCTTCTGGCGTCTGAAATCTCGCGCCTGCGCCGTCCGTCTCTGCATTCGGCGCAGGCGCAGTGGAAATGTCTGAGCAGGGAGCGGTCAGACATTTCCACTGCGCCTGCGCCGAATGCCGCCGAATGCAGAGACGGACGGCGCAGGCGTGAGATTTCAGACGCCAGAAGCAGGGGGAGGATCGAATTCACTAGGAGCTGGGCGTGCTGGAGCGAGGAGCTGGGCGGCAGTTTATGAAGGTAGACGGAGCCTCTAGGTGCTGAAAAGACACCCACATAGCACCTAGAGGCTCATTTGCATAAATATAAAAGTGCTTTTTTAAACAAAATGGCCGAACAGAATAAGATAATACTTAGCTTGTATTGTACATCAGATACTAGCGGATCGCTAGTGTCTGAAAACGAAATGGGTGCAAAGCAAGTGGTAGAAACCCTTTAAGGCAAGAAGCTTTCAGGATATAAGCCCCAGACCAGCGTCCCAGATGGAGAAACCAAGAGTCAACAGAATCAGCTGAATCTGGGAGGCTGTGTGGTGATAGGAACATCTATTTTTTGATCCAATTCAATTACGCTAATACCAGATGTTGGGTCAACTGGGCCATTGTGGTATTGTTTAATAAGATAAGCACCAATCTTCACACAAGCAAATCACTTAATCCCATGGAAATGTATGGAGGTCTAGAGATAAAGTCTCTACTCACAACATGAGGTGGACAGGCTGTAGGAATATGAGTAAATATACATATTAGGGCTCATGTACACGGTCGTAAGTGTTTTATCGTCTGTAAATGGCGGATACGCTAAAAGCCGCTGGTGCATGCCACCATTTATTTTTTAACTTCTGTAGAAATTTCCAATCCTTGTCCACAAAACAGACAAGACATGTTCTACCATTCTACAGTTATTGGAGTGACTGTAAACACATTTGTGTGATCCTCTGAGGTGGAAGCAGGTAGACACTGACCCTGTTTTATCCTTAAAGGGGTTATTCCATGACTAATGTAAAAAATTCTAATCAGACATCATATAGTACACGACAACCTATTTCTAACAAAGTTAGAACCAGCCCTGTACCTCACATGGATCCAGAGATCTCCCCATCCAATGCTCTGCTAGATTGATATCAAGCTTAAGCTAACAGTAGAGCAATCGCAGCTGATTTACCGCCCATTTACAATTATAGAACTGATCAAGGCCCTTAAGGACTCTCCCCTTCATAAAAGCCCAGGTCCAGATGGATTACCTATGAAATACTATGACTCCTTCCAAGGCATCCTTTTACCCAAACTCCTTCAAGTTTGTAACTCAGTCTGGGAAGGGAAACCCCTACATCCCCATATGCTTGCTGCCCAAATAACCATCATCCCTAAAGAAGAAACAGACCCCTCCTTGTGTGCCAGTTACAGACCGATATCTTTGCTCAATGCCGACCTGAAACTGCTGGCAAAGATGCTGGCTTCTTGTCTTCAGTCCCTCCTGCCTCAATTGATCCACATGGAGCAAGTGGGCTTTGTGGGAGGGCGTGAAGGTAGAATGAATAGAAGCCGCCTGATAAACATAATACATCATGCTCACTTCACTTCCACTCCACTAGTCCTTCTTGGCACTGATGCCAAGAAGGCTTTTGATAGAGTGGACTGGGCATACATGAGTGAAGCCTTGAAAAGCTTTGGCATTCCAGAAAGCTTTATTGAGGTGGTAATGGCCATGTATAGCAATCCTTGCGCAAGAGTCTTAGTAAACAATACATTATCCCCAGCTTTTAAAATTAGTAATGGTACCAGGCAGGGCTGCCCCCTTTCCCCACTTCTCTTTATCCTTTCCATTGAGCCGGTGTTACAAGCGATACGGCAGGAACAACGGATACAGGGTATGACCATTAAAGGAGTTATTCACTCGCTAGCTGCATTTGCAGACAACCTACTTCTCATCATCACTAATCCCGTTGAGACCTTCCCTGCAATTCATGAGTTACTAGAACAATTTGGAGCCCTCTCCAATTTCAAAGTAAATTTATCCAAGTCACAAGTATTAAACGTATCATTGGATTCACAAATAAAAAATACACTAGAGTTGAGCACTCCCTTTACCTGGTCAACACGCAGCATTCCCTTCCTTGGTGTGAACATCACCTCCCATCCTTCAGCTTTGTACGTGGAAAATTACAAAAACATACCATGTATAATCAATGATCTTATGACATCCTGGGAATTGCCGTTTACCTCCTGGTTTGGTCGTAGAACTCTAATTAAAACGATAGTTCTCCCAAAAGTATTGTACCATTTACAGGCGCTGCCAATTCCCATACCTGGATCCTTCTTTCTCCAATTAAAAAAGGTCCTGACGCGCTTCCAGACCTAGACTGCCCTACTGTCAGGTGATTAAGTCTCAGAAAGATGGCCGTCTGGGTATTCCAGATTTTCTTAACTACTATAAGTCTATACAAGGTCTTAGGGTTTTAGAATGGATTCGTAGTCCGCCGGGAAGGTTAGATGTGGCATTAGAACAAGCCCTGGCAGGGATTCCTTTGCGCTCTTTGGCCCTGGCCAGAAGGTATAGAACGGAGATTTTGAAATATATAACAATTCCCTTCACGCGCAACACCCTCAAGGTGTGGTACTCGGGGATGGCGGGAAAATTGTTGTCAGGTCCGATTTCACCAGTATTACAGGTTAGATTACTCTATTACAATACTGGATTTCATAGCAAGGCCTTATGGTGGTGATGAGATGTTTGGGTGCTGAGGGGTCTTTTTTACATATATGGTGGACATGTCACTTAGTGAAACCCTTTTGGATAGGAGTATGTAATACCTTGACCAAATTGCAGGGTAGTGAATTTCCACTTCTACCACAATGTTGTCTACTAGGGCTTTATTCCCCACAGTGTCGTCCCCATCAAGCTTACCGCCTTCAACGACAACTGTTGGCAGTGGCCAGGGTCTTAATCGCCTCTAACTGGTAGTCGAATGTAGTACCAGGTATCCCACAATGGCTCTCTAGGTGCGTTCAAGTGTATCGCTTAGAGCAGATTGGGAGACTATTTTGTTGCTTTCCAATCTTCCGGACTCACAAAGGAGTGTCTTCGACTCCTATACACTGGGCATTCCATGACTGGTTTCATGATCCTCCCATCAATTGGTCCAGCAATTTCATTTATTCCTCTTATTAAAAATGTGATATAGCAATATATATGTTAAATTAAAAATATCAATTTTTAATACCATGAAGCACAAAAACACTTTTATATTGATTCATGCAAACAAAACTAAATTTAAAAAAAAAGAAAATAGGAGGACAACATTTTCTTTGGGCAAAAACACTTGTCTCACTTCAGCAAATGGCATTTATCATGTAGAGAAATTTAATACAAGGCAATTACTAATGTATTGTTATTGTCCATATTGCCTCCTTTGCTGGCTTGATTCATTTTTCTGTCACAATATACACTGCTCATTTCCATGGTTACGACCACCCTGTAATCCAGCAGCGGTGGTCGTGCTTACACAATATAGGAAAAAAAACTGGCCTATGTGCACTCCCACAGTCCTGGCCAGCAGGTGGTGAGGTGACAGGTTCTCTTAAAGTTCCATTGAAATTAAGGGGCACATTTATTAGGACCGGCGTTTTAAAAGCCTGTAGCTAGCTGGGTATCTGCCGAAGTTACGAAGAGGCGCATGCCTCTGCATAACTTACCTGCATCCACTTTCTACGCCTAAAACAGCAACTAAGCATTGACCCGCCATCTGCGCCTGAAATAAGCCTAATTTAGGAGTATTTCAGTAAAGTTAATGACCCCCTAAATCTGTGCAGCAGCTCTAGCCTTTCTGACAGCTCCCTGACCGAATGTAGCTGCTTGCAGAATTGTTATATGTAATGTACATTCCAGGGGCATAGCAAGTAACCGTGGGGCTTCATAGCAAAATTGACTTGGGCCCCACTCTATCATGACCACCTTCTGCAGCAATTCCAGTACATGAATGTTATGATTATTATGGTCTCCCTGATGGACAAGGATAATGTAAAAGTTGAAGTCACTTTATTGTACATATTGTAGATAATTTACAAAGTTATGTCACATAATAGCAATAATGCACACAGTCATGTCAGTAGTAGGAGAATATAGGTCATTGCATAGGAATGACACACATAGAAAGGCCATCATGTATCCCTTCTCTATGTTGAGAAGGGGTAATACAGAGTGGCCCAGGAATTTTTGGGAACGTCGGAATATGTCGACTGATACTACTTGTAATGTTGCGGATAGTGTTTGTGATATTTTCCTTGAGTTCATCCAGGGATGTGGATTGTTAGCGGACATTTTCTGTTTTGAATTTCCCAACAGATAAAAATAGCATGAGGACAAGTCTGAGGAACGTGGTGGCCATAACCCCTTGCTCACAGTTTGCTCCTACATCAACAGTTCATGAATCCGTGCCAGTGAGGTGTGGCATGTCGTCCCATCTTGTTGGAAAGAGCAGGACATTTTTGTTTCTGCCGCATCACTGCTGTAGAGCTGCAAGCAGTATCGGCCAACATAATCCGATGTGCCCAAAGATGCATAGACCGGAACAGGGACCACTTTCAGCATCTTTTGTGACTTGTGGGTAATAAAAAAAAATAACAATCCACTTGCTCATTCATCTTGTCATACTATCGCTGGAGGTGGGCTACTTTTTCGTGGGCCACCCTGTATATAAGATAGGGGTAAACGTGGAGCCCAACAATCATTATTTGCTGCACCTTATGTCTGAATGAAAATGCATTTCTGGTATTTCACAGTAGAAACCCATACTCTTCAAAAAGTCTCCCAAGGTGTCCAGACCTAATTTATTTATTTATTTAGTGCACTTATATAGCGCTGCTATATACCGCAGCTCTTTACAGGCATTAGCATCCAACTGTCCTTAATGGGGCTCACAATCTAAGTTCCCTATCAGTATGTCTTTGGAGTGCAGGAGGAAACTGGAGTACCTGAAGGAAACCCACACAAGCACAGGGAGAACATACAAACTCCATGCAGATGTTGTTATTGGTCAGATTCTAACCTAGGACCCCAGCACTGCAAGGCACCAGTGCCAACCAGTGAGCCACCGTGCTGCCCACTCATGGCGTAGCCTTAATAAAAATAAACTATGCCATGTATCTCTATGAACGTTTCTATGCTTCAAGAGGGACATGCTTCCTTAACATATGGAAGCTCAAAAACTCTCAGAAGAATCTTGTCACCCACACTTTTAAAAACATGAGGTTCTTAGCACACAATCTGATGACATTGTGTGAGCCCATCTGCCACGTCAAGGCGACCTCAATCAGATAGGTCCCTACACTAAGACTCTTTTTTTTTAATAACATGATTTACACTAATTTGCACTATTAATTTGAAAAGCCAAACTGATAAGCAGTATATTGGTGTTTCTCTATAACAACTGACTACTGTATATAAAATAATGTAAGAGCACACTGCAAGTGATAACACCAGTTACACTCAATATATCTTGTTTTATGTATAACGTTTTAGTGTAGGGACCCACCTAAACAAGGAGGGATTAAGCACTGCAAAAGGGCTAACAAAACAGATGTGAATTTAAAATATGAAATAGAATTTAACCCGTGTAATGTTATAACAATATTGAGAGCAACTGGTACACCATGCAATGTTTGTTTAGTCAGTCAATATACAGACTAAGTATAAAGATTACACCTATATACACATTACATAGACTACACTATACAAATACTATATACACTACATTAATCTTATATGCTGACACTATATAGATTACTTACCCTATATACACACATTATACACTACACTTACCTTTTTTACAGACATTAAATACATTACACTTATCCAAAAAGCACATTATATAGACTATACCTATCCTATGTAAACACTATGTAGACTACACTTACCTTACACATAAACTGTATACACTACACTTACCCTATACACACACTATATACACTATACATACACTAAATATACTACACTTACACTATATACAGGCACTTTATAGATTAATTATCCTATATACTCACACACTATATACACTACACATACTGTATGTAAAACTATAATGACTACACATGTCATATACATACACTATATACACTAAATTTACCCCATATACAGAAACGATATAAATTACACTTATCCTATACATACAATATATAAATTACACTTACCCCACATAATATATATATATATATACACACGCAGTACACATACACTATATACAGATAATATATAAAGTAAACAACACTTACCCTGTACAAACACTATATACACTATACATTTACTATATACTCTACACATATCTAATATACAGACTAGTTATAAAGATTACACTTATCATATATACAAAACATAAATACTACATTCATGTTACAGTATATTCATACTATATAGACTACACTATGCAGATTTACTCTATACAATACACTTAACCTATACATAAACTATATACACTACATTTATCCTATATGCAGACACTATATAATTTGCTTACCCCTATATACACACTATATATACTATACTTACCTTATATACAGACATTACATAGATTACACTTATCCTATAAGAACACTATATAGATTATACCTATATACACACTATGTAGACTACACTTACCCTACACAAACACTATATACACTACACTTACCCTATATAACACAATATACACTAAATATACTACACTTATATATACAGAGACTATGTAGATGAATTATCATATATACACATTATATGCGCTACACTTACCGTATGCTCACATTATATTAACTACACATATTATATACATACACTATATTCACTACACTTACCGCATATACAGACACTATAAAAATTACACTTATCCTATACATACACATACACTATATAGACTACACTTACCCTGTGTATGCACAGTATATATATATATATATATATATATTTATGCTATATACATACTACATAGACTACACTATGCAGATATACTATATACAATACACTTACCCTATACATAAACTTTATACACTATGTTTATCCTATATACAGACACTATATAAATTGTTTATCCTATATAAATATATATCCTATATAAACACTATATATACTACACTTACCTTATATACAGACATTAAATAGATTAGGCTTATCCTATAAGCACACTATATAGATTATACCTATCTTATGTACACACTATGTAGAGTACACTTACCTTACACATTGACTATATACACTACACTTACCCTAAACACACACTATATACACTTACCCTATATACAGGCAATATATAGATTAATTATCCTATATATACACACTAAATGCACTACACTTACCATGATTACACCAATCTTATATACACACTACATAGACTACACTTACCCTACACATACACTAAAATCATTGCACTTACCGTATAATACAATATATACACTACACTTACCTTATGCAGAAGCACTATAAAGATTCACTTATCCTGCATACACACTATGTAGACTACACTTACCTTATATACACACACTATGTAGACTACACTTACCTTATGCACAAACACTATAAAGATTCACTTATCTTATATACACACACTATGTAGACTACACTTACCTTATATACACACACTATGTAGACTACACTTACCTTATATACACACACTATGTAGACTACACTTACCTTATATACACACACTATGTAGACTACACTTACCTTATATACACACACTATGTAGACTACACTTACCTTATATACACACACTATGTAGACTACACTTACCTTATATAAAAACTGGAAAGGTATGTGGATAGCTCACCACCCTCCTCAGTAAGGTAGGGGTGCTCTAGCCGAAAGACTGCTCACTCTATCAGTCCAAAGGGATAAGAAAAATTGAAAAAAAACGTCTGGCACTCACTATGTGGTTTCACATCAAACAACAATTTATTATTATCACTATACCGCTATTATAACAGTAAAATACATATGATCTAAAAATGATAATTAAAAGATCCCCTAAAAAATAAATATTAAAATACAATATATATTGTTGTGTTGGGTCACAAACCGCACCAAAATAAAGTCTCTTTTGGAGAATGTATATTTCTTTGCCTGTTTGGGCAGTGTGTGTCCAATTCAATAAGGATACTGTCACTTTAAATGAAATATACAGCCAAGTCCACAAGCTATGTTGAATACTGTTGGGGGATAATATCACCCGCTTAGTATTTCTCTTCAACAGTTCTTATATAAGTCTTGTAACTTCCAATTTGAAGTGTATAATCGATTTGTAGGGTGATATTGTAGCTTACCCTCCCAGACGAATCTCCAGCCGTCTGTTTACGCTGCTTCTGCTCGCTCTCGGCGTCCCCGCTCTCCGGCGTTTGTCACGTGATGTACCAGAGTTATCGCGGGATTTGAATGTTTCAGTCCGGAGATCTGATGAGAGCTGTAGAGTAGATGAAAAAATGGAGCGCTCCACTTATAGAAAATAATTCAAATATCGTCGATCATATCCAGAAGCTTGTTGTTGGCAGGGATATAACGCTAAACGCGTTTCGAGGACTTCAATCCTCTTCCTCAGTAGCTATATCCCTGTTGTTAAATCCCTCCTTTTATATCTTCATCAGCAGTCCACAAAATCTGGACTGCAATCGCTTTTCCTCCCAATGCGTTTTTTTGGTGCGTTTTTGGTGCGCTTTTAAAATCGCATATGCGTTTTTCATGGCATTAAAACCGCAACCTATTATTTAGTGTAAATATATCCACTCACAGTTATTCACAGATATAAAATCACAACAATAGTAATCAGTATATAAAATATGTAAAAATTTATAACAGCACACAATTTACAATATATTCCAGGTAATCAATGTTTTATAAATAATTAAGAACTGCATAATAATTTGTAACAAATATTCATTCATAAAGGGCATCTATATAGCAAAGGGCCTCATCCTCTATAGATTTTCTTCTTATCTTTCTTATAATGTTAATATCGATGTTGGAGAGTAACGTAAATGGCGGCGTGCACATCAAACAAGAGCCGCTAAACGGCTAGACATGTGATCTCCAATTGAATGAGGGGCACACCGCCTAATCTATAGGAATCCAAAGATTTCCAGTTCTGCATTTAAACCAACTGGTATCAAGCTTCCAAAATTGTATATTTGTTTGGATTCTGCCCTAGACATCCGCTCGATATGGTTTCCACCTCTCCAGTGTTTATCGATTTTTTCTAGAGCTACAAATGACAGACCTGTTGGATCTTGTTCGTGGGCTTCTTTAAAGTGCCTTGAGAGTGAGTGTTTTTCGTACCCCTTCTTAATATTGGAAATATGTTCCGATATCCTCACTCTCAAGGTCCTTTTTGTCCGTCCAATATATTGTCTTGCGCACGGACATTGAGCTAAATAAATCACACTCTCTGAGTTGCATGTAAGAAATTGTTCAATCTCCCACACAAAAGAATTCTGTGTGGAAGATACTGTCTTAGTATTTCTAGGGATTTTTGTAGTTTTGCAACATATACAGTGTCCGCATTTGTAAAAACCTTTCAGATTCGTTAATCTCCCGGTATTTGATGTTATTCTCTTTCTAGTTTTGATCGATGGGGCTACTTTTATCCCTAAGTTGGCTGCTCTTGTATATGTTATTAATGGTCTGGCTGGTATTAACCTACCTAGTATTTTATCTTGTAGTAGGTGGTGCCAATGCCGTTTGATAATTTCTTCCACCTTCCTTCTCTGTGTTGTATATGGAAGGATAATCCTGAATTGGGAATCTGTTTCCTTTGGCTCTACTGTTTTTACAGTTAATAATGAGCTCCTAGGTAATTTTCTAACTTTTTCTAATGATCCTTCTAATATATTGGTTGGGTATTGTTTCGCTAGGAATTTATCCCTCAGGTGCATTGCTTCTAATTCGAATTGGGCCTCTTCGGTACAGTTCCGTTTCAGCCTACGGAACTGTCCGAAGGGTACATTCAACAGCCAGTTAGGCAAATGGCAACTAGAATGCAGGATAAAAGCATTTCGAGAGGAAGGTTTTTGATATGTCTTGCAGATATATTTATCCGCTGCCCTCATAATTGCCAAATCCAAAAATTCTATTTCTGTCGTATTAATATTTTGGGTAAAAACTAAATTCAAACTATTTGCATTGAGTCCCATTAAAAAACTATTAAGACTATCTTGATCTCCCTTCCAGATTAAAAGGACATCGTCGATATACCGACGCCAGAGCACCAGGTTACCCCCTCTATGCAAATCAATAGTTTCCTGTTCCCATTGTGCTAGGAACAGGTTTGCATAGCTGGGGGCAAACCTGGTGCCCATGGCTGTTCCTCTAATTTGTAAATAAAAACATCCTTCAAAATAAAAATAATTATGTTGTAAGATGTGTTTAATACCTTCTAAAATAAAATCTGATTGTTGTTTTTTCATTGTCTTGTTATTTTCCAATTGAGTTCTAATGGCTCTTATTCCAGCTTCATGGTCTATTACTGTGTAGAGGGACTGGATATCAAGTGTAGTCATAATCCAGTCCTCTCCCACATTTAGGCTTCTAATACCTGGATGATTTGCGTAGTGTCTCTCAGGTATGATGTAGTGGTTTTCACCATGGGTTGTAGCCATGTATCGATGTATCTGGATAAATTAGATGTTAAAGAGCCAATACCTGATACTATGGGGCGGCCGGGAGGACTCTCCATGTCCTTATGTACCTTAGGAAGGCAATAAAAGACCGGGAGTCTTCCCGGCGTCCCCATAATATAATCAGATTCTTGTTGAGACAAAATACCCATCTGTGCGCCTTTCTGGCAATATTCCTCTAATTTATCACTAAATTTTTTTGTAGGATCTATGTCCAATTTTTTGTATGTACATTTATCGGATAGTTGTCTCAAACATTCCTGTATATATTTGGCAGTATCTAAAATTACGATTGCCCCCCCTTTGTCTGCTGGGCGAATCGTGATTTTCTCATTTTTTTTAAATTCTTTAATTTTGTCTCAACAAGAATCTGATTATATTATGGGGACGCCGGGAAGACTCCCGGTCTTTTATTGCCTTCCTAAGGTACATAAGGACATGGAGAGTCCTCCCGGCCGCCCCATAGTATCAGGTATTGGCTCTTTAACATCTAATTTATCCAGATACATCGATACATGGCTACAACCCATGGTGAAAACCACTACATCATACCTGAGAGACACTACGCAAATCATCCAGGTATTAGAAGGACTAAATGTGGGAGAGGACTGGATTATGACTACACTTGATATCCAGTCCCTCTACACAGTAATAGACCATGAAGCTGGAATAAGAGCCATTAGAACTCAATTGGAAAATAACAAGACAATGAAAAAACAACAATCAGATTTTATTTTAGAAGGTATTAAACACATCTTACAACATAATTATTTTTATTTTGAAGGATGTTTTTATTTACAAATTAGAGGAACAGCCATGGGCACCAGGTTTGCCCCCAGCAAACCTGTTCCTAGCACAATGGGAACAGGAAACTATTGATTTGCATAGAGGGGGTAACCTGGTGCTCTGGCGTCGGTATATCGACGATGTCCTTTTAATCTGGAAGGGAGATCAAGATAGTCTTAATAGTTTTTTAATGGGACTCAATGCAAATAGTTTGAATTTAGTTTTTACCCAAAATATTAATACGACAGAAATAGAATTTTTGGATTTGGCAATTATGAGGGCAGCGGATAAATATATCTGCAAGACATATCAAAAACCTTCCTCTCGAAATGCTTTTATCCTGCATTCTAGTTGCCATTTGCCTAACTGGCTGTTGAATGTACCCTTCGGACAGTTCCGTAGGCTGAAACGGAACTGTACCGAAGAGGCCCAATTCGAATTAGAAGCAATGCACCTGAGGGATAAATTCCTAGCGAAACAATACCCAACCAATATATTAGAAGGATCATTAGAAAAAGTTAGAAAATTACCTAGGAGCTCATTATTAACTGTAAAAACAGTAGAGCCAAAGGAAACAGATTCCCAATTCAGGATTATCCTTCCATATACAACACAGAGAAGGAAGGTGGAAGAAATTATCAAACGGCATTGGCACCACCTACTACAAGATAAAATACTAGGTAGGTTAATACCAGCCAGACCATTAATAACATATACAAGAGCAGCCAACTTAGGGATAAAAGTAGCCCCATCGATCAAAACTAGAAAGAGAATAACATCAAATACCGGGAGATTAACGAATCTGAAAGGTTTTTACAAATGCGGACACTGTATATGTTGCAAAACTACAAAAATCCCTAGAAATACTAAGACAGTATCTTCCACACAGAATTCTTTTGTGTGGGAGATTGAACAATTTCTTACATGCAACTCAGAGAGTGTGATTTATTTAGCTCAATGTCCGTGCGCAAGACAATATATTGGACGGACAAAAAGGACCTTGAGAGTGAGGATATCGGAACATATTTCCAATATTAAGAAGGGGTACGAAAAACACTCACTCTCAAGGCACTTTAAAGAAGCCCACGGACAAGATCCAACAGGTCTGTCATTTGTAGCTCTAGAAAAAATTGATAAACACTGGAGAGGTGGAAACCATATCGAGCGGATGTCTAGGGCAGAATCCAAACAAATATACAATTTTGGAAGCTTGATACCAGTTGGTTTAAATGCAGAACTGGAAATCTTTGGATTCCTATAGATTAGGCGGTGTGCCCCTCATTCAATTGGAGATCACATGTCTAGCCGTTTAGCGGCTCTGTGGTCCCCTCTTGTTTGATGTGCACGCCGCCATTTACGTTACTCTCCAACATCGATATTAACATTATAAGAAAGATAAGAAGAAAATCTATAGAGGATGAGGCCCTTTGCTATATAGATGCCCTTTATGAATGAATATTTGTTACAAATTATTATGCAGTTCTTAATTATTTATAAAACATTGATTACCTGGAATATATTGTAAATTGTGTGCTGTTATAAATTTTTACATATTTTATATACTGATTACTATTGTTGTGATTTTATATCTGTGAATAACTGTAAGTGGATATATTTACACTAAATAATAGGTTGCGGTTTTAATGCCATGAAAAACGCATATGCGATTTTAAAACTGCACCAAAAACGCACCAAAAAAACGCATTGGGAGGAAAAGCGATTCCAGTCCAGATTTTGTGGACTGCTGATGAAGATATAAAAGGAGGGATTTAACAACAGGGATATAGCTACTGAGGAAGAGGATTGAAGTCCTCGAAACGCGTTTAGCGTTATATCCCTGCCAACAACAAGCTTCTGGATATGATCGACGATATTTGAATTATTTTCTATAAGTGGAGCGCTCCATTTTTTCATCTACTCTACAGCTCTCATCAGATCTTCGGACTGAAACTTTCAAATCCCGCGATAACTCTGGTACATCACGTGACAAACGCCGGAGAGCGGGGACGCCGAGAGCGAGCAGAAGCAGCGTAAACAGACGGCTGGAGATTCGGCTGGGAGGGTAAGCTACAATATCACCCTACAAATCGATTATACACTTCAAATTGGAAGTTACAAGACTTATATAAGAACTGTTGAAGAGAAATACAAAGCGGGTGATATTATCCCCCAACAGTATTCAACATAGCTTGTGGACTTGGCTGTATTTTTCATTTAAAGTGACAGTATCCTTATTGAATTGGACACACACTGCCCAAACAGGCAAAGAAATATACATTCTCCAAAAGAGACTTTATTTTGGTGCGGTTTGTGACCCAACACAACAATATATATTGTATTTTAATATTTATTTTTTAGGGGATCTTTTAATTATCATTTTTAGATCATATGTATTTTACTGTTATAATAGCGGTATAGTGATAATAATAAATTGTTGTTTGATGTGAAACCACATAGTGAGTGCCAGCCGTTTTTTATCCATTTTACTTACCTTATATACACACACACTATGTAGACTACACTTACCTTATATACACACACTATGTATACTACACTTATCTTATATACACACACTATGTAGACTACACTTACCTTATATACACACACTATGTAGACTACACTTACCTTATATACACACACACTATGTAGACTACACTTACCTTATATACACACACTATGTAGACTACACTTCCCCTATGTACATACTGTATAGCCTGCATTTACCATATATAGAAACTTGTGGTCCGTGAGAAGGTTCTCTGTGAAGACTGTGGAGACTGAAGATTGTGTCTGAATTAAAAAGAAAACATGACATAAATATTGCAGCAGTTGTTGGACTCTAACACATACTGTCTATCAGGATGGACCCCGTGCCTCAATCTTGTATCAAACAACGAGTGACCCCGATGTCCTCTGTAACTTGTCACACCTCACCTTTCATTTGCTAAGTGAACTGGACAACTGCAACTTCTGATACTCACTAATTTCCAACATTCTGTCACTTTCTGTGATTTTGTTGATGTTGTCACATAAAAAATGTACATGTAGCCTCAGCCTAATGGAGATTCTTAAAGGGTTGCAAAAAGAAGTATAAAAAGTATTCCCAAATCGTGCACCGAGACCCTAATTAGCATATCCATTAAGATGTCTCTGCAACAGCAATTTGGGTAATAAAAGTATCAAGCATATTTATATTTTTTATTCACACAGCCGTATCAGGGCTTGTCTTTTGCAGTACAAGATGTACTTTCTAATGGCGCCATTTATGGTTACATACAATGTGAATGGGAAGCGGAAACAAATATCAAATGGGGTGGAATTATAAAAAAAATAAAACAATTATGCAACTGTTTTATATTAGTTTTTTTTAAGACCTTTTCCTATGCATTAAAACTGACCTATTATTTTTATTCTTGGTCATTACGATCACATTAGTCCCAGGTGCCTGCAGTTTAAAGCAGAAGGCCCCTGGCGGATATCGCGCCCGCTCTGCTCATGCGGTTTTTGTTGCAGAAGTGCACAGAAATCCGTACAGAAATTTGTGCTGATTTTCTGCACCTTACCCTACACCTGTGTACAGGCACCCTAAGGCTTGGAGGGGAGAATGCAAATTAACTCATACCAGCCCAACCAACTATCTGAATAAAAAATTACCCTTTTTGGGAGGGTTTTTCCGATATTTATAAGACTCTGCCTATAGTAATAGAGCAAGATTTGCATTTAAGGATTCAATTCAAAAAAGCTGGTTTCACAAGCTTAGGCCTTATGCACACGACCGTGCCATTTTTTGCGGTCCGCAAACCGCGGATCTGCAAAAAACGGAAGACGCCCGAGTTGCCTTCCGCAATTTGCGGAACAGAACGGGCGCGGGCAATATAAATGCCTATAACAACGGTCGTGTGCATGAGGCCTAAAGCCGCAATGCATATGAAGAACCTCACTTACATTAAACTACATGAGATGAGTTTAAAGACGCCAAGAATTTTCACATTTTAGGGCTTTATTCACACAGTCAGTGTTTGGTCAGTGATTTCCATCAGTGATTGTGAGCCAAAACCAGGAGTGGATCCTACACAGACATAAGGTAGAAGGGAAAGATCTGCACCTGTTCTGTGTTTTGGACCCGCACTTGGTTTTGGCTCAAAATCACTGATGGAAATAACTGACCAAACACTGACTGTGCGAATAAGGCCCTAATGCAATCATCTGCAGTGTCTGCCATTCTTTATTTCTATTTTCCCTAGACACATAATAAACCATTCAAATTTAGGGAAAACGCTAACCATCTTTTCCTGTTTTATTGTAGTTATTGTAGCTTACTAAAAACACACCAGTTTTATACGGAGATATCCCGCACCTGAATATAACAGTTAGATATATCTCAGTGTCTTACCCCAGAAATCCCACCGTGAGCAGTGGGCGTAAAAGCAGCTCCTCTGGGTGTCTCCGAAATTCATCACTAACCATAAAATCAGTTTCATCTCCCAAGGAGCCAACTGATGATTTTTTAGATTCAAGCCGACCAATAGCTGTCTGTTTACTGCAGTTGCCATGGTGATGTCAACATCAGAGTTAAAGGGGACATTACCTTCCTGATCACTTTTTCTTTTCAAATACTAATCTTGATGAATTCCTGCACTTGTGTCAAGTGTGAATGAAATCCAAATAATCTTTACATTTTATGCCATGAAGAGGTAGAAATTAAAGGGGGTTTGTCACCTATTTGTGCTGCCTTATCTCAGGGCAGTATATAAAGGTGACAGAAATCCAGATTTTTTTTTAAGTAGTGGCAATCTCCAACGGGATCTTAGTGCTGGAGCGCCTGTTAGGCCAGGTTCACATCACCGTTTAGCTTTCCGTTCTTCTGTATTTTAAGCATCCGTTATGCTCAGTTATGCACATGTTGCATCCTTTTTAGCCATTTCTGTCTGGGATCCGTTATTTTAGAGGGAAAAAAATTCCTACATAAAGTTTTTTTTTGCAGTCCATTCCATTCTAACCCTCCTCTCCTGAACATGCCCAAGCCAAGCCATCCAGAGCACCCTCAGCTCTGCTGGACATGGAGGCCAAAGCTTGAAGCCTCAGGAGCCAGGAGGAGTAGAGGAGCAAGAGGATGAGGTGAGTATATATATTTTTTTTTTCTTCAAATTTTTTTTTTCTGAAATAAAACATTACAGCAGGGAGCCACTATGGGGCATTATTACTGCAGGGGTCACTATGGCGAACATTATCAGCCACCATGAGGAACATTAGTACTGCTAATGGCCACTATGGGAGACATTATTACTGCCGGGGGGCACTATGGGGGACATTTTTACTGCCGGGGGGCACTATGGTGGATATTATTACTGCTGGGGGCCACTATGGGGGACATTATTACTGCTGGGGGGTATTATGTACACTGAGGGCACTGCGGGGGTTGGGATCTTAGTTTTTAAAAAAAAATGCAATTTTTAACAGCCGTGAATAACAGATGCAAAACGGACAATAAAAACGGACAGACAGAGAAAAAATGGATGCACAAATGGTTGAAAAATGGCCACGAAAATCTGACAGTGTGCCTTAAGCCTCATTTACACATCTGTGCTTAAATCTGTGAAAAGGAGGTCAGTGATGCCTCCATGAAGATATCTGTGAAGGATCCATGTGTGGTCCGTGTGTCCATATTTTGCTGTCCGTGTGTCATCCGTGTTTCACTGACACTGCACAGCTGAAAAATAATTTTCTAAGTATCTCTTCCTAATAATCCCTGAAACACTGATGGATCCGTGTTTCATTCGTGGTTTTCACGGATACATAGACTATAATGGGCATGATGGACCAAGTAGACCATTTATCCATGCTGAAAACACAGACCCACGGACCGTGCTAAAACTCTGTGTGGTGCCACTGGGCTGCTATAGGAAATTGTGTGGTGCCACTGGGTTGCTATAGGAGTAGGAGGCCTAACAAAGGCCCCCAGGTCAGCCATGTGCAGAAGTGTAATAGCACCTATGGCAGAGTCTAATAGTATATATTTTTCTTTGTATTTCCCGGCCTGACCATGGTCATCTTAAAGGGGTTGTCTCACTTCTGCAAATAGCATTTATTATGTAGAGGAAGTTAGTACAAACCACTTTCTAATTTATTGTCATTATCCATATTGCTTCGTTTGGCTGGACTCATTTTTCCACATTTCACATTATACACTGCTCTTTTCCATGGTTATGACCACCCTGAAATCCATCAGTGGTGGCCGTGCTTGCACACTATAGGAAAAAGTGCTGACCTACATATTTGGTGGTTGGTACCGTAAGACCTGACATAGGCTAGTGCTTTTTCCTATAGTGTGCAAAGGAGGTAATATGGTGAATCACACTACATTAGTAAGTGCCTTGCATTTACTTTCTCTACATAAGAAATGCCACTTGCTGAAGTGAGACAACCCCTTTAAGCCTAATTCACATGTCAGCATACCTCTCAACTTTTTGGACTTGATCTGGCTGGTTAGGCGATAGGGCTGATCTGGCTAGGCGGGCATCCCCTTCCTCCCTCTACAGATGGTGAAGCTCCAGGTCTCCAGACACATCAAGCATGGCTCTGCAAATGGCCGTTTGTCCTTCTGTTATGGAACCTTCATCTGTGGGTTCTTTATGTCATAGACTTATGCATCTATAACATCAGCAGCACAGTTGCCATAGTTACTACAGGGGCTTATTATCGATACCTACCTCATGCACTTTAACTGTGAAGTCAGCCACAGTGGTCCCAAGTATTAACCCTTTCTTGGCTGACTGCAGACTCTACAATATACTTGTCACTAGAAAGGCCCCCAATCACTATGGCATTTAACCCCTTTAGGACCAAACTATTTTTCACCTTAAAGGGGTTGTCCAAGAGTATAGAAATGTCCCCCATATGCCGGGCAACTCACAGGGAATATACTTACCCCGCGCCACTCCTGTTCCCCGAACCACCGCTGCTGCTTCTCCACGTGCACGGATGAAAACATCTGGTGTCGGGGGGAGCAGCTAATGGCAGATGAGGACGAGCCTCTCTAGCATCGCAGGTGACGCTAGGGAGGCTCGTCCCCGTCCCCACCTGCCATTGGCTGCTCCCCCCGACACCGGATGCTTTCGAGCAGGGTAAGTATATTCATTGTGAGAGGCCCGGCATATGGGGGACATTTTTATACTCTTGGATAACCCCCCTTTAAAGGCTATGTACACCTTTGGGGACAATTTTTTTTATTATTGAATTGTACTTATTTTTGTTTCAGCTTTACACATTTTCTGAAAGCCATATGTTTTTTTTTTTTTCTGCTGATTGTCTTGTGTAGGGGCTCTTTTTTTTCCAGGAATAGTTGACGTTTTTATTGGAACCATTTTTGGGTACATATGATTTTTTGATTGTTCAATATTAGACTTTTTTGGGGCAAGGTGACCAAAAAATTGCTTTTTTTGTACAGTTTTTATTTTATTTTTTTATGGCGTGAGGGGGTAGATCATGTGATATTTTTTAGAGTTGGTCTTTACGGATGCAGCGATACCTGATGTGTCTGATTTATTTCAGTTTTACACAATAAAGGATTTTTGAAAAACAAAAAATGGTTTTGTGTCTCCGTTTTCTGGAATCAATTATGGTAAATTCCAGTCAATTTTCTCAGTCACTTCCCGCTGTGACGTACTATTACGTCAAAAGTCACCAAGGGGTTAAAAGCTGCCCTAACAATGGTAAGTTAGGGAGTGTAATGACAGATTTGAGGTGTAATATGCACATCCATGCCCTCAAGTCCATTTGCTACATCTGAATTTACACAGATTCCAGTGGACTTTTCTTTTGGTGCCAATAAGTAGCGATCTACCAAACTATCACATTAACAAGATTTTAGTATAACCAGTTTGTTATACATTGTCTTTGAAATGACCAATATCTCATCTAAAAACAATCAGCAAGGAAGCTTCCACAAAGAGTACACATTCAAAACGAATAGGAATCAGGATTGGTACAGAGAAGAATTAAGGGGGTCATTTATCAAACTGGTGTAAAGTAGCACTGGCTTAGTAGCCCATATCAACCAATCAGATTCCTCATTTCATTTTCCAAAGGCGCTGTCCAAAATGAAACATAGAATCTAATTGGTTTAATTTATGCTAGAGATTTCCACTGTATATTTCACCATTTGCAATGCGTAGGGTTAGATCTTTGGTAAATCCGCACCGAAATCCACTGTGGAATGTCAGCAAAATCTGCAGTAAAATTTCCAAGAAACGGTTGATAGTTAAGGCAAGAAGCTTTCAGGATACAAGCCCCAGACCAGCGTCCCAGATGGAGAAACAAAGAGTCAACAGAATCAGCTGAATCTGGGAGGCTGTGTGGTGATAAGAACATCTATTTTTTGATCCAATTAAATTATGCTAATATCAGATGTTGGGTCAACTGGGCCATTGTGGTATTGTTTAATAAGATAAGCACCAATCTTCACACAAGCAAATCACTTAATCCCATGGAAATATATGGAGGTCTAGAGATAAAGTTCTACAGTGATTGGAGTGACTGTAAACACATTTGTGTGATCCTCTGAGGTGGAAGCAGGTAGACACTGACCCTGTTTTATCCTTAAAGGGGTTATCCCATGACTAATGTAGAAAAATTCTAATCAGACATCATATAGTACACGACAACCTCTTTCTAACAAAGCTAGAACCAGCCCTGTACCTCACATTGGATCCCATCCAATGCTCTGCTAGATTGATATCAAGCTTAAGCTAACAGTAGAGCAATTGCAGCTGATTTCCCGCCCATTTACAATTAAAGAACCGAGGTAGGCCCTTAAGGACTCTCCCCTTCATAAAATCCCAGGCCCAGATGGATTACCTATGAAATATTATGACTCCTTCTAAGGCATCCTTTTACCCAAACTCCTTCAAGTTTGTAACTCAGTCTGGGAAGGGAAACCCCTACATCCCCATATGCTTGCTGCCCAAATAACCATCATCCCTAAAGAAGGAAAAGACCCCTCCTTGTGTGCCAGTTACAGACCGATATCTTTGCTCAATACCGACCTGAAACTGCTGGCAAAGATGCTGGCTTCTCGTCTTCAGTCCCTCCTGCCTCAATTGATCCACATGGAGCAAGTGGGCTTTGTGGGAGGGCGTGAAGGTAGAATGAATAGAAGCCGCCTAATAAACATAATACATCATGCTCACTTCACTTCCACTCCACTAGTCCTTCTTGGCACTGATGCTGAGAAGGCTTTTGATAGAGTGGACTGGGCATACATGAGTGAAGCCTTGAAAAGCTTTGGCATTCCAGAAAGCTTTATTGAGGTGGAAATGGCCATGTATAGCAATCCTTGCGCAAGAGTCTTAGTAAACAATACATTATCCCCAGCTTTTAAAATGAGTAATGGTACCAGGCAGGGCTGCCCCCTTTCCCCACTTCTCTTTATCCTTTCCATTGAGCCGCTGTTACAAGCGATACGGCAGTATCAACGGATACAGGGTATGACCATTAACCCCTTAAGAACTCTATTTCACCTTAAGGACTTGGCCATTTGATAACTTTAAAACGCTTTGACTTATCCAGGCCATTCTGAGATTGTTTTTTCGTCACATATTGTTCTTCATGACACTGGTAAAATGAAGTCAACAAATTTATTTATTTTTGCATAAAAATACCTAATTTACCAAAAATTTAGAAAGATTAGCAAATTTCACCACCCAAAAATGACCCCATTCTATAAACTACACCCTCAAGGTATTCAAAACTGTTTTTAAAAACTTCGTTAACCCTTTTGGTGTTGCACAAGAGTTATTGGCAAATGGGGATGAAATTTGAGAATTAAATTTTTTTGCCTCATTTTCCATTTTAACCCATTTTTTCCACTAACAAAGCAAGGGTTAACAGCCAAACAAGACTGTATCTTTAATGACTCTGCCGTTTACAGAAGCACCCCATATGTGGCCAGAAACTACTGTACGGCCACACAGCAGGGCGTAGAGTGAAAGGTGCTCCGTTTGGTTTTTGGAAGGCAGATTTTGCTGGACTGGTTTATTTACACCATGTCCCATTTGAAGCCCCCTGATGCACCCCTAGAGTAGAAACTCCCTAAAAGTGACCCCATCTAAGAAACTACACCCCTCAAGGTATTCAAAACTGATTTTACAAACTTTATTAACCCATTAGGTGTTGCACAAGATTTAATGGAGAGATACAATTTCAAAATTTCACTTTTTTGGCAGACTTTAGATTTTAATATATTTTTTTTTCAAGTAACAAAGCAAGGGTTAACAGCCAAACAAAACTCAATATTTATGGCCCTGATTCTGTAGTTTACAGAAACACCTCATATGTGGTTGTAAACCACTGTACGGGCACACGGCAGGGCGCAGAAGGAAAGGAATGCCATACAGTTTTTAGAAGGCAGATTTTGCTGGACTGTTTTTTTTTACACCATGTCCCATTTGAAGCCCCCCTGATGCACCCCTAGAGTAGAAACTCCCAAAAAGTGACCCCATTTTAGAAACTACAGGATAGGGTGGCAGTTTTGTTGGTACTAGTTTAGGGTACATATGATTTTTGGTTGCTCTATATTACACTTTTTGTGCGGCAAGGTAACAAGAAATAACTTTTTTGGCACCGTTTTTTTTGTTATTTACAACATTCATCTGAAAGGTTAGATCATGTGGTAATTCTATATAGCAGGTTGTCACGGATGCGGCGATACCCAATATGTATACAATTTTTTTGATTTATGTAAGTTTTACACAATGATTTCATTTTTAAAACAAAATAAGTTTTAGTGTCTTCATAGCCTAAGAGCCATAGTTTTTTCAGTTTTTGGGTGATTATCTTAACCACTTGCCATCTGGGCCATTTGCCCCCTTCCTGACCAGGCCTAATTTTGCAAAACTGACATATCTCAGTTTATGTGGTAATAACTTTGGAACGCCTTTACTTATCCAAGTCATTCAGAGATTGTTTTCTCGTGACACATTGTACTTCATGATAGTCATAAATTTGAGTCAATATATTTCACCTTTATTTATGAAAAAATCCCAAATTTACCAAAAATTTTGAAAAATTCGCAATTTTCTAAATTTCAATTTCTCTGCTTTTAAAACACAAAGTGATACCTCATAAAATATTTATTACTTAACATATATTTTTATAGTGCAGATTGTTACGGACGTGGCGATACCTAATATGTATACTTTTTCTTATTTATTAAAGTTTTACACAATAATAGCATTTTTGAAACAAAAAAATTATGTTTTAATGTGTCCATGTTCCGAGAGCATATATTTTTATTTTTTTTGAGAGATTTTCTTATGTAGGGGCTAATTTTTTGCGGGATGAGGTGACGGTTTTATTGGTACCATTTAGTGGGACATACGCATTTTTGATCACTTGGTGTTGCACTTTTTGTGATGTAAGGTGACAAAAATTGCTTGTTTTGACACAGTTTTTTTTTTTTTTTTTTTACGGTGTTCACCCGAGGGGTTAGGTCATGTGATATTTTTATAGAGCTGGTTTTTACGGACGCGGCAATACCAAATATGTCTATTTTATTTTTTCTATTTTTTACTTTTCTTTTTTTCCTTACTTGGGGATTTTTTTTTTTACATGTGAAACCTTTTTTTTTATTTTATTTTTTCAACACTTTATTTTTTTATTTTACACTTTTCGTCCCCCATAAGGTCATACAAGACCTCCGGGGGACATTTACTTCACTTTTTCTTTTTTTTTTCACTGTTGATTTCTCCTGTAACTGGGGCTGACATAGTAGCCCCAGTTACAGGAGAAATGCACCCCCCCAGAGAGGCTGTACAGCCTCAGTGCAGGGCTGATCGAGGTCTGTGAAAGACCTCACACAGCTCTTGCACTCTCCGGTACCGGCGGTCACATGACCGCCGGGCCGGAACAGGAAGCGCATAACGTTCAGAAACGTCCGTTCAGAAATAGAGATCTACCCATAGGACGTTTATATCCTATGGGCGGACGGGAGGAGGTTAAGTAGGGTCTCATTTTTTGCAGGATGAGATAGCTGTTTTATTGGCACTATTTTGGGGTGCATATGACTTTTTGATCACTTGCTATTGAACTTTTGTGACGTAAGATGACAAAATTTTTTTTTTTTACGGTGGTCACCTGAGGGGTTAACTCATGTGATATTTTTATAGAGCCAGTCGATACGGACACGGCGATACCTAATATGTATACTTTTTTTTATTTATGTAAGTTTTACACAATGATTTCATTTTTGAAACAATAGAAATAATGTTTTAGTGTTTCCATAGTCTAAGAGCCATAGTTTTTTCAGTTTTTGGGCGATTATCTTGGGTAGGGTCTCATTTTTTGAGGGATGAGATGACGGTTTGATTGGCACTATTTTGGCGTACATGCGACTTTTTTGATCACTTTTATTACCTTTTTTGGGAAGTAAGGTGGGCACAATTTCAATTTTCTCATAGTTTTTATTTTTATGGCGTTCACCGTGCGGGAAAAGTAACATGACCGTTTTATAGATCAGGTCGTTACGGACGCAGCGATAACAAACATGTGTAGGGAATTTTATTTTTTTCATTTTTAATCAGTGATAAATGTGTTTTTTGATTTTTCCTTTTTTTTTTTCCTTTTTTTTTACCCAGACCCACTTGGTTCTTGAAGATCCAGTGGGTCTGATTTCTGTATAATACAGTACAGTACAATATATATTGTACTGTACTGTATTTTACTTACACTTTGAACAGATATATGCCTTTAGCACAGATCTGTTCAGCACCATGGACAGCAGGACGCCTGAGAAGGCGTCCTGTTGCCATGGGAACCTTCCCCGTCTGCGAAGTTCTGGCCACAACTTCGCAGACGGGGAAGGGTAAGGACTGGGGCTCCCTCCCTCTGTCACCCCATCCTGTCGGGGGGCTGCAAAAGCACAGCAGCCCCCCGATGGGAGAGGGAGTGTGCCGCATCTTACTGTTAACTCTTTCCATATAGCGGTCCATACGGACCGCTGTATGGAAAGGGTTAAACGGCTGACATCCATTCACAGATGTCAGCCGTTTATACCAGGGTGTCAGCAATGTGCTGACACCCTGGTATAACCACTGTACACCAACGATTATTCGGCGGGCGGGGGATCGCGATGCGGGGGGGTGATAAATATATATTTTCGCCACACTAAAGTTTCTGATCGCCGCGGTCAGGGACCGTGACGATCAGAAACTGCAGAAATCGCAACAAACCGCAGGTCTGAATTGACCTGCGGTTAGCTGCGATCACCGATACAGGGGGGTCATATGACCCCCCGCCCAGCGTTGTGACAGGATGCCGGCTGAATGATTTCAGCCTGCATCCTGTGCAGATTAACCCCTGGGGCTCCACAATCTCACTTTAAACTCATGACGTACCGGTACGTCATGGGTCCTTAAGGACTCGGGATCCATGCCGTACCGGTACGTCATGGGTCCCTAAGGGGTTAAAGGAGTTATTCACTCGCTAGTTGCATTTGCAGACGACCTCCTTCTCATCATCATTAATCCCGTTGAGGCCTTCCCTGCAATTCACGAGTTACTAGAACGATTTGGAGCCCTCTCCAATTTCAAAGTAAATTTATCCAAGTATTAAACGTATCATTGGATTCACAAATACAAAATACACTAGAGTTGAGCACTCCCTTTACCTGGTCAACACGCAGCATTCCCTTCCTTGGTGTGAACATCACCTCCCATCCTTCAGCTTTGTATGCGGAAAATTACAATAACATACCATGCATAATCAATGATCTTCTGACATCCTGGGACTTGCCGTTTACCTCCTGGTTTGGTCGTAGAACTCTAATTAAAACGATAGTTCTCCCAAAAGTATTGTTCCATTTACAGGCGCTGCCAATTCCCATACCTGGATCCTTCTTTCTCCAATTTAAAAAGGTCCTGGTGCGCTTCCTGTGGAGTGGTGCCAGACCTAGACCTCCCTACTGCCAGGTGATTAAAGGGGGTCTGTCACCTCCATATGGCCATATACAGTGCTTACGTGGCTCTGTAGCACACCTATATAGGATTGTAATGGTACCTTTGTCTTTGTCTTTAGACCTGCACCAGCAGGAAAAACCGGAATTAGACTTACCGGTAATTCCGTTTCCATGAAATCACCATGACGGCCACAAGGAGATTGACCCATGACCTCTGTGGGGGCAGGAAACAGAGAAGAGGTTAAATTGCCCCCTCCCACCACCACACCTCAGTGTTCCAAAGATATCAAGTGCCAGAAGTGTCCTAGTATTTCCCAGTATTACACCATACCAGAAAAATACCGGTGAAAACAAAATATCAACAAAAGAATGGGAGGGAATGTATGGGCCGTCATGGTGATTTCATGGAAACTGAATTACCGGTAAGTCTAATTTCGGTTTTCCCATATCATCACCATGACGGCCACAAGGAGAGTTATAAAATTATTTTTTATGGGTGGGGGCAACCGCCTGGAGAACCTTCTGACCAAAGGAGAGGCCAGAGGTTCCAGACAAGTCCAAACGGTAATGTTTCACAAATGTGTGAATACTAGACCAGGAGGCGGCCCTGCATATATCGTCCAGGGAGGCCCCTGCTCTTTCAGCGAAGGTAGTAGATACCGCTCTGGTAGAGTGGGCTCTAATATTGGAAGGAGGATCCAGATTCTGGTTCTTATAACATAAGGTAATAGTGTCCTTAATCCATCTTGCAATGGAGGATTTTGAGGCCCTGGATCCCTTATTCCTTCCAGCAAATTGGACAAGCAGACTGTCAGACTTCCTGAAGTCCCTAGTGGCTTCCAAGTATCTAATAACTGCACGCCTAACGTCAAGGAAATGGAATTGCTCTTCTTCCTGATCCTTGGGATTGTTGAAGAAGGATGGGAGTAGGATCTCCTGGCCTCTGTTGCGGTCTGAGGCCACCTTTGGCAGGAAACCTGGGTCTAGTTTAAGCACAATCTTATCCTCAGTGATGGTAAGGTATGGTTCCCTAATGGAGAGAGCCTGAATCTCTCCCAGTCTCTTGGCAGAGGTAATTGCTATAAGAAAGGCGGTCTTGAATGAAAGCAACTTGATTGAACAATCCTCCAACGGCTCAAATGGGGAACACATAAGATTGTTGAGAACTAAATTTAAGTCCCAGGTTGGGCTGCGGGACCTAAGTGTGGGTCTCAGTCTACGTGCAGCTCTAATGAATCGTTTGATCCATCTATGGTCTGCCAGGTCGGAATCAAAGAAGGCGCTCAAAGCCGAAACTTGAACCTTTAAAGTGGATGGAGAAAGGCCCATGTCCAGGCCCCTTTGTAGAAATTCCAGAATTTTCTGGATACTGGGCCCCACAGAATTTGGATTTTCCTCGCCTGACCATGAACAGAATCTCTTCCAGATCTTCAGGTATATCGCTGAAGTGACCTTTTTCCTAGAACATCTCAGGGTGGCTATAACCTGGTCTGACAGGCCCTGAGACCTTAAGAGGGAGACCTCAGGATCCAAGCCGTGAGCTTCAGGAACTCCGGATGAGGATGTAGCAAAGGACCCTGGTATAGGATGTCCCCCCTGAGTGGGAGTCTCACTGGTTCGTCTATTGCTAGCTTTAATAGAGGGGTGAACCAACTCCTCTTGGGCCAGAACGGAGCGATCAGTATCACCGTGGTTCTCCCCTCCTGAATTTTCTGAATGACCCTCGGGATGAGCGGCAATGGAGGGAATGCGTACCCTAGATCCCAGCACCATTTTAGGGAGAAGGCGTCTACTCTCCAGGGATGGTCCCCAGCATTTAGGGAGCAGAATGTTTGCACCTTCGTATTTCTCCTTGATGCAAACAGGTCTATAGTAGGAAGCCCCCATCTTCGGGTTAGCATATTGAAGACCTCTGGGTTCAGTGCCCACTCTGTGTGATCTATTACCTGTCTGCTCAAAAAGTCTGCTTCTACATTCAGGGATCCCTTCAGGTGCATTGCTGAGATGGACTTTAGTTCCTTTTCTGCAAAGGAGAAGATCTCCTCTGAGATACTCTGGAGTCTCCTTGATCGAGTACCCCCCTGGTGTTTTAGGTAGGAGACCACAGTCACGTTGTCCGATAGGACCTTCGCGTGCTGATTTCGTATTAATTGCTTGGCGGCTAGAAGGGCTTCTCTTACTGCATACAGCTCCCTGAAATTTGAAGACTGAGCAGATATTAGACGCTTCCACGTTCCTTGGAAATAGGTTCTGTCGATTTTTGCTCCCCAACCGGATTGGCTGGCGTCCGTGAAGACGGTAATCGACGGTGATCTGATCCAAGGGACTCCCTGGGACAGATTCTTCTCCTTCGTCCACCATGAGAGGGACTTCTTTACTAATCCTGGGATTGGGAGCTTGGAGTCCAGAGAACCCTTTTTGTTCCAGTGGGACAAAAGCCAGGTCTGAATCACACGGCAGTGAGCCTGTGCCCACTCGACCGAGGGTATACAGGAGGTTAGGAGGCCGATTAGGCTCATTGCTTCCCTCACTGAGCATTTTTTCCCCCGTTGTTAGTGTCTCACCTTGTTTATCAGGGACTGGATTTTGCTCTGTGGAAGAAAGGTTGACTGGGTTACAGAGTCCAGGGTAACTCCCAGAAATCTCACCTTCTGGGATGGAATTAACATTGACTTGGGTTCGTTCACTATCCAACCTAGTTGAGATAGGCGGGACAGAAATACTTCCAGGTCCGACAGCAGGAGATCTTTTGAGTCCGCTATGACTAGGAAATCGTCCAGATATGGCACTATATTTAATCCCTCCTGTCTGAGAGGGGCTATCATCTCTACCACAAGCTTGGTGAAGAGCCTTGGAGCGGCTGAAATCCCAAAGGGCAGTGCTATAAGCTGGAAATGACGAATCCGATTGGAAGGGTCTAGGACAGCAAACCTCAGAAACCTCTGGTGATCTGGGTGAATGGGGACGTGCAGATAGGCATCTTTCAGGTCGATCGAGCACATAAATGCCCCTAGCTTTATCAACGGCACTAAGGATCTGAGAGACTCCATCTTGAACTTCCTGTAAAGAATAAACTTGTTCAGTTGTTTTAAGTTTATGATGGTCCGGAAGTCTCCTTCCTTTTTCCTTACTAAGAATAGGGTTGAATAGTACCCCTGACCCCTCTGAGATGCGGGGACCGGGATTACAGCACCCTTCTTCACCAAGTCCTGGACTCCTTGAAAGATATTCAGGTTGGAGAGTCTGGTAGGCAACCTCGTGATGACGAATCTTGCAGGAGGGAGAGAGGTGAACTCGATCCTGTAACCTTGCTGAATGATGTCCAGGGCCCAGGGATTTCTTGATGTTAATGACCATGGACCCAGGAAATCCTTCAGTCTCCCCCCTACAACGGCGTCATTGTTTGTCCTCAGATTTGGACTGGGGCTTGAGAAGGAAGCCCCTTCCTCTACCCCCTTTGGGATAAGACCAGCGGCCTGACTTGCCTTTCCCTCTAACAGATTTATTCTGTCCGCCGTAGGACCGAAAGGACTGATTCTTCCTAAAGGACCTTTCCTCTGGGAATCCCTTTTTCTTGTCGGCTGCCTTCTCAAGTATCTCGTCTAGGACCGGCCCGAATACATATTCTCCTGAAAAGGGGATGGATATCAGTTTTAGCTTAGAGATTCTGTCGCCCGACCAGGACTTCATCCACAAAGTCCGACGAGCCGCATTGGACAACCCTGCCTCCCTAGCACAGAATCTGATAGACTCAGCAGATGCATCTGCCAGGAAGCCTGTAGCTGATTTGAGTAGCGGTATGGACTGCAGGATCTCTTCCCTGGAGGTCTTCCTGCTTAGGTGGTTCTCAAGTTCCCCTAACCACAGGTACATAGACCTGGCTACCGATGTTGCCGCAATGTTGGTCTTGATGTTAAACATGGAGGCCTCCCAGGCTTTCCTTAAAAGGGCATCTGCTTTTCGCTCCATAGTGTCCTTCAATTGGGCAGCATCTTCAAACGGCAGGGCAGTTTTTTTGTTAACCTTAGCCACCTGCACGTCAACTTTAGGGGTCCCGTCGAACAGTTTAGACTGAGAGGGGTCGAATAATAATCGATTTTTAAACTCTTTGGAAATCCCCAATCGTTTCTCAGGTTCTGACCATTCCTCCAGAATCATTTGTCTATTATTTTCATATACCTCCCCTTCAGAGAGAGATGGATCATCCTCCCACTGCGTGGAGGTAGAAGCTTTATCGCCTGCGTCCTCGGATCCTGAAGAAAAAATCCTGGAACGCGGACGCTTGCGAGAAGGCTCGTCCTGGGGATCAGACTGAGCAACTCTAGCGGCCCGAATTTCTTCCTGAACCACCGATCTGATATTTTCCATAAGGGACGACTGTTCCTCCTGGATTACATCAGAAATACATGCTTTACAAAGCTTCTTTCCATAATCGTCAGGCAATTTCCTTGCACAAGAGATGCAGCGAGGAGGTTTTTTAAGCTTTTTTTGCGCTTCTTTAGCCTGAAACAGATATGGAAATAGCGGTATCAGAAAATAAGGCTTGGCGAGAATATCGTGCCATAAGACAAGCGGATCCCCAGAGGGATACTTACAGGAGGCAGAGGGGGAGCATCCAGCTCCATAACAGTTTGTACCTCAGGACCTGACATTCTGTAAGGTAAAATTGCAGCTGCAATACTCACAGACCTCAGATCAGCGTCCTTATGGCAGCTCCCGCCTTTTATTCAAACTGCTCTGCTCCTGCGCTTTTACTTCCGGGTTGCGGCGAACCCGGAAGTGACGTCACCGACGTCGGCGTGCGCACACGCCGGCCGCTACCAGCCCGACCCACGGGGGAGGAGGAGGAGGAGAATTGCGGCCCGGGAGCAGGCTCCAGACCAGCCAGAGCGAGTCCTCCCGATACCCCCCAGCCCAGCATGAGCACGCGGCCGCCGGCGGACTGGGGGAGCTCCGATGAGCCTCAGGTAACCAGGAGGCCCCTGGAGGTAACGAAAAAATAATAAAGCAGAATCCTATCTTCATCTCCCTGCCGCCGCAGGGAGACTCTTCTCTGACCCTGGCCACAGTGGGGACAGGAACACTGAGGTGTGGTGGTGGGAGGGGGCAATTTAACCTCTTCTCTGTTTCCTGCCCCCACAGAGGTCATGGGTCAATCTCCTTGTGGCCGTCATGGTGATGATATGGGAAAACAGAGTTTTATTCATATGCAAATGAGCACTCGCAAGTGCCCAGGGGTGGCGTTCAGTGTGTAGGTGCCCAGGCTGCTCTGTCTTCTTTTCACTTTACTCCTCCTCAGCCTCTTCCTTTGCCCGCCCTCAAGTCTGGACCTATCGATGAGGTAAGAGACTTGGAGGGCGGGCAAAGGCAGAGGCTGAGGAGGAGTAAAGTGATAAGAAGGCAGAGCAGCCTGGGCACCTACACACTGAACGCCGCCCCTGGGCACTTGCGAGTGCTCATTTGCATATGAATAAAACTTAGTTTTTCCTGCTGGTGCAAGTCTAAAGACAAAGGTACCGTTACAATCCTTTATAGGTGTGCTACAGGACAATGTAAGCACTGTATATGGCCATATGGAGGTGACAGACCCTTTAAGTCTCAGAAAGATGGCGGTCTGGGTATTCCAGATTTTATTTTATTTTTTAAAATCTTTATTTTATTTTGATATCATATTCCAGTAAATAATATGACAATTGTTTTATGATAACAATCAACAATAAACTGCTCCATCATCAATGTTGGTCACACATGAGTAATAATCAGTGCTGTATACAAGAGTATTTAAGAAGACATATAATCACATGGCTGACAACCATCCACCTTAACAAAATGCATGTACGGCTAGTGCGGACGAAATATGTTAACAATCTCATAGTACTAGTAATAAATCCCCCTTATCTTATTATCTATACTTGAAATACAAACATAATCTGATATGGCTTAAGCTCTCTAGGACATACCTATAAACCAGTGCCCAATTATTTCACCTTATTTTTACACCACTCAAACCATTTGCCCCATGTCAGTAAAAAGTTGTGGTGTGATAGTGATTCCCAGCTTGTCAATTCCTCTAGCTGACAAATTTCTTGGACTTTGTGAGTCCATTCCGTTATACTAGGAGTATCTTTAGATAGCCAGTATTTTGGAATAAGTAGCTTTGCTGCTGCTATCAATTGTGCTATAAGGGAGTGTTTCGCCAGTTTATAGTTGCAATCAGATAAGTTGAAAAGTGCCACCTGTGGTGTTATGGGGGATTTTATAGAACATATGCCCTGGAGTTCTTTAGAGATCATATCCCAATATTTTACAATTAACGGGCACAACCACCATATGTGATACATGGTGCCTCTAGTCTCGCCACACCTCCAGCAGTCTGCAAAATAAGAGGGTGTAATGTCATGTAATTTGTCAGGGGTTCTGTACCACCTAGTGACTAATTTGTAGGAGTTCTCCTGTATTTTTATACACCTTGAGTACCCGTGGGAGTGGGCCAGTATTCTGCCCATCGTATCCTCATCAAGAGGCTGACCCATTTCTCTACCCCATTGTTCTATAAACAATGGTCTGGTGTCTGAGTTTTTCTCCAAGAGTTTATTATTGATTTGTGAGACAACTCCTTTTTTGCTTACATTTTGGTTCCATATCTTGTCATACCAAGTGGGATTATAGTTACTCAGGGTATTGCCCAAGTATTGTATGCAGAACTTGTTCAGTTGGGAGTAATGAGTTAGAGTCCAGGGAATATGTCTAAATCTTGTTTTCAGAGATTGTATGTCAGGAACACATCGATTTTCCAGAAAATCACCTATTGCCACGTCCCCTAACGCTGCCCACAGTCCCATATCATCTTTGAAATCCTTGTCAAGCATATAAGGTAAATACCTAATAGGTGTGAAAGGTGGTTGATGGGATGTAAGTGTTCTGATACTCTGAACCAAGAGTCTAAAATACCTCTTAGTGAGTTAGGTATTCCATGTCTGTGATGAGGAGTTCTACGGCAATCCCATAGCGCGGCAAGTGCTTTTGGCCCTAACACCTTCCTGGCTATTAGGCAGCCCAGTTTTACAACTCTGGGGTTAATTATCTCTGAGTGAAGCCTTATTTGTATCGCCCTATAGTACCAATGTGCATCTGGTAGTCCAAATCCACCTTTGTACTTAGGCAATGTTATTCTCTTATAGGCTAGCCTAGGTTTCGATTGGTTCCAGACGAATGCAGAAAAGGCTTTCCTGATTTGAGCTAGGTAGTGATGAGGTAACAATACTGGTAGAGTCTGCATTAAATAAAGTAACTTGGGTAGGATATAGGTCTTTAATACATTCTTTCTTCCTATCCAGGTTAAGTATGGTATTTTTAGTTCCTTTAATTGGAGCTTAATGTCGTTTAATAGTTTGGGATAAATCTTTCAGAAAAGTTGATCTGGATCTTTTGTTATTTGGACTCCCAAGTAATTAATACTCTCCTTCTGCCATTGACAGGGGAAATGTGCCTTAAGGTGGGTTATGGTTGCTTGAGGAGTATTAATTCCAAGAGCAACGCATTTAGCTAGGTTTATTTTAAAGTTAGACAAACTCCCGAATCTATCCAACTGTCGCAGCAGTGCCGGGAACGCCACTATAGGGTCTGGTAATAGTAATAGCATATCATCTGCAAATGCCGCTACTGTGTGTGTGTGAGGGCCAATCTGGAGCCCTTGTATTTCCCTATCTTGTCTATTGCCTTGCAGAAATGTTTCTAGGCACAAAATGAAAAGAGTTGGCGATAACGGGCACCCTTGCCTAGTTCCGTTACATATGTCAAAGTGGGGAGTGAGGTTTCCATTTATGCGTATTTTCGCTGTGGGTGAGGAGTACAGAGACAGCACAGCGGTTACAAATTGGGGGGGAAATCCAAATTTATGCAGAGTAGCTTCCATATATTGCCAATCCACTCTGTCAAATGCCTTTTCTGCATCGGTGCTTATAAAAGTAATTCTTTGACCATGAGACAAGGCAAATTGTTGAGCTTGGATAACCCGGAATGTACTGTCTCTGCACTCTCTGCCCCCCACAAACCCAGACTGTTCCGGAGAGATCAAGCTGTTAAGTAATGATGCAACTCTAAAGGCCAATATTTTTGCCCAGAGCTTGATATCTGCATTCAGCAGAGATATTGGCCTGTAGCTGCCTGTGTAATGAGGATCTTTGCCTGGTTTGGGCAATATTGTGATATGTGCCTCCAGCGATTGCCTGGGTAAGGATGAACCATTCAGTAGGGAATTAAAGAGGGATACTAATTGGGGGCCTAAAATGGGGATTTTTTTTTAATAGTAGGCAACCGTTAAACAATCAGGTCCCGGGCTTTTGCCTTTTGGGGTTGATTTTAGGGCCTTCTCTACTTCCTTAAGTGTTATTGGGGTTATCAATATTTCTTTATCTGCCTCTGATATCATTGGTAAGTTAAGTTCCTGTAGGTATGACGAAGTGTTTACTTGCCTATCCTGTATTGCTTCAGTAGTATCATTTTTCCTAATATTATACAAATCATGATAATATTCTTTGAATATTCTTTTTACTGCCTTTGCGATTGAAAAGGTATCCGTGCCCCCAAGAGGAGGTGATCATCGCAAAAAACTCCTCTTACGAGAGGCATTTTGGATTTTCAGATTGAGCAGTAGGGTTCCTACAGGGTTAAATCTAAAAAAGGAGCTTATGTACATCTACCAATAATTAACATAATCTGAAGGTATATATGTATAATATTTATTTTATATGTATAAGCAGGTTTCCTTGTTCTTATTTTTATGCAGTATGCTCTGTCTTATGGATACATGGATCCTTAGAATATAGTGTGATATAATGTAATACAATATAGGCTACATCACGGCCTCCGGACACAACGCTGTGCTCCAAGAGCTGAACCGGACCACCATCCAGGTCTGCCTCTATACACTGCCAGAACATCGTCAGGCAAGTTTTGCGCCCTGGTACGTCAGTGGAGCCTGGACAAAAGGCTCCCACTGGGAAGGTACCATTTGTGTCATACACTGTTCAATATAACTGTGTAAAAGTACATCTATAACTATATGTGTTGATAAACAGCAAGAAAGTCAACACTACAGTTTCTATTGTATTGCCCGATTGTATTTGCCTAAATTCCCCTGATGAGTGTTATAAACGAAACATGCGTGTCGGGATTAGCTACACTAGGGCACAATAGGGCCAAGTAGCAAAAAGGGCAAGGTTCCGGACGGGGTCGTTCTTATTAGAACGGGTGCTCCGTGTTAGGATGCTAGGGCCGAGTCAGTACCGTTATATTAGGGCTGTCTAGGGGCCACCTATCAATCAATATCCCCCGTCCAGCCATAACCGCTCTTCTTTTCAGTTTATCGGATTTACTGAACATTCAAGGCGACCGGAGAATCCTGACCTGCACGGTAGGACCATCGGTTTTTTGCAAAGTGCCGCCACGTACATTTTTCTCTTTGTATATCAAAAGTGTCGCTGCGTACTTTCTTGTATCCCTGGTGTCATCACACACTTTCTTTTTCTTTTCTCAAGAGAACATCTAGGGACCATATTCTACATAATAATTAAATAAAAGTTAAGTTTTAAATATAAATCACCATTTACATTCCCTTTATATAAATGAGGAAGATGTTGAGCCAGACTGGAATGATCAGATATACAACTACATTAGGCATATTAATCCTAACATCTCCTTTTACAGATGGATTGCACAAGGTATTCAATCATTAGTTGATATACAGTATGTACTAATTTAGTTATACACCTTTAAAAGGGTATTGCGGTAGGAAAAAGTTATCAGATTAGGTTGGTGGGGGTACTACCGGTGGTACCACCACCAATCACAAGAACAGGGCCCTGTACCCCCGGCAAGTCCCCTGCTGCTCCCCTGAGATGACCTGCGTGGCCGGTCGCACAAGCGCACGGCCGCTCCATTCATTTCTGTGGGTGTTCCGGAGATAGCCAAGCACTGTACTCGCCTATCTCCGGAACTTCCATAGAAATGGATAGAGCAGGATGACTTTCACCTACCGGAATACCCCTTTGAGAAGTTTTAGCCAAAGGCCTCTGATTTGTTAGCATATCTTCAGATAAAGGGCTTGTTCACACAAACGTGCCGTGTTTTGCGGTCCTCAAATTGCGGATCCGCAAAACACGGTTGGTCCTTTATAGAAATGCCTATTCTTGTCAGCAAAACAGACAAGAATAGGACATGATATATAATTTTTGCAGGTCTACGGAACGGAGCAACGGATGCGGACAGCACATGGAGTGTCTTGGCGCTAACATCGACCTGTAGGGCTAAGTTCATACTTGAGTTATTTGGTCAGTTTTGGCCCCGTAACTGCCCAAATAAGTGAAGTGTGCAGTGATTCTAAGAGTGACGCCTGTCATCTGCATGTCATACAAACTCACAGTATTATTTCACTACCACAGCAGACTCCATATGTGTGTAACTGCAAGGCACAGTGTTCTACACCACTATAAAGGCTCTCCGCAGCCAGGAAATAGCTGTTTTTTTAACGTAATTCGCAAATTTTTTCAAACAAATTTGGCGAAACGGCGAATCGATTTTTTTTAAATTCACTCATCTCTAGTTGCCAGGGGTCCAGCAATTTCATTTAGTCCTCTCAGGGCCGTCTTTAACAAGGGGCAAAAGGGGCAGCTGCCCCGAGCCCAGTTGCTCCTGGGGGGCCCAAGGCAGCTGCCTCTTGAGCCCTGCTAGCCACTGCAATGGGTGTCAGGCTGTCAGCTACACAGGGAGTGCTGCCATGCCATGCCTGCCAACACTCCAGGCAGCGTACTGTGAGAGCTGTGATTCTCTAGGACCTTCAATGACATCATCACCATGTGACTAGTAACTTAGCAATATTACTGGTCACATGGCTATGAGGTCATCAAGGTCATTTCTACCAGGAGTGTTGCTGTAGAAATTTGCCTTAACTGTGGAGCTTTTTTTGCGAAGATTACATCAGAAAAAGGTGACAATATACTGTGAACTACTGTATAGTGGGGTGCTGTATAGTGGGGGGGCCTGTATACTGTGGGGGGCTGTATACTGAGGGGGCCTGTATACTGTGGGGGGCTGTATATTGTGGAGCGCTATACTGCTGTACTGTATAGTGTGGGGGGCTGTATACTGTATACTGTGGGTGCTGTATATTGTGGAGTGCTATACCTCTGTACTGTATACTGTGGGGGGCTGTATACTGTGGGAGCTGTATACTGTGGGGGCTGTATATTGTGGGTGCTGTATATTGTGGAGTGCTATACTGCTGTGCTGTATACAGTATACTGTGGGTGCTGTATATTGTGGAGTGCTATACTGTATACTGTATATTGTGGGTGCTATACTGCTGTACTGTATAGTATGGTGGGCTGTATAGTGCGGGGTGCTGTATCGTGTATAGTTTGGGGTGCTGTATACGTTGAGATGCTATACTGCTCTACTGTATACTGTGAGGTGTTGTATACTGTAGGTTGCTGTATACTGTGGGCTGCTATACTGCTCTACTATATACTGTGGGGTACTGTATAGTGTGGGGTACTATACTGCATACTGTGTGGTGCTGTATACTATAGGGTGCTATACTACATACTGTGGGTTGCTGTATACTGTAGGGTGCTATACTGCATACTGTGGGGTGCTGGGGTGCACTGTAACACTAGGGTGAGCCGAGCCCTGGTCTCCTTCCTGCAGAGCAGTGCCCACTTCCAGCCTGAGCCCAGCTGCCCAGAGCACTGATCCTGAGCCGCTGGAGTCTTCAGAATTGGAAGTATTTACAGTCATTGACTGTACTCTACCAGGTGTGTGGATTTTTTGTGTGTGTGTTGTGGTGGAGTGCGTGATTGCCTGCTATGGTGTAGGAAGGCGGGATCCAGGGGGCCCAAGTAAATTTTTGCCCAGGGTCCAATCAATATTAAAGACGGCCCTGATTCCTCTTATTAAAAATGTGATATAGCAATATATATATATGTTAAATTAAAAATATCAATGTTTAATACCATGAAGCACAAAACACTTTTATATTGATTCATCCAAACAAAACGAAATAAAAAAATAAAAAAAAGGAGGACAAAATTTTCTTTGGGCAAAAACACTTGTCTCACTTCAGCATATGGCATTTATCATGTAGAGAAATTTAATACAAGGCAATTACTAATGTATTGTTATTGTCCATATTGCCTCCTTTGCTGGCTTGAATAATTTTTCAGTTACATTATACACTGCTCATTTCCATGGTTACGACCACCCTGTAATCCAGCAGCGGTGGTCGTGCTTACACAATATAGGAAAAGGCACTGGCCTATGTGCACTCCCACAGTCCTGGCCACCAGGTGGTGAGGTGACAGGTTCTCTTTAAGTTCTGTTGAAATTAAAGGGCACATTAATTAGGACCGGCCTTTTAGACGCCGGTCATAATAAAAGCCTGTAGCTAGCGGGGTAGCCACCGAAGTTATGAAGAGGCGCATGCCTCTGCATAACTTCAGCGCATCCACTTTCTACGCCTAAAACAGCAACTAAGCATTGACCCGCCATCTGCGCCTGAAATAAGCCTAATTTAGGAGTATTTCAGTATAGTAAATGACCCCCTAAATCTGTGCAGCAGACTCTTGTTCTATCTGGCATAGGACAAGTCGGTCCCTCTACTTGGGACAGTTACCTGACTTTGCAACTCACCCCTGTTTGTCCCTTTCCTTTTTCTTTCCTCTCCTTTTCCTTTTACCTCCCTGTCTGGATAGTCGGTGATTGTCAGACCTCCTCAGGACGCAGAGTACTCTTGGAGTGGTCTGTGCGAACCCTTGACTACCCTCTTCTCCTTCCCTCTTAAATATAGCCTAAAAAGTGCAATCTGTGTCTCTCATCATGGTGGGGCCGCCTAGCGTGAAATTGGCCTCCCTAAATGTTAGAGGTTTCAATACCCCGGAAAAGCGCTCAGGGGTTTTGTACAGCATGCACAGGGAGAGGGTGCAAATTCTGCTGGAAACACATTTCAAAAGTGAGCAATATCTATGTGAAGCCTGATGTCCACTACAAGCTTATTTCACAGTTGTATGGGCTTCTAATGGATAGTAGTAGTCCTGATTTAGCCCCATTTTTTGGAAAGTGGGAATCTGATCTACAGCTATCCTTATCAAAGGAGGATGTCCTGAAGGTGTGTACACTCTCTCATGGATTGTCTATGGCTGCTCATGCAAAGGAGAAGAACTATAAGATTCTATCCAGGTGGTATTATTGCCCTTTGACTCTAAGTAAGATGTTCCCAAGTGTCTCTAACCTGTGCTGGAAATGCAACCTAGCAGTGGGTTCAATGCTGCATATATGGTGGGAGTGTCCAATAATAAAAAAAATTCTGGGACCAGGTGTTCCTCATTTGCAACAAATTCACAGGTAAAACTGTTTCCAACTCCCCGTAAGATTGCTCTTCTATCGCTTATCCCTGGCTCGATAGCTAGTATTAAGAAAAATCCAATACGGTTCTTTCTGATAGCAGCGCGTATGGTAATCCCGCGCCAATGGAAGAAGATGGAGGCTCCCTCTCTCTGTGCAGGGTACGGAGAGCATTTTCTATTGTAAATGGAATTCTTTGATGGATTTTGTCCAATCTCCTGATTTTTCTAGGCTATATTTCATCCTTGAATGCTACTTGTGTATTGCCTCCCTTGACTTTTGTAGGGTCTCTAGGGGTGAGGGACAAGATTACTAATCTGCGATATGATATTTTCTAATGTTCTGTACTTATTGGTACCATTTGTTCATACTTATTGTTATTGACAATGTGGATCCTGCGTGATCCTTTATTACTATATTGTAATAGTGTCATTTAATGCTCATGTGCCTATTGAGTAAAATTGACACCTTTTGAAAATAATAAAGTGAAGTAAACATAAATCTGTGCAGCAGCTCTAGCCATTCTGACAGCTCCCTGACCGAATGTAGCTGCTTGCAGAATTGTTATATTTAATGTACATTCCAGGGGCATAGCAAGTAACCGTGGGGCTTCATAGCAAAATTGACTTGGGCCCCACTCTATCATGACCACCTTCTGCAGCAATTCCAGTACATGAATGTTATGATTATTATGGTCTCCCTGATGCACAAGGATAATGTAAAAGTTGAAGTCACTTTATTGTACATATTGTAGATAATTTACACAGTTATGTCACAAAATAGCAATAATGCACACAGTGATGTCACTAGTAGGAGAATATAAGTCATTGCATAGGAATGACACACATAGAAAGGTCATCATGTATCCCTTCTCTATGTTGAGAAGGGGTAATACAGGGTGGCCCAGGAATTTTTGGGCACGTCTGAATATGTCGGCTGATACTACTTGTAATGTTGCGGATAGTGTTTGTGATATTTTCCTTGAGTTCATCCAGGGATGTGGATTGTTAGCGGACATTTTCTGTTTTGAATTTCCCAACAGATAAAAATAGCATGAGGACAAGTCTGAGGAACGTGGTGGCCATAACCCCTTGCTCACAGTTTGCTCCTACATCAACAGTTCATGAATTCGTGCCAGTGAGGTGTGGCATGTTGTCCCATCTTGTTGGAAAGAGCAGGACATTTTTGTTTCTGCAGCATCACTGCTGTAGAGCTGCAAGCAGTATCGGCCAACATAATCCGATGTGCCCAAAGATGCATAGACCGGAACAGGGACCACTTTCAGCATCTTTTGTGACTTGTGGGTAATACAAAAAAATAACAATCCACTTGCTTATTTATCTTGTCATACTATCGCTAGAGGTGGGCTACTTTTTCGTGGGCCACCCTGTATATAAGATAGGGGTAAACGTGGAGCCCAACAATCATTATTTGCTGCACCTTATGTCTGAATGAAAATGCATTTCTGGTATTTCACAGTAGAAACCATACTCTTCAAAAAGTCTCCCAAGGTGTCCAGACCTAATTTATTTATTTATTTTATGCACTTATATAGCACTGCTATATACTGTAGCTCTTTACAGACATTAGCATCCAACTGTCCTTAATGGGGCTCACAATCTAAGTTCCCTATCAGTATGTCTTTGGAGTGCAGGAGGAAACTGGAGTACCTGGAGGAAACCCACACACGCACAGGGAGAACATACAAACTCCATGCAGATGTTGTTATTGGTCAGATTCGAACCTAGGACCCCAGCACTGCAAGGCACCAGTGCCAACCAGTGAGCCACCGTGCTGCCCACTCATGGTGTAGCCTTAATAAAAATAAATGATGCCATCTATCTCTATGAACGTATCTATGCTTCAAAAGGGACAACTGATTAATTCCTTAACATATGGAAGCTCAAAAACTCTCAGAAGAATCTTGTCACCCACACTTTTAAAAACATGAGGTTCTTAGCACACAATCTGATAACATTGTGTGAGCCCATCTGCCACGTCAAGGCGACCTTATTCAGATAGGTCCCTACACTAAGACTCTTTTTTTTTTTTATAACATGATTTACACTGATTTTCACTATTAATTTGAAAAGCCAAACTGATAAGCAGTATATTGGTGTTTCTCTATAACAACTGACTACTGTACATAAAAAAATGTAAGAGCACACTGCAAGTGATAACACCAGTTACACTCAATATATCCTGTTTTATGTATAACGTGTTAGTGTAGGGACCCACCTAAACAAGGAGGGATTAAGCACTGCAAAAGGGCTAACAAAACAGATGTGAATTTAATATATCAAATAGAATTTAACCCATGTAATGTTATAACAATATTGAGTGCAACTGGAACACCATGCAATGTTTGTATAGTCCGTCACTGCAGAGGAAAAGCTTTTTTGTTTTTGGTGCATTATGTGGCGGAGGCCAAGCTTTGATTTTTCTAAAATGTAAAATTTAGAACAGAACTTTTCTTTTACTCCTGTGTAACATTTTATGGATATTACGCAGGAAGTGATATCATACACTATATACACTACACTTAACCTATATACAGACACTATATAAATTACACTGATCCTATATACACACTGCATACATTTACCCTATACATAGACTACACTTACCTTTCACATACACTATATTGACTACACTTACCCTGTGTATGCACAGTATATATATATATATATATATATATATATATATACTAGATTACACTTACCTGATATACATAATATATAGATTACACCTACAGTAAATATACACTAGACTATTCTTACTCTATATATAAATTACATAGAATACATGTAGCCTAAATATACACTATATACATTATACTTGCCTTATACATACGCTGTATACTGTACACATACCTTATACACACAATATTGACAACACCACTATATACACGATATATACACTATATACTCTACACATACTCAATATACAGACTAAGTATACAAATTACACCTGTATACACACTACAGAGAATACACTATACATATACACTACATTAATCTTATATATGCTGACACTATATTGATTACTTATCCTATATACTCACTATATACACTACACTTACCTTTTTTACAGCCATTAAATAGATTATACTTATCCTAAAAGCACTCTATATAGATTTCACCTATCCTCTGTAAACACTATGTAGACTACACTTACCTTACGCATAAACTGTACGCACTACACTTACCCTATACACACACTATATACACTATACATAAACTAAATATACTATACTTACCCTATATAGTAGGCACTTTATAGATTATTTATCCTATATACACACACACACTATATACACTACACATACAGTATGTAACACTATAATGAATACACATGTCACATACATACACTAAACTTACCCCATATACAGAAACTATATAAATTACACTTATCCTATACATACAATATATACATTACACTTACCCCACATAATAAATATATATATATATATATATATATATACACACACACACACACACTACACATACCCTATATACAGATAATATATAAATTAAACAACACTTACCCCGTACAAACACTATATACACTATACATTTACTATATACTCTACACATACCTAATATACAGAGTAGTTATAAAGATTACACTTATCATATATACAAAACATAAATACTACATTTATGCTACAGTATATACATACTACATAGACTACACTATGCAGATATACTATATACAATACACTTAACCTATACATAAACTATATACACTACATTTATCCTATATGCATACACTATATAAATTACATACCCCTATATACACACTATATATACTACACTTACCTTATATACAGACATTACATAGATTACACTTATCCTATAAGCACACTATATAGATTATACCTATGTACACACTATGTAGACTACCCTTACCCTACACATACACTATATACACTACATTTTCCCTATATAACACTATATACACTATTCATACACTAAATATACTACACTTACCATATATACAGACACTATGTAAATTATCATATATACACATTATATGCACTACACTTACCGTATGCTCACATTATATTAACTACACATATCATATACATACACTATATACACTACACTTACCGCATATACAGACACTATAAAAATTACACTTATCCTATACATACACATACACTATATAGACTACACTTACCCTGTGTATGCACAGTATACACATATATATATATATATTAAATTTCACTTACCTGATATATATACTATATAGATATTACACTTACCGTAAATATACACTAGACTGTTATTACTCTCTATATACATTACATAGAGTACATGTACCCTAAATGTACACTATATACATTATACTTTCCTTATACATACACTATATACTGTACACATACCCTATACACATAATATTGACAGCACTTGCCCTATACAAGCACGACATACACTATATATACACACTATATACTCTACCATACTCAACATACAGAGTAACTATAAAGATTATATACACACTACATAGACTAAACTATATATATGTTATATACAGTACATTAATCCTATATGCTGACACTATATAGATTGCTTATCCTATATACACGCTATATACACTACACTTATCTTTTTTGCAGAAATTAAATAGATTACACTTATCCTATAAGCACACTATATCGATTACACATGTCCTATGTATACACTATGTAGACTACAGTTACCATACACATAAACTGTATACACTACACCTACCCAATTCACACACTATATACACATACCCTATATACAGATAATATATAAATGAAACATCACTTACCCTGTACAAACACTATATATACTCTACACATAGCTAATATACAGACTAGTTATAAAGATTACACTTATCATATATACAAAACATAAATACTACATTTATGCTATATACATACTACTTAGACTACACTATGCAGATATACTATATACAATACACTTACCCTATACATAAACTATATACACTATGTTTATCCTATATACAGACACTATAAAAATTGTTTATCCTATATAAACACTATATATACTACACTTACCTTATATACAGGCATTAAATAGATTAGGCTTATCCTATAAGCACACTATATAGATTTTACCTATCTTATGTACACACTATGTAGAGTACACTTACCTTACACATTGACTATATACACTACACTTACCCTAAACACACACTATATACACTATACACACACTATATATACTACACTTACCCTATATACAGGCAATATATAGATTAATTAACCTATATATACACACTAAATGCACTACACGTACCATGATTACACCAATCCTATATACACACACTACATAGACTACACTTACCCTACACATATACTAAAATCATTGCACTTACCGTATAATACAATATATACACTATACACACACTATATATACTACACTTACCCTATATACAGGCAATATATAGATTAATTATCCTATATATACACACTAAATGCACTACACTTACCATGATTACACCAATCCTATATACACACTACATAGACTACACTTACCCTACACATACACTAAAATCATTGCACTTACCGTATAATACAATATATACACTATACTTACCTTATGCACAAACACTATAAAGATTCACTTATCCTGTATACACACTTACCTTATATACACACACTATGTAGACTACACTTACCTTATATACACACACTATTTAGACTACACTTACCTTATATACACACACTATGTAGACTACACATACCTTATATACACACAATATGTAGACTACAATTACCTTATATACACACACTATGTAGACTACACTTACCTTATGTGCACACACTATGTAGACTACACTTACCTTATATACACACACACTATTTAGACTACACTTACCTTATATACACACACTATGTAGACCACACTTACCTTATATACACACACACTATGTAGACTACACTTACCTTATATACACACACTATGTAGACTACACTTACCTTATATACACACACTATGTAGACTACACTTACCTTATATACACACACTATGTAGACTACACTTACCTTATATACACACACTATGTAGACTACACTTACCTTATATACACACACTATGTAAGCTACACTTACCTTATATACACACACTATGTAGACTACACTTACCTTATATACACACACTATGTAGACTACACTTACCTTATATACACACACTATGTAGACTACACTTACCTTATATACACACACTATGTAGACCACACTTACCTTATATACACACACACTATTTAGACTACACTTACCTTATATACACACACTATGTAGACTACACTTACCTTATATACACACACTATGTAGACTACACTTACCTTATATACACACACTATGCAGACTACACTTACCTTATATACACACACTATGCAAACTACACTTACCTTATATACACACACACTATGTAGACTACACTTACCTTATATACACACACTATGTAGACTACACTTACCTTATATACACACACTATGTAGACTACACTTACCTTATATACACACACTATGTAGACTACACTTCCCCTATGTACATACTGTATAGCCTACATTTACCATATATAGAAACTTGTGGTCCGTGAGAAGGTTCTCTGGGAAGACTGTGGAGACTGAAGATTGTGTCTGAATTAAAAAGAAAACGACCTAAATATTGCAGCAGTTGTTGGACTCTAACACATACTGTCTATCAGGATGGACCCCGTGTCTCAATCTTGTATCAAACAACGAGTGACCCCGATGTCCATTGTAACGTGTCACACCTCACCTTTCATTTGCTAAGTGAACTGGACAACTGCAACTTCTGATAATCACTAATTTCCAACATTCTGTCATTTTCTGTGATTTTGTTGATGTCGTCACATAAAAAATGTACATGTAGCCTCAGCCCAATGGAGATTCAAAAAGGGTTGCAAAAAGAAGAATAAAAAGTATTCCCAAATCGTGCACCGAGACCCTAATTAGCATATTCATTAAGATATCTCTGCAACAGCAATTTGGGCAATTTGGGTAATAAAAGTATCAAGCATTTTTATATTTTTTATTCACATAGCCGTATCAGGGCTTCTCTTTTGCAGTACAAGATTTACTTTCTAACGGCGCCATTTATTGTTGCATACAATGTGAATGGGAAGCGGAAACAAATATCAAATGGGGTGGAATTATAAAAAAAAAAATAAGCAATTATGCAACTGTTTTATATTTTTTTTTTTTAACACCGTTTCCTATGCATTAAAACTGACCTATTATTTTAATTCTTGGTCATTACGATTACATTAGTCCCAGGTGCCTGCAGTTTAAAGCAGAAGGCCCCTGGCGGATATCGCGCCCGCTCTGCTCTTGCGGTTTTTGTTGCAGAAGCGCACAGAAATCCGTACAGAAATTTGTGCAGATTTTCTGCACCTTACCCTACACCTGTGTACAGGCACCCTAAGGCTTGGAGGGGAGAATGCAAATTAACTCATACCAGCCCAACTAACTATCTGAATAAAAAATTACCCTTTTTGGGAGGGTTTTTCCGATATTTATAAGACTTTGCCTGTAGTAATAGAGCAAGATTTGCATTTAAGGGTTCAACCCAAAAAAGCTGGTTTCACAAGCTTAGGCCTCATACACACGACCGTGCCATTTTTTGCGGTCCACAAACCGCGGATCCGCAAAAACCGGATGCCGCCCGCGTTGCCTTCCGCAATTTGCGGAACGGGCGCCAGCAATATAAATGCCTATAACAACGGTCGTGTGCATGAGGCCTAAAGCCGCAATGCATATGAAGAACCTCACTTACAGGCAACTACATGAGATGAGTTTAAAGACGCCAAGAATTTTCACCTTTAACCCTGGGTTCAGACCTGAGCGTTTTACAGCGCGTTCCTACGCGCTGTAAAACGCACAACAGGCAAGAACCAATGATTCCCTATGGGAATGGTTCTCACCTGGGCGTTTTATAGCGCGTACGATCGGGCTGTAAAACGCCCGACGCTCAAACAAGTGCTTGAGCTTTTTTTTGGGCGTTTGTCGGGCGTTCCCGCACATAGATATTCGGGAACGCGCGACAATGGGTGCACGCCTGTCTCTGTATGCGCGATTGTAAACGCCCGTACAGTCGCGCATACAGATCGCTCGTTTCAGAACGCTCAGGTCTGAACCCCCTGTTAGGGCTTCATTCACACAGTCAGTGTTTGGTCAGTGCTTTCCATCAGTGATTGTGAGCCAAAACCAGGAGTGGATCCTACACAGACATAAGGTAGAAGGGAAAGATCTGCACCTGTTCTGTGTTTTGGACCCGCACTTGGTTTTGGCTCAAAATCACTGATGGAAATAACTGACCAAACACTGACTGTGCGAATAAGGCCCTAATGCAATCATCTGCAGCGTCTGTCATTCTTTATTTCTATTTTCCCTAGACACATAATAAACCGTTCAAATTTAGGGAAAACGCTAACCATCTTTTCCTGTTTTATTGTAGTTATTGTAGCTTACTAAAACACACCAGTTTTATGCGGAGATATCCCGCACCTGAATATAACAGTTAGATATATCTCAGTATCTTACCCCAGAAATCCCACCGTGAGCAGTGGGCGTAAAAGCAGCTCCTCCGGGTGTCTCTGAAATCCATCACTAACCATAAAATCAGTTTCATCTCCCAAGGAGCCAACTGATGATTTTTAGATTCAAGCCGACCAATAGCTGTCTGTTTACTGCAGTTGCCATGGTGATGTCAACATCAGAGTTAAAGGGGACATTACCTTCCTGATCACTTTTTCTTTTCAAATACTAATCTTGATGAATTCCTGCACTTGTGTCAAGTGTGAATGAAATCCAAATAATCTTTACATTTTATGCCATGGAGAGGTAGAAATTAAAGGGGGTTTGTCACCTATTTGCGCTGCCTTATCTCAGGGCAGTATATAAAGGTGACAGAAATCCAGATTTTTTTTTAAGTAGTGGCAATCTCCCACGGGATCTTAGTACTGGAGCGTCTGTGAGGCCAGGTTCACATCACCGTTTAGCTTTCCGTTCTTCTGTATTTTAAGCATCCGTTATGCTCAGTTATGCACATGTTGCATCCTTTTTAGCCATTTCTGTCTGGGATCCGTTATTTTAGAGGGAAAAAAATTCCTACATAAAGTTTTTTTTGCAGTCTAAAATAACGGATCGTAGACAGAAATGGCTAAAACAAAGGCAACATGTGCATAACAGATGCTTAAAATACATGTGAACTAGGGCTGCAGCTAACGATTATTTGAATAATCGATTAGTTGCCGATTAATTTCTACGATTAATCGATTAATCGGGAAAAACGACAAAATTACAAAACAGAGGTTTATATGATCTTACTTGAAAAATTATGTTCAAAGGCCATATTAAAACAAATTGTGGACGACACTTATGGGGGATCTGTGGACGACACTTATGGGGGATCTGTGGACGACACTTATGGGGGATCTGTGGACGACACTTATGGGGGATCTGTGGACGACACTTATGGGGGATCTGTGGACGACACTTATGGGGGATCTGTGGACGACACTTATGGGGGATCTGTGGACGACACTTATGGGGGATCTGTGGACGACACTTATGGGGGGATCTGTGGACGACACTTATGGGGGATCTGTGGACGACACTTATGGGGGATCTGTGGACGACACTATTATGGGGGATCTGTGGACGACACTTATGGGGGATCTGTGGACGACACTTATGGGGGATCTGTGGACGACACTTATGGGGGATCTGTGGACGACACTTATGGGGGATCTGTGGACGACACTTATGGGGGGATCTGTGGACGACACTTATGGGGGGATCTGTGGACGACACTTATGGGGGGATCTGTGGACGACACTTATGGGGGGATCTGTGGACGACACTTATGGGGGGGGATCTGTGGACGACACTTATGGGGGGGATCTGTGGACGACACTTATGGGGGGATCTGTGGACGACACTTATGGGGGGATCTGTGGACGACACTTATGGGGGGATCTGTGGACGACACTTATGGGGGGATCTGTGGACGACACTTATGGGGGATCTGTGGACGACACTTATGGGGGGATCTGTGGACGACACTTATGGGGGGATCTGTGGACGACACTTATGGGGGGATCTGTGGACGACACTTATGGGGGGATCTGTGGACGGCGTTTATGGGGGATCTGTGGACGACACTATTATGGGGGATCTGTGGACGGCGTTTATGGGGGATCTGTGGACGGCGTTTATGGGGGATCTGTGGACGGCGTTTATGGGGGATCTGTGGACGGCGTTTATGGGGGATCTGTGGACGGCGTTTATGGGGGATCTGTGGACGACACTTATGGGGGATCTGTGGACGACACTATTATGGGGGATCTGTGGACGGCGTAGTTATGGAGAGGGGGATATGTGCACTGTTATGGGCATAACAGTGCACAGATCCCTTTCCTCATAACAGTGCACAGACCCCCCTTCCCATAGCAGTGCCATACACAGACCCCCCCTCCTCCCCATAGCAGTGCTATACACAGATCCTCCCCCCTCCCCATAGCAGTGCTATACACAGACCCCCCTTCCCCCTAACAGCCCCGGCGCTTGCATCTTTATTTTACCTTTTTACAATGACGCTCCCGCTCCTGTAACAGCCAGGCAGAGCGGACGGCGGCGTAACGTCACTCAATCACGTGACGCGCCTGCTCCGCCCACTTCATGAATGAAGGAGGCGGAGCAGGCGCGTCACGTGATTGAGTGACGTTACGCCGCCGTCCGCTCTGCCTGGCTGTTACAGGAGCGGGAGCGTCATTGTAAAAAGGTAAAATAAAGATGCAGCGCCCGCCCGCCCGCCCGCCCGAATAGCAACGAATCGGCGATTATTCGATAACTGGATTCGTCGACAACGAATCCAGTTATCGAATATAATCGATTACATCGATTAATCGTTGCAGCCCTAATGTGAACTCAGCCTTAGGCCTCATGCACACGGCCGTCGTGTGGTCGTTCCGTGCATTGGGGACTGCAATTTGCGGTCCCTAATGCAAGGGCAATGTCCGTGCGGCGGCCATGACGAATCGAGACCTATTCAACTTCAATTCCTTTGCTGTCTGGATTCATTTTTCCATCACATTATACACTGCTTTTTCCCATGGTTACGACCACCCTGTAAACCATCAGTGGTGGCCATGCTTGCACACTATAGGAGAAAGCACCAGCCTATGTGAGTTTCCGCAGTCCTGGTCACCAGAGAGGATTACAGGGTGGTCATAACCATGGTAACGAGCAGTGTATATGTAACGCCCCAGAGTGGCATTACCACTTCTTCACCCCGCTACTATCTCTAATGTGCTAATATCATGTCATCTTGTGTATTTATTTCAGGTCCACTACACTGTGCATTTCTAATGTTTGCAACTGTTGTGTTTAAATGTAATTTGCCTGGTTTACCAGCAGGTGGCAGCAAATACGGCAGAGCTATAGTTAGGTAGAATAGAGCTTTCCATTCCATTCTAAACCCCCTCTCCTGAACATGCCCAAGCCAAGCCATCCAGAGCACCCTCAGCTCTGCTGGACATGGAGGCCAAAGCTTGAAGCCTCAGGAGCCAGGAGGAGTATTTCCTTGCCAAACATAGAGTCAGACTACTAAGTGTTGTGCAGAATAAAGAAGAAGCAAAGTTATACAGCCATCCTGATAGTACAGCAGAGCCAGAGAGCAACAAATGTAGCAGTGATGAGTTTGCCTGCGCTTAATGCTAAAGCCTGCTGGGACCAAGGCAAAGTTGGAACTGCATCTCAAGATCTGGACTCAAGTTATTCTTTTATCCCTCAACTATTCCCCCTATTTGTTTGCTTCGGAGCCAACGCCTTTGGTCCAGTCGTATCCAGGTAGGAGCACCGTGACACTCACACCTCATATAAAGGGACATTTTAGGCCACCCTATACCACTCAGCCGTTCCTACACCTGGGACGCTACATAGAAGGCCCAGTGGCGAGGCCGCCCATTGCATATATTGTGATACCTCATCCACTTGCACAGAAAGAGACAGTAACTCCTCTTTTGATTGAAGAGGATCTGTCGCGCTGGGAGCGTGCGATGACGTCATCACGCTGAGCGCCGGTCCTTCGGCAGGTCCTTTTCATTCAATAGAGGAGCAACAGGATGAGGTGACTATATATATTTTTTTTCTTCTTTTTTTTCTGAAATAAAACATTACAGCAGGGAGCCACTATGGGGCATTATTACTGCAGGGGTCACTATGGCGAACATTATGGGCCACCATGGGGAACATTAGTACTGCTAATGGCCACTATGGGAGACATTATTACTGTCGGGGGGCACTATGGGGGATATTAATACTGCTGGGGGCCACTATGGGGGACATTATTACTGCTGGGGGGTATTCTGTACACTGAGGGCACTGCAGGAGTTGGGATCTTTTTTTTTTTTTTTAAAAAGCTATTTTTCACAGCCATGAATAACAGATGTAAAACGGGCATTAAAAACGGACAGACAGACATTGGACATTGGAAAATGGCCACGAAAAACTGAAAGTGTGCCTTAAGTCTCATTTACACATCCGTGCTTAAATCTGTGAAAAGGAGGTCAGTGATGCCTCCATGGAGATATCTGTGAAGGATCCATGTGTGGTCCGTGTGTGCATATTTTGCTGTCCGTGTGTCATCCGTGTTTCACTGACACTGCACAGCTGAAAAATAATTTTCTATAATTAGGAAGCATCTCTTCCTAATGATCCCTGAAACACTGATGGATCTGTGTTGCATTCGTGGTTTTCACGGATACATAATCTATAATGGTCATGATGGATCCGTGAACACGGACAAAGTAGAGCATTTATCCGTGCTGAAAACACAGACCCACGGACCGTGCTAAAACTCTGATGTGTGAATACACACATTAAAATGAATGAGGACGTGAGCTGTCCGTGGAGAACATGTACAGCGCACGTGCGTGGAACACTGAGGTGTGAATGAGGCTTTATAGAGCTTAGAGCGTTTAGGACTGTACGGTAACAGAATTCAGACATGTCGGTTCAGCATGTTAGGGATCAGCTCCCTGAAAAGATTGCACTGAAAGGCTCAATAGCCTTGTGTCATTTCCACTCATTAGTAGCTCCAGTAGATGCCTTTCTCCAGGGTGGAAATGGGGCCGTTTTTTCCTTTGTAAGTAAAATGTATTTCACACCTCCACTAGGTGGCAGCAATGTACTGGTTACCTGTTCATATGACTGCTGATATTGCCAGATATTCAGACAGACAACACAACACAGGTGTGAATACAGCCTTACCATAACTTGTTAACCCCTTTTCACCCTGTGACATTTTAATACATCATGGGAACTATGTAGTTCCAGCCAATTGACATAATAGCAGAAGTTGTTTCTGTGTGGTCGCTGTGGGAGGCCAGTTTTGCCTGAAAACCAGGCTCCAGGCCTGGCTGTTTAATGCCTTGGATGCTGCAAACAATAGCAACCGTAGCATCTAAGGAGTTTAAGAGACAAAAGGGGCTTCCTATGTTAGCACGTTGTGTAGTGTCCCACTAGGTAGGGGTGGGCACTACACAAGGGTCAATTGTGTCACATGTTACTCCTACACCTAAGGGACAGTGGCATTATGTTTATCCATGCATTCTAATGTATTGTCTATGTGCTTTTACATGTGTTGTTTCCCCTGTTACATGCATAGCAGGCCTATTGGGGTGTAGTTAGGCATCCTAGACACTAGAGGGAGATAGGGAGCCCCTAGTATAAATGTTCAGGACCAGACAGGGAGGGGTTAGGTCATAGTCAGGAGTCTGTGAGGACAGAAGTGAGAAGGCACCAGCCAGAGATATGCTGAGAGCCTCCTCCTGACATGCAGCTAGATAGTCCAGGCTTCTAGTTGCCACCAGGAGGCTAGTGGAGAAGGACAGCCTGCCTGGAGATCCTGAATCCAGCTAGCACAGAAGAAGTAACCCCAGTAGTAGGGATGGTCCTCCTGGGAGAAACCTTCAGTTACCCTCAAGCCAAGCAGTGCCAGTGCAACCAGCTAAGATAAGTAAGCTGATGGGCAGAGGAACTATAAAGTGAGTGCAAGGATTAATACGGGAGGAAGATTAATTACCAAGGATAAAAGCCAGCATTTAGGCATACGGCCCTTGGGATACAGCCAGCCAGAATAGCTGTGAAATAGTGCAGCCTAGTCTGAGAAGCATTGATTATTTACCCTCCGAGTATCTTGCAAGATTATTACCTGCCATTGTTATCATAAGCCTGCTTGTGGAGTATTGATATAAGGGACTGCATTACTATCTGAATGTACAAAGTTGGACTGTTACCAGTAAAGCAACGTTTAGTTCACCATACCATCTGTGTACCTCACTTATTGCTACTGGAAACCGGTGTGCCACCGTTACAGGCACTGGCGTCACGATCCTTAAAGGGACCTTGCCCCCCAAGCACTCAAAACACCTGCAACATCTAGGGCACCTCATCCACCATCAGGCCTGGTCCCTGCATACAGAGTGTGCCCCAGAGGAACTTTGTGCCAGCCTCTCCTTCACTGCCGCATGCCTGCCCAGGGTTCTCCTACAAACAGTGAGTAACACTCGATTGCCCATAACTGTGACCTCACTTTGCACTACCCTGCAGGTCTGGCGTGCTGCAGTTGCAACAAAATGGTGTGGTGCCACTGGGTTGCTATAGGAGTAGGAGGACTAACAAAGGCCTCCAGGTCAGCCATGTGCAGACGTGTAATAGCACCTATGGCAGAGTCTAATAGTATACTTTTTTTCTTAGTATTTCCCGGCCTGACCATGGTCATCTTAAAGGGGTTGTCTCACTTCAGCAAATAGCATTTATTATGTAGAGGAAGTTAGTACAAACCACTTACTAATTTATTGTCATTATCCATATTGCTTCGTTTGGCTGGACTCATGTTTCCACATTTCACATTATACACTGCTCTTTTCCATGGTTATGACCACCCTGAAATCCATCAGTGGTGGCCGTGCTTGCACACTATAGGAAAAAGTGCTGACCTACATATTTGGTGGTTGGTACCGTAAGACCTGACATAGGCTAGTGCTTTTTCCTATAGTGGGCAAAGGAGGTAATATGGTGAATCACACTACATTAGTAAGTGCCTTGCATTTACTTTCTCTACATAAGAAATGCCACTTGCTGAAGTGAGACAACCCCTTTAAGCCTAATTCACATGTCAGCATACCTCAACTTTTTGGACTTGATCTGGCTGGTTAGGCAATAGGGCTGATCTGGCTAGGCGGGCGTCCCCTTCCTCCCTCTACAGATGGTGAAGCTCCAGGTCTCCAGACACATCAAGCATGGCTCTGCAAATGGCCGTTTGTCCTTCTGTTATGGAACCTTCATCTGTGGGTTCTTTATGTCATAGACTTATGCATCTATGACATCAGCAGCACAGTTGCCATAGTTACTACAGGGGCTTATTATCGATACCTACCTCATGCACTTTAACTGTGAAGTCAGCCACAGTGGTCCCAAGTATTAACCCTTTCTTGGCTGACTGGAGATGCTACAGTATACTTGTCACTAGAAAGGCCCCTTATCACTATGGCATTTAAAAGCTGCCCTAACAATAGTAAGTTAGAGAGTGTAATGACAGATTTGAGGTGTAATATGCACATCCATGCCCTTAAGTCCATTTGCTACATCTGAATTTACACAGATTCCAGTGGACTTTTCTTTTGGTGCCAATAAGTAGCGATCTACCAAACTATCTTTTCTTATACATTGTCTTTGAAATGACCAATAGCTTATTTAAAAAAAATCAGCATGGACGCTTCCACAAAGAGTACACGTTCAAACCGAATAGGAATCAGGATTGGTACAGAGAAGAATTAAGGGGGTCATTTATCAAACTGGTGTAAAGTAGAACTGGCTTAGTTGCCCATAGCAACCAATCAGATTCCTCATTTCATTTTCCAAAGGTGCTGTCCAAAATGAAACATAGAATCTGATTGGTTGAATTTATGCTACAAATTTCCACTGTATATTTCACTGTTTGCATAGGGTTAGATCTTTGGTAAATCCGCACCAAAATCCACTGTGGAATGTCAGCAAAATCTGCAGTAAAATTTCCAAGAAAGGGACCCTGTCACACACAGCCAGGAAAGGGGGAAGTGGCCGACGTTGGGCTGCTCTCTCCTTTCACTTTAGTGTGGCTTAAGAAAATAGCCAAGTAGGTGAGCTCCGCTCTTTTGGGATGTGACATTTTTCATATGTGTGAGAGATAGAACTCCATCTTGTATACCCTATATCTATCTGAACCAGAGTTCAATTAGAGGTTATTAAAATGTTAGACAAGTGTCACCTCTTTGAATTTGGAACCCATAATCATAGACGCAGGGGTAATTGCCGTCACAATATGGATATGCCGTTAATGGCCAGATATTTTACCCCACAGGTTTTGTCTATCAATCTAAAACGGTTGGTTTCCAACCACATATTTACTATGCTTTTTTTGTGCTTCTATAGGAACTCGACTTTATGGATTAAACACACAGCAGCAGGGCCGGACTGGCCATAGTGCCACATTATGGAGGGCACTATGGAGACGGGGAAGGAGCACTATGGGTGCACTATATAGGAGTATTTTATACTGGCACAAATTATAAGGTCACTATGGGCATCTAAACTCAAATGGTGGCACTAAGTGTTTTTTGTAGTGGCACACAGTACAGGTCATTGGAACACATGAGGGCACTCTGGGGACATTGGCTCAACTGGGGGCACTAAGAGGAGGTATTTCTTTTTTTACTGCCACACAACGGGGCATTTTTTGTACTGGTGCACATTATAGGGGGGGGTTTCTACTGTTACACATTATAAAGAGAATTATTACTATCGGAGCATTATGGTGGGCTTTATTACAACTAGGGGACTATGGAAGCATTATTACTTGTGGGACACAATTACTGTTAGGGGCACTGTAGGAGCACTATTAGTACTAAATGCATTCTGGCAAATAAATAATTACTATTGTTGGGACTTTGGGAGCACCATTACTTTGGGGGCACCCTGGCACAGCATCAGCTTAGCACAGTTCTTTTTGCAGTATAGTTTTGGGGAGCACAGCTTCTCAGTATTGGGGGTGCATGATGGGATGTTAATTGGAGGATGATGGAAAAGTAGGAAACTAAGATGGTCTGTCATACTCTGCAGAGACGTGAGATGGCTGAAAGAAATTATCACGGTGGTCTGGTCTGAATGGAGAAGATGAAGAAAGAGAACATCTACATCAGAGGAGACGTCACTGGATATAAGAGGTATGGGGCACTGTATTAGGCTACTTTCACATCTGCGTTATTGATCCTGGCAGGCTGTTCCAACTGAGAATTCACTGGATCCGGCACTGCTGGATGCAGACAGAATGCCCGCCAGCCCCATTAACTATAAAAGGGTACAGCAGATATCCAGCCACAATCTGGGAAAAATGCAGAGAATCATCGGGACATAAACCGCTGCATGCTGTGCTTTGTGTCCAGTCGATTCCTTGCACTTTCTGCCGGATTAGGTGGCCGGATCGTACTAAGACCTCTAATGTCACCTGGGGACCCCCAAATAAGCTTGTGTGTTGGCTGAAGCCTTCCTATCTTACTGGTGGCTGGCCCTGCCCCTCAATTGTGCTTCCGGTTTTGGCTCCACCCCTAGACTGCAAGGGGGTGGTGCCTGAGGGTCATGTGATTGGGCTGCTCAGTCAAAAATGCCCGGGCCTATTTTTTGTCACAGTCCGGCCCTGCACAGCAGTCATAGCATCACCAAAATGTATGATGCAGCGACCAAGCATTGACCCAATGATCAACCACACAGAGACGGTTACAACAGTCTTCCTATCTGCGTGGCATGCCGGTGGACGCCAGGCTGATAGTTAAGGCAAGAAGCTTTCAGGATATAAGCCCCAGACCAGCGTCCCAGATGGAGAAACCAAGAGGTCAACAGAATCAGCTGAATCTGGGAGGCTGTGTGGTGATAGGAACATCTATTTTTTTTTGATCCAATTTAATTATGCTAATACCAGATGTTGGGTCAACTGGGCCCTTGTGGTATTGTTTAATAAGATAAGCACCAATCTTCACACAAGCAAATCACTTAATCCCATGGAAATGTATGGAGGTCTAGAGATAGTCTCTACTCACAGCATGTGGTGGACAGGCTGTAGGTCTACTTAGGAATATGAGTAAATATACATATTAGGGCTCATGTACGTGGTCGTGTTCTATTGTCTGTAAATGGCGGATACGCTAAAAGCCGAAAACCAGCTGAGTGCATGCCACCATTTATTAACTTCTGTATAAATTTCCAATCCTTGTCCACAAAACGGACAAGAATAGGACATGTTCTACCATTCTACAGTTATTGGAGTGACTGTAAACACATTTGTGTGATCCTCTGAGGTGGAAGCAGGTAGACACTGACCCCGTTTTATCCTTAACCCCTTCACAACTGCAATCAGTCTCTATACGTGATAGCTGCACATACCCTGTGCAGCTACCACGTGTATAGACGTCATTGCAGTTCTTTAATCCAAGGACTGCAAAGCACTTGGATTAAAGCTTCTGCCCCTGTCCTGCTGCTGTCACGGACAGCACACAGTTCAGTAATGCCGGCAAGGGACCAATCAAAGTGGTCCCTTGCCGGCAATCGATCTGTGCAGACTAACCAATCGGATCGCGGCAGTGTTAAAAAGCCGGTTTCAGGCTCTGATCTGCGCTCTGCAGATCAGAGCTTGAAATCGGGTACTGTCCTGAAGACCCTGATCTGTGCCCAGTTTCTGTGTGCCTCCAACCCCCCCCCCCCCCCCCCCCACCATGAGCCCTGCCTCCGCCATCGGTCCCCGCCCCCCCCATCCATGTATCCTGCCCCTGATGCGGTCCGCCCCCTCCCCACCCAATACATTCATCATGCCCCGATCTGTAATTTATGAATGCTGGCCGTATTCTTTCTGCTGTAACCCCATAGATGCCGCGGCATCGGCATCCATGGGGTTAATAGAGGGAGGGGGCTCCCTCTCTCCACCATCGAGGCTCCCGCACGGCGATGGCAGCCCCGATGGTTGCCATTGCTGTTGCCACCTACAGGGCATCGGATTGTATTGTATTGTATTACACTCTTGCATTGCAAAGTATAGTACAGCCATCAGCCCCACTGGATCTTCAAGATCCAAGAGGGACTTGATAAAAAAAAGTAAAGTAAAAATAAATAAAAATGTCAAATAAAAAAAATTAAATTGCCTTTTCCTATAAAAATAAAATAAAAAATACACATATTAGATTTCACCGCGTCCATAACGACCATCTCTATAAAGATATCACATGATAGACCCCGTCCGATAAACACCATAAAAAAATAAAAACTGTAAAAAAAAAAAGCTATTTTTGTCACCTTACATCACAAAAAGTGCAACAGCAAGCGATCAAAAAGGCGCATGATCCCCAAATTTGTACCAATCAAACCGACACCTCATCCCTCAAAAAATGATACCCTATTTAAGACAATCGCCCAAAAAATTAAAAAAGCTATGGCTCTCAGACTATGGAGACACTAAAACAACATTTTTTTGGTTTCAGAAATGCTATTATTGTGTAAAACTTAAATAAATAAGAAAAAGTATACAAAGTGGGTATTGCCACGTCCATAACAATCTGCTCTATAAAAATGTCACATGACCTAACCCCTCAGATAAACGCTGTAAAAATTAATAAAAACTGTTTCAATTTTTTGTTCACCTTGCCCCATAAAGTGTAATAATGAATGATCAAAAAATCCTATGTACCCAAAAATTGTACCAATAAAAACCTCAACGCTTTCTTTAAGAAACGAGCCCCTGCACAAGATGATTGGCAGAAAAATAAAAAACATATGGCGTTCAGAAAATGGACACACAATCAAGAAGTACAATGTGTCACGAGAAAACAATCTCAGAATTGCTTGGATAAATAAAAGTTTTCCAAAGCTATTACCACATAAAGTGATGCATGTCAGATTTGTAAATTTTGACCTGGACACTGGGGCATCAATGACCCTTGGTCATGAAAGGGTTAAAAAAAATAAGACTAAAAAAACTAAACAAAAACCACACATATTAGGTATCACCAAGTCCGTAACAACCATCTCTATAAATATATCACATGATCAACCCCGTCCGATAAACACCACAAAAAAAAAACTGTATACAAAAAAAACAACAACATTTTTGTCACCTTACATCACAAAAAGTGCAACACAAAGCGATCAAAAAGGCGTATACACCCCAAACTAGTACCAATCAAGCAGTTACCTCATCCCGCAAAAAATGAGCCCATATTTAAGACAATCGCCCAAAAAAAAAAAAAAAAAAGCTATGGCTCTCAGACTATGGAGACACTAAAACATCATTTTTTTGGTTTCAGAAATGCTATTGTGTAAAACTTTAATAAATAAGAAAAAGTATATATAGTGGGTATTGCCACGTCCGTAACAATCTGCTCTATAAAAATGTTACATGACCTAACCCCTCAGATAAACGCTGTAAAAAACCTTGCCCCATAAAGTGTAATAATAAATGATCAAAAATTCATATGTACGAGCCCCTGCACAAGACGATCAGTAGAAAAATAAAAAACATATGGCGTTCAGAAAATAGACACACAAAAACATAATTTCTTTTTCAAAAATGCCTTATTATGTAAAACTGAAACAAACCTGCTCTATAAAAATAGCACATGATTTACCGTGTCTGATGAATCTTGTAAAAAATTATGACAAAATAGTGCCAAAACAGCAATTTTTTTGTTACCTTGCCTCACAAAAAACGTAATATAGAGCAATTAAAAATCATATGTACCCCAAAATAGTACCAATAAAATTGTCATCTTATCCCCTAGTTTCCAAAATAGTGTGCATCAGGGGGGCTTTAAATGGGACATGGTGTCTAAAAACCAGTCCAGCAAAATCTGCCTTCCAAAAACCATGTGGAGTTCTTTTCCTTCTGTGTCCTGCCGTGCGCCCTTACATCAGTTTACGACCACATGTGGGGTGTTTCTGTAAACCGCAGAATCAGGGTAATAAATATTGAGTTTTGTTTGGCTGTTAACCCTCAATGTGTTAAAGAAAAAAATGTAATAAAATGGAAAATCTACCCAAAAAGTGAAATTTAGAAATGTCATCTCCATTTTCCTTTAATTCTTGTGGAACACCTAAAGGGTGAACAAAGTTAGTAAAATCAGTTTTGAGTAACTTGAGGGGTGTAGTTTCTACAATGGGGTCATTTATGGGGGGTATCCACTATGTAAGCCCCACAAAGTGACTTCAGACCTGAACTGGTCCTTAAAAAGTGGGTTTTGGAAATTTTCTTAAAGATTTTAAGAATTGCTTCTAAGCCTTCTAACGTCCTAAAAAAGATAAAATAACATTTCCAAAATTATGCCAACATAAAGTGTACATATGGGGAATGTTAATAAATATTTTAGGAGGTATCACTTTCTGTTTTAGAAGCAGAGAAATAGACATTTTTAAAATTGCTAATTTTTTTTGTAAATTTGGGATTTTTTCATAAATAAAGGTGATATATATATATATATTGACTCAAATTTATGACTCATGAAGTACAATGTGTCACGAGAAAACAATCTCAGAATGGCTTGGATAAGTAAAAGCGTTCCAAAGCTATTACCACATAAAGTGAAGCATGTCAGATTTGTACATTTTGACCTGGACACTGGGGCATCAATGACCTTTGGTCATGAAAGGTTTAAAGGGGTTATCCCATGACTAAAGTAAAAAAAATTCCAATCAGACATCATATAGTACATGACAACCTCTTTCTAACAAAGCTAGAACCAGCCCTGTACCTCACATGGATCCAGAGATCTCCCCCATTCAATGCTCTGCTAGATTGATATCAAGCTGGCAGCTCAAAGGGAGTGTCTTCTCTGCTGCAGCTAAGGGGGCGTGTCCATGCTCTCCCTATCACAGCTCAGGAGCCAGTTAAAGGATGAAACTGAGCATGTGCGGCCATCTCAGTGAGCAGGTCATAGAAATAAGAAAAAAAGCAAACAGCGGGTGACGCTACACAGACACATTTTATTGAATAACTCTGTGGCTTTGCTAACTTTTTAATTACATATAAATACAAAAGTATTCAGACCCAGGTGCTGGTTTGAAAACTGTAGAATATTTTCTGTGGGACAACCCCTTTAAATGTCGTGGGGAGAAAAAAAATGTTTCCCTCTGTAATGGAGATCGCAAATTCGAATAATACATCTGGTATGTCACTGTCCATGTTGCGGGACCATTTGTGAGGTATTCCATTAAAGGTATTGCCTTTAAAGTGAATGGGGCCCGCCGCGAACTTGCAGTTCGCGAACATTTGACCCCCGCCGATCAGCTGTTTAAGAAGGCAGTAGTGCCACAGCTTTCTCTAGGCCATGTGACATCACATTCATTGGTCACATGGCCTAGGCGCAGCTCTATACAATGTACAGCGCTCTGATTGGTAAACTGTGAGAAGGTCTGTTGCATTCTCAAACAGCAGAGTTTATATTTGAGTTATTTGGTCAGTTTTGGCCCTGTAACTGCCCAAATAAGTGAAGTGTGCAGTGATTCTAAGAGTGACGCCTGTCATCTGCATGTCATCCGAACTCACAGTATTATTTCCCTACCAAAGCAGACTCCATATGTGTGTAACTGCAAGGCACAGTGTTCTACACCACTATAAAGGCTCTCCACAGCCAGGAAATAGCAGTTTTTTAACATAATTCGCAAAATTTTTCAAACAAATTTGGCGAATCGCATTTTTGAAAAATTCACTCATCTCTAGTTGCCAGGGGAGAAAGGTCAGCCTTTCAAATGGGAGACTATTTTGTTGCTTTCCAATCTTCCGGACTCACAAAGGAGTGTCTTCGACTCCTATACACTGGGCATTCCATGACTGGTTTCATGATCCTCCCATCAATTGGTCCAGCAATTTCATTAATTCCTCTTATTAAAAATGTGATATAGCAATATTAATGTTAAATTAAAAATATCAATGTTTAATACCCTGAAGCACAAAAACACTTATATTGCTTCATCCAAACAAAACTAAATAAAAAATATATATATAAAAAAAGGAATACATTTTTTTTTCTTTGGGCAAAAACACTTGTCTCACTTCAGCAAATGGTATTTATCATGTAGATAAATGTAATACAAGGCAATTACTAATGTATTGTTATTGTCCATATTGCCTCCTTTGCTGGCTTGATTCATTTTTCAGTCACATTATACACTGCTCATTTCCATGGTTACGACCACCCTGTAATCCAGCAGCGGTGACAGGTTCTCTAAGTTTTGTTGAAATTAAGGGGTACATTTATTAGGACCGGCGTTTTAGACGCCGTTCATAATAAAAGCCTGTAGCTAGCGGGGTATCCGCATCCACTTTCTACGCTTAATGTGTCATGGATACCCGTGATTAAAATGTTATATAGATTATGTAGCATCACAGATGGCTGCATATGGAGCAGCAACTTGGTCAAAATGCCCACGCTGACCCCTGCCCACTACCTGAAAGCACCTACAAATGGGCATGGGAGGATCAGATAGAAACCATGGAGGAATGGAAGAAGGTAGCCTGGTAAAACATCTTGTGGACAGTTGACTGTGTGCATTGCTCACCTGGGAAAGAGATGACTGAAAATTGATTGGTGTTCTGCCTCCTCTTACAGCCTGGCGAGATGACTAATCACTGGGCCCCAGGCATTCAACATTAACCCTTTCACTGCCCTCCATATGTAAGGAAGTGGGGAAGCCCCTTCAAACTGTTTCATTCGTGCTTTGAGTATAGTGTGTCCCTGATAGTGTATGATGTCTGTCTTCTATGTTTACTTTCCTCGCGTCTGATGTGTCGAAGAGGTTAGAATGAAGCCAAGAACCACAGTTGTGTCTGCAGGCTGAGCTGATGACCAGTTAGAAGACTAGTCTCAGTCATGGGAAGAATGCAGCAAGAGGCAGTTGAGGGGAAAATGGCTGGAGCAGGGAATTGCGAATGGCTGATAACCTGGATAGCATGGCCCTGAGCAGAGATCACTGAACCACATCTTGTCAGTGTGAGTTGTTATGAGAGACTATAGCAACGATGCCGAGTGCCCTCAGTGAAAGACTGAAACCATTAAGCAGTTCGCCTTCAGAGAGACCATAGTAACTACTAAGCTCCAACATCTGTAACCACTAAAAGATTTTTGTGAACTCACTTGTAAAATCTCTTTCTCGCTTAGTTCATTGGGGGACACAGGACCGTGGGTACAGTTGCTTGTTGCCACTAGGAGGCGACACTAGGCTGAAAAAGACTTATGCTCTCTCCAGGGTGGAGGGGGTATAGCATGCAGGGGAGAAGCTGTCAGTTTGTGCTAAAGCAGTAGAAACATGTGTGAAGCAAAAGAGAACGCAACAAATGCCGATGGGAGCAAACCCGAGCTGAATACCCGACTGGCAACCAACCAACCACCACAAATAATAATAAATACTGGATGGGTGCTGTGTCCCCCAATGAACTAAGCGAGAGAGATTTTACAGGCGAGCTCACAAAAATCTCATTTTCTTGCTTGTATCATTGGGGGACGCAGGACCGTGGGACGTCCCAAAGCAGTCTACGGGGAGGGAAAAACAATCACACACCCATGGAAAAAACTCCCTCGAGGATGCATAATCCACTTCTAGCAAAAGAAGCTGCTTGATAAATCACAGCGGAAAAAAAAAACCTGAATCAGGCATGCCCAACTACAGGCCAAGGAACCAATACCTTTGAGAAAGGTATTAGTAAAGCCGGTGTGAGAATCACCAGCGATGGGAAGCCTTGTCAGCGACCATATCTTGACAGTGTGGCAACTCTGCTTGGAGGGACAAATGAGCAGGACCAAGATGAGAGAAATAGTCCTGCCGGATGGAGTGCAGTGACAACGTCCGACGCCGCCACCGTATCCGAGAAACTCTGGTCACATGGAAAAAATAAATTGAGCTGGGATTCCTGAGCCATACCACACATGGCTACTGGTCAGGTACACAGAAGGGGGAGACGTACAACCATTCAGCTCGATGAGGGAGAAAAATAGAGAGGGTGTTCCATGTAGGAACTAAACCCCTACCAGCGGTGGCAAGGTGTGACAGCCACCGGCTCTGCCTGGCGTGGGGAGACTCGTAGTCCACCCACGGAATGAGCAGTGAAGGGTATGACCACCATAGGGCCGACATGAAATAGTCATTACTCATGTCTGAAGAGAGGTAGCACCGATGGCGTCACAGCATCAACTATAGCACCCAAGTCCCGCTTATAACGGCAACCTAGTGATAGACGAGTGCTGTAGGAACTAAGCTACCCAATAGAGTGCACCTGAAGCGAGGTGCTGATCAGCTATAGCAAGTATGCAATCGCAACCCCTGTGTGGCGACAGAAGAACAGTTGTCAGAACAACGGCAATTATCGGTAGTGTAAATGAGGAAGAGGCTAGGGTACAGCCTATTCCCATCGGAGACTGGCACTATACAGAAGTAGCCACAGAATCCAGTGATAGTTCAATACTCCGCCTGAGGAGGAGGCAATACAAGGAGAGCCACACAATTTAATGATAACGCCATACTCCAGCTGAGGAGGCGACCACACAGTAGAGATTCCAGAGCTAGAATAATCCGTCACCTGACGAAGGAGCTGTAAGTAGTGGTAACGCAAATATCACTTATACAGTAGTAGCTACAGCATGCTCCGCCAGCGCAAGCTGAGGGGGAGGCCTTAGGACATCCCGTAGGAGCCATAGTCCCATACTGCCCCAGTTATGTAGAGCTAAAAACACAAACAGTCCACCTGGTAAGGGCGCTGAACAGAAGTAACCGCCAAAGCCAGCGCCATGGTAGAACCCCTACCTGAGTGGGGGCTGCCCCACTGCAGTGAGTACGATCTCTAGCACTAGCGTGACAACTGCACCTGCTGAGGAAAAGACGCTGTAGCAGCTAATCCAGAGTGCCATCATAACCACGTCAACTAGATAAGGAGAGGTGGTGGACAGAGTCAGTGCAACACTCTGCTCACTGGATCATGATCTTGAAATACTGTGCAATGGCGTATGAGCAACATGTTGTCGAGAACCAATACCATGACCGACCTGAATGGTGGAGACCCATGAGGATGGGGGGTATCTAGGACAGATAAGTGTTGCTGTGTAACCCCACTGAGCGGACAGAGGTGTCTACCACTACATCTTTGCGCCCCCAACCAGTACCAGAAGAAAAGGAGGATACAATATGAAAGTAGCCACAGAATCCAGTGGCGGTACCCATATGCCACTAGATGAAGACTACGAGGCACCAGCAGGTACAGACTTTTGCCCCGCCTGTGAGGGAAGCCAAGCCATCTAGTGCCGTGGCGTAGTTGAAATATAGCATCCAAAGATGCTTGGTTATTCCCCAGTTAGCAGATCACTTGTGGAAGGGGGAAATGCAACAGGAAGCATGGTAGTGGCGATGCTACTGATGTAGAGCAACACTGATGCGAGACAGTCAGAACCGTATACAACGGTAGTGTAAATACCCCACCTATGGAAGGGGGTAATGCCTACGGCAAGCACTGCACTCAGTGGTATTGCAATTACTCCACCTAGAAAGAGAGGTCACGCATACGGCTAGAACTGTATCCCATGGCAAGGAAACTACACCGTTTATGGAAGGGGGTAATGCATATGGCAAGTTCTGTACCCAGTGGGCGTGCAATTACTCCACCTAAGTAAGAGGGTAATGCATACAGTAAACACTGTAACCAGTGATAAGGTTATAACGTCACCTATGGAAGAGGCTAATGCATACGGAAAATACTGTGCCCAGTGGAAATTCAATTCCGCCACCTATGGAAGGGGGAACGCCTATGGCCGGCCTCGGAAACAGCGCTAGTGCAGTTAGTACACCTATGGAAGGAGGTAATGCATAAAAGTACTGTATCCAGTAGTAGTGCAAATACCCCGCCTAATGAAGGGGGGTGGGGGATTCATACAACAACTACTGCTGGCTACCGTGGACGCAATTTTGGAAGATTGCATCGGATTCATGTCAGAGTCCGAAATGCTGATCCCCCTGCTCAGACCGAACCTCTCCAGGGAGGGAGGGTGCGACTGAGGGTGACCCTATGGAGGAAGGGTGGAGGTGACCGAGGAGGAATATGCCCTGCTCTGGTCCGCTTGTGCGCAGTTCTACCCCTCAGAATCTTGCCCATGGCAGTTGCAGGTTGCGCCGGTGGGGATTTGACAACCAAACTACCCAGGAGGTGGAATAGGAACTTCTAAATGTCCACCCACCGCATTGCGCAGGTGGTGCTTTATCAACCAAATGGCCGCGGAGGGTGGATTGGGAAAGAGAGATCCTCCACTGTCCAGGATAGGGCACGGGCCCAGTCTAGTACCACACAGTCAGGGTTGTCCTGCGATGTCGGCTGAGGGGGGCGGGACCTGTATGGTGCACTTTATTTTCATGAAACTGTGATGCCCCATTCTCAAGTGGACAAGAGGCAGAAAGGGGTTGAATTATTCAATAATAAGGCACATTGCCTGCAGACAGCCACCCTGGATAATCTGGTGCTGGCCAGGAAGGGACTGCCTTGAGTATCGGGGGCAGAGCTAAGCGGGCTCCTGGGGGGAGGGAACAGCTAGGCGGGAAGAAATCACGCCAGAGAGATGGACCCGCCTCCCCTTACCTGGTAAAGAAGTTGTGGCCTAGTAGGCCGCCAGCCGGGGCCTAAAGTTTTGGCGCACGGCCAACCGGGAAGCATTGCCGGTCGGCTGGAGCACAATGGGACCTGAAACTGTGCGCAGAATGCACGGGCCGGAGAGACAGGTAGGCCCGAAGAGAAGCCAGGGCCAAAATTTTTCGGGATTGACTGGATGTCCGTTCAGCCGGCCGGGGAATGGCAGGACGACACACAGATCTGGCCTTATGACTGACTACCTTAGTCCACCAGATATTCTTGCATTTACTGCCCTAGCTGACAAAATTCCTTCATAAACCCCTTCATGGCCCTAGACCACCAAGAATCTTTATACTAACCCCCTGACTGCCCTAGACCACCAGGGATACTGAAATAATCTCATCACTGCCAGAGACCACCATAGATAAAGACATTTGCTGTCTACAGATACTGATGACCTATCCGGAGGATGGGTCATTAATATCAGATCAGTGAACATTCAACACCCCGAACCTCAGCTGTTCCCTGAAGATTCTGGCACTGGAACTAGCTCTTAGCAGGAACCACAGCTCCAGTATAGTGGCTGTTCTGGATTTCTGCAGCTCAGCTCCCATTCAGTTCAGTGGGAGCTTAGCTGCAGTAACCCTGCATGGCTACTATATTTTGAACAAAGCTGTGCTTCCTGCTCCATTCAAAGTGCTAGTTCCAGCTCCAGGGGCTGAAGATGTTGTGGGACGTTGGGCCCCCAGTGAGCAGATATTGATTACCTATCCTGGGTATAGATCACCAATATAAGGAGCCTGGAAAAACCTTTTAATCCATCCACTACTGTACTCCTTCAGGGATCTTTACATTTACCTACTGTTCTAGGACACACGTATATTGATATTAACTCTTTCACTTCCATCAATCACCCCCTCATTGCTGTAGGCCACCAAGCATGTAAACATTAACCTTCACTGCATTAGAACTGCGTGCTGTTTAATACCATTTGCCTGGATGTTACGCAAGACTGTATATATGGTTTCTTATTTGCCTGGATGTTATGTAAGACTGTATATATGGTTTCTTTATAGCCAATTATTGGGGAGCTGTATATATATATATATATATATATATATATATATATATATATTTATATATATTTTAACATACAGCTCCCCAATAACTGGCTATAAAGAAACCATATATACAGTCTTACATAACAGCCAGGCAAATAAGAAATATATATATATATATATATATATATATATATATATATATATATATATATATATATATATATATTTATTTCTGTATTGCCCAGCTAAAGAAGCAGCGTCCTGGTGCTAAAGTCCCCACTAAATGTTTACAAAAGATTACAATGAATACTGCTGACAATTAGCTCAAACACAATATACACAGGGCCCAAAGTATAAATATAATAACACCTAAAAAATAAAAAACTGAAAAGACATGAGGGTAATATTTGAAGTCTGTGTTCATGCCACAGGTTGATAAATTTGTATTATCCTTAAAAGGGGTTGTCTCATCTGAGACCATAGGGGCATATGGCTAGGATATGCCCCCATTGTCTTATAGATTTGGGTTCCACTGCTGGGGCCTGCACCTATATTGAGAACAGAGAGGGCGAAAGTGGTGGCTGGACGACTCTGGTCCGGCCACCACCAAGCACTCTCCCCATAGAAGTCAATAGGAGTGCACCGTGCATGACCCACTACCGCTCCCATTCACTTTTATGGGCATGGCGGTCCGGCCACCACCAAGCGCTCTCCTCGTAGAAGTGAATGGGAGTGCACCATGCATGCCCCACTACCGCTCCCTTCACTTCTATGGGCCCGACGGAAATAGCAGAGCCACCACTCGGCTATGTTCAATGGCCTCATAGAAATGAATGGAGGCCAGGTGCGCATGCGCAGTGTGCCTTCCACCACTTTTAGGGCACCTTTTAGGAGATAGATTCGGGTCCCAGCTTTAAACATAAGGCTTTTGTCTAGAAAAACTTCTCCAGTTTTCCTACTCCACCCTTCTACTGCAGAACAATCATTAATATAACCAACCACACCCACACTTCAAAACTGAAGTGATGTAAAAATGCAAAAAGTTGGAAAATTTTGAAGCCAGATCTCAGGAGTGTAGGAATGATAAATCAGTATCAACATTTTCAAAAATAAATATTCATTCCATAACATAATAGTTCGATTTAGTTTTTTTAGTTTCCTTAGCAAAGAACACAAACTAATCTCTTCGAAAAGATAAAAACGATTATTTTTTTTTATAAATTTTTTTTTTTAAGTATTCACTGCTGGAGTTTAACAATTTACATATGGAAGTCTTGGGCAAGTGTACGGAACTGTTGGCCAAGGGTCGAGTAACACAAGGCTTCATGTATAAGAATGGCTATATTGCATTGAGACAAGAAAAAAATAAGTCAGTTTATTTAACAAGCCGTTTTCGTTTCTTCAGAAGTGAGTCTCGGAGAGCAATCTGAGGGAAAGAAAACAAAAAAGTTCACGAATAAGAGACACTAACATTTGGGAATTTAGATCAATATGGCGTTACACAGTAGATAAAAATGCGATGGGGACAGAACAATATCAAATGAGTATTGGGCAGCACAACTGCCCCCCTTTGTCTGCAATAATCGTTGGTTTCCTGAAAGATGATGCACATTACATTTATCTCCTCTTCCTACTGATATGGCCATACATGTTTGTATCCAACTAAAGAAAGCAAATCTGTGGGTGTGCCAGTAGAGATAGGCGTCAGCTGCTCCCTCCTATGTGTACGGCCAAAGTTACTCATTAACATTACCTGCTTATCTCTGAATGAGCGCTTGTTTTTGGATCGGATGTTCTGGCTATATCTCATCATCATAAAGTTCTTGTTCTTTTTCTTCTCTTTGTTGGTTGTGCTAGCATGGGGATTTATTTTCATTTTTTTCTTTACAAATTCTTTTCTGTCCGTCTTACCAGCCTAGTCAATAAAATTCATTAGGGAGGGGGGAAAAAACAAACAAAAAAAAAAAACCAGTCAGACATAAAATATTTAACAAAAATGCCAAGCCTATGTCAAGAGGCAAGTTAGAAAATAGCTAAAAGGACATGCAAACATGCAAAATATTGAATCTATCAGACTGTCAAATAATGCACACAACAATTCATCTGTTGTAGACAGGAGTGTGATCAAATTGAGGCGATTACATTCTGTTTAAAGGGGTTAAGCCAAGTTCAGACGCTTAAGAGACAACTAACTGATCACTGGCACCCCCCCCCACTGATCTGATGAAGTGGCCCTGCAGCTCCATTCATAGCAGAGCGCATGCACATGCTCAACCTCCCTCTCCATCAGATCACAGGATCGGTGGGAGTCCCAGGGGTCCGCCACGAGCGACCAGGTAGTTATGCCCGATATTGTGGATAGCGGATAACTACCCTTTACAATTATGATGCTTCTCTTTACCAACTACTGCCATCGTCTTGGTTGTGTTTGGTGTAAAAGGGTGAAGTCAATTTACCTCTTGGCAACATAAATATGAGGCAAAAGGTTCCGAAAAGGCTTTTCACCACCACCAGCCACAGATGCAGAGAAAAAAGGTCAGTAAATTAGGGTCCATTCACACGTCCTGTTTTTTTTCATCCTGAAAAACGGTCCGTTTTTTGCGGATCCGTTGTTCCTGAAAATGTTTCGGATCCGCAAAAAACGGAAACATGTATACATTTCAATAATCAAATAAAGTTGTTTGGATTTCTTTGAAAAAAAATTGAAAAAAAAAAAAAAAAGAAAAAAATTTGTTATGTGTTTCCAGGAACGGAATCCGCAAAAAACGGATGACATACGGAATGACATCCGAATGTCATCCGTTTTTTGCGGATCCATTGACTTTGTATTGTACCAGGATCCGATTTTTCAGGACAAGAATAGGACATGTTTTATATTTAAACGGACATGCGGAACGGAACAACGGAAACGGACAGCACACATTGTGCTGTCCGATTTTTTCCAGGACCCATTGAAAATGAATGGGTCCAGATCTGGTCCTGATCTGTTCCTGAAAAAACGGAACAGATCAGGAAAGAAAAAACGGACGTGTGAATGGACCCTTAATGTATCTTTGTCTCTTTGTCTGCAGTAACAAAAAGTCTGAACATGGTGTGAACAGATCCTTATTGGAGGAAGCTCTACAATACATTTGTGACCAGTAAAAATGATACAACTCACCAGAACTGTCGCAAGCCTAGTTTCTTTATCAGACTTTGGCTTTTTGTGTAGATGTTCAATATCTCTGAGTGACAGCAATTCACCTTTGCTAAAATTGAAAGCCACATGTATAGTCAATAGGTCTTTTATCTACATTCATACCAACAGTCTGCCAAAGTCTATCTCCAGAAGATATGACAAACATAGAAGACAACACAAACCTGTCTTCCTCATCACTGTCTATTTCAATATTCTTCCTCTTCTCCGCTTTCCCAGGTGCAGATTTTACTTCTTTTGCCAACTGTGCAGCACGGATTTTCTTAAATTCTTCTTGTGTGAGGAGTCTGCTGGAACTAACCGCGGCAGCCTTGGCCTTTCGCTCATCTTCTGGAATTGCTTGAAGCTTTTCTGCCTATAAATTCACAGGAGGCACTTAGTTGTAACACGGTCTATGGGTGACCTTATCACCGTGAATAAAGGAAGTCGCTCTCTGTTATGGGTACTACTAATCTTGCCAAGCCAGGGGACAGTAATGCATTGCATTTTAGGAACTGCACTTTTCCCAGCAGATGTACAGTCACAGCAAGGTTATTAAAAAAATCCATTACAAGTTTATTATGTGTATTTTAAACTGACTTGACCGTTTCGAAAAAAGTGTCTGAACCATGAAATACAAAACATATCTGTTAATCCTATGGAACATTTTTGGCATAAATTGTGTTCACGTATAGGTGGTGAAAGGTACGGCCACACATGCAGTTTTTTTTATTTTTAAGACAAAACCAGGAGTGCATTAAAATAAGAGAAGAAGTATCTGTTCTTACTGCTTTATGTCCTTTTATGGCCCACAGCTGATTTAGGCTACAAAAACTGTATTAAAAAAATAAAAAATAAATGCACATATGGCTGTATCCTAAAGCATGCAAAAAGTGTCTAACCTGCTTAGCAAGTCAGGCCAAATATACTATGTGCCAAATTGGAGAACACCGCATTCATAGCAGGCTTTTTTATTTCTCTTACAATGATTAAGGGTAGGGTCACACTTCTGTTTAATTGATCGGGCCTAGCCGGGTACTGCTGTTCACCGCCGAAACAGCCTGCTGGATCAGTTAAAGGGGGAATTAAACCTACCCTTCTTATGGTTATCCTAACAAAAATGTTCTGCTCCAGCAAATGAAAGATCCTAGAATTTTTATTACATGTGTCAGTGATATTAGATTATTAGTATACAATCACATAACACTTGGTTGAGCACATACAATCACTTATTAAATTTTTTTGATTGTGGCACTAAAAAGCTTTACTTAGGCTACTTATACACTAGTGGCCAGGACCTCCGGCAGGCTGTTCCATCGGGTGAACACCCTTGTCTGCCTGCCGCTAGTGACCGTGTGGCCCCGGACTGCAGCTCCGTCCCCATTGACTATAATAGGGGCGGGGCCAGAGTTCCAGCAGAGGCACGGCGAAAGGCTGCCGGAATAAAACTATAACATGTCTGACATTTATTCCGGCAGCCTCTCGCCGTGCCTCTGCACCACCCCCATTGTAGTCAATGGGGATGGAGCAGCAGTCCGGGGGCACACGGTCACTAGCGGAGGTCCGTGCCGCTAGTGTGAAAGTAGCCTTAGACAGTCTGCAGTATCTTTTGTTGGTAGCAATCACATGCCAGTTCTATAAAAGATGATACAACTGTTTAAAGGCATTATCTGAGTTTTAGCTGTCATTTCCAGGATCACATGCAGCACATTGGGCACATGATCCCAGTCTGGGGTTAGAACACGCAGCGCATGTGCGAGTCCGAATCTCTCGCAGCACTTTGGCAAGACTCACACTTGTGCTGCAGGTTGTAATCCCGGGCTGGAATCACATGCCAAATGTGCTGCATGTGATCCTGGAAATGGCAGCTGTACAGGATTTAGCGCATCTCAGGTAACCCCTTTAAATACCTTTTACTTCTACTACAGACCACAATTCCATAAGAGAGTGAAATTGAGAAATTGATAAATAAAATTATATAAGTTCTTTAACCCCTTCCTGACCGCAATCTGTATATATAAATGATAGCTGCACATACCCCGTGCAGCTACCACGTATATAAACGTTCTGGCAGCTCTTTAATCCAAGCGCTGCAAAGAGCTTGGATTAAAGCTTCTGCCCCTGCCCTGTATGCTGTCACAGACAGCATACAGTGCAGTAATGCCGGTAAGGGACCATAGTGGCCCCTTGCCGGCAATCGATCCGATTGGTTAGTCTGTGCACCAGGGATCAGAAACTACATAAAGCGCTGCAAACCGCAGGTCTGAATTGACCTGCGGTTTGCAGCGATCGCCGATACGGGGGGTCGCAGGACCCCCCTCGGCATTGACCCAAGGTGCCTGGCTGTGTGTAACAGCCGGCACTCAGCGCTGTCACCATGTCTGCAGACATGGTGACAGTTGAATGCCAGGACGAGTATACTAGTCATGGAGCGCTAAGTAGCAGTGCTCCATGACTAGTATACATGTCATAGGTACAGCAGATTGTCACACTATCTCCTTCTCTGATCGCTTCCCTGACAGGAATTGGGACGATCAAAGAAGGAGAAGCACACAGTCCCTCCCTAACGCCCCCTTACCTGCCCCGATGCGCTGAGATTGGTCCCTCTGCAGTATTGGACCAATCACAGCGATCGTAGGCGGGTCAGGGCTCCAATACAGTTCCTTCCGGCTTCTCTGGTTGCCTAGCAACCCCAGCACGCCGGCTTCACTGAACCTTCAGCGCTTAGGTCCCTGCGCTGACAGTGAAAGCCGATCACGTACAGGGGTTAAAAAGTGGGTTTTGGAAATTTTCTTCAAAATTGTAAGAATTGCTTCTAAACCTCTAAGCCTTCCAACGTCCTAAAAAAATAAAAAATAAATGACATTTCCAAAATGATGCCAACATAAAGTGGGGAAACATATATGGGGAATGTTAAGTAATAAATATTTTATTAGGTATGACTTTCTGTTTTAGAAGCAGAGAAATTGAAATTTGACCTGGACACTGGGGCATCAATGACCCTTGGTCATGAAAGGGTTAAAACCTATTCCTCGGTTTTCCCTGGGCTAGTGGATAGAGACTAGCTGCTATATTTTCTCCCATATACTGCATACAGAGAGGAGATCTTGTTCATGTACATGACTACTTCATTTTTCGTTTGAAGTCATCTTTATTTAAACAAAAAAAACTCTACTCTACTCAGGAGTTTTTCTTGATACCTATATCCTAAAAATAATAATTTAGCCCCGCAAAACTAACTTACGCTTTCTCCCCAATTCGGGGCATTTAGATAGACCATTCAATATTTCTACATCTGGCAATAGAAGGCATCTCGTCCCAACTTTGTTGTTACATTAAAAACTGATGACCAGTATACTAGTAATGTAGGGCAATGCTACATTAAATTGAAAAAAATTATAATCTGCATTATCCAAAAGATACTATGGGTATCAGTGATCCTTTTTGCATCTATCAGATGTAGCAATGCAGGATCTTTCTATGATTATTAGGTACAGATGCTTCTCTTATATTCCTATATGTTTTTCGCCACTGTTTATTCCTTATTGCTATATCCCGGTCTCATTTGTTACATGTTTCCCTATGCTCAAAACAAAATTTAATAAGTCCATGAGAGAGATTATATATATATATATATATATATATATATATATATATATATAGTGGTCCTTAGTGTATTCATAAGCATGTAAAGCTGCAAGTAATGACAGTTTTTCATAACCTGTGTGCCCCCTAATATTCTACCCTATAAAAATAATTGCGAAATAAGATATATCCTCTTAGTTTCCCAAAATTTATAATCAGGAATATATATTCTTATAAATATATACTTTGCGGGGAACTGCTCCCGATATAGGTGCAGGACCCGCACCTATGAGACAACCCCTTTAATATCTGTATTCAATAATGAAATAGATCTATAAGATTCTATTTCACATGGCTCCTTTCCTTTTTATAACAAAGTAATAACAGCTTCTGATAAGGATGGGAATAACAGGCCCATTTCTCTAGATTCACACAGTAATATTTATTTCTTGTTCATACATTTTATGCCATCCTCTATAAATGGGCCTCTAGTAAACAAACAAGTTGATGGAAGATGTCTGTTAATTTGATCACAAACCATTACTCTTTTAGCTCGATCTCCTTGGTGCTCGCACATTCCATACGAATAGTCTAACACTTATATTACAGTGTTAAAATAAATAAAATAAAACAGTCCTTCCCCAATGGGCCCTCTGCTCCATATACTTTGATCCATGAAGCTAGTCATGCCTCACAAACCTCTTGCCATCAGCTAGCCTCCCTCCCGACCTCATTATTAGCCCCAGTTCTTTTATTCAAAGACAGTTTTTAGTCCGTCCAGTTTGCAATATCCTCTACTCTGATGAACTTCAATTGATGCTTAATATAATGCACAACTTCACAGGATACTACATGGAGTATATCATTTTTGCTTGCATAAGTCTCCTATTAATATTCCTAATTTCTCATCTTTTACTTTGGGTCTCTTTTGAAAAATCTAGAAACAAATTATTTTTTATATCAATTGTTAGAGGATCTGTTAATTCTCTCTTCTGTACAGAATATTTTTATAGACTAGCTATAGGTGGACTACCAACTAGGTGTTTTCTACTTGGGATCTTGTGGGCATGTTCCACTCCAAACCTTGGAGATAAATATTCTTGACCCATCTCTTTTTCAGAGCCCCCCGGGAAACCTACCATTCTTATATTAAACCGTTGTAATCTGTCCTCCAAGTCCATCATTTTCTCCTTCATGGCCCGATTTTCTGCCTCTAATCCACAGACTACCATTTTTATAGTAGCTACACCCGTTGTTAGTTCTACAATAGCTACTTCCGATTCTTTATTATTCTCTTGCAGTTTGTTCACGTCATCTCTGATCACTCTGCACTGTGCCCATCTTCATAGTGAGATCTAAAAGGGACTGGTTGGATTTATTCACAGCGGAGTTGCGCTCCAACCATGTCATGCCATTGCATTGGACTACTTAATTTAAAACTGTACAGTTTTGGAAACCATTAAATGAGCCTTCTGTTTCCAAGGAATTTGTTCTACTACACTCTTCACTGGGCCCTTTTTAGTTTTACCTTTTTTCCTCTATGCTGTAAATGCTATATTATCTACAAGCTACTACCTGCAACAATCTAATTTGTGAACCAAGCCTGGCAACAGTGTAGTTTTTATCTGGGATTTTACATTGTTTACGGTATGGTCTCTAAAAAGTTTCACCCATGACGGGTTGAGCTGCAGTATGTTACTGTGTCAGGAACTTTACAGAAAGGGCACAGTGCCCCTTTCTTCTGCTAATAGGTCACAGAGGCAAGAACAGCACTGATCGTATATCAATAGTGTACACTAAGGATAGGTCATCAATATGAAAACTGGGAAATCCCCTTTAACATCTGTACGGATACAGCATCAATGTGTTTCTGGAATTACAGATGAAGCCAGCGTTACTATGACACCATCTTCACCAGGATGTTAACCTGAGTTGTATTACAGTAATGTGCTTGTTACAATCCAAATAACAGTGGCTACATCTGTAAGGGGTTAAGTATGCTTATGGTTATCAACAAACATCCTTGCTCCTACAATAAAATTAGGAAGTATTAAACCATATTTTAATACTTACAACTTCCTGTTGCTCCTCATCAGAAGAGTGATGAACGTCAATCCACTCCCCATCTTCATCATCACCACTGAGGCTTGCACTTTCCCAGCCATCTGAGAACAGAACATATCCTACATTAATACATCTGCATGCAAACATCTGGGCTCCTTGTCATTAGGTTTCTTTAAGTTACCATCTTCCCCTTCCTCTTCCATTGCTTTTTTTTCAACTTCCAACACCTCAGCTCCAGGAATATAGTCTTTTGCAACCAACTCTCCATATGCATGAATTGTTGCCTCTGTAGATGCTTCTGTTGGTTTACCCTGTGTAAATGCATTAAATTCTTAGAATACTAGATTTGTACTGAACATCGCATTTTATATTATCCAGGTTAATACATATATAGACATAACCAGTAACGTTATGGAATTCACATAAAGGGGTTTTCCGGGAATTAAGAAAATTGGATTTTTGTACTTACCGCAAAATCCATTTCTCGTTCAATGCATTGAGGGACACAGTACCATGGGTATATGCCCAGCTAACATGTTACTGTGTCCCCCAATGCCATTAACGAGAAAATGAAAATACTTAAATATTACTTTATTTTAAATATATTCCTAAAAACATTTCATTAGCTTTAATGGTTAATTATGTCTAGGGAGCAATCATTAGGAGAAATAAAATCGGTAAACAAAAAACCTGTCCTAATCACACATGAGACGAACTGTAAGGTCAAGTAAGCAAACTTGACCAATTACTCCCAAAAATTAAATAGCAAATGTACTGATCCCCTAGGGGACAAAGGTGTAAAACTTAACATTTATTGTAAATATTTCTAAAATAAATGAGCGCTAACAGAAGGAGCCTCTAGAACAAACAAACATAAGACAGACCATTAGGGCCTAAACAAGACATACGCAGTATGGTGACAAAAAAAGAGAAATATGAAAAACAGGAACGTTCTCACCCATGTATGCAGTAAAACTGGATGGTAAAATCTCTTCCGTGTTGCGGATGTCAGACGCAGGGGCGTAGCTAGAAATGCATGGGTCCCATAACAAAAAAAAAAAAAAAAAAAAAAAAAAAATTTATGGGCCCCCCCACCTATCTATCGGGCCTCCTACCACCCATTCCAGAGCTCCCACCCAAACACCCATCATAGTTCTCCCAACGCTCAATGGGGACAGAGCAGCGGTCCAGCAAAATAGCGGCAGGACGGATCTGACAGGCTGAACAGCCTGCCGGATCCATCCTGCCGCAAGTGTAAAACTACCCTTAGTCTGTCATATAAGTGGGGGGGGGGGGGAGGGAACGATTCTGCAGCCAGCTCCCGCCTCCTGTATATGAATGATTGAGAGATTTCTCTTCATTAGTGGCGCAGTGGCCACAGCCCCTCCCCTCCTCTTGTCCTCCCTCCTCTCATTGGTGGCAGCACAGGGGGGAGGGAGACACAGCTTCCTTCTCCCCTGTGCTGCTGAGGGAACACGGAGAGCGCTGTCAGCAGCGCGATCTGTGTTCCCCATAAGTTATCGGAATATCGGCAAAATCAAAATCCTCAATATCGGTCGATCCCTATTCTGAGCCATAGTTTTTTTTTTGGGGGGGGGGCGATTGTCTCAGGTAGGGGCTCATTTTTTGCCGGATAGATGACTGTTAGATTGGTACTTATTTGGTGGGCATACGCCTTTTTGATTGCTTGCTGTTGTACTTTTTGTGATGTAAGGTGACAAAATAAAATTGTTTATTTAGCAGTTTTTATTTTTTACGGTGTTCATCTGAGGGGTTAGGTCATGTGATATGTTTTTCTAGAGCCGGTCGATACGGACGCGGCAATACCCAATGTGTCTAAATTTTTTACCAATTTTATTTTTTTAACTTTATTTGGGGAAAATTATGTTTTTGTTTATTTGGTGCAAGATGTTCTTGTGGTGCATGCGGTGCGCACCGGCATCCTTCATTGTACGCATATTTTGCTGGCGATTGCCATTGTCTGCGGACCGCATGCGGAGGGATTGCTCCCCCGGTTATAGACACGCCACAGTGTCTGGGTTTGGAGCATTTTCCCCCCATTTAGGGGGGGTTCACCAAGCTCATTGAGCCAAGGTGCCTGCTCAATGATCAATGATTTGAGCAGGCACCTTGTTTCGATCACCGCGCAGCGTATGTGTCCTTAAGTACCGGGACATCAAAACTGTATTCAGGATCATAATCCCTGACAAGTAGGAGAGGAAGACGGCGCAGCTCTAACTTGTCCTCCTGTGCAATTAGGACAGGTTTTGCGTGGACTAGTAAGATGGCGGCCATTTTATTTCTCCTAATGATTGCTCCACGGACAAAACGAGCCATTATAACTAATGAAAGGTATGTGGTAATATATTTATAATGAAGTAATATTTAAGTATTTTATTTTCTTAATTCCCGGAGAACGCCTATAAGGACTCCTAACATAATTCATCACTAAAAGGAAAAAAATGAGCACCTGTTTTATAAAACTTATAATGCAACACTAAAAAACTTTAGTACTAAAAATATTAATTTTAAGTTTTTAAGTGCTCAAAATCTACCAATAACAGATAAAATATACCTAAAGGAGAAGTAAAACTCACCCGGAACTTCTTCTGCAGCATTTGAGGGTTTAGAGTACGGAAGAGCTGTATCAGTGCTCTGGCAGACATAGAGACGTCTAAATGAGACACAAAATAAGAAAATAAAAATATTTAAAAAAGTTAACTTCTGTAAATGCCTGATCCGTTCATTTCTTACACTTTCATTAACATTTTTAATGCAATTCTAAGCAAAACAGCCAAAGTTTACATATACTCAATGCATGAACAACATATTGTCAAGCACTATAATAAAGCAACCGCAATGCAATCTGTACCCTTTGTGTACTGATTCAAAAACATAGCAACCTGCAATATGCATAAACTTTAGCGCAGAGTACCCCTGCAGTAAGTACCACTTGTCATTTAGTCTCGGATAAAAAAAAAAAATAAAAAAATTAAAAAGATTTTAAAAACAACTCTCCTCTACATGGGAGGAAACATTGGTGAGTCAATTGGGGAAAAGGGTCAAAGTAAAAAAAATAATGTAAGAATCTAGGGACTGAATTAGTGCCAGGTCTGTTTAACTAGCCCCTAGATCTTCGCAAGTGTGTCTGGGCAACCACAGTCCTTATATATAAGCATGTACATAGTAAGCACCTTAAATTGGTGCTATGGATGCATTTTTCTTGGGGTGCCCAAGTAAGACTCCATGAATTTAAGGACCTCACATGAGTAGCTCTGTAAGATCGTACACTCCTAGGACATATGCAGTATGGTGCCATCAGGCCCCGTTGCGGCCCGTATACAGCGGGTCCGCAATACACAGGACACCGGCCGTGTGCATTCACTTGAATGGATCCGCAAATCCGAAGATGTGGTGTGGAACGGAAGCACTACAGAGTGCTTCTGTGGTGTTCCATTCCGCAAAAAGATGGAACTTGTCCCATCTTTGTGTGTAATGGACGGATCGCGGACTCCATTCAAGTGAACGGGGTCTCGATACGCATTCAGCTTGCCCAAAGTCTGTGCCCGTGCATTGCAGACCGCAGCACACGTTCGTGTGCAAGAGGCCTAAATGTAATCTGTACAAGATGATCTCTAGCACTAATTATAAGGATCTTACAATCATCTTCATCTAGGTTATCTCCCAGCACCATTCAAGTGCCTTTTCCTTTAACGGAGTATGGTGACTAGTCATAGGTCTATAGAAAGAAGATTTGCAAGGCTCACAGCCTGAGCCAATCCTTCAAGGACCTGGAGATTTAGTGAGGCTCAGACCCCCAGATTGTATCCTAAAACATGCTTCAACTCTAGTTCAATGTGATAAAGCATGTTCTCTGGGAAGTTAAAATTTGATTGCAATAGTGAAATGAGCAACTAAATAATGTTTGCAGTAATCTCTTCCTGACGAATGTTTCTGGATCTCCCAGAGCCTTACACATACTTAACAGTCACTCAATGCAACTCATCCTCACTGAAGACTGGTTAAAAAGAAAAGGGGACCGCAGTACAACGCAGCTGGTAATTGATCAGAGCCTTATTTTGCCAATAGCTGACCTCATAGCACCTGAAAAAATGATCACTGGAGGGCAGGAACTACTTTACAATGTGTGCCATTTCATAATGTTAGCTTAAATTGTTTGTCCAAGATTTTGATATTGATGGCCTATCCTCAAGATATCAGATCGGTGAGGGTCCGACTCCCAGCACTTCCTCTGATCAGCTGTATGAAGAGCTTACACCTCTGCCTTGGCCATGTAACGTCACATTCAGTCACATGGCCTAGGAACAGCTCAAGTGAATGGGGCAGAGCTGCGATACCAAGGCCCTGCCGCTATCCAATGGATGGAACTTTGCTTGATAAGCTGTGAGGAAGCTTCCTTAAACCTCTGATGGGCCCCTGCCAAATCTGATATTGATGAACTAACCTGAGGATAGGCCATCAATATGAAAATCCCAGAGAACTTTTTCAATATATTCATGTTCATGGATCATGTCTAAAAAGTTGCAGTTTTTGAAACATTACTCACTTTTATCCTTGTGGGTCTTATACTGTGACAGATCTTGCAACAGATCTACTTTCATTGCTAAAGGACACCGGGCAGTTATTTCCTTGATGGCATTTAGCCTATACAATAAAAAAAGTAGGGCATCATTCAAGACATAATAGGAAAGCCCACACGGCAAAATGCACCACAACCTTTATTGACATTGCCCTTAACTTTAGGACACGTTCTAACATTGATTTGAGACGTCACAAAAGGGTTAAAGGTATCAAACGTCAGTCAAGTTTGACTGTAGTAGCCACAGGAAAAGTATGGGTTAAAAGATTTTAGGTCATGTTCATACAAAGGAAACAGCTACAGCAAAATCCAAGACAGAACCTCCGATTTCTGTTGCAGATTGCCCCATTCAGTAAGGTCATACATGTGTAGTAGTTCTGCCTCAATAAGTTTTGGGAGCAGGATATGTGTTGCTGTGGAGTTTTGCTGTGTGAACAGTGGCCAAGTTTAACTAGGTTTAGATTTAACGCAATAATGTGTTTGTAGTAATAAATAGGCACTAACTGACAGAATAAAAAACCATGCATTCCTTAAAGGGTTTGTGCAAGTTATTTTTATTGCAGACCTAGCCTTGGCATAGGTAATTAATATCAGATCGGTGGTGGTCCAACACCCGGCACCCCTGCTGATCAGCTAGTTGAAGGGAAGGGTGTGCTCCGTGCCAGCGATGCCTTCCCTTCATTGTTTAACTCGCCGTTGACATCGCAGAGGTGAGCAAGTGTAATTACAAGACTATCTCCCATTCACTTCTATGGGACGGCTCCTTCCTATTCAAGTGTATAGGAACAAGCCTTCCCATTGAAGTGAATGGAACGGCTTCTTGTAATTACACCTCCTCACTGCTGCGGTTGCAGGTGGACAGCAGATAAACAATGAAGAGAAGGCAGAGCTGGCACGGCACGCACCGTCTCTTCCACTAGCTGATCGGTGGGGGTGCCGGGTGTCAGACCCCACCGATCTGATATTGATGGATAGGTCATCAAAAATAATTTAGACAACCTCTTTAATGTAGAGTTTGTAGGATTGCTTCCATTAATAATTCTGGATAAAAAGCAGGGCAATGGGGAATCTCATATTACCTGTACCTGTCCAAATTATCAATGGACATGAGGCTATCATAAAACATGCATCTGGTAATTTATAGGGAAATTAAAATTATTCATAGGAATCACTGCGCATGCAAAGCTACAGGGATGACACAATCCTATCACTCTAGCATTTGGCTGTATTACAGCTCTGTAAAAACTATAAAGCTGTAGCAGTGCATCCGGACATCTATACCACCATACTCTAGTTCTGTATGACTGCAATCATACTGAGCATTTTTCTGACGTATATTAGGGGAGAATAAGGTACACACAGAGAACTTCCTTTATACAGCTCTGTAAGGTGCATTGGGACTAATACAGGAATTTTTATATACATTGCAAAAGAGAAGAAAAAAAAACTTCCATGGGGATGGCGTTAGAAGCGCTTGACAGTGACCTAATACTGAAGATTACCACTGATCACTTACCCAACAGTCATCACCTCTCCTGAATTTCTGTCAGTAACAAAGTTATTAGCAATAGTCATCAGCAAAGACTCGCCAATCTGAAAAAAAAATAAAACTTCCTCATGAGAACATGACATGTCATTTATCACAAATCATGACAAACTATTACTAAAACAATCCCAAATGACCATACACCATCAGTGTAAATGTGTTTAATGCATTGCTAATATTACTTTGCATATTAAATCCACAGCATTAAGTTTCCAATGGCTCATTTAGCAGTAAGCATGGTCGCCAAAGTCTACATTAACAGAAATTCTGTAAAAATTGTGGACTTTTGGTCTGTAACTATAAAAAAAATAATAATTTAAGCTGAGTGTATGAGGTTACTGTGACTAATTAGCACTCCATTACTCACGGTAAACAAATTTTGCAAACACTTTAGAAAAAAACCCTCAGCATAAAACCCAAGAATACCATGGCCACATTGATCTGGTGAAGTTCTCCTCAAACAGCATATCCCCCCCCCCCCCCCCAAGGGTACCTTGCGGATTATGTGCGGTTTTTCTCCATGGATTCATGTGCAGAAAACTGCAAATTAATACAGTACCAGCAAAGTGTATGAGATTACAAAAATCTCATGTACACTCTGCTTCTTTCTTCCATGTGGAAATTAACCCGTTGTGCGGATTTAGACATCTGCAGGATGTCAATTATGTTTGCGATTTTTGGTGTGGATTTCACCCTTTGCGACAAGACCGCACCAAAAACCGCAAGTAACAATTCAAATGGTCTTCCAGTAATAGTGTCCCATGGAGTTGGTTAGTATGAACTCTAGGCGTCCAAAGAGCTGTAGTTCACTATAGTTCTGGTATTTTATATAATTAAATATGAATACTTTTTTTTATAGTCCTAGCATCAATCAGAACTTACCTCTGGAGGCACCAGGTTATGAGTGGATTGAGCAGCAAACAAGAGGATCTTCGTTACATCTGATTATTAGAAAAGGAGGAATCAGAGAAGAAACTAGTTCATGTATTACACTTATTGTACTGTAGACTCTGCATTTATAGCATTATAAGGTTTGTCCAGCTGATTAAACTATGTTTTGTAATCGACGCGCAGAACAGTGAAAAATAACAAAACAAGTTATAATCCCCTTAATGACCCCCACACACCCGCTCCAACAAGTCCTCCATCTCAACACACCGGAAATGACTGCTCAACCAGTTGCTGATCACGTTGATGACCGCCTCTCAGCCAGTGATTGGCCAATTATTCCTCTCCTTTTTCTAAAAAACAATAATCAGCTGGACAACCCCTTTACAAAAAGTGCTGGAGAGAGGGTAAACCGGCAACTACTATTTTAAAAGAGATGGAAAAAAAACAAACAAAAAAAAAACAGTTGATTGAAGGGTGAGAACCAGCAGTGGACTCCATGTCATCCTAAGGAGACCTCCTTTAAAAGAAACTCAATCAACAACTGATTTAGTGAACAGAATAAAGGATGTAGAGTACAAACTGGTAATTTTTACTCCCATTAGCCTGCTGCCCTGCAGTCCTGGAACCCACGTCAATTATGTGCACATGCTTAGGAGTAGGGAAGAGCGAACGTCTGTTTTCAAGTTCGGCGTCCAAAGTTCGGGTTCTTTAAGAATTCCGTTAGGCATTCCACTACCACATAAAACTTATGGTCCGTGGGAGCGGAATCCATAACGGAATTCTTAAATAACCCGAACTTTGTACGCTGAACTTGAAAACAGAAGTTGACTCAACACTACTTAGGAGACCTCTCTATGCATTGCATAGTCTTGTTGTTGGTGCACAGCAATGGAGTGGGAGTACGTATAAAGTTACAGGTTGGAATTCAGCATCCTTTAAACGTATTCACTCATTAAAAGGATTGTGTCACGAATCCTATCTGACATTTTTCAAACCAGCACCTGGATCTGAATACTTTTGTAATTGCATGTAATTAAACATTTAGTATAGCCTCTAAGTTACTTTATAAAACGTATCGGTGTAGCGCCACCTGCTGTTTGTTCTTTACCTTATTTTTTTGTCCCTCTCACTGAGTTGGTCACATGTGCTCAGTTTAAAGAGGACCTGTCACCGCTCCTGACACTCCTGTTCTAATAGCTTCATGCATTCCCCATGTAATAACAATTCTGGAACATCTATTCCTATGGCTCTATGTTGAGCCGTTCCTGTGTTATTTCTACTAGAAGTTATGAATAAATTGCTGTTAGCCTTCAGTAAGGGTACAGAGGGTGGGTGTACCTGCACAGCACTGATTGGATAGAGTAAGTCTGTGCAGGTACACACCCCCCCCAACTGGTTACCTCCCCTCTGTACCCTTACTGAAGGCTAATAGCAGTTCATTCATAACGTCTAGTGCAAATAATAAAAGAATGTAGCAACAGACACATAAGACTACATGCTTCAGAACTGTTATTTCATAAGGAATGCACGTAGCTATTAAAATAAGCATGTCAGGAGTGGTGAAAGGTCGTCTTTAAATCTTCAACTGCCATCAGCCATATCTACTGTTAGAAGCTATGGCAGTTGAAGAGAGCTGCAGCAGAAAGGACATGCCCCCTGAGCCGCCAGGCTGAAGAGAATCTAGCAGAACAATTGGAGCTATGAATGGGGAGATCTTTGGATCCACAGGAGGTACAGGGCTGGTTCTAGCTTTGCTAGACTGCCATGTACTATATGAAATCTGATTTTCACATCAATCATGGCATAACCCCTTTAATGTAGTTTGAAGTTGTTTGAGACATATTAGGGTACTTTCACACTTGCGTTAGAGGAATCCAGCAGGGAGTTCAGTTGCCGGAACTGCCTGCTGGATCCGGAAAAACGTGTGAAAACGGAAACAATTTGTTTCCAGATACGGATCAGTTGGACAAATGCATTGAAATACCGGATCAGTCTCTCCAGTGTCATCCCGAAAAATGGATCCGGTATTTATTTTTTGCACGTCTTTTAAAAGGTCTGCGCATGCATTCCAATGGGAATTAATGCCAGATCCGGCATTCCGGCAAGTGTTCCGGAATTTTGGACGGAGAAAATACTGTAAAAGTGACTGAACTGAAGACATCCTGATGCATCCTGAACAGATTGCTCTCCATTCAGAATGCATTAGGATAAAATTGAAGCGTTTTTTTTTTCCCCAGTATTGAGCCCCTAGGATGGAACTCAATACTAGAAAACTTTGTGTGAAAGTACCCTTAGATTTATAAAAACAGAATAAAAGTTATACGTATTGTCCTAAACCCCCTCTGTTCCACCATATCCAATTGCAATCTAACAGTAGCAAACAGATTATATATATATATATATATATATATATATATATATACACATATACACACACATACATACACACACACGTACACAATAATTTGTTCCAGTGGGAGATTAGCCGATACCACGATTCCCCACTGAAATTAACATGCATGTTTAAGGTGGAGTCGGGTGAAACCACTGCTGGCCAAACGCACACTGTATATGTAGGGCCAGCCTTTACTAATTGCAGAATAAGCATCTGAGAATAAAGCACGGAAGCTTACCTCTTTGGTGCGGCTGCAGAAATCTTTGTATAAATGGGTAGAAGTTAAAAAGAAATAGCTGTAAGAAAGTAACATTCACAATCAGAATATACACTGAAAGGAAAATCCTTATAATAATGATGATCAACTAGACAATGACACTTGGCAAATAGGCAGCTGTGTATGTGAGTACAGGCCATCACAACATGAATGAAAACCCTATGCTGTTTTACATTGCTGGATCAGTAAAGCAACTAGTACATTTGCAGTATTGCCTTTCATTAAAGGGGTTCTGCACCTTCATTTAACTGATTATCTATCCTCTGAATAGATCATCAGCTTCTGATCGGCGGGGGTCCGACACCCGGGACCCCCGCCGATCAGCTGTTTGAGAAGGCAGCGGCGCTCCAGCAGCGCCGCTGCCTTCTCACTATTTACCGCCGGGCCGCCCGCCCACTGACGTCACGACTTGTATCAACTAGAGTGGGCGCGGCTAAGCTCTGTTCACTTGAATGGAGCTTAGCCGCGCCCACTCTAGTTGATACAAGTCGTGACGTCAGTGGGCGGGCGGCCCGGCGGTAAACAGTGAGAAGGCCGCGGCGCTGCTGGAGCGCCGCTGCCTTCTCAAACAGCTGATCGGCGGGGGTCCCGGGTGTTGGACTCCCGCCGATCAGAAGCTGATGATCTATCCAGAGGATAGATCATCAGTTAAATAAAAGTGCAGAACCCCTTTAATGATAAACAAGCTTTAATAAAAAGCTGTTGAAACCCTTCAAGACCCACCTTCAAAAAATGCCTGCTCGTCCGTCTGTAGGCCAAAAAGCCACACTTTGGTAGCCCATGCATTTAATAAAGGACGGATGCAATGTCTCTGAAAAGGAAGGAGTCTGCATACCACCGAAGTATGCAGGAATGAGGGTTGGCCTTCATGTGAGGAAGAAAACGCTGAAATCCAAGTTTCAGTATGAAAGACCTGGGTCAAACTGGTGGCTAGAAGCATGTAGTATATTGAGACTCGGAAAGCCATGTTCCAATAGAAAGGGTGAGATAGCTGTGCCCAAAGACTTGGAATCATGATTAACACTAAGGCTAGACAAAACCTTTGGCAAAGGAGGTATCTGAGATAACTACTGTATGTCAATTATTTCTCCAATTCTATCACTGGAGGCCAATCAAGTGATAGAAGTGGAGAAATAATTGTATCTGGGAGCTTTCAATCAATAAAAAGGACCTGAAGTCTAAGTGGGAAGGGAGAAATCTTCAGATAACTATGGAGGAGCAACTCCCAGACTGCGGGATAAGGCCTTCCAACAGAATGCCCAATAATTAACATACTATAGCAGGCGTGCTCAACCTGCGGCCCTCCAGCTGTTGTAAAACTACAACTCCCACCATGCCCTTCTGTAAGCTGATAGCTGTAGGCTATCCGGGAATGATGGGAGTTGTAGTTTTGCAACAGCTGGAGGGCCGCAGGTTGAGCATGCCTGTACTATAGCATTTGAGTCCAGGAGAAAGAAGTTCAGTGTAATAAGACCTCACGCTGAAGAGAAGGGGAAGAGGGCAGACATCATAGAAGGAAGAGAATGTGGAAGAGCAGGACCTTGTGATGCAGCTGTAGAAATGAGGGTCTGTGGAGGCCTCCTAAGAGGCAATCTGTAAGACAGTCCAAGATGCTCTGGAACCCAGAACGGGGAGACCAAGAGAGCTAGACTCAGCCAGAACCCCAACTGTGCCCAGAAGACTGGAACTAGAGCAGATTGAGGAGATGGGTAAGAACGGACCACAGTGAGATCCAGTACTGTGCCAGAGGAAATCCAAGAAGACTTATGAGGTTATCAATAATTTCACTGAGTGAAAGAACTCCCCTGGAATGACAAAGCAGCACTGCCTTCGTCTGGAGAGAAAAGTGCTTAGTCTCCACAAGGCTTCTGCCACATAAGAACTGTGAATCTGTGGAATATCTTGGAACTAAATGGCATAATTAGCATAATGATTTCCAACACTATTTAAGGCCAGACACACATGAGCAAGATGAATGCGAGGAACCCGCAGCATGTGTCAGTGTGAGGTCCTGTTCTGACCACCCCTCCTCTAATAGGATCTCACAGCTTTATAATGCTGTGTAACCTGAGAGTCCGGAAATCTATTGTACTGGCAGCATTATGTCAGTGTATAGGCTCATGCACACGATCGTATGCCCTCCGAGACACGCGGGCCATATGTCCCAGAGTGGTATACATCGTGTGCACAGGAGTACACAGCATCATAGATTACAATGATTATGTGCACGTCGGGCTGCCCGGGGGGCTATTGTCCTGCACTCATAAGATCATATGAGTGCAGGACAATAGTCCCGCGGTCGGCCCAACGGGCACAGCATCATTGTAATCTATGATGCTGTGTACTCCCGTGCACACGATGTATGCCACTCCGGGACCTATGGCCCGCATGTCTCGGAGGACATACGGTCGTGTGCATGAGCCTATACACTGACATAATGCTGCCAGTACAATAGATTTCAGGACTCTCAGGGTCACATAGCATTATAAATTATAATACGGTACAATCCTGTCAGAGGAGCAGAGGTCAGAACAGGACCTCACACTAATACGCACTGCGAGTTCCTTAAATTCAACGTGTGTCTCGCCTAAAGCAATTGGATGTTACTAGCAATACAGCCAGCAGGATCCTGCAGAATCTACAGACCTATGTCAGGTACAGGGACCAGCTAAAGCACATGCACCTATGGAGGGGAATGTGTGCCCGTGTGCCTTCCGCAATTTGTGGAACGGGTGGCCTATTGTAGACATGCCTATTCTTGCCCGCAAAAAGGACAAGAATAGGACATGCTATTTTTTTTTGGCAGGGCCATGGAACGGAGCAACGGATGCAGACAGCACACGGAGTGATGTCTGCATCTTTTGCGGCCCCATTGAAGTGAGTGGGTCCGCACACGAGCTGCAAAAAATGTGGCTCGGATGCGGACCACAACAACGGTCGTGTGCATGAGGCATTAGGCTACGTTCCCAAGTTTTTGATACTTTTTTCCTAATATTCAAATTAGGTGCTTGGTGCAGTGAGGGTGTCACCATTGCTCCCAAGCTCCACTCCTTTCTGAGGCCAGCTCCCCCTCGCTGCTTTGTCAGGGCAAGGCAGTGGCAAAGCACAGAGAGGGGCTGGCCAGATGAATGAGTGGAACTTGAATACAATGAGAGCAATGGTGACACCCTCGTTGCACCAAATGCTTAATTTGCAAGTTAGTAAAAAGTATCATAAGTCAGGAATCTCGGATAAACAAAAGAAAAGCAGTGTTTTAATCAGATGAACTATGGTTATGTGTCCATGTAGAGGTCACTGGTGACAGACTCCCTTTAGTAGTTCATTATTTACATGTAAAAAACAGCAACTCACTTCATGGATTCCAACGAGCCTGGAGATGAGGTCCATAAGCATCATCTTGACTTCAAATCGTTCTTTGGATTTCTCTAGCTCCTTTAAAAGTTTTTCTGCAAATTCTAAGGGAATAATGAACCAAATGTATAAATGATAAAGGGCCCCAAAGTTTTTTCTATATTCATCATTAAAGACATTTTGCAGTCGAAAATTCTTCACTTATTTGTGCCTAGCACGAGGGAATAAGTAGGGCTCTGTTTATACCCGAAACTGCAAGCCTCCAAGATAGTTGCTGGCGAAGTTTCTGTGACCTTTGATGGCAATGCAGCACACAAACCTCAACAGGACGCCAACATTATAAGTCAACAGGGCTTTTGGGGCATGAGATGATCCATTACACAATGTATCCGGCTCCACAGAAACTACTGCTAGTGAGAAGAAGCTCATCGGTTTATCAAAACTCAAAAGGCCATCAATATGGGAAACTGAACAACAACTTTAATGAGCAGGGGACCATGCAAAAGCTGTCCACACATATGGCATTTCAGTGCCCAGCATCTGCTGCCCAGCGTGTGCCATGTGAGACACACCATGCCCTTTAAAATTGTCAATTCATCTGTCAGACAGGTTCTGCTAGGTACAGAAATGCCATAACTGTGGATGTCAGCTGCCGTTTGGGTACGCTTTACTTTGCCAGTCAATACAAATACAGAGAAGCCAAATGTACTATATTTTTTTCTTAAAGTTTTACTACTTTTACACAATTGGAGATTTAAAAAAAAAAAAACGGACCCATTCACTTGAATGGGGTTCGCGTTCCGCATCCAAGGTCCGCACTGCAAAAAAATAGTGCATGCACAATTTTTTTGCGGTGCGGGGGAACACAAAGAAACCCCATGGAAGCACTCCGTACTGCATCCGTAGGGTTCCATGCCTCCGTTCCGCATCGACCTTCTGGATTGCAGACCCATTCAAGTGAATGGGTCAGCAACCATGATGCGGGGTGCACACGGCTGGTGCCAGTGTATTGTGGACCCGCTGTTTGCGGGACGCAATACCGACACGGCCAGGCAACTGCCGTGTGCATGAGGCCTACGAGACCTAGCTTGGGGCTGGGCCTCAAGGATTCAGTAGCTAGCAGCCCCGAAGGCCTTGGACAGTCACAGCAAACATTGGCACCCTGATAAATTAAAGTGCACATCCAAATTATACAGAAAAATTATAACAGTACAGGAGTGTGCACAACAAATCTTTTCCTACATAAAATGTCAGCATGGACCAGCGAACTTCTGTGCACTAAGACACAGTGTCCTGCTTTGTTTCATAGATTCTCGTATTCAGAAGAGCCAGAACTGTAGTGTGTAACATGATTTTACAGCACTGACTCTAGTAAAGGACAAGGGAGCGAACTGAGCTATAATGAGTGTTTAGGAAGTCAGAGAGCAGAGATAAGGAGCTGTCAGCCGAGTTGCCTGATGGAAACAGTAAAAACTCAGAAACTGTTACTAGACAATCTCAAGGCTGTACAATCAAAGGGGATCAACATTTTTTTAAATAAAGGCCAACTGAAAAAAATATTTTGAGCTCAAAATGAGTAGAAAAAAAACAAACAAACAAACTACCCCCTAAGGTGTACATAGCCATTAAACATAAAGGGGTTATCCAAGACTACTAAATGCCCCCCATATATCCAGGCCCCTCAAAATGAATATACTTACTTGCCGCCCCACAACGCCATTTCTTCCCGTGCGCGGATGAAAACATCTGAACATCTGGTATCAGGGTGGAGCAGCCAATGGCAGGAGGGGACGGGGACGAGCCTCCCTAACATCGTGGGTGATGCTAGAGAGGCTCATCCCCATCCCCGTCTCTCATTGGCTTCTCCCCCCACCCCAACACTGGATGTTTTCATCCACACACTGGGAGAAGCAGCAGCAGCAGTGCGGGGACCACGAGTAGCGCAGGGAGCGGGAAGCCAGGTGAGTATATTCATTGTGAGGGGCCCGGGCGTACAGGGGGGAATTTATTTATATAATTTTTGTATATAACCCACCGACTGGGGTGGTAAAGCTGAAGTTAAGCTAACTAACCACACCCACTTCCCCGCCTCTTTTTAGAAAACTGTAAGTGAGTGGTGTAAAAATGCAAGTTTGTTGTGCACATAAACCCAAACAATGTTATGCATATTTTAAATTTACTCCTTCATTTAACACCATAAATGTATGGTGGAAGTTGGGCCTTTAAAGTTGGCGCCAGATCCGGAGCAGAGCGAGCGCCACAGCCGTCGGGTGCCTGCTGTTTCACACAGCAGACATCAGGGGGTAATGCCTGCAATCAGCGATAACGCTGAATGTAGGCATTTAACCCCTCTGATACAGTGGTGACCACACAATCAGCGTTAAAACCAGGAGCTGCGCACTTCCCCCTTGCTGAGATCAGGGAATGTCCATAGTAGCTATAGGCCTGAGGCTGTACAAGGCTTGCACGCCCATTACTGGTATATTCCAATGTTGGGCCGCAGGTGGCAGCACAGCACTGGAATATACTGAATTCTGTAATGGATAAAAGTCCATTACTGAATACAAATGGCAATCTAATGATTGCTTGTTATAGTCACATAGGATGAAAAAGTAAAAAATTGAAAAATATAAAAAATGTTAAAAAAATTAAAAATATAAGAATTCAATTCACACCCCTTCCCCAGAATAAAAATAAAGAAAACAAAAACAGTCATCATCACATCCGAATGGTGTAACGAAAAAAGCCCCATCAGAATGGTTGATTCACATTTTTTCATCTCTTCACATTCTCAAAAATTGAATAAAAAGGTGATCAAAAAGTCACACACCAAAATGATAATAAAAAGACAGATCATCCTGCAAAAAATGAGACCTCTCACTACCTCAGAAACTAAAAAAAAAAAAAAAAAAACAACACACACAACAACACACACCTATACAATTATGGTATTGTTATAATCTTACTGACCCAGAGAACAAAGGGCATGAGTCAGTTTTACTGCATAGTGAATGCCATAAAAACAAAAACCCATAAAACTGTGGAGGAATTGCGTTTTTTTTTTTTTTTCCTGCTTGCCATCAGCAATTTTGGTGCCATTAGAAAGAACAACTTGTCCCACAAAAACAAAAAAAGCCCTCACACAGCTATGTGAATAAAAACAAATAATAGTTATGGCTCTGGAAAGACAAGAAGTAAAAAACGAAGCAGCAAAAATAAAAATGTTAATAAAATAAAAATAGCCATCTCAGGAAAAAGTTTATGTATATGTGTACACCATGATCTTTATTACATACAACTCAAATACGTTTATGAACTCTTCAGTCCCATAAGCAAACATAAAAACTGATATTTTTAAGTCTGCCTCCAAAACAGCTTAGGGCAGTGCTATAGACCACCCATTTGTGCTGGTGATGTCATTGGCCTCACATCACTATGCTAGTCGGGGTCTTCCACCTAGCATAGTGATGTGAAGCCCGGAACGTCACAGGCAATAAACAGACAGACCTTGCCCTGCGTGATGCAGCACAAGGCAATGGGGAGCATCGGAGCAAGGAAATGCTCCAATGCCCCACTCCTATATAGTAAAAGAATAGCTTATTTTCGGACAACCTCTTTAAACATATAGTTACCTTGAGGGTCATGCACCAGATGAATTGCCGAAAAGTTGAATACCTCTGGCCGTCTCTTCTTTTTATGTTTCTGTGCAATTCAGAAATAATGGAATAAGAGGGTAAAAAGAATACTAGAGTCAAGTTTGATTTACTATTTTAAACATACTTGGCACTTGTTACGTTTTATAACTAAATTCTATATCTTCCATAAGAAAATTCTTTAAAGGGTTTGACTTCTGAAAAGCATTTATCACCTATGTAAAGAATAGGTGATGTAAAGAATAGGTGACAAATGTATGATTGCTTAAACCCCACTGATCACTGGAAAATAAATGTGAATGGAGCAGCAGGGCAAATGTGTGACCAGCGCTCAATTCACTTCTTCTATGGGACTGCAGGAGATAGTCCAGCACTGTACTCAACAGTCCCACTGAATGAAGTGATAGTCACACGCATGAGCACTACTGCTCCATTCACACAGGGTGCTCATGACACCTGTTCTCATAATTGGTGGGGGTCCCAGAGGTCAGCCTGTGGACAGGTGAGAAGTCGTTTTCTTATCCCAACCACTTTATGATCCCCATACAATATACAAGACAGCGATTTTAGTAACTGCTAGTCTAACAAGGACCCCAAAACCTATCACATATGCACCTTCAAGACTTTCATGGCTTTCTCCAGTTTCTTCTTGCTCTTCGTATTCTTTTTCCCTGTGGCGTACCTCACCATTAAGTCTCGTGCAGTTGGTCCTTCATCCTGTAAGAGAAAGTGGGAAACAATTTAACCCTAAACAAAAAAATGTGCTGCCAGAGGAGCCAGGTACAGTAGACAAGGCACAGGCGTCGTCATAAATTACCTGCCTCCCCCAGCTCTGTGTGTGCCGGAACGTCTACAGCAGCTCCAAGGTGCCGAAGATTTCAGTCATTACGGACACCAGTTATTGGTGTGAATAATGATGAATGAGCTGCTCACAGTCTGCCCATGCCCCACCCGCTTTTCTGTGGATTTGTCATTTTTCTACGCAGTCTAACAAATTATCCCCTATCCGCAGGACAGGCGATAACTAGTGTGGAGCAAACTTGTGCTTTAAGTTCGACGTACAAGGATCGGGTTATCTACGAAATCTGTTATGGATTCCGCTACCACGGACCATAACTTATGGAATCCATAAAAGGAATTCTTAGATAACCCCAACCTTGTACGCCGAACTTGAAACACAAGTTTGCTCATTCCTAGCGATAACTACTAGATCGGTGGGGGGTCCAGCCGAATGAACCCTCACCAATAACAAAATGGAGGACCCTTTACTCTGCAGGGTCATCACGAAATGAATGGGGCAGCAGGCCGGCCATGTGCATTACCATTCCATTTACCTCTATGGATCTGACAGAAAACATTGCGTGCTTGTACTGTGCCATCTCTGGTAGCCCAACAGAGATGAACGGAGCAGCAGTGTACATGCCCGACTTGCTACTCCACTAATTTTGGGTTCCCCGTTCTTGAGATTGGTAGGGGCCCAAGCAGTTGGACCCCCACCAATCTAATAGTTATTTCCGATCCTGCAGATAAGGGATAACTTGTTACAACCAGAGTAGCCTTTTAATATCTCTAATCTGATAAGACTCACCTCTGACTCAGAGTCACTGTCATTCTTCACATCATCTTTTCCCAGGAAGAATTGCAAGGCAGCAACCAAGATCTGGGAAGAAATCACTGACTTAGGAGAATTTTTTTTTTTTTTACGAATTACAACATTCACACAAACATTGTTTTTCATCTAATCTGTCTTAACTTCTGTTTTCAGGACCGCCATCCTGCCTGAGCTGCTGCTCCACTCTCTTTACAGCAGCCACATGGACCAAGGAAACCAGTGGATGACCGATTTCTAATGGAGAATGTTCTAGGCATGCTGTGGGACAGGTGCAGGAAAGGGGAGGAGGTTAAAGGGCTTCTGTCACCCCATTAAACCGTTTTTTTTTTTTTTTTTCTTTACTAATAATCCCTACACTGCGATCTCATCATACATAAGCTAATTAATGATTTTCGTTCAGTAGAATTTGTTAAAAATCGATTTTTGAAATATGTCAATTACCTTGCTACCAGCAAGTAGGGCGGCTACTTGCTGGTAGCAGCCGCATCCTCTGATGGTAATGACGCCCCCTCTGCTTGTTGATTGACAGATCCCGTCCGCTGGCCCTTTCTCTGCTGGCCCTGCCTGTTTTGATTCAATATCTGGCGCCTGCGCCGCGGCCGTACCTCTCTTCAATCTGCGCAGGCGCACTGAGAGGCGGCCACTCGCTTGGCCGCTCGCTCCTCAATGCGCCTGCGCCAGGTGTAGATGTGACGTCATCGGCGCAGGCGCATTGAGGATGGAGCGGCTGAGCGAGTGGCCGCCTCTAAGTGCGCCTGCGCAGATTGAAGAGGGGTACGGCCGCGGCGCAGGCGCCAGATATTGAATCAAAACAGGCAGGGCCAGCAGAGAAAGGGCCAGCGGACGGGATCTGTCAATCAACAAGCAGAGGGGGCGTCATTACCATCGGAGGATGCGGCTGCTACCAGCAAGTAGCCGCCCTACTTGCTGGTAGCAAGGTAATTTACATATTTCAAAAATCGATTTTTAACAAATTCTACTGAACGAAAATCATTAATTAGCTTATGTATGATGAGATCGCAGTGTAGGGATTATTAGTAAAGAAAAAAATAAAACGGTTTAGTGGGGTGACAGAAGCCCTTTAACACTGGCTATCTTCTTATCACAAGTGTGTTACCTTTCATTATAATCCTAACTGAGAGGATAAAGAAGAGTGATTTCTAAAGAACAGAGTAGCTAGTGTGAAAACTGCAAGATGCTTTTACAGTTAAAAAGCATCCATCAGCATGATCAACCCTATTAAACCAGGAATACTGCAGAGATCTCAGTTTCTACTCATATGCAAATGAGCACGCTGGAGCACTAGTGTGGGATAAAATACTCCTATGTGCCCTTGATTGAATGACAAGATGTCTAGCCCTGCCAAAACACAGGGAAGGGGGTGTGTGCAGAGCACACGGGTGTTACAAATGCAGTGCTCCAAGGACCCCAGGCGTCCCCTTGGTGCTCGAATTTGCTTATTTGTGATAACTAAAAACAGATCTTTGCAGTGGTTCAACATACTAAAGAAAGGTATCATTTTAATCAGCATGATCAACCCTACCAGGCAGCATGCCTTGTTTAATAGGGTTGATCATGCTGAAAATGCTCTTTAACCCTTAGGATACCAGATTTTTTTTGTTTTTCTTCCCTATTTTCCTTGAGCCATAACCTTTTCAAATTTCCGTTCACAAAGCTGTATGAGGGCTTATTTTTTGTGGGACAAGATGTCCTTTCTAATGCCACCATTAATTATGGAATAAAATGTAGTGGGAATCAGTAAAAAAAACGAGATTTTTGTATAACTTACCAGTAAAATCTCTTTCTCGCTCTTTCCTTGGGGGACACAGAAGACCTTGGGTATAGCTCATCTCCATAGGAGGCGTGACACTAAGTGAGAACTGTTAAGCCCCTCCTCCACAGCTATACCCTCAGCCTGGAGAGAGAGACTGCCAGTTGCGTGTCCAAGTAGTGAAAAAAGGCAAAGTCCAAAAGTGGAACCAACAAGCCAACTACCCAACGGGTAACACAAACTCGGAAACCGTGTAGAGAAAAACAAATGAATGGGTGGGTGCTGTGTCCCCCAAGGAAAGAGCGAGAAAGAGATTTTACTGGTAAGTTATACAAAAATCTTGTTTTCTCGCCCAGTTTCCTTGGGGGACACAGAAGACCTTGGGACGTTCAAAAGCAGTCCAAAAGGGGAGGGACCACAGCACCAAGGCGAAGCACACAAAGGCATCCAGGAACCGCCGCCCGCACACCCAGGCGGGCCAAGGCAGCATCCGCCGAAGCCAGAGTAAGCCCCCTGCAGAACTCGGTAAGGCGTGCAAGGAAGACCAGTGGCCGCCTTGCCCAAATGCATGGCCGAAGCCCAATGCCTCCGGCCCAGGAGGCACCGACCGCTCTGGTGAAATGAATGGTGACATCAAAGGCAGACCCCTGCCCCTGGTGCGGCAACCTCAGCAATAGCCAAACTGATAAAGCTGAGAAAAGCCATCCCGGAGGCAGTCAACCCTAAGCACGGACCGCCTGGAAACACAAGAGACCGAACGTCGACAAGAGTCGGAGATCTCCAACCAAAACTGCAAAGCCCAAACAACATATAGGCAAACACCACCTTCAGAAGGAAGGAAGACATGGGATGTAGAACAGCCCTGACCTGGGGAAAGACAGAAGGCTCGGAACAAGAAGGGCCGCCATTCAGGCACCCGTCCGAGACACGACGGCTACGGAAACAACCGTACAGGACAGAAGAGGTAGAGAGAACTTCTGTAACGGCTCCAAGGGAAAGATCGGAGCGCCGAGAACTCAGCATGCAGCTCCCAGGGCGGTACCGGAGGACAGTACAGAGGAACCAAAGAGCCACTCCGAGGAAGAAGGTCTGGACAGGCCCCGAGGGCCGGGGAACGCTGGAAGAGGAAGGACAGCGCCGACACTTGACACTTCAAGCAAAAGAGTCCTAGTCCCAGGTCCAGGCCGGACTGGAGAAAGACAGAACCATGGGGGGGGGGGGGGGGGGGGAGAAGGGCAGAGTGGGGAATGCCCAGCTACCCACAGACACCCAGACAAAAAAAACCTAAGTCCAACGACAGATCCTGGACGAAACACAGCCAGGAGCGAACAGTAGCGAGCCCGCTGGAGTCACCTGGGCAAGCTGGTAAAAACCCAATGTGACCAGGCGCAGACCAGTAACACGGGCAGAAGGGTCGGCAAAACTGGTCCCGTCGGCCTCCGAGCAACGTTGTCCCGTATCCACCCGGAGTGGGGGAGCAGAAGGACAGACGGAAGGGAACCGAAGGGTCCGCCCAGCATCCGCCAGATGCCAGGACAAGACAGGCTAAAGTCCATGCTGATGTAGCCATCACAGGAAGACTATCTACAGTCCTGGTGTGGGAGATCTAAGGACGATCTGGACCGAAGGGCAGTCCCCCCAAGTTACCAGAAGGTAAGTCTACAGCAGGACCATAGCCTAGAATGGAAAGCGCAATCTGCACCCAGCGGGAGGACAGAACGCGGTAGACCCAGCAAGAGGCACACAGCTAATACAGCCAGTGTGAACAAGGGAGACAGTACGAGACCAAAGGAACACCGGAACCATCCACATGAACAACCATGCTCCCCCCAGAGGGGAGGACAGTGAAGGAACAGCCTCTGAAGCCTGGCCGGGGCAGAAGCCACATCGGAGTGATCTGTACCGAACGGGGAGCCAAACAGAGCCGGCGAGACAAGGTAGTCGAGACAGAGGCCGGCATCACACCCTCCAACCGAAAGGAGGAGTGGGCAGCAGGGAAGCCATAGGACAGCCCAAAAGCAGAACCCTGCTACACTGTGAGACGCCCGGTTCACCGCCTCGCAGAAGGCAAATACCCTGAAGAACCCAAGGTGGAGGTCCTCCGGACCTGGGTAATCGAGCATCCAAGAGAAGTTGGGTGATCTTCCCGAGAAGAGTGGCCCGAACCTGGTAGCAGATCAGACCGAAGCGTAGAGGGCGCCAAGAGGAAGGACTCATACCACACTGCATCCGAAGAGGAGGAAATGGTAGTAGGCGAAGGAACCATAGTCCCGACAGAGCCAATGAAGAATCCGAGGGGCGCTGCAGACAACAGCACGCATCTAGGAGCCACGAACACTTCCCGGGGGGAAGGGCCAACGAAATGAATGAGTACCACCCAGCTCGGTGCAGTAGAGAGCATAGAGCCCTCCGGGTCAGGTGGACAGAACGATCTCTGTAGAGACGAGTGCAAGGCTTGCGGCAAGTAACCCAAGAGAACAAAGGGATGTCGCAGGAAGGAGGGGAGGCATACGTACGAGCAGCCCCGTAAGCAGTGAGAAGGCCAACCCACCTACGGGAGGAGAAGGCATAAACGGCCCAAACAACGCACAAGAACGGCCGCTCCCTGCAAAAAAGCCACTCAGAGAAGAGGGCCAGCCACAGAGTGCCCCAGCATCTATGGAAGTGCAAAGTGCAACCTGAAAGGGAGTTATGCACAAGCCTAGCATGGCACGCGATGGAACGTAAGCAGTCCGCCCCGAAAGGGGGGAATGTACCTGGCAAACTGCAGTCGGCAAGAGTGCAAAGGCCCACCCCAAAAAGGGGATGACGCCTAAGGCCGTACCTACTCCAGAGACATAGGACATACCATATAATCCAGCAGGAACGCAGGAGGTCCACCTAGTGGAAGGGGGACATGCACAGGGTGATCCTAGCATTAAGAGAGCGTGCAATAATTCCCCCAACACCGAACTTTGTGAGAGTGCAACCACTCCGCCAATGAAGGGGACATGTACAAGTCCAGCACAGCACGTACAAGGACAGCCGTGAATCTCATGAGCGTGCAAAAGTCCGCCCATGGAATGGGGTGGTCACGCACAAGGCCAGCACCGAATCCAATGGGAGTGCAAGCGTTCCACCCATGTTAGAGGCCATGCTCATGGCCAGCAACGTATCCGGCTAGAGTGCAGTATGCCGCCCGGAAAAAAAAGGGGGGGGGCAGCATCTCATCCAGGGAGAGTGAGAGCACCCTGCCATGTACGGGAATCATGCACATAGCCAGCAACGTACTGGCGAGAGACAAACACAGTCAGTGAGAATGTGTGTATGTCGCCTGAGGAAGGGAGGCATGCCCATGGCCGGCAGCGAATCCAGTGAGAGTGCGTACACCGCCCACGGAAGAGGGGCCATGCATATGGCCGACAGCGGATCCAGCGAGAGTGCAAGCACCCCGCCATGGAAGGGGTTCATGCACATGGCCAGCAACGCACCGGCGAGAGAACAACCACAGACAGAGGGAGTGTATGTATGCCGCCTGAGGGAAGGAGGCGTGCCCAAGGCCGGCAGCGAATCCAATGAGAGTGCAGCATACCACCTATGGAAGGGGGTCATGCCCATGGCCAGCCGCGAATCCAGTGAAAGTGCAGCGTTCCGCCTATGGAAGCGTGTCGTGCACCTGGCCAGCACCGCATCCGGTGAGAGTGCAGATTTCCGCCTAAGAAAAAGGGGGACATGCACATGATCGGCAACAAATCCAGTGAGAGTATAGCGTTCCGCCAATGGAAGGGGGTCACGCAAATGGTCGACCGCGAATCCAGCGAGAGTGCTGCGTTCCGCCAATGGAAGGGGGACGTGCACATGGCCAGTACCGTATCCGGTGAGGGTGCAGTATTCCGCCTATGGAAGGGGGTCACGCACACGGCCGGCAGCGAATCCAGTGAGAATGCAGCGTTCCGCCTATGGAAGGGGGACGTGCACATGGCCAGCACCGTATCCGGTGAGAGTGCAGTATTCCGCCTATGGAAGGGGGTCACGCACACGGCTGGCAGCGAATCCAGTGAGAGTGCAGCGTTCCGCCTATGGAAGGGGGACGTGCACATGGCCAGCACCGTATCCGGTGAGAGTGCAGTATTCCGCCTATGGAAGGGGGTCACGCACACGGCTGGCAGCGAATCCAGTGAGAGTGCAGCGTTCCGCCTATGGAAGGGGGTCGTGCACATGGCCAGCACCGTATCCGGTGAAACTGCAGCAATCCGCCTAAGAAGGTGGGTCATACACAGGGCCAGCCCGCAGCCAGGGAGAGTGCAGTATCCCGCCTAGGAGGGGGGGGTCATACCCATGGCAGGCACCATACCTGGAGAGGGTGACGAATGCTGCCTACAGAACTGACCGCATGCACTTGGCCCGCGCTGCATCCCGGGAGAGGGCAAGAAACCGCCTAAAAGGGGAAATGCACCTGGCAGCGACGCAGGCTGGGAGCGCGAAACCATGCCGCCTATGGAAGGGGGGCATGCAGACAGGCAGCACTACTGCGATGAGGCTGCAGCGTCCTGCGCAGCCCACAAGAATCTGTTAGACATCTGTTTATTCATTATTATTTCATATTTTATCTATTTCTTTATTTTATTTTTTATTTATTTATTTATTTTTATTTTTTTATTTATTTATTTTTATATTTTTTTTAAACAGCCTCTCTGAGGCTAAAGGGGAACCACCAAATAGGGGCACAGATTCTCTTGAGGCAAGAAAAAAAGGGGTGGCCAACCATACAGGCCCATTGGGAGCCGGCCTGCACCCAAAGTGTTAACAGGGAGCCGGCCTGGGGGCCGGCGCTGCGATCCACTGGGGGCGGAGGAAGCCCCAGGCGGGAAGAATTCGCGCCGGGAGAAGTACCCGCCCCCTCCAACAAAGGCCAGAATTTCGCGGCCTAGTAGGCCGTAAAGCCGGGGGCCTAAATTTGTGCGGCGCCCGGCCGACCGGGGCCGCATAGTATTATATACCGCCGGGACTGAGGCGGAGCGGCGCATTAAACCGGCCGCGGGAGGCCACCCCGCAGGCCGGAAGAGTCAGGGGCCCAAATGGAGTGCCGGAATTGCGGCCCCGCAGGTCATTGCGGCGCCCGGCCGCACCGGACTGTCCATGCCGGCCGGAGGCGAGGTCTGTCAGGAGCGGGCCCCCAGGCCCTGAGCAACGCTCCGGTAAGGAGATGGGGGGACCCTGAGATCGGGCGCCCGCGCAGTATTATATACCGGCGGGACATCAAAAGATAAAGGGGGACAGCAGCTGCCTGTCCTATTGGGGCCAGGGGGGGGGGGGGGGGGAAGCAGGGAGCAGATTGCCGCCCTGCGACACCCCAGGGGCCAGCCTAGATCCAGCAGTGGAAGGGTTAAGGTTTGTCCAGGGATTCGAACTCATGACCTCTGCCATCAGAGGCAAGGCATTCACCCTCACAGCTATGAAAGCTGTTCAGAGAGGCACAGTATGGGGGTCAGGCCCGCAGGAGACCGGGTGGTGGTGGTGGAAAGGGGGGGGGGGGGGGACGTAGGGCTGGAGAAGCCAATCTCTCACCATAGCCGTCTTCACCCTCGGTCCATTCCAGCAGGGTCGCCCCTTCAGCTACTGGCACCGTAGTGGCAGGACGCTGGAAGAGGGGCTTGGCGTGCGGGCGACCCTTGCGCTGGCGGGATACAGGGGAGCTAGGCTGCCCTGGTCCTCCTTGCCTTCTGTGGGGGAGGCAGCAGTGCGGGTGACCGGCACTGGCGCAGCTCGACCCCGGGAGAAACAGAGAGGTCTAGTGCGTCTCTGTTGTCCCTGATTATCTGGAACAAAAAGAAAAGAAAAAGTAAAAATCAAAAATTAAACAAGGAGAAAAGAGCCCTGCAGAGCAGGGAGTGTCTTGCCTCCTTGGACACTAAGCAAAAACTGGCAGTCTCTCTCTCCAGGCTGAGGGTATAGCTGTGGAGGAGGGGCTTAACAGTTCTCACTTAGTGTCACGCCTCCTATGGAGATGAGCTATACCCAAGGTCTTCTGTGTCCCCCAAGGAAACTGGGCGAGAAAAAAAAAAAAATATATATAATAATTTCCAATGGGTGGAATTGATAAATAAACGCAATTCCTCCACCGGTTTACAGGATATGTTTGCTCTGCATTCCGTTTGCAGAAAAACTGACCCATTCTCTTAATTCACTGGGTCAGTGCGATTACAACAATACCCGATATGTATAGTTTTTTTTTTATGTCAAAATAAAGTTAAAAAAAAAAAACGTATTTTTTTAATCACCGTATTATAACTAAAAAAGTTATGGGGTCATAACTACAGAGCTTTATGGGGGCTCATTTCTTGCAGGGACAATCTGTAGTTTTTATTGATACTATTTTGGAGCATGTGTGACTATCATATTTTATAAAATTTTTGGGGTAAGAGAAGCAATGAAAAAATTGCCCATTTTGACCCTTTTTCCGTTACACCATTCACCGTATTTGAAAAATATTTTTATTTTTTAATAGTAAGGGGCGCTTTCCATCATGGTGATATCTATGAGGTTTATATTTTTGCCATTTAGGTATTTATATTTTTATTATACGGAAAGGGGTGATTTAATGTTTAATATTTTTTAATTTAGTAAAATATTAACATTTTTTCATATATGAGCCTTCAAAATCTTTTTTTTTTTTTCATTTTGAACAACCATGTATTTTTAAAGGGAACCCATCACCTTTATGCTGCCCATACCAATGGCAGAATAAAGTAGAGACAGGTGAGTTAATTTCAGCGGTCTGTCATTTATAAGGCTACTTTCACACTAGCGTTCGGGGTTCCGCTTGTGAGTTCCGTTTGAAGGCTCTCACAAGCGGCCCCGAACGGATTCATACGGACCCAATGCATTCTGAGTGGATACGGATCCGCTCAGAATGCCTCAGTCTGGCTCAGTTTGGCCTCCGTTCTGCTCAGCAGGCGGACACCCAAACGCAGCTTGCAGCGTTCGGGTGTCCGCCTGGCCGTGCAGAGCCAAACGGATCCGTCCAGACTTACAATGTAAGGCCTCATGCACACGACCGTTGTGTGCATCCGTGGCCGTTGTGCCGTTTTCCGTTTTTTTTTGCGGACCCATTGACTTTCAATGGGTCCGTGGAAAAATCGAAAACTGCACCGTTAGGCAGCCGCATCCGTGATCCGTTTTTCCTGGCCGTGAAAAAAATATGACCTGTCCTATTTTTTTCACGGCCAACGGTTCACGGACCCATTCAAGTCAATGGGTCCGTGAAAATCACGGATGCACACAAGATTGTGATCCGTGTCCGTGATCCGTGTCCGTGGTCCGTGATCCGTGTCCGTTTTTTCCTATCATTTGAATGGCAAACTTGACTTAGATTTTTTTTTCATTTTACATGTCCGTGGATCCTCCAAAAAACAAGGAAGACCCACGGACGAAAAAACGGTCACGGATCACGGACCTACGGACCCCATTTTTGCGGACCTTAAAAAAAAACGGTCGTGTGCATGAGGCCTAAGTCAATGTGGACGGATCCGTTTGAAGTTGACACAATATGGTGCAATTTCAAACGGATCCGTCCCCCATTGACTTTCAATGCAAAGTCTGGACGGATCCGTCTGAATAACTTTTACACTTATATTTTTTTTTATATATAATGCAAACGGATCCGTTCTGAACGGATACCGTTGTTTGCTTTATAGGAGCGGATCCGTCTGTGCAGACAAGTGTGAAAGTAGCCTAAATTATAAATTAGTGGTTGGCGAGAACCGACATCACAATCATTGCAGACAGGGCCTGGAAAAGAGAGTCCCGGCCCCCTGAGAAGAGTCCTGGTTATTCATAAATTCCTGCTCTCTGCCCACCTGCTGATGGCTGACAGTCTTCTACCTACCGTATTTTTCGCCGTATAAGACGCACTTTTTCTTCCCCCAAAATGGGGGAGAAATGCCCCTGCGTCTTATACAGCGAATGCAGTCAGTTTTACATCGCTGGCAGCGATGTAAAGAGAGCGAGGACTCGGGGAGGGACTGGGAGGAGGAGCTGGGGCCGGCAATAGCGGCGGGGCGGTGCAGTCACTGTACTAAAGGCCCGCCCCGCCGCTCCGGTGTACTAATAAAATATGTCATATTCAATGAATGGTTATTAAATATGCCCCTTTTATGCCTAATAGTACCTTAAATCCTAAGCTCATCCGTACAATGCAGGCCGGGCGGGCGGCAGCGTAACTCCCTGATGTCACGTGCCTGCGCCGCCTACTTTATGAATGAAGCAGGCGGCGCAGGCAAGTGACGTCAGTGAGTGACGCGCCGCGCCGCCTGCCCGGCCTGCCGGCATTGTACTGAAGCGCTTAGGATTTAAGGTACTTTTAGGAATAAAGAGGCATATTTAATAACTATTAATTGAATAAGACATATTATATTAGTATACAGGAGCGGCGGGGGGATCTGTGGATGGCACAGTTATGGGCTGGGAGGGTCTGTGGATGACACATGTATAACAGTGCCATCCACAGATCCCCCCTGTAACAGTGCCAGCCACAGATCCCCCTGTAACAGTGAAAGCCACAGATCCCCCCATAACAGTGTCCGTCATCCACAGTTCCCCCCATAACAGTGTCCGTCATCCACAGATCCCCCCATAAGTGTCAGTCATCCACAGATCCCCCCATAACAGTGTCAGTCATCCACAGATCCCCCCATAACAGTGTCAGTCATCCACAGATCCCCCCATAACAGTGTCAGTCATCCACAGATCCCCCCATAACAGTGTCAGTCATCCACAGATCCCCCCATAACAGTGTCAGTCATCCACAGATCCCCCCATAACAGTGTCCGTCATCTACAGATCCCCCCATAACAGTGTCCGTCATCTACAGATCCCCCATAACAGTGTCAGTCATCCACAGATCCCCCCATAACAGTGTCAGTCATCCACAGATCCCCCCATAACAGTGTCAGTCATCTACAGATCCCCCCATAACAGTGTCCGTCATCCACAGATCCCCCCATAACAGTGTCCGTCATCCACAGATCCCCCCATAACAGTGTCCGTCATCCACAGATCCCCATAACAGTGTCCGTCATCCACAGATCCCCCCATAACAGTGTCCGTCATCCACAGATCCCCCCATAACAGTGTCCGTCATCCACAGATCCCCCCATAACAGTGTCCGTCATCCACAGATCCCCCCATAACAGTGTCCGTCATCCACAGATCCCCCCATAACAGTGTCCGTCATCCACAGATCCCCCCATAACAGTGTCCGTCATCCACAGATCCCCCCATAACAGTGTCCGTCATCCACAGATCCCCCCATAACAGTGTCCGTCATCCACAGATCCCCCCATAACAGTGTCCGTCATCCACAGATCCCCCCATAACAGTGTCCGTCATCCACAGATCCCCCCATAACAGTGTCCGTCATCCACAGATCCCCCCATAACAGTGTCCGTCATCCACAGATCCCCCCATAACAGTGTCCGTCATCCACAGATCCCCCCATAACAGTGTCCGTCATCCACAGATCCCCAGTAATAGTGCCATCCACAGACCACCTAGTTCCAAACCCACAGCACACCTTTTGGTTAAAAATATTTTTTTTCTTATTTTCCTCCCCAAAAACCTAGGTGCGTCTTATACGCCGGTGCGTCTTATACGGCGAAAAATACGGTAGTTTTCTCCCTTTTTTCTAGGAGAGAATTGACAACCATCAGCAGATGGGTGAGAGCACGAGATTATGACTTGGGCCTCTTGCACACGAACGTGTGCTGCCTGTGCCCATGCTACGGACCGCAAATTGCGGTCTGCAATGCACAGGCACAGACAGTGGGCCAGCCACATGCGGATCCGTTCTATCTTTTTGCAGAATGGAAGCACGGAACGGAGCCCCACGAAAGCATTCCGTAGTGCTTTCATTCCGCATCTGCAGACCCATTCAAGTTTCCGCATCCGTGATGTGAAATGCACATGGCCGGTGTCCCGTGTATTGCGGACCCGCGGTATGCTGGCCGTGATACGGCAACGGGGGACACGCGGTCGTGTGCAAGAGACCTAACCATGACAAGTAGATTTTACTCTTTTCCAGGCCCAGGGTGCAATGATTATGATGCTGGTTCTCGGCAAGAACTTACATTTAGCTCATGAGTGACACACTGCTGACATCAGCATTTCTGTCATTAACGTATGCTGCCCTCAGTGAGGTCAGCATAAAGTTGAGGTTCACTTTAAACTGCACTTATTATTGAGAACTGATCATTTCTTATGTTGGCCTGCCATCTGGTGGCCAAAATAAGAATTGCACTTTGAATGCTTTCAGCCTCTTCAGCGAGGCTGGGCCCATTCAAATCAATTACCGTCGTCCCCATTGGCCGCCAGTGACGCTCCCGGAAGCGTTTTTGCCACGTCTAATATTTTTTCTCTCTCTCTCTCTCTGATGGATTTGTTTAGTTTTTTCTAATGATGGCTTGCTTCACTGATAGTGACAGCTCTTAGGATCTCATCTTGAGAGTTGACAGCAATAGATTCCAAATGCAAATAGCACACTTGAAATGAACTCTGGACCTTTTATCTGCTCATTGTAATTGGGATAATGAGGGAATAACACACACCTGGCCATGGAACAGCTGAGAAGCCAATTGTCCCATTACTTTTGGTCACCTTAAAAGTGGGAGGCACATATGCAACCTGTTTTAATTCCTACACCGTTCACCTGATTTGGATGTAAATACCCTCAAATTAAAGCTGACAGTCTGCAGTTAAAGCACATATTGTTCCTTTCATTTCAAATTCATTGTGGTGGTGTATAGAGCAAAAAATGTTACAATTGGGTCGATGTCACCTGGAAAAACATTGTGAACTAAGTATCATGACATATACAGCAGCGCCCAGGGATCTCACTGCACCTACTATTATCCCTGGGCGCCGCTCCGTTCTCCCGTTATGTCCTCCGGTATCTTCGCTCAGTAGGTTATAGTAGGCGGAGTCTGCCCTTGTTCTGCTGGGCGTCTCCTCCTCCTAGGCTGTAGTGCTGGCCAATCTCAGCGCACAGCTCACAGCCTGGGAGAAAAAAAACCTCCCAGGCTGTGAGCTCCACGCTGCGATGGAGGGAGGAGACGCCCAGCAGAACAAGGGCAGACTCCGCCTACTATAACCAAGAGTCCTAAGTCTCCACCTACTATAACCAAGTGAGCGAAGATACCGGAGGGCACAGCGGCCGAACGGAGCGGCACCCAGGGATAATAGTAGGTGCAGTGAGATCCCTGGGCACCGCTGTGTATGTCAGGATACTTAGTTCACAATGTTTTTCCAGATGAAAGGTCCTCTTTAATAACCAGACCACTTTTTACACTTCTGCACGACACTACTTTCACGGTTTATTGCTCGGTCATACAACTTACCACCCAAATGAATTTTACCTCCTTTTCTTCTCACTAATAGAGCTTTCATTTGGTGGTATTTTATTGCTGCTGACATTTTTACTTTTTTTTATATCAAAATTGACTGACATTTTTGCAAAAAAAATAAAAATGTAATTTTTCACTTTCTGTTGTAAATTTTCTCAAATAAAACTCAATTTCTATAAAAATTTCTCTAAATTTATTGTTCTACATGTCTTTCATAAAAAAAAAAATGCAATAAGTGTATATATATTGGCTTGGGTAAAAGTTATAGCGTTTACAAACTATGGTGCAAAAAAATGTATTTACACACTTTGACTTTCTGAGCACCTGTCATGTTTCCTGTAGTTCTACAATCTCCAGACAGTAGAAACACCCCACAAATGACCACTTTATTTCAGAAAGTAGACACCCTAAGGTATTCGCTGATGGGCATAGTGAGTTCACGGAAGTTTTTATTTTTTGTCACAAGTTAGCGGAAATGGAATTTAAATTTATTTTTTCTCTTACAAAGTCTCATATTCCACTAACTTTTGACAGAAAATAAAATTTTACATGAACTCGCCATTCCCTTCACGAAATACCTTGGGGTGTCTTCTTTCTAAAATGGGGTCACTTGTGGGGTATTTATACTGTGGACAAGAATAGGACATGGCAGTGTGCTTTGCGCATTTTGCGGATCCGCACATTGCCAGAACTATATAGAAAATGCCTTTTCCGGACAAGAAAAGGCATTTTCTATATAGATCTGGCAATGTGCGGATCCGCAAAATGCGCAAAGCACATCCGCGGATCCGCAAAACGCATACGGACGTCTGAATGGAGCCTTACAGGGGGGTGATCAGGGGTTAATAAGTGACGGGGGAAGGGGTGTAGTGTAGTGATTGGTGCTACTTACAGAGCAGCCTGTGTCCTCTGGTGGTCGATCCAAGCAAAAGGGACCACCAGAGAACCAGGTAGCAGGTATATTAGATGCTGTTAACAAAACAGGGTCTAATACTTTTTTAGGGAAAAAAAATTAAATAAAATCGCATCTACAGGCTATAGATCAACTCGTTTACCTCGCGACCATGTGAGCATGCGTTCACAGGAATCTCGCGTCTCGCGAGATGACGTGCCGACGCGTCAAGTAGGAATAACCCGGCCGCCCGCAGGACGCATCCCTGCGTTAGGCGGTTAAAGGGAACCTGTCACCAGGATTTTGTGTATAGAGCTGAGGACATGGGCTGCTAGATGGCTGCATCCGCAATACCCAGTCCCCATAGCTCTCTGTGCTTTTATTGTTTAAAAAACCCGATTTGATACATATGCAAATTAACCTGAGATGAGTCCAGCGTGAAACAGCCCAGCACCGCCCCGCATCCTCAGAATCTCCTCCTTGCTCCCCGACGTCAGAAAGCTAGAGCGCCGTAATCTCGCGATGCGCTAGCTAGCGCATGCGCGGTATTCCTTCCCTGTGCTGGCATCAGCCTCAGGGAACCAACTGCGCATGCATTAGCTCGCACATCGCAAGATTACGGCGCTCTAGCTTTCTGACGTCGGGGAGAAAGGAGGCGATTCGGAGGATGTAGGGTGCTGGGCTGCTTCACGCTGGACTCATCTCAGGGATGGGACTCATCTCAGGTTAATTTGCATATGCATCAAATTGTTTTTTTTTTCCACAATAAAAGCACACAGAGCTATGGGGACTGTATACTGCGGATGTGCTAGCGGCCATCTAGCAACCCATGTCCTCAGCTCTATACACAAAATCCAGATGACAGGTTCCCTTTAACCCCTTAGGGACCAGGCAATTTTTAGCAAATCTGACCAGTGTCACTTTAAGTGGTAATAACTTTAAAACGCTTTGACTTAACCAGGCCATACGGAGATTGTTTTTTCGTCACATATTGTACTTCATGATACTGGCAAAATGGAGTAAAAAAATAAAAAAAAAAATTATAAAAAAAATGAAAAATTGGCAAGTTTCAATTTCTCTACTTCTATAATACATAGTAATACCTCCAACTATAGTTATTACTTTACTTTCCCCATATGTCTACTTCATGTTTGGATCATTTTGGGAATTACATTTTATTTTTTGGGGATGTTACAAGGCTTAGAAATTTAGAAGCAAATCTTGATTTTCAAAAACCCACTTTTCAAGGACTAGTTCAGGTCTGAAGTCACTTTGCGAGGCTTACATAATAGAAACCACCCAAAAATGACCCCATTCTAGAAACTACACCCCTCAAGGTATTCAAAGCTGATTTTACAAACGTCGTTAACCCTTTAGGTGTTCCACAAAAATTTATGAAAAATAGAGATACAATTTCAAAATTTCACTATTGGCAGATTTTAATTTTTTTTTCCAGTTACAAAGCAAGGGTTAACAGCCAAACAAAACTCAATATTTATGGCTCTGATTCTGTAGTTTACAGAAACACCTCATATGTGGTCATAAAACGATGTACGGACACACGGCAGGGCGCAGAAGGAAAGGAATGCCATGCCATACGGTTTTATGAAGGCAGATTTTGTTGGACTGGTTTTTTTACACCATGTCCCATTTGAAGCCCCCTGATGCACCCCTAGAGTAGAAACTCCAAAAAAGTGACCCCATTTTAGAAACAGGATAGGGTGGCAGTTTTGTTGGTACTAGTTTAGGGTACATATGATTTTTTTGTTGCTCGATATTACACTTTTTGTGAGGCAAGTAACAAGAAATAGCTGTTTTTATTTTTTGTTATTTACAACATTCATCTGACAGGTTATATCATGTGGTATTTTTATAGACCAGGTTGTCATGGACACTGAGATACCTAATATGTATACTTTTTATTTATGGAAGTTGTACACAATGATTTCATTTTTGAAACAAAAAAAAATCATGTTTTATTGTTTCCATAGTCTGAGAGCCATAGTTTTTTCAGTTTTTGGGCAATTATCTTGGATAGGGTATGATTTTTGCGGGATGAGATGACGGTTTGATTGGCACTATTTTGGGGTGCGTGTGACTTTTTGATCGCTTGCCATTACACTTTTTGTGATGTAAGGTGACAAAAAAAAAAATGGTTTATTTAGCACAGTTTTTACTTTTTACGCTGTTCATCTGAGGGGTTAGGTCATGTGATATTTTTATAGAGCCGGTCGATAGGGACGCGGCGATACCTAATATGTATACTTTTTATTTATAAAGTAAGTTTTACACAATAACAGCTTTTCTTAAAAAAAAAAAAAATGATGTTTTAGTGTTTTGCCACATATTCTAAACCATAGTTTATTTTTATATTTTGGCCAATTGTCTCAGGTAGGGGCTAATTTTTTGCGGGGTGAGGTAACGGTTACATTGGTACTACTTTAGTGGGCGTACACCTTTTTGATCCCTTTGCTGTTGTACTTTTTGTGATGTAAGGTGACAAGAAAATGGTTTATTTAGCACAATTTTTTATTATGTTCATCTTTGGGGGTCTAATCCTTTACAATACATTGGCTGTATGAGAAACGAGTATTACTCATACAGCTTCCGGCGTGTGAGATCCAGGGGGCTGGATCTCACAGGAAGGCAGCGCATTTAGCCAAGGTGCCTGCTCAATGATTTGAGCAGGCACCTTGTTCTGATCACCGCCCGCAGGGGATCGGAAATGCGGTACGTCATGTGTCCTTAAGTACTGGGACAACATGCCGTACCGGTACGTCACGTGTCCCAAACAGGTTAATGGCATACCAATACATTTTTGTCAACTGTATGCTTCCAACTTTTTGGGAACAGTTTGTGGAAGGACATTTTTTGTTCCAGAATGACTGTGCCCCAGTACACAAAGGCAAGGTCCACTAAGGAATGGTTGGGAGAGTTTGGTGTGAAAGAACTTGACTGGCATGCTCAGAGCCCTGATCTCAACCCCATCAAACAACTTTAGGATGAACTAGAATGGAGACTGCAAGCCAGGCTCGGTCATCCAGGATCAGTGTCTAGTCTCACAAATGCTCTTGTGGATGAATGGTTAAAAATCCCCACAGACAATCCCAAATCTTCTAGGAAGTCTTCCCAGAAGAGCAGATGCTGTTATAGCTACAAAGGAGGGACCAGCTCCAAAAATAATGTCTATGGCTTTAGAGTGGGATGTCATAAAAGCTCGTATGGATGAAGTTTTGTGTAGGTATCCCAACACCTTTGTTCATATAGTGTATGTAGAAGTAACATTGGTTTTAAGTAAATGTCAGCCTTTAAACACCATTCTTTATCCAAACAAGCCCAAAATGCAATGCTGGTTCATTTCAAAATGTATTTTTACAGGACGGTAAGAGCTCACAGCTAGCAATCCCTTGCTTCGATTTGGGGATATAAAGATATACTGTATTACACAATTACTCAGAACAGAATAAAAAATGTTAAAGGGAAAGATTGATTTTGTGTTCGTCAGCTCACCTTGGCGACTTTAGAAAAACAGGCGGTTGTTATAACATTCACTGTTTTAGCATCATTCCTGAGATAGAAAAAAAAAACAAAAAAAACAAACAAAAAAAAAACTTATTTAGCCGTCAGAGGTGTTTTAGCAAGGTCAATTACATGCACGTATCTTCATAACTAATAAGCCATCACAACATAGCCTTGTGGAAAGATCAAACATCTGGTTTTAAGCTGGAAATTTTAAAAAGTAGCAACTTATAAAATATATTTTTCCTCAAAGCACACAACATAATGACTAAAGTTGCCTTGACAGACTGTTGACAACCATGTCCACCTTCATGTAAATGAAGTAAAAAAAAAAAGCACCAAAACAAATATTTACACCCAACACACAAAATAAAAATATTTTGTATTATTTATTATTATTTTTCATAATAATGATAGTGTACAAAGCTCATATATGCCACAAGTGTATACACCAAGAGCATGTACTCTTAAAAACACAGAAACAGGAGGTCATGTAATAGTTGTCCATCATCTACAAATTCATTAAAAATCTGTGTTTGTGGTGATAAAACCGAGGTCATACATAAAATCCCTACAATCTGATATACATCAAAGAAATGTGTGGCCTAATCCATATTTGGGCAGCGCGCTTCCTCACGAAAACTCAGGCCATCTACAGTGCCTTACAAAAGTATTCACCCCCTTGACTTTTTTTTCGTATTTTGGTGCCTCACAACCTGGAATTAACATGGATTGTTTGAGGATTTGCATCATTTAATTTATAGATCATGCCCACAACTTTAAAAATGTTTTTTTTTTTTTTTTTTTATTGTGAAGCAATAGCGTTTTCTTTGATGGCCAAAAAGTTCAATTTTCTCATCAGACCAGAGCACCTTCCTCCATACATTTTGGGAGTCTCCCACATGCCTTTCTGCAAACTCACAACAAGCCTTTGTGTTTTTAGCTGAAAGCAATTCTGGCCACTCTGCCATAAAGCCCAACTCTATAGAGCGTATGGCTTATTGTCGTCCTATGTACAGATACTCCAGTCTATGCTGTGGAACTCTGCAGCTCCTCCAGGGTTACCTTAGGTCTCTGTGCTGCCTTCTCTGATTAATGCCCTCTGTGCCCAGTCCGTGAGTTTTGGTGGGCGGCTATCTCTTGGCAGGTTTGCTGTTGTGCCATGTTCTTTCCATTTGGTAATGATAAATTTGATGGTGCGCCTGGGGATCAAAGATTTGGATATATTTTTTTTTTTTATAACCTAACCCTGACTTGTATTTCTCAACAACATTGTCCTTTACTTGTTTGGAGAGTTCCTTGGTCTTTATGGCAGTGTTTGGTTAGTGATGCCTCTTGCTTAGGTGTTGCAGCCTCTGGGGCCTTTTAAAAAAAGGTGTGTATATGTAATGACAAATCATGTGACACTTAGATTGCACAGAGGTGGACTGGACATCGTTTCACTAATTATGTGACTTCAAGATAATTGGATGCACCAGAGCTTTTTATGGGCTTTCCTAACACATACGCACATGCCAATTTTCTGTTTTCTATTTCTAAACAATAGTTTTATTTATATATTTTTCTAATTTCACTTCACCTACTTAGACTATTGTGTTCTGATCAAATCACAAAAAATTCAGATTAACAAAACATTGAACTTAAGGCTGTAATGTAACAAAACATGAAAAAAGTCAAGGGGGTGAATACTTTTGCAAGGCACTGCATCTGCTTTTACTGTATCGAACTCAAATTCACAGGGCGGTAACCATTGGATTGCCATTACTCCCTTCCTGTTTGGTATTCATTGTGTGGGACAATTTTGAAAAAAAAATAAAAATTCATGTTTATTGTTAATGTGTATTTTTATTTTTTTTTGTAAATCTTTCTTTGTCATTTATATTTAATATTTTGGTGTTTTTATTTTTGTAACTTTTTTTTTTTTTTAACTAACTTTTAGCCCCCTTAGGGACTAGAACCCTTGTCCTATTCACCCTGATAGAGATCTAGCAGGGTGAATAGGAGCTCACACTGTCCCTGCTGCTGTGTGCTTTGTGCACACAGCAGCATGGAGCTTATCATGGCAGCCAGGGCTTCAATAGCGTCCTGGCTGCCATGGTAACCGATCGGAGCCACAGCATTACACTGCTGGGGCTCCGATCGGAGGACCAGGGGAGGAGGGGATCCTGTGGGGGGGCGCACTGCGACTGGGGTGGGGGGGCCCTATGCGCCACCACTGCTTAATACTGGGGGGGCTTGGGGGGGAGGCGCACTGCGCCACCAATGCTTAATACTGGGGGGGCTTGGGGGGGAGGCGCACTGCGCCACCAATGCTTAATACTGGGGGGGGAGGGGGGCGCACTGCGCCACCAATGTCTAATACTGGGGGGCACACTGCGACACCAATGAAGCTTAATCTCTAATGTATTCATATACAGGAGGCGGGAGCTGGCTGCAGGATCACATAGCCGGCTCCCGACCTCTATGAGCAGTAGCTGCGATCCGCGGCACCTGAGGAGTTAACTACCGCAGATCACAGCTACTGCTCATAGAGGTCGGGAGCCGACTATGTGATCCTGCAGCCAGCTCCCGCCTCCTGTATATGAATACATTAGAGATTAAGCTTCATTGGTGGCGCAGTGGCCAGAGCTCATCCCCTCCTCTTGTCCCCTGTCTTTTCATTGGCGGCAGCAGCAGCAGCACAGGGGGAGGAGACACTGCTCCTTCTCCCCTGTGCTGCTGCTGAGGGAACACGGAGAGCGCTGTCAGCAGCGCGATCTGTGTTCCCATACACTATCGGAATATCGGCAAAAAAAAAGCTGATACCGATAGCGTTCAAAATCCTGAATATCGGCCGATCCCTAGTAAAATCGCTGACAGAGTCCAAGTCGTGATCCTGACAATGCTGTACACGGCAAACAGCTGCCATAGTTCCAAAATCTACATTTTCTAACAGCGCACAGCATAATTTGTACAAAAATATAACCTAATAATTTATCCTCCAGCAAAGGCCAATTTGATAAATCTGCCATATTTTTAGACTGGCTAGTCTAAGTCTTATGGCTCTTTCACACCTGCGTTATTGTCTTCCGGCATAGAGTTCCGTCGTCGGGGCTCTATGCCGGAAGAATCCTGATCAGGATTATCCTAATGCATTCTGAATGGAGTGAAATCCGTTCAGGATGCATCAGGATGTCTTCAGTTCAGGAACGGAACGTTTTTTGGCTGGAGAAAATACCGCAGCATGCTGCGCTTTTTGCTCCGGCCAAAAATCCTGAAGACTTGCCGCAAGGCCGGATCCGGAATTAATGCCCATTGAAAGGCATTGATCCGGACTTAAGCTAAACGTCGTTTCGGCACATTGCCGGATCCGACGTTTAGCTTTTTTAGAGTGGTTACCATGGCTGCCGGGACGCTAAAGTCCTGGCAGCCATGGTAAAGTGTAGCGGGGAGCAGCATACTTACCGTCCGTGCGGCTCCCGGGGCGCTCCAGAGTGACGTCAGGGCGCCCCAGGCGCATGGATGATGTGATCGCATGGCACGTCATCCATGCGCATGGGGCGCTCTGACGTCACTCTGGAGCGCCCCGGGAGCCGCACGGACTGTAAGTATACCGCTCCTACAATGGCACCCAGGACTTTAATAGCGTCCTGGGTGCCATAGTAACACTGAAAGCATTTTGAAGACTGATCCGTCTTCAAATGCTTTCAGTACACTTTCGTTTTTCCGGATCCGGCGTGTAATTCCGGCAAGTGGAGTACACGCCGGATCCGGACAACGCAAGTGTGAAAGAGGCCTTAGAAAGTATTAGTAAATGTGCTCTAATGTTTTATGGGGATACATTTTACACGTTAACTATAAAATCATGGTAAAGGATAGACAGATTCTTACACAATATCCATTTATAGCCAGGAACTACGACAAACTGCAAAATAACAAAAAGAAAATCCAAACCAGCACTGCAGAGCTGACTCTAGTCACAAAGCTGGAAGTGCTTCACTGTAAGAAGCAGAAAAGGACGGGCACACACGCTGGCTTTACTTACCAGATATTTCTTCTGTATAGCTCTATCATGACATCCAGTGACATCTTCGCAGCTACTGTGTTGCTGTCTCTAAGCATTGTATACATAAAGTTCTGCAGAGTCTACAAGAGACGTAAAAAGTGTGTAATTATCTTACAAAAGCTATCTCGGGGTATTCTTACCCAAATCAGATGCATAGGAGAGGGTACTCACCGTGTTCACTTTGTTGTTTTTATGTTTGGCATTTATATTTTTGATGTCTGTCACAATGTGAGTGTATAAGGTCTATTTGAGATAAAAAGAGTGATAGGAATTAATGGCAGTCTGCAAAGATTGATTCACAGTAGTTTCATTATTTCTTTTTCATTAATGTGTTTGTGCCAAGATCAAAACTTATTCTCCATCCACAGGGTAGGGGGATAATTATCTGTTCAGCGGAGGTTTGATCACTGGGTTACCCACTGATTACGATGAATAGTGTATTCAGCTATTGCCAGCAGTCCCATAGAGAATGAATGGAGTGGCAACACGTATGCTCAGCCAACTGTCCATTCATTTGGGGAAAATGGCATCTCCTGTGGGTAGGGGGACAAACACTTTAATAAGCAAACTGGCGAGATGTGTTCATCTTAACTGTAAAAATCCTTAGTGAAAAACTGTTGGTGGGGATAACCAATATAGGCCCCCATCACTTCAACAGAACAGAAGAGCCGCACTATGGCTGCATTTTGGCAACTATATATAGACGAACTACAGTGCTGCTGAACTGAACATAGATCATCACTAGATTTTTATAGTGTGGTAGAACCACGGGATGTCCAGGTTCTTGGTTGTAATATGGAGGCTATATTGTGGCAGTATTGCCATACCCCCACAGGAACACTTACAAAACTCTTCCCCCCCCCCCCCCCTATCTTCTGGATGCCTTTATTAAAAACACAAAAACGTTTTAATTTAGCCCTAAGAATTCATGTTAATATTGTAAATGTCATTACCTTCCTTAGGAGTTTATCTTGACATCTCAAAAGTTCAAAGAAGAGTTCAAGAAGAACTGAAGGGCTTATTAAATCCTTGTTTCGCAGCAAAACCAGAGCTTTGCATAAAGTCTGGAAGACAACAAGCAAATTAGTCAATACATATGAGGGAATACACAAAGAAACTACACCCAGAACAATTGGATTTTCGTACTTAACATAAAAACTCTTTTCGGTTTAATTCAATGGGGGTAACTGCACCATAGATTATAGGCCCTGCCATTAGGAGGCTGACAGAGCGCGGGATCTGTGTCCCCCAGTGAAATCAATGAGAAAGTGATTTTATGGTTACTACAAAAATCCAAATGTTTGGTTAAAGGGGTTATCCAATTCAAAAAATATCCCACAATGCCGGGAGACCCTCCTATAGATCATACTTACCCGGCTTCCCTGGCACCCAAGTCACTCCAGATCCCTGCACGGCCACCGCTGCATCTCCCCGTCGTGTGGATCAAAACATCCGGCGACCGGGGTAGCAGTCAATAGCGGCCCGCAACGGTGACGAGCTTCCCTAACATTCATGAAAGTGTCATTACATTCAAAAGACCTGGCCCTACAAGGCTCTGCCTGATTTAACAGTGAATTCCCTGGTGACAGACTCCTTTAAGACTACATGCTATGAAGTGAGGCTCTCTCCCATTTCACAGGGCAGGTTGTCTTCACGCTACACTGTAATAACAATTCCTGTACATAAAACAGCAAACGTCTACTAAAAGTTTACAGGGTAAGATAAGGCCGCTTTCAGACGAGCGAGTGTCACGCTCCAGACTCGCAGTGCATCACCCTCCCTGCACTTCCAGCACTGCCGGGGCCGCATAGCATTATATTGATTTATGATGCTATATAACCCTTACAGTTCTGGAATGTATTGGATAACAGTGACTGCATTATGTCAGTGTTATCCAATCCATTCCAGAACTGTAAGGGTTACATAGAATCATAAATCCTGTGCTCCAGACAAAAAAAAATAAAAAAAAATAAATACCTAGTAGCCATTGGCTCCTGAACTGAAAAATGTAGGAGCCAAATGAAATTTAGTCGCCAAATCGAAACCGAATCAAAATTTTGGTATCATGAAAACGCTACGCTGATCAGATCGGCATAGGGTTGTTTCGATACCAAAATTTTTATTTGCTTTCGTCATAAAAAAGTATTGCGATACTCAATACCGCACAAAAAAAAATAAAAAAGCTGCGTGCATTTCACATTTTATGAAACGTTCGGCCCATAATAGAACAGTCCTATCATATTTTTGGGGGTGACAAGGTGACAAAAAATGGCGAATGCTCACCGCAGGAGATATTTTTAAATAATTTCATAGTTTGGACTTTTCAGACGCAGCGCTATGTAATATGTTTATTTATTTATATATAAAATTGGGAAAGGGGAGGGATTAAGGCCTCTTTCACACTTGCGTTGTCCGGATCCGGCGTGTACTCCACTTGCCGGAATTACACGCCGGATCCGGAAAAACGCAAGTGTACTGAAAGCATTTGAAGACGGATCCGTCTTCAAAATGCGTTCAGTGTTACTATGGCACCCAGGACACTATTAAAGTCCTGGTTGCCATAGTAGGAGCGGGGAGCGGGGGAGCGGTATACTTACAGTCCGTGCGGCTCCCGGGGCGCTCCAGAATGACGTCAGAGCGCCCCATGCGCATGGACGACGTGCCGTGCGATCACGTGATCCATGCGCCTGGGGTGCCCTGACGTCACTCTGGAGCGCCCCGGGAGCCGCACGGACGGCAAGTGTACTGCTCCCCGCTACACTTTACCATGGCTGCCAGGACTTTAGCGTCCCGGCAGCCATGGTAACCATTCAGAAAAAGCTAAACGTCGGACCCGGCAATGCGCCGAAACGACGTTTAGCTTAAGGCCGGATCCGGATCAATGCCTTTCAATGGGCATTAATTACGGATCCGTCCTTGCGGCAAGTCTTCAGGATTTTTGGCCGGAGCAAAAAGCGCAGCATGCTGCGGTATTTTCTCCGGCAAAAAAACGTTCCGTAACTGAAGACATCCTGATGCATCCTGAACGGATTTCACTCCATTCAGAATGCATTAGGATAAAACTGATCAGGATTCTTCCGGCATAGAGCCCCGACGACGGAACTCTATCCCGGAAGACAAGAACGCAAGTATGAAAGAACCCTTAAACTTAATATTTTAGGGTACTTTCACACTAGCGTTTTTCATTTCCGGCATAGAGTTCCGTCCTAAGGTCTCTATACTGGAAAAGAACTGATCAGGCATATCCTAATGCATTCTGAATGGAGAGCAATCCGTTCAGGATGCATCAGGATGTCTTCAGTTCAGTCGTTTTGACTGATCAGGCAAAAGAGAAAACTGCAGCATGCTACGGTTTTATCTCCGGCGGAAAAAAACTGAAGACTTGCCTGAATGCTGGATCCGGTATTTTTCCTGCACCTGAGGGGTCACTATGATTTCGTAGTAAAGAGGTCACAGAGAGGCACGGAGCATTATCAGTCATGTTACTGCTCCGTGCCTCTGCAGTCTGCATCGGGTCTTGGCACTCTTTCACGGAGCGGATGTCACGCACGGCATCCGCTCGTGTCAAACAGCCCTAACAGATCCTGAGGGTGCGTTAAACCTGGAGTGCATATTCCTGACCCAAAATAAACCTGAAAATGTATGAAAGGGCAATCATCCAGAACGTATTATGTAGAAAACAGCTTACCATTCTGAGATCTGGATCCATGACTGTGTGTTGTGAAGACAGGATGGATTTCATCTGCTGAGGGAAATCCTCGAGATGCTGTGGATAACAGTGTGCAGTCTGGAAAGCACCACAAGACATACACGATTACATCAAGGCTAGTTTCTAGAATGCAACACGGTAACAGTTTATTCTATGGATTAGACCGCAACACCCAGACTGGCCTGTTTTTCTATTGAGATGAGTTTAAAGGGGTTGTCCCACGAAAAATATTCTACAGTTTTCAAACCAGCACCTGGGTCTGAATACTTTTGTATTTATATGTAATTAAAAAGTTAGCAAAGCCACAGAGTTATTCAATAAAATGTGTCTGTGTAGCGTCACCTGCTGTTTGCTTTTTTCTTATTTCTTTGACCTGCTCACTGAGATGGCCGCACATGCTCAGTTTCATCCTTCAACTGGCTCCTGAGCTGGGATAGGGAGAGCATGGACACGCCCCCTTAGCTGCAGCAGAGAAGACACTCCCTTTGAGCTGCCAGATTGATATCAATCTAGCAGAGCACTGAATGGGGAGATCTCTGGATCCATGTGAGGTACAGGGCTGGTTCTAGACTGGATAGCCGCCATGAAATACTGGCCTTAAAGGCATTTTTCCCCCCACTGCTCAAACTCCCACAATCAACAGAATGGGGGTCCCAAATGCTGTGCAGTGATTAGGGACTCCCACTCTAGTGATCAGTGTGGTTCACAATAATAACACGTCACTTATAGGAGAAGATGAAGATAAATGTTCTCAGTCTTAGGGCCCATTCACGCAACCATATTTTCTGTCCACAACCGTTCCGCAATGTTGCAGACCTATTCATGGGAGCCACAAAAGATGCGAACAGCACACCATGTGCTATCCACAAAAAAACTTAGACCATGTCCTATACTTGTCCGTTTTGCGGCGGACATTTCTATAATAGGGCAGGACGTTCCAATCCAAAAAATGCGGAATGCACATGGCTAGTATCATTGTCTTGCGAACCGCAAAAACAGATATGGTCATGTGAATGGACCCTTACAAACAGATCCTACAAAATCCAGTCATTTCTGTATCAGCTATCACTAGATGAGTACTTAAATGGTCACTGACTTTTCCTAAAACTTTGACACGTCATAGAGACATATCTAAGGTTTTGATCGGAGTGGTTCCGAGTCCTGAGACTCCCACCGATCACTAGAAGGAGGAAAGAGAAGCTCCAGCCCATCGCTATAGAGGATGGACTGAATAGGAAGTTGAATGGCCTTTCTTGTTTCTATCTGCTGCAGTGAGGGGAGAGAGCGCGATACGAGAGTGCTTCTCTCTATTAGCGATCAAGGGGGGGGGGGGGGGAGAGACTTTTGCTATTTCTCTATGATATATAAAAAGCTTTCTGAAATCTGAGTGACCCTTTAATAGCAAGCAGGTCCCAAAATAGTTCAGAACAATTCTTACCTGTGCCATAAACATGACCAATGTAGCCAAATCCTTGTTCGGTCGGTCTGGTCGCAGCTTGAACACCTCAATGACAGACTGAAAGTGCTTGTACTGCTGTAAAAACTTTAGGAAACAAGAATGTCTTAGTATTTACCATGGTATAAACCCCACCATCAGAGATTAATGGGAGTGGGGGGGGGGGTGCATGCTTTGCCAACATCACAGGAAAATAAGGGCACATGGGTCTCCGGTTCTTCTGAACAGTGGCGGTCCCTGTGGTCAGTCCCCCAGCCCTGCTGCCTCTCCATACACGGTATATAAACAGTTTGGTACTGCAGCTCAATCCCGTTCACTTTAGAGGTGCACACAAAGGAGACAGAGTCACAGGTCTTCAAACAGCAGATCGGCAAGGGTTCCAGAAGTAGGACGCCCGTGATCAGACACATTCTGTTTTTTTTTCCTTTTCTTTTTTTATATTCACGGCCGGATGATAGGGGTTGTCGTCCCATCACACTGAGAGCACAGCATGTAGGTGTAGCAAGGCTTTCCATCAACTTGGTCAGATTCCCTTACCAAAGCCTTACCAAATAAACCCTTAGGGTACGACTACAGCTGTCACAGTCAGGATAGCAGAGTATCGGTGATCCCATTCATTTCTATGAGATCCCCGCTACTCTGCCATCTTGGCCATGACCAGTGTTGCCATGTACCAATACCCTTAGGGTCCAGCCGCAGCATGTCACATCATTGACTACCTTTATAGAAAAAGTCACGTGACTTTTCTGCGACTGTATGGGCTCTTTCACACGAGCGGATGCCAATGCGGGTAATCCGTTGCGTGAAAGACAGCCAAGCCCTGCTCCGGACAGCAGAGACACGGAGCAGTAACATGACTGATAATGTTCCTGCCTCTCTGTGACCTTTTTACTACAAAATTACGATAACTTTATTCCACTGCGATTTTGTAGTAAAAAGGTCACAGAGATGCACAGAGCATTATCAGTCATGTTACTGCTCCGTGTCTCTGCTGTCCGGAGCGGGGCTTGGCGTCATTCACGCAGCGGATTTCCCCATAGCTGTACACTGCCAGCCCCTAAACCATCCCACGACAGGCCGTCATTTACAGCCGGAGTGTCCAGGCTCTCACCTCCTCCGTGTATGAGGCCGGGTCCCTCTTTATCAGGTTCTGCAGCTGCGGCAGGTTAGTCGGCAGCTTGTTGTTATTTCTGCCGGACATGATGGCGGCTCCGTGGAAGGCTTCTCAGAACCAGCAGCAGGCGCTCCTATATCACCTGATGTACCGTGCTCGCTATACTATCACGTCAGCAATAGGTTCAATACCCAGCACACGTGTGTACATACTTGGAGGACACCATGTTGAATTTCCTAGCCGTCAGGGCTGCGCGTTACGTCAGGACGGCAGCTCAAATGGGACAAAACTTTGAGAGAGCAACCATGGAACATGGCGCCATCTAGTGTCCTCACAGGAGATTGCCGTCCGAGTACGCGGTGTGGCGGTTTCAGGTCACACTGGCTGGGGTCATGGGGTGAGTTTTGTCACTAGGTAGGACTCATGGCTCATGATAATGTTTCTTATATTGAAAGATGTTATAAAACAGGTGAAAGCTTGTCAATGAACAGATTACATGATCAGAACTCCCAAAAACATTAAGAGGGACAGTATGTGTGGCCCTCATATTGTGCCATAGCAATTTTTTCATACTGGCTACTTTCACACTAGCATTATTACTGGATCGGGCAGGGTTCTGCAAAAACGCTTCCGTTACTGACAATACAACCATCTGCATCCGTTATGAACGGATCCGGTTATATTATCTTTAACATAGCCAAGACGGATCCGTCATGAACTCCATTGAAAGTCAATAGGGGACGGATCCGGATGTCAGGCAGCGTTTTGGTGTCCGCCTCCAGAGCGGAATGGTGACTGAACGTAGGTAAACTGATGCATTCTTTTTTTTTTAAACCAAATTTTTATTAGTTTTTAGATCATCAGACATCCATAGCATGTACAAGATACATATATCCGAAATCCACATTACATCGGCAAAAATTTCAATCTTATACATATATCATGCTAAGTAAGTGTGAATACATGAGTTTACCTTCCCGCCCCCCTTCCCTCCCACCCTACTTTGAATAAGCCCCAGTAATAACCCCTACAGTAACCTGTGCCAGAACTCTCATTATTCCCTATTTCGTGTCTGACTTTGTTTTACCCCTAAACCCAAACCCCCTGACCCTACTGCTCTAAGTTACCTAAAGTACCCTTCAATTGCTCTAGGAGATACCAAGACGTCTGCTTCAAAGGGGCCATAATGCCCTTTATTTCTGTCGGATCCAATACCTTACTGATAAATCCTCTCCATCTGGTCATCAGTTTCTGCAAATCTTTCTCCGCGCCTTGTTCTGCCGCAAAGATTTCCCTACTTAGACACCATTTTATTTGAGTAACTACCTCCCCGATTGATGGGACAGCTTGGAGTAACCAATTTTTGAGAATGCAACGCTTTGCTGCCATAATGCATATATGAGTAATTTGCGTCATCTTCGTACCCTCGGGATAAAAGTGGAACAGTGTAAAGTCCGGAGTTAGTGACATTGTGACATGCATTACATCTTTTAACCACTTCTCAACAGACGCCCAAAATTCCGCTATCTTTGGGCATGCCCACAGACCGTGAAGTAAGTCGGAATTTTCCAGCGCGCACTTTGGACAGTGCGTAATTTTATTCGCCTGCACTGCTGATCTGGTATTATAGAACCCATAAATCGCTCTGTGTGCTATCCTGAATTGAGTCTCCCGCCATATTTCGTTAGGAATCACGTTCCGCAGACATAACCACCCTTTCAAAATATCCTCATGGTCCCCTAGCCTATCTAGCCCTTTACCCCATGCCTTAAATGGCTGGAGAGGGGAGGCCGCCCACCTGGCCTCTTGTAGTCTACCTTGTAGATCTGACAAGGATAAAGGCGAAGCGTTCACGTTTCCTAGTAGGTCAAACTTATTTGTGGGAAATTCTTTACTCAAGTCAATTATCTTACTTTTCAGGAAGCTGTATACCTGCCTGTATGCCAAATGTTGACTAGAATGTAAGTCATATTTGTTGCACAGTTCCCCGAAACTGAGGTATCGGCGGTCTGTACTATTCCACAAATCCGCTACAGAGCGTATTCCCTTGTCTCTCCATATACGGAATTGTTTGTTAAGCCTCACCTCCTCAAATTCTGGATGCCCCCAGAGAGACATATGCTTAGATAAAGAAAAAGGTAACCCATATTCCTTCCGCACTGCCTTCCACGTAGCCACCGTGTCCTTTATTATTAAGCTGCTTCTCAGAATCTGAGGCAACTTGGCATATTTAGTGTGAATCAGTGCAGACAAGGACCAAGGGTGAGCCAGATGCGATTCCAGTTTGTAATTGGAAAAACTGCTTCTCCCCGTCATCCAATCTAAGGCATGTCTGAGGTTGCTGGCGAGGTTATACCTCCTAATATCCAGGAAATTCACTCCCCCCTTTTCTTTAGGGAGTTGTAGTTTTTTCAATGATATTCTTGCACGCTTGCCTTTCCATAAAAAATACCGGAATGCAGACTCCAGGGTCTGAATATCAGCATGCTTAATTAATAACGGGATCGTCTGCATAGGGTACAATAAGCGCGCAAAGCTGATCATTTTTAATAAATGACATCTTCCCAGCAGGGAGAGCGGGAGATTCAGCCACCTGTCTATATCACCCTGGATTTTCTGTATCATGGGAGAAACTGATGCATTCTGAGCGGATCCTTTTCCATTCAGAATCCATTAAGCGCAAAACTGATCCGTTTTGGACCGCTTGTGAGAGCCCTGAACGGATCTCAGAAACGGAAAGCCAAAACGCCAGTGTGAAAGTAGCGTACCCTAAGCCACACCTCTAACTCTGCCCAAAACATAACTATACACACCCAATCCCACCCAGTATCCTTAAAGGGGTCATCCAATTTCACAAACAGCCCCCCCCCCCCATGTGCTGGGCCCCTCACAGGTATACTTACCACGCTCTCTGCTCCGCTCCTGGTCCCCGCACTGCCGCTTCTCCCTGTACACGGATGAAAACATCCATGGTCGGGGGGAGCAGCCAATGGCAGGATGGGATGGGGACGTGCTTCCCTAGCATCGCCAGTGATGCTAGGGAGGCTTGTCCCCGCATGCATTGGCTGCTCCCCCCGACCATGGATGTTTTCATCCGTGTACAGGGAGAAGCGGCAGTGCGGGGACCAGGAGCGGAGCAGAGAGCGTGGTAAGTATACCTGTGAGGGGCCCGGCACATGGGGGGGGGGGGGCTGTTTGTGAAATTGGATGACATAGCTACTAAACACCCTGTGTTAAGCCACGCCCCCATGACCACACCCCCTTTGGGTGCAGCCAATAGCCGGCGCTGACCTGCTCCAGGATACACGGACCAGTAAGTATTGTCAGTATTAGTGTTGAGCAAACCTGTGTTTCAAGTTCGGCGTACAAGGTTCGAGTTCGGGATATCTAAGAATTCTGTTATGGATTCCGCTATCACAGACTATAGCTTATGGTCCTTGGCAGCTGAATCCATAACAGAATTCATAGATAACCTGAACCTTGTACGCCGAACTTGAAACACAGGTTTGCTCAACACTAATACTGACAATACTTACTGGTCCGTGTTTCCTGCATCGCTCCACCTGATGTCACACATGACGCAAGGGGAGCAGGTCAGCGCCGGCTATTGGCTGCACCCAAAGGGGGTGTGGTCGTGGGGGTGTGGCTTAACACAGGGTGTTTAGTAGCTATGTCATAATGTGTCACCCAGTATTAATAATGCCCCCAGTAGTGCCCACCAGTAATACTAATACCTCCTTTAGTGCCCGCCAGAATTAATAATGCTCACCATTAGTGCCCCCCAGTAGGGTTGGGCGATATAAAAAATATTCTGATATAATATTAGGAAATTTATTGCGATACTGATATGTAGCGCGATAAATGCCCATTTAGAAGAAAAAACACTCATCATGTACTCGTGTTTCCTTGTTGCCCCCATATATTATAATGTTTCTTGATGCCACCATACAGTAATATCTCTTAGTTGCCCCACCAAGAACAGGGTCACTGTTCCCTCTAATCTGAAGGAGCGGCCGGTCGGGCATGTGCCCTGCTGCTCCATTCATTCTCTATGGGAGTGCTGGAGATAGCAGCCATCAGCTATTTTCGGCGCTCCCATGGGACATGCTAGCGGAAAACTCTGATAAATGGTTTGTTCAGAGTGTGCCCATCATAAGTGCTTACTGGCATCATAAACATGCCTTTCAGTCAATAAAACATTGGGGGTCATTAGCGCAGTGACTGTTATCACAGGCCTGGCACCTCCGCGGGGATTTATAACCACTAGATGCCATTTCTTGGTGACCTAAAAGACCTGAGATGACGTTATGCCCCCGTGACTAGGGTTGTCACAATACCAAAATTGTGATTCAATTTCGATCCCATAAAAAAGTATTGCGATACTCAATACCATTTAAACATAAAACAAAAAAGCCACGTGCATTACGCATTTTATGGAACGTCCAGCCCATAATAGAACAGTCCTATCCTATTTTTTGGGGGGACAAGGTGACTAAAAAATTGTGAATCGTGGGGGGCGTGGCCTGACCGAGCTAGATGGCGGCTGCTTGTTAGCAGAGCTCTCGCCACCAGCACCCGTCTAAGCCTCATTCTTAGCGCTATTCTGACCTTGGTATGAAGATTCAATCGAAGGAGTGCATGCAGTCTGCATCGGGACGCAGAGAGGACCCGAATTCCAGCCTAGAGATGGATAAATTCCTGAGTAAATCGGCAGCACAGCCCTCCAAGATGGCGCCGAAACCTCCCGGCTCAGCTACAGGAGATCATGCTCCCACCCAGATTCCAGGAGATGGCGAGACATCGCACAGCGACGAAAGGTCTGGTCTCACCAGGGAGATTCTTGAGGAGGCTCTACAGCGAACCCTAGCTCCTTTAGCCGCGGACCTAGTGGCGATCAAAGCGGACGTACACCACATAGGTGACCGCGTTGAGGCGCTTGAGCAGTCGGAGGACGCCATACTCACCTTTCATGCGTCTGTAAAGGATTCCTTGCTCTCGCATGCCAGGGCGATGAACACGCTCCTGCTTCAAATGGAAGACCAGGAGAACAGGAATAGAAGAAGGAACATCAGGCTCAGGGGGCTTCCAGAGGCGGAGGATAAGGAAGACCTTTTTCAGGTCATGGACTCCCTCTTCCGTACGCTACTAGGCCCAGAGCAAGCGTCACACATTACTGTGGAGAGAGTGCATAGAGCATTGAAACCGAAGCCAGCGTCCCGAGATAACCCAAGAGATATAATCTGCGGTATTTTAAGCTTCAGAGACACCGAATTAATACTCCAAGCGGCTAGGAAGCAAGGAGAAGTGAAGCTTCAAGGAGTCCAAGTTCAAGTCTACCAAGATCTAGCGCAAAAACGGCGCTTACTGAAGCCCCTCACGGATCTCCTGCGGTCGTCCAAGTTCCCATACAGATGGCTCTTTCCATTTGGGATCTCAATTACGGTAGGGAACCGCCGTTACACCGTTCGATCGCCTGAGGACTTACCACCTGTGTGGGAAGCACTCCAACAGCCTCCGGTCGAGATTCCCTCCTGGTTACCCGTCTTGCCCGCGGAGGACCTGCCACCGCTCCCCCAGGCGTCTAGATGGATGAAGCCAAAGCCCCAGAGATCCGGGAAGAATAAAAGAGCGTGGCCGCAAGGAGTCCCGGACTAAGGGTTCACTGTTAACGCATCTTTTTTTTCTCCCTTAGCAGTGTAGCATTATTGGCACAGCCGTACTGCGTCCTTGTTAACTGTTAACTACCCTTCCTGGGTTTATTATGCCTTTCAAATTGTCCATGATAGCCAGTATCTCTGACATTCTTTAGTTTTACTAGCATCTTGTTTTGGGCGAGGGCACATGCCCAGCTGAGTGGCTATGGTGCCTATTGCTACGCTCTGCCAATCTGCTGAGTATTGTGCCTTTCCTTCTTCAACAAAATGTTGGTCAGGATAGCTTTATTATAGCATTATTATAGCTTTATACAGTAGCTTTATCATAGCTGTATTATATATACTACTGCGCATGAGGTTTAGAAGTGGGGTTCTGGGCTGGTTGGGATACACATGGTTTTTACATGTGTAATTTTTTAGCCCCCTCCCCCCCCCCCCCGGTCCAATAGACCGTACTTCTTTGCTATTACCTTTAAGTTACAGTAATTGTTTGAATTGGTTTTTTAACCTGTTTAGTACATCCAGGCGGTCTAGTAAGACAAGTGACCTAAATATGCAAAATGTTACTTCTATGAGATGGCTCCGTTAACTTTATGTTTTTCCACCTTCAACGTACATGGTTGTAATTAGGGGTGGGCGATATGGCCTAAAATCTATATTGCGATATAATTTTAAGCATGTGCGATATGCGATATATATTGCGATATATTGTTTTCTATATTGGGGGGGGGGGTGTTTAAATTTTATTTATTTTTTACTTTTTATTTATTAACTATTGGCCTCCTTAAGGGCTAGAACCCTTGTCATATTCACCCTAATAGAGCTCTATTAGGGTGAATAGGACTTTACACTCTCCCTGCTGCCCTGTGCATAGTGCACACAACAGCAGGGAGCTGACCATGGCGGCAGCCTCTGATCTGCCCCCCTTCCCCAGCCTCTGATCTGCCCCCCTTCCCCAGCCTCTGATCTGCCCCCCTTCCCCAGCCTCTGATCTGCCCCCCTTCCCCAGCCTCTGATCTGCCCCCCTTCCCCAGCCTCTGATCTGCCTCCCTTCCCCAACCTCTGATCTGCCCCCTCTGGTAACGCAAACCCCCCCTCCCTCCCTCGCCAGTATTAATCATTGGTGGCAGTGGCCACAGGGTCCCCCCCCCCCATTGGTGGCAGTTTGCAGTTCCGATCGGAGCCCCAGCAGTGTAATGCTGGGGCTCCGATCGGTTACCATGGCAGCCAGGAGTCACGCTGCTGAAGTCCTGGCTGCCATGGTATGTTAGTGAGCAGAGAGCAGCGCATTATACTCACGTGCGCTGTGGCCGCCGGTCGCTCCTTCTTCTCATAGGTCTGTGCGGCGCATTGCTAATGCTGTAAGCATTAGCTATCCGCCGCACAGACAGAAGAAGGAGCGACCGCCAGCCACAGCGCACGTGAGTATAATGCGCTGCTCTCTGCTCACTAACATACCATGGCAGCCAGGACTTCAGCAGCGTGACTCCTGGCTGCCATGGTAACCGATCGGAGCCCCAGCATTACACTGCTGGGGCTCCGATCGGAACTGCAAACTGCCACCAATGATGGGGGGGAGGAGGGGGACCCTGAGGGATATGGCCGGCACATTCATTGGTAGTGCAGTGGCCACAGTCCCTCCCCTCCTCCTCCTCGGTCCTCATTGGTGTTCAGCGGCAGCCGCGCACAGTGGGGAGGGAGGGACTCCCTCCTCCTTCCTCCTCCTCCCTCCGCTGTGCCGGCCGGCTCAGAACATGGTGCGCGCGATCAAATCGCGGTCCGGCGATATAGGCGATATGGTGAAAATCCATATCGTGGCCCAAATTCATATCGCCTATATCGCCTATATCGCCCACCCCTAGTTGTAATAGCCCTAAAAAACATAGTAGAGTGTTTCAGGTTCTCAGGAGAATTGGTGCGGATATAATACTCCTCCAGGAGACCCATTTCTCTCATTCGCATGTTCCTAACCTAGAACATAGCCCTTTTAATGTGTGGTACCACGCTACCTCCAGTAGTTCTGCGGCCAGAGGAGTCAGTATAGGCTTTAGGCGAGGCACCCCTTTTGCTTTCCAGTCCGCAGTGAAGGACCCGGAGGGGAGATACTTATTATTGAAGGGAGAGTTGGGACAAGTCACTGTCACAATATGTAATCTCTATGCACCAAACGTGAAGACGGTTGGATGGATGGCAGAAGTGCTGGACAAAATTGGTCCATTTGCTGCGGGTCTATTGATAATTGGAGGCGATCTTAATCTAACCCTGAACCCTTTACTTGACTCCTCTGCCCAGAAATCTGCCGTTTCATTCCGAGCTCTCAAAACAGTTCAGTCACGTCTTAGATCTTTGCACCTTAGTGATGTCTGGAGATCGGCGCATGGTGACAGACGTGATTACACGTTCTATTCTAACCCTCACAACTCATACCAGAGGTTGGATTACCTATTTGTGCAGGATAAATACTTACCAGCTATTAAGTCCTCCACTCTCCACAACATCACGGTCTCTGACCATGCGCCGGTCTCCCTTGTCATCAGTTTTCCAGAATTGTGCAGTAGGGAGTGGACCTGGAGGCTAAATCACACCCTTTTAGATTCGCAATCTAGGGTCGATTCCATATCACAGAAGATACGGTCATACTTTGCTACCAACACAACACCCAATATGTCCCAGGCAATAATATGGGAGGCACATAAGGCGGTGATTAGGGGAGAATTTATTGCATTAGGGTCCCACATTAGCAAACTAAGAACGCGTAAAATGTCTGACCTCTTATCTCGCATTGCTAGCCTAGAATCATCCCACAAACGTTCTGGTGCACTTAGGGATCTGGAGGAGTTAAAGATCGTGAGACGAGAATTGCAGGAGCTGTTAAACATTAAGGCGTCTAAAGCCTATCTAAAAGTGAAACACAAGCATTACGTCCACGGAAATAGGGGCGGGAAAATAATGACCACGCTTATTAAAAAACAAGAGGACCAGGTTTTCATTAAGCGCATGAAATCGCAAGCAGGATCGGTTAAGACTGACTCAAAGGACATATCAAAGATCTTTAGAGATTACTATCATAATCTATACAACCTCAGAGGGGAGGAACAGGAGGAGGTACGGATAGAGCGCAAAAGGGAGATTGAGCAATTCCTGAAGGCATTAAACCTCCCCACCCTGGACGATTCCTCCAAATCATCACTGTTGGCCCCCATTTCACTAGCCGAAGTAAAAAAAGTCCTGAACTCAACTCCATCAGGTAAGAGCCCAGGCCCTGATGGGTTCACAGTGGCCTATTGCAGTGTCCCAGGGGGTCAGTAGTGTATGCTGGGCTTTGTAGTGCAGATTGACTCACTAACCTGGGATCCACTGTCGTCTTCAATTGGGGCAAATGCTGGAACAGGCAGGTATTTAAAAGTTCGTGACGCCAGTGTCAATTAAACGGTGACACGCCGTGTAGGATATTGTAGAAGAACGAAGCAAGCACAGGATAGCCAACGAAAACTGGAACTTTACTGAATATCAGTTATAATCATACATGGACGCAGTTGGAAGCGCCGTTCCATGAAAGACAGTTGGTTTTCCATAAGAATACAGGTGGTTCTTGGAATTACAGAATGGCCGGTCTTAGCAATGTATAATACAGAGTGTTGATTGCAGGAGATGCAGTACAGGCGGCTTGCACACTATTCCTGACTGGTCCTGACACATGTGACTTTCTCTCCAAGGTCTAATGCCCTTTATCTGGCGTACCCTTGAAGCTGTCCTTATCTAGTACCTCCTCTGTTATCTTGAGTACCTCTTGCTTTATCTGACCGGCCTCTGTGGTATTCTGTGTCTTGGCTGATGGCTTGCTTATGCTGTCTCAGCTAAACGGAGGATGACTCAGGAGGGGAACCTTTTCCTTGGATCCGGAACCCGGTTACAGGGCCTTTACTACCCTCTCCTAGCCGGCAGGCTTCAGGCCTGCTCTGCTCTCACAGGCCCATAGCCTGGCCTTCACTCAGACACAGGATCATTTCTGACCTCTGCTCCCACTGTCTGTCTCCTACTACTACTTCCTGACTGGGCCTTATATATCCTAGGGTTCCCTAGCTCCCTCTAGTGACTCAGAGCTGGAACTACACCCTAGCCGGCCTGCACATGCACGTTTCACAGTAACAGGAAAATACATAGCAGTACATTGACAAGATATTCTATACCAACCTCCCCTTAAATACAGGGGGAACGACAATACCCAAGTGACCCTTCTGTAGTGACGGGGTATTACTCTCCCGTACACTACATACCCCGCTGCTTTAAGCTGAGTACGACCTCGTACTCCATCAGGGCCCGCCCAACTGGAATCATTACCTGAAATAGAGAAAGACACATGCATACATATATGTCAATTACACTCTTATCAGACCCAATTGGCAAAGGTGAAGTCTGGTGACAAGGGGCGTCGTTCTCTTTTTCACAGGATAGTGAGTGGAACGGGGGCGCTGACCTGGCACAGCGGATGTTTAAAGAACCAGGATAGTCCATGACAATAAATAAGTCCATAATAAAATTAACCTCTCAGAGGCTTGCACATAGGAAGTCCATCTCTGGGCACATAGACGTGAATAAAAAAAAACGGTTACTAAATACAGTCAGCAGCACATATATAAAATGACAATACAGGACTCTAACAATACCAGGGCCATGTTATCCTGGCAAGTCCTGCTTACCCTTTAAAATAGTGCTGACATAAAAATGTCTTTTCAACCTGAAATGGGGGTAAAAAGGGAAAAACAGTGCAAACTAAGGCACAACTGGGATTATAGCAGCAAACCGGATGTCCCAAACATAACAAGGGCAGCTGGAAGCAGTGGTATACAGTGGCACCATTATTCAGTTAGAATGCCACCGGCCGTGTGTAACTGGCAGCGAGCTTCACCAGCTCTGCCAACTGGAGGGACAAAACGGCCATTAAGGGGACGGACATGAGGAACAGCGTACTCACAGGCGAGTGTCATATTCTTCCTCTGATGACGAGTCGATGTACGGAACTTGCAACAACTGTTCTGGCAAGGCCGGCCACATCTGGAAACCATCTCCTCTGACAATCTTTAGAGGGGGAGGCTTGTCCTTCATTGCCTCCATTTCGGCATTCGTCCTAGGAAACGGGAACCACCGCACGCCTCCTGCGCACCCGAGGTCCGCCACCCAATACACCCTCTTGCGTAGGGCCTCTAGGTCAGCTTTGGTGCAGGTCGTCGGAACTACCGGAGGTTCAGGGACAGTGGCCTCTGGGGTAACGGTGGCAGCTGCTGCTTGACGTCGGGCCTCAGCACATTCTTCTGCCCGCCGGCAGCTGTCCTGTCGCTCTCTCTCCTCCTCTCGCCGTACCGCATCCGGAGGGGGATATCGTTCCTCCAGCCCCTGCAGCACGATGGGCTCCCAGAAGACATCGGGACTTAAGTAAGCCTGGCTATGCAGGTGGGTAGTTCGGGCCGATTCCACTGGCACTGCCTCTGTCTCACCCGGATCTGTCCCCTCTTTCTCAGGGTCCCAGGTCTCAGCCGGCGCCTTCGGGCGAGTGACTGCGGTAGCGTAGGGGCCCCGTAGACGTTCGGCGGGGGTATACTCTACGATCTCTCCCATAGTCAAATTATGGAGATGCTCCGGGAGGTAGTGCCGCTTCACCGACCGCCGGTTCACATAAAAGTCCCGGCCAGTTCCCAACTCCTGGATGAACCCGTAGCCTTTTTCTTTGTCAAAGGACACCACGATCCCGCGGCGCCTTTCTAGCTGGGGCTTACCCGGAAAGGAGTCTCCTTGGATGGACTTGGCCATTTCCTCGAACCGCTTTTTCCGGCTGGTGTTCTTCTTAGCCACCGCGGCTCTCAATTCTTCCATAATAGCCGGCCATTCTGCGTGCCGGCGACGGATCGGTGGGGACTGAGGGCGAGTGATACTCAAGTCCATGGCCTGGGCCCAGGGGGTGGCCGTCCAGGCTAGAGGGTCCCACGGCCCCAACTCGGGAGAGTCCGGAGGAGCGGCGCCCCACTCGCACGTGGCATCGAACTCCGGCTCTTCCGCGTACGCCATCTCTTCACTCACTGGGTGCAGAGTCGACACTGACTCCTCCCACACACTGGGCCGGTCTACCTCAATCTGAGGCCCGCCTCCCAGGCGTAACTCTTCAAAGTAGTCAGCCGCGTCGTCACTCCTCAAGGTGGGTGGCGCTCCAGGGCAATCGTCTCCTCCTTCTTCTTGGAAGGTTTCGGCGCCAAATATTCGCGCCTCTGCACATCCTGATGGCGCAGTAAAAAGCCTCATGGCGTCGGCGGCCATTTTAAGTGTCCTGATGCCGCAATTCACTGACAGCAAGCAGGATGATGAAAAGTCCAATAAAACACAGTCCACAAATGCGATTTTCTCTCTGGGGGTAGCGCAACACAGTACAGCGCCTCTGATTCCTCCCAGGCACAATTGTAATCCACAGGTTTAGAAATAAAGGTTACAGTCTTTGCAATACGGTGGTGAAATAGTTAAAGCACACAGTTCACACTTCTCTGCACTTCAGAAGTATGCGTATCCTGTTCGTGACGCCAAAAAGAGCGATGCAGTGTCCCAGGGGATCAGTAGTGTATGCTGGGCTTTGTAGTGCAGATTGACTCACTAACCTGGGATCCACTGTCATCTTCAATTGGGGCAAATGCTGGAACAGGCAGGTATTTAAAAGTTCGTGACGCCAGTGTCAATTAAACGGTGACACGCCGTGTAGGATATTGTAGAAGAACGAAGCAAGCACAGGATAGCCAACGAAAACTGGAACTTTACTGAATATCAGTTATAATCATACATGGACGCAGTTGGAAGCGCCGTTCCATGAAAGACAGTTGGTTTTCCATAAGAATACAGGTGGTTCTTGGAATTACAGAATGGCCGGTCTTAGCAATGTATAATACAGAGTGTTGATTGCAGGAGATGCAGTACAGGCGGCTTGCACACTATTCCTGACTGGTCCTGACACATGTGACTTTCTCTCCAAGGTCTAATGCCCTTTATCTGGCGTACCCTTGAAGCTGTCCTTATCTAGTACCTCCTCTGTTATCTTGAGTACCTCTTGCTTTATCTGACCGGCCTCTGTGGTATTCTGTGTCTTGGCTGATGGCTTGCTTATGCTGTCTCAGCTAAACGGAGGATGACTCAGGAGGGGAACCTTTTCCTTGGATCCGGAACCCGGTTACAGGGCCTTTACTACCCTCTCCTAGCCGGCAGGCTTCAGGCCTGCTCTGCTCTCACAGGCCCATAGCCTGGCCTTCACTCAGACACAGGATCATTTCTGACCTCTGCTCCCACTGTCTGTCTCCTACTACTACTTCCTGACTGGGCCTTATATATCCTAGGGTTCCCTAGCTCCCTCTAGTGACTCAGAGCTGGAACTACACCCTAGCCGGCCTGCACATGCACGTTTCACAGTAACAGGAAAATACATAGCAGTACATTGACAAGATATTCTATACCAACCTCCCCTTAAATACAGGGGGAACGACAATACCCAAGTGACCCTTCTGTAGTGACGGGGTATTACTCTCCCGTACACTACACTATTATAAGAAGTTCTTCTCGGAATTAGGTCCGCAACTAGTGGGCTTTTTCAACGCCCTTTTAAGTGGTTCCCATATAGCCAATCAGGCCCTAGAGGCACATATAATTGTGTTGCCTAAGCCGGGTAAAGATGTCGAGGTCCCCTCTAGCTACAGACCAATCTCTCTGCTAAACGCAGATGTCAAGTTATGGGCCAAAGTATTGGCCAATAGGCTATCCCCCCTACTCCCAGGGATCATATCCCCCGAACAATCAGGCTTTGTGGGGGGCAGGGAATGCAGAGACAGCACCTTCAGAGTTCTTCAAGCTCAACAATTTGCTTTAAAACAAGGGAAGAAGCTTGTGTTCCTCAGCACCGATGCCGAAAAGGCATTTGATAGAGTGGACTGGGACTTTATGGAAGCTACACTGCATAAATTTGGCCTCCCCCCCAATTTGTGGGGGCGGTGCTGTCTCTGTATTCTAACCCCTCCGCAAAAGTGCAGGTAAACGGTATCTTGTCACCCCCATTTAAGATCTTAAACGGGACACGCCAGGGATGCCCGCTTTCACCCACTTTATTCATCCTGTGCTTAGAGACTTTTATACAGTCTCTGAGGCAAGACCCTGGGATACGGGGGCTCACAATAGGCAAGGACTTACATACAATCGCCGCATTCGCAGACGATATGCTTATATTACTGACCAATCCTGAAAAGGCATTCCCATCTCTCTTACGACAATTGGAAGTGTATGGAGCCCTTTCAAATTTCAAGATCAACCTCTCTAAGTGTCACGATACTGGTGCAACAGAACTGGAATCCGATGGCCAGGACTTAGGAGCAGAGTATATATAACACGGATGTAGCAGAACCCACGTTGTTGTGCTCCGCACAGGTGAGACAGAGTCTGTACACGAGAACCGAGGTCAGGATAGCAGAAGTCAGGGCAGGCGGCAAGCTGGCAGGAAGGTAGACAAGCAGAAGGTCAGGGCAGGCAGCAAGCAGGTACGAAGGTCCAAGAACAGTCCGGGTCAGCAACAGGAGGTAGCAGGGAGAACCGCTAGGGCACAGAACACACGGAGGAGTGAGTTCCAGCAAGAGGATTGCAGACTAAAAGCCAAACACAATACTCTAGCAAAGACAGGAAGGTCTGGCCAGTTTAAAAAGGAACAGGAACAGGAAGTGAGATGGCAACCAGGAAACACATAATCCACCATCTTGACTGAGGGCAAACTTCAGGGCAAAGTAAACTATATCAGGGTGGTTTCTGACAGGAACAGGAACAGGAAGTGAGATGGCAACCAGGAAACACATAATCCACCATCTTGACTGAGGGCAAACTTGAGGGCAAAGTAAACTATATCAGGATGGTTTCTGACACTAAGTGTACGGCAATGGGTATTAACATCTCTCATTCATCTATCATGAAAATGGAGAGGGACTTCCCGTTTGAGTGGAATAACTCCCATATAAAGTACCTAGGTATTGACATAACTAAAGACCCTAGCTTATTATTCCACCGCAACTACACGTCATTATTCGACAGTATCAAACAACAACTAGTTGATATAAAGATTCCTTTCTTATCCTGGCTAGGGAGGAAAAATTTACTGAAGACCTATGTACTTCCTAGAATACTATACACACTCCAGACCTTGCCCATACCCCTCCCTTAATCTTTCCTAGCAAAAATCCGACGTCTTTTCTCTTCTTTTGTGGGGGGGGGGGGGGGTAGGCCCAGGTTAGCATATAAGATCCTCACCAAACCCATTTTTAAGGGAGGATTCGGTCTTCCTGATGTTGCAGCATATTATAGGGCTGTCCAGCTTAGACTGCATTCCGAAATTTGCAACCCTATGAATACAAAACTCGGTTGTAGGATAGCTAGGAATATACTAGGTCCTAGAGGAATGGCAGCATTATGGGACCCAAAACTAGTGACGAACCATGCCATAAGTAAAAGGGGACTAAATCCTCTGCAAGGGGTAATGGTCACTTGGTCAAAGATATCACCACTCTTGCGTAACTCCCCATACATGTCTCCATATACTCCCATTTGCTATGTCCCGTATTTGGTTACTCAAGGATTTCAGGATGATTTAGGTTTATGGAAGGCATTGGGGAGTGTGGCAATTGGAGACATCCTGAAGAACAGGTTAATCCCCTCTGCTTAAAGTTTGTCAATGAGCTTTCCTCATATTCCTTGGTCGCCCACTCAATATTCCCAGTTCCATAAGATATGCACTCAATATTTGGCATGTACCCCTAGTAAACTAGACCCTACTTGGTATGATACGTGTCTACTCAGCCAGGGGAATAGGAAAGGAGTTATATCTAAGGTATACAATAAGTTATTGGAGGAAGAAGGCCATGTTAAACCTTGGTTTATTTCCCAATGGGAAAAAGACTTTAATACCACATTTGATGAGGGTATGGTGGATAGGATTCTTTGCCATTCACATGGATATTCTCGGTGCATTAGGATCCAATAAAATGCATTTAAATTGGTAACTAGGTGGTATAATACGCCAGCAAAATTGCATGCCATGGACCCCTCGCATACGGAACAATGCTGGAGATGTAAAGGTTCCAGTGGCACTTTGCTGCACATCTGGTGGACCTGCCCCTCGATAAAGCTATACTGGGAGATGATTTCTAGGAACATATTGGAAATTATCCCTTCCTCTTCCTCACTGACCCCCTTAGTGGTCCTATTAAATCTCCCTAATGAGAAATTCATTCTTACCAAACATTCTCTATTATCTTCCCTTGTAGCTGCAGCTAAACTTTTGGTTCCAGTTCATTGGCTTACCAATAGAATTCCAACAATTATGGACTGGGTCAACAAAGTCCAGGAAATCCGCTTGTTAGAGGAGTTGTCCAGTTGGGAATCTCTATCACACGAAAAACACCTGCAGATATGGGCTCCATGGCTGCAATGGCAGGCTAGAAATCAAAATGCTTTGGCACTGGGAGTGGCATCTGGTCCTACTAACAGTGATTAGTGTTTATTGTATTTATGTGCATTATGCATCCTACCACAAGAAGGTTTGTGATCGAGCTTCCGTGATAGGGGGCAGGAGGGGGATTTGCCCCTGACCGCCACTCCTATACACAGCATGTGATTTTGTTCAAAAGAGGCTTTAATATTAGAAATGATAATAATAGCTTTTTGTTACCATAACCATACGCCCACCAGTATCACAACCTATGTACTGTACTGTTATTATATCATTATGTATGCTATAAACTTGTATTCCATCTTGTGCTCTACCCCACGGGTCGCATTGTCTTACCCCTCTAAATGACTCTTATGGTATATACTGGACACTGGATGTAAGGTTCATGTTTTGTTAACGTTTATCAAATATGTCATGCACCTTATCTTCGCTCTGTAAATTGAGGAAAATCTTTAAATAAAGATTTGTTAAAAAAAAAAAAAATTGTGAATCGTGTGTTTTTAATATTTTCTTTCGGTTACAGTGTTCACCGCGTAGGAGTTATTTTAATAGTTTGGACATTTTCGGACGTGGCGATACCTAATATGTATATTTATTGTTTACATATTTTTATAAATATTTTAGTAAAATTGGGAAAGGAGGTGATTTAAAATTTTTATGTTTTGGTGAGTTATTTTTTTTTTTTTTTTTTTTTTATTTGTTTTTTTTTGTAACTATTAGCCCCCTTAAGGGGCAAGAACCTGGGATCTTTTAATCCCTTGTCCTATTCACCTTAATAGAGCTCTATTAGGGTGAATAGGATTTTACACTGTCCCTGCTGCCCTATGCTTTGTGCAGGGCAGCAGGGACTGGTGTGTGTGGGGGGTGAGGCCACTGCGCCACCATTAAATATAATTCTGAGGAGGAGTAGGGGACTCCTGCGCCACCAATGCATATAATTAACCCATAAATACAAATGTAGGCGGCGGCTGCTAGCTGTATCACACAGCCGTCCTCAATGACAGGAAACTCTAGCCCCCAGTAATAGTAATGCCTCCATTAGTGCCCCCTAGAATTAATAATACCCACATTAGTGCCCCTCAGTAATATTAAGGTCCCAATTAGTGCTCCCCAAAATGAATAATGCCCCCATTAGCGCCCCCAGAATTAAAAATGCCCCCATTAGTGTCCTCAGAATTAATAATGACCCCATTAGCATCCCCCAGAATTAATAATGCCTCCATTAGCGCCCCCCCAGAATAAATAGTTCCCCTCAGTAATATTAATACCCCCATTAGTGCCCCCCAGAATTAATAATTCCCCCATTAGTGCACCCCAGAATTAATAATTCCCCCATTAGTGCACCCCAGAATTAATAATTCCCCCATTAGTGCCCCCCAATAATAGTAAAGCCCCCATTAGTGCCCCCCAGAATTACTAATGGCCCCATTAGTGCCCCCCCAAAATTAATAATGCCCCCCCCCCCCCCCCGCTTGTGCAAAAAAAAAAAAAGAACGCACGTCATCCATTTGATCATGCCTCGTTGAACACTCGCAGCTAACTGGAAGCTCAGGACAGTATGTGCCTCCTTCAAAGTAGTTATGCCAATGTATGTGCCCCCTTCACAGTGGTTATGCTCCCTTCACTGGAAGAAAATAAGCAGTGAATACCTAGTTTCTCCGATGATCATCCCAGCTCACCCTGAGCTCCCAAGTAGCAGGCAAGATGCTGTCACACATGGCTCTGCTGGGCCATGCAGGATGAGCAGAGGCAGACTCCCGGGCCTGCATCCTCCTCCTACACGGCCCAGCAGTGTGGAGCTCTGACCCAGAACAGACGGCTCTCTGCTTCACCATTACAGGCAACTGTCTCTGCGTCCTATGAATGAGAGTGAGACATACCTCAGCTGTTCCGGGACAGCAGGACAGCCACCAAAATCCGGGACTGTCCCACCAGATCCAGGACAGTTGGGATGATATGCATGGATTATTAAAATGAAGCCACAGGCCTGTGCTGTACTATTTAGCCCATATTGTACCTGCACATGGCTCTGATTGTGTATGAAAGCTTGTGGAGATTTCTCTCTATCGGATTCATATGGAATTTCTGAGAATATTGCATACCATATTATTGATGTAAAGCCCATAAAAACTATGCTTCTAGGGGAGAATATGGTGCCTCATGGAGGCACTATACCATCAGCAACCTTCAGCACTGTATAGTGCAGGGATAGGCAACCTCTGGCATGCCAGCTTCTCTGAAACTACAACTCCCATCACGCCCCAGTCACTTCAGCCGAGAACAAGTGTGCATATTGGGAGTTGTAGTCTCACAACAACTGGAGCTTACCTATCTCTGCATTACACAATAGCAGACGGAGAACCTTGGCATACATAATACCAGGGGTGGCCAACCTTACAGACACAAAGAGCCAAAAAAAACAACATATGACTACCAGGAGCTACAAGCTATACAATTACACATGAGTCACCGTATTTTTCGCCCTACAAGATGCACCTAGGTTTTCACAAAGAAAAATAAGATAAAATAAATATTTTTCATCCGATCTGAGGTCTGCTAAAATATTTTTTTATTTTTCATTAGCAGAGAAAAAAAACTAAAAATATATTTATCATCAGACCTCAGATACCCAATCCTAATCTGACCTACAATAAGATCCTCAAACCTCATCAGACCTCCAAATCAGACCCCCCAAATCAGCCCCCCAATGATCAGATCAGGCAACATAAATCAGACTCCCAGTGCTCAGATCTCCCCCTTTCTCAGATCTGACCCCCCATGATCAGACCTGACCAACCCATGCTCAAACAGGACCCCCATGATCAGATCTGGCCCCTCATGCTCCGATCGTCCCACTCATGCTCAGATCAGACCCCCATTGTCCAGATCAGGACCCCCCTCCCCCCCATGCTCAGATCAGAACCTCCCATGCTCAGTTCTATCAATTAAAAATATATCTTCCCTCCTGATCAGGCACTGGGCTCCTGCTACTCTGCAGGTCTGACACGCACTCCACATACTACGTTCTCACACTGTGTGCATCAGGACGTAGTGGAGAGTGGGCTGGAGCTGCAAAGTAGCAACAGTGCCCGATCAGGAAAAGAGATCTGAGCTTGGGGTGGAGAGTGAGCCGGCCTGACTGCTTCCGGGCTCCACAGCTAGAGCCGCACTTGAAGAAGCAAAGAGCCGCATGTGGCTCAAGAGCCACAGGTTGGCCACCCCTGCATAATACGGACACATAGGTACACTGTGCTTCTATGCACCATTTGTGCACTATGTATGTGTAACAGACAGAGACCTAAAACAAACACTTTTTGAAGGCGGCAGTTATTAATAACTCTGATAGCTGTGAAGTGTTAGAACAACTTGGTCTTTGAAACTGGGTCCTTGGTCAGAATGTAATGGAGCAGGGCAGCCATAAGGGTTGTCCTTGCTGCTGGAGTTAGTTGCCTTCAAGAGGCTGTGAGATTGGTGCTCCTCATGAGCAATATCTTGTCAGTCCTGACATGCTTGTCCTGCCAATGTATACTTCTCCACTCCACCTCTGGACTTCAGGTTCAGGCTGCAAAATCTGCACTTAAAGGGAACCTATCATTAATGTTATGCTGCCCATACCAATGGCAGAATAAAGTAGAGACAGGTGAGTTGATTTCAGTGGTCTGTCATTTATAAGTTAACAGTAAGTGGTTCCTATGAACCAACATCACAATCATTGCAGACTGGGCCTGGAAAAGAGTCACGGCCACCTGAGAAGAGTCATGGTTATTCATAAATCCCTGCTGTTGCAGCGTCCAACTAATGTAGGTGGGTACTGCAAAAGCTTATTATGTCAAATGTTATATCATGCTGTATTTTATTCTTATGTGGAATCCCTGTTACCAGGCTGTTAGGGGCATTACACTCATTCCCCCACTAGATGGGGGTAGCACCACAGTATATATACTACAGTTCAGGCATAGTGAGGTAGTTTGGAGTTAGAGTTTGGAAGAAGAAGGAGATGGAGTGAGGAGCAAGGGGGAAGGAGAGGACCCCTCTCCTCTCAGTTCTCTCTTAGGCTCCACGGCCCAGAGGAGCCAATTCATGGTCTCAGTGTCAAGCCAGGAAAATTGGCAGAGGTGAAGTCTGTATTCTACCGTCTACTCTTCCGGAGTGTCAAGTGGATTTTACTAAGTTTATTGTGGAAAGACAAAGAAAGGACAATAGCCATTATTCTAGGCTTTAGGAGCCTTTGTAATAAGGTGAAGGTTTATTAGCTTCCAGCAGCCTCACTTTTACTTCGAGGACAGATTGGACATATGTTGCATCACTTGTGTGTAGAAGACACGGACTTGAACTACCTTTACTGAGACTGAAGCAAGGCAAAGAGCTGAATATCAGTGAGTACACAACTTCCTACGGTAGCCTGAGATATAACCACTGTGGGGATTCTCTCTGGTAGGCAGATTAGCAGACGCAGTACAGAGGCAAAAACAAAGTCTTTGACTTAAACAGTGCAGTGTTTATTTACACATAAACATAAATTACAGTTCGTCGTCTTGGTGTCACGGGTAGAGTCACGGGAATCAAGATAGAGCGGAGGTCCACCCCCTGAGCTGCCACCGGGTCCCCTGTCCCTGCCTACTTGCACCACCCGCCCTAGGTGACGGAGCGCAACTGGGCGACAGTCCCTAATCTACTAAGTGCAAGCAGAGAGAATGAGACAGCAAGGAAGAGGACAGCCACTGAGAAGTTACAATAAGCGGACAAGAGGTAGAACAAAAACGGAAGGCGAGGCGGGTCAACTGGCCGAGGTCAGTCCAGGAGGTCACGTCAGAACAAGGGAGGAGGCAAAGACAAATCTGTAAACAAGCCGAGGTCAAAATCCGAGAGGTAGCGTCAAGGGACAGGTTGCAGGCAGAAGAGGTGTCAAGAAGCGGATCGAGGTTCAATTCCAGAGGTAGCTTAATAACAATAAAGTACACAGCCTATAGGACGAAAATCACAGGCAACCTGTAGCCAGCAGGCCGCCTGTATTTATAGTAGGGAGTGAGGGTCATGTGACGTGGCCCGCGTCACATGACCGACAGACAGACAAGTCGAGCACCGATTGATCAGCTCAAGGCAGACCTAGGAGCAGGGAGCCTCCCAGCTAGCCGTCCTGGGAACGAGGCCAAACACAGATCCTCGCTCCCGAAGCTAAGCAGCGGTCTGCGGCTGATGGGAGACCGAGTGCGCCTTCGGCGCTCCGTTACACTTGGTGTTCATTCACACCATGGCAAGTCCACAGAACAAAAAAGTATTCACCTTGTCAGCGGTTTTGGCAGTAGTAGTCCCCAACAGGCTTGAGGGCCTGCTTCCCAGCAATGCGGCTCTCAGCCCTTTAGTACGGCACATATCATGCAGATCCCAAAACCACAGAGACTCCACAGATTCACTGTGAAATGGAGGATGATCCACACCAAGCTGAGACTGATGGCTGGGTTTTATATCCCTAACCAAAACCCGGCCTCGAAAGTGGGGAACAGCCACCCACCCTGCACTTTGTCTGCTCCCAGTAAGAGCCAGCCTGGATCGGCTTTACAGCCACACTAAATAACCATTAGTGTCAGTCAGCACAAGTGCAGCATCCTATCTTTTATGTGGGCACTGCAAAAGCTTATTGTGTCATATGTTATATCATGCTGTATTTCATCCTTGTGTAAAATCCCCGTTACCAGGCTGTCAGGTGCACTACGTACATTCCACCACTAGATGGGGGTAGCACCACAGTATATATAGCACAGTTCAGGCCTAGTTAGGGGGTTGAGTTTAGTTTGGAGGAAGAAGGAGATGGAGTGAGGAGCTAGGGGGAAGGAGAGGTCCCCACTCCTCTCAGCTCTCTCTTGGGCTCCACGGCCCAGAAGAGCCAACATGTATCTCGGTATCAATCCAGGAAGATAGGCAGAGGTGAAGTCTGTATTCTACCATTCACTCTTCCGGAGTTAGCAAGTGAATTTTGTCAAGTTTATTGTGGATAAGGACAAAGCCATTATTCTGGGCTCTAGGCGCCTTTGTATTTGAGTGAAGGATTTATTAGCTTCCAGCAGCCTCACCGTTATTTTTAAGGACAGATAAGATTTCTGTTGCATCACTTGTGAGTAGAAGACTAAGACTTGAACTACCTCAACTGAGACTGAAGCAAGGCAAGGAGCTTGATATCAGTGAGTACATAACTAACTACCCTAGCCTGAGACATAACTACAAGTACAGCCTGTTACTGGGATTCATCATATCCAACTTGCATGTGTATCAGAGACTGCTTTATTACTGGATGTAAACTGTTATCAAGAACCTGGTTATAGTAAAGTTCTCAGTTGGATTTAAACCTGCCTCATTCTTCTAACTTCATACTACTACCACTCTCAGTATTTTGCACCATCAAGGTGCTGACGTTACGACTCTACCTAACTGGTTAACTTTTTAACCAAGCTGGACCTTTTTCTCTCTGTTTCACGACACTACCTAAGTCAGGGGCCCAGCCACACAAGCACTCAGAAACCCAATCACCATCAAGGGCACCTCGATCACCACCAGGCCGGTGTCCCCTGGATTAGAGTGTGCCCCAGAGAATCTAGTGCTGTTCTCCCCTTCACTGCACTGCTGGCCCAGGGAAGCATCTGCTAAACAGTGAGTAACTGATGAACTGTTTGTACACTTTGGCCCACCGTGAACCTCACGTGTTCTACCCTGCGGACCGACACGTTGCACTCTCCCTGCCCACCTGATGATGACTGACAGTCTTCTACCTAGTTTTATCCCTTTCTCTATGGAGGAGAACTGCCAACCATCAGAAGATGGGTGAGAGAGCAGGAGATTATGAATAACCAGGACTCTTCTGAGGTAGATCTGACTCTTTTCCAGGCCTGGGCTGCAAACTCATGAGTGACACACCGCTGAAATCAACATTTATGTCTCTACTTTATACTGCCCTCAGTACAATCAGCATAAAGTTGACGACAGGTTCCCTTTAAGGTAGAGGCATTCCCTAAGCTATAGTAGGCCTGCGTCAACTGATCATCAGTCAACATGAAATTAGGGGTCACCATCTCTTCCTCAGTAGGGTCGCTGGCTGCCTCCACTGGTTTGCAGGTAAGGTATCAGCTTTCCCATTGCTTCATTCTGGTCAGTACACACCTTGTATTTGTTAACTGAGACAGCCACCATTGTTCCAAGGCACCCAGATTGGCAGTTACTGTCAGAAAGTAAAAATGACATATACTATATTTGACCTACAAAATAAAACAAGCCCAAAACAGTACCCATAAAATATAATAAAGCTTTAATGTGTATACAAATAACATAAAACAAGTTTTTATTAAAAATCACATGATGCAAGGACATTTGGCAGAAAAAGCATCCTCCAGAGACTACATAATTTACAAATGGGGCAAATATAGAAAGGTGTATATATTATAATGTATGGTCTGGACTACACCCACTGGGACAGTACCCTGTAAACAACGTAGCTACAAATAGTGCCAGGAATAAATAGTAATAACTGTGTCCAGACCAGAGTATACCAAATTTTTAAAATATGAATTTGTACTTTTTTAAAAATATGAATTTGGACTTTTTATCTATTTAACGATATCTAATAATTTTTATAACATATACGTATTTCACTTATTCACTTTATGTCGAGACCTTGTGGTCCGTTTTCCTGCATGATACATATTTTTCAGCATTTTCACATTTTTATCTCAATTTATTTTATTTAAGTGTTCTTGCATGGCAAGACCACTTTCTGTTATCTCACATATATATTCTTATTACTATAGCCAAATTTACCACTCTAACTCTTCCCACAGTTTTTACACTACATAGACAGTAATATAACGAAATGTGCGGATTGTTCACGATTGGTGTGCTATTACTTTGTGGAACGTTTCGACGAATGGTTCACAAAATATCTCAGTTTTTGTGGCGAAATTGGTCCCATAGGAATGAATGGCGGAATGTTCAAAACTAGAGTGGGAGCTGACAAAAGGTAGAGTCGGAGCTGAAAAATCAGAACATGATTTCTAAACTCTCTCATTTTCAAGCCCACCTACACATATCTTATTTTAAAAAGTTCAGCTTTCGCCTCATGCACACGGACATTGTTTGGGTGAGCATCCGAGCTGCCACTTCAATGCTAAAAAAATATAACATGTCCTATTCTTGTCCGCGCTTTGCGGACAAGAATAGGCATTATATTGACGGCCGCCCGTTCTGTTCCGCAAATTGCGAAAGGCACATGGCGGCTTCTGTTTTTTGCGGATCCGCAGTTTGCAGACCGCAAAAAATGGAACGGTCGTGTGCATGAGGACTATCCCTGCTGCCACTAAAAAATGTCCACGACTAAGCCATAGTTCTGATAGTTTTCACAATATGACCATTTGTTTGCAACTCACGCCACTCATTGACATTCATTGAAACTCCACTCTAGCCACCTCAAATTTAAAGGGAAATTTCTAAACTGCAACTGTGCCTTCATTTTTAATATATCAGAGACATACTATCAAAGTGTAGGTCTGGGTCCTGTGATTCTCACAATATAAAGCTCTTCGCTGTAGGATTTATATTTTTTTAACTACAACCGTTTAAATATGGCAACCGCCAGTGAAGTGAGCAAGTTGGAGCAGTTTGTTTTTAACCACTCTTCTCTGCCCTTGATGTAGAGTGAGTTGCCATAGGAACCCAGGTGTGTGAGCAGCCAGCAGAGTGACAAAAGCTAGAGTGTGAGCTGAAAAATCAGGACATGATTTCTAAACTGCCACCTCTCCCTCATTTTCAAGCCCACCTACACAAATCGGCTGCTAATGTTTTTATAAATGTATGTTTTAATGTAGAAAATCACAGAAATAAGATAATAATGCACTTAGTAGATGTAAGCATTATATATGGACAAAGTCCTCGCTCTGATATGATAAAATTGGAGACATATATATTTAGATCAAAACACGTGTGCCCGCCTACCAAGCGCCAAGATGGTCTCAGGTCAGGTGGGTCCCACGCTAAACCTACCTAAGCCATTGGGCTTCTATGTTCAGGAGCGCAGACCCCGCACATATGGTGTGCTGCTCCTAGTCACCTCCATGTGCATCAAGCAACCGATGGGAGGAGGAGCAAGCACACCTATATGTACCACTTGATCAAGGCGCTTTATTGGATAGGAAGGGCAAAAGTGCAAAGGAATGCTACTCCCAAGATAAAATAGAAGCGCATTCACACTTGAAGGTGCCACTCCCTCAAGCATACACTACATAGACAAAATAATAAAAATCACAGAAAAAACTAAGATAAAAACATCCTGCACGGTATGATATATAAATGTGCGGATGTCCCTGGCCATATTGAAGAAAATCACAGAAATAAGATAATAATGTGCTCAATAAAGTAGATGCAAGCATTATATATGTACAAAGTCCTCACTCTGATATGATCAAAACTGAGACACTTAGCCAATATATTTTGATCAAAATACATCTGTGCCCGCCTACCAAGCGCCAAGGTGGTCTCAAGTCAGGCGGGTCCAATAGAGCGCCTTGATTAGGTGCTACATATAGGTGTGCTTGCTCCTCCTTCCATCGGTTGCTTGATGTACATGGAGGTGACTAAGAGCAGCACACCATATGTGCGGTGTCTGCGCTCCTGAACATAGAAGCCCAATGGCTTAGGTAGGTTTAGCGTGGGACCCGCCTAACCTGAGACTACCTTGGCGCTTGGTAAGCGGGCACAGATGTGTTTTGATCAAAATATATTGGCTAAGTGTCTCAGATTTTATCATATTAGAGTGAGGACTTTGTCCATATATAATGCTTGCATCTACTTTACTAAGTGCATTATTATCTTATTTCTGTGATTTTCTTCAATAATATGGCCAGGGACATCCGCACATTTATATATCATACCGTGCAGGATGTTTTTACCTTTGTTTTTTCTGTGATTTTTTTTGTTGTCTATGTTTTAATCTAACTGTCAGTGACGTATTGCCAATATAGGCAGACCACGCCGTTGCTATGGGGCCTGCGGCACAGGGGGACCCAGAGCGCAATGAAGGCCCCGCCCCCCTACATCTACTTTGCACAAGACACAGTTTACTGGCTGAGGTATGAGGTGGCTTGTGGCCCGCCCACTTGTGTTCTCCCAGCGGAAGCAGCCAATCACAGAGCTGCATTACACACAGACCGACGGGGAATATTCGGGAGCTTTCTAGTCAGTCTGAAACTCATCCAATCAGCGGCGGCGGCTGTCCGTGATGTAATGGGGCAGAGGGAATAGTTCCAGGCGGAACTGTCAGTCAGAGAACTTCCGCCAATCATCGTGAGGCAGGGGCAGGGCGTGCGAGACAGCTCCTGAAGAGTCTGGAAGATGTGGAGACTGACAGGGAGCGGCGATTATCAGTGGTAAGAACGTTCTCCGTTGTTCTCGTCCCGTCTGCTGTGTGTGAGGGGAGGACGCAGTGGGCTGGGAAAACATAAAAATAAAAGTAGAGGCGCCGTGTATATGACAGCTGTAAGGGGAAATAGCTGGAAGTATCCTTAAAGTCGTAGAGTTTTACCTTACAGTATGGAATTATTAGGTGATGGCCCCACCAGGAAAAAAATAATATATAGTTTTTGTGGGACAATTTCAAAACCATTACATGTGAAATAAATAGAAGAACCTTTCATCAGACGGAATGCGCTATGAACTGGACCGTGTGACGGCGGCTGTATATTCTGCAGGTGCTCGGCTTCAGCTAGAGCCGGACCAAAGCAGCCGTAACTGTAAGGCCGTGTTCACATGGTCAGGATTTGCTTGTAAATTCTGTCAGAAACCATAGACATTGCTTCGGTAATGGAGTGGAGTGTGGTATATGAGATGTCGTACACTTGTTCTGAGAGAAACCTGCACAGAATAAGCCTCCTAATATGGCTTACAATGTAGTGGGAAGCGGGGGTGGAGTTTTAAAAAAAAAATATTAATTTCTCCACCGTTTTATGGGTTTTGTTCCTTCGGTGTTTCCTTTGTGGCAAAACTGACCTGTGTCTTTGAATCTTTGGGTCAGTACGATTACAATGATACCACATATGTATAGGTTTTTTATGTCTAAATAGTTTTTTAGTTACTGCAACAAAGTTGGTTAATAAAAAAAATAAAAAAATAAATAAAAGATTTATCCCTAAGGGCTCTTTCACACCTGCGTTCTTGTCTTCCGGCATAGAGTTCCGTCGTCGGGGCTCTATGCCGGCAGAATCCTGATCAGTTTTATCCTAATGCATTCTAAATTGAGTGAAATCCGTTCAGGATGCATCAGGATGTCTTCAGTTCCGGAACTGAACGTTTTTTGGCCGGAGAAAATACCACAGCATGCTGCGCTTTTTGCTCCGGCAAAAAATCCTGAAGACTTGCCGCAAGGCCGGATCCGGAAATAATGCCCATTGAAAGGCATTGATCCGGATCCGGCCTTAAGCTAAACGTCGTTTCGGCGCATTGCCGGATCCGACGTTTAGCTTTTTTAGAGTGGTTACCATGGCTGCCGGGACGCTAAAGTCCTAGCAGCCATGGTAAAGTGGAGCGGGGAGCGGGGGAGCAGCATACTTGCCGTCCGTGCGGATCCGTCTTCAAATGCTTTCAGTACACTTGCGTTTTTCCGGATCCGGCGTGTAATTCCGGCAAGTGGAGTACACGCCGGATCCGGACAACGCAAGTGTGAAAGAGGCCTAACTGTTTCAGTAGGTCATGTATACATTCCTTTATTGGCAAATGGGGGTGTGGCAGGGGAGGAGCCAGGACAGGAGGTGGGATGGGCCGGGGTGTGTAGTGGGTGGGGTTAGGGGGCCCAATTCAAATTCTTGCTATGGGGCCCAGTGATTTCTATGTACGCCCCTGGTAACTGTGAAGCACTTTAGGCAACAACATTGCAATTAAAATGTGCTATATAAATAAATAAAAGTTGAAGTGCATTTCTCACTCTATCAAGCTTGCCATGTGCACTTTTTAAATTTGATCAATAAATTGGTTAGTGTAATGTTTACAATCTTTACTCACTCCAAACACTCCACACAGTTACTCTGCCCACTCCATAAAGTTACTCTGCCCAGTCCAGCCTTTCCACAGTTACTCTAGCCACTCCAACCACACAACAGTTACTCCACCCACTCCAGTTGTAGACTACTGGTGGAGGCAAGAACACTTCACACAATTTCCCCAGAATGTTATTTGTATACACAATAAAGCTTTATTATATTTTATATGTACTGTTTTGGGCTCATTTCTTTTTTGTAGGTTTGCAGTTTTTGAGTTGGTACCTTGCTTATCATAATAGATGTGGGTAGTGCTCAAGCACAGTGTATTGTACACCCGTGATTTAGGTGTTATTAGTGCTTGGCCTGTTTGGTCTTTTTTGTATATACTGTATTTGGTATCGCCGTAATCACACGGAGAGTAAAGCCATCATGTTATTGATGACCAATATAAACAGACAATGGCTGTATTACAGTTTTTTTTCATTCCCCTCAGAAAGTGTTAATAAAAGTTAAAGGGCTTGTGTCACATCAGCAAATAGCATTCACCATGTAGAGAAACTTAATACAAGGCACTTACTAAGGTATTGTGATTGTCCATATTGCCTCCTTTGCTGGCTGGATTCATTTTTCCATTACATTATGCACTGCTCATTTTCAAGGGTACAACCACCCTGCAATCCATCAGTGGTGGCCGTGCTTACACACTATAGGAAAATGCAGTAGCCTACGTGCGCATCCACGTTCCCTGCCACCATAGAGGCTGGCGTTTCTTTCTATAGTGTGCAAGCATGACCACCACTGATATATTGAAGGGTGGTTGTAACCATGGAATCAAGCAGTGTATAATGTGATGTAAAAATTAATCCAGCCAGTAAAGGAAGCAATATGGACAATCACAATACATTAGGAAGTTCCTTGTAGTAACTTTCTCTGCATGATAAATGCTACTTTCTGAAGTGAGACAATCCCTTTAGGCCTCTTTCACACGGGCGTCATATTTTTGGCCCGAATAAGAGGCGGGTGCGTTGTGGGAAAATGCACTATTTTTCTGCGCGAGTGCAAAACATTGTAATGCGTTTTGCACTCGCATGAGAAAAATTGCGCATGTTTGGTACCCAAACCTGAACTTCTTCACAGAAGTTCGGGCTTGGGATTGATGTTCTGAAGATTGTATTATTTTCCCTTATAACATGGTTATAAGGGAAAATAATAGCATTCTGAATACAGAATGCATAGAAAAATAGTGCTGGAGGGGTTAAAAAAAAATAAAAAAGTTAACTCGCCTTCTCCTATTGATTGAGTAGTTCCCGGTCTCTTTACTCCTTGAATGATGAGCTGTGGGCTAAAGGACCTGTGGTGACGTCAGATCACATGCTCCAATCACATGGTCCATCACCGTGGTGATGGAGCATGTGATCTGACATCACCACAGGTCCTTTAGCCCACAGCTCATCATTCAAGAAGTAAAGAGACCGGGAACTACGCGATCAAGAGGAGAAGGTCAGTTTTTTTTTTAACCCCTCCAGCACTATTATACTATGCATTCTGTATTCAGAATGCTATTATTTTCCCTTATAACCATGTCTCCTAGCAACCATGCGTGAAAATCGCACCGCATCCGCACTTGCTTGCGGATGCTATGCGATTTTCACGCACCCCATTCACTTCTATGGGGCCTGCGTCGCGTGAAAATTGCATAATATAGAGCATGCTGCGATTTTCACTCAACGCACAAATGATGCGTGAAAATCACCGCTCATGTGCACAGCCCCATAGAAATGAATGGGTCAGGATTCAGTGCGGGTGCAATACGTTCACCTCACGCAGTGCACCCGCACGGAAAACTCGCCCATGTGAAAGGGGCCTTAATCAATGATTATGTTTACCCCAAAGTGGTGCCAATAAATACTGCCCTCATACGACTGCACTAAGGTGAAAAATGCATTGAGGGGGAAGGGGTTAAAAGCTTTCAATGACTGAGGACTCTCAAGTTTTAAGCCTCATTCACACGTCCTTGCTCAAATCCGTGAGCAGGTGGTCAGTGAAGATCTGTGACGCTGTCCAAGAAGGATCCGTGTTGCATCCGTGTGTCCGTTTTTTGCTGTCCGTGTGCCATCTGTGTTTCACTGGCACTGAACAGCTGAAAAATAATTTTCAAAGCATCGGTTCTTAATGATCCATGAAACACGGTTGCAACACGGATAGCATCCGCGTTGCATCCGTGGTTTTCACAGAGCCATAGACTATAATGGATGTTATGGATCCATGAACACGGACCCACAGACCGTGCTAAAACACTGATGTGTGAATACACACATTAAAATGAATGGTGATGTGTGCTGTCCGTGGAGAACACGTACAGCAAATGTCCGTGAAACACTGACGTGTGAATGAGGCTTTATCTACGTAAAACGCATAATGCAAGCAAGTATTGGCAGCAATTACAGTATTTAAAAAAATTCTGCCTTTAGACTGGCATTGACTGCTTTCCAATGAATTACCTATAGTTCGGCATATAAATTAGTGATGACATCATCAAGGTAGGCAGAGGACTAAGACTCAGTTGAGTTTGCAGCTTACATGCAGCCTAAATCTATAATCTATAGATCTACAGTATATGATCAATGTGGCGCATCCCTGGGATCCTCATGATCAGTACCAATGAGCGCCACAGTCCCTTCTCAGTTTATTTAGGTACAGTGGCTTGCTTCACATGTGCTTCTAACTACTCAGCCCCCTAGGGTGAGGGTTTGGGGGTCTGACCCCCAAGGATTACACAGTGATTTCTAAGCCACATGTATGCCTTAATATTTTTTGTTGCTCTTAATCATACGTTTAGACATTTTAAGTACAACTGGCTTAGTTGCCCATAGCAACCAATCAGATTCCATCTTACAATTTGGACAGCCCCTTTGGAAAATGAAAGGAGGAATCTGATTGGTTTCTATGGCAATTAAGCCAATACTACATTACACCAGTTTTATAAATGATCCCATTTGTGTTTCATGATTAAAATGCCAATAGATTCCTTATTGCCTTGTATTATGCTGTGTTCATTTATTGTATAGAATACAAGTTTAGTAGATATAAGCAGTGGTTACATGTTTGACATTTTCATTTACTTTTTGACTACTCAACCTTCACAGAGTATTCCAGACATGAACATTTATGTCCTATAAATTGGATGAATTCTAGATCAGTCGAGGGTCCAAGGGCTGGGACCCCCCCAGGTGCAAGACTGCTGCTATGGAATGGAATAGTTTTTTTAAGCCTGCCGATCTATGCAGAGTCTATGGCACTGATGGGAATAGCTCAGTACAGCGCCAGTGGTTGGGCCCCCTCTCCGGCCATTGGATAGGTGATTAATGCTTTAGGCAGGAATACCCCTTTCAAGATGTTGTGCATGATTAGGACATTATGCCAAGCACCTGCCAGAAACAGCGCCACTCCTGCTCACTGGTTGTGTCTAGTATTGCAACTTAGCTCTATTGAAGTGAATTAGGCTGAACTGCAATGCCACACACATAGCCTGTGGACATGCGTGGCACTGTTTCTGGAAGAAAGCAGCCATGTTTTTATAATCCTCGACAACCTTTTTAAGGAAGGATTAGGAGTCAAATAGATAATATGGTTGAAAAGGGATGGTTATGTTAGTTAAAGCCCGTATTCGCATTGGATTATATTGAGTAGAATAGACATTACTGTCATCTTGTTCCTCTTTACTCTCCAGATGATCTGTAACAAAGAAAAAGATCAATGTTTAGTGCACTAGATATCCCACCAAAGCTGGGCACAGCTTGTGTAATTAAAGGGGTTATCCAACACCTATATTGAGCCCCTCTAATGCCTAGGCCCCCTATATAGGTTATGCTTGCCCCGCGAGGGGGGGGTAGCCAATAGCAGGCTGTGACAGGGACGTGCCTCCATTGCAGGTGACTCTAGGGAGGCTCGTCCCCATTGCGGCCTGCTAATGGCTGACCCCACCTTCCCGCATCCCCCCCTGATCTGTGGGATGGGGAGATGCAGCGGCAGCCGTGCGGGCATCAGGAGCGTTGCAGGTCCCGGGGAGCGGGTAAGTATAACCTTATAACCTGTCTGAGGGGCCCGGGCATTAGGAGGGTCATTATAGGGGTTGGATAACCCCTTTAAGCTGCATTTTACCTCATGCAGTTTCTATAGGATTCTTGTTTTGTCTTAAAGGACTATTTTGTTTACCATAAATATAACTTATCTTTTAGTCTAATTAATCATTAATAATGACCTAATATACTGTAAATTTCTAATATTTATAATAATATAAAAGTAGTTTTCTTCTGCTACCCACTGTGTTTCCTCCTAAATTACCATGGCATCAACCTGTAGTTCTGAGCCTTTGTCAGGTCGAGCATGCTCAGTGTGTTGCTATCAATCCTCTAGCTAAATGTCTTGTGAAATAAAGGGCGTGTCAGTGTGCTGGCGATTACTGAGAAGAGGGGGCGTGACCGGACTGTGTATCAGGCAGCCAATCAGTAAACACCAACACAAACAGGAAAGCTAGGGATTGTGGGGATTGTAGTTTTGTGAGGGAAGATCAGGCGCCATGATACACCCAGTGTGCTGCAGGCTCACACAGGAGCTAGACAAATGGACTGCAAGGTAAAATGAAACTCTGGTTATATCGATAGGTATGGGCTCTGGTTGGGTCACAGCTTGCAGCCTTAATGCAGTTTTTCAAAAATGAAGTTACTTTACCAGAATACCCCTTTAAAGGGAATGTGTCGCCTTTACCTTTTTTAAGGATATTTGTCACCTATCCTTTTTTCCTAATCTGTTTTTATTTTATGATTTCAGATTTTTTTAATTCTGTTTCATGATAATGGGGGCAGCCATCTTGTCTGAGCTGCTCTTAACAGCAGTTACAGATATACTTCACAGCAGTCGCCATGGTCCATAGACACAATGGACAGGAGGGCACCCCATTGACTTATATGGGAGAGTTTTTAGGCATGTTGTGTGACCTGTGCAGAGATCAGGAGGGAATAGATAAGCCATAATATCACCTATTGTGAATTTTGAATCCTGCCATTTTGCTAGAGAAAATAGAGCAGCGTGCTACTCTATTTTTGTTCCATATTTTTGACGGAATTGGCGACAGAGGCCGATAATAGAGAGTCCTAGTTAATTGCACTCCTTTTTAATGACGTATGCAATCATAAGAAAAAAATGTAATGTGTGGTATGGGTTAGGGTCTTACTTTTTCTTTGCAAGTTCAAGAAGTTTCTTCCCCATTCTGGAGTGAGGATTGAGGCATATTGCCCTTGTCCCATGCTTTAATGTAACACTATAAAGATTCGAAACAAAAAGTAGAAAAGATAAATGCGGTAATAGTATTTCTGCATTAAAACCTGTGACTTCAGGTGAAAAATATATAATTTATTATAAATAAATATAAAAATATCAAATGTAACATTTCCTTTATATTCCTTTTGTACATTTTTCTCAGACAGCTGCTTAATGTGTGCATTTACAGATAGTGGGATGAAACAGGTCAGCATTGACCCAAATATATATGGAAGATCTTGTGGATTTCTACACGTGCCTTGCTAGAGTATTTGCATTGCTCCATTGGCTTAAAAGGTAGCTGTATTAAGATATATTCACTTGTGCTAGATATGGGCAGGCTTGTAATGAAATTGAACACTATGCTAACACTTGGCGGGGCACTCTGCTGACAGTGTTTAAAGAGGGTACTGTGCTGGCACTGATTATGCAGGACACAGCGGATCGGTTTATTATTGGAGAAGGGGGCTGCTGGCACTTATATTGAAAGTACGGGCCTGGCCTGTATATGGATGAAAATAGCAGAAAAATATCTGCGGCACACACAGGGCAACATGAAAAAAAAACTGCCTTTTCCTGTAGCTGCCACTTGAGGGAGTGATAATTGTATAAAATCCTATGCATTGAGCTCCCCCTAGTGGTGGTTTTAAGCAGTTTTATAGTACACTATAAAGCCACACATAGAGCTGTATGATGGGAGATTTATCAAAGTATTTATGTCAGTTGTGTGGCGTAAATGCATTTAGAAATATAGGGGGTAATTTACTATTCTGACATACGCCTAAAATAGACGTATTTCAGGCACAGATGGCAGCACAGCAGTTAGTTGAGCCGCTATCTACAACTTCACCCCAACTCACGCCAGGTCTAAAATTGTGGGTGTGATGTGGGCAGGGAAGAAATTTACAATTTTCTAAGCCTATTTTAGGCGTAGAAAGCTGTCTTACATTTAGAACTGGCATTGGATGCACCGAAGTTATGGAGAGCCCTGTGCCTCTTCATAACTTCGACGGAACCACCGCCAGCTATGGGGGTTTAATTAGACCGGCGTCTAAAACGCTGATCTAAATATATGTACCCCATAGTAGGGAATTTATCATGAGGGGAATATTTGAAGTCAGTTTTGCATGAGTCTGCGTTGGAGTACTTTATGCCACATTTATCAGATGTCTCATGTTGTTTGATAAATGTGTCTTATCCTTAGGGCTCATGCACACGACTGTATGCCCTCCGAGACATACAGTCCATGGGCGGGTGTCACGAGGGTGTCAAGAACCACGCCTGACTCAGTTATACCCGGGGTCAGGAAATCGCAGCGGTTTGCTGCGCGCTCTATGTAGAAAGATAGGGCTGTTTCTTTATGGTAGCTTTCTGGGTTTGCTTTGCAACCCTTTTTGGCTCACTCAGGGATCCGTAGCTCTTTCTCCTCAGCTGTTCCTTGTCCAGCACTCCCAGCCTCCTTATATTCCCCTCTCCCACTTCTCTGGTTGCCAGATATAGAGCTTCCTGCCTGGACTTCTATACTGACCCACTGGAGCTGTGTTGCTGCGTTCCCTGGTTGTTGTTCCAGAACGTTACCCTCCGGATCCCTGTTGGGCCTTTGTGGTCTGCTGTGGTCGCCCACCTGGGATTATATGTTTGTCTGTATTGTCTGTCCTCTCCTTGGTGTTTTCCTCTTAGTGTCAGTGGTGCGGACTAGTGATCCCATCGCCCCATTCACTACCTAGGGCCCATCTGAGGGAAAGCCAGGGTTTAGGCACGTGATCGGCGTACGGGTGAGGAACCCGTCTAGGGACGTCAGGGCAGTCAGGTGCCAGCTGCAAGGTGAGTCAGGGGTCACCACCTTTCCCTCTCCCTTGGGCAGGGCCTTCCCTTTTCCCTCCCTTTGCGTGACGCCGGTCATTACAGCGGGCCATATGTCCTGGAGTGGCATACATTGTATATTACAATGATGCTGTGCACGTCGGGCGGCCCGCTGGGCCAGGGGTGTAGCTATAGGGGGTGCAGAGGTAGCAGTCGCTACTGGGCCCAGAAGACCCTTGGGCCACATAAGAAGACACCGGTATTATAGAAAGTGCATGCTGGGAGGGCTCTGTTATAGATTTTGCACTGGGCCCAGAATCTTCAAGTTACACTTCTGGCTGGAGGAAAGGGGTTAGGTCAAGAATTTTGCATGGGGGAGTGCCGTTTAAATTTTTGCCTATGTGCTTCCCTGCCCCTGGCCACAAAGCACTGAGGGAAGGAGGCCCTAGGTGAACTCTTGCACCAGGGCCCATGAGCCTTTAGCTATGCCCCTGCGCGGGGCCATTGTCCCGCACTCATAAGATCTTATGAGTGCGGGACAATAGCCACGCGGGCAGCCTGACGTGCACAGCATCATTGTAATATATGATGCACGGTACTCCCGTGGACACGATGTATGCGGCTCCGGGGCATATGGCCTGCTCACGGACCATATGTCTCGGAGGGCATACGGTCGTGTGCATTAGCCCTTAGACCTAACTCTTTTGTCTAGAGAAGCTCCTTCAGTTTTCCTACTCCACCCTCTTCCTGGAGTGAGATTGCGACTTTAAAAAAAAAGTTGCAATGATAAATCTGGATTGAAACTCATTAACATAGCTAACCACACTCACTTTTCTACCCATATTACAAAACTGGAGTGAATGGTGTACAAATGAGTGAGTGTAAAAAGTCGCAAATGTTTACGCAAGCTCTAAAATGTTGTCAATTTTGGAGTGCAGGTATGATAAATCAGGGCCATAGTGTTCAGAATGAAGGTCATATTTATGCAGAACCTATTCAGCTTTTTCTGGCAAATAAAAACAAAAAAGCGAATCCGTTAATCTGGAGCTATGTGCTTTGCGATCTCTGTTGCCTGGGAGTGTCTGTTATGGGGGCACAGTAGGATTCTCACAATATTAAACAGGTGGTTCAAATGTTATGGCTGATTGTTGTATATTTGTAGTTATGTTTAATACAATTTTATTTAAAAAAAATTAAATTAGATTTAATTAAAAAAAATTATACACTTTTTAAAAATGTAATCAATATTTTTTAAATACCCGTTTACTAAGACAACCCCATTTTAAAAGAAGGCTGGCGTGGCAACCAGCTGATGTTGTGGATCTGGCTTCTCTAACCCTGGCTACAGTTGTTATTGCTAGAGGAATCCACATCTCACCAATCATTTCTACTGCAGAGACCGCTGAAGGTGAAATGTAGCATTAGGTGACTGCCGTTCCAATTATTGGTCTTCCATGTGATGCATGAGCAGATGGGTCTGCCAGAGCAGGAGTTACTTTTACAGAGTTGTTCTCTGTATTGGCTCATAGACAAAGTATGTGTGCTTTGTGTGGGAATTTATTGAGTCCTGAACTTCAGAGTTCTGACTTCAAAAACTGGCAAAATAGGGCTTGTGCACCTTTTGGGCTCACTTGTGCAAAATTTTTGTGAGGCTTTACAACACTCAATCTAGTTTTGAAGTTAGTGGAAAAGTGGGCGTGGTTAGTTATGTTAATGAGCGGGACTTCATAAAAAGTCCCAAAGCTACTCCAGTATGGAGCTGGTGCACAAACTGGAGTACCCAAAAGTGTTAGGTTTGAAGATGAGCTAAATTTAACAAGCAACACATGCAGTTTGGTAAATCTGGTACCAAAGCAGATTCAAGTAAAACTGACTTCAAACATATTCCCCCCATTATCTCCCAAAAGTAAAATACTTATTATTAATTTGCTTGATATACCATAATCTTAATGTTACATAGTTAATACGGTTGAAAAAAGACATAAGTCCATCAAGGTCAACCAAGAAATAGGTGGGGATGCGAATCCCAGAAGGAAGATGTTAATGCATTAAAGTGTGACATACGCGATTTCCATTTTCTCACACTTGGAACTTGGTGGAAATACTTTCAATGTCTTGATCTGCTTAATGTCCACAGAATTGGCACCAGACCCCTTGCACAAACAGCGCCTCTTCCCCCATAGGGACATCCCTATAAATGAAAACAATTACATGACTCTTTATACAGACCTTGAGGACAATCGTTTGTATTGTTTACAAGGCTCCATCTGTAATAAACTTTGGACCTCAGAATAGAAAGTAGTAGAAACAATTACTGGTTAGGGAACATCTCCAGAGCGCCAGCAGCAGTAGCATGTGCTTATATTACGAGTTTTTTTTTACTCAAGCTCCTAAAACATATTTACCCACTCTCCAAACCAAAATTCTATTACAGGAAGAACTATACTGGCACTATATCTGTAAAGAATATGTTTATCATTGGATAAATGAGAACCTTCACAGATATACTGGCACTGTTCATAGATGGTGCTTTGCCAACACCGCTTATGGAGGGTACTAACCTTGCAATTGTTTATGTGGGACACTCTTCTGACTTTGTTTATTGGGACAATTCGCATACGGAGAAGTGGGTGACTCTGATGAGAGTACCGGTACACGTAGCGCCTGTTTTCTACAATATCATTGAGAGTTTATTTATTTGGTATGAATGAAGTTCTTCCTTCACATCACAATACCTCAAGGTTGACACAGTGGTCTGATGGTGGGGATCAATAATTGGAGTCTTAGGCTACTTTTATACTCGCGTTTTGGCTTTCCGTTTGTGAGATCCGCCTTGGGCTCTCACAAGTGGTCCAAAACCCTAATCCATGGTGATGGATCATGTGATGGACCATGTGATGAGAGCAGTGATGTCATCAAAGGTCCTTTTCCTGTGCACAGCAAAGATGACCCCTCCAGCCCTATTGTACTATGCATTCTGTATTAAGAATGCTATTATTTTCCCTTATAACCATGTTATAAGGGAAAATAATAAAATCTACAGAACACCTAACCCAAACCCGAACTTCTGTGAAGAAATCTGGGTTTGGGTCTGGGTACCAAACATGCCGATTTTTCTCACACGCGCGCGCAAAACGCATTACAATGTTTTGCACTTGCACGGAAAAATTGCGCATTTTCCCGCAACACACCTGCATCTTATCCGGGCCAAAAACATGACGCCCATGTGAACGAGGCCTTAGGATTAGCAGATAAATTGAAGGTGAAATCAGGCATTTTTAATCAATGTTGTGACAATCAGGTGTGAGTGGCTGACCTGTTTTATTTAAAGAACAGGTATCTATGAAAGTTTAATCTTCACAACATGTTAGTGCAAGTGTATTACAGCACGAATTTCTGAGGACCTTAGAAGAAGTTATTGATATTTAGGCTGGAACGGGTTACAGAACCATGTCTAAAGAGTTTAGCCACCACCAATCCACAGTCAGACGATTATGTATTAATTTAACATAAAGACCATCAAGTGTAGCAAGGTAAAAGTATTAACAATCAAAACACAAAGTGTACCTTAGACCAACAGGACACTGAAAAAGTGGCCACCAGCCACCAATGGTGTCCCTTTCCCAATGCATTTTGCAAAGAATGCTCCTGTTTTGCTTGTTTAAGTACTTTTTACCTTGCTATAGTTGATAATCTTTACATTACCATCTGTGAATCATTTTTTTTAAGCTATTGAGCATCAGACTACCAGATCAAACATATGATTATGAACAGACTGGGGGCTACTATAAGGTAATGCTGGCGGTTTTATATGCATTTTTGAGGTGATCGGTTCCCTTTAACTGATATTTGGTCTGACGGCATCATAAATTTGTCCACCAGGTGTCCCCATAGTCTATCTGATTCCATTTGTTGCAGTATGGATGAATTTTAACATTTATGTATTTTTATGCTATTTATTGAATAAAGATTATATTTAATTTGGAGTGGTAGACATGTTTCTTTTTTGGTAGTATTTGGTATTTTCATGTTACCCCGAGTAAACAACAGGTGTTTGATCCATGAATCGCCCAATACATTTCCTGGTTCAATTAGAATTGGTATTTAAACAGTCTAAATCTTTTGTAATGTGTGCAGTCCTAGATCTGCTGTTTGATGGTGCTGTACCGGTAAGGAGGGGACTAGAGGTGCAGGGCAGGCTAGACAGGTGCATATAGTGGGAGATTCAGCTATTAGGGATGCAGATAGGGCGATCTGTCACAATGAACAGAATTGTAAAATGGTATGTTGTCTTCCTGGCAACAAAGTGTAAAACTTTTTTTTTTTTTTATCCCCTATCCACACTTTTATAATTGGGTAAAAAAAAAACCTCTACATATGTTTGGTATCACCATGTCTGTAATGACCTGATCAATACAAGGATCATGTTACCTTTACCACATAGTGAACACTATTAAAAAAAAACATGATTGAATTGCAATTTTCCTACCTCAATAATGAGGTATAAAAATGATCAAAAAAGTTATATGTACCCCAAATTAGTACCAATCAAACCGTCCCCTCATCGGCAAAAAATAAGCCTCTATACTAGACAATCTCCCCCCCCCCCCCCCCAAAAAAAATATGTCTTTCAGAAAATGGAGACACAAAAACATGATTTTATTTTCAAAAATGCTTTTATTGTGTAAAACCGAAATAAAATAAGGAAATTAGACATAATATGTATTGCCGCGCCCATAACAACCTGTTCTATAAAAATATCTCATGATCTACCCACTAAGGTGAATGACGTAGAAAAAAAAAAGTGCCAAAAAAGCTATTTTTTGTTACCTTACATCAAAAAAAGCATTATGCCAAGCGATCAAAAAGTCCAATGTAGACCAAAATAGTACCAATCAAACCATCAACTTATCTTGCAAAAAAATAACCCCCTACATGAGACAATCACCCAAAATTGTTTAAAAAATATGGCTTTCTGAAAATGGAGACACACAAACGTTTTTTTTTTCAAAAAGGTAAAACCGAAATAAAATAAGAAAAATAGACATAAGTATCGCCGCATCCGTAACAACCTGCCTATAAAAATATCTTATTATCAACCCCCTAAGGTGAATGCCGTGAAAAAAATAAATGGAAAATGGAGACAGCAGATAAATTCTACTACTAAGGCTACATGCACACAAATGTATATATTTTTTTTTTGTGGATTGGATGAGGAGCCCCGCAAAAAAATATGAAGCATGTCTTATTCTTGTCCTTTTTTCGGATAAGGATAGGCATTGTTACAATGGATCCACCATCTGTTGCTCCTAGAGGCCCATTTGCATATATTAAAACATAATTTTTCTCAGAAATGTGGGCACATATGAACATGGGACCAACACAGATGTTTTCAGCTGCCAAGTGCACATGTAACAGGACCGCCAGTTTCATAGGTACAAATCTGCTGATAGATGCCCTTTAGGGTCCATTCACACGTCCGTGTTTTGCGGTTCGCAAATTTTTGATCCGCAAAACACGGACACCGGCCATGTGCGGACTGCACATGTCTGGCACTATAATAGAAATGCATTTTTTTATTGTGCGTGTCTGCGGACAAGAATAGGACAGATAGTGCGGATGCGGACAGCACACTGTGTGCAGTTCACAGCTTTTCTGGCCCCATTAAAAATGAATAAATTGCGGAACGGATGCGGACCCATTTTGCGGACGTGTGAATGGACCCATAACATCATAGAAGAGGCTTAGTGATGTGTCTGGTCACAAGACCCTTCATCAGCCATCATCTTATTGACAGAACCTCTATGCGGACAACACAAAACATTTGCCTAACAAAGGGACATGGCTTATAAAATATAACAAACAGCACATCAAAAGCTATATTAGTAAGCCACATAGTCATCTTACATACACATTGGTCACAAGTAACCAGAAACTGACCAACTCTAGAAAGACAGTACTTTCCAAGGGTTTCCTTTCCTGCCCAGCATTTTCATAAAGCATGCCCTATTGGTGGCAGAAGTATACCACTCTGGCAGCTTCGCCGCTGCGATATGTATGTGTGTAAATAGATAGATATGACATAGATTATATATATATATATATATATATATATATACATACACACATATACAATGTATTTAGAATGACTTACCTTGCACACATGACTGAAGTAAGAACAGTGAACAGAGGACAACAATCATTGCTCTGTACATGGTGATGGATGAATGCAGACGGTGATGCTAAAGTGAAAGCGGTAACTAAGCTACAGTGAGTATATATCCTACATTCCATCCCACTGAAACCAAACAATGGGAAAATCCCATAGACTGATGTAACTGGGACTTTCGGATATTCTCAAGTTCTCATTTTCTTGAAAAGACAGATGTTATCAGAAAAGGAGCACCATAAACAGCCTAGTAATAATTATCATGATAGAAAGCTAAGGTAGAAAAAAAAAAATGATTTGTTGTGCACATTTTTGCAACCATTTCTTATGCTATTGTCTGTAACACGACATAAAAGAGCACGTATAACGCTATCCTTATTCATCATTTATGAGAAGCTTTGATAGTTGTATGGAGTAAGTAAGTGTACATATTGCTGCATTACAGAGAGTTTAAAGAACCCAGGAGACAACTTGAATGGAGCTACAATAGTAGCAATATAGATTTTAGTCAGCTTTTTTGGAAACTAAACTAAACTTTACTGAACTAAATAACAAAGCTTAACCACTTCAATACCAGAGTGTTTCCTAACCAGGCCAATTTCTCAGATTTAGCAGTGGGGCTATCTAACTGCAAATTGCTATTTAATTTCTGAGCCATGTATTTATTATTTTTCCCAGGACACATTAGACCTTTCTTTTGTGCCATTAGGCCTCTTTCACACTTGCGTTGTCCGGATCCGGCGTGTACTCCACTTGCCGGAATTACACGCCGGATCCGGAAAAACGCAAGTGTACTGAAAGCATTTGAAGACGGATCCGGACAACGCAAGACGTCACTCTGGAGCGCCCCGGGAGCCGCACGGACGGTAAGTATGCTGCCCCCCCGCTCCCCGCTACACTTTACCATGGCTGCCAGGACTTTAGCGTCCCGGCAGCCATGGTAACCACTCTAAAAAAAGCTAAACGTCGGATCCGGCAATGCGCCGAAACGACGTTTAGCTTAAGGCTGGATCCGGATCAATGCCTTTCAATGGGCATTCATTCCGGATCCGGCCTTGCGGCAAGTCTTCAGGATTTGTGGCCGGTGCAAAAAGCATGCTGCGGTATTTTCTCCGGCCAAAAAACTTTCCGTTCCGGAACTGAAGACATCCTGATGCATCCTGAACGGATTTCACTCCATTCAGAATGCATGGGGATAATCCTGATCAGGATTCTTCCAGCATAGAGCCCCGACGACGGAACTCTATGCCGGAAGACAATAACGCAGGTGTGAAAGAGCCCTTAGATGACAGATATAGTTAAAAATGTATATATATTGACGGGAAAACTGTGAAACAAAAATATTTTTTCTTTCTTATTGTTTTTTTTTTCTCTTACAAAAGATTTCAAGACAAAGCATTTCTAAAACCATTACCGTATGTTTGTACCATGAAAATAGATGCTACTCGTGTAATTTATCTAGTGGCAGGGCCCACCACAAGACTTTGAATGGCTGGGTCCACCACAAGACTGCCAAAACTGATGTAAGCATTTAAAATTCTTTTTAGAAATGAAAAAATATGTGTTACCTCTGTATTTTACATACGAAAAAAAGTTATACTAAATATAGCTAAACACATATCTAGAGTCATTTATAAATCTGAAAAAAGCCTAAGTTAGGCGTAGTTCAGGCGCTGTCTGCGACTTTTCCCCGCTCATGCCAGGTCTAAAATTGTAGGCGTGGCGTAAGCGGGAAAGGGGACGGACTGGTAGGCCCGTCTTATTCATCATTTTTTACGCCTGTTTTAGGTGTAGAAAATGGTCTAAATGTAAGACAGCTAGGAAGCTGTCTTACTTTTAGAACTGGCGCTGGATGTGCCAAAGTTATGAAGAGGTCTAGACCTCTTCATAACTTTAGCGGATCCACTGTCAGCTATGGCCCTTTATTAAGACCGGCGTCTAAAACAGCACTGTCAACTATATTATTGGTAAAACAAATAATGCTAATAGTGTGTGTCCTTAGTCTGCTGTACTATTGCTAAAATTTATAATTATAGCAATAACTTTATGTTTTTTATTTAACTTTTTATTTTTGTAAGTAATAAAAAAGTGAATTAATTCCTTCCTGCTACCGTTCAGGCACAACGTGGTTAATTCACGATGACAGCAGGATCACAGTTAATTTTATAGCCTGCAGGGGTCGCTCTCACATGGCTGGCTTTATACTCTTTTTCACAGTGAGCTCACAGAAAACATTAATGAAAGTGGGATAAAGAAATGGCTTATTGGAAAAAAAAACTCTAAAAATAACCTTTAATAGTATATACAGTACAGACCAAAAGTTTGGACACCTTCTCATTCAAAGAGTTTTCTTTATTTTCATCACACTGAAGGCATCGAAACTATGAATTAAGACATGTGAAATTATATACATAACAAAAAAGTGTGAGCCAACTGAAATATGTCATATTCTAGGTTCTTTAAAGTAGCCACCTTTTGCTTTGATTACTGCTTTGTACACTCTTGGCATTCTCTTGATGAGCTTCAAGAGGTAGTCACCTGAAATGGTCTTCCAACAGTCTTAAAGGAGTTCCCAGAGATGCTTAGCACTTGTTGGCCCTTTTGCCTTCACTCTGCAGTCCAGCTCACCCCAAACCATCCCGATTGGGTTCAGGTCCGGTGACTGTGGAGGCCAGGTCATCTGGCGCAAATAGCCCTTACACCGCCTGGAGGTGTGTTTGGGGTAATTTTATTCCAAGACACGGGGGCTCCTATTGCTTAATCTTCCTTTACTGACAACCACAGCAGCAAAGAAAAAAATGGAACACATTAATATATTGCCATAGCAACCGTCCCTCCCCACACAGTAGACCCTATATAATGTCCACCAGTCCTCATAACTTCGTCTTTCTTTGCTGCTGCCACAAGCTAAGTATACTCTGATCTTGCAGCATCTATTTAAAGTGTTGTAATTCATTTTGTGCTTGTTTTTTCTCCATTATCCTTGTTATTGCGTGGGGGGGGGGGGGGGGAATTTATTTATATTGAGATATACCTATGTAGGTTTTCTTTCCTAGGTTTTTCTGCCGATTATTAATCTTTGTTCCCTGTTCCTTCCCGCTCCTGTCTCCCTTCTGGGAGCGGGTTCGGGGGACGAAAGGGTTAATTTTTTGTCCTTTTTCTCCCCTGTGCGTTGTCCCTGCTTACCCCCGTCTCCCCTCTTTTTCCTGGTGGGGGCCATGCGCCCGCACTTTTATATCGCTTACCGCTTTGTCTTTCCCCGTTTCCAGCCGGTGCCTGGTGCTGGGCCGCAATCTCGCGGGACTTCGGCCACCTGCGATCTTCGGCGGCCATTTTCTTGTAGTCTTTTCTTTCGGCGCCTCTCCTGTCTATTTCTTCCCTCTGGCGCGGCGTGCTCTCTTCCGTCTGTAGCCACGCCCACTTCCGCCCTGTGCTCGTTCCGTTCCGATGCTGTTTCTGCGTGCGCACTAGCTGGGTGACTACCCTCTGTGTGCCTCCTGTCCTCAGTTTCAGTTAGCTGTTAGGCGGTTTTTTCCCCCTTTGTGCTTGCCTACCTTTAATATAACCTGACCCATCTGATATTCTTTGCTGACCACTATCTTCCTGGGCATATATATATCATTCTGCCAATCATGTCTCATACTGGGCATCCCTCACAAGTGGTTGAGACAGGGAGAGACGCACTGGTCTCTTCTCCTGCACCTGCAGCTGCTGGCACCGCATTCTCTGCGGAAGCCTTCCAGCGATCTGTCTCTGAAGCCATCATGGCTGCTATGGGGTCCGTTACCAACACCCTCACTAGGTCCATTTCTGATGCCCTTTCAGCACGCCCTAGTGTCTCTAGTCACACAATACAAGCTGAATTACCTGTACCTCACGCCTCCAGAACCACTGTGATTGGTGAGTCCAATGCCACCCAAGAGAGCACGTTATCGCGCAAAAGAGCCTCATCCAGCCGGGCAGAACGGGCGCGGAATTGGAAGTGTGCGATAACACACCCTGAGCTTGAGATCGACTCTGAGGTCGACTCTGATGAGGAGGTGAGATTTGAGGACATGGTTTTCCCTGAGGACGAGCTGTCCGATTCTGCCCCTGCCGACCTAGTTTCGGCACCCACCCCTGCGCCTCCGGGCGCTTCATCCTCTGACGTTATACAGGGTCCTTCTGGCGTCCTAACCAGCCCTCTTGGAGAACCCCTCTTTGACCCCGACAGTCTCCACCACCCTAGATCTGCCGAATGGCTTCCTATTGACCATGTGGCACAATACCTAGAGGCTCGGGTGCGTTGCCCTCTGTCTAAAGAGGCTCGCAATAAAATGAAAGCAGAATGCCCTAGACCCATTGTGGCGAATAAGGTTTGTGAGACCCCGTCGGTGTATCCTAAAATGATCCAATTCTTATCGAAGTCAGGGTGGAACCCCAGAAGGGGCCTGGAATCGGCCTTAAAAGCGTGCCAGGCAAACTCCTGGACGTTTTCGGCCCACTGGCCAAAATCTTTGAGATGGCTGAGATCGCCAGAGAGTCCAACACATCTGTGGATCCGGAGGAACTCCGTGGGTGGATCCAAAGGGCCATCTGTATAGCAGGCAACGTGAACAGTTCCCTGTCTATTGAACGCCGTAAGGCTATTTTATTTAAGATTGAGCCCAAATTAGTGAACTTGTCCCTCACTGAGGCCGGAAGTGATGCTCAGGGTCTCCTGTTCGGGGATTCCTTTATTAAAGACATGGGAAAATTCGTTGGAGCCTTTACAGCTCTTGACAAGGCTCAATCTTCCATGAGGAAGGTATTCCAGGGCCGTTTTTCCTCAAGGGCCGGCAACTTCAGGGGCCGTTCTGCCGGCCGCTCCTCCTTCCATGCACGGGGCTCGGGCAGAGGCTCCTACGGTCAACGACCCTTTAATCAACGATCCTCCTTCCAGGACGCAAGGCCATCACAGAGTTTCTTTCTATCCCGAGGTGCTCCTAGCCGAAGACCGTTCAGAGGAAGCTCCGGGTTCCGTTGTCCCCTTGGTAAGTGTTCCTCGTCTTCTTTCTTTTCCAGTTTGTGTAGGGGGCAGACTCCGACTTTTTTCTCATGCTTGGGAATCAATCACGTCGGACGGCTGGGTGTTAGCCACTATCCAGGGTTTCCAGAAAGAACTGGTTCAGTCCTCTTATCTCCCTGCTCCCCCACCTATTCCAGCTTCCGGGGCTGTGTCACTAGCCATAGACAAGGAACTCACAGACCTCTTCCTCAAGAGCGCAATCGAGTTGGTTCCGTACCCTTCGGTGGGTCTGCTCAGCAGTATTTTACTTGTACGAAAGAAAGGGGAAAGGTAGATGCGCCCCGTCAAACCTCTAAACAGGTTTGTTCGTTACAGGCACTTCAAAATGGAGGGTGTTCACCTACTCAGAGATCTCCTTCTTCAAGGGGATTGGATGGTGAAGTTAGATCTGAAGGATGCCTATCTCACTGTCCCGGTTTCGACGCCATGCAGGGATCTCCTCCGTTTCCTGTGGAAGGATCAGGTTTGGCATTTCACTTGTCTCCCCTTCGGCCTGTCCTCGGCCCCCTGGTGCTTCACCAAGATCATGCGCCCGGTGGTAGCTTGGCTCCGCAGTCGCGGGATCAGGTTGATCATCTACCTGGACGACCTCCTTCTTATGGCCCAGGACCCCGCTGTTCTCCGCTCGCAGTTACAGGTAACTATGAACCTCCTATCCCGTTTAGGTTTCCTCATCAACTACAAGAAGTCTTCCCTGGACCCCTCCAGAGTTATGGAATTCCTCGGCTTCTCAGTGGATTCCGTCTCAGAGACTCTCAGCCTCCCTCTAGCGAAACTCCGGTCCATACGCAAGGAGCTACGCAAGACGCTGGCTGCTCCTCGGATTACGCTTCGCCACCTGGCGCGGATTATAGGACTCCTCTCCTCCTCCATTCAAGCGGTGTTTCCGGCTCCTCTCCATTACCGGGCTCTTCAGCGCTTGAAGCACGCTCACCTTCAGACCGGGGCTTCGTACGCGGATACGATCTCGCTGGATTCCGAGACTCGGGACGAGTTGCGTTGGTGGATCTCGAACCTTCAGGCGTGGAATGGGAAGGCGATTTGCGGTCCTCGTCCTGGTTTCACCATCGACTCCGACGCCAGCCTGCTCGGGTGGGGGGCCCACTGCGGCAGAGTTTCCACTGGAGGTCCCTGGTCTCAGGAGGAGGCCTCACTCCATATCAACGCCCTGGAGCTCCTGGCCGGCTTTTTTGCCATCCGCAGTTTTGCCAAGAACAGTGCCAGTGCCTGCATTCGCCTACGCATGGACAACGTGTCGACTGTCCGATATGTCAACTCCATGGGAGGTACCCATTCGAGCATGTTATCTCACTTGGCCAAGGAGTTCTGGTCCTTCTGTCTCAACCAGCAGGTTACGGTGGTGGCGGAGTATCTCCCTGGTCTGCAGAACGTCCTGGTGGACTGGAACTCTCGGTATCTCAGGGATGGCAGCGATTGGAAGTTAGATGGTCTGGTGTTCTCACACATCTCCTCCCTCTGGGGTCCGTTCTGTATCGACCTGTTTGCCTCTCGGTTGAACACTCAGTTGCCACGCTTCTTCATTTGGCGCCCGGATCCAGACGCAGAGGCTGTGGACGCATTCCTGCAGGATTGGCATGGACCTCTACTTTACGCATTTCCACCGTTTGCGATGCTTCCACGGGTCCTTTCCCAGGTGCATTGGCAGCAAGCGGAGTTAGTATTGATTGTGCCGTTTTGGACCTCTCAGTCATGGTTCCCTCACCTGCTGGACCTGCTCATCCTACCACCGTTGCTCCTACCGGATCTTCCAGAGCTTCTCTTAGACGCTGGAGGCGCGCAACACCCACTATTGCTGGAGGGATCTCTCCGCCTGCTAGCATGCAGAATATCAGGCGTTTCGGACAAGGCGAGGAGCTTTCGGACGCGGCTAGAAGACTCTTGGAGCAGTCGTGGGCTCCTGGCACCAGAAGGGCCTATAGAGCGGCCTGGGGCTCGTGGACTAGTTGGTGCGTCGCACGGAGTGTGGATCCCCTTTCAGCTCCTGTTTCAGACGTTTTAGAGTTTTTGACTTCTTTATTCGAGGAGGGTAAGGCGTACCGTACCATCAACCTCTTTCGGTCCGCAATTTCCTCCTTCCATCAGGGTTTTGAGGGTCGTCCTGCGGGGCAACATCCTCTGGTATGTCGTCTCCTTAAAGGTTTGCGTATGTCGCGGCCCCCTCGGCCGCATTTTTCTTCCACCTGGGATGTTTCCTTGGTCTTGGATCTTTTCACGGCTTGGCCGTCTAACTCTCTGCTTTCTCTAAGCCAGCTCTCTGCCAAGCTGGTTACCCTCTTTTGCCTGGTATCTTGCAAGAGGGTTTCCGATGTCAGGGCATTGGATTTCGATGCCAGGTCCTTTTCCCAGAGGGGGTCACTTTCAATATTTCTCGCCGAACCAAGACGCATATTCGCTCGGTCTCTTATCCCAGTTTTCAGACCATTCCAAACCATTGCCCGGTTGCTTGTCTCCAAGAGTATGAGGCTCGAACCTCTTTGCATAGGTCGACTGAAAGTTTTCAGTTGTTTCTCTCTTATCGGCGTCCTTTTGCTCCGGTTGCGACTCCCATGCTGGCTCGTTGGGTTAAATGGTGTATGTCTTTGGCAGGAGTGGATACCTCTGTGTTCACGGCTCATTCAACTAGGAGTGCAGCTTCCACCTCTATGTTGGTGTCTGGGGCTCGTTTGGAGGACATTATGAAGATTGCTGACTGGTCTCGAGTTTCGACTTTTAAGGAATTTTACTTTCGTCCTGCTCGTCATGCATTTTCTTCTGTTGTTGTGCAGCTTTGAACTTGCAATAGGAGCCTCCGTGTCTTGGAATAAAATTGTTGGATTTTACTAGTCTATGACGTAAAGTCAAGATTTTATGAAAGACACGGAGGCGAGTATTGCCCTCCCTTTGTATTTTCCCTCCCTTGGGTTATTGCTTACTTATTATGTACAGTGTCATTTTGGATGATTCATGTTACTGTCGTTTGATTGATTAACATGTTTGCAGGTTTTTTTATACGGATGGAACATTTCCTTTCATGCATTTTTATTCTCTTGCAGGTTGAATAGGATGGTGATTTACATCCAGGTGTTCCTTTGGGGTGTCTTCTGCCTGTTCCAGTTCGGCAGTTACGTATTCGCAGGAGGACTCCCTTGTTTCCGTCTGTTCCGGGAAAGGATTTGGTTGTTGTCCCTCCGGCTTTCCAATTCTGCAGGTTTGCAGTGTCCTGAGGTCCGTTTCAGAGTATCCAGTATCTGTTCCGGTAGAGGTGGCATTCGCCAAGAAAGAGGAAGTTATGAGGACTGGTGGACATTATATAGGGTCTACTGTGTGGGGAGGGACGGTTGCTATGGCAATATGTTAATGTGTTCCATTTCTTTCTTTGCTGCTGTGGTTGTCAGTAAAGGAAGATTAAGCAATACTCGCCTCCGTGTCTTTCATAAAATCAGGATATTACGCCATAGACTAGTAAAATCCAACAATTGTCCTGTTGAAAAATAAATGATGGTCCAACTAAATGCAAACCGGATGGAATAGCATGCCGCTGCAAGATGCTGTGGTAGCCATGCTGGTTCAGTATGCCTTTAATTTTGAATAAATCCCCAACAGTGTCACCAGCAAAGCACCATCACACCTCCTCCTCCATGCTTAATGGTGGGAACCAGGCATGTAGAGTCCATCCGTTCACCTTTTCTGCGTCGCACAAAGACACGGTGGTTGGAACCAAAGATCTCAAATTTGGACTCATCAGACCAAAGCACAGATTTCCACTGGTCTAATGTCCATTCCTTGTGTTCTTTAGCCCAAACAAGTCTCTTCTGCTTGTTGCCTGTCCTTAGCAGTGGTTTCCTAGCAGATATTCTTCCATGAAGACCTGATTCACACAGTCTCCTCTTAACAGTTGTTCTAGAGATGTGTCTGCTGCTAGAACTCTGTGTGGCATTGACCTGGTCTCTAATCTGAGCTGCTGTTAACCTGCGATTTCTGAGGCTGGTGACTCGGATGAACTTATCCGCAGCAGAGGTGACTCTTGGTCTTCCTTTCCTGGGGCGGTCCGCATGTGAGCCAGTTTCTTTGTAGCGCTTGATGGTTTTTGTGACTGTACTTGGGGACACTTTCAAAGTTTTCCCAATTTTTCAGACTGACTGACCTTCATTTCTTAAAGTAATGTTGGCCACTCGTTTTTCCTTACTTAGCTGCTTTTTTCTTGCTATAATACAAATTCTAACAGTCTATTCAATAGGAATATCAGCTGTGTATCCACCTGACTTCTCCACAACGCAACTGATGGTCCCAACCCCATTTATAAGGCAAGAAATCCCACTTATTAAACCTGACAGGGCACACCTGTGAAGTGAAAACCATTTCAGGTGACTACCTCTTGAAGCTCATCAAGAGAATGCCAAGAGTGTGCAAAGCAGTAATCAAAGCAAAAGGTGGCTACTTTGAAGAACCTAGAATATGACATATTTTTAGTTGTTTCACACTTTTTTGTTATGTATATAATTCCACATGTGTTAATTCATAGTTTTGATGCCTTCAGTGTGAATCTACAATTTTCATAGTCATGAAAATAAAGAAAACTTTTTGAATGAGAAGGTATGTCCAAACTTTTGGTCTGTACTGTAATAAAAACAATAATAAGAAGAAATAACCCCCACATAAACAAAATAATTCAGACATAGAATAGTACATATTCCCACAAAAAAGAAAGTGTGGCTAGATGCAGTAGAACAGATACTAAGGTATATCCTGGGCAAGTATCCACAGATAATACTATGCAATAACAGTGTGGTCTGCGTGGGTAGGTTTACTCACGGTTCCTGTAGTTATTGGAAATACGCCCACCAGGGTTTGTCACCGTAGGGTATATTGTCGGGAGATGAACTGTCCCTGGGTGTCCCTCTTAGGCTATTCCTTGCCTAAATGAGGAATACCCACCCTGAAAGGGGCGACCCTACTTATCGGTGGCTAAGCCCTAAAAAATGCCCTGGAAAGCCCTTAGATGTTTTCAAAGAAGCTTGTCATAATAGGTCCCGACGAGTTTCCCCATTGAAGATAATCACTGGTTTATCACGGGACAAAAACAGCAGATGAGTGAAGATGATGGCAACCAAGATGATGTGGGCGCAACAATGTATAAAGGCGTGATTTATGGCGGAAAAATAGTAGCTCCGCCTTACATCCAGTTCAGTGGAACGCAAATGCGTTCCAAAGACAGAAGGCGATTAATACCACATTGGTAAATAATAAATACATTGGGAATAAAGCCTAGGTAGTGAACTAACACTAAAGCGGGAAGAAACCTACCAAAATAAAATATCTATGTACATAAATATAAGCTTGGAATACTGGAGTCAGCGGTATCGCCGGAGACTTAGCAACTTCCGGCAGATGGCACGCACAGCCGGTCGGTGGAACGCATCGTGCGGATGCACTGGTGGAACGCAAGCTTGCGGAACGCTTGTGGAACGCAAGCTTGCGGTCCAAGCAACTAATACACAGTGCGTTCCACATCTTTAGAAATAGCCTGTGTTTTCTTTCTTTCAGAGTAGCCTGGTAGCGTTCAATATTATGTTGTAGAATAATTTTACGTCTATCAAAATCAGAGTCAGTCTTATATTTGAGTACTGATTTAAAAAGAATATTCAGATCTGTCAAATAGAACACGTTCCTCATCTAACAACAATTGCATAAAACAAATTTAACTATCTAGAGATTTTTGTTCCCACTTAGCAATGGGAACTTAGCTATGGGGAGCCCTTGTGCCCCCAGTTATGCAAATCTCTTCCTGGCCTGGTGGGAAGATACTGTAGTCTTTGGCGAGCAATACAAGCAATGGACCTTCCATATCATCTTCTGGGGGCGGTACATTGACTATATTCAGATTTTATGGGATGGGTCTATTGATCTCTTTAAGACCTTTATACTGCAACTTAATCTTAATGATACCGGTCTTAGATTTACACATGAAATCCACAATCAGAGCATCGCTTCTCTGGATATCTACATAGCCAAGAAAAATGGGGAACTATGCACTGAGACCTATCGCAAACCGACAGCCACCAATAGTTTACTAAGGTGAGACAGCTATCATCCTTTAAACCTAAAAAAAGGCATCCCTAAGGGAAAATATTTACGTGAATCTTTCAGATCCCAAGCTAAAGATCTGCGGGATCGTTTCTCCCAAAGGGGATATCCCCCCAAGATTCTTAAAGATGCATTTAAACATTCCCTACAAAGAGATAGACACTCCCTCCTTACTTCAGAGTCTCATCCAAAAGAGGAAAATAAGACCATGAGAATAATTGGTACTTTTGATGAACAGAATCAGAAAATCCTTAGTATTCTGAGGAGATACTGGGGAATCCTTTTATATGATCCTGATATGTGATCTTATCCCCCACAACCGCTAGTCATGTATAGAAGAGGCAGATCAATTAGGTACAGACTGGTATATAGCCATTACACGAAAGCGCAAGATAAAGGAACATGGCTTGACCGTAAACCGCCAGGAACCTTTAAATGTGGCAATCACTGTATCTGCTGTCCCATGATCCTTAAATCAACCACCTTTAAAAGTGTATCGACAGGTAGGAGGTACCATATGCGAGACATTGCAAACTGCAAGACTCAGGGAGTTGTTTACTTATGCACTTGTGAATGCCCCCTATATTATGTTGGTAAGACAAAGCGGGAAATGAGGCGTAGAGTAGGAGATCACCTTGGGGATATTAGTCATCATTGTGACAAGCCTATAGCATGGCATGTTTTGGAATATCATAACGGAGGCTATAGGACTCTTAAATTCCAAGTGATTGAAGTAATCCAAATATTCCCCAGAGGTGGTGATTGGGATAAAAGAATTCTCTGTTAGAGGCTCAGTGGATATACCGTCTCAAAACGGTGTGCCCACTGGGCCTCAATGAACAGATATCCTTTGCCTCTTTTCTTTAAACCTCTCTTTTGTTCATGTACGCCTTTCTTTTTTATCCTGTATGTCCCTTTCCTTCTTTCTGTACATTTAGATTACCTGCCTAAATATTAACTGTGAGTGGTCGTATATGTACAGTGCTGCCCATAATTATTCATACCCCTGGCAAATTTTGACTTAAAGTTACTTTTATTCAACCAGCAAGTCATTTTTTGATGGGAAATTACATAGGTGTCTCCCAAAAGATAATAAGACAATGTACAAGAGGCATTATTGTGTCAAAAAACATTTCTCAGCTTTTATTTACATTTGAGCAAAAAATACAAGATGTTCCGCACTGTGGAAAATCTCAGAGGACGTGGTCGGAAGCCAAAAGTGACACCTGTGCTGGCCAGGAAGATAGTTAAAGAGGTGAAAAAGAATCCAAGGATCACCACCAAGGGCATCCTGGTGAATCTGGGCTCTGCTGGTGGCAATGTCTCAAGGCAGACAATCCAACAGACACTGCACAATGCAGACCAAGGAGGACGCCACTTCTCCAGATAAGGCACACAAAAGCTTGCTTGGCCTTTGCAAAAGCTCATCTGGACAAAGAAGACGACTTCTGGTCTTCTGTGTTATGGTCAGATGAAACAAAAGTTGAATTGTTTGGTCACAATGATGTTTCCTTCATTTGGCGTAAAAAAGGAGAAGCCTTCAACCCAAAGAACACCATTCCCACTGTCAAACATGGTGGTGGGAACCTAATGCTTTTGGGGGTGTTTTTCAGCCAATGGTCCAGGGAACCTAATCACAGTAAACGACAACATCAGGCAGTATGCAGAGAAACTTGGCCTTGGGCACCAGTAGACATTTCAGCATGACAATGACCCAAAACACACAGCAAAAGTGGTGAAGAAATGGTTAGCCGACAACAACATTAACGTTTTGGAGTGGCCCAGCCAGAGTCCAGACTTGAATCCAATTGAGAATCTGTGGAGGGAGCTAAAGATCAGGTTGATGGCAAGAAGACCCTCCAACCTGAAAGATTTGGAGCTTATTGCTAAAGATGAATGGGCAAAAATACCTGTGGAGACATGCAAAAAGCTTGTCTGCAATTATAGGAAGCGTTTGATTGCTGTAATAGCCAATAAAGGCTTTTCTATTGATTATTGGGAAGGGTATGAATAATTTTGGACTGGACACTTTTTGCTCAAATGTAAATAAAAGCTGAGAAATGTTTTTTTTCCACAATAATGCCTCTTGTACATCGTCTTATTATCTTTTGGGAGACACCTATGTCATTTCCCGTCAAAAAATTACTTGTTGGTTAAATAAAAGTAACTTTAAGTCAAAATTTGCCTGGGGTATGAATATTTATGGGCAGCACTAGTAAGGCGGAGCTACTATTTTTCTGCCATAAATCATGCCTTTAGGAGCGGGAGCTCCATTTTCAAACATCATTACCACTTCAGGTATAAATAGGGGCTTCTTCGGATACATTGTTGCGCCCACATTATCTTGGTTGCCATCATCTTCACTCATCTGCTGTTTTTGTCCCCTGATGAACCAGTGATTATCTTCAATGGGGAAACTCGTCGGGACCTATTATGACAAGCTTATTTGAAAACATCTAAGGGCTTTCTAGAGCATTTTTAGGGCTTAGCCACCGATAAGTGGGGTCGCCCCTTTCGTGGTGGGTGCTCCGCTTTTAGGCAGGGATAGCCTAAGAGTGACACCCAGGAACAGTTCATCTCCCGACAATATACCTTATGGTGACAAACCCTGGTGGGCGTATTTCCAATAACTACAGGAACCGTGAGTAAACCTACCCACGCAGCCCACACTGTTATTGCATAGTATTATCTGTGTATACTTGCCCAGGATATACCTTAGTATCTGTTCTACTGCATCTAGCCACACTTTCTTTTTTTGTGGGCATATCTACTATTCTATGTCAGAATTATTTCTTTTATGCAGGGGTTATTTCTTCTTATTATTGTTTTTATTATATACTATTGAAGTTTATTTTTTAGAGGGGTTTTTCAATAAGCCTTTTCTTCACAGTGGATCACTATGATAACCTGTTACAGCAATCACATGGATCTTCACTGTGACAGCAGCTATGTTATGACAGCATGGTCACCGCAATTTACAGTGCCACGGGACACTGGGAAATGTAACCCGATGTATAATAGCCTACCGTCACTAAGTATAAAGTTGTGCGGTGGTAGGCAAGTAGTTAAAGGGAACCTGTCGCACAGTTCCTTTCCGCAGGCATCATTCAGAATAAAAATCTGAAGATGAGGGGCACTCTAAACCCGGAAGTGCAAGGACTTGGTAGATGAAAAAATACACCTTTATTTAGCAAATATTAAAATGTCATATCATAGACTGCAAGAATAAGAATATATGTAAAAGGTAAAAAATAAATATATTGATGCATATAAAAAAAATTATAAATAATAAACAGAATAATCAAAATAAACACACAATTAAAACAGACGCCCACTGCTGCACTTTGGATTTTTTTTTTTTTTTTTTGTAGAAGGGGCACCTAGTCAAAGGTCCACATGCATAATCCGATGTGATCCGGTATGTCCAAAATCCTATATAATCAGGAGCCTTGCCTGGTTTATTGTTAATCCAGTGTTCTTTAAATCTAAGATGGCTAAAGCAATCAGTACAATTGCATGATATATATGCTGAATATATTAGTGCACTGAATACACAGAAATGCTTGGTACACTGAGATGCTGGGTACACTGGTATGCTGAGTACACAAATGTTCTAAGTACGGGCTGGATACATAAACGTGCTGGATACACCACCGTGCTGGGTACAAGCTGGATAAATAGAAATGGTTCAAAGCTTTGTCACTCTACATGTGTGCCTATGACACTCTCCTATTTATACTGTCATAGTCCACAGTCAATCATGCGGTGCTGAGTACATGGTCCACATTCAATCATGCAGTGCTGAGTACATACATCAATGTCAATGTGCTAGGTGCATACAATCAACTTTATCACGACTGGAGGTCCGGTACTTTACCACTCCACGCCTCTGTAGTTGTCCGCCTCCTGTACTGCTCCTCTGACCTGCAAGGACCTACGCGGCATCCCACGTGGTCGACACACCTCCACGTGACATCCCACGTGACAGAGGCTGAGCGGTACGTCACATGCAGGGAGGATTGTAACCGGTCCTAGGTTCTGGGCTGGGGATGCGACACCTTTGTGTATAAATCAATTATTTCAATCCAGCGTTAAACTTCCAATGTTCCCAATGGTCCTGGCTTGCACCTCACTGTTCTTTATACCAAATGTGTTTCTGGGCTACACATGCCCCTTCTTCATTGGCTAAACAGTGGGTGTGTGAGCCTCCCTTTTATATGGTATATGGTAGGTATTGCTGTACTTACTGGTGCAGTGAGGTATCCGCTATATACGGATTCAGGACTTTCAGGAAACCTTGGATTATGCTCAAAATTCCATTCCTTAAGCACCTTTTAACCTCTTCATTCGCATAAAAACATCTGGACTTATATAAAAAAAAGGTATATATTAAACCAAATTAGGTATAAATGGTATATATGGCACATCAAACCCTATATTCATATAAAATGCTTGTCCAAGCGGATAGACACATGTTCACACCTAAGGTGCATATACATGTGCAGAAGTCGCATAAAAGACAAATATCTGTATTTTCCATAATATCTATAAACTTCTACATATAACAATACAGGACAATAAGGAAAATGATGAACATAATACACAGTACATAGATGTACTGTGTATTATGTTCAGCATTTTCCTTATAATTATAATTGTTAAAAAAGATTAGAGAAGAGTGGCTAACATCAAGTAATGGGAGGATCTCATAATATTATACATTTTTGTAACCATGTCATTAATTGAAAGCAATCTTTAATGTCTCCCACGGGGTAGGAGAATTGCAATAAAGCTTTCAAAAACATAAAAAAAAAAATCCTTGCATTTTTCTTTCTTGGAGGATGCCTCCACCCATTCCATCTAAGAACAGTTTGAATAGAGGCAAGTCTGGATGTATGCAGACTGTGTAAGATAGTTTTAATCCCCTCTGCAGCTATCATGTGAAGTTTTCTGCTACCTGGCGAATATGGGAAATCATGCTGGTCTATGAAACCAAATATGGTTCAAATTGGGTTTAATGGAACATATGAGATGAGATATGTGGTTGCAAAAGTTGAGATTCTGTGCCAAAATTGTTGGATAGTCAGGCAGTCCTAGATGCAGTGATAAATATAAGCTGCATCACCAAGAAAACGGAAACATCAGTCTGTGGAAAACCATCTCTATATATCAACTAGAGGAAAGAAATTTAAGTCTGTGTTCATTAGTGCGATGTAGAGTAGAGGCTGTCAGAGTAGTAATGTTGGTGATCCATTTATTAAAAGCCATTTGAACGTTGACATAGGCAAATGGGACATGGAGGAACTTGTCATATTGGGAAGTGTCCCCTCAAAGAGGCCGGGTGAGTAATTGCTTTGTATATTGTTATATTTCATTCCGTTTGTGAGAATAGAGGAAGTAATCTAGATATGTATCTATGAGCATGGAGGTAAGGGAAAAATGTTACTTGAGCCTGAGGAAATTTAGTCTGGAGATCTGAGAGAGAGGATCTTGTGTGAGTCCAAATCCATGAGTTGTTTCAAGCAAAGGATGCCCCCACTTTGCCAAGTATAGAAGCTTTTATAAGAACAACCATTTTGAAAATCTGGGTTGTCAATCAGTGTAAGAAATAGTTAGGGTGAAACTGTCTATTAAGTCACATTATTTTTCCACACTCGCCAAATACTCATTAAGAGCACATTACTTCTATGGGACTCTGAGAGCGTGTCATAGGGGAGATATAGAAAGTTAGGGTGGGCTATATTGGACACATATCCTGGTAAAAATCCGTAAAGAGAGAATTGTTGGAAAGCCAGTCCATCACTATACATAATAGTGCAGGCATATTATGTGCTTGAATATTTGGGAAGTTTAAATCTCTATTAAGTCGTGGTTGCTGCAAAAAATTAAAATGAGATTCTGGAAACCCCCTCCTTCGATATAAACGTTCTCTACAAATAATTAATCCTCCTTTTATCCTTGGGAAGCAAGTAAAGTGGTAGAGAGTAAAAAGTATATATAAATACCATCACTACCTCTTTAGAGCAAAAAAAGCATTGTTAAAAATTTGACATATCAAACGCAACACACACTGGCCCTTTTCCAAGACAAAAACTTCAAAAAATTAGGAAATTGCCCATCCACTCTATGGTGCGATTTTAAAAAAACTCCATTGAGGTAAACTCAAGGGTCAAAAAAACAGGACTACAGAAAACACATTTGTGCTGAGCTTAAAATTCCTTATAGACTTTCATGTACAGTCGTCGCGAAAAGTTTTGAGAATGACACAAATATTAGTTTTCACAAAGTTTGCTGCTAAACTGCTTTTAGATCTTTGTTTCAGTTGTTTCTGTGATGTAGTGAAATATAATTACATGCACTTCATATGTTTCACAGGCTTTTATCGACAATTACATGACATTTATGCAAAGAGTCAGTATTTGCAGTGTTGGCCCTTCTTTTTCAGGACCTCTGCAATTCGACTGGCCATGCTCTCAATCAACTTCTGGGCCAATTCCTGACTGATAGCAACCCATTCTTTCATAATCACTTCTTGGAGTTTGTCAGAATTAGTGGGTTTTTGTTTGTCCACCCGCCTCTTGAGGATTGACCACAAGTTCTTAATGGGATTAAGATCTGGGGAATTTCCAAGCCATGGACCCAAAATGTCAACGTTTTGGTCCCCGAGCCACTTAGTAATCACTTTTGCCTTATGGCACGGTGCTCCATCGTGCTGGAAAATGCATTGTTCTTCACCAAACTGCTGTTGGATTGTTGGAAGAAGTTGCTGTTGGAGGGTGCTTTGGTACCATTCTTTATTCATGGCTGTGTTTTTGGGCAAAATTGTGAGTGAGCCCACTCCCTTGGATGAGAAGCAAGCCCACACATGTATGGTCTCAGGATGCTTTACTGTTGGCATGACACAGGACTGATGGTAGCGCTCACCTTTTCTTCTCCGGACAAGTCTTTTTCCTGATGCCCCAAACAATCGGAAAAAAAGAGGCTTCATCGGAGAATATGACTTTGCCCCAGTCCTCAGCAGTCCATTCACCATATTTTCTGCAGAAGATCAATCTGTCTCTGGTGTTTTTTTTGGAGAGAAGTGACTTCTTTGCTGCCCTTCTTGACACCAGGCCATCTTCCAAAAGTCTTCGCCTCACACCTGCCTGCTGCCATATCTGAGCAAGCTCTGCACTGGTGGCACTCCGATCCCGCAGCTGAATCCTCTTTAGGAGACGATCCTGGCGCTTGCTGGACTTTCCTGGACGCCCTGAAGCCTTCTTAACAAGAATTGAACCTCTTTCCTTGAAGTTCTTGATGATCCTATAAATTGTTGATTGAGGTGCAATCTTAGTAGCAACAATATCCTTGCCTGTGAAACCATTTTTATGCAACGCAATGATGGCTACACACGTTTCTTTGCAGGTCACCATGGTTAACAATGGAAGAACAATGATTTCAAGCATCACCCTCCTTTTAACAGGTCAAGTCTGCCATTTTAACCCAATCAGCCTGACATAATGATCTCCAGCCTTGTGCTCGTCAACATTCTGACCTCAGTTAACAAGACGATTACTGGAATGATCTCAGCATGTCCTTTAATGACAGCAATGAAATGCAGTGGAAAGGTTTTTTTTTGGGATTAAGTTAATTTTCATGGCAAAGAAGGACTATGCAATTCATCTGATCACTCTTCATAACATTCTGGAGTATATGCAAATTGCTATAATAAAAACTTAAGCAGGAACTTTTAAATTTCCAATATTTATGTAATTCTCAAAACTTTTGGCCACGACTGTACATTTGGAGTTAGCATTTTTTGACTAAAACACTCCATAAACTGCAAAATGCCCCAAAAACGCCTAAAAACTATTTATTGCAGTACAGACTCCCCTGTGGCTCTCCTAATAGCCTGTGCTGCTATTAGAGCAGGAGCTCACATATGACATTGCTCCTTTGCCTGTGCCCATTCTGCTAAAACCTGACAGCCCATCTATGCCAGGCTTTAGGAGAGCAGCGCTGGGACAGGCAGGAGCAACCATGTTTGGCTTGTACAGCGCTCAGCATGGCCAGAGTGGAGTCCATACTCCCTTACACAGCGCTGTATTGGAGAACGGATTCTAAAACACAATAGGCACCTAAACTTCAGGGACCTATTTTGCTGGGAAAATGTTAAAAAAAAAGTAAATTAAGTATATTGCAAAAATGTTATTTATGGTATTTACAAAAAGTTTTAAAAAAAAGTACCAGTATATGGAAAGATTTAGGTATACTGTAATTATATATTTAAGTATATGTATATTAATATGGCAAGGAAATTCTTCAGTAAATTATTCTTGTACTATTATCTACCTTGATTTATAAAGTGCTGAGGACTACATTGGTACTATATAAATAAACATTATTATTATTATAGGTTAGTGGAAAAATTCTATTCATATTACATAATACTGCAGGCACACCAGAGATTTAAGCGTCTATCCAGTAGGCATGTTTTGATTAGTTACTTGGCTGTGGTTACTTGGCTGTGTTTTTTTTGTTACCTAATTTTCTCCCACACACAAAACAAAACAACTATAAAGATGTATTGTACTTTTTTGAAGCGGGGTTGTGTAATTTAATAGTAGCACATCTATGCTGGCCATAGACTTCTATCATGACGGAATGCAATACGGAATGTCTCTTATAGGCTTCTGTGGTGCATGCCATCATAGAATTCTGTTATTTTCCATCATAATGGAATCCATTATGGAATTTTTAGATAACCCAAAAGTTTTCTCAACACTAGATATAAGAATTGCATCTGACATGACACAATACATTTTTATGTTGCTTTGTCTTCCTATCTAGAATAATATGAATAAATGTTTAATTCCAGTTACATGAAGTTATCCGCTATTCTGGGAACTACAGGAGTCAGCTATTTCTGTCAGTTCCATCAGCATTAATGGAGTCGCACTGTGTATGCTTGGCCTGCTGTTCCATAAATTTTGTGATCCCCTGGGGTACTGGGTCCTTGTTCTCGTGATTTGTCGGGGTCTGAGCACTCAATCCCCCACCAATCTAATAGTTAACTTGATGTACTGGAATATCCCTTAAAGGAGTGTGTATATAGTATAGCCCACGCAGCCAATTCATCTTCAAAGGGAATCTGAATGGTAGGGGGCCCACTCTGGCTGATCCTCCACCTGTTTACACTTTCCACAAGTCTCTCGTAGATTACACAGACATTGGAGACAAGCAAATAGACACTAAACAAATCCATTTTGTACAAATTTCCTGAAATGTCTACTTCCAGACAATGCTGAAGTTCTGGCAATTCGATTAAGGACTATTATTGGCGTGTCTTCAATGGAGGCCAACCACAGGACGGCTATGTGACGAGGAGTCAGGAGGGGCCCAACACTGAACTGTTACTTCTATTCCTGATATGAAAACATCACATTTTCATGCAGTCATCACTAGAGGGAGTCCAGTGCAAAGAGATGATTACAGCTTCCATTGCAGGCAATGGTTACTGTATAAACTCCTATGCACTGAGCTTCTAATGCACTCAATGTATTTATGCCAGTTGTCTGGTGTAACTACATTAAGAAATACAGTGTTCAAAAGGATGACTATACTTTTTAAGCACCAGTTCCCCTTTTTCCAATATAGAGATTGAGGGTGACTTTTTTAATTACAATTTTTTTTCATTCTTAATTTTCAATTACTTCTGCTTGTAAATTCATCTGAAAACTTGGGCATTGTAGTTTACTTTCTGCGTTACCTGGGAATATTTGATGCACCCATACTGGAAAATTGGTGGGGGGGTCACTGTGTCAGGTCCCAAGCAGAATGCCATTCTCAGCTCAGCCACTGAGTTTATAGGGCAGTGATGGCGAACCTTTTGGAGACTGAGTTCCCAAACTGAAACCCTAAAACCCACTTATTTATTGCAAAGTGCCAACACGACAATTTAACCTGAATACTACAATCCAATAAGTAGTATATCCTCCATGTATTCTTAGCTATAATGGGGCGCCCTGCGCTGATGAATGGCAGGAAAAGTCTAAGGCATATTGGTACGACATAGACTTTTTCCAGGGCGTGGGTGCCCAGTCAGAGGGGCTCTGAGTGTCGCCTCTGGCACTCATGCCATAGGTTTGCAACCACTTTTATAGGGTATGTCTGCCACTAGTCATGTAATGATCACCCGTATGAGGGCCTTGTGTTGATCACCTGAACAAAAGAACAGCATGACCTCACAGATGGCTTTTAAACGGGTTGTTTGAGATAATTAAAAATCTCTGACAACTCGTAAAATGTCTTAAAATAAAAATATACTCGCCCATTGTCCAGCACAGCTCTATGGTGCTGGACCAGTACTCTTGCCGCTGTTTATTTTCAAACAGTAGCGGTGCCCTGCCTCGATACGGCACATGACTGCTGCAGCCAACCCTGCAGCCACTGCTGAGGACAGTGATTGGTTTCAGCAATGAGGTGCAGAATCCAGACATGTGACTGTACACATCACATTGTAGAAGCTGTATGAAATTTATAATTAGATCTGACAATCCCTTTGACCTGCTCTTGAAGGAGTGGGTATTGAAAAGTAAACAGTCACTCACAGATTATATGTAGATAGAGGTCACTTCTTGTTGGTGAGGTGAGTTGCCTAAGCAAGTAAGCTGGAACAGCTAGAGGGTTATAGTTCTAGGCTTTGGGAAAGACCTTCTCCCAAAGTTTGTGAAATACGTGGATAGGCGCCACTGGGGGATGTGTCAGAAAAATTATTTGGAATAGGATAGACAGTCTAGGTCAGTAATAGCGAACCTTTAACAGACCAAGTGCCAAAACTGCAACCCAAAATCCATTTATTTATCGCAAAGTGCCAACACAGCAATTTAACCGGAAAATAATACAGTCTAATCTAGTATATCTTCAATGGACTTTATCATTTAGCTATAATAGCCTGCATTCAGTGCGCTGCCTGTGCTGTTCATAGCACGTTCTGCGCTAATGAATAACAGGAAAACTGTAAGGCATATTGGTACACTATAGACTTTTTTGAGGAAGTGGGTGCCCACAGAGAGGGCTCTGAGTGCCGCCTCTGGCACCCATGCTATAGGTTCGCCACCACTGGTTTAGGTGCTTTTTTTGTACTGGTGTAGCATATATTGGAGTAAGAGGCTGGAGTTAGTGTAGTCTGCTCAGTTACATGGAACAATCGTCCATGGGTGGTCTCAAGTAGCAAGTGAATGGACCTTTAGGGGAATGAATCCCTTTGTGGATAGGTCTCTGGAGAAGGAAAAGAAAAAGGGTGGAAAAGGTAACCATTATATAAGCAATTTTTACCTGATGAAGGGGAAGCTAATATACCCGAAATGCGTTGTATATGTTGCTCTAAGACAGTGTTTCCCAACCAGCGTGCCGCCAGCTGTTGCAAAACTACAACTCCCAGCATGCCTGGACAGCCTTTGGCTGTGCGGGCATGCTGGGAAGTGTAGTTTTGCAACAGCTGGAAGCACACTGGTTGGGAAACACTGCTCTAAGATACTGTACCAATAAAAGAAGATCCTCTACACATCCTGGTCATGAGGGTGATTGCGCCATGCAGTAATATCTACTGGACCTTGTTAATTATCCTCCTAGTGGAAAGGCATCTCCTGTAGCTGCACACCAAAGGACCAGAACAAATTTCATCTATATGCCTACAATAGAGTTGTGCCTATGTGTAGCACAACTCCATAAGCTGCCTCCACTTTAGACCACTCCAAGCTGACTAACTGGCAACATCAACCTGTAAATGTATTCCTGTCATCTAATAAGGAAATAGAGAATAGGGGGCACACTAATTATATAAACGAGTGCCAGCTACAGTATTACAAAGCAACCACATGAAATGAAAGAAAAGAAATACCGCATTCAAAGCTGCACCTCTTATTATAAAAACATGACATTTATTGAAAAGCACAAAAACTCAAAGCATAAAAACATTGTATACAATGGAACAATGTGTGTGGACTGAATGTGTCCAACACACAACCCTACACACCCTGGTTTCTAAATGGAAACATACAAGTATTGCTAGAATAATATAACTATGCATAGCTATAATATAAATAAGGCGTAAAAAATTGCAGATCCATCATGGACTCCTGAGGAAGCCAGTTTGAGCTGGCGATACACGTGGGGCGTATTCTCCCTGCACACCATGCCTGCTGTTTATACACCATGATAAGTATCTTCAATTTTGAATGCCTTATTTATATTATAGCTATGCATAGTTATATTATTCTAGCAATACTTGTATGTTTTCATTTAGAAACCAGGGTGTGTAGGGTTGTGTGTTGGACACATATTTAGTCCACACACATTGTTCCATTGTATACAATGTTTTTATGCTTTGAGTTTTTGTGCTTTTCAATAAATGTCATGTTTTTATAATAAGAGGTGCAGCTTTGAATGCAATATTTCTTTTCTTTCATTTCATATTCCTGTCATCTAAACGCCCTCCCTGTGTAGATGAGCTTCATCAAGAAGCTGAACTCAACCTACAGATTCTACTTCAAGAAGGGGGATTTGCCCGTAACCCTCAAAACGCGTTGAGATAATTATTAACCATTTCCAGACCGGGCCATTTACCCCCTTCCTGACCAGGCTTAATTTTGCAAATATGACATGTGTAACCCTATGTGGTAATTAATTTGGAATGCTTTTACTTATCCAAGCCATTCCGAGATTGTTTTCTCGTGACACATTGTACTTCATTTTAATGGTAAATTTGAGACAATATGTTTTACCTTTTATTTATAAAAAAATCCAAAAGTTAACAACATTTTTTAAATATTCATTAATTAACATTCCCCATATGTCTATTTTATGTTGGCATCATTTTAGTAATGTCATTATATTTTTTTTAGGACATTAGAAGGTTTAGAATTTTAGAATACATTTTTTTGTTATTTGTAAGAACATTTCCAAAGTGAACTTTTTTAAGGACCAGTTCAGTTCTGAAGTCACTTTGTGGGGCTTATATAATAGAACCAACCCATAAATGACCCCATTTTAGAAATGAAACCCCTCAAGCTATTCAAAACTGGTTTTAGAAATGTTGTTAACCCTTTAAATGTTCCTCAGGAATTAAAGCAAAATAGAGGTGAAATTTCTAAATTTAACTTTTTTTGCAGATTTTCCATTTTAATAATTTTTTTCCTGGAACACATCAAGGGTTAACAACAAAAAAAAACCTCAATATTTATTAACTTGATTCTGCAGTTTGCAGAAACACCCCATATGTGGTTGTATAACGCTGTTTGGGCACACGACAGGGCACAGAAGGCAAGGAGCGCCATATGGTTTTTGGAGATTTTGCTGGAATGGCCTTTGGGCACCATGTACCTGAGGTACCCCCACAGTGAAAACCCCTAAAAAGTGACCACATTTTGTAAACTACACCACCCAAGGAATTTTTAAGGGGTGTAGCGAGCTCTTCACTCAACAGGTATTTCATAGAATTTTTAATACTTGGGTGTGAAAGTGAAAAATTACTTTGTAACCCACTTTCTCTTAAATACAGTAACACCCCAATTGTGGTCGTAAACTGTTATTTGGGGATATGCCAGGGCTCACAAGGGAGGGAGCGGCATCTGGATTTTCTAACATGGAATTTTCTGTCATGGTTTTTAAGGCTACATGCTGTCACAACCAGACAGCTGAGAAGCTCTGACAGAGGCCTTTCAGAACCTCCTCCTTGAATTTCTGTGTTGTGGTATTCAGCTCCTCCTCTCGTCAGCCTCTCTCAGCTGTCATGTGTTAATTGCTTCCCTTTAAATGCCTCCCCAGAATGCTTTTCTGGGCGGCTTATATTACTTTCTGGAGTGTGTGTGCACGCTGATCTGTCCTCCTGTTTGCTTCAAAGCTAAGTGTACCTTTATCTGTTAATATCTGTTAGCTGGATCCCAGGTGACCCTGACTCCCTCCGTGTCTCGTGTAGGGAGCCGGTGGTCGTGTCCCCTCACTATTGTAGGGTGCTCAGGGCTTTAAAGTCAAGGTTCGTGGATATGCAAACCTCCACCATTCGGATCTTTGCATAGGCTGAGCAGCCAGGGAAAGTGCCAGGTCTTCTGCAGGGGTCTCCCTTGGTTCCTTAGTTTTTGGATCCAGCGAGTCGTTTATACATGTTGCTTTGCCTTGTTACCTGTACACATTCCGTGACATTATAAGCCGCCAAAACCGTCTTAAGCATGGATCCGGTTTCACTTTTGGCTGAACGCTTCCAGGGTCTTTCATTGGAGGTAGCTGACCTCCGTAAGACTTTTTCTCAGCTTCAAGTGACCGGTTCAGCTTGCGTTCATGGAGCTTGTTCTGAGCCTAAGATCTCGCTCCCGGATACGTTCTCCGGGGGTAGTGAGAATTTTGTGCGTTTTAGAGAGGCTTGCAAACTCCATTTTCGCCTTCTTCCCCATTCTTCTGGTGATGAGGAACGGAGGGTGGGGATCATTATATCGCTGCTCAGGGGTAACGCTCAGTCCTGGGCCTTTTCGCTGCCGGAGGGGGCACGGCCCCTCCGTTCAGTGGATGAATTCTTTTTAGCCCTGGGTCAGATATATGATGATCCGGATCGTATTGCTCTGGCGGAGTCTAGACTACGTCTCCTATGCCAGGGTAAACAATCCGCAGAAATATACTGCTCAGAATTTCGGCAGTTGGGCAGCTGATACTGGTTGGAATGATGCTGCACTCCGAAGTCAATTTTGCCATGGTCTTTCAGAGGGATTGAAAGATGCATTTGCCTTTCATGAAAGGCCTATTTCTTTGGACTCTGCTATGTCTCAGGCCGTTCGTATTGACAGGCGTCTTAGAGAGAGAGGAGAGATCTCTCCTTCCTGTCATACTCGGTCCCAGGACTGTGCAGCGGTCCCATTCTCTGCGCAGGGGTCTCAGTCGCTGTCAGCCCCTTCTGAGCAGGAGTCCATGCAGCTGGGGTTGATTGCTTCTGACAATAGAAGATTCAGCCCGCATGGGAGGGTTTGTTTTTGTTGTGGAGGTATTAATCATTTGGCAAATATTTGTCCCTCTAGGAGATTCAGGCAGTTCTCTGGGTATAATAAAGAAACAAAGAGGAAAAAATCTTTGAAAAATGTTCCGTCTGTTACTATTGGCAGGATTGAGCCGGAGATTGAAGATTTTCCGTTTGCTTGTAGTTCCCGTTTTGTCCTGCCGGCTAGGGTGGCGCTAGAGAGCAAGAACATTTTTTGTGAGATTTTTGTGGATAGTGGAGCAGCGGTCAATCTCATTGATAATCACTTTGCGATAACTCATGGTTTCCAGGTGTGCGCTTTGCGAAAGGATATTCCTGTGTTTGCTATCGATTCCGCTCCACTTTCTCAGAAGTCATTAAAGGGCATAGTTCACAATATCCGTTTAATTGTGAGTGATGCTCATGTTGAGGATGTGTCATGTTTCGTCCTTAGCGGTTTGCCGACTCCTCTAGTGTTGGGGCTACCCTGGCTCACTAAACATAACCCCACCATTGATTGGCAAGCAAGGCAAATAAATGGTTGGAGTGACTTTTGCAGAGAGAATTGCCTCACGACATCTGTTTCTGAGGTTGCTACTAAGACTGTACCATCTTTTCTCTCTGAATTTTCGGATGTCTTCTCTGAGAGTGGGGTTCAGGATTTGCCCCCGCACAGGGAGTACGATTGCCCTATTAATCTCATCCCAGACGCCAAGCTGCCTAAATCTCGTTTATACAATCTTTCCCAACCTGAGAGGATCGCTATGCGTACTTATATCTCTGAGAGTCTGAGAAAGGGACACATACGACCCTCGAAGTCACCTGTTGCCGCTGGTTTTTTCTTTGTTAAGAAAAAAGATGGTTCTTTAAGACCTTGTCTGGATTTCAGGGAGCTGAACAATATCACAATTCGTGACCCTTATCCGCTTCCTCTGATCCCGGACCTATTTAACCAGGTTGTTGGGGCTAAAGTCTTTTCCAAATTAGATTTAAGAGGGGCATACAACCTGGTCAGGGTCAGAGAAGGGGACGAATGGAAGACGGCCTTCAATACCCCTGAGGGCCATTTTGAGAATTTGGTTATGCCTTTTGGTTTGATGAATGCCCCAGCCGTTTTTCAGCATTTCGTGAACAGCATTTTTTATCATTTGATGGGAAAATTTGTATTGGTGTATTTGGATGACATTTAGATTTTTTCTCCCGATTTCAAAACTCATAAGGAACATTTACGTCAGGTCTTGCTCATCCTGCGGGAGAATAAATTATATGCGAAACTGGAAAAATGTGTGTTTGCGGTTCCAGAAATTCAATTTCTGGGGTTTCTTCTCTCCGCTTCTGGTTTTCGCATGGACCCCGAGAAGGTCCGCGCTGTGCTTGAGTGGGAGCTTCCTGAGAATCAAAAGGCGCTGATGCGTTTTTTGGGCTTTGCCAATTATTACAGGAAGTTCATTTTGAATTATTCTTCTATTGTTAAACCACTCACTGATATGACCAGAAAGGGGGTAGATTTTTCTTCTTGGTCAGTAGAGGCGCGTAAGGCTTTTTCTGATATCAAGGAGAGTTTTGCTTCCGCTCCCATCTTGGAGCAACCTGATGTTTCGTTACCCTTCATAGTTGAGGTTGATGCTTCTGAGGTGGGTGTGGGGGAGGTCTTGTCTCAGGGTTCCTCTCCTGCCAATTGGCGACCGTGTGCCTTTTTCTCAAGAAAACTCTCCTCCGCAGAGAGAAATTACGATGTGGGAGATAGGGAATTGTTGGCCATCAAGTTGGCTTTTGAGGAATGGCGCCATTGGCTAGAGGGAGCCAGACACCCTATTACCGTATTTACTGACCATAAAAATCTGGCCTACTTGGAGTCAGCCAAGCGTCTGAACCCGAGACAGGCCAGATGGTCGTTGTTCTTTTCTAGGTTTAATTTTGTTGTCACGTTCCGCCCTGGAGTTAAGAATGTGAAGGCAGATGCCCTGTCACGTTGTTTTCCGGGAGGCGGGAATTTTGAAGACCCGGGTCCCATTTTGGCTAAAGGTGTGGTGGTCTCTGCTCTTTTTCCTGAATTGGAGGCAGAGGTGCAGGCAGCCCAGTCAGAGGCTCCTGATCTTTGTCCTCCTGGGAGGTTGTTTGTGCCTCTCGCTTTAAGACACAAGATTTTTAAAGAACACCACGATACGGTCCTTGCTGGGCACCCGGGGGTAAGAGCCACACTGGATCTCATCGCTCGGAGATTCTGGTGGCCTGCGCTTCGTAAGTCGGTTGAGGGTTTTGTGGCAGCCTGCGAGACTTGCGCTCGTGCCAAAGTCCCTCATTCACGGCCATCAGGTCCTCTCCTTCCCTTACCCATTCCTTCCCGTCCTTGGACACATCTGTCCATGGACTTTATCACGGACCTGCCTCGTTCCTCGGGGAAGACTGTGATTCTGGTGGTGGTGGACCGTTTTAGCAAAATGGTGCATTTCATCCCTTTTCCTGGTTTGCCCAATGCTAAGACGCTGGCGCAGGCATTTGTTGATCACATTGTCAAATTGCACGGTATTCCTTCAGACATAGTCTCTGATAGGGGCACGCAGTTTGTTTCCAGATTCTGGAAGGCTTTCTGTTCTCGCTTGGGGGTTCGGTTGTCATTCTCTTCTGCTTTCCACCCGCAGTCGAATGGCCAGACAGAGCGCGTCAATCAGAATCTGGAGACATATCTGCGTTGTTTTGTGGCGGAGAATCAAGAGGATTGGTGTTCTTTTTTGTCCCTTGCTGAGTTTGCTTTAAATAACCGTCGTCAGGAGTCCTCTGATAAGTCACCATTTTTTGGTGCATATGGGTTTCATCCACAGTTTGGGACTTTCTCGGGAGAGGGGTCTTCTGGTTTACCTGATGAGGACAGATTCTCCTCGTCTTTGTCATCTATTTGGCAAAAGATTCAAGATAATCTAAAGAGCATGAGTGAGAGATATAAGCGTGTGGCTGATAAGAGACGTGTGCTTGGTCCGGACCTGAATGTTGGTGATCTGGTGTGGTTGTCTACCAAGAATATCAAATTGAAGGTTCCCTCCTGGAAGTTGGGTCCTAGGTTTATTGGGCCTTACAAAATCCTGTCTGTCATCCATCCTGTTGCATACCGTCTTGATCTTCCTCAGACTTGGAAGATCCATAATGTTTTTCATAAGTCCTTATTGAAACCTTATGTTCAACCCATTGTACCCTCGCCTTTGCCTCCTCCTCCGATTATGGTTGATGGGAATCTTGAATTTCAGGTATCTAGGATTGTGGATTCTCGTCTTGTCCGCGGTTCTCTTCAGTACCTTGTTCAGTGGGAGGGGTATGGTCCTGAGGAGAGGATGTGGATCCCAGTGACGGACATTAAGGCCTCTCGTCTCATCAGGGCTTTCCATAGGTCCCATCCTGAGAAGGTCGGTTCTGAGTGTCCGGAGTCCACTCGTAGAGGGAGGGGTACTGTCACAACCAGACAGCTGAGAAGCTCTGACAGAGGCCTTTCAGAACCTCCTCCTTGAATTTCTGTGTTGTGGTATTCAGCTCCTCCTCTCGTCAGCCTCTCTCAGCTGTCATGTGTTAATTGCTTCCCTTTAAATGCCTCCCCAGAATGCTTTTCTGGGCGGCTTATATTACTTTCTGGAGTGTGTGTGCACGCTGATCTGTCCTCCTGTTTGCTTCAAAGCTAAGTGTACCTTTATCTGTTAATATCTGTTTGCTGGATCCCAGGTGACCCTGACTCCCTCCGTGTCTCGTGTAGGGAGCCGGTGGTCGTGTCCCCTCACTATTGTAGGCTGCTCAGGGCTTTATAGTCAAGGTTCGTGGATATGCAAACCTCCACCATTTGGATCTTTGCATAGGCTGAGCAGCCAGGGAAAGTGCCAGGTCTTCTGCAGGGGTCTCCCTTGGTTCCTTAGTTTTTGGATCCAGCGAGTTGTTTATACATGTTGCTTTGCCTTGTTACCTGTACACATTCCGTGACACATGCACATTACCGTATGTATTTTGCGGTCTGCAAAAAACAGATCCGCAAAAAATACGGATGACGTCCGTGTGCATTCCATATTTTGTGGAATGGAACAGCTGGCCCCTAATAGAACAGTCCTATCCTTGTCCGTAATGCGGACTATAATAGGACATGTTCTATTTTTTTGCGGAACGGACATACGGAAACGGAATGCACAGTTTGAGCTGGCGATACACGTGGGGCGTATTCTCCCTGCACACCATGCCTGCTGTTTATACACCATGATAAGTATCTTCAATTTTTGATGCCTTATTTATATTATAGCTATGCATAGTTATATTATTCTAGCAATACTTGTATGTTTTCATTTAGAAACCAGGGTGTATAGGGTTGTGTGTTGGACACATATTTAGTCCACACACATTGTTCCATTGTATACAATGTTTTTATGCTTTGAGTTTTTGTGCTTTTCAATAAATGTCATGTTTTTATAATAAGAGGTGCAGCTTTGAATGCAATATTTATTTTCTTTCATTTCATATTCCTGTCATCTAAACGCCCTCCCTGTGTAGAGGAGCTTCATCAAGAAGCTGAACTCAACCTACAGATTCTACTTCAAGAAGGGGGATTTGCCTGTAACCCTCAAAACGCGTTGAGATAATTATTAACCATTTCCAGACCGGGCCATTTACCCCCTTCCTGACCAGGCTTAATTTTGCAAATATGACATGTGTAACCCTATGTGGTAATTAATTTGGAATGCTTTTACTTATCCAAGCCATTCCGAGATTGTTTTCTCGTGACACATTGTACTTCATTTTAATGGTAAATTTGAGTCAATATGTTTTACCTTTTATTTATAAAAAAATCCAAAAGTTAACAACATTTTTTAAATATTCATTAATTAACATTCCCCATATGTCTATTTTATGTTGGCATCATTTTAGTAATGTCATTATATTTTTTAGGACATTAGAAGGTTTAGAATTTTAGAATACATTTTTTTGTTATTTGTAAGAACATTTCCAAAGTGAACTTTTTTAAGGACCAGTTCAGTTCTGAAGTCACTTTGTGGGGCTTACATAATAGAACCAACCCATAAATGACCCCATTTTAGAAATGAACCCCCTCAAGCTATTCAAAACTGCTTTTAGAAATGTTGTTAACCCTTTAAATGTTCCTCAGGAATTAAAGCAAAATAGAGGTGAAATTTCAAAATTTAACTTTGTTTGCAGATTTTCTATTTTAATAATTTTTTTCCTGGAACACATCAAGGGTTAACAAAAAAACAAAAACTCAATATTTATTAACTTGATTCTGCAGTTTGCAGAAACACCCCATATGTGGTTGTATAACGCTGTTTGGGCACACAACAGGGCACAGAAGGCAAGGAGCGCCATATGGTTTTTGGAGATTTTGCTGGAATGGCCTTTGGGCACCATGTACCTGAGGTACCCCCAAAAAGTGACCACATTTTGTAAACTACACCACCCAAGGAATTTTTAAGGGGTGTAGCAAGCACTTCACTCAACAGGTGTTTCATAGAATTTTTTATACTTGGGTGTGAAAGTGAAAAATTACTTTGTAACCCACTTTCTCTTGAATACAGTAACACCCCAATTGTGGTCGTAAACTGTTATTTGGGGATATGCCAGGGCTCACAAGGGAGGGAGCGGCATCTGGATTTTCTAACATGGAATTTTCTGTCATGGTTTTTAAGGCCTCATGCACATTACCGTATGTATTTTGCGGTCTGCAAAAAACATGTCCGCAAAAAATACGGATGACGTCCGTGTGCATTCCATATTTTGTGGAATGGAACAGCTGGCCCCTAATAGAACAGTCCTATCCTTGTCCGTATTGCGGAACGAACATACGGAAACGGAATGCACATGGAGTACCTTCTATTTTTTTGCGGACCCATTGAAATAAATGGTTCCGTATACGGTACGCAAAAAAAACAAAACGGAATGGACACAGAAAGAAAATACGTTCGTGTACATGAGCCCTAAGAGCGATAACTTTTTTTTATTTTTTGTTGAATGAGCTGCATGAGGGTTTATTTTGTGCGAGACAAGCTGTACTTTTTATTGGCACCATTTTGGGTGCTGTGTATACAGTGATCTAGAAGGCAGGAACACCCAGGAACGGTCCCTGCCTTCTCTCTGGGAAGTCCTGGCAGATTGCTGTAGAGGCCACTGTTAAGGGGACGGGGTGTTGTGGAAATCACTGTTAATGAGACAGGGTACTGTGGAAGTCACTAATAAAGGGGCGGTCGCTGTGGAGGTCACTGTTAAAGGGGAGGGTGCTGTGGATCTTACTGTTAAGGAGGCATGCCGCTGTTAAAGGGGCGGGGTACTGTAAATGTCAGTGTTATAGTGGATACTGTCGATATCTTTTAACAATACACTCAAACATTAAATGAAATATACTCGTGCAGAGCCTCCTTCTGCTAGTAAGTAGATAAATATAGAACGTATTAATATCTATATATTATATATCACCCTCACCTAACCAACGGTATTACCGCTCATTTTTTTTCCTTATCCCGGTTTCCTTTTCCACCCTTTTTTCTCTTCTTTCTCTGGAGACCTATGCACAGAGGGATTAATTCCCCTAAAGGTCCAATCACTTGCTACTTGAGTATTGAAGCCCTGGAGCCCCTGGTTTGTCTGTGGGTGAATCACCGGCCGGACAACCACTGAAGACCAATACACGTTGATAGGTATAAAATGGTTGCTGTCAGTCTTCCCTTTTTGTCAAAAACGAATGAAATCTGTAATGCTGCCATTAGATCCCTTCCTAATAGGCAAACGGGGCATTCTAGCAGGACTGCAAAAGACATGTGCGTCACTAGTTCCCCCGTAAGAGTACAAACCGGGAGCGGTGCTGTCACCTTATGTATCACTGTCGTCCCATTGATACCCATAGAACTTCCTTCGGTGCATTTGTCGTTAATGAAGTCTATTTTGTTTACGCTTGAAGTCGTTGCTCCGGTGTCAAGCAATAAATTAACTGTAATACCATCAATTTGCAGTATTACTTGTGGTAAAACTTGCCAATCAGTTGGAACAAAATGCATAATGAAGGACGGGACTCGTTCTGGGCACCCCTAATAGTGATTGTTCCCCCGTGGGGACGGGTGTTCATGCTCAGACCACCTCTGTATTGATTTGGGAGCCAGTGTCTGGGTCTATGGCTGAGAGTATTATCTGAATATCCTCCATTGTTAATTGGCTCCCTGCAGTATACTTCTGCAGAAACATTGCTGCTGCTCTAGGGTCCTTTTTTGGATTGGGACACATATCCTTCAGTTCTTTCATTAATCCTAAAGGAAGAGGGATATGGACTTCAGTGTCACCTACAGTGATCATGGGGAGCTGTAGTTTTGTGCCTCTATTATCCCCTTCCTCAGGTGTTAGAGCGAGTTTGGAAAATATGTCTGTCAGGGGTTGCATTATTCCAGGTACTCTAGGGGTGGAGGTTGCCAGGGGCCTACCATGTTCTAAACTGTCTGCCCCTATCTGTGTTTCAGTTCTCCTACCGTATTCTTCCTGAGCTCTGGTTTCCCAGTCCTTTTTCACCCTCCTGTACTCCTGTCTTAATTGTTCTATCTCGGTCAGCAGCCGGTCTTTTTTGTTAGTCACAGCCCTGGTTTTCCCACACTCTCCTCCCAAAATGCCTCAATGAAATGTGACCTGACAAACCCAAAAAGACGTGACATGAATGGGTTCTTTTTAAGCATACCAATGTCCCTGGAAAATCATCCAATTTGGGCAAAATGTAAAGACTCAGTAGGAACGATTAACTGTGAGCCCTACCGGCCCTGTTTGAAGGAGGGGGTTATGCCAACCTTTCAGAAACAATACCCATTGAGTGAGGAAAAGTTAGAGGGTATAAGGCCGCAAATTGAGAAATACTTACAGATGGGAATTCTTAGGAAGATTGTCAGTCCCTAGAATACACCGATAAATCCCGTAAAAAAAAATAATGGCACATGGAGATTGGTACAGGATCTAAGGAAGGTAAACAAGGCAATTATCCCACTTCCCCCCTTGGTGGCAGACCTTACAGCTGTGTTTGGGGCCATTCCTGCGGGATCCAAATACTACACTGTAGTTGACCTCAGTAATGCGTTCTTTTCCATACCAGTGGCTTGGGATGCACAAAGTCTTTTTGCTTTTCAGTGGGCTGATGATGGTCAGGTGACTTGGACCCGTCTCCCACAAGGTTTTGGGGATAGTCCAGCAGCCTTTCCTATTGTATTAAAGGCTACATTGGAAGATTGGGAACCAAAGAGGGGATCCACCTTAATACAGTACACAGACGACCTTTTACTCTCCAATTCGGAGTTAGAAGCCTGCGAAATAGATTCACAGAGTTTATTAGACCACTTGGCAAGCAAAGGACACCTGGCCTCGAAGAAGAAAATCCAATATGCAAGTACCCAGGTAGAGTATCTGGGGTGCATAATAGAGGCAGGAGAGAGAAAGATCTCACCCGCTAGAGTCAAGGCAGTGACCTCCCTAAGCAGGCCAGGGGACAAAGCTACAATGCTGTCCTTTCTAGGGTCAATAGTGTATTGTAGGCAGTGGATCCCTGATTGCTCCCACTGGGATTCAATCCTAAGAAAAACTACACTCACAGAAGCACCAAAGATAGTGGAGTGGACAGAGGACAGAGTAGAAGCCTTTGAGAGATTGATTCGGTCCCTGACCCAAGCCCCAGCCTTGGCCCTGGCAGATTATGAAAAGCCATTCCAATTATACTGTGTAGTATCAGGAGAAACCTATGCAGCAGTTTTGACACAGACACATGGGGGAAGAAACAGGCCAGTTTCATACCTATCGAGAAAATTACCTCCTGTAGTTCTTGGAATGCCTCACTGTCTCCAAGCATTAGCAGCCGCGGCTATGTCGGTAAAGGATGCTACTAAGATAGTCCATGGAAATGTAATGGAACTTTTCACCACTCATACAGTCTTGTCTCTCCTTCAAAACATGACCACGCAACACATGACAGCTCAGAGACTGTCCGGATATGAGACCATATTACTCAGTACGGCAAACCTGGTGATAAAGACATGTCCAGACACCTCACCAGTGATAAGATTTTTGCATACACTTTTAAGACTTAAGCGTGAAGGTTCTGACAAACAAGTAGACCCAATACCTGAACACAGATGTGATGAAGTGATCTTGTCATGCACAACACCTAGGAAAGATTTAAAGGACACGCCACAGACTGACAGTATAGATGTTTTTGTGGATGGATCATGCACAAGACCAGATGACAGGACATATCAAACAGGTTACGCAGTGGTCATGCTCCCAAATCAAGTGATAGAAGCTGAGCCAATTGTCACAACTTCGACACAACAAGCTGAGCTGGTAGCGCTCACAAGAGCCTGTGAAATATTCGCAGGACACAAAGTGAATATTTATACTGACAGTAGCTATGCATTTGGAACAGTGCATGATTATGCATTAATATGGAAAAATAGGGGATATATCTCAGCAGATGGGAAGCAGATAGCGAATCAAAAATACATAGATCACCTGCTACGTGCAATTCAACTGCCAGAAGCTATAAGTGTGATAAAAGTGAAAGGACACTCTGCAAAAGGAGATTATCAAGCTATGGGAAACAACTTAGCAGACAGAGCAGCGAAAATGGCAGCCAAGAGAGACACGAGAAGGGAAAGCAAGTTATTATTCATGACAGATTTTGAAAGTGAAAACTGGGTGTCAGTAGTATATCAACTTCAGAAGCAGTCTACCAGTGAGGACATCAAGTATTGGAAATCTCAGGGACTGCAGATGACAGGTACAGGTATATGGACAAAAGATCGGATATTGGGGGTTCCCACTGCATCAGCACCGCTCCTAATATCCTATCTTCATGGTCCTGGACATTTGTGAAAACAATACATATCAGAACATTACAAGTCACTGTTCTGTACACACCAATTGCAGAGATTGATAGACGATCTGGTCGACTCATGCATGACTTGTGCACAGAATAATGCTCAAGGAAAAGCACACGGAAGACATGGGAATCTACCACCCCCTACAGGCCCTCTGCAAGATTTGCAGATGGATTACACACACATGCCAAAGCAACCCGGGAATATAAGATATCTCCTTGTAATAGTCTGTAGGTTCTCCGGATGGTGTGTAGCCGTACCTACTTCAGGAGAAACAGCTGGTGTGACAGCTAGGGCATTGATAAATCAATGGATTTCAGTGTATGGACTCCCTCGGGTAATTCATTCAGATCAGGGACCTGCTTTCCAGTCCAAACTAATACAAGAACTGACGAAGATTCTGGGTTTCCAGTGGAAGCTCAATATAGTCTATCACCCACAAAGTGCAGGAGTCGTGGAAAGAATGAACCGAACCATTAAGGATAGGTTAAAAAAGGCTACTTCAGGACATTGAAAGATTGGCTGAAATTTCTACCCGCAATTCTCTACCAAATAAGAACGACACCAAACAAACAGACAGGGTTGTCACCTTATGAAGTGTTATTCGGTAGGCCCCCTAATGCCCGTGAGGAACCAGATATTGACAGTAACATTTTTGCCTTGCAGGAGCAGTATGTGAAACATTTGGTAGGTATACTCTCAGAAAATTATGATAAGGTTGCTGTCACCTTTCCTCCTCTTTCCACAGACCCAACTCATCCATTCCTGCCCGGAGACAAAGTTCTGGTGAAACAACTGGCTGCCCGCCACAAGACTGGTCCAATATACCAAGGTCCATTTGAGGTTCTGAGAGTTGCTCGGACGGCTGTCCTTACTGACCAGAGTCCACAGTGGATACACGCCAGCCGGCTCAAGAAGACACCAGAAGGAGTCCTCAAGGAATTCTCCGGACAAGCATGAGTCCTTCGGACTTTATGTCTGTATCCACACACGTTCACATATATGTATTAATTCAGCCTTATATGCTTGTATTAAAGTATACAGAGTTCTTCTTTAAAGGAAGTAACAACAAGGTCTAGTAACACAAGCTAACAGGAAATGGCTGTCTGAAGCTCAAAACCGCATGGCTAGAAAGAGATATGCATGCTTTGCAAAAGAATGCCACATTTATGATGAAGGTATCTGGAGAGAGAATTGCTGAATGCATGACATCATAGCTGCAGAAACATATATATGCATATATACCTTTTTACACTTATATCTAATATGTGCATTAGACATATATTTTACATTTGCTATAATACTGGTTATATAAGCATCTTGTATATTGACGTTCATCTTTGGTTTAGATAAGTGAAGGATGTTTTATCAGATAAATGTTGGTACAAAATAAACAAGGATGATTCCGCGAAATATTTGAACAGAGCGAAGGTTGACAAACATGGTGGTTAGATATCTAAATTCTAAGAATTATAAATGCGTCACATATGTACCTTGTTTCTAGGAAATTATCATGACTTTTTTTTACTTTGGCTGTATAAAGATGAAATTGATCAATTCGTTACCTGATTGGATTAAACTTAGGGGAGGTATATGCTAATTTTGTGGTTTGAAGCTATAAATTGTCTACGATGTCAAAATAAAGGCAGCAACCATTTTATACCTATCAACGTGTATTGGTCTTCAGTGGTTGTCCGGCCGGTGATTCACCCACAGACAAACCAGGGGCTCCTTTCAATTGGTAGCAGAGGATGGTTCACTGACTATCCAGGTGAGTAATAATTTCTGCCACTATTTATGTTGGTTGGAATGTTTCTCTCCTGGATACGGTGGATATCTGATGTATACTGGATGGCAGGTTAGTTGATAGGTTAGTTTAGTGTTCATATGACTGTGGGACAGACACGAGGCAGCACTCAGTGTTCTGCGTATCCTGATAGGAGCGGCGTCTCCTATAGGCACAGTGGTTGGCAGGGGATGTTGTTCCAGGAACATACATCATATTGATGGCAGGGAATTTTCCGAATGTAGAACTAGTCTCTTCGGACGTTGGCAGGGATTTTACAAGTGGGAATTAGTCTCACTTGACGGTTTATTGAGTTACAGGATAACTCCGGATATATGTGAATGAGTTAAAGGATAACTCTGGATTTATGTGAAACAAGGAAACAAGGTACCAGGAATATATGTAAAGGAATACATATGATACAAGGAAACAGTGAGGGAAACGCATACATCTCAATGCAGATGTTGGTTTCTAACTCACTAGGATTGTCTGTGGAGTGAATTGTTTAAAGAACATAACTGTACAGGTTATAACTTGGAAGGTGACATTGATTACTGCAGTCTATTAAGTCCATAAATGGTGTTGCCCATATTAGATATTTTACACGTGTTATAAGAATATTGTACTGGTGGAAAATCTGATTGTGCTGGCTTAATTGATCACAGTACTAACACAATTACTTGCTGCTATTCAATTGCTGCTATTTCTATGCTGCTATTTCCACCTCACTGTTTGCTGCTAAAATATATATAGAGTTTATTGTCAATTGCATTAAACATTATGGGTAACAGCGTGGGAAAGGATCTGGATGGTGAGCCAGAGACCAGACCCACACCGTTACATTTTGTATCAGGCACCTGTGGGATTAGTGTAACTGATCCATTTTGGGTAAATATCTGTGACCGCAGTCAGCAACTGTGTATTACGCAGATCAGCGATGTAGGTCCTCGCAATGAAGGGGACTGGGAGGAGGTTAAAAAAATGGTGGGGCTTCACCCGAAATATAACTATCCAGCCGGTGCCTGGGATGAAAATTATATGAAAACATGTTTTAAAAAATGGGAGAAAGCATTAAAAGAGTATAGGAAGAGATTTCCACCAACCCATCACATATACTTAAAACAGGATAGGGGGACAGTGAGTAAAGAGGAAGAAGTTCCATGGTCAGAAATTCTGCCCTCCTTACCAGATAAACCACCGGCATATGACGTGACGGTATTAGAACCAGAAAAGGCAACACTCCCAGCTGTCTCTACGGAGGACATGCTACAAGACCCTTATGATAAGGTCCCCTGTCCAAAACAAGCAACCGCACCAGAATTATTATTATTTTCTGGTGAGAACCAAAAGAGAACCGGACTGTACCCGGATTTGGGGGATAGAGATTCCCTTTTGAGTACTGCAGTTATAGTGGCAGCAGCACTTAGGGAACAAAAAGATGTGGCTCCACAAGTCAAAGAGGCTCAGGAAAGGAGAAAGGAATATAGAAAAAGTATGAACATTTATGTACAGGAGCTGACCCAACTGAGGGATAAACTAAAGATAGACATAGTCTACATTAAACAACTTCCCCTTCAGGGTGTCCTTCCCATCGCGTATAATCACGAGAACCCAGATGATACTGACCTTCCTAGTGAGGAAAGGATGGATGAATTGAAGGGCATTCTGGGAGGAGAATGTGGGAAAACCAGAGCAGTGACTAACAAAAAAAGGACCAGCTGCTGACCGAGATAGAAAAACTAAGACAAGAGTACAGGAGGGTGAGGAAGGACTGGGAAACCAGAGCTCAGGAAGAATACAGTAGGAGAACTGAAACACAGATAGAGGCAGACAGTTTAGAACATGGAGGGCCCCTCGCAACCTCCACCCCTAGAGTACCTGGAGTGATGCAACCCCTGGCAGACAAATTTTCCAAACTCGCTATAACACCTGAGGAAGGGGATAAGAAAGGCACACAACTACAGCTCCCCATGATCACTGTAGGTGACACTGAAGTCCATATCCCTCTTCCTTTAGGATTAATGAAAGAACTGAAGGATATGTGTCCCAATCCAAAAAAGGACCCTAGAGCAGCAGCTATGTTTCTGCAGAAGTATACTGCAGGGAGCCAATTAACAATGGAGGATATTCAGATAATACTCTCAGCCATAGACCCAGACACTGGCTCCCAAATCGATACAGACGAGATAAAGAAGGCATCAGAAAAGGAAGTTAGGGATGCAGGACAGGAAGTTGGCCGCCCCAATGTTTGGAAAAAGTTTTGGGATAAGATAGGAGTAGAATGGATGAAAAGATACAAAGGAGATTCAGGCTTACACACAATGCTAAATACAAAACAAGAGCCGAAAGAGGATTTTTATAGTTTCTGTAAGAGACTGTTGGATCTCTACAGTAGTACAGGGATGAATGCACCTGAATTGTTCAAGACTACATGTATGAATAATGGGGACCCTAAGACAACGCAGCTAATAAAATTAGTGAATAACGAATGGCTTACTCAAACGGTGACAGAATTTATGGATGACATAGCAAAACGCTCAGCCTCTGGTGTTTTCAATCAAAAGGGAGGAGTATTCCCATTGTTAATGCAGCAGGACATACAACAGGAGTCTATATTGTCAGGTGGGGAAAGCAATTACATGATGATGTCAGGTTTCTCCCGGGGAAGGGATAATAGAAGAGGTCCGAGAAGTAGGGGCCAGGCAAGTTACCCGGGAAGAGTAGAAAGAAATCAGAAACAGGGCTGTTTCATTTGTGGGAGTCTAGGTCACTGGAGGCGGGAATGTCCAAAGGTGAGAGATGAAGATAGGAGAGGATATAGAGGGAGAGGCGCCTCAGACTACCGAGGGGGGCCCAGACAACAGGAAAGACAGCAAGATATGACAAGAAGACAACCCCAGGGAGATCTTATTAACATACACTGGCCAGCACAGGATGGGGGGAGTAGACAACCCAATCTGCAATCAGATTTACGGAGGTGGTCTGAGCATGAACACCCGTCCCCACGGGGGAACAATCACTATTAGGGGTGCCCAGAACGAGTCCCGTCCTTCATTATGCATTTTGTTCCAACTGATTGGCAAGTTTTACCACAAGTAATACTGCAAATTGATGGTATTACAGTTAATTTATTGCTTGACACCGGAGCAACGACTTCAAGCGTAAACAAAATAGACTTCATTAATGACAAATGCACCGAAGGAAGTTCTATGGGTATCAATGGGACGACAGTGATACATAAGGTGACAGCACCGCTCCCGGTTTGTACTCTTACGGGAGAACTAGTGACGCACATGTCTTTTGCAGTCCTGCTAGAATGCCCCGTTTGCCTATTAGGAAGGGATCTAATGGCAGCATTACAGATTTCATTAGTTTTTGACAAAAAGGGAAGACTGACAGCAACCTCAATGAAATGTGACCTGACAAACCCAAAGAGACGTGACATGAATGGGTTCTTTTTAAGCCTACCAATGTCCCTGGAAAATCATCCAATTTGGGCTAAATGTAAAGACTCAGTAGGAACGATTAACTGTGAGCCCTACCGGCCCTGTTTGAAGGAGGGGGTTATGCCAACCTTTCAGAAACAATACCCATTGAGTGAGGAAAAGTTAGAGGGTATAAGGCCGCAAATTGAAAAATACTTGCAGATGGGAATTCTTAGGAAAATTGTCAGTCCCTGGAATACACCGATAAATCCCGTAAAAAAAATAATGGCACATGGAGATTGGTACAGGATCTAAGGAAGGTAAACAAGGCAATTATCCCACTTCCCCCCTTGGTGGCAGACCTTACAGCTGTGTTTGGGGCCATTCCTGCGGGATCCAAATACTACACTGTAGTTGACCTCAGTAATGCGTTCTTTTCCATACCAGTGGCTTGGGATGCACAAAGTCTTTTTGCTTTTCAGTGGGCTGATGATGGTCAGGTGACTTGGACCCGTCTCCCACAAGGTTTTGGGGATAGTCCAGCAGCCTTTTCTATTGTATTAAAGGCTACATTGGAAGATTGGGAACCAAAGAGGGGATCCACCTTAATACAGTACACAGATGACCTTTTACTCTCCAATTCGGAGTTAGAAGCCTGCGAAATAGATTCACGGAGTTTATTAGACCACTTGGCAAGCAAAGGACACCTGGCCTCGAAGAAGAAAATCCAATATGCAAGTACCCAGGTAGAGTATCTGGGGTGCATAATAGAGGCAGGAGAGAGAAAGATCTCACCCGCTAGAGTCAAGGCAGTGACCTCCCTAAGCAGGCCAGGGGACAAAGCTACAATGCTGTCCTTTCTAGGGTCAATAGTGTATTGTAGGCAGTGGATTCCTGATTGCTCCCATTGGGATTCAATCCTAAGAAAAACTACACTCACAGAAGCACCAAAGGTAGTGGAGTGGACAGAGGACAGAGTAGAAGCCTTTGAGAGATTGATTCGGTCCCTGACCCAAGCCCCAGCCTTGGCCCTGGCAGATTATGGAAAGCCATTCCAATTATACTGTGTGGTATCAGGAGAAACCTATGCAGCGGTTTTGACACAGACACATGGGGGAAGAAACAGGCCAGTTTCATACCTATCGAGAAAATTGCCTCCTGTAGTTCTTGGAATGCCTCACTGTCTCCAAGCATTAGCAGCCGCGGCCATGTCAGTAAAGATGCTACTAAGATAGTCCATGGAAATGTAATGGAACTTTTCACCACTCATACAGTTTTGTCCCTCCTTCAAAACATGACCACACAACACATGACAGCTCAGAGACTGTCCGGATATGAGACCATATTACTCAGTACGGCAAACCTGGTGATAAAGACATGTCCAGACACCTCACCAGTGATAAGATTTTTGCATACACTTTTGAGACTTAAGTGTGAAGGTTCTGACGAACAAGTAGACCCAATACCTGAACACAGATGTGATGAAGTGATCTTGTCATGCACAACACCTAGGAAAGATTTAAAGGACACGCCACAGACTGACAGTATAGATGTTTTTGTGGATGGATCATGCACAAGACCAGATGACAGGACATATCAAACAGGTTACGCAGTGGTCATGCTCCCAAATCAAGTGATAGAAGCTGAACCAATTGTCACAACTTCGGCACAACAAGCTGAGCTGGTAGCGCTCACAAGAGCCTGTGAAATATTCGCAGGACACAAAGTGAATATCTATACTGACAGTAGCTATGCATTTGGAACAGTGCATGATTATGCATTAATATGGAAAAATAGGGGATATATCTCAGCAGATGGGAAGCAGATAGCGAATCAGAAATACATAGATCACTTGCTACGTGCAATTCAACTGCCAGAAGCTATAAGTGTGATAAAAGTGAAAGGACACTCTGCAAAAGGAGATTATCAAGCTATGGGAAACAACTTAGCAGACAGAGCAGCGAAAATGGCAGCCAAGAGAGACACGAGAAGGGAAAGTAAGTTATTATTCATGACAGATTTTGAAAGTGAAAACTGGGTGTCAGTAGTATATCAACTACAGAAGCAGTCTACCAGTGAGGACATCAAGTACTGGAAATCTCAGGGACTGCAGATGACAGGTACAGGTATGTGGACAAAAGATCGGATATTGGGGGTTCCCACTGCATCAGCACCGCTCCTAATATCCTATCTTCATGGTCCTGGACATTTGGGAAAACAATACATATCAGAACATTACAAGTCACTGTTCTGTACACACCAATTGCAGAGATTGATAGACGATCTGGTCGACTCATGCATGACTTGTGCACAGAATAATGTTCAAGGAAAAGCACACGGAAGACATGGGAATCTACCACCCCCTACAGGCCCTCTGCAAGATTTGCAGATAGATTACACACACATGCCAAAGCAACCCGGGAATATAAGATATCTCCTTGTAATAGTCTGTAGGTTCTCCGGATGGTGTGTAGCCATACCTACTTCAGGAGAAACAGCTGGTGTGACAGCTAGGGCATTGATAAATCAATGGATTTCACTGTATGGACTCCCTCGGGTAATTCATTCAGATCAGGGACCTGCTTTCCAGTCCAAACTAATACAAGAACTGACGAAGATTCTGGGTTTCCAGTGGAAGCTCAATATAGTCTATCACCCACAAAGTGCAGGAGTCGTGGAAAGAATGAACCGAACCATTAAGGATAGGTTAAAAAAGGCTACTTCAGGAACATTGAAGGATTGGCTGAAATTTCTACCCGCCATTCTCTACCAAATAAGAACGACACCAAATAAACAGACAGGGTTGTCACCTTATGAAGTGTTATTCGGTAGACCCCCTAATACCCGTGAGGAACCAGATATTGACAGTAACATTTTTGCCTTGCAGGAGCAGTACGTGAAACATTTGGTAGGTATACTCTCGGAAAATCATGATAAGGTTGCTGTCACCTTTCCTCCTCTTTCCACAGACCCAACTCATCCATTCTTGCCCGGAGACAAGGTTCTGGTGAAACAACTGGCTGTCCGCCACAAGACTGGTCCAATATATCAAGGTCCATTTGAGGTTCTAAGAGTTGCTCGAACGGCTGTCCTTACTGACCAGAGTCCACAGTGGATACACGCCAGCCGGCTCAAGAAGACACCAGAAGGAGTCCTCAAGGAATTCCCGGACAAACATGAGTCTTTCGGACAAGATGCCTTCAAAGGAAATGACTTTGATCATACCCCCAAGCCTGCAAAGTAGATATGAGCGATGGCTAAGAGGCTATCCTAAACCACTTTGTCCAGAGGATCCAAAGACTATGCAGGACTTGTATGAGGAAGAATTATGTTCAGGGAGTATACCAATGAACTAGAGACTGAGGACTTGAAAGATCAAACTTTCCTGAACCGTTTAGTAAGCAGATGATTCAGAGAATGAAAATGGTGTGTGGTATAAGGAGTGATCATATGGAATGGGAATTCCATATGATCAAAGAGGGGATTGTAAGGAAATTATGTCTGTATCCACACACGTTCACATATATGTATTAATTCAGCCTTATATGCTTGTATTAAAGTATACAGAGTTCTTCTTTAAAGGAAGTAACAACAAGGTCTAGTAACACAAGCTAACAGGAAATGGCTGTCTGAAGCTCAAAACCGCATGGCTAGAAAGAGATATGCATGCTTTGCAAAAGAATGCCACATTTATGATGAAGATACCTGGAGAGAGAATTGCTGAATGCATGACATCATAGCTGCAGAAACATATATACGCATATATACCTTTTACTCATATATCTAACATGTGCATTATACACATATTTTACACGTACTGCAATACGGGTTATATAAGCATCTTGCATATTGACGTTCACCTTTGGTTTAGATAAGTGAAGGATGTTTTATCAGATAAATGTTGGTACAAAATAAACAAGGATGATTCCGCGAAATATTTGAACAGAGCGAAGGTTGACAAACATGGTGGTTAGATATCTAAATTCTAAGAATTATAAATGCGTCACATATGTACCTTGTTTCTAGGAAATTATCATGACTTTTTTTTACTTTGGCTGTATAAAGATGAAATTGATCAATTCGTTACCTGATTGGATTAAACTTAGGGGAGGTATATGCTAATTTTGTGGTTTGAAGCTATAAATTTTCTACGATGTCAAAATAAAGCAGCAACCATTTTATACCTATCAACGTGTATTGGTCTTCAGTGGTTGTCCGGCCGGTGATTCACCCACAGACAAACCAGGGGCTCCTTTCAATGGGCACTGTCTATGGCACTATATATGGGACACTCTTTGGCTGGCACTCAACAGTTACAGAAACAGAATAGCATAGCAATCTTGTCCACTTCTATATTAACTTACGGTGTACATACTGTGGCAGTGGCCATCTAGCCAGGTGGGATGGGGTGAGGAGGCCTCTGTTCTTGAGATAGGTACAGGTTCCAGAGGCGAGGCGGGACACACATTCTGTGGATCTGCCATAAATATCTAAGATGCAAATAACCTTGAAACCCCTTCTCTTTGTATGCTTTTTGGGCCTTAATGGGTTGTTCACACCTTGGAGCCTTTTTCAGCAGACCCCCAGTGTGGTCAGACCTGCGGAGAGAACCAAACTTACCTGATCCCCACTGCTGTTTTCCAGCTTCTTTGTTCCCCCAGTGTCACTTCCGCACTCCAGTGGCCCCATGTCATCAACATTCTTTATGACGCAGGTCACATGGCCACTGCAGCGGTGATGTGTGCCCTATGCATCATACACCAGGTCACGTGACACATGGGCACACGCCAAGAGGTCTCCTGACCTGATTCAAACTGTATGTGGATGCTGTGACAACACAGAGCAGTGTCACGGGGTGCAAAGGAGTCGGGGTCTAGCACCGGGGATCAGGTATAATTCCTCCGCAGGTCCAGCTGGGAACTGGGGGTGTGTCTGAAAGACCTCAAAGGATGAACAACCCCTTTAGTGACCAAATTAAAATGAGTAATTTTGATATATTTCCCTTTGGCTTCGGGATATCTGCACTTAATATGTGCTGTAAGAAACGATACAGAAACAACATATAATCAGCTGATTTAGTAGTCAGAATCATCAACCTACAATTTGAAATCCCCACTTAGCCGGCAAGCAGGGAAAAAGGAACTCTCAGTTGGTCGATTTTCATCACGTGATCAACTGGAGGAGGAGTCGACAACACGAGGGACGCCGAATTCTGTTCGAAAAATCGTTCACACTGAAATAGAGGTGATACTCAACTAAAAAGGCTGGAAGCGGGGGTAAGCGAAAAAGATCCACACTGGAGATAAGTGTGGTAACGCTCTATATACACCTACCTCGCAGAGACCAACTGAATAGTGTGTACCTCTGAAATAAAATCATGTGATATCGAACATACGCATATCGAATATACTCATACTGCTTGATTGACTCGAATGTTTAAAGTTCGCATGATAAAAATAGAGAGTTAAAAATTCGAGAGAGAAAGTTAGTGTACTATCGATGGAAACAACACAAATAAGGAGAACTGTTCACATGAACTGTTTGTCTCGATTTATTTCATCAAGTACCTAGTGGATCAAAGTGCCATATGAACTGTTTGCCTCGATTTATCCCATCGATTATCTAGTGCAGGCATCTCAAACTCGCGGCCCTCCAGCTGTTGCAAAACTACAACTCCCAGCATGCCCGGACAGCCTACAGGTATCAGCCTACAGCAGGGCATCGTGGGAGTTGTAGTTTTACAACAGCTGGAGGGCCGCGAGTTTGAGATGCCTGATCTAGTGGATCAAAGTTCAATAATAAATATCTCCATATTAGGGTGTTTTTCTTATTGAGTATATGGACTACCTGCACTAATATATCCATCTCAATATATAATATTTTATTTTTTATTTTATATTTAAATTTTTATATGTATTAATACATTTTTTGCATTATGTTTTAATCATTTTTAAATTGTTCTTATTGATTGCTGTTATATTTTTGTGAAAAAAAACCTATTTGCTGCATTACTCTAAATGTCCGAGTGCCCATCCAATTAAGTACTGTATCTCTGCTGTTTTAATTTTGATATATAACAGCTGTGACACAGTGAGAGGTTTGGTCTGGGAAAACTGGTATTTTCCTCCCAGCATGTGCTGCTGGGCTTATTTACAGCCAGATGAGGTCAAATACGGGACTGGATATTAAATGCCAGTATGGGTTTTGGCAGCACCTGGCTGTCCTTAAATAGGGAGCTGGGCTCAGAAGCCAGGTCTCTTTGTTGGGATCTGGGAGCCTTGTGTCTAGATGAAGTCTTGCTACCTATTTGGCGTGAAAACAAGTTGGTGCTGCTATCAGCAAGGACTCTTTGAAGCAGAATTGCCACATAGTGTGAATTACCACCAACACCACAAGGTGACTTTTTGTTTAAATATGACTGCTTGTTTTGTCACTTGCCTAAAGTGTGAATAAAACACTGAACTGTTTGATCCAAAGAACTTGTTGTTGCCTCTATACTGCGTCCACTAAGGCTACTTTCACACCTGCGTTCGGTGGGGATCCACCTTGTATCTGCACAGGCGTATCCGTACCGATAATGCAAACGCTTGTATCTGTTAAGAACGGATCCGTTTGCATTATTCTTGAAAAAAAAAAACGTCTACGTCGAAACGGATCCGTCCTGACTGACATTGAAAGTCAATGGGGGACAGATCCGTTTTCAATTGCACTATATTGTCAGGACGTATACGTTTGGCTCTGCATCGTCAGGCTTGCAGCGTTTTGGTGTCCGCCTCAAAAGCAGAACGGAGACCAAACGTAGTCAAACTGATGCATTCTGAACGGATCGTTATCCATTCAGAATGCATTGGGGCTGAACTGATCCGTTTTGGGCCACTTGTGAGAGCCCTGAAACGTATTTCACAAGCGGACCCAGAAACGCCAGTGTGAAAGTAGCCTAATCCTGTCTACCAGAGCGAGTCCCCACACAGCCTATAGCGTGATGTTAATTTTATGTATCTTAATTTTTCACTGTATGAATGTGTATACAGGGAATGCTATCAATCACTGATAGATCACCCTCTTGGCTGCAGAGCTCCGAAAAAGCTTTTAATGAATAAGTTATACATTTCGATAATTTTTTTCCCCATAAAAATATACAACAATCTGCTTAGCTGTTCCTGCTATATAACTTGCCTACAGATTACAATGTATTTTCATGGTAACAGGTTCCCTTTATGACTGCCAATAAGCAAACTGTGACTGCTGTGAGAAAGAGAGACAGACAACCACTGGGAGGGCTCAAAACTGTTGTAAAATATCCACAGAGACTTTTAAAAACACATTATATATACAGATCAATCTATATACATTCTGTTCACTTACATATATTAGGATTATGGCTATGGCTAGGATTTCATTACCGTAATAGCTAATCTAATGCACACAACTATGGTTTTGATCGCAAAAAAAAAAAGCAGATCGCATGCAGACCCATTCATTTCAAAAGACCCCATGTGCATCTGCACATTCGTTCTAGAAAATAATCAATGAGACGGTCCGCAAACTGCCCTACTCACACATGGTCATAACAGACAAAATTTTGCCCTGTTTTTCACTTTCACTACTAAATGTAAAACTTAGCTTTTAGCGCTGCCTATTTAGGCCCCTTTCACACGGGCAAGTTTTCTGCACGGGTGCAATGCGTGAGGTAGACTCATTGCACCCGCACTGAATCCGGACCCATTCATTTCTATGGGGCTGTGCACATGAGCAGTGATTTTCACGCATCACTTGTGTGCGTTGCGTGAAAATCGCAGCGTGCTCCATTTTGTGCGTTTTTCACGCAACGCAGGCCCCATAGAAGTGAATGGGGCTGCATGAAAATCGCAAGTAAGTGGGGATGCGGTTTGATTTTCACGCACGGTTGCTAGGAGACGATCGGGATAGGGACCCGATCATTATTATTTTCCCTTATAACATGGTTATAAGGGAAAATATAATTATTAATACAGAATGCATAGTACAATAGGGCTGGAGGGGTTATAAAAAAATAATAATTTAACTCACCTTAATCTACTTGTTCGCTCAGCCCGGCTTCTCTTCTTTCTTCCAGATCTGGGTAAAGGACCTTTGATGACATCACTGCGCTCATCACATGGTCTGTCACTTGATCCATCATCATGGGTACCAAACATGCCGATTATTCTCACGCGCGTGCAAAACGCATTAAAGTGCATTTTCCGCATCTTATCCGACCCAAAACCATGACGCCCGTGTGAAACAGGCCTTAGAGTTTTTATCTCCATACCATTTATTTACTGCCAGCTGTGCTCTTGCTGTATTCACTAAAATCGAACTAAATACTGCCCCCCGACATGTTTCGCCGGAAAACTGTCGTCCTCAGGGGAACCGTGCAGTGTATAGGCCCACTGTAATTCTCAGGATGATTCTAATGAATTAAATAGAATAAAATCTAAGTTTTACATTTAGTAGCAAGTGAAAAACAGGGCGAAATTTTGTCTGATATGACTATATGTGAGTAGGGTATATTTGTTAAATACAATGTAACGGACCTTTTCAGCGGACAAGGGGTTAAAATCAGTTTAGGCGATATGCCCCTTTCCGAGAGACAGGCACAGCTACTGCAGAACACCAACCTCCCGAACTGGATACAAAATAGCACTCCAAACTGGAACCTCGCAGATAGCTGTCGGCAGGCGAACAGGAAAAGCGTATCAGTCAGCTTACACTCCTGGCAATCAGTCTCCAACAGCATACATGGAATCCCCCCAATAACGAGACAAGGCTCCGTGTTGAGGGTCAAGCAGTGCTCTGAAGTGCTGGCACACCCAGCCTGGTTTTTATTACAGTTTGTTGCAGATACAACATATCCCCACAATGCATCATGGTTTCCTCCCCTCTGTCCCGGAGACGACCGAAGACAATCCAATTATCTCTCAGGACAAAGGGGAGATCACCAATACACATGTGGAGACAACAGGACAGGAATCACCACCCAAACACACAATGGCACACTCCCACAGCAAACACAGACATTTAACATATCCCCAGATAGCTCAAGTCTGAGTGCATATCATTCGGTGAATGGCACTCAGAATACACGAATACAATAATATTAGCTATCTGGGTGCCCTCACATAACATACAATTTAACCGAACGCATAATAACATAAAATACAATTCTACAGACAGATTTAAGCTGTGCGGCCGGTCTGTTTTCTCCTTTAAAGTTACTATGGGCCATAATCCTGAGGCAAGAGGCTTTTAAACAGCCCTCTCCAAAACCCAGTGGCGAGGTTGGTTTCGCCACACATCTCCCTCCCCCAGGGAAGACTAACCAGATACCTGACCTCACGCCGGTCGGTACCTGAGTTAGTCTGGCAGCCCACCCACAACCCAATACTGGACCTGTTGAATTTAGTAGGCTGTCTCTGTCCAGTGAATCCACCAAGGTTATATTGGTAGCTGGTACTCCCGGTCTCTGAGTTGCTCCCTGGCTTGGAGTGGAGGTTGCTTTGTGGGCAGGGATCAGCGGGACTCTGCCCTGGTACCATCACTACCACGGAAGAAGCCTGGTTGGAGTCTGGTTGTTGGAGGGAGAAACCGACTGTCTCCCCTTTGGCTAAACAGCCCTGTTGCTGGGGGACAGGACCGACTGTCCCTACCCCCTGTGCTGTAAGTGCAGAGACCACGGTCCCATCTGCACTGTTGTGGGGCTTACTGTCTCCCCCTGGTGCGTTAAGCTGCCGCTGGGAAGAGGGGGTAGCGAGCTCCTCTCCCATACATACTTCCAGCCGCTGGGGAGGGCGACCGACCGCCTCCGCTCCCAATACAGTGTCCTGCTGCTGGGGAAAGGAGACTGGGCTCTCTATTCCCTGTAGGACACTCTGCCGCTGGGGGACAGGACCGACTGTCTCTGCCCCCTGTAACTCCGTCTGCCGCTGGGGAATGGAGACTCGGCTCCCAATTCCCAAAAAATCATGCTGCTGCTGGGGGGCAGGAACAACTACCTCTGCCCCCTGTAACTCAGCCTGCCGCTGGGGAGGGAGGCCGCTGCTCTCCCCTCCCTGCACTTCACACTGCTGCTGGGGAATGGAGACTAGGCTCCCAATTCCCTGCAGGACCGGCGGAGAGACCTCATTCCCATCTCTACCGGCCACCTGGGGTCCTTCCCAGTAACACTCTACAATATCTGCCCAGCTGAATGGGTCTGGATCTGGGTCTGTCACCTTACCGTCCTGCTGAGCCTTCTCAATGGAGTGGAAGAGATCTCGGTAGTCCTGCTCCAGTTCCCACTCCAGGGTTGCTAGGTGAGCCAGGTCTTGCTCTACTTCATGGGGGTCATCCCACTCATGCCTAGCCTCCCTCTCATAGAAAATGTCCTGAAGTCTGGACTGTGCAGGGCTCCCGAAGTCAGGCTCTGCAAAGGACTCCCATAACAAGCCAGGACCATCAAACTCCTCTCCCTCTGGCTTGTCATGCTCAGCTGTCCAGGGTATAAACTGTGCCACATACCACCAAAGCGCCTGGTAGGCATCCTCCAGCCATAGCTCCTGCCATACCCGGTGCTGTAGTTCTATCACCCATTCCTCCAGGGGCTGCTCTCCCAGGAAGGACATCCGCAGGGCCACTTGCTTCTGCAACCGCTGCTCTTCACTGGGGAGACTCTCACCTCGCTGGTATTGTACATTATCCAGGGCCTGGTACCAGATGCCTTTCCTTAATGCATCCCGGCCATCCAGGTCCTCCTCCTCGTATAACACTGCTGGTTCCATCCTGGTGCTTTTAGGGTCGCTGTACTGGGACATGCGTTGCCCTTAAATTGTAGAATCCAAAGAAATGGTGTCTCCTGTAGCTGTCCTTCTGGCTGTAGGAACGATCCCACTGCTGCCACCAATGTAACGGCACCGTTTCAGCAGACAAGGGGTTAAGATCCGTTTAGGCGATATGCCCCTTTCCGAGATGCAGGCACAGCTACTGCAGAACACCAACCTCCCGAACTGGATACAAAATAGCACTCTAAACTGGAACCTCGCAGATAGCTGTCGGCAGGCGAACAGGAAAAGCGTATCAGTCAGCTTACACTCCTGGCAATCAGTCTCCAACAGCATACATGGAATCCCCCCAATAACGAGACAAGGCTCCGTGTTGAGGGTCAAGCAGTGCTCTGAAGTGCTGGCACACCCAGCCTGGTTTTTATTACAGTTTGTTGCAGATACAACATATCCCCACAATGCATCATGGTTTCCTCCCCTCTGTCCCGGAGACGACCGAAGACAATCCAATTATCTCTCAGGACAAAGGGGAGATCACCAATACACATGTGGAGACAACAGGACAGGAATCACCACCCAAACACACAATGGCACACTCCCACAGCAAACACAGACATTTAACATATCCCCAGATAGCTCAAGTCTGAGTGCATATCATTCGGTGAATGGCACTCAGAATACACGAATACAATAATATTAGCTATCTGGGTGCCCTCACATAACATACAATTTAACCGAACGCATAATAACATAAAATACAATTCTACAGACAGATTTAAGCTGTGCGGCCGGTCTGTTTTCTCCTTTAAAGTTACTATGGGCCATAATCCTGAGGCAAGAGGCTTTTAAACAGCCCTCTCCAAAACCCAGTGGCGAGGTTGGTTTCGCCACAGCCCATCACTTGCTAAGTGTGCTAAGTGTGTCATTTTATAAGTATATATGGTCCGCTGTGGACATCTTTCATGTGAAATCCGCATTTTTCTCACTCACATCACTAGAAATGATTATTCTTGCAGACAAGAATAGAACATGTTATATAATTTGCAGAATGGACACACATATGCGGAAAGCACACGGGTGACATCGATTTGCTGTCCGTTGTTTTGCAGACCCATAGAAATGAATGGGTCCTTGTGCAATCCACAAAAAAAATTAATCAGGCACCGATATAAGACACGGTGGTGTGCATGAGGGCTTAGGGAGGCTTATTCTCCTGCTTTTACACATTAGTCAGTAGAGTATTGTGGCTGTAGGCTGTTTTCAAAAATGTAACTTCCTTTTTAAATTTAAAATACAGCTATGTATTTTCAATCATATACTAGTCTAAAAAATAAAACACTAAAATATTTGGTATCCCTTTAATTTGAACATATTTAGAGATAAAGGAATACAAAAGTAAACCTCTATATCAGGGATGGCCAACCTGCAGCTCTCCAGCTGTTGTAAAACTACAATTCCCACCATGCCCTGCTGTAGGCTGATAGCTGTAGGGAGTTTGGGCATGCTGGCAGTTGTAGTTTTGCAACAGCTGGAGAGCCCCAGGTTGGCCATCCCTGCTCTATATAAAGGGGTTTTCCTAGACTTTTATACTGATGACCTATCCTCATGTGACATCATGTTCATCAGTCAGATGGCTTGGGCTCAGCTCAGCCCCATCAAAGGGAATAGGGCTGAGCTGAGATACCAAGCTGACAGAAGGCCCTGGTACTACTGCGAGCGCTGGCGCCTTCTAAAACAGCTGATCAGTGGGGGTCCCAGGTGTCGGACCCCTACTGATCAGATACTGATGATCTATCCAGAGGAACTTGCAAACAACAATAACCCCCATAAAAATACACACAGGGCTGTTGTTTGTAATTTTATAATTTTATGACACTGTTCACATTATCTATACTGTCACTATATATGTTTTTTTTTTACCCAGAGGTGGAAGAGGCTGTGAGCTGTTGAATGCCACCACGTGATCAACAACGGAAGTTGAAGAGTCCTTGTACAAGGATGAGGGCTGCAAATAGAGAAGGATAAGCTAAGAAACATTGCGGTACATAGCCCCAGCCATTTCCTATGGAAAATGATGTGTCAGAGGACATGGAGGAGGGACTTCTAGATGGTGCAGTCTGATGACACATTTGCTGAGCGCATGTTTCCCCACCCGCATGGAGTAAATTTTAAGTAAATGATGCTGCTAGTACGTGGAGGCAGCCATTTTAGGCTGAGTTCACATCATGTTTTTACCATCTGTTTAATGTATACAAAAAACATATACGTTAAGCGGATGCCTCAGACTGATGCCATACAATGTCATCCGTTCACCATAGAGTTCCATTGTAATTTTTATTTTTTTAAGTATACTTTTTTTTGCCGCACTCTGCAGGATACAAAAAGTGCATTGTGTTTTTGTGTCCTTTTTTTTTATAACGTATATGTCAAATAGAAGTATAAAGTGTGATTTGGACCCACCCTGCTGATGTCACTTAAAATTTGGAAGGTGGTTGGTTATGGTGCACTCCACAGTGAGGCTATGGAAGGGGATTGTGAATGATGTGATCATTAACTTCTGTATGATGATGACTAGTGCTATGTTAGATAAACCTCTTTCTATTAGGTATTTAAACTTGTGGTTTTAATGGTTTTGTATGGCTTGAAAAAAAGGTTTGTAATAAACCGAAACGTTGCCTTCTGTTTTATTGATGGGTATCTTGTAAAGCACACAAGGAGAAGATGCTGGCTCTACATTCTTAATTCTCACAAGTTTGGTGGTGATGAGCCTGTCCACTAGAAGCTGTGCATCGTGAAGTTCAGATTGGGCACTGGTGCTATCGTTAAGTGAATTTCTATCCAGTGGATAGGTCATCAGTGTTGGAAAACCTTTTTAATTCCTGAAAATGTGTACCTGTCACGGCCTATGGTATGTTGTGTGACACTTTCCTTCACTTGGTTGCCCGTGGCAACGTGTGGTGTTGTATTGCATGTGATGGCAGTGTCTCAGCCCTATGGCTGATCCCCAGGACATGATTGCCACACATGCCGTTGCCCGCGGCAACAGGTGAAGTGTGTTTGTTTATGTGTGTATTCCCCTTTTAAGTGGCTGTCTTCCCTTGCCTTGTGTTTGAAGGGTTAATTCCCTTCTGTGTGTGTGAACACTGGATGTGTTTGTTGGGTGTGGCTACTTGGGCCTATAAAGCCTCAGTGTTTAGCAAATGTCTGGGGGGTACTTCAGCCATGGTTAGCTGGAGCAACCTCCTGTGTATTCCACCTGCCAGTGGGGGCCACCCTTGTGGTCATACTGTCACGGCTGAGGATGGGGAAAACCCTCAGCCGTGTGATGCCAGAAGATGTTAATGGCTTCTCGGCCAGGACGACAGAATTAGGGAGCAGGTCACCTCCTAATACATCCCTAATCTGTCCCTAACTCCTAGCTGCATGGGCCGACCTTCAAGGTAGGAGGGCCCATGCTCAGGAACCTCGGATCCCTACTCACCCTCCGATCGGTCCCTGAACTAGGAGTAGGGTAAGACGACCTGTTCCTTCTGGACACAGAGGAACAGGAGTCTCACTGGCCAAGCTGCAAGGAATGGGGGAACAAATACAACATACAGATATGACAGGCGAACTACAGTAGTTAGTAGTAGGGATCCGAGGTTCCTGAGCATGGGCCCTCCTACCTTCAAGGTCGGCCCATGCAGCTAGGAGTTAGTGACGGATTAGGGATGTATTAGGAGGTGACCTGCTCCCTAATTCTGTCGTCCTGGCCGAGCAGCCATTAACATCTTCTGGCATTACACGGCTGAGGGTTTTCCCCATCCTCAGCCGTGACAGTACCAGACACCTCCTTACTTAATTCCCGCTGGAGGACTTTGCTTTTGTGCATTACACACCCAGCCAGCATTTTATCAGAAGGCGTGCTATTCCCTTAATATCTAACTCGTTATTTCCCAGACACATAGAAACAGACAAATAATACTTTGCTCTCATGTAAATGAAAAGTGAAACCATTTATGATCCTTTTTATTGTACTTCTCAGAAAGAAGAAGTATACAAACCTGCTTCTGTTATAGTACTTTGACCTTTAAATTATATCCTTCTTAAACCATCACAATTACACCTCAACCCTTTATAAAATATATAACTATATAACACAGTAATAGTTTAGATTAGAATATTGCAATATACTGTAGATGCTGTGAATGTAGTCACTTGATATTAAATGTTTTCAAAGTGTACCTCCAGGCATGCTCTCCTGTCCAATCTGGTATCGAGCGTGGAAAAATTAAGTTTCCAGCTGTCTAGTACAGGTGTATGATACCCAGCAAGTATCATGCATAGCAGGGGTGCACCTAGCGTTTCTGCTGCCGGAGGCAAAAATTGAAACAGCGCCCCCCCATACCAAATTCTTAACCTAACCCCTTCTCCCCTAACATTACGTAATTACGTATATCACTACAAAACATACAGGGTAATACAGCGCCCCATACCTCTTACATCCAGTGACGTCTCTTCTGATGTAGCTGTTCTCTTTCCACGTCTTCTTTCAGACCAGACCACCATGATGATTTTTCACCCATCTCTCGTCTCTGCAGTTTGACAAAAGAATAATCTTAGTTCACTACTTTTTCATCATCCTCCCATCTTCTGGACAAATCATCCTACCATCCCAATACTGTGTCTGCTGTGCTCCACAATACTATACTACAGAAAGAGATAAGCCCCCTGACAATACTAGTACCACACAGATGGTGCCCTTCAATAATTATTGGCATGCAGTGTCCTAAAATAACTGCGCCCAGCAAATAGTGCCCCTAACACCAATAATCTAAACATAATGTCCCCCAAAAATAACTGTGCTTAGCTGATACTGTGCCAGGGTACACCCACAATAATAGTGCTCCAAAAAGAAGTCCCACCAAAAGTAATAATTCTCTGCCAGAGCACACTTGGTAGTAATATTGCCCCTACAGTGCCCCAAACATGTCCCCACTGTGCCCCAAAAGTAATAATACTCCCATAGTGCCCATAATAGTAATTATGTTCCCCACAATCCCCCAGTTGTAATGAAGCCCACCAAAATTCCCCCCCCCCCCATAGTAATAATTCTCCATATAATGTGACAGTAGAAAAATGCCCCCTTAAAATGAGCACTAGTACAAAAAATGTCCCCTTATAATGTGTACCAGTGCAAAAAATACCCCCTTTAATGCCCCCAGTTGAGCTAATGTCTCCATAGTGCCACCATAATATGTGCCAGTATAAAATACCCCTATATAATGCCACCAAGTCAATGCCTCCATAGTGCTTCTCTCCCCCTTCCTCATAGTGCCTCCCATAATGTACAAGTATAAAATGCTCCTATATAGTGCACCAGTAGATGCCCTCAGTGTCCCTCATAATTTTCCAGTATAAAATACCCCTTCTTAGTGCCCCTAGTAGATGCCCTCATAGTGCTCCTCTTTCCCCCTAGTAACCAAATAATGTGTCCCAGTATAAAATTCCCCTATACAGATCCCCCATATAAAATACCCCTTCTTTGCGCCCTCAGTAGATGCCCCCCAATAATATTCCAATAAGAAGTGCCCCTAGATGCCCCAATAGTGTTCCTCTCCCCCTTCCCCATAGTGGCCACCATATAAAATACCACTTTTGTGCCTCCCAATAATGTTCCAGTAAGAAGTGCCCCTAGATGACCGCATAGTTCCCCCCATATAAAATACCACTTTTGTGCCCCCAATAATGTGCCAGTTAGAAGTGCCCCTAGAAGCCCCCTTAGTGCACCTCTCCTGCATTGTGTGCCATATAAAAATAAAAATAAATCACTTCTACAGTCAGGTCGATAAATATTGGGACATCGTCACAATTGTAACATTTTTTGCTCTATAAACCACCACAATGGATTTGAAATGAAACAAACAATATGTGCTCTAACTGCAGACTGTCAGCTTTAATTTGAGGGCATTTACATCCATATCAGGTGAAAGGTGTAGGAATTACAACAGTTTGCATATGTGCCTCCCACTTGTTAAGGGACCAAAAGTAATGGGACAATTGGCTTCTCAGCTGTTCCATGGCCAGGTGTGTGTTATTTTCTCATTATCCCAATTACAATGAGCAGATAAAAGGTCCAGAGTTCTTTTTAAGTGTGCTATTTGCATTTGGAATCTGTTGCTGTCAACTCTCAAAATTAGATCCAAAGAGCTGTCACTATCAGTGAAGCAAGCCATCATTAGGCTGAAAAAAAAAACAAAAAACATCAGAGAGATAGCAAAAACATAAGACGTGGCCAAAACAATGTTTGAACATTCTTAAAAAGAAAGAACGCATCGGTGAGCTCAGCAACACCAAAAGACCCGGAAGACCATGGAAAACAACTGTGGTGGATGACTGAAAAATTATTTCCCTAGTGAAGAAAACACCCTTCACAACAGTTAGCCGGATCAAGAACACTCTCCAGGAGGTAGGTGTATGTGTGTCAAAGTCAACAATCAAGAGAAGGCTTCACCAGCGTGAATACAGGGGGTTCACCACAAGATGTAAACCATTCACAGTTCTGGAACAACATCCTATGGACAGATGAGACCAAGATCAACTTGTGGTCGAGGCTACAGCCGAGAGCCAGTGCTATGACGAACCGGGAACCTGTCAGAGAGGAACCTGTTACCTGACTAAAATGGCTGGAGGTGTGCCCTTAGCCATGCCGGGGGTAGACCTGAAAGGGGGCATACCCTGATGAATAAGGAGAGAAAAGGAGAGGGAGGGTGGGGCACCGAAAACGCACGCAAGTGAAGGAGGGGGCGTGCTCCCTTTTAAGCGAGCCTACGCCCCTCCCACAAATGCAGGCTGACATGTCAGCCTTTTACTACTTGTGGTCGAGGCTACAGCCGAGAGCCAGTGCTATGACGAACCGGGAACCTGTCAGAGAGGAACCTGTTACCTGACTAAAATGGCTGGAGGTGTGCCCTTAGCCATGCCGAGGGTAGACCTGAAAGGGGGCAAAAACCACACCTGAGTAGGAGGAGAGAAATTTTATTGTAATGACCAATTACAGTACCAAACTGTGAAAAGCCCGTGAAATCTCGGCTTGGGGGTTCGGTATGTAGCGAGTGAAGCAAGAGGAGCGCCAGCGGCCCATTCTCCGGATGACGTGGCCGGGAACGTTATGCTTGGAAGCCGCGGATGCTGCCCCAATACGGAAGGAGTGCCCTGAAATGGCCTTTGGGTCGAAACCCAAACCCGAAGCCAGGGTGCGCACGTGCGAGACGAACTGGGAGGTCGTGAGGGGCAAGGCCTTGAACGGGAGCAACGGGCTGTCAGGGCCCGCGTCTCCCAGGGCTGCTAGCAAACTCCCCAGCACCTGGACCGGGCACCAAGCGTTGGCAGATTGGTAGAAGCGTACCTCCACCGGTGGACCTACCTGCATGGTTTTGGACGTGAGGAGGTACAAGGAGAAATGGTCGTCATGCCAGGCCAGCTGACCCCTGGTTAAACCCTTGGCCCTGGCTGAACTGCGGGTGAATTCACCGGGTCTTAAGAACCCGTAAAAACCGAGGTACATTGCTGCTTTGATGACTGTGCTGGAAAGGAGCCCAAAAGGAAAGGCGTCTAGGGAGGAGGAAAGCCTTCTAAACAAATCCCCTGACACCGGCTGCCTGGACGGGATGGTCACGTGGTTGTTTTTCTGAACGCCCCTGAGGGTTTCCCTGACTGCCTGGGAAAGGAAAACCGACCTGCTTTCGGGGTCTTCTAACATGGAGAAATGTTGGACCCCGGACAAGTACAATTTGATGGAGTTGAAGGATAGCTTGAGATCCTTGTGACAGTAGGCAATGAAAGCTGTGATGTACGTGGTCATATCGGTGTCTCGTCTCGGATGCAGACCCGTGAACCTGTTGAAGGTGTTCAACGCGGTCCTGTAGTTTCTGGCGGTGTTACGAGATAAAGACTCCTGCATCAAAGATTTAGCTGAATCAATGAGAAAGTTTAATCCATCACCAGGTTTTGGTACATCGGAGGAGATAGCCCCACACGGTCTGCCTCCGGCATGACCTGAAAGAAAGTGTCGAAATTAAAGCGTGACAAGGCGTCTGCGGCCACATTATGTACACCTTGAATGTGTCTGCATGCCACATGGAAGTTATGTTCCAATGAAAGCCAGACTAACCTGCGGACAAAGGACATGATCTGGGGAGACTGGGATCTGCCCCTGGTGACTATGTCCACCACTGCCTGACTGTCGGTTACAAACACTACTGAAGAGTTGGCCCACGTACTGCCCCAACCTGGGCTGCTGCTACAATCGGGTAAACTTCCAGCAAGGGGGATGATTTCAACGCGGCTCTAGCGGATGACACCTCTGCTGGCCAGGCACCCGCGAACCATTGGTTTCCACAGATAGCCGCGAAACCTCTAGAGGCGGCGGCGTCCGAAAAAACCAATGTGGAAGCTGGGCCCGGCTGAGGTATGAACAAGGAGACTCCATTCCATGAGGCCATGAAGTCCTGCCACATAGCCAGGTCAGCCAAGGCTTGGGTGTCCAAGGTGACGAGGCTGTCTTGCTCGGGGGCAGAAGGGAGTAGCTGCAGGAGTCTGGACATGAAGGCCCTGCCCTGGGGCATGACTCTGGTGGCGAAATTGAGCATGCCGAGCAGGGACTGCAACTCTACCTTAGTGCAAGTCCTGCTACCCGCTGACCTGGCAATGGCTTCCCTGATTTTTCCAACTTTACAGCTGGCAACCTGGCTTCCATCCTCCCTGTATCCAGGATTATGCCCAAGAAAGTGATTACCGTCGCCGGGCCTTCTGTTTTGGAGGATGCCACCGGAACGTTGAGTTGGTCAAACAGCTGAAGCAGCGCCTGGAGCTTGCTTGGCCGGCAGTCTGGGCTTTCAATTAACAGAAAGTCATCCAAGTAATGGATGACCAGAGGGCAACCGCAGTGGTTGACCAGGATCCAATGCAATGCCTGGGCGAACTGGACGAACAGCCAGGGGCTGCTCTTGGACCCGAACGTTAGGCGATTGGCAAAGAAAAACTGATCTTCCCACCGGATGCCGTAGAACCTCCAGAGCTGTGGATGAATGGGCAGTAATTTAAAAGCATCGGCGATGTCCGCCTTTGCCAACCACGCCCCCCGACCTACTTTGAGGATCAACTGAATGGCTTCATCTATGGTGGCGTAGCTCATTGAAAACTCCTCGGAGGGCACCAAAGAATTCAGACTGGGTGTGCTGGAGCCATGTGGAGCGGACAAATCGTAAATTAAGCGTTTTTTATTAGAAAACTGTTTGGACACGATGCCCACGGGGTTTATCCTCCAAAGGTCAAAGGGTATGAAGGAAAAGGGGCCGATGAGGAACCCCTTTTCTACTTCAGACCTGATCAGCGCACCCACCGGCTCAGGATCACTGGTTGCCGACAGCAGGTTGGGCCCTTCCCAAGAAGCTTGAGGGAGAGCTATCAGGCCTGTGTGGAAACCTGCTGTGAACCCGGAAACCAGGAACTGTACGAACTGAGGGTTGTGATGGTTCTGTAGCAGGGATGCTAGCAGAACCACATTGACCCCGCTTAGTCAGGATGGCCTGGACCTTTGAGGACAAGCCAACTGGGGGTGAGCCCTGAAACAGCCCGCGCAAACGTGAAGGGCCCTGCATTTGTTGTAATAACACGCGTTCTGATTAAAGTTATTACACACCTGGCTGTTGCCCAGGAACACTATCGGCCGCCCTAGCTTGTCTGTGGATGGGCCAGACCGCTGAGGGGCCCCCGAGCTGCCGGGGAGGGACCTGCCCTGGGACGTGGAGGGACCTGAGTTGGGGCACCACTCTGCGGAGTGGGCAATTGATTGGCAGGAGGTGCATGCTGGGGCCCTGAGCCCAGCGAAATGCCGGCAAAAGAGCTCCATGTCCATAGCGGCCCAGTTCGTGATATGCTTGAATTGAACCAGCGCGGCGGCCGCTTTGGCCGAAAAGGAGCGATGGTAATCGTAGAAGGCGTGCCCACCGTACCTGTGGCCCAAGTCCGTGACCCTGTAAAGATAAGTATCTAACTCCTCCCGCCTCTCAGGATGGACAGAACAGATGACATCCCTGAACAAGCTAAAGGCCAGGACGAACTCCGTAATGGATAGCTTTCTGTTGAGGCGGGGATCCCTAGCTTTGAGAACAATTGACATGTCGCCGCAGGCTATGGTCTTGCTCTCTATCGTGTCATGAGTAGCTATTAGGATGGACGCCAGATTGACGTCCTTGCCCTCTAGAATGTCCTTTTTGATGCTGCCGGGGATGAAGTATGCCGGAGCTACCTCGGGTGCGCAAGGGACCCTACCTGGGGGAACGAGCACGGAAGTGGAGGCTACAGGCAAAGGAGACCCTGGATGGACGGATGCCAGCCCCTGATGAGACTCGACAGCCAGGAGTCTGGACTGCACGTCCGAGACTGAGGAGGCAATAGTGTTCATCATGGCGTGCAGCTGCGTCAGTGACACCTGCAATGTGGACATAGAGACTTGCTCCAAGTCCGGGGCAGCCGGTTCTGCCATGAGCAGCCTATATAATTCGGCTTTCCGGGCGGAAGCCGGGTGTTGAATCCCTCTTCTGTTTAACTCTGCGATCAATTTTGCAATAGTCCAACTCCTTAGTGATGAGGAGCTGGGCTGCTCGGATGCGGGCGTCTCGGGGATGGATGAGGCCTCCTCGATGTTGGAGATATGCGACATGCTGCAGCTGTGAGGTGACAAACCAAAACAAGAAAAAGAAACAAGGAGCTGAGCTGGAGGCCCCGTACTGACAGGCGACACCCGAGGCGTGACTGGTGAATGAGGAGTTTAAGGTGGCGAGTGCCTAGTTCTACAAACGGCGTTACCGTGGGGGACCATGCCCGACTAAGGTGTGCAGTGACGTACCAGCTACCAGGCCGTGAAATTATCCCTTTTTTTTTTTTTTTTTAAAGAACATCAAACCTGAATTAGTACCGACGAGACAAATGGAACGAGTCTGAAACGTAAAAGCGACAGAATTGGTAAATAACAATGCAACGCTGATACGCAACAGTTTGCCAAAAACAAAACATGAACGTAAGCCTGGTGCAGAACGGGCAAAAGACAGATGACAGTCATGGTACGTTAGCAATGAGAGCCTGACCCGAGAGCAAGATAACAATCGCGGGGTTTTGGTACCTGAGCCTGAACGTAACAGGTAGTAGATGATGATAAATGTAAAACATAAACCTGCAGCGTGACAGGCAACGGATAACAAATTAACTTAACCCTGAAACGAGACAGGTAGCCAACCTGGAAAGGAAAACGTAAGCCTGAAGCGTGACAGGCCATAGATTAAAAACAGAAAATAAAACGTAAGCCTGAAGCGTAACAGGCAACAGGTAACAAATAAACTTACGCCTGAACTGAGACAGGCCCCTAACCTGGAAGAAAACGTAAGCCTGAAGCGTAACAGGCCGCAGATTATGAAAAACAACCGTAAGCCTGAAGCGTAACAGGCAACAGATAACAAATAAAAATTTTTTTTTTTTTTTTTTGAACCGAGACCGGCACCCAACCTGGAAGAAAAAACGTAAGCCTGAAGCGTAACAGGCCGCAGATTATGAATAACAACGTAAGCCTGAAGCGTAACAGGCAACAGATTATGAAAAACAAAAAATAACGGTATTTTACCAAAACTCCGTGGAATGCGAAGTGACAGAGCGACGGTCGGCTCGGACTGGATCGAGTGAGAGCAAAATTGGTTAATGCGCACCGAAAAAGCGTGGCACCTGTAGTGTGGAAAAGAATTTAGAAGCCGTGAGGGGGAGAACCGCGGACCTGCACGCGTCCTCACAGTCAACAACAACAAGCCTCCTTTTTATTTATTTATTTATTTATTTATTTTTTGATTATGATGACAGAAATGACACCTGCCAGCCAGGAGGGGGCGCTCAAGGCATGCCGCGGGGCAGGGTGCCGAGGCAACGAAGACGCCGCCTGGAGAATCAGCCTGCCCACCCCCGGGCCTGCCTGGCCGGAACGCCGCCCCCGGTGTGAGAACAGCCGGGGACCGGAGGCGCGGCCACATGAGTGCCCCATTTCCTCGCCGGCTCCGACCCCCATGCCAAGGGCGCCGGGGCCATGGAATGCATCGGCGCCTTGATGGGAGAAACGCACGCCACGCGACACCCGCCAGCTCCCGCGTGACCCCGGCCAAACAGGAAGCGCGGCTGGGAGCCGAGCGGAGAATCGCGGGAGCTGACAGAGACGCCGGCTTGTTGCGTGGCAACAGGGACGCTGAGCCGCGAACCCGCATGGCGACCCACGTGACCCTCTCTGCCGGCGCCGGAAGTGGAGACAGCGCCGGCCGCCAGGCCGGGGGCCGAAGCGGAGGTGAGGAAGAACGGCGGAGGTGATGGAGCGGGCGGGCGGGCAAGCCGGGGGGGGCTCAGGGTGGCTGTGAAAAGCAGCGCTGTAATGAGACGCAGATTACTTACCCGTAACAGCCGGATGGGCAGGCGAGCCTCGGGGGAGCAGGGAGACACTTACCTAACGAGCAGCGCGGCAGCAAGGGGCGTGACGCTTCAGGGCGGGAAAGGCACCGAAAACGCACGCAAGTGAAGGAGGGGGCGTGCTCCCTTTTAAGCGAGCCTACGCCCCTCCCACAAATGCAGGCTGACATGTCAGCCTTTTACTACTTGTACCAGAGTGATGGGAAGAGAAGAGTATGGAGAAGGAAAGTAACTGCTCATGATCCTAAGCATACCACCTCATCAGTAAAGCAAGGTGGTGGTAGTGTCATGGCGTGGGCATGTATGGCTGCCAATGGAACTGGTTCTTTTGTATTTATTGATGATGTGACTGCGGACAAAAGCAGCAGGATGAATTCTGAAGTGAATATTATCTGCTCATATTCAGCCAAATGCTTCAGAACTCATTGGACGGCGCTTCACAGTGCAGATGGACAATGACCCAAGCATACTGCAAAAGCAACCAAAGAGTTTTTTAAGGGAAAGAAGTGGAATGTTATGCAGTGGCCAAGTCAATCACCTGACCTGAATCCGATTGAGCATGCATTTCACTTGCTGAAGACAAAACTGAAGGGAAAATGCCCCAAGAACAAGCAGGAACTGAAGACAGTTGCAGTAGAGGCCTGGCAGAGCATCACCAGGGATGAAACCTAACGTCTGGTAATGTCTATGCGCTCCAGACTTCAGGCTGTAATTGACTGCAAAGGATTTGCAACCAAGTATTAAAAAGTGAAAGTTTGATTTATGATTATTATTCTGTCCCATTACTTTTGGTCCTTTAACAAGTGGGAGGCATATGCAAACTGTTGTAAATCCTACACCGTTCACCTGATTTGCATGTAAATACCCTCAAATTAAAGCTGACAGTCTGCAGTTAAGGCCTCATGCACACGACAGTTTATTTTCACGGTCCACAAAAACGGGGTCCGTAGGTCCGTGATCCGTGACCGTTTTTTCGTCCGTGGGTCTTCCTTGATTTTTGGAGGATCCACGGACATGAAAAAAAAGTCGTTTTGGTGTCTGCCTGGCCGTGCGGAGCCAAACGGATCCGTCCTGAATTACAATGCAAGTCAATGGGGACGGATCCGTTTGACGTTGACACAATATGGTGCCATTTCAAACGGATTCCGTCCCCATTGACTTTCAATGTAAAGTCTGGAGTTCTTTTATACCATCGGATTTTGAGTTTTCTCCAATCCGATGGTATATTTTAACTTGAAGCGTCCCCATCACCATGGGAACGCCTCTATGTTAGAATATACTGTCGGATATGAGCTACATCGTGAAACTCAGATCCGACAGTATATTCTAACACAGAGGCGTTCCCATGGTGATGGGGACGCTTCAGGTTAGAATATACTACAAACTGTGTACATGACTGCCCCCTGCTGGCAGCACCCGATCTCTTACAGGGGGCCGTGATCAGCACAATTAACTCCTCAGGTGCCGCACCTGAAGGGGTTAATTGTACTATCCTATCCCCCTGTAAGAGATCAGGGCTGCCAGGCAGCAGGGGGCAGACCCTCCCCCTCCCCAGTTTGAATATCATTGGTGGCCAGTGCGGCCCCCCCCCCTCCGTCTATTGTAATAAAGCGTTGGTGGCACAGTGTGCGCCCCCCATCGCCCCCCCACCTCCCTCCCTCTATTGTAATAAATCGTTGGTGGCACAGTGTGCGCCCCCCATCGCCCCCCCTCCCTCCCTCTTTTGTAATAAATCGTTGGTGGCACAGTGTGCGCCCCCCATCGGCCCCCCCTCCCTCTATAGCAGTAACAACATTGGTGGCCAGTGTGCGGCCTCCCATCTCTTCGCGAAAACTCAGATCTGAAAAAGCAACCTACGGCCACGGATCACGGACACGGATGCCAATCTTGTGTGCATCTGTGTTCTTTCACGGACCCATTGACTTGAATGGGTCCGTGAACCGTTGCCCGTCAAAAAAATAGGACAGTTCATATTTTTTTGACGGACAGGATACACGGATCACGGCCTCGGCTGCAAAACGGTGCATTTTCCGATTTTTCCACGGACCCATTGAAAGTCAATGGGTCCGTGAAAAAAAACGGAAAACGGCACAACGGCCACGGATGCACACAACGGTCGTGTGCATGAGGCCTAAAGCACATCTTGTTCGTTTCATTTCAAATCCATTGTGGTGGTGTATAGAGCCAAAAATGTTAGAATTGGGTCGATGTCCCAATATTTATTGACCTGACTGTACTTAATGGGCAGCGATGCGATGCAGGCCTCTTCCGGCCTGTGTCCCTCGCTTTACGGCTCAGGTGTATCAGCCTAACGGGGAAGGGAGGCGTCTCTCCTGTCCTGAGGACAGCGATACAGATGAATATAGAGATGAGCGATTCCACAATGGAAGCGCTCATCTCTACCTGCCCTGCCGCCCCCCACTTGTCAGGGTCGCGCCGTCTGAGGCGATCGCCTCACCTCGGCTAATTGGTGGCCCTGAAGCAAAGGTCCAATTAATTAGAATAGGACCCTTCCACAATATTTCCTGGACATTGTATGGATGTCTTGCCAACTGTAGCACTCAGAATGCAGTTGCTTTTTTAATGCCTATTAAATGGCATTGATGTGGCATGATGTGTTAGATCAGGTAGAAAAACATGTCTGGAGGCATACTGTCATGCCCTGCTCTGACAATGTGCGGAGGTCTGCCAGATTAGCAGCACGTGTTTAGTTTTTAGTTTTGTTTTGGAGTTCTGCTAGATCCGCCTTCCTTCAGGTGCACTGGTTGGGGTCGTTGGTTTAAATTACTCTCACTCCCAGTGTTCCGTGCGGGTTATAGCTTCTGTCTGGCTTTGGAAGCAAGCAAGCAAGGAAGGAAGGAAGGATCGGCTGTTCCTGCTCAGATAAGATAAGTTGAGTTCTGATTTCTTGTTGTTTGCTGTCTAGGCTGTTTGAGTTACGTCTGTCCCCTCCAGGTTCTGAGGGAACAGGCTGCCCCTATTCCCCTTTCACCATCTCAGGGATTCTAGGGTATTTTCAGCCCAGGCACGAGGACACATTATTCCCACCTTAAGGGTCTGAATGTGGGCATAGCAGTATAGGGAGAGCTGTTAGGGATTTGCTAGGAAGTGACCTTATCCCCAGCTTCTCACCTAGATACTTGTTGGTTTATTTATCTGTGTATCTGATATCCTGTCCACCGTGACATTCTAACCCACCAATACTTTGACTGCCATTGCTCAGCGGTTTTGTGATGGCGTCAATTGATGCGCTAGTTGACCGCATGCAGGGATTATCCCTAGAGGTTGCGGATCTGCGTAGTTCGGTCATACAGTGTCAGAATGCTCTGGCATCAGGTGCAGGTCAAATATGTGGGGAGCCTAAAGTCTCTCTTCCTGATAGATTTACAGGGGGTACGGATGACTTTATCCGCTTGAGAGTCATGCAAGTTTTACTTTTGGCTGCGTCCATTGTCGTCAGGTGATGAAAGTCAGAGGGTTAGTATAATCATTTCTCTGCTTAAAGGGGACGCGCAATCCTGGGCCTTTTCTCTGCCGCCCAGTTCTCGGGCCCTCCGGTCGGTGGAAGAATTTTTCAAGGCCCTGGGATTAATTTATGATGACCCAGATTGGGTCTCGATGGCGGAATCTAAATTGTGTAATTTATTACAGGGTGAACATACTGCAGAGGCTTACTGCGTTGAGTTTAGGAGATGGGCTACCGAGTCAGAGTGGAATGACCCTGCGTTACGTAGTCAGTTTTGTCAGGGGTTATCTGAGAGATTGAAGGGGCCCCCCCAGAGCGTATAGCTTGGGGGACACATGGTGGCAGGGGCAATGAGCTTTATTTTGAGGCAATAAAATGGCTTTTTGGTGAATAAGTTTGTGGTGGTATTTCTCTCCCCCTCTCTCCCCCTTGTTTTGTCTTATATTTTAATTCTAGGTGTTTCTGACAGGAATCTGGTTTTGGCTGGTTCCCCTAGTGATCTGCCTGGTAACGGGACGCTCTGATCAGCTGTCAGGATTGGCCAGCTGTTTCTAAAGCGGGAAATGCTGGACAGCTGATTGGCAGCTGTCAATTTGAGCGGGAATCCAGGTGAATAAAAAGTGACAGGCACAGGTATCCAGCTGTCAGTTCCAGTGGAGCACCCTTCAAGGAGCAGCGCCTGTCAAGACCAGGATGGAGGACTTACTGCGGAGCCTGATCCTGAGAGCGGAGTCATCGGGAGGAGAAGAGTGGCTGAGGCGCTGCCTCGCTCAGTCTGTACCCGGCGGCGGAGAAGCGGCGGCGGATCCGGAGGAGGAAGAAGCGCTGGAGCCATGCGAAGAAGAGGAAGACGTCTTTCAAGTGGCCAGTGGGGAAGCGGAGGTGGCGGCGCCGCGCAGCAAAAAAGCTAAGAGACATGCGCGCGCCGACATCCCGCCCCCTGTAGACGTCACCGCTGCCGCATCATCCCCATGCGCCGGGCCGCAAGCGGCGTCTGCCACTGATGACGTCACGGCCCGGCGTCGTCATCAAAGAGCGCCGGCCGGCAAGGCTCCTAGGAATAGCCGGCGGCGCTCCACCGCAGTGTCAGGCAGCTATGGAGCCGAGTGCCCCACTTTAGCAGGGCATGAAGAGGGCGACAGGGGACAGGCTGACACAGCTGTGCAGCATCCAGGTTCGGTGTCCGGCCAATATCCAGGGAAGATCCGGATGAAGATCCCTCAGTCCGGTTCTGGGCAGGAGGTCCATTCCAGTGGTGAGCATGCAAACATTGATGTCATTTTTAATAATGAGAAGTTTTTTACAGGTCTTAACTCTTTGTTTGCTGAATTTTTAAAGAGTAAGGTTACATCTTCGGCTGCGGGTGTGTGGTCATCCATGCCAGCGCCGCAGTCGAAGAGCTTGCCAATTTTAGAAAAAGGTTCAGGGGTTCCAGAACTCTGTATAAAAGAGGTTCTCCCCTGTGAAGTATCTCCTCTTGGTTTCCATTTGTCTAATGGGATCAAAGAGAAGATATGGAGCTTTGAATTTGTGGATCTATTATCTTTGCTTCCTTCTAATAGGGAACAAAATGTGGAGAGAAAGGATGATAAAAGCAAAGATGTAAGAAAGCGCCTGCAGCCAAGATCTTTTAACAATTGGTTGCAGGCGTTTAGTATATATGCTGCGGTGCTGGGAGAAAGGCATCCTGGGAAATCCTCGGGCCTTTTCCAGCACCTTGATATCATACTGGAAGCATACAAGAACTTTGGTGGTATTGCATGGTTTCAGTATGATGAGACGTTTAGGCAAAAACTGGCAATCCATCCGTCCCTAAATTTTGGTGTAAAAGACATAGGCTTGTGGATAAATTTGATGCTTCCACAGAGGTCTGCGCAGCAAAGGCAGACTCCTGCGAATCAATCTCTTGGGAAGGGAGTTTGTTTCGCTTTTAACGAATCCACTTGCAAGTGGCTTGCCAGTTGTCGCTATAAACATGAATGCTCCCTTTGTGGGGGCAATCATCCTTTATTACGTTGCTTTAAGAAGAACCAGCCTTCCTTTCTTGCTACCAAGGAGCAATTATCAAAAAGCATGGACGCCAGTGAGATTAATAGAGTTGGAGCCATGGCTAAACAAGTACCCAGACAGGGAGAAAGCTAGTTTGCTTTTTAACAGTTTTTTATCTGGTTTTGATATTCCGCAGTTTAAAGGTTTTGGTTGTGTATTTGTTGATAATTTGAAGTCCGTTTATGTTTTTTCCTGATGTAGTTAGAGATAAGATTAGTAAAGAATTAGATTATGGTAGGTTGGCGGGTCCATTTCAGCACCCACCTTTTAAAGATTTTAATTGATCCCCTCTGGGTGTAGTCCCAAAGAAGAATCCGGGGGAATTTAGGTTAATACAACACTTATCATATCCCAAGGATTCTTCTTTGAATGATGGAATTGCCATGGAAGAGGCGGCTGTTTCGTATGCCTCCTTTGATGAGGCGGTAGACTTGTTGAGGAGTTACGGTCATAGAGCATTGTTAGCTAAGGCGGATATTAAAGCTGCATTTAGATTGCTCCCCGTGAAACCGTCTGGTTTTAATTCGCTTGGATTTAGCTTTGAAGGAGAATATTTCATTGATAAATGCCTACCTATGGGTTTTTTCTAAGTCATGTGTCTATTTTGTAGCCTTTTCTTCCTTTTTTACATTGGGTGATTCAAGAATCTTTTCCTGAGGGTGGAATTTTGCACTATTTAGATGACTTCTTGTTTCTAGGTTTTGCGGAGTCAGTGGGTTGTGAGCAGTTATTGCAGGGTTTTCTAAGCATGTGTTTGAAATTTGGCATTCCAATAGCTCAAGAAAAGACTGAATTTTGTTTGCCTGAGAAGAAGTTGCTTGATCTTGGATTGTGTATTTCAAGGTTATTGGCAAAAGATAAATGCACGTTGAGGGAGCTTCAGTCTCTTTTGGGTTCTTAAAATTTTGCTTGTAGGATAATTCCTATGGGGAGAGTATTTTTGAAGCGGTTATACTTTGCCACAAGAGTTTTAAAGTCCCCTAAGGCACACATTAGACTCTCTAGACCTTTAAAGGACGATTTATTGTTGTGGTTAGAATTTTTGAAGAAATTTAATGGTATAATTTGTTTTCAGGAAGAGTTTGTTGATTCAGATGCGTTACAATTGTTTGCAGATGCAGCGGGTAGTGTAGGTTTGGGGCCTTTTGGAAAATAAGTGTAGCGCTGGGGCATGGCCTGAGTCTTGGATTGTAAATAAGTTTGTATCGAATTTAGTTTTATTGGAGTTATTCCCGGTAGTTGTAGCTATTGTTATATGGGATTCATATTTTAGTAATAGGCGGATTCTTTTGTTCACGGATAATCAAGGGGTTGTTTTTTGCTGTATATACGTTATCCTCAAAGTGTGAGAGAACGGTGCGTTTATTGAGACATTTAGTATTATGCTGTATGAAGTTTAACATTTGGTTGAAGGCTAAATACATTCCAGGTAAAAAGAATGACATTGCAGATGCATTATCTCGTTTTCAGTTGAAAAGATTCAGCACTGAGAATGAAGGTTTAGCTTTCATTTCATCTATGTTAGAGGATGATCGCTCCTTTTCTCACATTTCAAAGACAGTGGTGGTATTTTCCTTTTTTCCAAAAATGGTACGGTCATCCATGTTTAGCAAATTCTTTTATTATTAAGTAGGTCTTGAGGGGTGTAAAGAGGAGCAATCAAAAGAAGGATAAGCGATGTCCAGTATCTCTAAGCCTCCTATTAAAGTTAGTCAATGTGCTAAGTACGGTTACAAAGAATATGTTTGAATCATCATTATTTAAAACTGCGTTCACTCTCGCCTTTTTTCAGAGCTTTTAGGTTGGGTGATTTAGTGGCTGAATCAAAAAGAGCGGTTCCGAGTCTGCTCCTTTCTGACGTATCCTTGGGTCAAGAGAATGTTAGGATCAGAATTAGTAAGTCTAAAACCGATCAAAGGGGTCGTGGTCAGATAATAACCCTAATCAAATGGTTCAAGTCTCCGCTTTGTCCTGTTGGTACAGTGTCTTCATGGTTGGAAGTCCGGCCTAAAGTTAATGGGGTTTTCTTAATCCATGAAGATCACAGTCCATGGAAGAAATTTCAATTTAATTCCATTTTAAGAAATGCTTGAAGGCAATCAAGATGGATCATTTACATTTGTCCTCGCATTCATTCTGTATAGGGGCTGCCAATGAGGCTGCAAATTTTGGCCTTGAGGATGCAGTCATAAAGAGAATTGGTAGTTGGGCTTCTAATAGGTTTAAATGATATGTTAGACTGCAATTATTATCGTTCTAAAAATATCTTGTTTTGCAGGTTCTCGTATGGTTATTTGGTTAGTGGGACATTCTTTTATTTATTGGGCTCGGAAGAGAGCTTTGAAGAGCAGTACACGTAAAATCTCTTTTGATATTAAAAAATGTTTAGTTTTATGGTTTGGTGTACGGGGCTTACAGTGGAATGACTTACTTTCTGTAATGCAAAAGTTATGTCCAAAGTGGCCTTTGCCTAACATTATTGTCTTTCATTTAGGTGGCAATGATGTTGGGAGGGTCAAGACATTAGAGTTGTTATCAAGAATGAAGCAGGATTTAGCCTTAATAAAAGGCATATTTCCCGATACATTCTCGATTTTCTCTGAAATTGTTCAAAGGATCGTTTGGGCTGGTACTGACCAATGAAAATTCGAAAAAATAAGAATAAGAATTAATAGAGCTTTAAGTAAGTTCATGCCGTCAATTGGGGGTCAGAGCTACCGTCACATTGATTTGGAAGGTTTCGTCCCAGGGCTGTTCAGATCTGATAATGTACACCTATCAGATATTGGTCTGGACATTTTCAATCTAGGGCTGCAAAGCAGTTTAGAAGTTGGTCTGTGTTGCTTGTTTGGGGGGTGGGGGGCATTCCTGTTAGGCATTGGCTTGTGGGGTGATCGGTCACCCAGCTCGTGCTGGGTGGACTTAATGGTCCATAAGTTTATGAGATTTAAGTATTTATTCAATTATTTATATTTTATGGTTGGATTATTTATTGATATTTATTAATTCAGTATTTTGATTGATTGGTATGATAACTTGGTAAAACCCCAAATAAAGCAACACGGCCTATTTATTCCACACTGATTTGTCTCTTGTTTTAATTATATATTAATTAAGTTTATACGGTTTCAAGAAATGTGACCTCTGCCACCCATGAAGGGGCCCCCCCAGAGCGTATAGCTTGGGGGACACATGGTGGCAGGGGCAATGAGCTTTATTTTGAGGCAATAAAATGGCTTTTTGGTGAATAAGTTTGTGGTGGTATTTCTCTTCCCCTCTCTCCCCCTTGTTTTGTCTTATATTTTAATTCTAGGTGTTTCTGACTGGAATCTGGTTTTGGCTGGTTCCCCTAGTGATCTGCGTGGTAACGGGACGCTCTGATCAGCTGTCAGGATTGGCCAGCTGTTTCTAAAGCGGGAAATGCTGGACAGCTGATTGGCAGCTGTCAATTTGAGCGGGAATCCAGGTGAATAAAAAGTGACAGGCACAAGTATTCAGCTGTCAGTTCCAGTGGAGCACCCTTCAAGGAGCAGCGCCCCGCCCTCCCTCCCATTTTTTATGTCGTGTTGCAAGTTTGGGGGTGATCGGTCACCCAGCTCGTGCTGGGTGGACTTAATGGTCCATAAGTTTATGAGATTTAAGTATTTATTCAATTATTTATATTTTATGGTTGGATTATTTATTGATATTTATTAATTCAGTATTTTGATTGATTGGTATGATAACTTGGTAAAACCCCAAATAAAGCAACACGGCCTATTTATTCCACACTGATTTGTCTCTTGTTTTAATTATATATTAATTAAGTTTATACGGTTTCAAGAAATGTGACCTCTGCCACCCATGAAAGATGCCCTTGCTTTTCATGAGTACCCAGATTCTTTGGAGAATGCTATGTCTTTGGCAGTACGGTTAGATAGACGTATTAGAGAGAGGTGTAAGGCTCCCTCCGCGCAAGGGATCCCTTCTGTGAGTGGTTTCGTCTCAACTGCTTCCCAGGGTGATGTTACAGGTAACTCTGGGGTAGTGGAGGAACCCATGCAGCTGGGTCAGGTATCTTTCCGTTCTGGTAGTAGAGACAGGTAGGTCATTTTATTTTTGCTTATCCTTTTGTTAAACCGCATGTTGATGAGAAAAAATAAATAAAAATTCCTGACTCTTGGTAGCGTGAATGGAGTGGTGGAGCAAGCAGGTATGCAAGCTCCCTGTAATACTTGTTTTCTCCTTCCAGCTATGGTGGTGCTAGACTCAAGAATTTTTTTTGTTAAAGTATTCCTTGACTGTGGTGCTAGGGTAAACCTTATTGACTTTCTTTTTCTTCAAAATCGAAGTACTTGCACTTTAGAAAGAGAGATTCCGTTTTTTGCAATTGATTCTTCCCCTCTTTCTCAAAGGAGTCTCACTCATATTGCTCATGGTATTCAGTTATGGGTGGGTGATTCACATGTTGAGATTATGTCTTGTTTTGTCATGAAGGATTTGCCCGCTCCTATAGTCTTAGGGTTACCATGGTTGACAAAACATAACCCAATTATAGATTGGCAAGCAAGACAAATCATTGGTTGGAGTGAATTTTGTTCGGATAATTGTCTTGGCACATCTATCTCTGGTGTGTCCACTACAGCTCTACCTCAGTATCTCTCAGATTTTGCAGATGTCTTTTCGGAGGGTGGGGCTCAGGAATTGCCCCCTCATCGTGACTATGATTGTCCAGTTAATCTCATCCCAGGGGCTAAGTTGCCAAAGTCTCAGCTTTACAATCTTTCTCAACCCGAAAGAGAGGTCATGCGGAAGTATATCGCCGAGAGTTTGGCAAAAGGTCATATTAGGCCATCTAAGTCTCCGGTGGCAGTAGGTTTATTCGTTGTAAAGAAAAAGGATGGATCGCTGAGACCGTGTTTGGATTTCCGGGAATTGAACCGTATTAGGGTCCGGGATCTCTATCCCCTTCCTTTGATCTCCGACCTTTTTGATCAGATTGTTGGAGCCAAGGTGTTTTTTAAGTTGGATTTGAGAGGGGCCTACAATCTGATCAAAATCAAGGAAGGGGATGAGTGGAAAACGGCCTTCAATACGCACAAGGGTCATTTTGAGAATCTGGTTATGCCTTTTGGGTTGACGAACGCGCCAGCGGTATTTCAGCGATTCGTCAATGACATTTTCCATCATTTGGTGGGGAGGTTCATGGTGGTTTACTTGGATGACATTTTAATTTACTCTCCTGATCTGAAGACCCATCAGGATCATGTGAGACAGGCTTTGATGATCCTTCGGGAGAATAAATTATATGCTAAATTGGAGAAATGTGTGTTTTCTGTGCAGGAGTGTCATGGTCTTACCTTCTCACTGTTCTCCTTCGTTTGACATGTGCTGGCGGCCATCTTGGTTTCTGGGTTTCTTGTAGCCTCCCACCCTGCGGCTCCTCCTTCCCACTGGGAGGAGCTGGATGCCTAGCTCATATATATAGAAGGTCTGTGGCTTCAGTTCCTTGCTTGGTCCTCCTGTGTTCACATGCTTCTAAGACTGCTGCTGCTTCTGGTTCCTGATCCTGGCCTCGTCTGACTACCCCGTTGGTTCCTGATCCTGGCTTCGTCTGACTACCCCGTTGGTTCCTGATCCTGGCTTCGTCTGACTACCCCGTTGGTTCCTGATCCTGGCTTCGTCTGACCACCCTCCTGGTTCCTGACCTCTGTCTACGCAAGACCCTGCTTCGGTTTAGCCATCCGTTTGGACTTTTGCTACGGCTTGATTTCCAATAAAGCCTTCTTATTTCCACTCATCTCTGTTGTACGTCTGGTTCATGGTTCCATGACATTAGGACCAAGCCATGAATTCTGACGGTACAGGGCCATCCTCGCTACCTACGCTGGTTGCCAGACTTGATCAGCAGGATCACCTGTTGGGTCGGTTCGCTGTGGCGTTGCAAACCCTGCTTGAACGCACGGCTCATTTCGCTTCCGTTGCCGATGGGTCGGTTGTCGCTCCTGGGCCCGCTCCTACTGCCGCTCCGGTTGTTGCGCCAGAGTCTACCCCGACACCTGTTGCTGCGCCTGCGGTGTCTCGGGGTATGACCGGTTCTGCCCCCCTTCCACAGCGCTTTGGGGGAGAGCCAACTCAGTGCCGAGGTTTCCTTAACCAGGCATTTATTTCGAGTTGCTGCCACATGCCTTTCCTACTGAGAGATCAAAGGTGGGCTTCTTGATCTCGCTGCTCTCGGACAAGGCCTTGGCCTGGGCCAGCCCTTTATGGGAGAACAACAATCCGGTGGTTGCCGAGTTTTCCGGTTTTGTTGCTTCTCTTCGGAAGGTATTCGATGTGCCGGCTCGTGCTGCCTCTGCTGCGAAGCTCCTTATGTCCATCAGACAGGGTTCACGATCCGTAGCTGAATACGCCATTGAGTTTCGTACCCTGGCAGCAGAGGTGGGCTGGAATAATGAGGCTCTGGTCACTGCTTTCTCTCATGGTCTCTCGGATGCCTTGAAGGATGAGGTTGCAGCTAAGGACCTACCAGTGGAGCTCGAGTCTCTTATTTCTTTCCTGATTTTGATTGACACCAGACTCAGGGAGAGACCTTCCTTTAAGGAGAGCCTGCGGAGGTCTCCTAACAGATTGGCGCCTACGTTTGCTGTCCCACCCGTGCCTCCCTCTCCTCCCACGCCTCCTGGGGATGACTTGTCTGGGGGTGAACCCATGCAGCGGGGGTTTGCTCGCCTGTCTGAGGGGGAGAGGGTACTCCGGAGACGCGAGGGCCGATGCATGTACTGTGGTCTCGGTGGGCATTTTCGGTTGGCATGTCCGAACCGTCCGGGAGAACGCTCGCACCTGAGGTCCTGTCGGGGGCAGATCTTGGGTGGAGTCTCCTCGTCCCCGGTTTCCCGTGTTGACAAACCACTGATCACGGTTGTCCTCTCCTGGGTCGGGGGCTCGGTGACGACCCAGGCGTTGGTGGACTCTGGTGCTGGTGGTTTGTTCATTGATAGAGTGTTCGTTGCCGCCAATTCCATTCCTCTGCAGCCTCGAGGTTCCCCACTGGCTCTTGAGGCGATAGACGGCAGACCCCTTCTGCCGCCACACGTGACTCATGAGACCCTTCCAGTGGGGATAGCTATTGGTGCCGTTCACAGAGAGTCGGTCTGTCTCCAGGTTATTTCGTCTCCACACTACTCGGTGGTCTTGGGGTACCCTTGGCTCCAGAAGCATAATCCGACTTTCGATTGGAGATCGGTCGAGATCCTCTCGTGGTCACCGCAGTGTGGGGCTAGTTGCATCCATGGGCCTGTCAAGTTGCTGTGTACTTCCTCGGACTCTCTGTTGCCTCCTGAATACGAAGAGTACCGGGATGTATTCGATAAGGTGCGCGAGGTTGCCCTACCTCCGCACCGCCCATACGATTGTGCCATAGAGTTACAATCCGGTGCCGTTCCTCCTCGTGGCAAAGTCTATCCACTGTCGGTAGCGGAGAATGAGGCCATGGAGGAGTACGTGAGGGAGGCGCTTTCACGCGGACACATTCGCAAATCCTCGTCCCCGGCAGGGGCTGGATTTTTCTTTGTGAAAAAGAAGGGCGGTGAGTTGAGGCCTTGCATCGATTACAGGGGTCTCAATCGCATCACGATCAAGAACGCTTACCCGATACCCTTGATTTCCGAGCTGTTCGATCGCCTCAAAGGGGCCACAGTCTTTACCAAACTCGACCTGAGGGCGGCATATAACCTGGTAAGGATCAAGGCGGGCGATGAGTGGAAGACCGCGTTTAACACCAGGACCGGTCATTATGAATCCTTGGTTATGCCCTTTGGGTTGTGCAATGCGCCCGCAGTCTTCCAGGAATTCATCAACGATGTTTTCCATGACCTGTTGCAGCAGTGTGTGGTGGTCTATTTGGATGACATCTTGGTATATTCTGCATCCATGGAGGCCCACATTCTGGATGTCAGACGAGTGTTGCAACGCTTACGAGAGAACAAGCTGTTCGGTAAGCTTGAGAAATGCGAATTTCACCGATCCCAGGTAACCTTCTTAGGTTACATCATTTCCGCTGAGGGGTTCTCCATGGATCCTGAGAAGGTTTCGGCTGTCTTACAGTGGCCCCAGCCCAGTGGGCTTCGTGCCCTGCAGCGCTTTTTGGGCTTCGCCAATTATTATCGGAAGTTCATCAGGGACTTTTCCATGCTAGCCAAGCCTCTCACGGATCTGACCAGGAAGGGCAGTAATCCTCAGGTCTGGCCGCTCGAGGCCATCCGAGCTTTTGAGGCTCTAAAGTCCGCCTTTGTGTCGGCTCCGATTCTGTCGCATCCCAACCCTGGGTTGCCTTTTGTCCTCGAGGTGGACGCGTCTGAGACGGGAGTAGGCGCCCTCCTGTCTCAGCGTAGAACACCAGAGGGTCCTCTGCTTCCTTGTGGGTTTTACTCCCGGAAACTGTCTTCCGCGGAGTGCAACTATCAGATTGGTGACAGGGAGTTATTGGCCATCGTGCAGGCCCTTAAAGAATGGAGGCACTTGCTCGAGGGCTCGGTGGTTCCGGTTCTCATCCTGACGGACCACAAGAATCTGACCTACCTCTCTGAGGCCAAGAGATTGACACCACGTCAGGCCAGATGGGCTCTGTTCTTGTCACGTTTTAATTACGTGGTCTCCTACCTACCCGGCTCCAAGAACATCAGAGCGGATGCCTTATCACGGCAGTACTCCGAGCTGTCCGGGGAGGAGTCGATTCCGACTACGGTCATACCCCCGAATCAGATCCTGGCCGCTATTCGCACCAGCCTGACCTCTCCTCTGGGTGAGCAGATTTTGGCGGCTCAATCTGGTGCTCCCTCTGGGAGACCCAACCGCAGATGTCCATGCTCCTGCGTTGCTCCGAGCCTTCCACGCACGCTTCCCTCTGAAACCGTTCCTTACTCCGCGGAGGAGGGGCCCTTGAGGGGGAGGTACTGTCATGGTCTTACCTTCTCACTGTTCTCCTTCGTTTGACATGTGCTGGCGGCCATCTTGGTTTCTGGGTTTCTTGTAGCCTCCCACCCTGCGGCTCCTCCTTCCCACTGGGAGGAGCTGGATGCCTAGCTCATATATATAGAAGGTCTGTGGCTTCAGTTCCTTGCTTGGTCCTCCTGTGTTCACATGCTTCTAAGACTGCTGCTGCTTCTGGTTCTGGTTCCTGATCCTGGCCTCGTCTGACTACCCCGTTGGTTCCTGATCCTGGCTTCGTCTGACTACCCCGTTGGTTCCTGATCCTGGCTTCGTCTGACTACCCCGTTGGTTCCTGATCCTGGCTTCGTCTGACCACCCTCCTGGTTCCTGACCTCTGTCTACGCAAGACCCTGCTTCGGTTTAGCCATCCGTTTGGACTTTTGCTATGGCTTGATTTCCAATAAAGCCTTCTTATTTCCACTCATCTCTGTTGTACGTCTGGTTCATGGTTCCATGACAAGGAGCTTCCGTTTTTGGGATATCTGATTTCTGACTCTGGTTTTCGTATGGACCCCGAAAAGGTCCGGGCGGTTCTGGAATGGGACCGACCAGAGACTCAGAAAGCTTTGATGCGGTTTTTGGGGTTTACTAATTATTATAGAAAATTTATTTTGAACTATTCTACCATTGTAAGACCTCTCACTGCGCTGACGTCTCTGCCTGGTCGGATGAGGCATTGCAGGCCTTTTTTCGACTATTAAGGAGTGTTTTGCGTCTGCTCCCATTCTGGTGCAGCCCGATGTGTCTCAGCCATTCGTGGTGGAGGTTGATGCATCAGAAGTGGGGGTTGGAGCGGTACTGTCGCAGGGTTCATCTCCTGGCAAATGGCTCCCGTGTGCTTTTTTTTCCAAGAAGCTCTCAGTCGCCGAGAAGAATTATGATGTAGGTGATAGAGAGTTGCTGGCCATCAAGTTGGCCTTTGAGGAATGGTGTCACTGGTTGGAGGGGGTGTCTCACCCCTTTACAGTATATACGGATCATAAGAATTTGGCTTACCTGCAATCTGCCAAGCGTCCAAACCCTAGACAGGCCAGATGGTCACTGCTTTTTACCAGGTTCAATTTTGTGGTTACTTTTCGTCCGGGGGTTAAAAACGTCAAGGCAGATGCTTGTCTCGCAGTTTTCCTGGGGGATGTGATTCAGAGGATCCTGCTCCGATTTTGGCGGATAGGGTGGTGGTCTCCGCTCTGTACCCCGAATTGTAGATGGAGGTGTTGGGAGCCCAGGAGGGGGCTCTTTGTTCTTGTCCCTCAGGGAGGTTGTTTGTTCCTGAAGGACTGCGATACAAGGTATTCAAGGAACATCACGATACTGTCCTTGCTGGACATCCTGGTGGTAAGTCCACCTTTGACCTTGTGTCCCGGAGGTTCTGGTGGCCCGGGTTACGTAAGAGCATTGAGGATTACGTGGCAGCTTGTGAAAACTGTGCACGGTCAAAGGTTGCTCATACTCGACCGGCTGGTTCAGTTCTTCCTTTGTCTATTCCGTCTCGTCCTTGGACGCACTTGTCTATGGACTTTATTATGGATCTGCCAAGTTCCTCCGGGAAAACAGTAATTTTGGTGGTAGTTGACTGTTTTAGTAAAATGGCTCACTTTATATCATTAACTAGTCTGTCTAATGCCAAGACTCTTGCGCAGATTTTTGTTGATAATATTGTGAAATTGCATGGTATTCCTTCGGATGTGGTCTCTGATATGGGCACGCAGTTTGTCTCCAGGTTTTGGAGGGCGTTCTGCTCTCGGCTTGGCATTCAACTTTTGTTCTCTTCGGCTTTTCATCCGCAGTCGAATGGACAGACGGAGTGTACTAATCAAAACCTGGAGACCTACTTGAGGTGCTTTGTGGCTGAGAATCAGGAGGACTGGTCCTCATTCTTGTCCCTAGCAGAGTTTGCTTTGAATAACCGTAGGCAGGAGTCCACGGGTAAGTCACCATTTTTTGTCGCATATGGATTTCATCCTCAGTTTGGTACCTTTTCTGGGACTAGTTCCTCTGGGATGCCAGAGGAGGAGAGATTTTCTTCTGCCTTGTCTTCTATCTGGCGGAGGATCTAAGTGAATTTGAAGAAGATGGGTGAGAGGTATAAGCGAATGGCTGACAAGAGACGTGTGACTGGTCCGGACCTGTGTGTGGGTGATCTGGTGTGGTTGTCCACTAAAAATATTAAACTGAGAGTGCCATCTTGGAAACTGGGTCCAAGATTTATTGGTCCGTACAAAATATCTGCGGTGATCAATCCAGTAGCGTTTCAGCTGGATCTTCCGCAGACTTTGAGGATCCATGATGTGTTCCATAGGTCTTTACTGAAAAAATATGTGAAACCGGTGGAACCATCGCCATTGCCCCCTCCTCCGGTTCTGGTCGATGGAAATTTAGAGTTCGAGATCTACAGGGTTCTCGACTCTAGAGTTCTTCGGGGTTCCCTTCAGTACCTGGTACACTGGAGGGGATATGGCCCTGAGGAGAGGATGTGGGTTCCGGCGCTGGATGTCAGTGCCAGCCGACTGGTGAGGGCTTTTCACAGATCCCACCTGGATAAGGTTGGTCCGGGGTGTCCGGAGGTCACCTGTAGAAGGGGGGGTTCTGTCATGCCCTGCTCTAACTATGTGCAGAGGTATGCCAGATTAGCAGCACATGTTTAGTTTTTTGTTTTGTTTTGGAGTCGTGCTAGATCCGCCTCCCTTCAGGTGCACTGGGTGGGGTCATTGGTTTAAATTACTCTCACTCCCAGTGTTCTGTGCAGGTTATAGCTTCTGTATGGCTTTGGAAGCAAGCAAGCAAGCAAGCAAGGAAGGAAGGAAGGATTGGCTGTTCCTGCTCAGATAAGATAAGTTGAGTTCTGATTTCTTTTTCTTTGCTGTCTAGGCTGTTTGAGTTACGTCTGTCCCCTCCAGGTTCTGAGGGAACAGGCTACCCCTATTCCCCTTTCACCATCTCAGGGATTCTAGGGTATTTTCAGCCCAGGCACGAGGACTCATTATTCCCACCTTAAGGGTCTGAATGTGGGCATAGCAGTATAGGGAGAGCTGTTAGGGATTTGCTAGAAGGTGACCTTGTCCCCAGCTTCTCGCCTAGATACTTATTGGTTTAATTATCTGTGTATCCCATATCCTGTCCACCGTGACACATACTATAAGTAAAGTATAATGGGCAGTGGGTGTGGACCCACTGTACTAACTAACCCGTTTGACTTTAGGCTAGTTATCCTGGCAATCCCCTGGTTTTTACCCTTTAACCCTTATAAAGGGATCTGACCTTCACTGCAGGGGACCCATTAGACTGCTACCTCTTAGAATAGTCCTGGTGTAGTTGGCAGCTGACCTATGTTGGTTGGAGACACTGGTGCAAATCACCAAGGGGTCAGATCGTACTCTTTTGTAAAAATACAGAGTCAATACGGTAGACAAGCTATGGTCAGGGCAGGCAGCAGCATATCAGTTAGTAAACAGGTAAACGTTTTGTACACAGGCAGACAATTAGAATAGCACACATTCTCTTGTTAAACTAGGAAACTAGGAACCTAAGCTCAGGCCAGGAGTGAATGGGCAGCCCAGCATTTATAGCAGATGCTGATTACAAGTTAGCAGCAGCCATGCAACTGCACAGAGAGCAAAGATAGGAGGAGAGTGGTGGTGATGGCAAAAATGGGAGTAGTAGTAGTTTAACGAATAATTTTACTAATAGAAGTAGCAAGAAACAAGAAATGACATGGGTGATGCCCTATTCATCTGAAGTAACAAAGGCTGGTTAAGTAGATTAGTTTGTGTTGATATTGGCTGTTCTCTTAGTCTCCTTAACCCTTTGAGTACCGAGCCACTTTTCACATTAAGTCCCAGGCCGATTTTTGCAAATCTGATATGCGTCACTTTATATGGTAATAACTGTGGACGCTTTTACTTATCCAAGACATTCTGAGATTTTCTCGTGACACATTGTACTTCATGACGGTCATAAATTTTTGTTTAATATATTTCACCTTTATTTATGAAAAAATCCCAAATTTACCAAAAATTTAGAAAAATTTGCAATTTTCTAAATTTTTATTTCTCTGCTATTAAAACAGAACGTGATACCTCATAAAATATTTATTAGTTAAAGGGGTTATCCGAGTAATTTTTTTGTTCTTTCTATGTTTCTAACTAAGCAAATGTAACAGCTTTCCAATTCACTCACTTTATCTCCAGTGGCTGGTTTCTTAGATTTCACTGAGGGTCACATGACCTGTGAGGTCAGCTTCTCTCCCTGCTCTGATAAAGGTTGTTTGCAAGCATGTGACGAGACGTCACTGTGTTGGCCACGCCCCCCCTTCACTGCCGTCTACGCTCTGCTAGGATTCTTAACCCCTTTTGCTGCACATTCTGGCTAGCTGCAGCAGTGACCATTATAGTCATATATTGCTGCCCATCAGATTTTCAGTGCTATATTATTTTTTTTCATAACTCGGATAACCCCTTTAACATTCCCCATATGTATACTTTATGTTGGCATAATTTTGTAAATGTCATTTTATTTTTTTAGGACATTAGAAGGCTTTAGAAGAAGAAAAATTAGAAGCAATTTTTAAAATTTTCAACAAAATTTCCAAAACCATTTTTTTAAGTACCAATTCAATTATAAAGTGATTTTGAGGGGCTTGCGTGATGTAAACCACCAATAAATTACTCCATTTTAGAGACTACACCCCTCAAATTATTCAAAACTGATGTTAAAAACTTTGTTAACCCTTGAGGTGCTCCACAAGAATTCAAGGAAAATGGAGGTGAAATTTCAGTTTTTTAGTAAATTGTTATGTTAATCAATTTTTTCTTGCAACACAGCAAGTGTTAACAGTAGGGTTGAGCGAACCCAAACTGTAAAGTTCGGGTTCGTACCGAACTTTAGGATTATTGGACCCCAGACCTGAACCCAAACTTTTCAGTAAAAGTTTGGGTTCGGTGTTCGGCGAGTTAATGGCGCTTTTTGAAAGGCTGCAGAGCAGCCAATCAACAAGCATTTAACTCGTGTGCCCTTAGATGCTATCACAGCCATGCCTACTAATGGCATGGCTGTGATTGGCTAGTGCAGCATGTGACCCAGCTTCTATATAAGCTGGAGTCACGTAGCGCCGCACGTCACTCTGCTCTGATTAGTGTAGGGATAGGATGCTGCTGCTGTGAGGGAGAGAATAGGAAAGAATCTTTAATCAGAACTGCTATTTAACTCAGCGATCTACAGTACATAGATTTTGTTTTGTGGGTGCAGTGCACAATCTTTTTACCCTGCCCTGAGCCCAGTGACACAGAAAAAGAACTTTAAAAAAAACACCCATTTTTGGCAATACCCTACATCAGGGGCCTTTTCAGCATTTGTCAGTGTGAAATACAAGCTTGAAATACTGCCATAATATTCTGGGTAAAAAAAAAACACCCATTTTGGGCAAAATACTAAATTTGCGGCCTTTGCTGCATCTGTCAGTGTGAAATACAAGCTTGAAATACTGCAGTAATATTCTGGGTTTAATAAAACACCCATTTTGGGCAAAATACTAAATTTGCAACCTTTGCTTCATCTGTCAGTGTGAAATACAAGCTTGAAATACTGCAATAATATTCTGGGTTTAATAAAACAAATTTTTTGGCAATAACCTACATGAGGGGCCTATGCTGCATTTGTTAGTGTGAAACACAAGCTTGAAATAATGTAATAATGATCTTGGTTTAAAAAAAAATACTAAATTTGCGGCCTTTGCTGCATCTGTCAGTGTTAAATACATGCGTTAGATACTGTTGTTATATTGTTATTAAAAAAACACCCATTTTGAGAAAGATCCTAAATTTGCAGAGAATGAGGAGAGCATCAAATAAGGGACGTGGCCCCAGTCGTGGTGCTGCTGGTGGAGCTCCTGTTGCAGGGAAAGGACGTGGTTGATCTGTGCCAGCTACAAGCACAAGTGAAACACCTTCCTCAGATGCGAGTAGGCGACAGAACCTTCAGCGTTATTTGGTCGGGCCTAATGCGGCTCTACGAATGGCGAGGCCAGGACAAGTACAGGCGATAGTAGATTGGGTTGCTGACAGTGCCTCCAGTTCCTTCACATTGTCTCCCACCCAGTCTCCTGCTGAAAGATCAGAGTTGCCACCTGTAGCCGATGTCCATCAGTCTTTCACCTCACCCCCTTGCAAATCAGCCAAGCAGTCTGAGCCCCAAGTCATGCAGCAGTCTCTTTTGCTTTTTGATGACTCTGCTGGCAGGGTGTCTGTGGGCCATATACATAGCCCTGCACCAGAAGTGGAAGAGATTGAGTGCACTGATGCCTAACCACTTATGTCTAATGATGACAAAACACAGATGCCAACTGCTGCGGCTTTCTGCAGTATGCAGACCGGCAAGGAGGGCAGGTAAGCATCTAGTACATTCTTGGGTGACATTTTACCATTTTTGCCGTGAATAAACCCCCTGCTCTGCATAGGTGACAGGGAATTAAATTTCAAAAATTCTTCTTTAATTGACGCAAAAGTTAATAGAGAAGATATCCAAATGGATCGTGGACGTCACAGGGACGTGCGATCAGGAAGAAGTTATCTAGAGTCAACAAAGCGGCAGCAGGGCCTCTCCTATCTAACGTTTCCAAATCCAAAATACCCTATAATTTTTTATTAATTATTCCAATAACAGGGCAGTATTCCTGTATTGTTATTTATCCTCACTACCTCCCCGAGTTGGGGGTGGGTAATTGCCGCGCAACCCCCTCCTTTACTTGTAAGCTTTGGCTTCAATAATTTGTCCCACTTTTCCACTCAATCACATTTAATTTCATCCATTGACCTCCCTTGGATGTGGCATCTCTTTCTCACGCTCCCTCTCCGGCGTGGAACCCTGATAAGCCGCTAACTGTAATCAACATGGTAGGCGCAGAAAAGAACATCGAAAGTTGATAGAGAAGATATCCAAATGGATCGTGGACGTCACAGTGACGTGCGATCAGGCAGAAGTTATCTAGAGTCAACAAAGCGGCAGCAGGGCCTCTCCTGTCTAACGTTTCCAAATCCAAAATATCCCAGTGACATTTCCTATAATTTTTTATTAATCATTCCAATAACAGGGCAGTATTCCTGTATTGTTATTTATTGTCACTACCTCCCCGAGTCGGGGGTGGGTAATTGCCGCGCGCCCCCTCCTTTACTTGTAAGCTTCAGCTTCAATAATTTGTTCCACTTTTCCGCTCGATCACATTTAATTTCATCCATTGACCTCCCTTGGATGTGGTATCCCTTTCTCACGCTCCCTCTCTGGCGTGGAACCCTGATTCGCCGCTAACCGCAATCAACATGGTAGGCGCAGAAAAGAACATCGAAAGTTAATAGCGAAGATATCCAATTGGATTGTGAACATCGCGGGGACGTGCGACATGGTGGGGCAGTATGCGTGCACACGCCTACACGTACTGACTGATGGTTCTGCCCCTTCAACTTCTGGGACTCCAAATTGGGCACATGGCCTGAGCTTGCCCTTTACGCCTTGGAGGTGCTGGCCTGCCCTGCAGCCAGTGACGTTTGTTTAGCATGGCTGGAGGGGGTTATCACAAGTTTTATTTCCCATTGTTTTGGGGTGTACCCTAATTCAAACAAAAAATAAATTAATTAATAATAAATAAAAAAAAACAGTGTAGGCTACCTCCTCCACCGCCGCTTCCACCTCAACCGCCACATCCACTGCCTCCTCAACCTCCTACGCCATATGGACCTCGTCCTCCAAGATCAAGAGGATAATTTTTTATTTTTACATATTTTATGTTATTTGAAGTCATTTCCCTATCCACATTGTTTGCAGAGCACTTGCCATGCTCTTAACCACATTTTTCTGCCATTTGCAGCTCTCTAGCCCTTTCCATTACTTTTTTAGAGCCATTTTAGTGCTCCAAAGTTCGGGTCGCCATTGACTTCAATGGGGTTCGGGGTCAAGTTTGGGTCATGAACTCGAACTTTTTTGTGAAGTTCGGCCGAACCCGTCGAACCCGTCGAACCCGAACATCCAGGTGTCCGCTCAACTCTAGTTAACAGCAAAATAAACCTCAATATATATTCCTGTGATTCTGCAGTTTACAAAAATACCCCATATGTGGCGGTAAACTGCTCTATAGGGCCCATGGCAGTGGTCAGAAGGAAAAAAAGCGCCATATGGATTTTGGACGCAGATTTTGCAAGAATTGTTTTTAGGCACCATTTTGTATTTGAAGATACCCTGACGTACCCCTACAGTGGAAACCCTTTAAAAAGTGACACTATTTTGGAAACGATACCCCTTAAAGAGTATATTAAGGTGGGTACTGAGCACTTTGATCCCCTGTTTTACGGAATTTGGAAACACTTGGCTGTGAAAATGAAAAGTTCCATTTCTTCCAATAAAATATTGCTTTAGCCCCACATTTTTCATTTTCACAAGTAGTAACAGGAGAAAAAGCACCCCATAATTTGTTACCCACTTTCTCCTGAATACGGTAACGCCCCATATGTGGTGGTCATTTTTATTTTTGTTAAGTTTTACACAGTGAAAGCCTTTTTAAACAGAATAAAATCTTGTTTTTGTGTTGCCATATTCTGAGAGCCAAAGTTTTGGGTGATTGTCTTAGGTAAGGTCTCATTTTTTTGAGGGATGAGATGATGGTTTGATGGACTTTGGGCTAAATACACCTTTTTGATCACTTGGTATTACATTTTTCGTGAGACAAGGTGACCAGAAAATGGCACTGTTTTACTTTTTTTTTACGGCGTTCACCTGACGGAGTGGATCATGTGACATTTTTATAGAGCCGGTCGATATGGACACGGCGATAACTAATATGTCTACTTTTCTCTATTTCCCTATTTTTTTTATTTATTTTTTTAACTTTCTTTTTTATCCAGGGGACTGGATCTCACAGGCTCACAGGGATGGCAACCACGATGCCTAAATAAGGAATCTGGCTGCCTTTCCTGCCATTGGGTCCCCATCACAGCAGCGCAGGAACCCAATGGACATTGAGACCCATCAGGATACCGCAGGGTTAATGCGGCGGCATCTGTGAAAACACTGATGCCGGCACATACCGTAGGGGTCCAGCTATCAGTGACTGCCGGACCCCTGCAGCTGATTGGGCGGGTGCAGCTCCTGAGAGAAAATGAAAATACTTAAATATTACTTTATTATTAATATTTACCAAATACCTTTCATTAGTTATAATGACTGTTGTCACGTACCGGCAGGACAGGTAGTGGATCCTCTGGACCAGAGAGGCGATGGCGCGGGTTGTACTAAAGGACCGGTTCTAAGCAGTTACTGGTCTTCACCAGAGCCCGCCGCAAGGCGGGATGGATTTGCTGCGGCGGTAACTACCAGGTCGTGTCCCCTAGTAACAACTCGACCTCTCTGGCAGCTGATAAGGCGTGGTACACAGGGAGAAGGCAAGAGCGTAGTCGGACGTAGCAGAGGTCAGGGCAGGCGGCAAAGGTTCACAGGCGAGTAGACGGTAGCAACGGGTTCGGCAACAGGCAAGGCAAACAAACACAGTGGAACGCTTTCTCTGAGGCACAAGGCACAAAGATCCGGCAGGAAGCTGTGGGAGGAGAAGGTATAAATGGGCAGTGCACAGGTGCAGCCTAATTAAGTCAGCACTGCCTCTCACAAACCTTAACCCTTAATAACCCTTTTGGACCAGGCACCAATCACTGGTGCACTGGCCCTTTGAATCTAAGAGTCCCGGCGCACGCGCGCCCTAGAGAGCGAGGACGCACACGCCGAGACACTGGAGTGCTGCCTGGGGGCATACGCTGTGAGCGCTCTGAGGCCAGCAGGGGACCCGGAGCGCTCAGCGTAACAGTACCCCCCCCCCCTTTGGTCTCCCTCTCTTTTTGGTACCGAAGAACTTGCGGATGAGACTGCGGTCCAGGATGTTCTCCTCCGGCTCCCATGACCTCTCCTCAGGACCGCAGCCCTCCCAGTCGACCCAAAAAAATCTTTTTCCCCGGGAGATCTTGGTCGCCAAGATCTCCTTGACATAGAATATATCGGAGGTACCGGCGACAGGGGTGGGAGAAACAAGCTTGGGAGAAAAACGGTTAAAGACAGCAGGTTTAAGAAGGGAGACATGGAAGGAGTTATGGATTCGGAGGGAGGGAGGAAGATGGAGCTGATAAGAAACTTGATTGATACGACTCTTGATTTTATAGGGTCCCAAGAAACGAGGGCCCAACTTGTAACTTGGGACCCTAAATCGGATGTACCTAGAGGAGAGCCACACCTTGTCACCCGGGCGAAATTCCGGAGGAGATCTGCGTCTCTTGTCAGCTTGAACCTTCATACGGGCGGAAGCCTTGAGGAGAGCAGCGTGGGTTTCTCGCCAGATGGAGGAAAAATCCTGTACAAGACTGTCAACGGCAGGTACAGAAGAAGGAGTGGGAGACTGCGGCAGAGGTGGAAGAGGATGACGGCCAAAAACTACAAAGAAAGGAGACTTGTTAGAGGCAGAGGATTGTTTGTAGTTGTAGGAGAACTCCGCCCAGGGAAGTAGATCAGCCCAGTCGTCATGGCGTGAGGATACAAAGTGACGCAGATAGTCACCCAAAATTTGGTTCACCCGTTCTACTTGGCCGTTAGACTGAGGATGGTACGAAGAAGAAAAGTCCAATTTGATCCCGAGCTGAGCACATAGAGCCCTCCAGAATTTGGAGACGAATTGTACCCCACGATCCGAGACAATATGTTTGGGAAGGCCATGGAGACGGAAGATGTGTTGGAAAAATTGTTTGGCCAACATGGGTGCAGAGGGTAGACCGGGCAGGGGTACAAAGTGAGCCATCTTGGAGAAGCGATCCACCACGACCCAAATAACGGACTTGCCATGGGAGGAGGGAAGATCTGTAATAAAGTCCATGGCGATGTGAGACCAGGGAACTTCAGGAACGGGTAGAGGCAAGAGGAGACCCGCTGGTTTCTGGCGAGGCGATTTATCCCGGGCGCAAATCATACAGGCCTGGACGAAGTCCGAGACATCTTTCTCTAGAGAAGGCCACCAGTACCTTTGGGAGATTAGTTGGAGAGACTTTTGCACCCCTGGATGACCGGCAAAAGGGGAGGCGTGGCCCCACTTGAGAATTCGCAGCCGCTGATGTAGAGGTACGTAGGATTTGCCAGGAGGAAGAAGGCGCAGGTCCACGGGAGCGACTGTTATAAGGCGTTCTGGAGGGATAATACAGACGTGGACAAAATTGTTGGTACCCTTTGGTCAATGAAAGAAAAAGTCACAATGGTCACAGAAATAACTTTAATCTGACAAAAGTAATAATAAATTAAAATTCTATAAATGTTAACCAATGAAAGTCAGACATTGTTTTTCAACCATGCTTCAACAGAATTATGTAAAAAAATAAACTCATGAAACAGGCATGGACAAAAATGATGGTACCCCTAACTTAATATTTTGTTGCGCAACCTTTTGAGGCAATCACTGCAATCAAACGCTTCCTGTAACTGTCAATGAGACATCTGCACCTCTCAGCAGGTATTTTGGCCCACTCCTCATGAGCAAACTGCTCCAGTTGTGTCCGGTTTGAAGGGTGCCTTTTCCAGACTGCATGTTTCAGCTCCTTCCAAAGATGCTCAATAGGATTGAGGTCAGGGCTCATAGAAGGCCACTTTAGAATAGTCCAATTTTTTCCTCTTAGCCATTCTTGGGTGTTTTTAGCGGTGTGTTTTGGGTCATTGTCCTGTTGCAAGACCCATGACCTGCGACTGAGACCAAGCTTTCTGACACTGGCTAGTACATTTCTCTCTAGAATTCCTTGATAGTCTTGAGATTTCATTGTACCCTGCACAGATTCAAGACACCCTGTGCCAGACGCAGCAAAGCAGCCCCAGAACATAACAGAGCCTCCTCCATGTTTCACAGTAGGGACAGTGTTCTTTTCTTGATATGCTTCATTTTTTCGTCTGTGAACATACAGCTGATGTGCCTTGGCAAAAACTTCGATTTTTGTCTCATCTGTCCACAGGACATTCTCCCAGAAGCTTTGTGGCTTGTCAACATGTAGTTTGGCATATTCCAGTCTTGCTTTTTTATGATTCGTTTTCAACAATGGTGTCCTCCTTGGTCGTCTCCCATGTAGTCCACTTTGGCTCAAACAACGACGGATGGTGCGATCTGACACTGATGTTCCTTGAGCATGAAGTTCACCTTGAATCTCTTTAGAAGTCTTTCTAGGCTCTTTTGTTACCATTCGGATTATCCGTCTCTTAGATTTGTCATCAATTTTCCTCCTGCGGCCACGTCCAGGGAGGTTGGCTACAGTCCCATGGATCTTAAACTTATGAATAATATGTGCAACTGTACTCACAGGAACATCTAGTTGCTTGGAGATGGTCTTATAGCCTTTACCTTTAACATGCTTGTCTATAATTTTCTTTCTGATCTCTTGAGACAGCTCTTTCCTTTGCTTCCTCTGGTCCATGTCGAGTGTGGTACACACCATATCACCAAACAACACAGTGATTACCTGGAGCCATATATATAGGCCCAATGGCTGATTACAAGGTTGTAGACACCTGTGATGCTAATTAGTGGACACACCTTGAATTAACATGTCCCTTTGGTCACATTATGTTCTGTGTTTTCTAGGGGTACCATCATTTTTGTCCATGCCTGTTTCATGAGTTTATTTTTTTACATAATTCTGTTGAAGCATGGTTGAAAAACAATGTCTGACTTTCATTGGTTAACATTTATAGAATTTTAATTTATTATTACTTTTGTCAGATTAAAGTTATTTCTGTGACCATTGTGACTTTTTCTTTCATTGACCAAAGGGTACCAACAATTTTGTCCACGTCTGTATATCGAGGTGTTAACTCGTCGCCCACCACATCAGAGGAGCGAGACAGAGCATCTGCCCTAATGTTCTTACAAGCCGGACGGAAATGGATCTCAAAATTAAAGCGGGCGAAGAACAGAGACCAACGAGCCTGATGGGGATTTAATCTCTGAGCAGACTGGAGATAAGCCAGGTTCTTGTGGTCCGTGAAGATGTGTGGCGCCCTCGAGTAAATGTCTCCATTCCTCCAGTGCCAATTTAATAGCCAGCAGTTCCCTGTCCCCAATGGAGTAATTTCTCTCTGCGGAAGAGAATGTTTTAGAAAAGAAGCCACAAGTAGAAGTCTTGCCCCGGGAAGACTTCTGGGTGAGGACAGCTCCGGCTCCCACTGAGGAGGCATCCACTTCAAGAGAGAAAGGCTTGGTGGAATCTGGTCTAGAGAGAACGGGTGCAGAGGCAAAGGCGCATTTCAGGGACTGGAAGGCTTCCTCGGCTTGGGAAGGCCAGGATTTGGGGTTAGCTCCTTTTCTTGTGAGGGCCACGATAGGAGCTACCAAAGTGGAATAGTGAGGGATGAATTGCCTGTAGTAATTCGCAAAGCCCAGGAATCTTTGTATGGCTCGGAGACCAGAGGGGCGTGGCCAATCCAGAACCGCCGAGAGCTTGGCTGGGTCCATTTGAAGTCCTTGGGCTGAGATAATGTATCCCAGGAAAGGCAGGGAGGTCCGTTCAAAAAGACATTTTTCAAGTTTAGCGTACAGGCGATTTCTCCTAAGACGAGTAAGAACTTGTTGCACGTGGACCCTGTGTTGATCCAAATTGGAGGAAAAGATGAGGATATCATCCAGGTATACGCCCACGCAGGTGTAAAGTAAGTCCCTGAAAATATGATTAACGAATTCCTGAAAGACAGCAGGTGCGTTGCAGAGGCCGAAGGGCATCACCAAATACTCAAAATGGCCGTCCCTTGTGTTAAAGGCGGTCTTCCATTCGTCTCCCTCACGGATACGGATTAGATTATAGGCCCCTCGAAGGTCCAATTTAGTGAAGATCTTAGCCCCTCGGAGACGATCAAATAGCTCAGAGATTAGAGGCAGAGGGTAACGGTTCTTGATGGTAATTTTATTAAGACCTCTGTAGTCAATGCAGGGGCGGAGGGAGCCGTCTTTTTTTGTCACGAAGAAAAAACCGGCCCCAGCAGGAGAAGAAGATTTTCTTATGAATCCTCTCTGTAGGTTCTCACCTATATAGTCGGACATGGCAAGGGTCTCAGGAGGTGAGAGAGGATAAATTCTGCCCCGAGGTGGAGTAGAACCGGGTATCAGGTCGATCGGGCAATCATAGGATCGGTGAGGAGGAAGGGCCTCAGCTTGTTTCTTGCAGAAGACATCCGCGAAGGAATGGTATGGCTTGGGCAGCCCAGAAGGCGGAGAAACTTGCGGGTTCTGTTTGACCAGAGCAGGCTTGAGACAGCGGTCCGAACAGGAGGAACCCCAACGCAGGATCTCACCGGTGGACCAATTCAGGATAGGACTATGGCGTTGAAGCCACGGCAGACCCAGGAGGAGTTCGGAGGAACAGAAGGGAAGGACAAAGAACTCTATAGTCTCGGTATGAAATATTCCGATGTCCATCTGCAGAGGCTGGGTACGGAACTGCACGGTGGCAGAGAGTCTCTCACCGTTAACAGTAGAGATGAAAAACGGCTTGGGTAGACGGATTACTGGAATACGGTACTTGTCAACCAAGGAGGCGTGAATGAAGTTGCCAGCTGAACCGGAATCCAAGAAGGCGGCTGCGGAGAAAGAGGACTTGGAAGAGATGATCAACTGCACGGGTATGATGAGACGTGGAGAGGAAGAATCCACACCTAGCAACGCCTCTCCCACGTTTACTAGGTGCGAGCGTTTCCCGAACGCGGTGGACGGAGAGGACAATCTCTAAGGAAGTGCTCGGTACTGGCACAGTACAGACACAGGTTCTCGTTTCTGCGGCGGCTTCGTTCTTGCGGAGTCAGGCTGTGACCGATCCACCTGCATGGCTTCCACGGCGGAAAGCCCAGTAGCGGGTTGAGGTGGACGCAGAAAAACGGGAGCCAGATGAGGAAAGCGTCTAGGACGAGCTTTTTCCTTTTCAAGGAGGAGTTCCTCTTGTCTTTCGGCGAAACGTTTGTCTATCCTAGTGGCCAGCAAGATGAGGTCACTAAGAGTGGAAGGAAGCTCACGTGCAGCCAGAACGTCCTTTACTTCACTATTAAGTCCCTTCTTGAAGGTGGCGCAAAGAGCTTCATTGTTCCAGTTCAGCTCAGAGGCCAGGGTGCGGAACTGAATGGCATAGTCACCCACGGAAGAACCTCCTTGGGTCAAATTTAGTAAGGCAGTCTCTGCGGAGGTAACCCGGGCAGGCTCCTCAAAAACATTCCGGAACTCTAGGCAGAAGCTCTGGACGGAAGCGGTGGCAGGATCTGCGCGGTCCCATAGTGGTGTAGCCCAGGCCAGGGCCTTCCCGGACAGCAAACTGAGAATAAAGGCTACCTCAGAATGGCTCGCTCAGAAGGAAACTGGTCGGACAGAAGCTCGAGGTGGAGAGAGCACTGCGACAAGAACCCACGGCACTGCTTAGGATCTCCGTCATATTTGTCTGGTAGGGACAAACGGATACTGGAACCAGTGGCAACTGCAGGCGGAGGTGACGCAGCAGGAGCAGACGGAGGAGCTGGCTGTTGCTGAGAAGGCAGGAGCTGCTGCAACATAGCGGTCAACTGGGCCAGCTGTTGACCCTGCTGGGCCACAATAGTGGTGAGGTCCGCTAGGCTTGGCAGGGGAACATCAGCGGGATCCATGGCCGGATCTTACTGTCACGTACCGGCAGGACAGGTAGTGGATCCTCTGGACCAGAGAGGCGATGGCGCGGGTTGTACTAAAGGACCGGTTCTAAGCAGTTACTGGTCTTCACCAGAGCCCGCCGCAAGGCGGGATGGATTTGCTGCGGCGGTAACTACCAGGTCGTGTCCCCTAGTAACAACTCGACCTCTCTGGCAGCTGATAAGGCGTGGTACACAGGGAGAAGGCAAGAGCGTAGTCGGACGTAGCAGAGGTCAGGGCAGGCGGCAAAGGTTCACAGGCGAGTAGACGGTAGCAACGGGTTCGGCAACAGGCAAGGCAAACAAACACAGTGGAACGCTTTCTCTGAGGCACAAGGCACAAAGATCCGGCAGGAAGCTGTGGGAGGAGAAGGTATAAATGGGCAGTGCACAGGTGCAGCCTAATTAAGTCAGCACTGCCTCTCACAAACCTTAACCCTTAATAACCCTTTTGGACCAGGCACCAATCACTGGTGCACTGGCCCTTTGAATCTAAGAGTCCCGGCGCACAGCGCGCCCTAGAGAGCGAGGACGCACATGCCGAGACACTGGAGTGCTGCCTGGGGGCATACGCTGTGAGCGCACTGAGGCCAGCAGGGGACCCGGAGCGCTCAGTGTAACAACTGTTTTTGTCTGGGGAACAATCATCAGGGTAAATAAAATAGCCACCATCCTATTAGCACACACAAAACCTGTCCTAATCACACAGCAGTGTTACTTTACAACACTGAGCTAAAGAGCTGCCTCATCCTCCTCTGTGGTCTGACTGTCAGGGATTATGATCCTGAATACAGCTGATAAGATCTTCAGCTGAATCTCTGTAGGAATGGAGTTCATGAGGAGACATGAAGTACAGAGAGGAGGGTGAGGGAGATGTGACTGATGAGCAGCAGCACTTGTAGTCTCCACTACCACAGCCCCACATTTCTACATTCTGTCCTGTCCATACTCTGTGTACTACATGTCTCCTCAAAAATTCCTCCATTCCTACAGAGATTCAGGTGAAGATCTTATAATCTGTATTAGGATCATAATCCCTGACAAGGAGAAGAGAATGAGGCAGCTCTTTAGCTCAGAATTGTGAAGTAACTTGTCCTCCTGTGTGATTAGGAAAGGTTTTGTGTGTACCAATAGGATGACGGCCATTTTATTTTTCCTAATGATTGCTACATAGACAAAACAAGTCATTATGCCTATTGAAAGGTATTTGGGAATATATTTATAATAAAGTAATATTCAAGTATTTTCATTTTCCTAATTCCTGGAGAACCCCTTTAAGGGGGATTTAGACAGGCAGATTATCTGTCAGATTATCACCAACAAAAGTTACTGCAAACTCGTTTTTGACAATCTGCTTGTGTAACTGTGCAGCAGATCACTCTGTCATTGATCCAGGCACCTAAATTATCATTTCTGGGCAGCAGAACATGATGTCTAAACAGGAATCTGCTGCCCAGAAACAATGCAGCTGTATGAGGACAAGGGATCACTATTGTTCTCAAAATGGAGGTGATCGCAGCATGTAAATGTAGAGCTTCACCCCCACTGAACGAGTAGCCAACTGTTGGGAAGGAGCACTTCCTTCGCGACAATCTGCTGCTCCTCAGCACGTGTAAATGCACCTTTAGGTATACACCATTGAGTTCTGTTATCAGGTTCAAGCCTATTAAACCAGCATACTGCCTGGTAGGGTAGATCCTGCTGATAAAAATTTACTATGATATTTGGTTGTGGCATTCCTGAGAAAAAGGACAATTATTTATGCAAATTAGGGCGTCAGCGCATCAAGTGGGCAAAAACTGTGGAGCACAGAAGGTTTAGGCCTCATCACTGGGTCCACTGAAGCCCTTTTTTTGGGGGGAGGTGGGGGGAATGCCACAACCGATTTTCATAAGATAGGTATCATTTTAATCAGCAGGATTAACCCTACACCTGGCTGATCCTTTTGAGAGGTGTTTTTTATTTTTAAGATGAGTTTTTATACAATCTTTTACAGGACGAGCCAATCCAAGCTTATTCATGCAAACTATATTCATCAGTAAACGTTGTTTACAAGAGTTCATCACCATCCTTTCTATAAACCATGGTCCCCCCATCACCACATATTTTAACATTTATTAACAATAAAAAAATTAATAACATCTTATATACTGTATATATATAAGATTTACATATATTTATATAACAATTTAAAAGACTTTACATTATGTGGGAAAATGAGATTATTCTGGTCCAAACTTTCCGCTAGAGATTTGATTCTGACAATTTGTCACAAAATGCTATAAATCAGGTATACCCAGGCCACTCTGCCTAATCATATTCTTCCCACTTGGTGGCCCAAGGCTTGGAAGTTAACCCTTTCCCGACCGACGACAGTAATGTTTTATAGTTTTAACAGTTTTAAACAGCAGACACCCGACACTAATGTCCGCGACCGGCAGTAATGCTGGTTGCGGACTTTTAACTCTTAAGATGCTGTGGGAATCCGGGTGTGCCCCTGGTATGCAGCAGCCTCTGTCCTCCTGTATGATAGTACCACAGATGGTATACATGTCACGACCATGATTATGGCCGTGACTCCTTGGGAGCCGCATACAGTTGCCCGCGGTTTTGGGTTGTTGTGTCAACCGCAGCTGGAGGCATTTTGCTGTTTGCCTCAGGTGCGGTTGCCGCGGACAACAAGTATGTGTGCGGTTTCCTTGGAGTTGTGTGCGTGTATGTATGCACTATGGTATGTCTGTGTGCACTCTGTTTTATGTGTGGTGTGCACTGACATCTTTCCCTCACTGTGGCTGCCCGTGGCAACGTTTGGTTGTATGGTGTACATGTGGTGGCAGTGTCCCGGCCTTCGGGCTGACTCCCAGGACATGGTTGCCACCCATGTCGTTGCCTGCGGCAACAGCCACAGTGTTTTCTTGAGTTGGACACTTTCCCTTTAAGTTGGTGTTTCCCTTCCCTGGTGCTGGAAGGGTTAACTCCCTTCCCAGTGTGTGTGTGTGAGTCACTGGGTGTGTCTGACCGTTGGGTGTGGCCACTTAGGCCTATAAAGCCTCTGTCTTTGGCATGGCTCAGTAGGTTGCTTCAGCCATGCTTAGCTGGAGCAGCCTCCTGTGAATACCATCTTCCAGTAGGGGCCATCCTTCCAGTCATAAAATCCATTACCTTAATGTTTTGTTGATGTCCTATGTCTTTGGTTTTTAGTGCAGCTATGGATGTCCTGGTTCCTGAGTGTTCTTATGTGTGTGCTGTTTCTCTTATGTTTGTGTGGACAGCGTTTTCTAAGCACGGGTTCCAGTCAGCAAGGCTGTGGCAGGTTAGTGTGGAACTGTTGGGTTCATCTGTCATATCCATAGTCCTGTTCATGTTTCCCTTCTTTCATGCTGCTTGGCCAGTGAGACTCCTGCTCCTCCGTGCCTAGGAGGAGTAGGTTGTCTTACCCTGCTCCTTAGTTCAGGGCCATCCTGAGGGCTTGCAGGGACTATTAGGTTCCAGCATATGAGCCCTCCTACCACCAGGGTCGGCTCATACAGACAGGAGACAGGGTCAGCGTTAGGGATGCAATAGGAGGTGACCTGCTCCCTAATTCTGTTGCCCTGGCCGAGTAGCGACCGGACATCTTCTGGCATCGCACGGCTGAGGATTTTCCCCATCCTCAGCCGTGACAACACAGCATTGAGGCAGGAAAACCTTCCTCAAAGCAATAAAATTGAGGGATCTACAACAGGCATGACCATACTCTCATGTGGACCCCTTCATAAGGTCCGGGATCCTTGCCTACTATGAACCTAGTGGCATTTTGCTTTTAAAATTATTAGAGTTAAGACCAGATGGTCAAACATGGTGGATGTATCAAACATGGCTGCTGGATTATTGCAGCAACATTGTCCCTAGCACATAAGCATTTATCACGTCTCTCCCCTGGCCGAGACTGGGATCAGGGTTTTATAGGGCTGTAACATCACAGGGGATGGCTACTGGTGGGTTGGCTGGCTGCATGGCATTATGGGTCATGCTGTGTTCCGGGGCTTCTTACTTTCACTTTGTAACATGTGCAGCCACCATTTTAGGAAAAATGTAATCGTTACCACGAAGCACAAGGAAATTCAGTGTTGAATCTAATTATTCCTAAACTTTGGATGCTTCAATTCGCCCAACCCTACTTGCCGCTATGTATCCTCTAAGGAACTTTCCGGCATGCTCACCATTGTAATGTCATACTCTAACAAACTTCCTTGGGCAGAGATTGAAAATGTGCTATTTTATACCAATTCTACTTTATCACTTAAGCCAATGACCATGTACCAGTTGCCATGGCAACTTGGTGTACTCACCGATGAGAGGAGCAGTGTTGAAATGGGGTGTGGTTTGTAACACTGTGTCACAGGACAAAGCCTGTACTGTATCCCCAGCATAGATGTGGAGGAAAGCACCCAGGGACTGGGAACTTAAAATGGCCCTGAAAAACCCTGAAAAGAAAAATATAAAGGTGGCCCTATGTTGTAGGAGTGTCCAAATTGACAGAAGGCAGGGCAACACAAATAGGCAAGGCCAGCAATACCATAGCGCAAAATACTGTCCCAGCAGAAACATATACCACAGAGCAGAACAATATACTGACCCAAAAGCTGTCCTTCTGTTGTGACCATCATTAGATGCCATTTTCTGTCCTCCCAGAACCTGGGGTATCCCTTGCCCCTTGGGAGGTTTCTACTAAATATGTCCCTTTATAGAGCAAGTAAACGTGACGCCAGTTGCGGTTAAGCAACGGGAACATAGAGTCCCCTTTATAGATGGTAATGTTGGTACCCAGTGTAGGAAGGCCAGAGCGGTGATGAATAGGCCACAATATCCCTGGAGATGTTGTATAGCACTTGTTTCACGGTGTTCCAACCTAAATAAGGGTGGATCCCAGACATGGTCGACCGAGGCAGTGCAAAGGGGGAAGAAGAACTTGGATGGGGTAGAACAAAGTTGAGTCCAGACTTGAACAAACGTTGAAAAGTTGCTTTTACTTGGCATAACGATAATCCAGTTTCAAGAGTTTTCCAGGACAAATTGTGGCAGGCGCAGCACTGTGAAGTGCCTTTTGCGCTGTGGCATTAGAAGAATTCTGATATCTCTGACTTTTAGTCTAACCAGACTGTCTATTACTTTGTAATTCCTCTAGCGCTGTTCTATGGAAACAGTAGGTTTAAAGAGCACACCAAATGCTTGAAATAACTTCTTTATTAACTTCAACTTTTCTTCATATAACACTGCCGCCTCCGCAGAAGATAGCCCATGTACAAAACACGTGATGAATAAAGTATCACAAAATGGTGGTATGCATAAGATGGTGGTTCAACTGTTCAATCTTGTCATTCAACATAAAATGGTGGATATATTTCTCTCTTCAGTGTCTGTACTGTCTCCGATAGTTCTACTGATCTGTATGCAATTTGTATGGATTGCTATTGGTATGCTATTTGTAGTTTGCAATTTGTTGGAACTGTAAGTAAACACATATATATATCTAGTTCAGTATACAGTTCTAAACACAGTACTAACAATATGAACATTATATAAATGTTTTAACTACCTATTTTGGCCTCTTGTTCCCAAAGAACTCAGCTCTCAGTGGAGTGAATGTCTCTTCAACTCCTGTCTCTGGTGAATAATGATTCTAGCAGCAGGAGCTGGGGGAATTCCCAGACAGGCTGTGTGTGAGGCTGGCTGTGATGGGTGAAAACTCTTGCTGTGTGAGAAGCTGGCTGTGATTGATCTAGACTTCTTCCCAGCAACAACAGATTAACACTATACTTTCTGTTGTTTCTGCTGTGTCACTGACCTTCCCTTTCATTACAAAATTAATCTTAAAGGCATATTATCTTTTTCTGCTTCTGTGAGCACAAACTATAACAGTTATATGACATACAAAACATGATGTCACCGTAAATAACTCTGCTTTTGTCTTTAACACATAAACATAGGAACTGTATTAAGGCTATTATCAGGTTTAGCTGTATACACATAAAAGGCTATACTAGCTACCTAGGACAGGTCTTAGCTGGCCAGCTACACAAATGGCAGGCGAATACTTTCTCTGCAACAATCTCAGCTCTGCTATGTTAGCAATAGTAGTAATCTCTTTCTCTGTAGATAATCCTAGGAACTTTTTGTCCTGGTATTTTAGTACCTCAAGCTTCAGCTCAGCTTGGGTGAAGGCAATGCAAGCCCAGTAGAGGACATGCAACCAAATAGTCCTCTGCAGGCAGAACCTGCAGGCCCAGCAGAGCGGGGAGTGCTCTGCTGGCCTGTACACAACCTCTCCCTTAGGAGGTTAGACTAGAACTCACATCCTCTCCGCAGGAGGGGGAAGAGTAGACTGACTACCTACTAACTAAGTCCTCCTCTCCTTCTCCCTCTAGAGGGAGAGATAATTGACAATCCAGTCCAATCCCTGTTCTAGCACTGCTAAATGTTTGCTGCCACCTTGTGGTCACCAGGCACATTACATGAACATAATAATGAAATGGAGTAAATATGCACATTATCAGAAGATAACATCAATTACATGAGATAACAGGAATTAGCACATAGGAAATGGTCGCAAGGTGTCAAAAGGAGTGGTAATGGCACTCTGGGTCATAACATATGGAGTAGGGGGCTTAGGAGTCTAAGATGTGGGCCACAGCAGTTGAATTCAGAGTACATGTGCGGTCGCTGGTGGGCTACATAAGTTTCTGATTCTCACAGGGATAATTGCTGCTGTGAGCTCATTATATACCTGGCCAGTGGCATAGAGGAGGGTTTGGGTGGCCCCATGGGAAATTTCCCTGTAAGGTCTATGGCCAATCCACCCCTGAAAGCACCCATGCAGCACCCACATTGATCCTGTCACGATGCGTCATCAGCGCGCCCGGGATCGCCCGCTCCCATGGTAACCACATTGGGGCTGAGCGCCAAGCGGTTCACTTGGCGCTCAGCTGCATTAGAATTCAGAAATCATGTGATGCTGGCCACATCACATGACTCCACCAGCACCCTACTTGAACAGGCAATCTGCTGGCCACAGATTGCATGTTATTGAGGTCCTTCCTGCGATATACTTACCTGGTTTGTTGTTCCTTCTTGGCTTCTGATTCCCGTCCGTCTCATCCTTTGGTCTTGGCGTTCCCTCCTGGTTTTGACTTCGACTTCTCCTGACGATCCTCTGCTTGCTCCTCCGGTACCTTTCTGCTCTCTTGGTTTTTGACGCGGCTTGCTTGACCTCCCTTTTGCATGTGTTGTTTGTCTTCCCTGCACTTTCCTAGCTAAGGGTTTGTCGACCAGTTGTCCCTTGTCGCTAGGACTTGCAAGGCAAGTATGCAGGGACAGGGGTGTGGGTGGAGTTCAGTGGTCACTTCCTCACCCTCTGTGTGTGTGATAGATCCATATTATTCAGGGACTGGTTTAGAAATGTAAAAACTTATGGGGTCATTTATCAAACTGGAGTAAAGTAGAATTGGCTTAGTTGCCCATAGAAACCAATCAGATTCCACCTTTCATTTTTGACAGCGCCTTTGGAAAATGAAAGGTGGAATCTGATTTCTATGGGCAATTAAGCCAATTGTACTTTACACCAGTTTTAAAAATGACCCCATAAATTTTTGAGTTATAGGGAATCTGTCACCCAATTTTGGACCATCTATAGTAATACATGAGTACTACTGCAGATAAGGAGTCCAGGTCACTATTTTTATTTTCCTACCACCCCCCATTCTCCTACAGTCAGCTCTCAGAACTGCATTAAAATGCAATGTCAGGACTGCTGTGCATGTGCACGTGTCCTCTCCATTATGCTAGAAAATCACAGTAGTCTGGACTGTGTATTTCAGGTGAGCTTTGAACGCTGACAGTGGGGCAACCGGAGGGCAGTAGAGAAATTTTAAAAAAAATCTGCTCTGGACTCCTTATCTGTAGTACTGATCATGTATTACTGTAGATAATATTCCAAAATGGGGGAGAGGTCTCTTTAACATAAGCTTTGTTATAGAAATATTAAAGTTGACTAGATTAATAGCATTTGAACAGGAAAATGAAGAATTACATTTTTTTCCAATAATATGTCGTTTTAGTCCCGCATTTTTGATTTTCACAGGGAATGTTTTACAGGTTATTCCAAGTACAGCAATTCCCCTATGTGAGTTTAAACTGCTGTTTGCCCACAATTTGGTTTTAAACAGCAGATTTTATTGGAATGGTTTTTGGGTACCATGTCACATTTTCAGAGTCCCTGATGTACCAGTGAAAATGAAAATCCTTCAAATGTGCCTATACCTACCAGAGGTGGTAGGTATTTTGATCCCACATATGTTTTACAGACTTTTAACGCACAGAGAATAGTGCAGAGTAAAAATTTTAAATAGCTATGCCATTTCAGGGCCTAATATGAAGTGTCCAACTTGTGTCACCAGAAACATACCAGTACACCCCATAATTTATGTGGCTTATTCCGGGTACCACAGTAGCCCACATGTAGCTCTAATATGCTTCCTAGACACACTGAGGCACTGCCAGCAACACATTATCCGCAGTGCCTAGCATTGCCACCACCAATACCTGTTTGTGTTTCCTGTAGCTCCTGCTGATGTGCGCCCACACAGAAACACTTAGAGCACGACAGGCAGGAATATTCCTATAGTGGCAGGGACTGTGTTAGCTGCTGTGACATTTATGCAGAAACCTTCGTTTCCAATCTCCCACATTAATGGGAAGATTTAACATAGCCCGGTGGCGTATGTCAGGCTATGATAACCAGGCGCTCTGCCAGATGCTGCGCCTATACTGATGTTTCAGTGTTATTCTGCACCAGAAAATTGGAGTAGGAGATGATAAATGTGGTGGGCCAGCCCTGCAAGCCGGTGGAGAAACACCACTTTCGCAAATTGTTTTTGCGCAGTTTGCATTTCAAAAGTTGCAAACGTGCAGTTTGTGACTTTTTCATGCCACAAAAATTTTAATGGTAAATCTGTCTCTAAGTGTTTAACAATTCCCCTGCAGTGGGGTGGAGCTTGGTGTTTGGAGGTGAAACACTGTTATTTGCTCCATCCCAATAGGTGCACCTCCATAATAAGTACCTTCTTGAGAGCTTGTTTCACTTTAGTATGGGGCTTGTAGCCCATGCATTTTATTTATTGTTTGATACAATTAATATTCTTTGTTTTACTTTTAATGTTCTTTCAGGCAGTTAAGCACTATCAACGTGATTATTTGTTATTTTTGTTAAATGGGTTGTCCGGGTTCAGAGCTGAACCCGGACATATCCCCATCTTCACCCCTCCGGCCCCCCAGATATGAGCATCAGAGCATTTCATGCCCCGGTGCTCTCCAAAGGCATTTTTAGAAAATCTTATGACATACCAGGCTCTCCATAGGAACTGTTAGGTGGAGGCTTCCACCCAACAGTGAGCCCGGTGATGTCACCGGGGAACACTACTGGGCGAAACCCTTCTCCTAGCAGTGTGATATTGTAAACAAAAAAGCCCTTGCCCTGCGCAATACAGTGCAGGGCAAGGGATAGCATTGGAGCATGAAATTATACAATGCTAATGTCAGGGGAACCGGGGGGGAGCTGAACTTGGACAACCCCTATAACTTTAGGGTTTGAGAAGACCTAAATATTAGTTGAAATTGTCAGTCAAGGGGGCGTGGCCAGAAGCCGATGAGAACAGTGGTATGACTCCAGAGCTCCGTCCACCCCAGGCTCCTATTAGTTACATCAGCAGACATACTGACCTGCAGTGGGCAAGCAAAAGGTGGGAAGGGCCCCCAGAGCGATGGCAGAGAACGCTGGAGCACCCCAGTCCCAAACCCTTGATGCCTACCTCCAGCCTACCTCCAGAGAGCACGCCAACTCCAAGATGGCGGTGCCGCGTGCTACACTGGAGATGGGGGATGCGGCACCTCCCGTCCTGTCTCCTCAAACAGCGTGGGTAAGCACGGCTGCCCTCACCTGCAATCCCTATCCCCTGAACGTACAGCCTTCTGTCCCCCTGATGCCCTTCAGCATGCAGAAAGCAGGGGTACTCACCATTATGTGCCCCAGGCAGCCTCTAAGCACAATGGACGCCTGAAACTGCCTCACAGGCAGTCTACCACGCATCTGCTGATTTAGAATCAGAGACACCTTCACTGCTGTAGGAGGACACCCAAGTGTTAACCCCTCCTGTACGCTCACAAGATTTCCCCTATTCATTGGGGATCCTAAAATTGAGGCAATGAGACATGGAGTGCACCCCCCCACGCACAGTGATCCGCACAATCCAAAAGCAAACATCTTCGCATACCTTCCAATTGCGCGACTTGCAAAGTCATGTGGAAGATCTAGACAATAGAGGGCGCCGCCACAATATTAGGGCGTGTCGGGTCCCGGAGGGCCAAGGAAAGCAAGACGTCTGATCTACCCTTCTTACTATCTTTAATACTGGACCGCCCCCCCCCCCCCCCCCCCATCGCATTCCATCTTGATGGATTGTGTACGTAGGGCGCTCAGACAAAAATCGCTGGAGGGGCCTCCGCTTGACATAATTTGCTATATTTTTTTTTACAATATGTTTATTAGTTTTTCCAAACAAGTTGAAAATTTTACACTCGTATTTTGACATGTAATTACACAATCATAGAAACATAGAATGTGTCGGCAGATAAGAACCATTTGGCCCATCTAGTCTGCCCAATATCATTTTACAAAGTGCACATATATATAGGTATTATGTATATTATATGCATCAATCCCAGTGTAACTCCCCCACCCTTGTTCCCTCCCCTCTCAAGTGGACTAGTTTCTTACTCTGAGTTATGTAATTCTGAACATCTAGGTTTCTTGTTGCTCAACTAGGTAGGTACTATGTGGTGGTGCGTTTTAGTTTCCCTAACGTTCCTGCTATGTCTTCTTTAAGATACCAAGTGGAATCTCTGAATGGGTAGACCAATTTCTGTATTTCAGTGTTAGTCAGAAATTCACTAATAAAGACTCTCTATTTTAAAAAAAACAAAAAAACTGCCGACTGTGATTCCTGCTGTTTCCTCGCCTCGATTACCTCCAGCCACAAACACCGTTTAACCTGCTCTACTACTTCTAATATGCTTGGACAACTTGGTTCAAGCCATCTGCTCAAAAGAGACCTTTTGGCTGTCAAAATGAATAAATGCATTATATCTGGGCAATTTGACTTAGTGTCTGTTGTCTGAAAAAGTATAATCTCTGGAGAGACCAGAAGGTCAATGGATAGTTTTCGTTTTAGGTAAGTTTTTTTTTTAGGCCTGGCAGCTCCAAAGACCATGATAAAGATCAGTGTCTTCAGTCTTACATTTGGGGCATGCTGTTAGTTTGGTATTATCTGCGTGTCTATTTTTTTCAGAATCCGTAAATTGCCCTATGTACTGTATGATCCTAAATTGGGTTTCTCTCCAATTTTCGCTTGCGGTTACCTTCCTCACTGTTTTCCAACCTCTCAGAATTATATCAGTAATTTGATCATTAGGAAATTCATTTTTCCAACCTTTGAACAATTTAAAGTCTGTTATCTTTAGGAGATTGTCTCTGACCTTAGTGTAAATGTTTGACAGGTTCTGCTTGATGCGTGAGTAAGGTATCAAAATATCAAACTCATTCATTCGCAGTTCCCCAGTGTAGTTTCTAAGTCTTTTTTTGAGGGAGCTAATAATTTGGTAAAAAGCTAGGAAGGATGCATCGTCCAGGTTAAATTTGCTCTTAACTTCCTGGTATGTATAGTATCTCTCTCTTCTTCTATGTTCCATATGTCTGCTATGGATTTTAGTTGGGAGTGACCTGTTGGGATTTTTAGTTTAGCCTGCGTTCCCCCCTCCGCTACAATGACCTTCAAGGGGTCCAGATATTTAGATATCTGATATGGCAAACTATAGTTTTTTCTTACTATCTTCCAGGTCATAATGGTATCTCTGAACATAAGGTGAGTTTTAATCCTATCTGGGATCATCTTAAAGGGAGTGTGTAGTAATGTATTTAAATCCCATGGTTGCGATAAGGCTGATTTCAGCTCGTAGTTGGAGAAGAAACTAGATCTCTGTATCCAATCTATGCAATGGCGAAATATACCAGCCAGGTTGTATGATCTAATGTCTGGGAAAGCTACTCCCCCTTTTCCTTAGGTAATTTGAGCTTGTACAAAGATATCCTGCTCCATTCCGATCTCCAAAGAAATTTACTGAATTCCTTCTCCAATAAAGATATATCTGCATGCTTCAATAATAACAGGATAGTCTGAAAAGGGTATAACAATTTTGATACTGACATAATTTTTACCAGATGGCACCTGCCTAACAAAGACAATGGTAAGTTGTGCCATTTATTAATATCCCTCACTATCGTTGAAATTATAGTGGGATAATTTAGGTTATATATGGTGTCTGGTGTCCTTTCTATCCAGATTCCTAGATAATTTATGGACGTTTTACTTAGAAGTGACTGGTATGGAGACCCCCTCCAAACACTGTGTGTCTTTCTGGGCGACAGATCTAATAGTTCGCACTTACTTTGGTTCACTTTGAAGCCAGCCAAGGACGTAAAACACGTCAACAGTTCAAACACTTTTGGCAGATCTGCCTGGGAATGAGCCATAAAAAACAGAACGTCGTCTGCGAATAATGTATGCTTGATCTCTTCCTTACCCATCTTTATACCTCTAATTGTCTCCGCTAATGTGATGCTCTTGGACAAGGGTTCCAGGGCCAGGTTAAATAATAGTGGGGACAATGGATAGCCATGTCTCGTGCCTTTCTGAAGGATAAAAGATGGGGACAAAAAACCTGGCTTGTAAATTCTCGCACAAGGATTATTGTACAGGGTATCTAAATATGTCCTAAAGGCCCCTGTGAAACCCATGATATCTAGCACTCCATGCAGCCAACCCCACCTAACATTATCGAAAGCCTTTTCGGCATCTATAGTTAGTATAACATTTATAAGTGATAATGGTCTATAGGATGATGGCTGCGTGGGGTCCTTTCCTGGTTTGGGAAGTATCTTTATATGTGCTGTGTTGGAGTTGGGGACATCTCCAATTCCGTCATGTATTTTCCATATAACTGAGTCAGGAGGGGCGAGATCTGACTATTGAGTATTCTAATGAATTCTCCTGTAAACTCATCCGGACCAGGAGCCTTCTCCATTTTCAGATTTTTGATTGCCGCCTGTACTTCATCAGTAGTGATGGGGGTATTCAGGTCTTGTAGTTTGTTTTCTGTAAGTTTGGGTAGTGCTAAAGTACGTAGCCATGCCTCACCCCCCCTGTTCTCATCCAGCATCAGATGTATACAGTCGTTTGTAGTAATGTAATAAGATATCGTTAATCTTCTTTGGGTCATAGTGCGCTGTCCCTTCATCTGATTTGAGAGTCAGTATTTGTGTGGAGGCATACGGGCCCCGGGTCAGTCTTGTTACTAATTTACCGGCTTTATTGCCATACCTGTAAAGGTGGGCTTCCTTTTTTGACCTGTAGAAGGATTCCCTTTCCTGTAACAATGTTTCATATTGGGTCTTAGCCTCCTGCCACTTATTTTTGTTTGTTGGTGTTGGCATGGAGATATAGTCCGTGTATGACTGTCGTAATGTCTGGCTATAATGAGCTAACTGCGTGCTTATCTGTTTTTTTCTGAAGGACACATAGGACAATATTTTCCCTCTGAGCACCACTTTTCCTGCTTCCCACAGTAACCGTGGGCATTTTGTTTCTGTGTGATTTTCCAAGTACTCACTCCACCAACCTCTAAGTTTTTTGCAGAACCCCTCATCTTGGACCAATGGGGAGGGAAATCTCCATATGTAATCTGTCCCCCTAGGTTTCTGATCCTGAACATGTAGTGTGACTGGCGCATGGTAGGATATGATTAGGTCCTCGATTGCGACCGATAGGCTCCTTGCTGCCAGAGGGGGAGATGCCAGTATGTAATCTTGTCTTGACCAAGAGAAATGTGCGTGGCAGAAGTGGGTAAATTCTCTCCCTTCAGGGTGAAAAGACCTCCAAACATCTATGACTTGTACTTCATCCAAGAATCTACTAAGGACATGTTTGTTCCTTCTCCGGCTCCCTTCTGTGGTTATCCCTCGTGTCCTATCCTCCAGTGACCATACTGTCAGATTCATATCTCCTGCTATGATTTTGTTATTAACTGGATCGGTTAAAATCTGCTGCGTCAGCCTCTGGAAGAAAGGACCACTTGAATAATTCGGCCCATAAACATTGTATATGCTGACCTCATCTGTAGGGGAGCTGAGTATGATATGATGAACTCTCCCCTCAGAATCTGATTCCTCTCTCCGTACTGTATATGGTAAATTTTTCGTATTAAAGTTATAACCCCTGCTTTTGATCCTAATGCTGGTGACCTGTAAACCTACCCCACCCACAGCTTATTAATCCTGACATACCTGCCTGGGATAGATGCGTCTCTTGTAGCAGTGCAACATCTGCCCTCAACCGTTTTAAATGACGCAGCACCATCAACCTCTTGTTAGGGGATCGTAGTCCCTTCACATTCCAGGTAATTATTTTCATATTATTATTCCCTGGATGAGACTTATCTGAGCCCTGAGTGACCACTTGAAAGAGTGCCCTTCAAACCAAACTACCCCCCATAATTCAGAAACAGAAAAATAAATAGTATGGGTAAAACCCATTAACAGTGTAATGCCAATAAAGAAACCCCAGAGTTTACATCTGGACTCCGGGACTCAGATTCTATGGACTTCTCTTTTTTCCTTCACGACGAACAGTATCACGATAATGAGTACAATGAACATTGAGAGAAAAAAAAATAACCTTGCTCTCTCTCACACCCTTAATACTTCTGTGACTTCGGAAAGCCGGGGATATACATTATGGGTCAAAAAATAGGCGTACTTCTCCCTGAAACATCACGGACCAGTAAGCCAGCAGAGAGTATCAGGTAAACAAACAGTCAAGTGTAGTAGTAAACTTATCTGCATGGCACCCATGATCAGCGGTTAGAGTTCACTCTTGCAGATTTCCTCCTGGGCCAGTCAGTATGAGGAGGCTCATCCCTCGGTCGTGGTATTGGAGTAGTGCCGTCAGGAATCTGTGGACCCCTCGGTGAGTGCCTGGATGACTCTGATTCCCCCTCTCTGCCATCTGAGATAGATGCTGGATCTTCCGGAGTATGGTACAAATGCACTGAGCCTTCCGACTGGAACACTTTCACAAACCATTAACCCAGGGGATTTTTCATTTGGGAATGATTTAAGCGCCAGTTCTAGTTCTTTCAATGAAATAGGTTGATCTAAATAGACCGCATGTTCCACTGAGAGGCGCGGGGTAGGGATCCTAGTATGGTAGTCTGTGATATTTTGGGAGTCTGCTGCTGGCTGGGATTGATATAACCTTTTGTAGTCCGTATGGAATACCGCCAAAATATCCATATCTGTCCTAACCAAAGATCCCTCAGGACCCTGGATGGACAGGATATTTGATGGTCCATCCTGTGCCCAAAATTAGAGTCTTGCCAATATACCTTCTACTCCAATCCCCACCTCACACATACGAGGATTGTTTATTTCTTTGGAAATATTATGGCCCTTAGATCCCTGGTGGATGCATCTATCGATAACGTGGTCGGACCATGCACCCATATATTTGGGTCTCCCCTCCGCCCCCCTGAGACACACCCATTGGCGATTAAATGACACTCTTTTAACCAATCCTGTTGCACGAGATGAGCTTTGCTCTTCTTTGTCCCGGCATTTTGTGTAAAACACACAAAGCATTGTTTCGGGGTGTGTGCATCTCCCTCTCTTCTGGAATGAAGAAGGATATAGAGGTACAATAGCGAGAATGTCTATGTTATCTTCGAATAGCAGAGCAGTCTCTCGCATCTAAGCCCTCCACGCGGATACTAAGTCAAATAACTGACCTGCGAGCCCAACTCAAGTGCCTGGCCTGCTCAGTAACTGAGCGGCTGATCCGCTACACTCGAAAATGCTTCTTCGCATATGGTAAAAAATTGCATACTCTGCTAGCTCAACAACTTAAGGACCACTCGGCTTCCTCTACCCCACACACTTGTCGAGACTGGCAGAGTGTTCTCCAATACCAATAGTGGAATAGGGTGGCTCACCCCTGATGCCCGTGGGTAGGTGCTTAAGCCCAAAAATAAATCACCCTATTCAAATAATAGTAATAAAAAGCTCTATAGGTGGGCAAGCACTCAAACACCATAGAGCTACACGGAGGATATCATCTGGTACACAAATTTATTCGAGTGGTTGATAAAAATAAATGAACAATAAAAAATATGTGAGGATATATTAAGAATACATAAAATGCATTAAAAATACATAAAATGAAGGGTAGATTGGAAAAGAGATGGTAATTATTGTAATGATAGTTGATGGAATTTGCGTGAATTCATATCAAATAACAGCCATACGTATAGTGCAAAAGTACTGTCTATATAGTAAGTGACACTGATGCAATTTTGCTAGCATAAATGGTCAAAATTCCATCAGAATTTTACGGAGGAGTTGCAAGTCCAGAAAGTTTATAACAGCTCACAGACACCCGTGTATAGCGTTTTTCCAGGGTTACAACCGTCACATGATTGTATAAACCATCAGAGGGTATGTAGCCACACCATGTATGTATCTTGTGGATTAAGATTGCTCACTTACTGAGCACTTACCCCTCCTTTTGTGGGGACGGTCATCGGGGTGCCCTTATCTCTTTGTGCGCTCTGTGAGCGGACAAGTGGAAGGAGGTAGAGCCGGAGTCCCATGTCGTTGCTCTGTGTGCTCCACGTGTAAATCTCGTGAGATCGGGAGTAGAACATCACGTATCTACATTAGTCTTGCGATGTTTGCGGTGTTCGCTGTGGAGAGACTAATATTGCAGTCTCACAACAAATTTTGTATGTTCATATAGTCCTGTATATAATCCTTGGATCTTTAGAGCATTAGGATAGAGAACCAGACGCGTTTCAAGGTATTGCTAACCTCTTCCTCAGTGGCTGTATCCCAAATACTCAGACCCCATTATTTATACTCTAATTGGCGATGAACAAACCATGAAGTGTTGTATTTCAAAGAAAAGTGGATGGAGTCCATTGCGGTTTTGCCGCGTTATTGGTGCGTTTTTTTCGGGAAATATGTTTTTTGGGGGGCAAATGCGTTTTTTTGACCATGGCTGCTGTTTCAAGCGTATGAGTGTTTTCTATATCATAAACATCTCAAAATATGTAAAAAAAAAGAGTTAAAAACGAAGATAAAAAATACAAAGTTAAAAAGTGTCACTTATCAAATGGCTGTAACATATACTGAATTGAATCACAATATCCAGTATAATACAAACCGGATTCCAAAAAAGTTGGGACACTATACAAATCGTGAATAAAAACTGAATGCAATGATGTGGAGGTGCAAACTTCTAATATTTTATTCAGAATAGAACATAAATCACGGAACAAAAGTTTAAACTGAGAAAATGTACCATTTTAAGGGAAAAATATGTTGAATCAGAATTTCATGGTGTCAACAAATCCCCAAAAAGTTGGGACAAGGCCATTTTCACCACTGTGTGGCATCTCCCCTTCTTCTTACAACACTCAACAGACGTCTGGGGACCGAGGAGACCAGTTTCTCAAGTTTAGAAATAGGAATGCTCTTCCATTCTTGTCTAATACAGGCCTCTAACTGTTCAATCGTCTTGGGCCTTCTTTGTTGCACCTTCCTCTTTATGATGCGCCAAATGTTCTCTATAGGTGAAAGATCTGGACTGCAGACTGGCCATTTCAGTACCCGGATCCTTCTCCTACGCAGCCATGATGTTGTGATTGATGCAGAATGTGGTCTGGCATTATCTTGTTGAAAAATGCAGGGTCTTCCCTGAAAGAGATGACGTCTGGATGGGAGCATATGTTGTTCTAGAACCTGAATATATTTTTCTGCATTGATGGTGCCTTTCCAGACATGCAAGCTGCCCATGCCACACGCACTCATACAACCCCATACCATCAGAGATGCAGGCTTCTGAACTGAGCGTTGATAACAACTTGGGTTGTCCTTGTCCTCTTTGGTCCGGATGGCATGGCGTCCCAGATTTCCAAAAAGAACTTCGAATCGTGACTCGTCTGACCACAGAACAGTCTTCCATTTTGCCACACTCCATTTTAAATGATCCCTGGCCCAGTGAAAACACCTGAGCTTTTGAATCTTGCTTAGAAATGGCTTCTTCTTTGCACTGTAGAGTTTCAGCTGGCAACGGCGGATGGCACGGTGGATTGTGTTCACTGACAATGGTTTCTGGAAGTATTCCTGAGCCCATTCTGTGATTTCCTTTACAGTAGCATTCCTGTTTGTGGTGCAGTGTCATTTAAGGGCCCGGAGATCACGGGCATCCAGTATGGTTTTACGGCCTTGACCCTTACGCACAGAGATTGTTCCAGATTCTCTGAATCTTCGGATGATGTTATGCACAGTTGATGATGATAGATGCAAAGTCTTTGCAATTTTTCGCTGGGTAACACCTTTCTGATATTGCTCCACTATCTTTCTGCGCAACATTGTGGGAATTGGTGATCCTCTACCCATCTTGGCTTCTGAGAGACACTGCCACTCTGAGAAGCTCTTTTTATACCCAATCATGTTGCCAATTGACCTAATTAGTGTTAATTGGTCTTCCAGCTCTTCGTTATGCTCAAATTTACTTTTTCCAGCCTCTTATTACTACTTGTCCCAACTTTTTGGGGATTTGTTGACACCGTGAAAATTTGAATCAACGTATTTTTCCTTTAAAATACTCGGCTTAAACGTTTGATCTGTCATCTACGTTCTATTACAAATAAAATATTGACATTTGCCATCTCCACATCATTGCATTCAGTTTTTATTCACAATTTGTTTAGTGTCCCAACTTTTTTGGAATCCGGTTTGTATATACTGGAGAATTTGTTTTAATTAGATGTCGTGGGATGGGGGACCATCCCCAAAGGGACATCACAGTGCTGATAGACAGCCAGACTTGCAATCTCCCGTTGGTGATGGGCACCCACCCCAAAGGATATATAGGGTTCATAAAAAGCCAGAAATCTCCAGTTCGGCATTGAGCCCTGCTGGAAGTAAGCTCCCAAACTCATAGATACGTCTGGATTAAATTTTAGACATTCTATGAATATGGTTGCCTCCCCTCAAGTGTCTATCTACCTTCTCCAGTGCCACAAAGGTCAGTTTAGTGGGGTCCCAGTCTATTAATATGTATATTTATTTATACTAGTTCTCTGTTTTTTGTCCTTTCCCCTCCTCTCTCCATTACCCCTCCCCTCCTTTAGATGTTGTTCTATTTTGCCATCCTTTTCCCCTCCACATGTGTCCATGTACGGTCAGCATATTCATGTTACTGTTACTATCTTTTGTGCCATTAATGCCATCTACCTTGTAAAGCGCAACTGCATATCAGGAGCTGCGCTATCCGACAGTATCCAGGAATAGCGTCCCGATTGCCTGGCAACTGTCGCGTCATCTCGCGTGAACAAACACGGTGACGTCACCTCATTCACGAGCGTCCGCCCAGTGACCTCCCCCTTTCGCAATGCGATCCGCTTCCTCGCGCAGGCGTGAACCGCACCATCTGGGTAAAGTAGGATTTCCTAGCCAAGCCTCGCTTTGAGGTCGGCTCTTCCTTTAAAAAGGTGGCGGTTTTTCGGCGCTACCTTAGGCTACATCAGCCCATGCGCCAACACTTTGGTAGTAGGAGAGGGGTCCAGCATCAGGAGTCTCCCTACCATCCTAATGTCAGTCTGTCCACTTGCATCCATATTAGGATCGTGGACATACTTTGCCTCTGTGCAGGGGACACGTCTGATATCTTTGTCAGTGTACCCTGTACAGCTTATTAGCCCAAGCTCCCTTGTTTCCCCTGATGAGCTTTACACTCAACCTTGTAGCGAAACATGCGTGTAGGGATTAGGTTCCTGATTGTGACTGGTAACGGGGATCCGTGATTAGGTCACTTAGGCCATTGTAGGTCCCTAGGGCATTACTAGGGCCAGCTAGCCTAGCATCCCTAACCCTGTGCTTTACAACTGCCTTCAGCGACAGTGTATGCACATCCTTCAACACCGGCGACGCATCCGTTGTATCAAGGAGCATCTCATCAGAGCGGTAGGACCACCTGGTTACCTTTTTTGGTGCCGCCGAGCACCTCTTGTTCTCTAAATGTGTTCTGGTTATTTAGTACCATTATCTCCTGTGTGGTGACTCTCCGCATTTTCTCCTTTTTTGTATTTTCTTTATCGTTATCCATTTATCGTGGGGCCAATTTTCTATGTTTACCCTATTAAAAGTTAAGTTTTAATAACTGATCAATTTCTGTTTGACTCAGGTGGTCTCTAATCATTATCTATACTGTTATACACTCCTTGTTATGGACCTCCTTAAAGTGTTTCGACAAGGAGTATTTGTCAAATCCATTTTTGATCTTTGTCATGTGTTCAGAGATTCTGTTTTTTAATAATCATTTAGTACGTCCGATGTACTGCTTCTGACAGGGGCACTGGATAATGTAGATGACACTGGAGGAGTTGCAGGATAGGCAATCCTTGATTTTTCCAAGAGAAGGAGTTCTGTGTAGATGTGACTTCTACTGTTTTTCTAGGGAAAGCTGTATTTCTACAGCCAGTACATCTACCACATCTGTAAAAACCACTAATGTTTGTCCAGCTTTGCACCATAGGATTTTTTTTGTTGTTTTGCTGTTTTATAGAGGGGGCTATCTTGAGGCCTAAATTGGGTGCCTTTGTAAAGGAAATCAAAGGTGATGTATGTAATAAATGTCCGATAGTTTTATCATCTAGTACATAGTGCCAATGTTATTTTATAATACGCTGTACTTTTTTATAATGTACATGGTGGGCTATTTATATGGATACACCTTAATAAAATGGGAATGGTTGGTGATATTAAATTCCTGTTTGTGGCACATTAGTATATGTGAAGGGGGAAACTTTTCAAGATGGGTGGTGACCATGACGGCCATTTTGAAGTCGGCCATTTTAAATCCAACTTTTGTTTTTTCAATAGGAAGAGGGTCATGTGACACATCAAACTTATTGGGAGTTTCACAAGAAAAACAATCGTGTGCTTGGTTTTAACGTAACTTTATTCTTTCATGAGTTATTTACAAGTTTATGACCACTTATAAAATGTGTTCAATGTGCTGCCCATTGTGTTGGATTGTCAATGCAACCCTCTTCTCCCACTCTTCACACACCGATAGCAACACCGCAGGAGAAATGCTAGCACAGGCTTCCAGTATCTGTAGTTTCAGGTGCTGCACATCTCATATCTTCACAGCATATGCTGTGCCACCTGTCTGACTCATTGTCTGTTTTACCATGTTGCACTAATTTTGCCTGCCTTGACCTATGTCTGTGAAGGTTCTCATTTATCCAGGTCATGGTATATATGTAAAGAATAAATCAAGGCAACTGGACTTACTTTAGATTTCTTGAAAACGTTTCTCTCATTCTTCCAACGAGCTTTCTCAATTCTGAGTGACTGTACAAGAATTCTCCGGGAATAAATATGTAACTGAATCAGCATCTGGTAATTATACCCAGCATGGGGTCAAAGGTGTTGATGCCATTATCCTAATTGGAGTCAGTAGGTGATAATGACCTCCCAGAAAAAGGTGTCAAGACAGCATTGTATGTAGCAGACAATAGATGTCTAACCCCCCCCCCCCCCCTCGCCTCTATTCAAGCATTCTCACCTACTGACTCCAATTAGGATAATGGAATCAACACCTTTGACCCCATGCTGGGTATAATGACCTCTGACCCCATGCTGGGTATAATTACCAGATGTTGATTCAGTTACATATTTATTCCCAGAGAATTCTTGTACAGTCACTCAGAATTGAGAAAGCTTGTTGGAAGAATGAGTGAAACGTTTTCAAGAAATGTACAGTAAGTCCAGTTGCCTTGATTTATTCTTTACAGATATGTCTTGACCTAGCCTTCTCCCCTTACTATGAAGTCTCTGAGCTTCAATCGCTGCCTTTCCTGAGCCATAACTTTTAAATTTTTCCATTCACATAACCATATAGGATTGTTTTTAGCAGGACAATTTGTACTTTTTAATGGCACTATTTACTATTGCATACAATGTAGTGGAAAGCTAGAAAAAAGTCCAAATGGGGTGTAATTGGAAAAAAACGCAATTCTTCCACAGTTTCATAGGTTTTGTTTTTACAGTGTTCCCTATGTGGAAAAACTGACTTGTCACCTTCATTCTCAGGACAGTAGCTCCAGTGTTTTTGTACAGAAAGTGTGGTGTGTGGTTGGCGTGTGTAACGTCATTGCGCAATGTGCATCGACGTCACACGCAAGCTACGCATGCGCACAGCCTCCGTGAAATGTCAGCCACAATATAGCATATGGAGGCGCACTTTGCGCATCACCAAGTGTGCGGTGACGTAATCACATCACAGAGCTACAGTGGCTGGAATGGGTGGACCGCACAAAGATGTGTGTATGCGCAATATAATGAGTAAGTGGAGGAGCCTAAAGCGATGGGCATGGTAGTCTAGTAATAGGGGCAGTGTTATTAGAAAATAAAATTAATGAACGGCCTATGATGTATGTCCATAATGATTACGTATATAAACATGGTGACAATTAAGGTGTCATGCATTATGTCCCTTGCATATATGGTTTACATATTTGCATAACTGTATGGCCATTATGGTTATTGTGAAAGAGATGGAGTGAATGGAATAGGGAATATGTTGACATGTATGTGACATAGACTACTATAGTAGTATGTGTGTGTATCTGTTGATCCATGTATATGGGTAGGGATGTATGTGTATGGTGATGAGGAACTGAGTAGTGCGAATCAAGAAGATGAGTAGATGGCAAAAAAAAAAGGTGAAAATAAACAAAGGAAGGGGAAAATTGTGAGGATATTAGTAATACAGAATATAAGATATACTGATATACTACTATACATAAAAAAGAGGCATAACATATTACCACATACACCCGCCCCAGGGAGATAGAATTGCAGATGCAAAATATAGTGTCTATACACCGACGCCACATGGTGACATATTGTATAAACATTGCATTGGAGTAGACCTAGTTGCCTTCAAAATTGGACATGTAGACGTTTGCGTATGGAGGGACCACATTAGATCCCATATTGGTCCCCTGTGTCTGAAGGTAAAACTGGTCACTAAAGAGAAAGAAATGATTGTGTAAGACAATGTGTAGTAAATTGAGGCAAAAGGATTTATTCTGTTGGGGTATTTCTGGTCATCTAGGAATCAGCTCATGGCCACTACTCCCTTTGAGTGCTGAATAGATGTACAGTGAGTAACAGAAGTATTTGAACACCCTGCAATTTTGCAAGTTCTCCCACTTAGAAATCATGGAGGGGTCTGAAATTCACATTGTAGGTGCATTCCCACTCTGAGAGACAGAAATAAATAAAAAAATTCAGCAAATCACATTTATTTTTTTAAAGAATTTATTTGTCTTGCACTGCTGAACATAAGTATTTGAACACCTTAGAAACAGCAAGAATTCTGGCTCTCAAAGACCTGTTACTGTGCCTTTAAAAATTTCCACCTCTACTCCACTCATTAATCTAACTTAGAGGCACCTGTAATGAGCTCTTTAAAGACTCCTATCCACCCCACAGTCAGTCAGATGCCAACTACTACCATGGGCAAGACCAAATATCTGTCAAAAGACACCAGAGACAAAATTGTGGACCTCCACAAGGCTGGAAAAAGCTACGGAGCAATTGCCAAGCAGCTTGCTGAAAATAGATTAACTGTTGGAGCAACTGTTAGAAAATGGAAGAGGCTAAAGATGACTGTCAGTCTCCCTCGGACTGGGGCTCCATGCAAGATCTCACATAGTGGGGTATCACTGATGATAATAAAGGTGAGGAATCAGCCCAGAACTACAAGGGAGGAGCTGGTCAATGACATGAAGCGATCTGGGACCACAGTTTCAAAAGTCTGTAGAACACTACCGTCATGGTTTCAAATCATGCATTGCACGGAAAGTTCCCCTGCTCAAGTCATCACATGTCCAGACCCATCTGAAGTTTGCCAATGACCATCTGGATGATCCAGAGGAGGCATGGGAGACTCTTGAAGCTCATCAAGAGAATGCCAAGAGTGTGCAAAGCAGTAATCAAAGCAAAAGGTGGCTACTTTGAAGAACCTAGAATATGACATATTTTCAGTTGTTTCACACTTTTTTATTATGTATATAATTCCACATGTGTTAATTCATAGTTTTGATGCCTTCAGTGTGAATCTACAATTTTCATAGTCATGAAAATAAAGAAAACTCTTTGAATGAGAAGGTGTGTCCAAACTTTTGGTCTGTACTGTATAACAAACAATTACACAAAGGCTATATGCCAAAAGCCGGGTACGTGCAAGCCAACAACCTATCCATGAGACAGGTACAGTCAGCATACCTTACAATGGCAGCCTTGTGCACTATGAGACTTTCAAGACCAGCTCTCTATCCACACAGACTTAAGAGCCATTGAGCCTCAAAGTTGCTTGACTTTTGTTGGATGGCTTGGGGGACCTGTGCACCTAGATCATTATCATTAGGGTGACGAAAATAGTCAATTTTGTTTTTGGATGTTAGCTAACTCACAAATTAGCAGAATCTGCCTTGTTTTTCAGCTGAAACACTATTTGCATGTCTTTCCTATATGCACATGTTTATGCAAATGAGTTTACAGGACAAAACAGTATTGAAAGGTTATTGAATATAAATATTAGGACAATTAGAAAACTCAAAATTTGTATGCAGCCCTCCTATGCAGTGAGAGAAGAGTTAGCTGGCATCACAATTTCTTTTTACAATTTTTGTCATCCAATGATAATGATCTAGGTGCACAGGTCCCCCAAGCCATCCAAGAAAAATCAATCAACTTTGAGGCTTATTTGCTCTTAGTCAGATGATATCTGGTCTTGAATGTCTCATTGCACACAAGGCATTGTAAGGTATGGTGACTGTACCTTTCTCATGGATAGGCTGTTGGCTTGCACATACCCGGCTTTTGGCATACGGCCTTTGTGTGATTGTCTGTTATATGTTGTCTATTGTATGTTATAGGTAATGGTTTATTTTAAAAATAAAATAATATAGCATGTATAAAAAGAAATTATTAATGATAGGTAGGGAAATACTTATAATAAAGGTTTATTAATGATAGGTAAAATAATAACTATAAAAAAAAGTATGGATGATAGATAGCAAGGATAAAGAGAGGCTATAAACAATAAGTAAAAAAAGATTAGAGGTTTAGCTAGTGATAAAAAAAACTTGAATATTTGTGATTACGAAAATATAGCACTATATTCTAGAACTTTGTGAGTTCTCGAAGTGCCGATATTCGCGATAAAAATTATAAAAATTAGCGATTAGAATATTCGTGCTCAACACTAGTGATAACAAGCAGTTAAAATTAGATTCTATACTGTATAGGTAACCAGTGCAATGACTGGCACAGAGTGGCAGCATCAGAGTAGCGGTTAGACAGATAGGTAACCCTGGCTGCTGCATTAAGGATAGATTGGACGGAGGAAAGTCTGGTGAGGGGGTGGCCAATAATTTGTGAATTACAGTAAGTTTTTGTTTCCATAGTGAGAAAGGGGCGGATTCTACATATATTTTTGAGGTGCAGGTGACATAAGCGGGTGAAAGATTGAACGTAGGGGGTAAAGGAAAAATCTGTGTCAAACATAACACAGAGACAGCAGGTGTGCTGCCTAGGTGTTATGGTAGTGCCACACACTGAGAGGAAATTGTCAGGTTTAGGTAGGTTAGTAACATAGTAACATAGTAACATAGTACATAAGGCCGAAAAAAGACATTTGTCCATCCAGTTCGGCCTGTCATCCTGCAAGTTGATCCAGAGGAAGACCCCTCTCTAGTGGCTATAGCCTGTAATATTATTAAGCTCCAGAAATACGTCCAGGCCCCTCTTGAATTCCTTTATTGTACTCACCATCACCACCTCCTCAGGCAGAGAGTTCCATAGTCTCACTGCTCTTACCGTAAAGAATCCTTTTCTATGTTTGTGTACAAACCTTCTTTCCTCCAGGCGCAGAGGATGTCCCCTCGTCACAGTCACAGTCCTGGGGATAAATAGCTGATGGGATAGATCTCTGTACTGACCCTTGATATATTTATACATATTAATTAGATCTCCCCTCAGTCGTCTTTTTTCTAAAGTGAATAACTCTAATTTTGATAATCTTTCAGGGTACTGTAGTTGCCCCATTCCAGTTATTACTTTAGTTGCCCTCCTCTGGACCTTCTCCAGCTCTGCTATGTCTGCCTTGTTTACAGGAGCCCAGAACTGTACACAGTACTCCATGTGTGGTCTGACTAGCGATTTGTAAAGTGGTAGGACTATGTTCTTATCACGGGAATCTATGCCCCTTCTGATGCAACCCATTATCTTGTTGGCCTTGGCAGCAGCTGCCTGACACTGGTTTTTGCAGCTTAGTTTGCTGTTTATTAAAATTCCTAGATCCTTTTCCATGTCAGTGTTACCGAGTGTTTTACCACTTAGTATGTACGGTTGACTTGCATTTTTCCTTCCCATGTGCATAACTTTACATTTATCAGTGTTAAACCCCATCTGCCACTTATCTGCCCAAGCCTCCAGTCTATCCAGATCCCTCTGTAGTAGTATACTGTCCTCATCAGTGTAAATTACTTTACACAGTTTAGTGTCATCTGCGAAAATTGATACTAGTAGATGGAGAAAACACAAAGTTCCGTTTTTGAAAGATTCAGTTTCAGATAGAGAGAGGACATGATGTAAGAGACAGCAGACAGACAGTCACTGGATTTCTGTAATACAGCAGGGGTGATGTCGAGGGATGAAGTGTATAGTTGTGGGTCATCAGCATAGAGATGGTACTGGAAACTAAATCTGCTGATGGTCTGTCCAATTGGGGCTGTGTAGAGTGAGAAGAGGAAAGGGCCTAGGACTGAACCCTGAGGAATCCCAACAGCAAGAGAGAGAGGAGGAGTAGTGGAGCCAACAAATGAACACTGAAAGAGTGGTCAGAGAGATATTAAGAAAGCCAGGAGAGGGAAGTGTTTTTTTAGGCCAATAGATTGGAGCATGGCGAGTAAGAGATGGTGATCCACAGGGACTAAAGCTGCAGAGAGGTCAAAGCGAATTAGTAGAGAGTAGTCACTGTTGCATTTTGCTGTCAGGAGGTCATTGTCATTTTTGTGAGGGCAGTTTCTGTACAATTTAGGGTGCAGAAACCAGATTTTATAACAAGACACGGAGGCTCCTATTGCTTCAACCTTTCTTTACTTCTACCATAGCAGCAAAGAGAAAAAAAAGAAGGTATACAGAATGGAAACCATAGTAACAGGCCCCTCCCCCTTATCCCAGTATATCCCTCCTTGTCTGCCTGAGCTCTTCCTCTTTCTTTGCTGCTACCAGGCAGATAAGTACTCTCCAGCTCTGTGGCTTTGCCCAGGGTCTGGTATATTATATTATATGTCCTTGGTTCAGGTATTTGATTTGCCCCTTTCATTTTGGGGGCTTAATTGCTTATCAGTGATTCTTTCTGTCGGCTATGGATATATGTATTTTATTTAGGATTTGTCTATGACCCGTTTTTCCCGCAGGTATTAGTGTGGCCGTTCCGTCGCGGCTATACTGCCTTTTGTTGCGGTCCTTGCGGCCCTTCCGCCTCCCCCCCCCCGACGTTCTGATCTGTTACCTTGGTCCCCGGTCACCTCGGGATGCGCCGCCATTGCGCGCGCTTTTACCCTTCTTCCTCCTCTCCTTCCCGCCCGAAGTCTCGCGAGTTCGAGATTTCGGGCGCTCTCCTCTTGCCCGGCTGCTGCTGACGGTGAGATCTCGCGAGATCTCGCTGTCTCTGTGAGTTCCTCCACTCAGCGCACACCGGACAGCACAGCTCAGCACCGCTCGGCACAGCTCATCCCTTTCGGCTTGCCTCTACTCCTCTGACCCTTGTAAGTGGGTGTTTTATTCCCTCTTCTTCTATCCACGTTATCTATGGTTATTACATGATTCCCTTTTCTCTCTCTTTTTTTTTCCTAGTGCTATTCCTGCTGCTCCGGCTGGGGTGACTAACTCCTGCCATCTTTGTCCTATACTATGTCCCTGAGAAAGAGTTCCGTTGCCTCTGTGGCCCCTAGCGAACCCCCCCAGGTAGATCAGGGTTCCCCTGTTCAGGATAGGAGGTTCGAGGTAATGCACCCGGACGACCATGAGTGGCATTACAACGGTCTATATCAAATGCCATTATGACCGCCATGGGCTCAATGTCATCCGCATTGACCCAGTCTATATCGCAGGCCCTTATGGCGCGTCCTAATACTACCGCCCAGGGTTTGGTTCCACCTCCTGGACCATCTCCTATTACCTCCAGAGCACCTCAGATTGATGGGCCATCCCCATCGCAAGATAACGCGCTCGGTTCGCGTAAAAGAGCTTGTACCCGCCAGGCAGACAAAACGCGGGCATGGAAGACTGCCAGGTCTCTACCTGAGCCAAGGTCAGACTCTGATAGGGAGTCGGAGGAGGAGACTCATGAGAATGTCTATGATTTGACTGATGAGGTGGAGGATGATTTGGCGGATATCTCCGTAGATCCGGCTCTTAATGTGGGCCCGGAAGTCCCGTTGTTACAACAGGGGTCAGCAGAGGATCTCTTATTGGATCCATCTGGGGAGCCGTTGTTTAACCCCGAGGAGCTGCACCATCCCCGCTCGGCGGAATGGATGCCCGCCACTCATGTGGCACAATATATGGAGGCTCGCATGCGCAATTCGCTTAGTAAAGAATCGCGGAATAAGTTGCGAGCGGAGTGCCCTCGTCCTTTGGTCCCACACAAAGTGTGTGAGACGCCATCAGTGGATCCGAAGATGGTCCAGTTTTTGGCGAAGACGGGTTTTAACCCCCGTAAAGGCCTAGACGCAGCCTTGAAGACAGTCCAAGACAAGCTACTGGACATTACAGGTCCTTTAGCAAAAATATTTGATTTGGCAGAGTCCGCTATTGCGACAGGTAGCCAGGTAGACCCTGTAGAGTTAAGAGGTTGGGCCCAGCGGGCCATATGCGTGGCTGGTAACACCAACACCTCGCTCGCCATTGAAAGGCGAAAAGCGATCCTGATTAAGATCGAGCCAAAGCTCTCTAACTTGGCCTTGACTGAAGCGGGCAAAGACGCCCAGGGGTTGCTATTTGGCGACTCCTTTATTAAAGAATTAGGAAAATATGTTGGAGCCTTTACGGCTCTTGACAAGGCCCAGACATCGATGCGTCGAGTCTTTCAGGGGCGTTTTTCCAACAGGGCCGGCAGTTCTAGGGGCCGACTGTCCGGCCGTTCCAATTTTCATGCCAGAGGTTCCGGCAGAGGCTCCTTCAATTATAGAGCATCCCTCCAGGATCAGAGACACCAGCCGTCCTTTTTTCCGTCCCGAGGCGCTCCCTTCAGGTCACGAGGTTTCAGGGGAAATCCAGGCTCCCGTCGACCATTTGGTAAGTTGTATGCTTCGTCCTCCCCCTTTTTTAGACCATTTAGTCGGGGGCAGACTCCGATTCTTTTCTCATGTGTGGTCAGGCATAACCTCAGACCAATGGGTCCTTTCTGCTGTACAGGGGTTCGTGATAGATCTGATTGCCGATCCAAGTTCCATCCCTGCCCCCCCGGTGATACCACCGTCCAGTTCAGCACGATCCCTATTTCAGAAGGAACTGTCGGACCTTCTGCAAAAAGGCGCGAACGAACGCGCACCAGAGACTCAAGGAGGAGTAATCAGCAGTATATTTCTGGTGCAAAAGAAAGGGGGTCAGATGCGCCCGGTGATCAATCTGAAAGCACTGAATGCTTTTGTGAAATACCGACATTTCAAGATGGAGGGCATCCATCTTTTGAGGGATCTACTCCTTCCAGGCGATTGGTTGGCCAAGATAGATCTCAAAGACGCCTACCTCACAGTCCCAGTGTCGCCTTCTTCCAGAGACCTGCTGCGGTTCCTGTGGAACGGTCGGACTTGGCGCTTCACCTGCCTGCCGTTTGGCCTGTCCTCCGCCCCCTGGTGCTTTACCAAGATCATGCGCCCTGTGGTGGCGTGGCTTCGCAGCAGAGGTGTCCGTCTAATCGTCTACCTGGACGATATCTTGATCATGGCCCACTCGCAGACTCTACTGTTGAGGCACCTCCACTTGACGGTGTCGCTCGTTTCCAACCTGGGGTTCATTATCAACCAGGAGAAATCCTGTTTAATTCCGTCCAGATCCATGGAATTCCTGGGGTTCCAGGTGGACTCGGAAGAGTTATCCCTCAGTCTCCCACTGTCAAAGATCAAGTCCATCCGCAAGGAACTGAAGCACGCCCTACGTCTTCCTCAGATGTCGTTGCGACACTTAGCAAGGATAATCGGACTTCTGGCCTCCTCGATTCAGGCCATCTTTCCAGCTCCCCTCCATTATCGGGCGTTACAGCGCCTCAAAATTGCTCACCTTCGGTCGGGGGCCTCCTACGCGGATTTGGTCACATTGGATGCAGAGACAAAGGACGAAATGAGATGGTGGATCCACAACCTGTCAGTGTGGAATGGCAGAGCGATCGTGGGTCCCCAACCGGATCTGGTCATAGAATCCGATGCGAGCCTGCACGGATGGGGGGCACATTGCAGTGGAGTTTCCACAGGCGGTCCATGGTCTCAGGAAGAATCCCGGCTTCACATCAACGCCCTGGAACTTCTAGCAGGGTCGTTTGCCATTCGCAGTTTTGCCAATGGTGTGGTCAGTTCAGCCATCAGACTCCGCATGGACAACATCTCAGCGGTCAGGTATGTCAATTGTATGGGTGGCACACGGTCTGTGGTTCTGACCCATTTAGCGAAGGATTTTTGGGAGTTTTGTCTCGACAGGAACATTTCGGTGGTGGCCGAATACCTTCCAGGCCTTCACAATACTCTAGCGGACTGGAGTTCACGCTACACATCGGACTCCAGCGATTGGAAGTTAGACGAGACGTTTTTTTCCGCTATTTCTTCTCTATGGGGTCCCTTTGCAGTCGACCTGTTCGCTCCCCGTTTGAATACACAACTGCCCAGGTTCTTCAGCTGGAGGCCGGATCCCTTGGCGGAGGCAGTGGACGCTCTGCTTCAGCATTGGGGAGGCGCGCTGATGTACGCATTCCCTCCCTTTGCGCTCATCCCACGGTTGCTCATTCAGGTTCGTCAGCAGTTGGCGAGCCTGGTTCTGATCGTTCCATTCTGGAGAGCCCAGTCCTGGTTCCCTCAAATCCTGGAACTTCTGGTGGATCTTCCGCTTCTCCTTCCCGCTCAGTTGTCTCTGCTCAGGGGGCCTGCAGGAGAGTTTCACCCACTTCTGCAGAACGGATCGCTACGCCTCCTGGCTTGCAAGATCTCGGGAGTCCAGGAGGAGGCGCTGGACTTTCAGGAACAACTAGGTTCCTATTGGACTGCGCTTGGGCGCCCAGGACGAGACGGGCTTATCGAGCCTGGGGGTGCTTGGTCTCGCTGGTGCGTCGACCGGACTTTGGATCCCGTTGCGGCTCCTGTAAATTCCATCTTGGCCTTCTTGTCCTCACTCTTTGAGGCAGGAAAGGCTTACCGCACCATCAATGTCTTTAGGTCAGCAATTTCCTCCAGGCATAACGGGTTCGAGGGACGTCCAGCGGGTCAACATCCCCTGGTCTGTCGTTTGCTCAAGGGCTCACGTTTGGCCCGACCACCTCGGCCACGATTTTCGTCAACCTGGGATGTCTCTGAGGTCTTAACGTTTTTGGTCAGTTGGCCCTCAAATGATCTTTTGTCATTACGTCAGTTATCGGCCAAATTGGTCACTTTATTCTGTCTAATCTCCTGTAAGAGAGTTTCAGATGTGCGTGCTTTAGATTGGGACGCTAGATCCTTTACCCCGGAAGGGGTCCACTTTAACATTTCCCGTCGCACGAAAACCAGTATCCGGTCGGTCTCTTATCCCCGTTTTCCGGCGTCACCGCAACTGTGTCCGGTGGCGTGCTTGCGTGAATATGAGGACAGAACCCGTCCGTTGCGGTCTCGTTCTCTTCCCCACTTGTTCATCTCGTTTCGCAGCCCGTTTGCCCCGGTTGCCAGTGTTACTTTATCTCGCTGGGTTAAGTGGATTCTCTCCCTTTCCGGGATTGATACGTCTATCTTCACGGCACATTCGGTTCGCAGTGCGGCTGCTACTTCCATGACAATCTCTGGGGCTCGCTTGGAAGATGTTATGAGATTGGCGGATTGGTCCAGATCCTCCACTTTCCGCGAGTTTTATTTTAGACCGGTTTCGCATGCTTTTGATTCTTTAGTGGCTCAGCTTTAAACAAGCAATAGGAGCCTCCGTGTCTTGTTATAAAATTACGGGATTTTACTAAGTATGACGTAAAGTCATGATTTTATTAAAGACACGGAGGCGAGTATTGCCCTCCCTGGACCCACCCTTTGGGCTTGAAGTAAGTATAATGTTAATTTACCCTATGATCAGGATTTTAGAGCTGTTAGTGTTTCCAACAAATTGATCCTATGTGTTTTTTCTAATACACTGGAATACGCTCTTAGAAGGTTTTTTCTCTCTTTATGTCCTTTTTTCCTAGGTTGAGAGGCTAACGGCTTCATGTTTGGGAGTTACTCAGTTCCGGTCCAGTCGGATGTCCGGTTGTTGCGGTCCACGCCGACGAGTTCAAGAGGTTTTTTCGTTGCCCAGTTGTTTCGGCATCTGTTACTCCGGTTGAACAGCGATAGTTGAGACGCAAAGAAAGAGGAAGAGCCCAGGCAGACAAGGAGGGATATACTGGGATAAGGGGGAGGGGCCTGTTACTATGGTTTCCATTCTGTATACCTTCTTTTTTTTCTCTTTGCTGCTATGGTAGAAGTAAAGAAAGGTTGAAGCAATACTCGCCTCCGTGTCTTTAATAAAATCATGACTTTACGTCATACTTAGTAAAATCCCGTAATTGTAATGGATCAACGAGAGAGTGACCAGAGAGATAGCAAAGGAGGTGAGAGTAGACCAGGCGCTCCAGGAGTTTAGAGATGATGGGAAGATTGGAGACTGGTCTGTAGTTAGTTGTGTAGGACGGGTCAAGAGAAGGTTTTTTTTAAATAATGGAATAATGATAGAGTGTTTGAAAGAGGAGGGTAAGATACCAGAAGAGAGAGATTGGTTGAAGATCTTTGTTAGGCGAGTGGTGACAGCCAGAGAGAGAGAGACTGGAGTAGATGTGAGGGAATGGGGTCAGAGGTGCATGTAGTAGGACAAGAAGGAGAGGAGCCTGGAGACTTAGTCTGTGACTGGGTAAAACATGGACAGTAAGCCAGAGGACCCGCAGGAGGAAGGGGATCGATGACACTTAGTGGCTGGGAGCCGATTTCATGCCGGATGTTTTCTATTTTCTCTGTTAAAGAGGTTGTCCCACAAAAAATATTCTACACTTTTCAAACCAGCACTTGGATCTGAATACTTTAGTATTTGCATGTATTTAAAAATTTTACATAGCAACTGAGTTATTTTATAAAATGTATCTCTATAGCGCCACCTGCTGTTTTTTTTCTTATCTCTTTGTCCTGCTCACTGAGATGGCTGCACATGCTCAGTTTGATCCTTCAACTGCCTCCTGAGCTGTGATAGGGAGAGAGGTGCCGCAGAATGGACACGCCCCCTGAGCTGCAGCAGAATAGACACTCCCCTTGAGCTGTCAGCTTGATATAAATCTAGCAGAGAAATTAATGTGGAGATCTCTGGATCCATGTGAGGCACAGGGCTGGTTCTAGCTCCGTTAGAAAGAAATTGTCATGTACTATATGATGACTGATTTTCATTTTTTACATTCGTCATGGGATAACCCCTTTAAGTAGGTGGCCAGATATTCAGGACAGAGGTCTGTGATAGGTGCCTGCACCTTAAGGAGGGAGTGAAAAGTGTAAAATATTTTTTTTTGGGTTGTTGGACAGTGAGGAGATTAGGGAGATGAAGTAGGTCTGTTTGGCGAGGTGAAAGGTAGAGTTATAGGATCTGAGCATGAATTTGTAATGGAGGGAATTTTCTGGTGTGAGTTTTTCTCCATAGGTATTTGACACTCCTGGAGCAACGCTGGAGAAAGCAAGTTTGAGGTGTAAGCCAGGACTGCTTTCGTCTGTGTTTGGAGTTTATGAGGGTAGGGGACACAGCTTGGTTCAGGATGCTTCTGTCATTATAGTGATTTACAGCTGGATCATAACAGGAGAGGGAAGAGATTGGGGACAATGATGAGTGTAGAGTGTCTGTAAGTGTATGAGGGAAGGGCATGTAGATTTCTGAATGTGTAATAAGTAAGAGTGTGCTTTGATGAGTGAAGATTTTTGAGAGGGATGAAGAGGATGTTGTGGTCAGAGAGTAGGATAGTAAAGTTGGAGATTGAACAAAGCTGGAAGATACCAAGTCAAGTGTGTTACCATCTTTATGTGTCAGAGTTAAAAAGTTGTGAAAGGCCAAGAGAGGAGGTAAGAGATAGAAGCTGGGAGTGGGAGGCGGAAATTGGGCTGATTATGGAGATATTAAAGTATCCCTAGATAAGGGTTAGTAATTGAGGACAGGAAGTGTGGCAGCCAGGCAGCAAAGTGATCCAGGAACTGGGTGGGTGAGCCAGGTGGACGGTATACAACCGCTACTCTGAGGGAGAGGGGATGGAAGAGCCTGAAGGTCTGGACCTCAAAAGAATGGAATGAGACTGATGGAACTGGGGGGATGACCTGGAAAGTGCATTGTGGGGAAAGGATTATGCCGATTCCACCACCATTTCTATTCTCAGGTCTTGGGATTTTAATAATTGGGATTGAATAAAGTTCAGAAACTGGCCCTTTTTCCTATAGTGTGCAATCACTGATAGATTGCAGGGTGGTCGTAACCATGGAAACGGGCAGTTTATAATGCGATGGAAAAATAAGGCTATGTCCACAGGACAATCTGCTCCACATTTTGGAGTGTTTTCAATTAAATGGAACTAAATCCTACTTTACAGCAGCATATATACTCAATTACTACACCAGTAGAAAGGATAGCACACAAATGTACCTAGGATTCATAATGAATTTAGGCCCAAATCCCTATACAGGTATTTACATATTTTTAATCTTTTTTTTTTTTTTTTACCTGAGGAGGAGGCAACATCAGAGGAGGAGGAGCAATAAAGAGCAGAGGCCATGTATCTCCCAAAGAACAACCAGGGCCACGTTTGCTTCAGGATCTGGTGATGCTCCTGATGCAGTGGGTGAGTTAGGGTCAAAATGTTCCAGAGCTAAGCCCAGCTCGGCTGCCTCTACCTCTGCATGAGTATCTCCCGTCTGTCAGTTATTTTCCACGCTGCTGGAAGACAAAAGCATTGTCTCATGCAAGCTGTGCAAGAGCAAAATAAAACGTGGACAGGCAAACACAAATATAGGCACGACATCTCTATTAAAACACATGAAGCGGCATCACCCCATCCTATGGGCAAACAGAGGTGGCAGCTAACAACTGCGTCAGGAGTTCCCTCCTTCTCCTGGTCCAGCTTGCGGCAGCCAGGTCACATCAGCATGCAGTACAGTGTCTTTCATATCATCATCCATTTCCTCTTCTCCCACTCAGACTCCTACTCCTCTCCATCGTCAGCCATCGATAACAGAATGTGTGGCCAGGAAACAACTCTACGCGCACACTCCTCTCTAATGTACGGACCCGAAACTAATCTCGACTGGTTCACTCATCTCTAATGTACGTCATTATGCGTTAAGGGGTTAAGAAAATGACCTAGCATTTTGCTAATGAGATCTTTCACTAGTTTATACAACTGACATTGTACTTTCCATAAGAGCACAACCATTTGCGGAAAAGGAGCAGTTTCAGTTTATGTTTATAAAATAGGAAGTGGAATGTTAGTTTCATGGTTTTTGCAGGAGAAAAGTCTTTTAGTTTCACTTCTGTATATGCAGTGTGAACACTTAGGAGTTTGCACAGTAACATTTGATAACTGGAATTTTCAGGGCCCCCCAATGGGAATTTCTGGGCTCCATATAACCAAGCAGTCTGACTGGGGGAGGGCAGACACTATATTGCAGTGTCAGGTGTTCTGTGGTTGGGGAGGGTGTGACAGTATGTTGCAGTGGCTTGGTGGGGAAGTAGGGGGACACATAAAAAAATTCATTCTTCTGATTACATCCCTCCCACATTAAAGGGGTGTTCCCATCTAGGACATTTATGGCATATCGCTAGGATATGCTATGAATGTCTGATAGATATAGGACCCACTCCAATTTCCAGAATGGAGCCCCAGAGTAAAGCAAGAGCAGAAGTGGGGACCAAGACCTATCAGACATTTATGGCATATCCTAACAATATGCTGCAAATACCCTAGATGGGATCATCCCACAGTGCTCCTGGATTCGTGCTGCAAAATGCCAGTGCAAAAAAAACTGTATGTATTTGGTATTGATGTAATCGTACTCGCCCAGAGAATAAAGATATTATGTTATTTGTACTAAGTGGTAGTATTGCTGTTTTTTCCCATCTCCCATTTCCCATCTCTTTGCTTGAAAAAGACTTAGGAGAGTCGAAACGTTGCTTTGTAACGATGCCTTTTGGGTAATAAATACATCACATTGCTTTGAACTGAAGGAGTGCTGCAGATCTTTTTTGGACTTTTCTCTGGTATAACAGTTGTGATAGTTGTCTAGTTGCTGCTACAGTACAGAGCGGTATTACATCTCCTGTACTGCCCTCTGTTTGTGCCAGGAGGAGCTGCTTCTTTGGATATCAGGTGAGGACTGCTCAATTTTTTTTGCACTGTATGCTATACCTTTAGGCCCCTTATGCTTTGTCTCAGGCCCCGAATGTCCTGCTTGCCAGTTAGATACAACTGTATTGCCGTCCTCAGGACGGCAATACAATTGAATCTAATGCACTGGAATTGCTGAAGGACCTGTGATGACATCACAGGTCATGTGACCAGTAAATCAGGCAGTGGTTGAGAAGGACCTGCGATGATGTCATGATCATGTCAGTGAAGAGGAGAAGACCTGGGGAGGAAGCTGTGGTGATGTCTGCTACATGAGGAGAGGTAAGTGAAGGGAGAGGCAGAGCAATGCTGGGAGTTGTGGTTATTTAACGGGGACTGTATGTTAGAGCTGAAGGGAGAGATGTTATTTACATGGAAGTTTGTGTTGGAGGGGGCTGTGGGAGGAAGTGATGTTATTTTCATTGTACAGTATGTTGAAGGCGGCTGTGGGAGGGGATGATGTTATTTACATCGGACTGTATGTTGGAGGCGGCTGTGGGAGGGAGTAATGTTATTTACATGGGACTGTATGTCAGAGGTGGCTGTGGGAGGGAGTGATGTTATTTACATGGGACTGTATGTTAAAGAGGTGATGTTTTCATGGGATTGCATGTTGAAGGAGGCTGGGGAGGGGGTGATATTATTTACATGGGACTGTTGGTTGAAAGCAGCTGGGGAGAAGGTGATGTTATTTACATGGGACTGTATTTTGGAGGGGGCTCGAGAGATGGTGTGATGTTATTTGCATGGGACTCTATGGCGGAGGGAGGGAAATAATGTTATTTACATGGGACTATATATTAGAGGGGCTGAAGGGAGGAGAGTGATGTTATTTACATGAGACTGTATTTTGTAGGGGGCAGGAGAGATAGTGTGATGTTATTTACATTGGACTGTATGGTGGAGGGAGGAATATAACTACATGGGGCAGTATAAATACTTCGGCACTTCAGGGGCATTATAAATACTGGGGGTATTTCAGGGTGAGCATTATAACAGTGGGGTGCAGTATAAATACTGGGGGCACTGTAGGGGTATTATAAATCCAGGGGAACAATAGGGAGCCTTATTTCTACTGGGGGTTCTGTGAGACTATTTTTAATACTGGAGGGCTCTTCTACTAATGGAGGCACTCTTGGGGAGCATTATAACTGTTAGGGGCACTGTAGGGGGCAGTATTACTAATGAAGGTATTCTAGAAGGGAATTACTGTTGGTGGGACTTGGAAGAGCACTATTACTATGGAGGCACTCATTTTTCTTCAGGATAGTATTTGGGGATACTGGGGGGCACAGCGAGCAGTAGGATAACACTGTGGAAACTCCAGGTTGGGGGATGATGATTGAAAAGTGAGGAAGCAAAGATGTCTGTGTGTCACACTCTGCAGAGAAGAGGAGCAACTGAAAGAAGTTGTCTGGACCAAATGGAGAAGATGATGACAGAGAAAATCTACATCAGAGGAGACGTCACCTGGGAGGCACTGGATGTGAGAGGTATGTGCTGCTGTATAGCAAGTACCGCAAAATGCAGTGTGCGGGGGGAGGGTCGACTTAGAGAACTGGGCCATATTCATTGGGGCATGGGCCCCAGATCTTTTGACCCTAGCAACGCCCCTGTTATACAGGACCCTGAAGAAGTACCTGTTCTTATCATACAAAGTGATTTACATCCTCCAGCATCTATTACTGACTGTTGACTGAATGTGAGGAATTTCCTTATTTGTCTTAGTTATCTGCTTATTTGTCTTAAATCTTCTTTTTTTCTTATATTAGGATGATATTCTGGGGCTTGTGAACCCCTTGATAGTTTTCCATAGAGCTATGGACTCACTTTACAATGGGTTAAACATACATTGTTCCCCCTGGAACCAAATAATATTGTAAATTGAAGCATTCTGTATAGAGTGAGGAACAGAAGTATTTGAACACCCTGCGATTTTGCAAGTTCTCCCACTTATAAATCATGGAGGGGTCTGAAATTCACATTGTAGGTGCATCTCCACTCAGAGACAGAATAAATAAATAAAAATCTGGAAATCACATTGTATGATTTTAAAAAAAATGTATTTATCTTGCACTGCTGAACATAAGTATTTGAACACCTGAGAAAATCAGTGTTAATATTTGGTACAGAAGCCTTAGTTTGCAATTACAGAGGTCAAATATTTCCTGTAGTTTTTGACCAGGTTTGCACACACTGCAACAGAATTTTGGCCCACGCCTCCACACAGATCTCCTCTAGATCTGTCAGGTTTCGGGGCTGTGGCTCCCTTCAAAGATGTTCTATTGGATTTAGGTCTGGAGAGTGGATAGGCCACTCCAGAACCTTGATATGCTTCTCACGGAGCCACTCCTTGGTTATCCTGGCTGTGTGCTTCGGGTCATTGTCATGTTGGATGACCCAGCCACGACCCATCTTCAATGCTCTGACTGAGGAAAGGAGGTTGTTGCTCAAAATCTCACAATAAATGCCCCCATTCATCCTCTCCTTAATGCAGTGCAGTTGTCCTGTCCCCTTCGCAGAAAAGCACCCCCAAAGCATGATGTTACCACCCCCATGCTTCACAGTAGGGATGGTATTCTTGGGATGCAACTCATCCTTCTTTTTCCTCCAAACACGACGAGTGAAGTTTAGACAAAAAAGTTCTACTTTGGTCTCATCTGACCACATGACTTTCTCCCATGCCTCCTCTGGATCATCCCGAGGGTCATTGGCAAACTTCAGATGGGCCTGGACATGTGATGACTTGAGCAGGGGAACCTTCCGTGCAATGCATGATTTGAAACCATGACGGCGTAGTGCTCTACCGACTTTTGAAACTGTGGTCCCAGCTCTCTTCGTGTCATTGACCAGCTCCTCCATTGTAGTTCTGGGCTGATTCCTCACCTTTCTTATCATCAGTGATACCCCACAAGGTAATTTATGAGTGGAGTAAAGGTGTACTTTTTAAAGGCACAGTAACAGGTCTTTGAGAGACAGAATTCTTGCTGTTTCTCAGATGTTCAAATACTTATGTTCAGCAGTGCAAGACAAATACATTCTTTAAAAATCCTACACTGTGATTTCCTGATTTTCATTTTTTTTTATTCTGTCTCCCAGAGTGGGAATGCACCTACAATGTGAAATTCAAACCCCTCCATGATTTTTCAAGTGCGAGAACTTGCAAAATTGCAGGGTGTTCAAATACTTCTGTTCCTCACTGTAACTGTCAACCTGTCACGCCATGCCCTGTGGGTGCACGTGACTCGATCTGACAATTTATTTTGTCTTGGGTTTGAACAGAATCCCATTTACTATCAGGTGTGGTTCTTTTGGTCATTGGGGAGGCTATTTATTCCTCCCTTTCCCTATACCCTTTGCGGGTTATACTTCTTCCTTGTTTGTGTGCGGGAAGTTTTGGTGGATCGTCTGCTCCAACTCATCAAAAAATAAGTCCTTTTCCCTTTTCCCTTCTGTGTCTGTTTTTACTAGGCCCCTAGAGTGACGCTAGCTCCTTCGGTGGTTGAAGAAGCTGGTAGTCTCTTTCCCTTTTCCCTACTGCTGAGGGTTTGGTCCAGTGTGTTTCAGCTTAGGTACGTGGGCATGTGCATATCTACCATCGAGATATGCACATGGGCATAGCAGCGTAGGGAAAGTCTTTTAGGGATTGCTAGGAGGTAACCCCTTTGTTCCCTAGCTTTTGGGGCCTAGTCAGTTGTTTTGTTTGCTTTGCCGTTTCCTGTTTCCTTCCCTTATTCTACCTACTGTGACACAACCATAAAGACATCATATCTGCTTTGACAACCCTTAGAATTTTACATTTGCCATAAAGACTATTATGATGTTACTTAGTGATATCATTACTATCTCTACAATTATTAAAAATGTTAAGTTGTTAAGATAATAAGTATGAAAATCTCTTCTGTTCAAGTGATGACACACAGGGCTGTTTCAGGTTCTACAGTAATACAGTTATCAGAGCTGTGTCTACGGGGCTGTTCCTTGTGTGTCTAGAAGACCAGGACAAGATTGTGGCCCTTCTGAAAGAAAGCAGAGATCCTGAAAGCTATTTATTAACAGATACAAAAAGTATATTGGAAACTAGAAAGCCTTGTGTAAGATCCTCACCTGCTTTGCACTCCAGGGGAACCAAGAGGGGTCCTCGTGGAGTTGCGGGACAGGTTATGCGTGTCTCTGATGCACCAGCGCTTACCCCTTTGCGAGCCAGTGCGGAGATGCGTTCGCGTGGACATCGGAGGGGAGGACCGTCGGAGTCCCGGGGACAGAGTGGCCAGGCGAGTGACAAGGCGCCGCGGCCAGGGTTGTCTCCGGTGTCTCCTGCGACTTCCGTTTCCGCATCTGGGTCCACGCGCTCGCATACTCGCGCTGAGTCAATCATGCGTCCGTGTGTACGCACGAGGGCAGGTTCGCAAAGGGATACACGGTCGCGAGTACGCGCTTCTTATGCACTTCGTCGACCAGTGGCGCATATTATACTGACTCACAAGAGCAAAGTGGATTAGGGAGCCAGCCATGGGTTAATCAACTTGTGATTGCCTTAGGCCTTGTACTCAGGTGCAGGGCAATTTGCTCACCTATGGTAGTGGACACTTGGCACCCTGGGATTGGTCAGCAGGCATTTAAAAGGAGGTCTCTCAGGGTGATCAGTGCCCACTGTTATTTTCCCTCAACCAGGTATAGGTCACAACTCCTAGTGACTGAAGACTGCTAGGAACTTTGTCCTTTACAGCGGACCAAAGATCTGGAGTGACTCGACTGCCAAGTGCACAGCATCATTCAGCACTGGTTGGGACTATTCCTGGAATCTCCTTGCCTGGTTTTTTGTTATTATTCCTTGTTACCAGCAAGTGTCCTGGACGTTTATGTTTCTGGTGAATAAACACCTTTTTGCTTTCATCACTGGTCTGTTTGTTGGTGCCTTGCATTACAGAACAGTGGGCCCAACTAACAGTTGCCATGGACAAGATCCAGCAGCAGCTGAATGAATTAACGGGAGCCGTTAACCTGCTGTTCCAACGACGCCCAAATATACCAGCAGCCGCTGCAGTGCAAATCCAAGAGCAACTGACAACTGTGATGGAGGAGGTTCAGCAGCTTATCCAGGGAGCCTCAGCACTACCCGTCACTATCGCAAGGCATCAAACAGAACCTAAGATCCCTCTGCCTGACCCCTTCACAGGAGAGCGACAGGAGTTCTTAAACTTCAGGGACTCCTGTCTCCTTTATTTCCAGTTACGACCGATGGCTTCTGGCACTCTCAGGCAGAGAATTGGGGTTGTAATGTCACTGCTACATGGAGACCCCCAACGTTGGGCATTTAACTTGCCTCAAGACCATACAGCTTTTTCGTCAGTGGATGCCTTCTTCGAGGCTATGGCTGTGATTTACGATGACCCGGATCGTACTCGCACCGCAGAGACCAATCTTGAGCATATTCAACAAGGCCGCCGCCCAGCTGAAGAATACGCTGCAGAATTCAGGCGATGGGCAGCTTTCACTACCTGGGGCGACGCAGCCCTACGCCATCGCTTCCGTTTGGGACTTTCGGATGCGGTCTGGGATCTTCTTTTGGCCTTGCCTACCCCCTTCTCGTTGGAAATGGCTATCTCTCAGGCAATCGATGCCGACAGGCAAATCCGTGAGAGGCGAGTGGAACGGTCATCTCGGTTTTCTTCCTCTCGACCACATCCAGGGCCTCTAAAATCGGCCGAAGAGCCAATGGAGGTTGGATCCTCCCATCTCACACAGGCAGAACGAGCTTGTCGCCAACAGAAAGGCCTGTGCCTATTTTGCGGAAAGTCTGGACACCTCGTTAAAACCTGTCCCCTCCTGCCGGCGGGAAACGAATGAACCTAGGGGGCATAGAGGAGAACCCCCTAGGTGCTATTATCCCTCCTCCAAGCCGGGTGATGGTATCCTTATCCTTACGGTGGAAAGACAAAGTCCATGAGTTTTCAGCACTAATCGATTCTGGGGCCGCTGGGAATTTTGTGGACTCAACCTTGGTTCGTCGACTTGGCATCCCGTTGATCCAGCCGAAAACCACCATGTCAGTGACTGCGATTGATGGTTCCCCTCTTCAAGATGGTCGTGCAGTGTGGATGACTCCGGGAATACAGGTAACGGTGGGGGCTGATCATCGGGAGACCTTAAGCCTTTTTATCCTTGACATGCCATCCACTCCCGTGATTTTGGGTCTCCCTTGGTTAAGGCTCCATAATCCAGTAGTGGACTGGTGCTCGGGTCTTATCTGTCAGTGGAGTACGGAATGCCTTACTAAGTGCATTCGTCCCGACCTGTCACTAGCCTCCATGGAAGTATTAAGTACTTTACCACAGCAGTATCATAATTTCTGAGATGTGTTCAGTCCTCAGGGGGCTGATGTATTACCTCCCCACTGGTCATATGATTGTCCTATAGACCTGTTGCCAGGCACCATGCCACCACGAGGGCATCTTTATAATCTCACTGGGCCTGAGGTTCAGGCTCAGCGGGAGTATATTAAAGAGAACCTTGAGAAGAATTTCATTCGTCCATCCACTTCCCCTGCTGGAGCTGGATTCTTCTTTGTGGAGAAGAAGGATGGAGGCTTGAGACCTTGCATCGATTATCGTGCCCTTAATCGGATTACGGTGAAGAATCGGTGTCCACTGCCTCTGATTGATGATCTGTTTTCTCAGGTGGCAGGGGCCCGAGTCTTCACCAAACTCGATTTAAGGGGTGCTTATAATTTAGTTCGCATTAGAGAGGGTGACGAATGGAAGACCGCATTTAATACCAGAGACGGGCATTACGAGTATCTCGTGATGCCTTTCGGTCTCTGTAATGCTCCCGCGGTCTTCCAGGAGTTCATCAACGATGTTCTCAGAGATTTCTTGGATAGATGTGTTGTTGTCTATCTAGATGACATACTAATCTACTCCTCGGATCTGGTCTCTCATCGGAGACACGTGTGTCAGGTTTTCCAGAAGCTGAGGGAGAACCGCCTCTATGCCAAACTTGAGAAGTGTCTGTTTGAGGTGAAGGAGTTGCCTTTCCTGGGGTACATTATCTCAGAAAAGGGATTGGCTATGGACCCATCCAAACTTTCTGCTGTCTTGGATTGGCCTCAACCTAAGGATCTTAAGGGGTTGCAGCGTTTCTTAGGCTTTGCCAACTTCTACCGCAAGTTTATTAAGAATTTTTCTGCGATAGTAGTACCTCTCACCAACCTCACTAAGAAGGGAGCTAATCCTTCTAAGTGGACGAGAGAGGCAGTCAGAGCCTTTGAGACGCTGAAACAGGCCTTTTGCACGGCACCAATTCTTACTCATCCAGACACCTCCAGACCTTTTGTTCTCGAGGTCGATGCCTCAGAGGTCGGTGTAGGGGCAGTTCTCTCACAGTATTCTGGGGACCCCGAGAGGTTACATCCCTGTGCCTTCTTCTCTCGGAAGCTCTCTCCAGCCGAGTGTAATTATGATATCGGCAATAGAGAGCTTCTGGGAGTAAGATTGGCTTTTCAAGAGTGGAGACATTGGCTAGAGGGTGCAGAACATCCCATCACGGTTTACACTGACCACAAAAATTTGGAGTATCTAGAGAGTGCCAAAAGACTCAACTCCCGACAAGCCAGGTGGGCATTGTTTTTCACCCGCTTCAATTTCCGCTTCACTTATAAACCAGGTTCCAAAAACGTGAAGGCAGATGCCCTGTCCCGCTGCTTCCCTGAGTCTGCTTCCGTCCTGGACTCTGAGCCAGAAACCATTCTCCCAACTAAATGTTTTCTTGCTGCCCTGGGGGCCGCAGAAGTAATGGAGGACTTGTCCTCTCTTCTTGAGCCCTCACAGGCAGAGAGTCCACCTGACAAACCCGAGGGTCGATGGTTCGTACCCATTAACCTTCGATTGGAGGTCATCCGACAGCTTCATGACTCAAAGTCTGCCGGGCATTTGGGTGTTAAAAAAACACTTGCCCTTGTTAAACGTCACGTGTGGTGGCCCAACATGTCCGTGGATGTTAAGGCCTATATCCAGGCATGTACTGTTTGCGCCAGATGTAAACCGTCCCGGTCTGCCCCTTCTGGGACTTTACTCCCACTGCCTATTCCCCAGGCTCCATGGACTCACATTTCCATGGATTTCATCACAGATTTGCCAAGGTCCTCTGGAAGTACGGTAATCTGGGTAGTGGTGGACCGTTTTAGTAAAATGGCCAATTTTATCCCACTCCCTGGATTGCCCTCGGCCAGAGAATTGGCAGATCTGTTCTTGAATCATGTCTTTCGATTACACGGAGCGCCGGATGACATTGTTTCAGACAGAGGAGTGCAATTCATCTCCCGCTTCTGGCGTTCTTTCTGCTCCCGATTGGGTATTAATTTGTCTTTTTCTTCTGGTTTTCACCCAGAGACCAACGGTCAGACGGAAAGGACTAACCAGACCCTGGAGCAATATCTCCGGTGCTTCGTGTCAGACTGCCAGGAGGAATGGGCAGCGTATCTACCCTTTGCGGAGGTGGCTTATAATAACTCTGAGCATGCTTCCACTAAGATGTCTCCGTTCAGGTGCGTGGGGGGCAGGGATCCAAGACTCTCTTCTTTGGCCGGACCCTCCACTGACTCACCGGTGGTGGATCAGTGGTTCAAGGATAGACGTCCCATTTGGTCGTCGGCCCAGCGGAATCTCCGCAGTGCGGTGGCGCAACAGAAGAAATTTGCTGATCGTCATCGCACCGTAGAGCAAAAGTTTAAGGTGGGAGATCAGGTGTGGGTCTCCACCCGGAACATTCCGCTGCGTCAGCCATCTTCCAAGTTGGGTCCTCGATTCATTGGCCCATACCCAGTGACACAAAAGATCAACCGAGTTACGTACAAGGTTGCTCTTCCACCGTCGATCCGAGGAGTGAACACCTTTCATGTTTCACTTCTCAAATCGGCAGCCGACTCCGCTCCCTTCATTCAGACCCCATCCCCGCTGGAGGTCCAAGGGGTACCGGAGTTCGAAGTGAACAGAATTTTGGACTCTCGTTTTGTCCAAAGGTCTCTTCAATACTTGGTGGACTGGAAGGGTTTTGGTCCAGAGGAGAGATGTTGGATATCTGCTCGCCAGGTGCATGCGGATGAGTTGGTGGCAGCCTTTCACCGGGATAATCCGGGGAAAGCTTGCTTGGAGTCTTCAGAGCCGCCTCCTCGAGGGGGGGGTAATGTAAGATCCTCACCTGCTTTGCACTCCAGGGGAACCAAGAGGGGTCCTCGTGGAGTTGCGGGACAGGCTATGCGTGTCTCTGATGCACCAGCGCTGACCCCTTTGCGAGCCAGTGCGGAGATGCGTTCGCGTGGACATCGGAGGGGAGGACCGTCGGAGTCCCGGGGACAGAGTGGCCAGGCGAGTGACAAGGCGCCGCGGCCAGGGTTGTCTCCGGTGTCTCCTGCTACTTCCGTTTCCGCATCTGGGTCGACGCGCTCGCATACTCGCGCTGAGTCAATCATGCGTCCGTGCGTACGCACGAGGGCAGGTTCGCAAAGGGATACACGGTCGCGAGTACGCGCTTCTTATGCACTTCGTCGACCAGTGGCGCATACAGGTCCTTCTCAAAAAATTAGCATATTGTGATAAAGTTCATTCTTTTCTGTAATGTACTGATAAACATTAGACTTTCATATATTTTAGATTCATTACACACCAACTGAAGTAGTTCAAGCCTTTTATTGTTTTAATATTGATGATTTTGGCATACAGCTCATGAAAACCCAAAATTCCTATCTCAAAAAATTAGCATATCATGAAAAGGTTCTCTAAACGAGCTATTAACCTAATCATCTGAATCAACTAATTAACTCTAAACACCTGCAAAAGATTCCTGAGGCTTTTAAAAACTCCCAGCCTGGTTCATTACTCAAAACCGCAATCATGGGTAAGACTGCCGACCTGACTGCTGTCCAGAAGGCCATCATTGACACCCTCAAGCAAGAGGGTAAGACACAGAAAGAAATTTCTGAACGAATAGGCTGTTCCCAGAGTGCTGTATCAAGGCACCTCAGTGGGAAGTCTGTGGGAAGGAAAAAGTGTGGCAGAAAACGCTGCACAACGAGAAGAGGTGACCGGACCCTGAGGAAGATTGTGGAGAAGGACCGATTCCAGACCTTGGGGGACCTGCGGAAGCAGTGGACTGAGTCTGGAGTAGAAACATCCACATGCGTGTGCAGGAAATGGGCTACAGGTGCCGCATTCCCCAGGTCAAGCCACTTTTGAACCAGAAACAGCGGCAGAAGCGCCTGACCTGGGCTACAGAGTAGCAGCACTGGACTGTTGCTCAGTGGTCCAAAGTACTTTTTTCGGATGAAAGCAAATTTTGCATGTCATTCGGAAATCAAGGTGCCAGAGTCTGGAGGAAGACTGGGGAGAGGGAAATGCCAAAATGCCTGAAGTCCAGTGTCAAGTACCCACAGACAGTGATGGTCTGGGGTGCCATGTCAGCTGCTGGTGTTGGTCCACTGTGTTTTATCAAGGGCAGGGTCAATGCAGCTAGCTATCAGGAGATTTTGGAGCACTTCATGCTTTCATCTGCTGAAAAGCTTTATGGAGATGAGATTTCATTTTTCAGCACAACCTGGCACCTGCTCACAGTGCCAAAACCACTGGTAAATGGTTTACTGACCATGGTATCACTGTGCTCTATTGGCCTGCCAACTCTCCTGACCTGAACCCCATAGAGAATCTGTGGGATATTGGGAAGAGAAAGTTGAGAAACGCAAGACCCAACACTCTGGATGAGCTTAAGGCCGCTATCGAAGCATCCTGGGCCTCCATGACACCTCAGCAGTGCCACAGGCTGATGCCTCCATGCCACGCGGCATTGAAGCAGTCATTTCTGCAAAAGGATTCCCGACCAAGTATTGAGTGCATAACTGAACATAATTATTTGAAGGTTGACTTTTTTTTGTATTAAAAACACTTTTCTTTTATTGGTCAGATGAAATATGCTAATTTTTTGAGATAGGAAATTTGGGTTTTCATGAGCTGTATGCCAAAATCATCAATATTAAAACAATAAAAGGCTTGAACTACTTCAGTTGGAGTGTAATGAATCTAAAATATATGAAAGTCTAATGTTTATCAGTACATTACAGAAAATAATGAACTTTATCACAATATGCTAATTATTTGAGAAGGACCTGTATTATACTGACTCACAAGAGCAAAGTGGATTAGGGAGCCAGCCATGGGTTAATCAACTTGTGATTGCCTTAGGCCTTGTACTCAGGTGCAGGGCAATTTGTTCACCTATGGTAGTGGACACTTGGCACCCTGGGATTGGTCAGCAGGCATTTAAAAGGAGGTCTCTCAGGGTGATCAGTGCCCACTGTTATTTTCCCTCAACCAGGTATAGGTCACAACTCCTAGTGACTGAAGACTGCCAGGAACTTTGTCCTTTACAGCGGACCCAAGATCTGGAGTGACTCGACTGCCAAGTGCACAGCATCATTCAGCACTGGTTGGGACTATTCCTGGAATCTCCTTGCCTGGTTTTTTGTTATTATTCCTTGTTACCAGCAAGTGTCCTGGACGTTTATGTTTCTGGTGAATAAACACCTTTTTGCTTTCATCACTGGTCTGTTTGTTGGTGCCTTGCATTACACCTTGATAATGCATTAAAAGTGGACAATGTACGTAATTGTATATAGTTATAAGGTAGATGCCATTTTTTACCCACAATTGCATTTTTCTTTACCTGTTCAGAGATCTAAATATATGAATTTGAATCAAAAGTATATAACTAAGGCTACTTTCACACTTGCGGTAGAGTGATGCGGCAGGCAGTTCCGTCGCTGGAACTGCCTGCCGGATCCGGCAAAACGTATGCCGACTGATGACATTTGTAAGACTGATCAGGATGCTAATCAGTCTTAAAAATGCCTGATCAGTCATAAAAATGCATTGAAATGCCGGATCCGTCTTTCCGGTGTCATCCGGCAAAACAGATCCGGCATTTCTTTTTTTCACCTTTTTTTCGGTCTGCGCATGCGCAGATCGGAAGGACGGATCCGGAATTCCGGTATTTTGAATGCCGGATCCGGCACTAATACATTCCTATGGACAAAAAATTATGGATCCAGCATTCAGGCATGTCTTCAGTTGTTTTGGCCGGAGATAAAACCGTAGCATGCTACGGTTTTATCTTTTGCCTGATCAGTCAAAATGACTGAACTGAAGACATCCTGATGCATCCTGAACGGATTACTCTCCATTCAGAATGCATGAGGATATACCTGATCAGTTCTTTTCTGGTATAGAGCCCCTACGACGGAACTCTATGCCGGAAAAGAAAAACGCTAGTGTGAAAGTACCCTAACTATTACATGTCAATATGTTTATTAACCCCTAAAAATGGTACCATGTTTTTTGAAACTCCAGTAAAAAAAAAAAATAGGAACGAAGGAAAAGTAAAAGAATAATTATGAAATTTTTATTAAAATCTCCTATCTCCAAGTATAAGATGTGCTTGATGAGCAATACATGTTGTATAGTATTTACATATTATTTACACATAATGTGATATTTACATACATACAATATATTTACATACATGCGATAAATTTACATTCAAGCTGTGTAATAAGTTATGACAATGCAAACAGGAAACACTAATTCAGTAATGATTATGCAGACTTCCAGATGTTCAATGTGATCTTCTATGCATGTCCACATCTACTGTCGGTGGATCACTTCAATATGCCTAAGTTGTCTACAGAAATGAGCACATGATTAGTATAATCATATATACAAATAGATACATCAATACTAAGTAAATATTAAACTGGGTTTCCACATTCAGGTTTTTGAGACCAAAGCCCTTGGGTGGGACATGTATCAAGGAAAGACTGGGTCTTCTGCTCTTTTTGAAACCATACAACTTTATTTAAAAAAAACTGAACATGGAGACACACACTAGAAGTACTGATTCCTAAACTACAGATCAAGTCTTCACATTTTACATGAAAAAAAACATCCTTTATGAAACAGAAACACCTACTGATTTTTTCTTCCCAAAAGAGCCTTTACTTCTTTTAGGTCAGGGCTAACACATATTGGAATGGTCCGTTTTTTGAAGGTTGCACTGTGAAAAAAAAAAACAGAATAGGCATTTTCAGTTTTCGGTAGATATTTTATGGACTTATCTATTGAAATGAAAACCAAAACAACCTTTGTTTCTCGGAAGATTTTTTACTGATTCCTTGTTGTTAATTATTATCAACATTATAGTTTTCAACTTATCAAGTTTTGTATAACGTGGCAAATGAGCACAAAAGCTTCATAACCCCCTCCTTCCCAAGTAGAGGTCTTGACCCATGCACTATTAAGAATGTGGTATGCCACACTACGGTACACGTCCGGTATGCAAGTCTGCCTATAAAGCCTGGAAGCAGAAAGTTCAAATCCTGCAATAGACATATACTGTACAGTATGTGTGTAAAAAACACAATAATATAGCATAGCTTTACTGTCATATATACACTACATATACTTGGTGGAAAATAACATTCTCATTACTGAATAATGCCAATTTGCGAGAACCTTCATATACTAAACAATATTAAATGCTATGTAGAGAAATTGCACCTGCCATCTACTCACATGTATTCAACATTTTCACATGTAGAACTTCTGGGGTAAATCTCCAACTTTTCCATTGTCTTGATGTTTAGTTTTGTAGAAACTTTTGTGCACTTACAGCGATTCCCTTGAGGTAAAACAGCTCCTTGGGAGTAATGATGATGAGTGATTATTCAGACATAACACAATAATAGAAAGTATCCTATAACTTCATAGAACTGTACCTTGTATCAGAGTAGCAGACAGCAGCACAGCACAGATGATGGCAGTAATCTTGCAGTCCATAATGACTGGATTAAGGGTCTTCCACACTATGAGCTGCTAATGCAGACAGGAGTAAGAGTTCACTATATATACTCATCTCCAATACTTGACATCATCAAAAGTAGGAAATCCTGATAACCTCAATTTCCTTTACATCATATGTTCTTAGGAGAAGGGAAAGTACAACTCTATAGTTTCTTCAATCTAAATAAAGCTCACTCACATCCTCCTGTGTGACGGGAATCCTGATATATCCTTTTTTGTAGCTTAATGCATCTTTCTCAATCAATGTTCCTTAGACCAGTTGAAGAAATATTGTTTTGTTTACTGTCCAAAGCTGATGCTGCCATCTCACCTGCATTTGCATAGGTTCTTCCACTGAGGTCCCTAATGTGTGCCCGTTTCTTCCTTTCTAGCTGAATTTACTACTATGGAGCTGAGCAGCATACGCATCCGGTTGTGAAAGATTACTAGCGCGTCGGATGGGTTCTTCAGCGGGTTCAAGGAATGTTTGTATTTTTCATAATACCCAGAGAATTCTCTTAAAGTACATGTGTCATCATTATTAGAGTCTATGGGGGCATTTATCATCCCCCCCCCCCCACACCAGTTTTCTGGTATAAACCTTGTGTTTTACTTTTTAAGCGTCATTTAGCCTACATTTTGGCACAAGTTTCTATGCTTCCCTTGGCACTTTTCAGAAATGGAGTGGGCAAGGCCAGCAGGCCTAACACATTTATCTTCTTTTGCAACAGTTTTCTGGTGTGAAAGAAGATCAAACCTATCCACACTAGAAAATGTCAGTTTAGGCGCACTGACTGCCTGAGGATGCAACAAATTTATGACAAGGTTTGTGCCTCGTCAGATATTAGGCACATCCTCCAGGCAGCACAGGAGGATGCTCCTCTAGTATATCATAAGCCCCCCCCCCCCCTTATGATTGTACTTAGCGATGGCTCTATAATACTGTATTCATATTCTTGAATTCATCAGGGTTATAGTTAAAGGGGTTGTGCATCCTGTTTATGTTGATGACCTGTCCTCAGGATAGGTTATCAATATCTGGTTGGCGTGGGTCTGACACCTTTCACCCCAGCCGATCAGCTGTTTGAAGAGGAGGTGACTCTCCATTAGAGCACTGCTTCCTCTTCATTACACACAAGTCGTCTACCTGGGTGCATTCAAGTGAATGGAGCGAGTACTTGTGATTGCACTGCACTTCCGAGACAATGGGCAGTGTAATGAAGAGGAAGTAGCACTCGCATGGAGTGCCACTTACTCTTCAAACAGCTGATCAGCATGGTGTCTGGTGTTGGACCCCATCAGATCAGATATTTATGACTTTTCCTGAGAATAGGTCATCAATTTAAACAGGCTGCACATCTCGCTTTAAAGAGGACCTTTCACCGATCCTGACATTGTGAACTAAGTATACAGACATGGAGAGCGGTGCCCGGGGATCTCACTGCACTTACTATTATCCCTGGGCGCTGCTCCATTCTCCCGCTATGCCCTCCGGTATCTTCGGTCACTAAGTTATAGTAGGCGGAGTCTGCCCTTGTTCTGCTGTAGCGCTGGCCAATCACATCGCAGAGCTCACAGCCTCGGAGAAAATAACCTCCCAGGCTGTGAGCTCTGCGCTGCGAGGGTAGACTCCGCCTACTATAACTTAGTGACCGAAATCTCTGCCTACTATAACTTATTGATCGAAGATACTGGAGGGCATAGCGGGAGAACAGAGCGGCGCCCAGGGATAATAGTAAGTGCAGTGAGATCCCCGGGCGCTGCTCTCCATGTCTGTATACTTAGTTCACAATGTCAGGATCGGTGAAAGATCCTCTTTAAGAGCTGATATACTAATGAGGTATTTCTGACTCTGCAAAAGGGCCACCATAATTTTACTTGGATCCTGTCAGTATACTCCATTTTGACTGTGGAGTATACTGACAGTAGTATTGTATTTGTAGGTGTGTTCTGTGTTTATCCCTTTGCATAGAGGATATTTTTTGTTTTTACATTTTCATTTTTCTACCCTATTTTCCTGGAGCCATAACTTTTTTATTTTTCCGTTCACATATCCTTATAAGGCTTGTTTTTTTGCGGGATAAGTGGTACTTTCTAATGCCACCATTTAACATGACATACAATGTAGTAGGAATCGGGGGGGGGGGATTTTAAATGGGGTGGAATTAGAAAAAAAATAACGCAATTCCTTCACTGTTTTAGGGGTTTTGTCCCTATTTATTTTGCAGCAAAAGTGACCTGTGCCCTCCATTCTCTGAGTCAGTATGATTACAACGATACCAAATATATCATCCCTCTGCTCCTCCCTCTGTTTGTTTTTATATTCACTGGACGCATCCATCGATTGTTTACTTTTTTAATGTATCTGATCGATGGGTCCGCCCCTTCACTCATGTATGCAAATGCTAAACGTGTATGCCTGATCGATGTTTTTATAGTTAGGTATACTAACACTAGATATTTGTAAAATTTTCTTCATTTGCTTTATTATGCACTTGTACCACTACATTTCATCATGTTTTTGTAATTGTCACTTTTGTATCACGCCCACTGGGTGTGGCGTTAACACATGACCTGTATTTGTGATTAAGTCACCTATATATTTGCCTTCACTTGACTTGTACTTTTGCTTGAGAAAGCCTCAGTTTTGGAGCCGAAACGTTGCACCGTATGGTTGAATAAAGAACCTCACTTTCATTCTGCCGGAGTGCCGTCCTTTTTCTGGATACATTGGTTGGGGTAAGAAGTCGATTCCCCCGGAACGTGCACCCAATTTTTTTCATTGCAGTCAGTGCTGCCATTTTTCTTCTATATATATATATATATATATATATATATATATATATATATATATATAGGTTTTATATGTCTAGATACTGTAAAATAAATGAAAACTTAGAAAAAATATATTCTGACCCCCATAACTTTTTTTATAGTTATGTCTACTGAGCTGTATGGGGGCTAATTTTTTTGCGGGACGATCTGTAGTTTTTATTGATTCCATTTTGGAGTGTGTGTGACTATTTGATCACATCTTATAAAATTTTTGGGGGTAAGAAAAGCGATAAAAAAATGTTGAATCAGCCATTTTGATACTTTTTTTCCGTTATGCCATTTATCGTATTGTAAAAATATTTTTCTATTTTAATAGCACAAGTTTTTTCGGACAGATTTGTGGTCATTAGCGCCATGTATGGTGCTGGTAGGGAAAGGGATATACATGGTTTTAAGATACACTGTAGGCACAGATAGACAGGTTTATCACAGAAAACACAGGTATATGGATCGCTGTACCTACTTACAAAATAGTTACCTTTAAATACATATAGAGGCATTTATCAAGTTATATATGTAAGCTTTGTGGCTTGAAAAGTCTCAAGTCATGTCAATTGCGCCGTTTTCGGAGACATTTGGTCAATTTTTGCGACATTTGGTGTTCCTCGCCATTTTTCAAAGGGCTAAAAGTGAGATTAGACGTGGCTTATGGCTCATTTACTATGTGCAACTTGCAAAAAGTTACAAACAATTTGCATCCTACGCCAGGCAACCTTTTTTACTTCCTTCCTTGTGCCAACCAACCTTCCTGACCCTTACCTACTTGACTCCAAAATGGCAAAGTTCTACAGATAATCCCATCGAAGAGGCCACACAGAAATGGATAAACCACCTTTGGCAATCCAACAGGTCAGTGCAACCCAATTTCCCTTCTGTGAAAGAACACAAGCCTGCAAACCCAAAAGCAACTACAAACCAGTGCATGAGAATAAAGCAGTCGAGACATACATCTCGTTTGTAAAAGCAGATTTGAAAAAATTTGAAAAGGAACACCCACACAAAAAAATGAGACATAACCTCAGCAAGCCAGAAAAAAATAGCCCTATATAAACTCAAAAGTAATCGAGATATAGTGATAAAACCAGCGGATAAAGGCTCAGGAATAGTAGTCACGAAATAAAGATCGTTACAGGAGGGAAGTCATTCGACAACTAAATGACGACAGTACATATAAAACAATTGATTATGACCCCACGGCATCCCTACAAATGACATTAGTCACAATAATGACCAGGGCAGGTGACTCATTTCCTAGAGAACGTGCAGAATTTCTCATTCCTTTATATCTTGCCAAAAATCAATAAACATCTGGAGAATTAGACCAATTGTCTCTGGCTGTGATTCTGTTTTTCAGCCAGCATCCATGATGCTGGACCATTTACTACGTCCATATGCCCCACTTAAAAAATCCTTTGTCCTAAACACAACAGATTTTCTAAACAAAACCAGAAATTTGCATTTGGACTGGGAATAATTGCTTCCTTGTACTATGGATGTTACAAGTTTATATACCAACAAATGAAGGTATTAATTGTGTAAGGGAAACCCTCGAGAGATGCAAGGATTTCTCTCAGGATGAGAATAAGTTCATTTTTGAACATCTGAAACCTCTGAATCAAAGCTAGAACAGATGGCCCTTAAGTTCATCAACCGAGGTTTCTCTAAAAAATTATTAGACCATGTAACAGAACCCCTGTTATTGCCTGGACCACAGACTGTAACCTTGTATAAACCCCCTGGATTAATTACTTTTATTTCGTTAATTGTGGGTAAAACTGGACAGAGCACTCAAAGAAATCCGGGACTATGTGTTTGCACAAAGAATATAGTTTAATTCAATTATACTATTGGGTCAGCAAACAATAAAACAATAAATGAATGGCAGCCTAAAATATAGATAAATGTTGGTTCTATATATAATATAATAGATAACAACACCATACGAAGCAGAAATAGAGCTATTCAGTGGAGACACTTATTTTGTATTAAACTGGCGAACGGACCGACGAACCCCCTAGCTACCACTTCCAGGTTCATTATAGACCGACACCAAAGAAATGAAAAAAAAACTCTCTAAGGAGTACCTCCTTAAACCTGTTAAAAAACAAAACAAAAAAAAAAACAGAATCCAATATGTTACTACATATACTATGCAAGAAAATTATTTTTAAACACTGGCACTTATTACAGAAAAGTCGCATGCTTAAAGACAAACCACGAAGGTCATACAAATGCCCTCCAAACATCAGGGATCAATTGGTCCGATCGGATTTAGGCCCTAAAGGCAACAATGTAAAACTACCATTACAGGGAGTCCCAGTTCAGGCCCATGCTTGAATTGTGCCCAATGTAGCATCCGCCTTCACTTGGTCAGCATTTGGTCAGTAATCCATTAGTATTGCTAAAGCCCCAAAAAACTAAACAGGAGTATATCCAAAACAGAGATGACATATGAATAGAATATTTGCATGTCTTCTGTGTTTTGTACCCACTCCTGCTTTTGGCTACCAAATCATAAGCCAATTCTGGTGCAAAATAGGGACCATGTCATGCAAGCCTTACAGCTGTTACATAGACAGGATCCGTTGTGCGTCTCATTTTTCCTTCCTTCTGACAGATCAGAAGAAGGGTCAAATAAATGATGATGTCAGCCAGGCCGAAAGGCAAAATAGTTGCTCAGTCATGAGGTGGGAGGGGGGGGGGGGACAGCATGAGAAGTCCACAGAGTGGCCCTATGACATAGTGGTGAGGTGGAAGCAGCATGAGGAGACCACAGAGTGTCCCAATGACAGTGTGGAGGTGGCGGCAGCAACAGCATCGGGAGGAGGCCACAGGGTGGCACAATGACAGTGTGGAGGTGGCAGCATCAGGAGGCCACAGAGTGGCACCATGACAGAGCGCAGAGGTGGCGGCAGCAGCATCAGTAAGAGGCCACAGAGTGGCACCATGCCAGAGTGTGGAGGTGGCAGCAGCAGCATCATGAAGAGGCCACAGGGTGGCACAATGACAGTGTTGAGGTAGCAGCAACATCAGGAGACCACAGAGTGGTAAGGTGACCTAGTGTGGAGGTGGCAGAAGCATCAGGAGACCACAGAGTGGGAAGGTGACAGTGTGGAGGTGGCAACAGCATCAGGAGACCACAAAGTGACCCGGTAACAGAGTAGGGAGGTGGGTGGCAATACCAGCACCAGCTTAAGATGGTGGGTGAAAGAAGGAGCACTTGGCATCAGATGTGTGGCATCAGGCGGGTGGCAGCATCAGAATAGTAGCTGAGGCAGGTAGCCCGAAGAAACCGGTCTCTTTTATCAAAGTGTTGGTGTGGCACCATGGATGATCTAGTCTGATACATCAGGCATTGGGGGGTGGAGATCCACTACTTTCCAGGCAGGTAGGCTCCTGCGAAGCGGGTGGTCTACCCCGGGCACGTTTGGCTACTGACCTCCCACTGCTGCCACCCTGCTGACTCCCGGCCATGCTAGCGACTTGCTGGATCCGCCGCTACCTCACGGGCAAGCTGCAACCCTCTTCTCTCGATGATGACGAGAGAACAAGTCTCAAGTGCGATCAGCTACATCATCATCATCATCGAGTACTGTCTGCACATCACTGATGTCCTCCTCAATGGTATCTGGGTCAGGAGCCTGCCGCTCGCAACACCAGCTGCCACGCCACTCTCCTCATCACTACTTGCCCACCTACCGGAGAAAGCAACGGATGTTTCCTCCACATCTTGGCTGGCCAGTAGCTGCTGACTGTCCTCTAGTAGCTCATCCTCGCTGTATAGTGGAGCTGAGCTCACAGCATATAATACTTCTCTGGCTGAGGGAACAGAAAAGAACAGACGCAGGGTGAGTGCACAGGGCCTGCTCCCAGGCCATGCCAACTAAGGGTTGTGTGTGACCAATCCTCCGACTCTTGGCTGGGGGTGTCTAATGTCACTTGGGACGAAGTGGATGACCATTTAAGTACCGCTGGGTTGCTGGTCAAGACACAACCACTAGATGACACCAGGAGCTCAAACCTCTCGCTGCGACTCCTGCTGCCATGCTCCCTTACTCTGCTGCGACCTGTGCCTGCGCCAGAAACATTTAGGCCTCTTCCACTCCCCTGTGCATGGCGTGGCACTTCTCTGTCTGACATACTATTAGATCAAATAAATAAATAAAAAGGAAATTAAAACACCCAAAAATAGTCTGTAATTTTCTCACTTCACCACACAACAGCTAATAAGCCCTTTCCCCCCCCACTAATACATGTCAAAAAGGGCTTTAGAACATATAACTGCACCGCTGAACGGCAAATAGGCCCTTATTTTTTTCCACTTATACATGCCACAAAAGGCTTTAGAACATATAACTACACTGCTGAACGGCAAATAATATATATTTTTTTGCCACTAATACACACCAAAAAGGGCTTTAGAACATATAACTGCACCGCTGAACGGCAAATAATATATATATTTTTGCCACTAATACACGCCCAAAATTTTTCTCACTACACCACACAATGGCAAATACTTTTTTTGTGCAACTTATAAATGAAAAAAGGGCTTCAGAACATATATCTGCACCGCTGAACAGCAAATAGGCCCTTACTTTTTTCCACTTATACACTCCACAAAAGGCTTTAGAACATATAACTGCACCGCTGAATGGCAAATAATATATATATTTTTGCCACTAATACATGCCAAAAAGGTTAATAAGAAACTGATATTGTACTTTCCATAAGAGAACCATTTGTTGAACAGCTTCAGTTTCGGTTTATATTCCTAAAATAGGATGGGGGATGTTAGCTTTATGGTTTACACTCATGTGTGATTTCCAGGAAGAATATTTTCATATGCAATGAGAAGACTTAGGATATTGCACAATAACATTTTATCACTGGAATCTGAACACTGTAGCATCTCCTCCACATTTTGAGGTGAAGATTTCCAGATCTGCACCTTGAGACCCAGGAGCGTACATTAAAATCTGACTTAAATAGTTCATATTTAATATGCATGCTTAAAGGGGTAAACTAACACAGAGTTTCCTGACTCACCTAAGTCCTTGTTCACACCCTGTGAACACAAGCGGCTTTCTCAGCCAATGTCCCACAGCCTCCTGGCTGTACAGAGCACAGTACGCTCACTGTCTCCAGTCCAGTGTCTTAGCACACATGGGGAATCATGGTCTCTCAGCCCTCCTGGCTTGGACCACACAGAGCCTCCAGGCCTCTGTCCACAGGCAACACACTCCCCCTTGCTGACACCCTGGGAGGTGCTTTGTGCCAGGCCGATTACTTCCAGCTGGTCTCACCTGTGGTGGAATAGGGGTGTGGACCGAACTATCCAGCCCTTCCTTGCCTCTAACCTGCGTGAGACCTGTCACTGTCTCACAATAAATATATATATATATATATATATATACAGTACAGACCAAAAGTTTGGACACACCTTCTCATTCAAAGAGTTTTCTCTATTTTCATGACTATTAAAATTGTAGATTCACACTGAAGGCATTAAAACTATGAATTAACACATGTGGAATTATATACTTATCAAAAAAGTATGAAACAACTGAAAATATGTCATATTTTAGGTTCTTCAAAGTTAGCCACCTTTTGCTTTGATTACTGCTTTGCACGCTCTTGGCATTCTCTTGATGAGCTTCAAGAAGTAGTCACCTGAAATGGTCTTCCAACAGTCTTGAAGGAGTTCCCAGAGATGCTTAGCACTTGTTGGCCTCTTTGCCTTCACTCTGCGGTCCAGCTCACCCCAAACCATCTCGATTGGGTTCAGGTCCGGTGACTGTGGAGGCCAGGTCATCTGGCGTAGCACCCCATCACTCTCCTTCATGGTCAAATAGCCCTTACGCAGCCTGGAGGTGTGTTTGGGGTCATTGTCCTGTTGAAAAATAAATGATGGTCCAACTAAACGCAAACCGGATGGAATAGCATGCCGCTGCAAGATGCTGTGGTAGCCATGCTGGTTCAGTATGCCTTCAATTTTGAATAAATCCCCAACAGTGTCACCAGCAAAGCACACCCACACCATCACACCTCCTCCTCCATGCTTCACGGTGGGAACCAGGCATGTAGAGTCCATCCGTTCACCTTTTCTGCGTCGCACAAAGACACAGTAGTTGGAACCAAAGATCTCAAGTTTGGACTTATCAGACCAAAGCACAGATTTCCACTGGTCTAATGTCCATTCCTTGTGTTCTTTAGCCCAAACAAGTCTCTTCTGCTTGTTGCCTGTCCTTAGCAGTGGTTTCCTAGCAGATATTCTACCATGAAGGCCTGATTCACACAGTCTCCTCTTAACAGTTGTTCTAGAGATGTGTCTGCTGCTAGAACTCTGTGTGGCATTGACTTGGTCTCTAATCTGAGCTGCTGTTAACCTGCGATTTCTGAGGCTGGTGACTCGGATTAACTTATCCTCCGCAGCAGAGGTGTCTCTTGGTCTTCCTTTCCTGGGGCGGTCCGCATGTGAGCCAGTTTCTTTGTAGCGCTTGATGGTTTTTGTGACTGCACTTGGGGACACTTTCAAAGTTTTCCCAATTTTTCGGACTGACTGACCTTTATTTCTTAAAGTAATGATGGCCACTCGTTTTTCTTTACTTAGCTGCTTTTTTCTTGCCATAATGCAAATTCTAACAGTCTATTCAGTAGGACTATCAGCTGCGTATCCACCTGACTTCTCCACAACACAACTGATGGTCCCAACCCCATTTATAAGGCAAGAAATCCCACTTATTAAACCTGACAGGGCACACCAGTGAAGTAAAAACCATTTCAGGTGACCACCTCTTGAAGCTCATCAAGAGAATGCCAAGAGTGTGCAAAGCAGTAATCAAAGCAAAAGGTGGCTACTTTGAAGAACCTAGAATATGACATATTTTCAGTTGTTTCACACTTTTTTGTTATGTATATAATTCCACATGTGTTAATTCATAGTTTTGATGCCTTCAGTGTGAATCTACAATTTTCATAGTCATGAAAATAAAGAAAACTCTTTGAATGAGAAGGTGTGTCCAAACTTTTGGTCTGTACTGTATATATATACAGTACAGACCAAAAGTTTGGACACACCTTCTCATTCAAAGAGTTTTCTTTATTTTCATGACTATGAGAGAATGTGGAGAAGTCAGGTGGATACACAGCTGATAGTCCTACTGAATAGACTGTTAGAATTTGTATTATGGCAAGAAAAAAGTGACGCACTGTTATGGGCATCTGTGGATGATGCACTGTTATGGGCATCTGTGGATGACGCACTGTTATGGGCATCTGTGGATGACACACTGTTATGGGGGCATCTGTGGATGACACACTGTTATGGGGGCATCTGTGGATGACACTGTTATGGGGGCATCTGTGGATGACACTGTTATGGGGCATCTGTGGATGACGCACTGTTATGGGCATCAGTGGATGACGCACGGTTATGGGGGCATCTGTGGATGATGCACTGTTATGGGGGCATCTGTGGATGATGCACTGTTGTTAACAGTGCGTCATCCACAGATCCCCCCATAACATTATGATCCACAGATCCCCCCCCCCCCCCCATAAGTGTCATCCACAGATATCCCCATCTGTGGATGACACACTGTTACGAGGCATCTGTGGATGACACTGTTATGGGGACATCTGTGGATGACACTGTTATGGGGGCATCTGTGGATGACACTGTTATGGGGCATCTGTGGATGACGCACTGTTGTTAACAGTGCGTCATCCACAGATCCCCCCATACCATAACATTATCATCCACAGATCCCCCCCCCCCATAAGTGAGTGTCATCCACAGATATCCCCTTAATAGACTGTTAAGGGGATATCTGTGGATGGCACTGTTATGGGGGCATCTGTGTGGAATCTGACACAGATGCGGGGGGGGGGTCTGTGGATGACACTGTTATGGGGGGCCGGGGGGATCTGTGGATGCAGCATCTTGTGCTATATATGTGTCATCATCCACAGATATTCCCCCCCCCCTAACAGTGTCCCTGACAGTGACTGACCCCCAACAGGGGGTGGAGGCCGGCAACTATTGTAAGACCCTGCCGTTCATTATGTAAGTGAGCTTGTAAATAAAATTGTGCCAAGTTGTATTACTATCTAATAATCTATTACTAACTTACTAGGACAGTCAGGCTCCCGCTCTTCGAACATTCAAACTAGGCGGCTGGCGGCAGCGTAACGTGGCGTCACTCACTACGTCACGCCGCACGTGCATGCTCCTCTCACTTTATTAATAAAGCAGGCGGAGCAGGCACGTGACGTCGGAGTGACGTTACGTGGCCGGCCGCCAGGAGACGGAGTCACGGAGCACAGGAGCAGTGGATATACACTAAGTATTACTCGTTGTCAGTCGATGTATGTCATACATTGAAGCTGTGCGGTCGGACACTAGTGCGGGGCTGGCAGACGGCAGTGCAGGAGGCAGAGCACAGGGGTGTGATTAGGGTGTGCCCAGGCACACCCGGCACACCCCGTGCGCACGCCTATGGTAAGTACTTAATAAAGTATTAAGTCCTAAGGAGCCCATAAAAATTACATGAATGTCAAACCTACCAATTTGATGTTGGGGGCAAAGAAGTATAGAGCATGTTGGATTTCATAAGCCACAGTTAGAGTTCTATGAAAGTGACATTTTGGCCCTCTTGGGAACACATACAGCCTCAGTCAAGACGAGTGTGCATGTGTATGAAGGGTCGAAGGAATAGCTGGCCAAATGAGCATGCAGCTGAGACCTGAAAAGGGATATTCTGGCCAGAGGCAATTCCAACGTATTCACTTAAAAGGTGGATTGATAGATCAGGGAGGGAGCTCTGACTGCTGGTACTTTCACTGATTGACGAAACTCTTTTCTCCCAAGCCATGAGTTTGAATTAAGCAACAGTCGATGATGCGCCCTGATGCTTCATTCAAAGTTTGTGACACTGATGAAAGTAACCAAATGCTGTGCTCAGCTCTCCACTAGTAAGACCCCCACCAATCATTGATTCTGGCCATAATTAAGGGGATGGGGGAGACTACCAGGGCCTGTGCCCTGGGTACTATGTGCCAGGGAGGGAACAAGCTACTTTGCATAAGCCTGTATTTAGTTACAGGGATAGGGCAACAAAATGAACCTTTGCCCCAGCTGAAAGTCTAGCTACAGTTCCGTACCCCTTAAGCACCTACTTCTAAACATCCTGTCATTTGACTGTTTAAAAGAGACTACTAAGGATATGGTTAACTCCTTTATGCAGTTGGATGTTTCTGTGTGTCCCAGGTGTGCGAGGAAGGAGTTCATTTAGTGAACTCACGAGTTGAGTCCACTCCATACATTTGACCCAGCATGGCAATCTCTTATAGTAACTGACCTAATTCCTCATGAATCTATGCAGGGTGCAATCATGGGTCATAGGTCCTTCAACAGGATAATGATCCAAGAATGGCTAAGAGAAAAGCATTGGGCTATTCTGAAATGGCCTTCTATGGGCCCTGATCGAAATCCTATTAAACATCTGTGGAATTTGCTGAAACATGCAGTCTGGGGAAGGCACCCTGGAAACAGCTGGAGCAGTTTTCTGACGATGAGTGGGCCAAAATACCTCTGTAGTCTCATTGATAGCTACAGTGATGCAGTGATGACCTCAAAAGGTTGTGCAACTAAATATTAAATGGGTTGTCCCATGAAAAATATTCTACAGTTTTCAAACCAGCACCTGGATCTGAATACTTTTGTAATTGCATGTCATAAAATTTTTTGCATAGCCACAGAGTTTTCAATAAAATGTATCTGTGTAGCGCCACCTGCTGTTTTTTCTTATTTCTATGACCTGCTCACTGAGATGGCCGCACATGCTTAGTTTCATCCTTCAACTGGCTCCTGAGCTGGGATAGGGAGAGCATGGACACGCCCCCTTAGCTGCAGAAGAGAAGACACGCCCTTTGAGCTGCCAGCTTGACATAAATCTAGCAGAGCATTGAATGTGGAGATCTCTGGATCCATGTAAGGTACAGGGCTGGTTCTAGCTTTGTTAGAAAGAGGTTGTCATGTCTTTGGCATAGCAGCATGACGTAGGACGTGCTGCGGGCTTTGTCCCCCTCCGTCATGTCCCGCCCTCTCTCCTTTCTCCTTCCTCCTTCCCTGTCTGACTGACCTGTGGCGACGTGGTGCGATCCCTGGGCCGGCCGGTGCTCTGTCTTCTGCCTGGTCTCCGGTGGCTGGGGTGCGCTGCTGAAGGACTCTGGTGGCGCCGAGGTGTGGGATGCAGCGTCCGATGGGATGGCATGGTGGATGCACGGTACGGCACGTGAATTATTAAGGAGCTCCAGCTGGTGAGTCGCATGTTCCTGGCGTACTGTGAGCAGTGAGTGAGATCCCCAGGCGGCCTGTGCGGCGTATGAACTTCCAGGGGACACCAGACCGGCTTGCTGCACGGAGGAGGCGCTCCACGGGACGAGAGATGAGTTGGCTGCTGACCTGTGAGGTCTGTGAATCTCTTTGAATTACTGAGCGACCCTAGGTGTATTTCTGGGCTAACTCTCTGTAAAGCAGAAGGGGACTGCATATGTTGTTTGTGACCAGCGCCATTCTGTCATTGATCCGAACCTGTGACTGAATGCAAGTGTGATCGCTACCTGATTAACCCCCTGACTGTGTTATTAATATCTGACTAACCAAATCTTATGCTAAGAGGCTATTAATTGAGGGGTTACACTGAGCAGTCTACTAACAACATTAGCAAGTTGAATACTGCTGAATTATCCGATGTTCCTTTTTCTCTTTTGGAGTTGACTTTCTGTGCTGAGACTATTGTGGTAGCTCTAAAGTGTCAATATGGGCCCCAAAACACAGACACAAAATAGGAAATCTTTGGGTACTACGTCCCCTAAAGGGTCAGAAAACAAGAGCCCTAGATCAAATATAGAGAAGTATTTAAGATCCTCCCCTACAAAAACAAGAGGTACATTGAAATCCACTGCCCGATCAGAGGAGAGGGAAGAACCTAGGAAAACTGTAACACCTCCTGATAACAGCGATAAAGAAGCTACGGATAACCCGGTATATATGCGCATGGAAAAAATCGAGCAAAAATTGGGGGACATTTTGGACACTTTAAAAATTACTAATCAAGCATTAGGAACATTGACAACTACCGTGGGCTCAATGCAAACTGATATCTCCCTTATCAGGGACGACTTAGATAAAATCCGTCATAGGGCAAATGAAACTGAACAATCCTTAACTGCTACTAAAAACGAAGTTTCCCTAATGGGAAAAAAAATTCGAGATGATTGACTCAGAACATAAGGCCCTTAAGGAAAAACGAACTGATTTGGAGGATGGGTCACGCAGGGGGAATGTCAGACTGATTGGATTCCCTGAAGGATCAGAGGAGGACGACCCAGGGGGGTTCATTCAGGAATGGCTGCTGGACTCCCTGGGTCGAGAATCCTTTTCATCATTTTTCATGGTTGAGCGGGAGCATAGAACCCCCAATAAGAGACTGTCCCCTGGTGCCCCACCACGCAGCCTCCTTGTCAAAATCTTGTGCGCTAATGACCGAGATAAAATATTAAGGCGAAAGAGAGAATTAGGTGATTTGACGCACAATAGAAATAAAATCTCGAACTACCCAGACTATTCCTTTTCTACTCAACTTAAAAGAAGACAATTTGGAGAGGTCAAGAAACGCCTTATCAAAGCTAAAATTAATTTTTTGATGTTATTCCCGGCTAAATTAAGAATAGCATATAAGGATTCTGTTTCCTTTTTTACTAGCTCTGAGGAGGCTTCTGCTTGGTTGGATGCCAGGGGGATATGAGAATATCTGATGAAGTGATTTTTCTATGTGTCTAATTAGGATTTATCTATTTACTTAGTTAGATTTTCACTCTTTGGGTCTCTGTTGGTTTTTCCTTTTTTTTTCTCTCTCCTTGAAAATACAGTATCAGGGAAACTGTGAGGAGTGGTGGGGGGGGGGGGGGGCGATACTTAGGTGATGTGTAAGAGGAGCATGGGCCTTAATTGTCCTGTGCACCATGGGGAGGGGGGATGTTTTCACTGCTGCGGGACCCGATGTAGAACCAGAAAGGGAGTGGATAATATCGACCACCCACCATGGTTGAGTAAATGTCACAGATTTTTACATGGAATGTCCGCGGATTGGCGGATAAGTTTAAACGAAGGGTGGTCTATGATACCATCTGTAGACATTTAACTGCTATCGTGGCGCTACTTGAGACCCACCTAACTGCGGAAATAATATATTATATGCGAAAACCCTGGACGCGGTACAAGTACCACTCCATTATTCGGCCTATTCACGAGGAGTAAGTGTATTTATCCATAGAAGTGTAGACTATGAACCATATGATCAATGGGTTGATAAAGAGGGAAGATTTGTATTTTTATATGGCCGGTGGATGGGACTGGTATGCGTGCTCGCGTTTGTATATATCCCTCCCCCTTTTTCCTCTGATGTACTGAGAAAACTTGCGGAATATGTATGTAAGAGGGACTCGTGCCCCATATTGGGTGATGGGAGATTTTAATTCTGTTATGGATAACAAGGATAGAGTATCTATGATTAGTGGAGGGGGGAATGTCAACGGTCAGTTCACGACCCTTAGCAGGATCTGTCAGGAGTCGGGTCTTACGGATGTGTGGCGGAATCTATATGGAGAGAAAATCGCTTTCTCATGTTTTAGTAGATCTTGCAGGGTCATGTCAAGGATAGATTTAACCTTGGCAAGCCCCGAAATTTTGGTACGGATAAAAAAAATGAAGTATGAGCCAAATGGCATATCCGACCACACTCCAATGTCGCTGTCGATGGTTGATACTGCGTCCTTAAAGGGAAGAAAACCCTTTAGGTTAAATCCACACTGGATCCAAGTGGTAGGTGACCAAGAAAGAATCAGGGAAGATATTTTAGAGTTTTGGGCACTAAATTATGGCTCCACTCATATACATTTTGTGTGGGACTCTCTGAAGGCCATGATAAGAGGGATATATTGGAAGAGAATCAGGAAAAAAAGGGCGGAATATGCTAAGACGGAAAAGGAATTGGCAGAGAGGGTAGGGGCCCTGGAGGTAGACCTGGCCAGACAGAATGGGGAAAATGATAGATTATTATTAATGGAGGCTAAGAAAGAGTATCAGACCTTCTTATATGAAAAAGCGCAATACAAATCTTTCTTTGCGAGACAACAAGCCTTCTTTGAAAAAGGAAAAACGGGTAGAATGTTGACATCTGTAGTGGCTAATCAAAGGACCCAAATCCCAATAAAGCAAATTAAGTTACCTACCGGTGCGCTAACTAATGATTATTTAACCATTAAAACCACCTTTTATAGAATGTTTCACCAAATTATATCAGTCCGATCTTGGGGTGGAAGAGGGAGCCTCCGCTACCTCTTTTTTGGACAGCGTGGCACTCCCTTGCCTCTCCAATCAAGATTATTTGAAATTGAACTCGCCAATCACTCTTGAAGAACTAGAAGTTGCCGTTGATAGCATAAAGGGCAATACGGCCCCAGGGCGAGATGGATTACCTTTTGAACTATATAGAGCACATCGTAAAACAATATTGCCCCTCCTTCTTCAAATGGTTAATGAATCTTGGAGGAGTGGTTTACTCCCTCCGTCTTTGAGGGAAGCTTCTATCTCTCTAATCTTGAAAAAGGATAAAGATGGGACGGAGGTTGGATCGTATCGCCCAATTTCATTACTTAATACCGACTACAAGATATTGGCTAAAGTGCTTGCTAATAGGCTGAAGGGGGTCATACACTGTCTGATCCATCCGGATCAAACAGGTTTTATCTCAAAACAAAACATACAGTTTAATATCCGCCGAGCCTTTCTTAATATATATGTTGGAGAGGGTGAGGACCGCTCCATCCTGTCTCTGGATGCCGAGAAGGCCTTCGACAGGGTGGAGTGGCCCTTCCTATGGGGAACTTTGAACAGAATGAATCTGTGTGAACATTTCATTAAATGGATTCAGCTGCTCTATTGTGGTTCCACCGCCAGTGTGAAGATAAATGGCATTGATTCTGAACAGTTCCCCTTACAGCGAGGTACCAGGCAGGGATGCCCGCTCTCTCCCTTGATATTTGCCTTGGCATTGGAACCCCTTGCATGTAGAATCTGACAGTCTGGGGAGATTGTTGGCTTTGGAGGGAGGGGAGAGGAGGATAAAATCAGTCTGTATGCGGATGATATCCTTGTGTTTTTGAGGCAGGGATGGAAAGCCGTTCCATCTGTTATGAATATCCTGGAAGAATATGGTTTACTATCAGGCTATAAAGTAAATTGGGACAAGTCCGAACTTCTACCCCTAGCTCGACCACCTCCTGATGGCGTTTTGGGTATCAGGCCACTTGGTCTTACCGATTCTATACGATACTTGGGTATTAGAATCAGCGCAGATCTGACCAGATATAATCTTTTAAATATAACTCCTATGATTAATAAGCTGAGGGAGAAGATCCGCACCTGGCAGAAGTTGCCTCTGTCACAGGTAGAAAGGATAGCACTGGTTAGGATGGTTGTTCTCCCTATCACTCTATACCCCCTGACAGCTTGCCTGATATGGATTGACGATTCATTTTTCGGGCTGCTGGATAGATTATTGAATGAGTTAATCTGGAGGAGGGGAAGGGTTAGGATTAAGCAAAAGTATCTTTGGGTCTCGGAGAGAGATGGCGGACTTTCCCTTCCATTCCTTCAGGGATACTATATTGCAGCTCAGATAATGTGGTGGGTTGGCGACATTGATGAGTATTATATCAAGGAATTTTCAGGGGCCATATGGAGATATCTTCTCTATCTTGGAGAGTGGATACCCGGGGAAAAGGAAAAAACTGTGTTTAATTAGTGGTTAGTTAGATAGGGTTTGGAAGAAGACTAAAAGAATATTGGGTGTAAGAAGTCCCACTTATTTCACCCCACTTTGGCACAATTATAATTTGAAAGAATTTATGTTAATTGAATACTACAAATATTGGAATTCACGCGGTATTAACCGCTTAACTCGTATAATTTCACACGGTAGTATTACTTCTATAGACGAAATGATGAAGGATACAAACGTTACCTTCTTAGATAGATTTAGATACTCACAAATAAGTCATGCATTTATGAGCACTCAGGATAAAAGCCTTTTGATTATAAGGGCAAACTCGTTTTTGGATTATTGTTTTAAATTTAAGGACACACAACTCACTCTCTCTCAGATATATCACAGGCTTCAGGATTGCTTAGGGGAAATAACAACATTCAAAAGCGAGAGAGGCTGGGAAGCTGAACTGGGCGATAGGAGTAATTTGGATTGGGATGTAGTCTATCAAAATATAAAAAAAGTATCGATCTCCCAAAAATATAGATTGATGCAGTTTAAAATTGTACATCGCCTATACTACTCCCCCGCCTTCCTCGCTAAAATATATAAGGAAAAGAAGGATACGTGCTGGAACTGTTCAGCAGAAAATGCGGGTCTAAGTCACTTGTTATGGAATTGTCCAGAAATAGGTGGCTTTTGGACCAGCATTTATGAAGAACTACATAGACGATATAAGATTAAATTGAACTGTTGTTTTATGCAGGCAATACTAGGCCTCTTTTCCCCCACTAATTTAACGCCCTATCAGAAACTAGTGTGTTTGGAGGGTTTCATGGCCGCAAAGGCCTTGATTATTAAATTCTGGGGTACAAAAAACAGCCCCTGTTTCCCCGAGTGGAGGGCTCGGATTGATACCATAGACGCCTATAGAAGAATAGCAAGAAAATCAGAGTAATGCTTGAGAGTGGTTTTTTCGCTCCTAAGATTTCGACCATATACAGTATGGGAAATAGAGACCAAGTAATAATAATAGTGCAGTCGGGTCGCGCAGCAGTGAACTAAGGGGGGGGGGGGGGGAAACGGGGTTAATTACATTGATTTTTGTATAATTATCTGTCATTCTTACATTGTATGTAATGAAAATGTATATGTTTGGCTTAGAAAATAATAAATAATTTTTTTTCAAAAAAAAAGAAAGAGGTTGTCATGTACTATATGATGCCTGGTTTTCAATTTTTACTCATGTACGTGGGCACTGTAAATCTTGTTATATTATATGCTGTACCATGCATGGGCGTAGCTATAGGGGGTGCAGAGGTAGCAGTCGCTACCGGGCCTAGGAGCCTGAGGGGGCCCAAAGACCCTTGTGCCACATAAGAAGACACACAAAGCACTGAGGGAAGGGGGGCCCAAGCTGAACTCTTGCACCAGGGCCTATGAGCCGTTAGCTACGCCCCTGGTACCATGTTGTATTGCACTTTTTATAAAGATCCCTAATATAGCACTAATATATATATAGCTCAGTTCAGGTCTAGTTTAGGTAGAGGAGGAATAGGAGTTGAAGGAGTGAGAGTGCAGCTGCTAGCTGTGTTAGTGGAAGTCAAATCAAGTGAGGAGTGGATAAAGTCACAAAGGACAATAGCCAGGCTTAAGGACCAGGCTTTAAGGACCTTTGAATTCAAGGTAAAGGATTTATTAGCTTTGGGCAGCCTCACCATTAATAAGCTGGAAAAAGGACCAGATTCAAGACTTAATACCTGTGAGTACACAATCTCCTACCATAGCCTGAGATATAGCCACATATACAGCCTGTTACTGGGATTTGCCACATCCTACCTATATGTTCATAAAAGACTGTTTATAACTGGATGTAATATTGCTGACCCTAGTTACAGTAACGTTTTTTTCAGTTGGATTCAAGCCCTGCCTCATTCTTCTATCTCCATACTACAACCACTCTCGTCATTTTGCACCACCAAGGTGCTGGCGTAACGACATTACCTTAATTCAGCAGCCCCTGACGAAGCAAGCGAAGGCGAAACCCGGGTCGGGCATGTGATTCTGAGCATCATTTTATACTTTTATGCATGTTACCGTTTTATCTATGCGAGTATAATGAAACAAATTTTTTTATGAAGTGTTGTGGTACCTCACTATGTTCAGTCCTCTAATTTAACATCCAAGAGGTGAGAGATCTGAATGTGAAGGGAATCTTAAATCCAGTGATCGAGTGCATCTAAAGATACCATCCACCTACCTTATTCATCCACGCTCCTATGGAAAGAGTTTGAGCTGCGCGATCTTTTTTTTTGGACAAAGGAGTGTGAATTGGAACCTACTTTACTACAGACCTTCTGCGCTCTAAGGGACATTGTGGTTTGGGACAGTTTTATATACAATTCTTTGTGTATTTGTGTTAGGAATTTTTTTATAAAGGGACATATTCCAGAAATTCTGATGAACGCCCTCCTGGTCGCTTCAAAGCTCGGAGACGACTCACTTGCACATACTGTCATAAGCCAAGCCATACAGAAATGATGTGCTGACAGTTAAAAGCGCAACCCTCGAGGCCAAGGACCGCCCCTCGGGAGGTAAACCAGTAGGTCCAGAAGATCCCCGCTGGATGACCAGATATGTAGGATCCCATCCAGAAGTGGTTCTCCAAATGAATGGGGTTCCCTTTGTTGCCTTATTGGATACTGGGTCTCAAGTCACAACTATTCAACAGTCTGCATTTAAAAAATACTGGGACCAGAACCAGTTAACACAACCACCAGAATCCAGGCTGAGTCTTATAGCCAGCAACGGTAAACCCGTGCCAGTGCATGGATTCTGGGAGCCAACTCTCCTAGTGGGAGTAACTACACTACCCCAACAAGGTATCATTGTTGTGCAGGTCAGGGAAGACAACAACCCTCCGGTAGTCCTAGGGATGAACATCCTTAGGAATTGTTATGCTGAAATGCTTGAAGCTTTGCATGAATCTATGCCTACCGCCGCCCCTGCCTCTAAAAAGGTGATACAACAGACTAGCCGTGTGTTAAGTGCACAAAAGAAATTCGCCAATGATAAAGGAGAGATTTGCTGTGCTCGCATCCGAAGTAACCGACCAGTAATCCTTAAACCAAATACTGAAACACTCCTGTGGTGCCGAAGTGCTCTTGGGATCCAAGGTCAAGACTACTAGGCCCTGGTAGAACCCATCACCCTAGAAGACCATCCTTTAGTCCGAGCTGCAAGAAGCCTAGTGACTGTATCTCAAGGTAAAGTGCCTATTCGTCTTCTGAATTTAAGTGATAACAGTATAACTTTGAACAAGCACTGCCCTGTGGCTCAGTTGCTACAAGGCACTTTCCAAGATGTTACCAATGTACCTGCAGCTATCACTGAACAGTCTGCCCAGAAGCCAAATCCACAAAACCATACTTCAGATACATTATGGTGGAAAGAACTCAACGTGGGAGATACTTCTACACCTGAGGAACAAATTCAAGGAGTCTTAAAAGTTGTGAAAGAGAATCATCATGCCTTCAGTAAACATCCTACAGATTATGGTGATGTCAGAGTAATCATGCAAACCATCTCTACCGATTCACACACCCCAATCAAGGAAAGTTACCGGCCTATACCACCAACAATAAACCAATCTGTGAAACAGATGATCCAAAAGATTAAAGATTCAAAAATCATCAAAGACAGCCATAGTCCATGAGCTGCACCTCTAGTCCTTGTCCGAAAGAAAGATGGTAACATTCGATTCTGCGTGGACTACAGGAAGATTAACCAAATCACCCACAAGGATGCCTATCCTTTACCAAGAACCGAGGAGTCCTTGACCGCATTAGGATCCTCAGCTTACTTTTCTACCCTGGATTTAACCAGTGGGTACTGGCAGGTACCTATGGCTCCGGAAGATCGTGAAAAAACTGCATTTACTACCCCAATGGGCCTATTTAAATTTAACTACATGCCCTTTGGACTTTGCAATGCCCCTGGAACTTTTCAAAGACTAATGGAACGATGTTTAGGCCACAGAAACTTTTAAACTGTTCTGCTATTCCTGGATGATGTAATTATCTATTCTAAATCCTTTGGGGACTACTTAAAACATCTTGCAGAAGTTTTCCAAGTCCTCATCAAGCATGTACAATTTTTTGTAACCTTTGACCTCACAGTACTTGTCAACATTTTAAACTTTACAATTACTGGCTGGTGGTCACTAAGGACCTATTTACGTTTTAAGATCAAGTACTGTTTTTTCTTTTAAAACTTCACTTTTATTCTGTTATTTAATATATATTGTCCTTTTAATCTTATTTAATTCTATTAATATACTAAAGACCTATTTTAAAACTCTCAGTGGTGCGGGTTTGCTCTGAGGTCTTTTGTTATTATTTTATATATTTTTATTTTTTATTTTTAGACTTATATCACAGTTGCTGTTACCTTATTCATGTATGGGACTTTCAATTTTGATCCCTTATATTTCTATACCAGGGATGTTTAAGGGAGGGGGATTGGGGGGGGGGGGGGAGAGGCGAGAGGATTAGGAGATTGACCTGTGAGTTGGCACAATCTATGAAAAAACGGTGGAGGGGATCGTCACCAGGGCCGGACTGGCCATAGGGCAGACCGGGCATTTGCCCGGTGGGCCGGGCCGCCTCAGGGGGGCCGCCTCAGGGCTTGAGTGGGTGTGCCGTGACTGCCGGCCGGGTATGGCCTAATCACACCCCTGTGTGACTGCTCCGCCTCCTGCCAGCCCACAGACACAGAGATACTGACTGACTGCTCCGCCTCCTGCCAGCCCACAGACACAGAGATACTGACTGACTGCTCCGCCTCCCGTGCTCCGCCTCCCATCTTCCGGCGGCCGGCAGCGTAACGTCGCTCACTCTGACGTCACGCGCCTGCTCTGCCTTCATTAATAAAGTGGCAGGAGCATGCGCGTGCGGCGTTACGTAGTGAGTGACGTCACGTCACGCTACGCTGCCGCCGGCCGCCTAGTTTGAACTTGAAGAGCGGGACTGGAGCCACCCACCAGCTGCCACCTGCCCACTGACTGTCCAAGGGCCTTGGACCAAGGTAGTAAGTTAGTGATGATAGTGATTGATAGATTATTAGATAGTAACTTATGTAAGTGAGCTATTGAGCTTGTAAATAAACTTGTGCAAAGTATATGAGTAGTTACTAACTACTCATATACTTTGCACAAGTTTATTTACAAGCTCAATAGCTCACTTACATAAGGAACGGCGGGGTCTGTCTTACAATAGGGAGGGACACTGTTATGGGGGGGGGGGAGATATCTGTGGATCATGACACATATATATAGCACAAGATGCTTGCGCTGCCATATATGTGTGTCATCCACAGATCCCCCCGGCCACCCATAACAGTGTCATCCACAGATGCTGCCATAACAGTGCCATGCAATCCACAGATATCCCCTTAACAGTCTATTAAGGGGATATCTGTGGATGACACTGTTATGGGGTGGGGTCTGTGGATGACGCACTGTTAATAACAGTGCATCATCCACAGATGCCCCCATAACTGTGTGTCCTCCACAGATGCCCATAACAGTGCATCATCCACTGATGCCCCCATAATAGTGTCATCCAAAGATGCCCCATTAATAGTGTAATTCACAGATCCCCCATAACAGTACGTCATCCACAGATGCCCCCATAACCGTGTGTCATCCACAGGTCCCCCATAACAGTGTGTCATCCACAGGTCCCCCATAACAGTGTGTCATCCACAGGTCCCCCATAACAGTGTGTCATCCACAGGTCCCCATAACAGTGTGTCATCCACAGGTCCCCCATAACAGTGTGTCATCCACAGGTCCCCCATAACAGTATGTCATCCGCAGATCCCCCATAACAGTGCGCCTGCGCACTGAGGAGAGACAGAAAGGAGGGCAAATAATCAGTGGAAGCAAGCAGAGGACGGCACAGCAGACGACTGAATAGCTTCTTTTGTAAGTAAATTGTTTTATTATAAATGTAGTTTAATGTTTTTGTCTTTTATTATATTCTGGCTTTTGCTTGGTTATGTATGATGCTTTTTGATAATAAGTAAATGTAGTGGTGCTATAATGTGGACCCCAGGCCTCTCTGATGTCCTGCAGGCTGGCGCTGTGGCAGCATACGGTTGGTCAGGCAGCAGAAAGGCTCTGGGGCTGTCATTGTGCTCTGGAACTTTTCCCTTCACAGCCACTGCTATCTCTCTCTCGTACAGCGCGGACTCCGCAAGAGGCTTTCCGTTTGCTCTCCGTCCTCTTAAAAGTCTATGGGAATCAAAACGGATCCATCTGGTTCCTGTTATGCAAGACGGAAAACAAAGTCCGTCTTGCATAAGGGGACCCAGATTGATCCGTTATGCTTTCTCATAAACTTCTATTAGGACAGAGTAAAACGGAATGTCTCTTAGGGTCCATTCACACGTCCGTTGTTTCTTTCCTGATCTGTTACGTTTTTTTGCGGAACAGATCTGGACCCATTCATTTTCAATGGGTCCTGAAAAAAATCGGACAGCTCAATGTCTGATTTTTTTTTCAGGACCCATTGAAAATGAATGGGTACAGAACTGGTCAAGATCTGTTCCGCAAAAAACGGAACAGATCAGGAAAGAAACAACGGACGTGTGAATGGACCCTTAAAGGTTTCCGTTTTGCATTCCATCTGGCCATTCCGTTATATTCCGTTTGAAACTGAACCTATAACGGAATGGCATAACGCAGATGTAAACCCACCCTGTACGGAATAGGTGGTATTTGCCAGAGTTGCTGGAGAACTGTGAGTGCAATTTCGGGGGCACTGACCTGTACAGGGTGTGGAGGATGGGGAGGTTGAGATCCACTGAGGATATTATAAGACTTTTCTGTAGCTTCCTATATTGTTGCAAAGCTTGTGTGTTGGCTGAAGCCTTCCTATCTTACTGGTGGCTGGCCCTGCCCCTCAATTGTGCTTCCGGGTTTGGCTCCGCCCCTAGACTGCAAGGGGTGGGGCCTGTCGGGGGTCATGTGATTGGGCTGCTCAGTCAAAAATGCCCGGGCCTATTTTTTGTCCCAGTCCGGCCCTGATCGTCACGATTCTCTGTTTTTGTATCGTGCTCCTGGTATCTTAAAGTCTATGTCAGGCATGTCCAAACTGTGGCCCTCCAGCTGTTGCAAAACTACAACTCCCAGCATGCCATAATAGCTGTAAGCTATCCAGGCATGCTGGGAGTTGTAGTTTTGCAACAGCTGGAGGGCCGCAGTTTGGACATACCTGGTCTATGTTATGATCCTTCCTTGGTTGCTGCTACTGCTTTTTCTATTTGTGCATTCCTCCTCTCACTACCTAACTGTCTCTCTCCATAGCCTATATTCCCCTTTATATCCCCTACCTACGATGGTAATTGCTTTTGTCTGCTCATATATTTGAGATTGGTCCCTATGGTTCACTGCTGCTGTGGTGATTTCTTTATTTGGTTGTATATTTGACCATTAGTCCACACTGTACTGCCTAAAACCTAACACTCACACGCCCTGCATCCCGACATGTTTCGCTGTGTAAACAGCGTCTTCAGGGATTCATGCATGATCTGCTTTATCCCGCCTGCCTACCAGAGAAGATCCTACTGAACAGATAGACGTATGGGAAGATGTCATCACCGTCAAAGGTAAAGAAGTCTTCCACTTCCAACAACAGACCGATCCAAAATCCCAAGTTGAGAAAGAAAATTGGATTAAGTTACAATCAGAAAGCAGACTATTAGGTGAAAGAATCCGCAGGAGAAATGCAGATCCAGAGTTACTCAAGCTATGGAGACACCGAAAACAACTCTTTGTCACCGCCAGATCTCTGAGAAACTCTGACAGACGTTCTTCAGTACCTCTTGCTTGAGGTTCTTTTGTTTTGGTTTCGTTTTGTCATCTCATTTCCCTCTCTCAGCTGTTATCTAGTTGCACTGATTGCATTCCTTTATATCCCTCTCCCATACTGCATCACTTTGCGGTTTATACAACTTCCTGGATTTTGCTCACTGCTAGATGCTGCAACTGCTGGTGCCTCAGTTAAGTCTGTTCCTTTATTTGTGTTTTCCTGTTGGCTTGATCCTAAGTGACCCTGACTCCCTCCGTATTAAGGGTAGAGAGTCGGTGGTCGTGTCTTCTCACTATTATAGGGTTTTCAGGTGTCACACAGTCTAGGTACGAGGACATGCAATTATCTATCATAAAGATCTTTGCATGAGCTGAGCAGTGAGGGAGAGCTCTAGGGCTTTTATAGGGCTATGTTCCTTAGTTTGGGATCAAGTCAGTCGGATCTTTATTTGTATCTTCTAGTTTTCTGCAACACCATCCGTGACACTCTTCGTGCAAAAAGGACTTATGTTAAGAAGAACCCTAGATCCAATCACCAATGATCGGCCGTATCAGATCCAAATACCACGCCGAGATGCCAGAATCATCCTTGAAATGTACCATGATAGATCAGGACACTTTGGTGTACAAAAAACTGAAGCTACTATCCGCAGAAGATTTTATTGGATTGGAATGAGAGGAGATATTGAAAATTGGTGTTGAGAATGCTCTACTTGTGCCATTGGAAGAAGTGAAAGACATGACCAAAGAGCACCATTGGATCCCATTTTAAGCAAAACCCCTCTAGAAATAGTGGCCATTGATCATGTAAATCAAGAACCAAGTCTCTCAGGATATACCTACGCCATGACAATAATTGATCACTACACCAAATTTGTAGTAGCTGTACCTGTTAAAGACTTGACAGCCGAAACCACCGCAAATGTTTTCTGGAAGAATTTCCTGTTGCCCTATGGATGCCCTGAAAAGATTCTAACAGATCAAGAATCTGCCTTTGAATCCCAACTATTCCATGAACTGTGTTCACTTCACAATTGTCAGAAGATTAGAACAACAACTTACCATCCCCAAGGTAACGGACTTTGTGAAAAATTGAATCAAACCTTGATTAAAATGTTTAGGGCCATACCACCTACTAAAAGAACCAAGTGGCCAACTCTACTACCTGAATTGATGTATACTTACAACAATACCATCCATTGTTCTACTGGATATACCCCATATTATCTTATGCTTGGCCGTCAAGCAAAGTTACCTGCAGATCACACCCTGGATGTGCAAGTTCCAGATTCAATTAATCCTCTACCACAAACTGATTGGCTGAGTGAACATCAAAAACGCCTGGCTGATGCCCAAGAGATTGTCCAAGTCCGTATGGCAAATGCATGCCGCAAACAACAGAACGACTATAATCAGTCTGCTAAAGCGGAACCTTTAGAAATTGGTAACCATGTGTGGCTGAAAAATAATCTCACTAGCAAGCTGGATAGCAAGTGGGAAAGAGAACCCTACCTCATCACAGCTATTCCTAATCATGATACTGATGTCTATGAAATCACTAAATAAAACAGAGCACCACAAATAGTGCATCGCAACCGTCTTAAGTTGTGTTTAAAAAGAGCTTTCCAAGAAGAAATTCCATCCACAGTGCAAGTGCCTAAAAAAATCTGTTGATCCAGAAGAACCAATGCAGACAATTGGGAAACTGTTACTGGAATCAGATCCTCTACAGTGGTTCCTTATGCTGTGGCTTAACATTCCTGTACCAGCAAAGGCAGATACAGTTCCACTTCAGCCAGAAGAACCACCTCATGGAGGATCCTCAGAAACCCCTGATGTACCCAGTTCTCTTGAACAAACGTCTATGGAGTCACTACCACTGCCTGCCCGTTACAGAGAATTTTTGCAGCCAAGAAGACTTCCAGCCCTACCTGTTCAAAAGTAGTTCCATTTTAGTACAATTTGAAGCTACTGAGCCCAGGTGAGAGACTTATTACTTTGATTGTTTTGTCTTACCCTAAGGACTCTATAAAAACCTGCTTCTACCTGTTTTTGCAACGTTTAAGCCCTGTGCCCGGAGATAGACTTTAACGTACCTGAACCTCCGTGATGTTCCACTATTGACATTTTGCTCAGGGAACAGACTCATGCCCTGTGAGCTTCCTGTAAGAATTATTGTTGGATTTCACTATGGACTATTCTGGTTTTGACTGCTCGATGTGCCAGGTCAGCGCCCCAGATCACTGGTCTTGAATGAGAACAACGGCCCCTTGTCACCCATATTATGCTTTTATGTATTTCAATATTCCTGAATATATGTATGTATACTTTCCAAAGAACGAGGCAGCACTTCCAGATTTCAGTGGCAGGGTGAAGATCCTAAAACGTTATTCCCCAGCAACGTTTCGGCCTACTCAATGAGGCCTTTGTCAAGCTTGACAAAGGCCTCATTGAGTAGGCCGAAACGTTGCTGGGAAATAAAGTTTTGGGGTCTTCACCCTGCCACCAAAATCTGGAAATGCTGCCTCATTCTTTGGAAAGTACATATCGTGGAGGAGAAGCCGACCTCTGTGAGGAATTGCACCCAGTACACACGGTCTGACTGTGATGCTGCGGTATTTGGTAGTATATATGTATATACAGGTCCTTCTCAAAAAATTAGAATATTGTGATAAAGTTCATTATTTTCTGTAATGTACTGATAAACATTAGACTTTCATATATTTTAGATTCATTACACACCAACTGAAGTAGTTCAAGCCTTTTATTGTTTTAATATTGATGATTTTGGCATACAGCTCATGAAAACCCAAAATTCCTATTAAAAAAATTACCATATTTCATCCGACCAAAAAAAGAAAAGTGTTTTTAATACAAAAAAAGTCAACCTTGAAATAATTATGTTCAGTTATGCACTCAATACTTGGTCGGGAATCCTTTTGCAGAAATGACTGCTTCAATGCGGCGTGGCATGGAGGCAATCAGCCTGTGGCACTGCTGAGGTGTTATGGAGGCCCAGGATGCTTCGATAGCGGCCTTAAGCTCATCCAGAGTGTTGGGTCTTGCATCTCTCAACTTTCTCTTCCCAATATCCCACAGATTCTCTATGGGGTTCAGGTCAGGAGAGTTGGCAGGCCAATTGAGCACAGTAATACCATGGTCAGTAAACCATTTACCAGTGGTTTTGGCACTGTGAGCAGGTGCCAGGTCGTGCTGAAAAATGAAATCTTCATCACCATAAAGCTTTTCAGCAGATGGAAGCATGAAGTGCTCCAAAATCTCCTGATCGCTAGCTGCATTGACCCTGCCCTTGATAAAACACAGTGGACCAACACCAGCAGCTGACATGGCACCCCAGACCATCACTGACTCTGGGTACTTGACACTGGACTTCAGGCATTTTGGCATTTCCCTCTCCCCAGTCTTACTCCAGACTCTGGCACCTTGATTTCCGAATGACATGCAACAGTCCAGTGCTGCTTCTCTGTAGCCCAGGTCAGGCGCTTCTGCCGCTGTTTCTGGTTCAAAAGTGGCTTGACCTGGGGAATGCGGCACCTGTAGCCCATTTCCTGCACACGCCTGTACACGGTGGCTCTGGATGTTTCTACTCCAGACTCAGTCCACTGCTTCCGCAGGTCCCCCAAGGTCTGGAATCGGTCCTTCTCCACAATCTTCCTCAGGGTCCCGTCACCTCTTCTCGTTGTGCAGCGTTTTCTGCCACACTTTTTCCTTCCCACAGACTTCCCACTGAGGTGCCTTGATACAGAACTCTGGGAACAGCCTATTTGTTCAGAAATTTCTTTCTGTGTCTTACCCTCTTGCTTGAGGGTGTCAATGATGGCCTTCTGGACAGCAGTCAGGTCGGCAGTCTTACCCATGATTGCGGTTTTGAGTAATGAACCAGGCTGGGAGTTTTTAAAAGCCTCAGGAATCTTTTGCAGGTGTTTAGAGTTAATTAGTTGATTCAGATAATTAGGTTAATAGCTCGTTTAGAGAACCTTTTCATGATATGCTAATTTTTTTAGATAGGAATTTGGTGTTTTCATGAGCTGCATGCCAAAATCATCAATATTAAAACAATAAAAGCCTTTTATTAAAACAATAAAAGGCTTGAACTACTTCAGTTGGTGTGTAATGAATCTAAAATATATGAAAGTCTAATGTTTATCAGTACATTACAGAAAATAATGAACGTTATCACAATATGCAATTTTTTTTAGAAGGACCTGTATATATATCTGTGCCTAACCTATTTCTTTTGCAGCTAAAAGAAGAGAATACAAGAACATTGTTGCTGTTCTGTTCTTTATGCATGCATGCTTCTTTTTTAAAAATTTAACTGCAAGCCCGTGTGTGTCAGGCCCCCACACATACTGTATTGTGTCCACTGACTAGTGGCTGGTTCGGTCTGCACTCATACCGTTACAGGGTGTCATTCGCCCAAATACCTTTCAGAAAAAAAAATTCTATTTAAAATTTAACTGTGATCTAATCACATTAGCAAGTCTGTGTGTGTCAGGCCCACACATACTGTATTGTGCCCACTGGCTAGTGGCTAGGCCTGCACTCATACCGTTACAGGGTGTCATTCACTCAAATACCTTGCAGAAAAAAAAATTTGATTTAACATTTTTCTGTGATCTAATGACATTTGCAAGCCCATGTGTGTCAGGCCCACACATACTGTATTGTGCCCACTGGCTAGTGACTAGGCCTGCACTCATAACATTACAGGGTGTCATTCACCCAAATACCTTGCAGAAAAAAAAATTCTATTTAAAAATGTTCTGTGATCTAATCACATTTGCAAGCCTGTGTGTGTCAGGCCAACACATACTGTATTGTGCCTACTGGCTAGTGGCTAGGCCTGCACTCATACCATTACAGGGTGTCATTCACTCAAATACCTTTCAGATAAAAAAAAATATATAGAAAATTTTTCTGTGATATAATCACATTTGCAAGCCCGTGTGCGTCAGGCCCACACATTCTGTATTGTGCCTACTGGCTAGTGTCTAGGCCTGCACTCATACCGTTACAGGGTGTCATTCACCCAAATACCTTGCAGAAAAAAAAAATTCTATTGAAATTTTTTCTGATATAATCACATTTGCAAGCCCGTGTGTGTCAGGCCCACACAGACTGTACTGTGCCCACTGCCCACCACTTATATAGGCTGGCACAGTACCTTGCAGCATAGTAACACGTATCTAATAAAAAATGACAGGCAGAGGCAGGCCACGCCGCAGGGGCCGTCGTGTTCGTGGTGCTGTGATTTCCACTGACCCTGGAATAATGCCCAGTGTTCAGAGGCCACGTACCCTGAACCCCAAAAATTCGGAGAAAATAGTTGACTGGCTTACACAGGACACCCAATCTTCAACAGCTTCAGCTAAGAACCTTGACGCACCATCCTCCTGTCACGGCTGAGGATGGGGAAAACCCTCAGCCGTGCGATGCCAATAGATGGAGTCGCTGCAAGGCCAGGACAGAGATCAGGGAGCAGGTCACCTCCTATCATATCCCTAACTCTGACCCTGACTCCTAGCTGTATGAGCCGACCCTGATGGTAGGAGGGCTCATACTCCGGAACCTTGAAGTCCCTACTAGCCCTCAGGGTTGCCCTCAACTAGGAACAGGAGTCTCACAGGCCAGGCTACAATAAAGAGGAAACATAAACAACTTATGGCAATGGCAGGTAAATGCAAAGTATAGCACCTACCTGCCACAGACACAAAGCCTGGAACCCATGTAGACGCGCTGCTGTCCAAAGAACACACACGGACACAGCACACAACACACAGGAACACAGGACCATGTGTCCACCGCCACCACCACCACTACCACCACAGCCACTTCACTTGATCCCTCACAGGAGTTATTTACACATCAGTTGGATGAAATTAGTGATGCGCAGCCATTATTGCCAGGGGATGTAGATAACAGGGATATGTCTCAGTTAGGCAGCATTACACACATGGTCGTACAGTGTGATGATGATGATGATGATGTTGTACCCGCTGCTGCTTCTTTTGCTGAGGTGTCAGATACAAGTGAAGTGGTTGATGATGACGATGTGTCAGTGGATGCCATGTGGGTGCCTGCTCGAAGAGAAGAAGAAGAGGGGGAAAGTTTAGAAGGGGAGACAGAGAGAAGGAGCAGACGAGTTGGAAGCAGGGGGAGGTCGTCGCAAGGAGCTAGTGGCACAGTCAGACAGCATGTATCGGCACCCGGGGTCAGCCAGACAGCACGCCAATCAACGCATGCTGTTGCCACCACCAGAATGCCATCATTGCAAAGCTCAGCAGTGTGGCATTTTTTTTGTGTGTCTGCCTCTGACAACAGCGATGCCATTTGCAACCTGTGCCAAAAGAAACTGAGTCGTGGGAAATCCAACACCCACCTAGGTACAACTGCTTTGCGAAGGCACATGATCGCACATCACAAACGCCTATGGGATCAACACATGATGACGAGTAGAAGCAGCACACAAGCTCAAAGGCACCATACTCCTCCTGGTCCAGCATCTTCAGCCACGTCAACCACTGCTGTCCTCCTTACCCCCTCTCAACCACCCGCCACTCCGCCTCTCACCTTGAGCAGTTCCATCTCATCTGCCCACAGTCAGGTGTCTGTAAAGGAAATGTTTGAGCGTAAGAAGCCAATGTCACAGAGTCACCCCCTTGCCCAGCGTCTGACAGCTGGCTTGACGGAACTCTTAGCCCGCCAGCTTTTACCATACCAGCTGGTGGAGTCTAAGGCCTTCAAAAAATTTGTCGCTATTGGGACACCACAGTGGAAGGTACCCGGACGAAACTTTTTTTCTAATAAGGCAATCCCAAACCTCTACTCAGTGATTGAAAAGGAAGTCATGGCATCTCTGGCATACAGTGTTGGGGCAAGGGTCCATCTGACCACTGATACCTGGTCTGCAAAGCACGGTCAGGGCAGGTATATCACCTATACTGCGCATTGGGTCAACCTGCTGACGGCTGCCAAGCATGGAATGCGTGGCTCTGCAGCGGAGTTGGTGACACCGCCACGACTTGCAGGCAGGCCTACTGCCACCTCCTCTACTCCTCCTACTCCATCCTCTTCCATAACCTCCTCGGCTGAGTCCTCTTCTGCTGCGGTGTCTGGCTGCACATCAACTGAATCCTCCAGCTCCCCAGGGGCTATTCCACATCCCGGATACAACAGTGTCACGCTGTCTTGGGGTTGACTTGCCTGAAAGCAGAGAGCCACACCAGACCAGCACTCCTGTCCGCCCTGAACGCACAGGTGGATCAGTCGCTGACCCCACACCAACTGGAGATCGGGAAAGTGGTGTGTGACAATGGAAGCAATTTGTTGGCGGCATTGAATTTGGTCAAGTTGTCACATGTGCCGCGCATGGCACATGTGTTGAATCTCATCGTACAGCGCTAGTACCCAGGCTTACAGGACGTCCTCAAGCAGGCCAGGAAGGTATGTGACCATTTCAGGCGTTCCTACACGGCCATGGCGCACTTTGCAGACATTCAGCGCCGAAACAACATGCCAGTGAGGCGCTTAATTTGCGTCAGCCCGACACAGAATTCAACACTCCTAATGTTCGACCGCCTGCTCCAACAAGAAAAAGCCGTCAACGAGTATTTGTATGAACGGGGTGCTAGGACAGCCTCTGCGGAGCTGGGACTTGTTTTGCCACGTTACTGGACGCTCATGCGCAATGCCTGTAGGCTCATGCGTCCTTTTGAGGAGGTGACAAACCTAGTCAGTCACACCGAAGGCACCATCAGCGACCTTATCCCATTTGTTTTCTTCCTGGAGCGTGCCCTGCGAAGAGTGCTGGATCAGGCTGTAGATGAGCGTGAAGAGGAAGAGTTGTGGTCACCATCACCACCAGAAACAGCCTTGTCATCATCGCTTGCCGGACCTGCGGCAACGCTGCAAGAGGAGTATGAGGAAGAGGAGTCAGAGGAGGAATGTGGCTTTGAGGAGGAGGAAGACCAACCACAGCAGGCATCCCAGGGTGCTCGTTGTTGTCACCTATCTGGGACCCGTGGTGTTGTACGTGGCTGGGGGGAAGAACAGACCGTCAATGACATCAGTGAGGAGGAGGAATGGGAAATGAGTAGCTCGGCATCCAACCTTGTGCAAATGGGGTCTTTCATGCTGTCATGTCTGTTAAGGGACCCTCATATAAAAAGGATGAAGGAGAACGACCTGTACTGGGTGGCCACGCTACTAGACCCCCGGTATAAGCAGAAAGTGGCGGAAATGTTACCAAATTACCGGAAGTCAGAAAGGATGCAGCAGTTCAAAACCAAACTAAAAAATATGCTTTACACAGCTTATAAGGGGGATGTCACAGCACAACGGGAATCTAACTGGGGAAGAGGTCAAAGTAATCCTCCTCCTACCACGACCAAGGCGGCAAGGACAGGACGCTTTACAGATGTGTTGTTGATGGAGGACATGTGGAGCTTTTTCAGTCCTACACATCGCCACAGCCCTTCGGGATCCAGCCTTAGAGAACGACTCGACCGACAGGTGGCAGACTACCTCGCCTTAACTGCAGATATCGACACTCTGAGGAGCGATGAACCCCTTGACTACTGGGTGTGCAGGCTTGACCTGTGGCCTGAGCTATCCCAGTTTGCGATAGAACTTCTGGCCTGCCCCGCTTCAAGTGTCCTGTCAGAAAGGACCTTCAGTGCAGCAGGAGGCATTGTCACTGACAAAAGAAGTCGCCTCGGTCAAAAAAGTGTTGATTACCTCACCTTCATTAAGATGAATGAGGCATGGATCCCGAAGGGACTGACAGTAGGGGATATGTTTAACTAACAAAAGGCCTGATGACATGCCTTGGCCTCAAAATGGTCCCCACATTGCTGTATTTAATGTCTGCATACCGGATGACTTTCGTGAATTCTCCGCCACCAACTAGGGTTCAAGCCGTAATGTTTTAGTCACCTTTCTGCCTTGAAAACATCAATTTTTCCGGCCGCTGCTACAACAGCGGCTGCAACAATAACATGTTTTTCAGGCATGTGTACATGCCTAATTTTTCTGGCCTCTGGTGCTGCACTTTGGCTGCAAAAACAAAACAAAAAAAGGCACATACAGGTGTCAATTCCCCCTTCGTGATCGTTACCTTGTTGTGGTGAAGGGGCTTGCGTATCACAATGAAGCGATCATCACCTCTATGAGTGTGTTGGCAATGTTGCCACACCCCAGATAAGGCCGTTGCTTAATTATGATCAGACCAAAAGCGATCGGGACGGCTGGATGTTTTTTCATAGAAAAAACTAAAAATGTTATTTTTTTTTTTAAGTTGTATGGGTGGGTTTTTAATACATAAAATAAAAAAAAATCATAATAAAGTCTCTTAATAGTTTATTAGAAATAATGCAGACAATTAAAAAAATCCTCATCAATTCCAATACAAATCAAGTACAATCTCAGAACTAAATTATTCCAGGATGTCGTAATGGTTCGTTAATTCGACAATGGTTAGTCAATTCGACACACATCCCCGGATAGGGGACGTAACAGGGATTAAACTGATAGGAATAGTACTAGTTAAGACACCACTCATATAGGGTGTCACAGCACATTGCTCCGCGCACGCGCAGTGCCCCAACTCGGGAGTAAGAGGACCGACCAAGCTGCTTTTTCCATCTCCTGGTTCCTAAAATCAATTCAGTTTGGTGTATCAGAGTTTGGTCTGTCACTGTGAAGGCAGTCGAAGATACCCGGCCTAAATTTTTTTTCACAAAAGGCAATCCCACCCTGATATGGGACGTAACAGGGATTAAACTGTGACAGTAAATTGCACGGCGCAGACGCAGTGACCGTAGCATGGATTCAAACAAAGGGGAGGGAGCCAGCAATTTTTTTAACCATCTCCCCGTTCGAAAAATCAATTTAATAAATGGACCCCAGATTGGGGACGTAACAGGGATTAAACTGATGAGAAGAGAGAACTACAGGAAATACCACTCATATCGGGTGTGACAGTAAATTGCACGGCACAGACGCAGTGACCGTGGATTCAAACAAAGGGGAGGGAGCCAGCGTTTTTTTAACCATCTCCCCATTCGAAAAATCTATTCAATTCACCTTTCGGGGACCCTTGGTGTTGTACGTGGCTGGGTGGAGGAAGAAACCTTCAATGACATCAACGGGACATGGCTAGCTTGGTATCCAACCTTGTGCAAATGGGAAGTTTGCGGTTGGGCAAATGGACTGTTTGCGGTTGTTTGCGGTGCATTAAAAAGGGAGTTTGGTCTGTCAATGTCTGTGAAGCGGGCATAACCCTTACACTACCTGATCGATACAACATCATACCTGATCGTATACACACACTGGATGTTTTAAACCACGTTGTTCAAAAAAAAATTGGGATTGTTAGGTGATTTATGCCCTTTATGGATTAAAATCCAACTCTGCGTCAACTATGTAATTTTCCGGCATGCCACAGTCCAGGTGTTAGTCCCCAACTTTTCCATCACTATTGTGGCCAGAAAGAGTCCCTGTGGGTTTTAAAATTTGCCTGCCTATAGAAGTCAATGGCGGTTCGCCCATTCGCGAACATTTGTAGACATTTGCGTTCGCCGTTCGCGAACCGAAAATTTTATGTTCGCGACATCTCTAATTAGCACTTTAAGTTTTATTTACTTCAACATGGAAACCCCCTTGACGTATCTTGTAAGTTGTGAAACTCTACAGAAGATTATGGATAACATATCTTGTTTTTCTCACAAAATATGCTGCGTTTGACAAATGATATTTTTACTTTCTATGAGAGAACAATAGGTTCTTGTATATCAGTTTCAGATTCCTAAAAAAGGAAGGGGGATGTTAAATGCTTGGCTTATGCTCATACATATGAGTTCCAGGAAGTAAGTCTTTCAGTTTCACTTTACTTGTGGATATCCTCTGCCTTGTAGGTTTATGTTAGAATATAGTGCATAGTTATGGGTTCAGCACAGATTTAGAAGGAACACATGCAGCTTAAACAACATCACAACATGACAGCTACCAAGACCACTATATAATGACTGAATTACCATACTGTTATTGAAAAAAAATACTGTACAAAGAGCGGTATTACCGGCATGTTGTGACTAGATGTTGGTAGGTTTACATAGACACTTTGCAGACTGTATAGGTGATTAAAGTACAGGAAATCAGTTGACTAATGGTAGGTTCACACCTTTGACGGCTCCAGCAGGCTGTTTTTAGTAGAGAATAACCTGCCAGAGTTTACCAAATCCGACCTAGCCAATACTGCCTGTGATGAATACCACACCTCGTGCCCGCTCGACGTCGACTACGTCGAGCTCACGAGAACTGGTATGGTCACGGGGCCACCAAAAACGTGAAGTTACGCCCTCCAGAGGAGCACGTAAGGTCAGGCTGGTATAGTTTACACACACACCTCCTGTCCACGCGGGCACAGAGAGGCAACAAGCTGAGAGAGCCTTTTCACTGCCGCTGTGAAAACAGCATGCCCTCAGCTCGGGTAACTGCCACCAGTTCCGTTTGATATAAGCCCGGTCCGCTAACGGGATTATATAGGGTCAGAAACAAACCCGCGGTAGCTTATAACTAGGCCAAAACACGGACGTGGGGATTCGTGATCGAGATACAAGATAGCACAAGATTAAATTATAGATTTAATCGCCGTAAGAGCACACTAGATATAACACAATATACACAGACAATATATACAGTGGTCTGAGATTACAGATACAGGTTATATGGTTACAACAGGGTTAAGCAGTGTAAGAGTCAGTTACCGAGTATGACGAAAGTTCCTTTGAGATGTTCTTTGCTGGAGTCCACATGAAGGGCCATAAGCTCAGCTATTTCCTGGGTCCCTCTAAACACATGTGTAGGATGTGACCCCTCTTCAGAGAAAGACGCGCCTACTTGCTGGCACCAGACTTTTAACCTGTAGCCAGCCCCTCCCCTCCCGGCCTCAGGGAGGGGTCCACTCCCCCTTTTCTGGGCTGGCAGCAAATGACCCACAAAACCCTTTAGGGTTCATAGCTCCAGACCAGAGGGTCACAGGGAGATGGTTCTGGGACCAATGGACCTGTCTGTGTTGCGGCTACAAGTAGAGCCCAAACCTGGTACCATTATGTGGTTTCTATGGGGAGATATGAATAGCTCCGTACCCTGACCTCGTCCCAGTAAACAAAGACCATGGGAACGTACCTCGTGGCCACCGGGACACAAATATGTATCCGGTTTGCGCCTGCGATGGCCAGGCGATCATAATTCCTTATGAAAGGTAGGTGCCAACATGTCTGGGAGGTCTCATTGATCCTGGGCAAGGGCAGATACCCCATGCTGAGGGTTTTCCTGCCATATTCAGGTGGCTCCAAACTGGTGCCCTAAGGTGTGACCTTCTCCTTTAAGCTTGGACCCCCAGGGGGCTTTGAACCAGGGCCCTCCTGTGGAGCTATCTGTCAGCAGATGGGGGTGTGAGGACATGGCTGACAGTAAATATTAATCCATATTCCTCACACTGCCATTCACCGACAGACTCTATTGACTATAATGCAATCTGGCAGGGATAGGGATGCTTTATGGCATGAGTGTTGGGTTTCAGTCCGGCAGTGAACGGCAGTATTCAGCTAGGCCACATCTGGTGAAATCAAGCAGGCTGTTTTCTGCTAGAACAGCCTGCCAGATTAGTTAAATGGTAATGTGAACCTACCCTTGCCTACAGAAGTCTCCGACTGGAGTGTTTCTCCCGTCGTTTACATCAGGCCCACAACTTTTATCTGCAGTTTGCAACAGAAATATCATTGGTGCCTCACTTTTCCCGCATCTATCCTTTCTTTTCCCAATAATCAGATCAATTAACACTTAGGCATCACCTGCAAATGTGCTAAAATAACAAAAATAGGAATACTTGTACATTGTCATCATTGTTGCTTCCAGCAATGTGCTCTGATCCTCCCTTCTGCTGTCATTGTCCTGGCTGTAGCTGTGTTGTTCCTTGCACACAGTTCACTATGCAGCCAATCACTGGCCTCAGTAGTACTCGGGATGTCAACAGTCACCTGTGTGCATGGAACATCGCCTCTGCAACCAGCAAAAAAAATAGCGGTAAGGAAGACCAGAGTTACTTTAGCACATTACAGAGGCTGCCAACGTTTTGTTGAACTCAGGCAATCTTACAGGGAAATTTTCCAGGTGGGCCGATGCCCAGAGGGTCACCCAAGTTTCCCGGGCAGATACATAATGATCTAATGCTTAACGGCCACAGGTGCCTTCCTGAACTCAACTGTCCTCAGGATGATGATACTGTGGTGATGGGGGCAGTATTTTGCGCTGCACTGTGGTATTTGTTTCTGCTGGGGCGGTACTTTGTGCTACACTATGGTCCTGCATGCCCTGGCTACTTCTGTTGTCCCTGCCTACTTTTGTTGTCCTGTCTTCTGTCAATTTGGACCCGCCTACAACATGGAGCCACTTTTAGTTTTTTTTCCAGGACCAAGCTGCCCCTGCCTTTAATATATAATAAAGCCAATTGTACCCCCTAAAAAAGACACTACCATCAATTTCTTTATCCCATATTAACAGCCTATGCCAAGTGTCTCAGATTTTATCAAGAGAGTGAGGGCTTAGTCCATATGTTATGCTTGCATCTATTATTATAGAACATTATAGCCATGTACATCCGCAACATTCATTATTATATTGTGTAGCATGTTTTATTTTTTATTTTTTATGTGATTTGTTTAACTTTTCTTGAAGGAGTGGCACCTTCATTTGTGAATACGCTCCTTTCTTGGGAGTAGTATTCATGTGCACTTTTGCCTCACCTATCTGATAGGCGACCTTGATTAAGATGGTACATATAGTTGTGTGTGCTCCTCCTCCCACCGGTTGTTGCTGCACATGGAGGTAACTAGGAGCAACACACTATATGTGCGGGATCTGCGCTCCTGAACATAAATGCATAACGGCCTAGGCAGGTTTAGCATAGGACCCGCCTGAACTGAGACCACCTTGTCGCTTGGTAGGTGGGCTTAGATGTGTTTTGATCAAAATGCATTGACCAAGTGTCTCAGAATCTACCAATAGAGTGAGGGCTTAAAAAGTGACTTCAGACCTGAACTGGTCCTTAAAAAGTGGGTTTTGGCAATTTTCTTAAAAATATTAAGACTTGCTTCTAAAATTCTAAGCCTTCTAACGTCCTAAAAAGACAAAATGATATTTACAAAATGATGCCAACATAAAGTAGACATATGGGAATGTTAAGTTATAAATATTTTATGAGGTATCACTTTCTATTTTAAAAGCAGAGAAATTGAGATTTTGAAAATTTTGAATTTTTTTGTAAATTTGGGATTGTTTTATAAATAAAAGGTGAAATATATTGAAGTACAATGTGTCACGAGAAAATAGTCTCTGAATGGCTTGGATAAGTAAAAGTGTTCCAAAGCTATTACCCCATAAAGTGACATTTGCTAAATTAGGCCTGGTCAGGAAGGGGACAAATGGCCCGGATGTGAAGTGGTTAATTTGTTTAGGCAGGATTTTGTGCTTTACTATGGTATCTGGTTCTGCTGAGGTAGTATTTTGTACTGCACTGTGGTATTGCTGTGCTAATTCTGTTGCCCCGACTTCTGTCAATTTGGGCCTGCTTTCAATACAGGGACACTTTTAATTTGCCTTTTTTTTTTTCCAGGGCCACTTTATGTTCCCAGTCCGCTCCTGATAAATCCCAGGCCGATTTTTTCTAATCTGAAATGTGTCACCTTATGTGGTAATAACTTTGGAATGCTTTTACCTATCCATTCTGAGATTGTTTTCTCGTGACACATTTTACTTCATGACAGTAGTAAACTTGAGTTGATATATTTCACCTTTATTTATAAATAATAAAAAATTTACTAAAAAATTTGAAAAAATTCTCAATTTTCAAAATTTTTATTTCTCTACTTTTAAGACAGATAGTAATACCTCATAAAATGGTTATCAATCAACATTCCCCATATGTCTGATTTATGTTGGCAACATTTTGTAAATGTCATTTTATTTACGGCTAAGAAGTTTAGGCTTAGGAGTTTAGAAGCTATTTTTCAAATTTTCAACAACATTTCCCAAACCACTTTTTTAAGCAATTCAGATTTTGAGGGGCTTACGTAATGGAAACCAACCATAAATAACCCCATTTTAGAAACTACACCCCTCAAATTATTCAAAACTGATGTTATAAACGTTGTTAACCCTTGAGGTGTTCCACAAGAATTAAAGGAAAATGGAGGTTAAATTACAAAATTTCACTTTTTTAGAAGATTTTTTATGTAAATCAACATTTCTTGCAACACAGCAAGTGTTAACAGAAAACTAAACCTCAATATATATCACTCTGATTCTACAGTTTACAGAAATACCCCATTATGTGCTTTATGGGCACGTGGCAGTGGTCAGAAGGAAAGGAGCGCCATGTGGATTTTGGAGGCATATTTTGCTAGAATGGTTTTTAGGCAGTATTTTGAAATTGAAGAGACCCTGACGTACCCCTACAGTGGAAACTCTCAAAAAGTTACCCTATTTTGGAAACTACACCCCTTAAATAATATATTAAGGGGGGTACTGAGCACTTTGACCCCCTAAGCATTTTTATGGAATTTGGAAACACTTGGCTGTAAAAATGAAAAGTTTCTCCCAATAAAATGTTGCTTTAGCCCCAAATTTTTCATTTTGACAATGGGTGACAGGAGAAAAAGCACCCCATAATTTGTTACCCATTTTCTCCTGAAAACGGCAAACTGGTGGTAAACTGCTGTGGGGGCACATGGCAGGACCATTTTGGGGTACCTAAGACTTTTTGATCGCTTGGTATTACACTTTTTGTGAGGCAAGGTGACCAGAAAATGGCTTTTTTGACATTGTTTTTATTCACTTTTTACGGCGTTCACCTGACGGGGTGGATCATATGATATTTTTATAGAGCAGGTTGATAAGAACAAGGCAATTTCCCTATTTTATTTTATTTTTTTTACTTTATTTTGGGAAAATGACGCTTTGTTTTTACTTGAAACTTTTAATTTTTTTGTAAAACTTTATTTTTTTCACTCTATTTTTTTGTCCCACTCTGAGACTTCAACTTTTGGGGGTCTCATCCCCTTTACAATGCATTACAATACTTCTGTATTGTAATGCATTGGCTGTAAGTGTATTACTCACTGTAATATACTTACAGCTTCCTGTCTGTGAGATCCAGGGGGCTGGATCTTACAGGCTCTCACGGAATGCAGCCACGATGCCTAAGGAAGGCATTGGGCAGCCTTCCCTGCCACAGGGTTCCCGTCACAGCAGTGCGGGAACCCGATAGACACCCCGCACCTGGCAAGATACCGCACGTGCCACGGTCAGCGGTTTTACAGTGACTGCCCCTTTGACAGTGACTTTCACGGTGCCCACCCCTTTAACAGGGACCTTCATAGCACCCGCCCCTTTAATAACAGTGACCTCCACAGTGCCCGCCCATTTAATAACAGTGACCTCCACAGTGTCTGCCCATTTAATAACAGTGACCTCCACAGTGCCCGCCCCTTTAATAACAGTGACCTCCACTGTGCATGCCCCTTTAAAAACAGTGACCTCCACATTGCCCACACTTTTAAGCAGTAAAGAAAAATGGCTGGGTTGTTATGGAAACCTGGAGTATAACTGTGTTTATAGCAGTTGGGATTTGAAGAGAAAGACTTGCAGGAATGAATTGGTGGGGGTCATTTTTTGGGAATATCTCAGGAACGGTACATCCTAGAGAGCTGAGACCCTGGTCTAAAACCTTCCTGGACACCTGATGTACCTGTGTGCCAAATTTGGTGAAGATCGGTCCAGTCGTTTGGTCGCACATAAAGAACGTCTAGACAGACAGATAGACAGACAGAAACTAATTTGAGACTAGCAGAAGGACACGGATTCACACGGGTATATTTCATCTATTTCATTTTATGTTTCCGTGTGTCGTAAAAAAATATCAACAGTTTCCCCCATAACGGTGACCTCTACAGTGCCTGCCCCTTTAAATGTGACTTTCACTGTGACTGCCCCTTTAACTGTGACTTTCACTGTGACTGCCCCTTTAACTGTGACTTTCACTGTGACTGCCCCTTTAACTGTGACTTTCACTGTGACAGCCCCTTTAACTGTGACTTTCACTGTGACCGCCCCTTTAACTGTGACTTTCACTGTGACCGCCCCTTTAACTGTGACTTTCACTGTGACCGCCCCTTTAACTGTGACTTTCATTGTGACCGCCCCTTTAACTGTGGATTTCACTGTGACCGCCCGTTTAACAGTGACTATCACAGTGAACGTCCCTTTAACAGTGACATTCACTGTGACTGCCCCTTCAACTGTTACCGCCCCTTTAACTGTGACTTTCACGCCCCTTTAACTGTGACTTTCACTTTGTAACTGTGACTTTCACTGTGACCGCCCCTTTAACTGTCACTTTCACTGTGACCGCCCCTTTAACTGGGACTTTCACTGTGACCGCCCCTTTAACTGTGTCTTTCACAGTAACCACCCCTTTAGTTGTGACTTTTATAGTGACCGCCCCTTTAAGCAGTAAAGAAATATGGCTGGGTTGTTATGGAAACCTGGAGTAAAACTGTGTTTATGGCAGCTGGGCTTTGAAGAGAAAGAATTGCAGGCTTGTATTTGGGGGGGGGGCTAATTTTTTGGGAATATCTCAGTAACAGTACGTCCTAGAGAGCTGAGACCCAATCTAAAACCTTCCCGGACACCTGATGTACCTGTGTGCCAAATTTGGTGAAGATCGGTCCAGTCGTTAGGTCGCGCATAAAGAACGTCTAGACAGACAGACAAATAGACAGACAGAAACTCATTTTTATATATATGAGATTTCAAGAACTTACTTTGGAGTAGAAAAGCTCGTGCTTGCCCACCACAGAAAATCCGTCCTGAGAAAATCTGCAGCTGAGGAGAGCCATATGGCGGATGTATTTGTATCTATTAGTGCTGCAGCTATCGATTATTATTAATTAATCCAACGATTAATCGAGTACTCGATTAACGTTTTCCTTTATAAAATGTTATCAGACCTCCGTGCAATCAGTCCTCTGTGCCATCAGTTCCCTCATGCCATCTGCCCTCCCCCTCAGTTCCATCAGCTCCCCCCAGTGCCATCAGCTCAACCCAGTGCCAACAGCTCCTCATGCCATCAGCCCCCCCCCCGTGCCATCAATTCCCCCAGTGCCATCAGCCCCCCAGTGCCATCAGCCCCCAGTGCCATCAGCTCCCCCATGCAGTCAGCCCCCCCAGTGCCATCAGCTCCCACATGCCATCAGATCCCCCCCAGTACGATCAACTCCCCTTAGTGCCATCAGCTCACCCATGCCATCAGCCCCCCTCAGTGCCATAAGCTCCCCCCAGTGCAATCAGCAACCCCCATGCTATCAGCCACCCTTCTTAGTGCCATCAGCTCCCCCCAGTGATAGATAGATGATAAATAGAGAGATAGATAGACAGATGATAGATAGAGAGATAGATAGAAAGAGATAAAGATAGACATTAAAACTTTCTATACTTACAAGTTTGTTTGTCTTCCAAGATGGCCGATCAGAATGACTGCTGGCGGAGGGGACACAAACGTTTAGAAACGGATCCTCAAATCCGCGATGTACGAGCGAGCGGGAAGGGACTGGGAGGAGGAGGAGCTGGGGGCCGGCAATAGCAGCGGGCGGTGCAGTCACTGTACTATAGCCCCGCCGCGCCAGTGCTGCACTATACAAATATAAAATGTCTTATTCAATTAAAAGTGATAAAACATGCCCCCCCACTCCTAATATTACCGTACATCCTAACAGCTTCTGTACAATACAGACAGGCAGGCCGGACGACCAGCGCGTCACTCACTAAGGTCACGTGCCTGCGCCGCCTGCTTCATTCATAAAGTAGGCAGCGCAGGCATGTGACATCAGGGAGTTACGCTGCCGCCTGCCTGGCCTGCCTGCATTCTACAGAAGCATTTTCCCCATTTTGGGGGGGAGTGCGTCTTATGGGGCGAAAAATACGGTACATTTATTTCTTAATAGTTTGGCCATTTGGGTATGCAGCAATGCAAATGATCTTAATTTTTTTATTGTTCATTTATTTTGATTATGGGGAAAGGGGGTGATTTACATTTTTATAGTTTTTAATTTTTCACATTTTTTTAAACTTTTTTTAAAATATATTTTTAAGCCTTCCCCAGGGGAACTGAACATGTGATCTTTAGATCGCTTCTCTCATATACTACTGTGATTTAATACAGTAGTGTATGGAAAATTCTATATATTCTTACTTATGGAGTGCTGCCACTTAGAGTGCAGTACTCCCCTCAGATGCTGTGTGCACAACTACTGGCTACTGCACCTGAAGGGTTAAATGTCTGCAATTGGCATTATTGTTGATCACAGACATTGCCACAGGTGTCTGCTGTGTAATATAGCAGAAATCTGGTGGCTATGACACCCCCACTTTGCTCTCAAGCAGGCATCATCTTCTGAAAGGGATAAAGGGGTATTCTACAATTTTTCTGAAACAATGAGGTAAAAGTGAAGTATTATTATTATTAACAAAAGGGTTATTACTTCTTGCCATCACATTTTGAAATGTAACCATTAATTTCATACATACACAAATTAAGGATATGCTTTAACTAGTTAACTACATTATGTATGAAATCATTTAGCCTCTTATCCTTCTTCCTTATAGCTGCAGACACACACAGTGACACATTCAGCTACATGGCCCCCTCCCTCTTGTTTCTTCACTGTTGCTGAAGCTCTCATGAAGGCTGTTCGGTAGCTACACATACAACCTTTTCAGGTAATCAGGTAAACCTTTTCCAAGTAATCAATGCTAAAATAAAGTTGGAATTTTCTTTTAGTGACACATTTTCTCAATCTTATTTTCACTAAAGAGAGGCACACGAATAAAAAGGTGTTGTGCCAAGTTTATTAGTTATCCCCAGGATAGGAGATAACTTGCTGATCACAAGTCCGTCTTGTGGTTGAATGAATGGAGCGGCAGTGTGCATGCTAGACCTACTGCTCCATCAGAATAGGGTAACAGGACCCCCGCTCTCGTGATTATTGGGGGTCCTAGCAGTCAGACCAACAGCAATCAGCTAGTTATTGCCCATCCTCTAGATTGTGGATAACTTATTAAATGGCACAACACCTTTAATCTATTGTCCTGACTCTGACAAGTGATATCTCATACATGTATGAATGGCTGGAAGCTTCTTTTCTTTCCTAGAATAACCAAAACGTTAGTGACCTGATATGTTTCGTTGAGTGTTCTAAAAAAATGTGAGGTGGAGCTTTGGATACAGTGTGTCTATCTTACCCATATCTTCATAGCTGATTGGAATTACCTACTAAGATATTTGGTTATGAGGTCCCCTGGAACTTACTCTGGAGAGTGTATTGTTATGACAAATAGGAGGGCTGCCAGCTGAATTAAATCTTAAAATTTCTCGATACATGATTGGGGAATTTTCTAACCGCATGCTTTCAAGCATGCAGACAATGTAACAATTAAAGAAGGAGATCTTTACCCAATAAATTGCATGGAACTGAGAAGAAATGCTACCTCTGTGCTTAGGAGAGCAATGTGTACTGGCAGTGTTTGTGTCAGCAAGTAGTATCACCTGTCCTTCCAATCATGTCACTTGTCTGAGCTCCCTTTTTCACAACTGGATACAGTCTACAAAACACCCCCTCATTCCCTCATGTTTAGTATATTACAGCCACACACTTGTTGGCATCCATGGCTATTGTCCTAAACTTTCGCCGAACCAGTATCTCCCAAAGATATAACTCACATGTTCCAAATGTGTGCACTGCAGTAGGGTCCTCCACCCAGTCTATGGAGTAATGACTTCTAAGGGGGTCATAGCAACCACACAGGTTGGAATGATAGCCTAACAAAAGTCAGAGAGAATAACCACACCATGAAACTAAAAGTCTGAGAGCCACCAATGGATGGAGATGACTATACTATGAGGTAGTGAGTATACTATAAGGCTGTAGTGGTCACTGACATCTCGGGAACACCCAGGACCACTTGCCTAAACAAAATTGAGGGACATTTTACTGACCGTCCATGACACAGTGTGTGAGGGATGTCCCAACCACACACTTTGCAACCAAGTTAGAAAGAGAAGGACAGTGACACAAACAATTAACAATTATAAGTAAAGAAAAAAGTCACTTCTAAGAGAACAGCAATGTCTCTTAGAGGAGGGAGAGAGAAGAGACTCATAAGAAATCTCACCTGCGCCCTACAGATCCTCCCAACTAGGTTGCTTGCACTGTGGCTGGAGGCTGCTGAACATGCCTGCCAACTCCTCACCACCTGATCAAGAACTCGGGTACCTCTTCAATAAATATGTCTATTGTCCCACATACAGTAGAGCAAAGTTTTAGCAAAGGTTATTGAGAAAAAGGACTGTATTACAAGAGTAGATGAACAATACGATTGTCGGGAAGGAAGCGTTCTTTCTCGACAATTGCCTGCTTATCAGTGAAGGAGACCTCTGCAATTACATGCAGCAATCTTCTCCACAGTATGGGGAGGAGCGATCGCTAATACCATCGTACGTCCCCATACACAATGATTATTTGCCGGCAGCAAAGTGTGATTAAATGACATGATGTGCCACCAGCAAACGATTTTGTAGCCTGCATAAAAGATGCGATTGCCCAATTGGGTAATTGGTAGCACTTTTTTCACATGCAGATCATCATTAACGAGTGTTCCTACGCTTGTTAGTGACCCTTGGCCAGTGAAATACAGGCCTAAGAGTTATACAAAGATACTAAAGAGATTAAGGGGTAATTTAGAAAGTTTTATGGCGTATATATCTGTTGCAGATTGCGGCACAAAGGTTTTTTGCGCCTCTACATAGCTTTAGCTGATCCACCGCCAACGCAAGGGGTTATTAACCAGTTCGCTGTATGGCGCTGGAGCGATAGGCAATTATGGTGTCCGCTCGCACGTGCAGTGGGCGTCATGACTGGCAGGTCTCTGCTGTTTCAAACAGCAGAGACCTGCCTCTAATTACCGTGACTGGCAATAATGCAGATTGCGGTAATTAAAGGCTTTAGATGCTGTGGTCAAGTGAGATCACGGCATCTAGTGTTTCCAGAATTCTTACCGTTATGACCCCTTCAGCCAATGGGGATGTCAGTAGTTGCTTTGAGTGCTGTGCGTCTTGCTGACGAGACCCACAGTATTCATGCTGTAATTCTTATTTCGGCTACCAGATGGCAGGCCAACATAAGAAATGAGCAATTGACAGTAATACATTTAAAAAATACATGATCGTTCAAAATTCAAAATTAAAAAACAGATTTTATAGGCTCATATATGAGGTTCAAAATCATTAAAAAAAAATTTATAGTAAAAAAATATAAAAAATGTAAAAACATAAACATCATGGGTATCACTGTGACCGAAAACGTCCGTACTATTCAAATATAAAAATATTTTTCCAATACGGCAAATGGCATAACGGAAAAAAGGGTCAAAATGGCCAATTTGCCATTTTTTCATTGCTTCTCTTTCCCCCAAAAATTTAATAAAGTGTGATCATTTAGTCACAAACACTCAAAAATTGAATGAATAAAAAGTACAGATTGTCCACCGAAAAATGAGCCCCTATACAGCTCAGTAGATATAACTATAAAAATGTTATGGGGGTCAAATTCCAATCCATTTGGAATTTGTTACCGCTTCCCACTACATTGTATGTCATAATAATGGTGGCATTAGAAAGTACAACTTGTCCCACCACAAATATGTAAATAGAAATTTAAAAAAGTTATGGCTCAAGGGAAATAGGGAAGAAAAATAAAATCGCAAAAACGAAAAAAAACCTCCGGTAGTGAAAGGGTTAAAGGGGTTGTCCGAGTTATGAAAACAAATAATATATCACTGAAAATCTGATATATAACTGAGCTGAGCAAGTTTTATGCAAAAAATATATCTATTTTTCCTCATTTCCCTGGTTCTTTTCTGGGCCTTTGTTTACACGCAATAAAAACAATCTCTGCCCCTCCCCCTGCACTGCTAAGGGAGTGGCTACAGGAGCTGCCCTGAGTGCCATGTCTGCCTGCTGGGAGACTCTGCAGCATGTTGTATGTGTAGGACTACAAGTCCAAGCTGTATAATTACACTGGTAAGGGAGTGAATACAAGAGCTGCCCTGAGTGCTGGGAAAATCAACAGCAACTTGTATTTGTAGAACTACATGTCCCAGCTGTATAATGACACTGCTAATATACACAGGATCTTCCCACTACCTTCTTGTGCAATGCTCTCTCTAGTATGTCAGCTTCAGTGCCCAGAATTGTCTACTCACTGCCTGCAAAGCTGTGCAGCTGAAGGGGATAAGAATCCTAGCAGAGAGTAGACGGCAGTGAAGGGGGCGTGGCCAGCACAGTGACTTCTCGTTTACAGCCTTGTAAGTGACCTTTATCAGAGCAGGGAGAGAAGCTGACCTCACAGGTCATGTGACCCTCAGTGAAATCTGAGAAACCAGCCACTGGAGATAAAATGAGTGAATTGGAAAGCTGTTACATTTGCTTAGTTAGGAACATAGAAAGAACAAAAAAATAACTCGGATAACCCCTTTAAGACTGGAAGCTAATGACCGCCTAAGCGTTTTACAAAGATAGTAAAGCGATAAGAATGAAAGTAGTAAAGAAGTAGAACATGTGCTGCATAAAGAGCCCACAAGTGGAGAGAGAAAGTCAAGAAATGTGGCTTGTTTCCCAATACAGGAGCCTTATAAGCCATTTTTCTGGCCACCTGCACTTCAGTGTTCTAGCTATATTTTTCTTGCTAATATTAGATTTAACATATTAATAACAAGAATATGTTGTTGTCTAAACCACCATTGCTATCTCCAATATTGTGAACATCTTCTGTAAACATGACCTTTCCCAGCTCCCCCCCCCCTTGATCAGGATGGAAAAATAGATGTCATACTACAAATTCCTTTCTAGCACAAGATTAATTTTTTATTTTATTTTTTTTTGTAGTTCAAAGATACTGCAGAGAATATACAGTAATTCAATTTCCCATTGAATACCAAAGTTATTTACTTATTAATACTACTATACGTCTGTATATGTAATAATAGTGATCCAGATATCACTATAGAGCTGTATATAATTCTGGTGCTCCACATCTCACTGTAGGCTTCTATATATTGTAGGGATTTGCTCTGGTAGGCAGGGTAAGTGGATGCAATACAGAGGCAAGACCACGGTTGAAAAACAAAAGTCCAGTGTTTATTCACACAGAGAAGGCAGAAAAGAAAAACAATGCTTTACAGAGTCCTGGTGTTAGTTCACAGAGCAAGAGTTCCCAAAATAACATAAAACACCTGGCAGACCACAACAGGCTTTAGGGCGCCTGACTCCCAGCAGGCGGCTCTCACGCAGCTCTCGGCCTTGCAGTATGGCGGATCTCCTCAGCTCCCCAAAAACACAGAGCTCCCACATCTCCAATATCACTTGGAGGATCATACCACACCCAGCTGAGCTGCTGGCTGGGTTTTTAAACCCAGCCTAAAACCTGACCTGGATGTGAGGAACAGCCACCCACCCTGCTCTTTGGCTGCTCCCAATAAGAACCGGCCCGGATTGGCTTTACAGCCCCACTAAGTAAAACAGTGTCAGTGAGCACTAGCTGCCGCTGACACTCAAAATTACCGGTTCTTATCTCACCGAGGCCAGGAACCTCAGTGACACATACCTTCCGTCAATGACGGACGCTTGCACCCCCCTACATACCTCTCCCCTTTGTTCAACCCTGAGGGGGTGAACACACGCCAGACAGTGTACTCGGGACAAGGCATCCTCGTTTCCCTGTAACTGGCCTGCCCTGTGTTCTACTGTGAACTTAAAGTTTTGCAGAGACAAGAACCAACTGGTGACCCGAGCATTCCTCTCTTTGGCCTGGCTCATCCACTTGAGAGGAGAGTGATCGGTCACCAGACGGAACTTCCTCCCCAACAGATAATAGCGGAGAGACTTGAGTGCCCACTTGATGGCCAGGCACTCTCTCTCTACTATACTGTACTAAGTCTCTGGTGGAGTGAGATTACGGCTGAAGACAACAACGGGTTGACTTCGTGAGACAGTACCGCACCGAGGCCTACTTCGGGGGCATCAGTCTGTACCACAAATTCCCTCTTGAAGTCGGGCGTGACCAAAACCGGGGACCCACACAGGGCCGACTTCAAAGTGGAGAAAGCCTCTTCCGCCTCGTCATTCCAGCGGACTATCACGGACTTCAGTCCCTCAGCTCCCCTAGCTTAAACCCCCTTAATGACCAGACCACTTTTTACAATTCTCACTACACTATTTTCACCGTTTATTACTCGATCATACAACTTACCACCCAAATGAATTTTACCTCCTTTTTTTTCTCACTAATAGAGCTTTCATTTGGTGGTATTTCATTGCTGCTGACATTTTTACTTTTTTTTTTATATTAAGCGAAATTGACCGAAATTTTTGCAAAAAAATGACATTTTTCACTTTCTGTTGTAAAATGTTTCAACTAAAACTACATTTCTATATACATTTTTCTCTAAATTTATTGTTCTACATGTCTTTGATAAAAAAATGCAATAAGTGTATATTTATTGGTTTGCGCAAAAGTTATAGCGTTTACAAACTATGGTACAAAAATGTGAATTTCCGCATTTTGAAGCAGCTCTGACTTTCTGAGCACCTGTCATGTTTCCTGAGGTTCTACAATGCCCAGACAGTAGAAACACTCCACAAATGACCCCATTTTGGAAAGTAGACACCCTAAGGTATTCGCTGATGGACATAGTGAGTTCATGGAAGTTTTTATTTTTTGTCACAAGTTAGCGGAAAATGATTTTTTTTTTCTTACAAAGTCTCAAATTCCACTAATTTGTAACAAAAAAGACAAAAAATAAAATTTTACATGAACTCCCCATACCACTCATGGGATACCTTGGGGTGTCTTCTTTCCAAAATGGGGTCATATGTGGGGTATTTATACTGCCCTGGCATTTTAGGGGTCCTAAAGCGTGAGAAGTAGTTTGGAATCCAAATGCGTAAAAATGCCCTGTGAAATTCTGAAAGTACTCATTGGAATTTGGGGTCACATGTGGGGTATTTATACTGCCCTTGCATTTTAGGGGTCCTAAAGCGTGAGAAGTAGTTTGGAATCCAAATGCGTAAAAATGCCCTGTGAAATCCTGAAAGTACTCATTGGAATTTGGGCCCCTTTGCGCACCTAGGCTGCAAAAAAGTGTCACACATGTGGTATCGCCGTACTCAGAAGAAGTAGGGCAATGTGTTTTGGGGTGTATTTTTACATATACCCATGCTGGGTGAGAAAAATATCTCTCTAAAAGACAACTTTTCCTTTTTTTTTTATACAAAGTTGTCATTTGACAGAGATATTTCTCTCACCCAGCATCGGTATATGTAAAAATACACCCCAAAATCCAATGCCCTACTTGTCCTGAGTACGGCGATACCACATGTGTGACACTTTTTTGCAGCCTAGGTGCACAAAGGGGCCCAAATTCCAATTAGTATCTTTAGGATGTCACAGGGCATTTTTTACGCATTTTTATTCCAAACTACTTCTCACGCTTAAGGGCCCCTAAAATGCCAGGGCAGTATAAATACCCCATAAGTATTTCCAAAAGTGACCCCATTTTTGGAAAGAAGACACCTCAAGGTATTCTGTCACAGGCATGGCGAGTTCCTAGAATTTATTTATTTTTGGCACAAGTTAGGGGACTTTCACACTTGCGGCAGGACGGATCTGGCAGGCTGGTCTCCCTGTCGGATCCGTCCTTCCGCTGTATCGCCGGACCGCCGCTCCGTCCCCATTGACTATAATGGGGACGGGGGAAGAGCTCCGGTGCAGCACGGCGGTGCACGGCGAAAGCCGCCGGACTAAAAAGTCCTGCATGTCCGACTTTTTAGTCCGGCAGCATTCGCTGTGCACCGCCGTGCTGCGCCGGAGCTCTGCCCCCGTCCCCATTATAGTCAATGGGGACGGAGCGGCGGTCCGGCGAAAGAGTGGAAGGACGGATCCGACAGGGAGACCAGCCTGCCGGATCCGTCCTGCCCTTAGCGGAAAATGATTTTTATTATATATATATTTTTTTTTTATTCTCATATTCCACTAACTTGTGACAATTTTTTTTTTTTACATGAACTCGCCATGCCCCTCACGAAATACCTTGGGGTGTCTTCTTTCAAAAATGGGGTCACATGTGGGGTATTTATACTGCCCTTGCATTTTAGGGGCCCTAAAGCGTGAGAAGTAGTTTGGAATCCAAATGGGTAAAAATGCCCTGTGAAATCCTGAAAGTACTCATTGGAATTTGGGCCCCTTTGCGCACCTAGGCTGCAAAAAAGTGTCACACATGTGGTATCGCAGTACTCAGAAGAAGTAGGGCAATGTGTTTAGGGGTGTACTTTTACATATACCCATGCTAGGTGAGATAAGTATCTCTCTAAAAGACAACTTTTCCTATTTTTTTATACAAAGTTGTCATTTGAAAGAGATATTTCTCTCACCCAGCATGGGTATATGTACAAATACACCCCAAAACACATTGCCCTACTTCTCCTGAGTACGGTGATACCACATGTGTGACACTTTTTTGCAGCCTAGGTGCACAAAGCGGCCCAAATTCCAATTAGTATCTTTCACAGGGCATTTTTTACACATTTGGATTCCAAACTACTTCTCACGCATAAGGGCCCCTAAAATGCCAGGGCAGTATAAATACCCCACAACTGACATTTTGGAATGAAGACTCCAATGAAGACACCCTAAGGTATTCCGTGAGGGGCATGGCGAGTTCATAGAAGATTTTTTTTTTTTAGGCACAAGTTAGCGGAAATTTATATATTTTTTTTCTCTCACAAAGTCTCCCTTTCCGCTAACTTCGGACAAAAAGTTCAATCTTTTATGGACTCAATATGCCCCTCAGCAAATACCTTGGGGTGTCTTCTTTCCAAAATGGGGTCATTTGTGGGGTGTTTGTACTGCCCTGGCATTTGAGGGTCTCCACAATCATTACATGTATGGCCAGCATTAGAAGTTTCTGCTATTCTCCTTATATTGAGCATACGGGTATTGAGAATTTTTTTTCCGTTTAGCCTCTGTGCTGAAAGAAAAAATGAATGGCACAGATTTCTTCATTTGTATCGATCTGATCAATGTGGATGAAAAAATCTGTGCCAAAAAAAAAGGAGGGGAAAGGCGTCTGCCAGGACATAGGAGCTCTGCCCAACATCCAAACCCACTCAGCCCGTATGCCCTGGCAAACCCGATTTCTCCATTCACATCAATCAATGTGGATGAATAAATCATTGCCGGAATTTTTTTTTTATATACAAAGTGTTTGACAAAGCATATGAACACCGCCCCTCAGCTCATAAGCCTCGGCAAACATATCTTTTTTACTGCAGAGAAGAAATCTCGTCTTGCAGCGCCACATACACCGACTTTTGTGTAATCTGATAGCAGCGCAATGCTGCTGTCAGAATGCACATCAGTGCTGCAGCTGGTCGGTCGGTTGGTCCACCTAGAAGGTAAAAAAAAAACAAGCCGCAACGCAATAAATTTATTAACATTAACTTTATATAACATTTGAAACAGAACATTAACTTTTATAAACTTTATTGAACTTTTGGAACAATAACTTTTTAGCTTACCTGTGATTTATTTCTATTTTTTAAACCTTTTTAGGACAAACCTCTCCTTCCCCATGGGACAATGTGCAAAGCGCAAAGCGCCCAGAGATGTGGCGAAGTACATTATGCACTTTGTCCCAGGTGAAAGGAGAGGTTTGCAGCAGCTCTGTGTGAAAGGGCCCTCTGTGTGCCTATCCTGTGTCACGCAATCCCTATACTAAGTGTACCTGTATGTGGTACTTCCGGAAACACTCTCCTAAGCATAGGGCAGGGTGGTCAGGGTAGTCAGGACAGAAATAGCGGGTGTCACGCCTTATTCCACTCCTGCTACAGACACATCTTTTTCGGGGTGACGCTTGGGTTGAGGTACCAGCAACGACATTGGGGAAATGTCGCTCGTGTAGACGGCTCACTACACTGGTGGTTGGGGCCACGGAGCCTCCTGGATACAGGAGGTTCTCGATGATCTCTTCCTGAAATTTGAGGAAGGATCGTGTTCTCCCAGCCTTACTGTAGAGAACAAAACTATTGTACATCGCCAATTGAATTAGGTATACAGACACCTTCTCATACCAGCGTCTGGTCCTGCGGGAGACTTAATAAGGAGCCAACATCTGGTCATTGAAGTCCATCCCTCCCATGAGCAAATTATAGTCGTGGACCAAGAGGGGCTTTTCAATGACTCCAGTTGCTCGTTCAATTTGTATTGTCGTGTCTGCGTGAATGGAGGAGAGCATGTAAACGTCACGCTTGTCTCTCCATTTCACCGCAAGTAGTTCTTCATTACACAAGGCAGCCCTCTCCCCCCTTGCAAGACGGGTGGTAACGAGCCGTTGGGGGAAGCCCCGTCGACTAGGTTGCGCGGTGCCACAGCAGCCAATCTGTTCTAGAAACAAATGCCTGAAGAGGGGCACACTTGTGTAGAAATTGTCCACATAAAAATGGTACCCCTTGCCAAATAAGGGTGACACCAAGTCCCAGACTGTCTTCTTACTGCTCCCCAGGTAGTCAGGGCAACCGAACGGCTCCAGGGTCTGATCTTTACCCTCATAGACACAAAATTTGTGCGTATAGCCTGTGGCCCTTTCACAGAGCTTATACAATTTGACCCCATACCGGGCGTGCTTGCTTGGGAAGTATTGTTTGAAGCCGAGGAACCCGGTAAAATGTATCAGGGACTCGTCTATGCAGATGTTTTGCTCAGGGGTATACAATTCTGCAAATTTGGTGTTAAAGTGGTCTATGAGGGGTCGAATTTTGTGGAGCCGGTCAAAAGCTGGGTGGCCTCTGGGACGTGAGGTGCTGTTGTCACTAAATTGCAGGAAATGCAGGATGGTCTCAAATCGTGTCCTGGACATAGAAATATAGAAACATAGAATGTGTCGGCAGATAAGAACTATTTGGCCCATCTAGTCTGCCCAATATACTAAATACTATGGATAGCCCCTGGCCCTATCTTATATGAAGGATGGCCTTATGCCTATCCCATGCATGCTTAAACTCCTTCACTGTATTTGCAGCTTCCACTTCTGCAGGAAGGCTATTACATGCATCCACTACTCTCTCAGTAAAGTAATACTTCCTGATATTACTTTTAAACCTTTGCCCCTCTAATTTAAAACTATGTCCTCTTGTAGCAGTTTTTCTTCTTTTAAATATTCTTTCCTCTTTTACCTTGTTGATTCCCTTTATGTATTTAAAAGTTTCTATCATATCCCCTCTGTCTCGTCTTTCTTCCAAGCTATACATGTTAAGTTCCTTTAATCTTTCCTGGTAAGTTTTATCCTGGCAGCAGAGAACATGGGCATGTGATGAATTGGGTTCGTGGACCAATATTACCGCAATTCATGCTTTTTTGTCAGGCCCATGTTGAGGAGAAGGCCCAGAAAAGTTTTAAATTCGGAAACTTGGACGGGTTTCCACCGGAAAGACTGGGCATAAAAGCTTCCCGGGTTGGCGGCTATAAATTGAGTGGCATACCGGTTTGTTTCTGCCACAACTAAGTCAAAGAGCTCCGCAGTAAAGAACAGCTCAAAAAACCCCAGTGCCGATACTCCAGACTGGGCGGTGAAAGGGGGAACTACTGGTGTGGCTGAAGATGGGGGCTGCCAATCAGGGTTTGCCAGCACCTCAGGGACTTTAGGGGCTCTACGGGCCTGTCTGTGTGGTGGCTGCGACGGGGGAACTACTGCACCTGCCACTGTACCAGCTTCAACTGCCCTTCTGGTGCTCGCCACTTCACCATGTTCTACGGCAGTGCTGGTTCTAGGTCCAGGATGGGCTGCGCTGCTGTTGTATGCCTCACCACGTAATCCGACAGCGCCAGCCCCACTCTACTGCCCTTGAAGCGGATCCTGCGCAACCTGTGGTCTAGCAACACGGGGCCGGGTACGCCTGGTGGTATCAGGGACCTCAACCTCATCGTCCGAACTTTGGGTCAGACTGCCACTGCTTTCTACAGGTTTGTATTCTGACCTGCTGGATTCGTCAGATGAGGGTTCCCATTCCTCATCCGACTGGGTCAGAAGCCGGTAGGCCTCTTTAGAAGAATACCCCTTACTTGCCATTTGGTCAACTAAATTTAGGGGGTATTCCCTGACACTACCCAAGAAAAAAAGCAAGCCTGTCTTACAAATGGGAGGCTAGCGAAGTATAGGAAGCCGCTGCGATTGATAAAAAATATCAAAACTGATTTTTTTATCGCTGCAGCGCTTGTGTAGTGATTGCGCAGTGATAAAAAAAAGAAAATTGTCACTGCGGCGGGGCGGGCGTGGGTGAACGCACGTGTGAGTGACCGATCAGGCCTGATCGGGCAAACACTGCGTTTTGGGTGGAGGGTGAGCTAAGGTGACACTAATACTATTATAGATCTGACTGTGATCAGTTCTGATCACTTACAGATACTATAAAAGTACCAATGCTGATTAGCGATACGCTAATCAGCGAATCAGTGAATGCGGTGCGGTGGGCTGGGCGCTAACTACCTACCAAAGGGGCCTAAACTAACCTAAAACCTAACAGTCAATACTGGTGGGGGAAAAAAAGTGACAGTTTACACTGATCACTTTTTTCCCTTTCACTAGTGATTGACAGGGGTGATCAAGGGGTTAATTGGGGTGGTGGGGGGTGATCTGGGGCTAAATGTGTTGTGTTTTGTGTACTTACAGTGATCTGTGCTCTCTGCTGGAACCAACCGACAAAAAGGAACCAGCAGAGATCACAGAAGCCATTTAACACATTATATGTATAAATATAATGTGTTAAATGTAACATAGTACAATAGTAACATAGTACATAAGGCCGAAAAAAGACATTTGTCCATCCAGTTCGGCCTGTAATCCTGCAAGTTGATCCAGAGGAAGGCAAAAAAAAACCCTGTGAGGTAGAAGCCAATTTTCCCCCCTTTAGGGGAATAAAAAATTCCTTCCCGACTCCAATCAGGCAATCAGAATAACTCCCTGGATCAATGACCTCTCTCTAGTAGCTATAGCCTGTAATACTATTACACTCCAGAAATACATCCAGGCCCCTCTTGAATTCCTTTTTTGTACTCACCATCACCACCTCCTCAGGCAGAGAGTTCCATAGTCTCACTGCTCCTACCGTAAAGAATCCTTTTCTATGTTTGTGTACAAACCTTCTTTCCTCCAGACGCAGAGGATGTCCCCTCGTCACAGTCACAGTCCTGGGGATAAATAGCTGATGGGAGAGATCTCTGTACTGACCCCTGATATATTTTTCTACATAGTTATTAGATCTCCCTTCAGGCTACTTTCACACTAGCGTTCTGCTGTCCGCTCGTGAGCTCCGTTTGAAGGAGCTCACGAGCGGAGCAGAACGCTTCCGTCCAGCCCTGATGCAGTCTGAATGGATGCGGATCCACTCAGACTGCATCAGTCTGGCGGCGTTCAGCCTCCGCTCCGCCCGCCTCCGCACGGCCAGGCGGACAGCTGAACGCTGCTTGCAGCGTTCAGCTGTTCGCCTGGCCGTGCGGAGGTGTGCGGATCCGTCCAGACTTACAATGTAAGTCAATGGGAACGGATCCGCTTGAAGATGACACCATATGGCTCAATCTTCAAGCGGATCCGTCCCCCATTGACTTTACATTGAAAGTCTGAACGGATCCGCTCAGGCTACTTTCGCACTTAGAAATTTTTCTAAGTTATTAATGCAGACGGATCCGTACTGAACAGAGCCTCCGTCTGCATTAATATGATCGGATCTGTTCAGAACGGATCCGATCAAGCGCAAGTGTGAAAGTAGCCTCAGTCGTCTTTTTTCTAAAGTGAATAGCCCTAATTTTAATAATCTTTCAGGGTACTATAGTTGCCCCATTCCAGTTATTACTTTAGTTGCCCTCCTCTGGACCTTCTCCCGCTCTGCTTTGTCTGCCTTGTTTACAGGATCCCAGAACTGTACACAGTACTCCATGTGTGGTCTGACTAGCGATTTGTAAAGTGGTAGGACTATGCTCTTATCACGGGCATCTATGCCCCTTCTGATGCAACCCATTATCTTATTGGCCTTGGCAGCAGCTGCCTGACACTGGCTTTTGCAGCTTAGTTTGCTGTTTATTAAAATTCCTAGATCCTTTTCCATGTCAGTGTTACCGAGTGTTTTACCATTTAGTATGTACGGGTGACTTGCATTTTTCCTTCCCATGTGCATAACTTTACATTTATCAGTGTTAAACCTCATCTGCCACTTATCTGCCCAAGCCTCCAATCTATCCAGATCCCTCTGTAGTAGTATACTGTCCTCATCAGTGTAAATTACTTTACACAGTTTAGTGTCATCTGCGAAAATTTATACTTTACTATGCAAGCCTTCTACAAGATCATTAATAAATATATTGAAGAGAATAGGGCCCAATACTGACCCCTGAGGTACCCCACTAGTGACAGTGACCCAATCTGAGTGTGTACCGTTAATAACCACCCTCTGTTTTCTATCACTGAGCCAGTTACTTACCCACATACAGATGTTTTCTCCCAGTCAGAGCATTCTCATTTTATATACTAACCTTTTATGTGGTACAGTGTCAAATGCTTTGGAGAAGTCCAGATATACGACATCCATTGATTCGCCGCTGTCAAGTCTAGAACTTACCTCCTCATAGAAACTGATTAAATTAGGGGCCTGGCTTTTGATTAGATTTTTTAAAAGTCACCAACCTGCCAGCGCTGATCATTGGCTGGCAGGCTGGTGACGAACTTATGCTGTGACTTTTCCCGGCCCCCACTGCGCATGTGCGGGCTGACTTGGCGCGTCATCTCGCGTCTCGTGAGATGATGCGCCGATGTGTCGAAGAGGAACAACCCGACCGCCCGCAGGACGCATCCCTGCGTTAGGCGGTCGGGAAGCGGTTAAAAGCCCTGTCAACTGGGCCACTAAAGTGGAAAAATGGGGGACAAACCTCATGTAGTAGACCACCATTCCCAGGAACGACTTTACTTGTCTAGAGGTGGCATGTCGGGGCCAATTCCGTATCGCCTCTATTTTGCTTACTTGGGGTTTGATGACTCTGCGCCCAATGACATACCCAAGGTATTTAGTCTCCCCTAACCCTATCGCACATTTCTTTGGGTTAGCTGTTAGTCCCACCTTTGGAAGGGAGTCCAGGATGGCCTGTACTTTGGGCAGGTGACTTTCCCAGTCCCGCCGATGTGGACGAAGTACAATATCCATTAGACGTTGGAAAGTGGCGGGGGAGCCATGCAGGCTAAAGGGTAACACCTTATATTGGAACAGCCCCTCTGGTGTAATGAAGGCAGTTTTCTCTTTGGCAGCCTCCGTCAAGGGTACCTGCCAGTAACCTTTGGTGAGGTCCAAATCAGAAAAATACCTGGCTTGGCCTAACCTCTCAATAAGTTCATCTAAGCGAGGCATGGGATATGCGTCCAACTTAGATATTTCGTTTAATTTCCGAAAATTGTTACAAAATCGTAACGTCCCGTCTGGCTTGGGAATTAAGACTATAGGACTGTCCCACTCACTTTTAGACTCCTCAATGACATCAAGCCGCAACATGAGCTGCACTTCCTCCAAGATGACTTTTCTCCGAGCCTCTGGTACCCAATATGGCTTTAACCGGACTTTTGCCTGAGGCTCAGTGACAATGTAATGTTTGATTACGGAAGTGCATCCAGGGAGGTCTGAGAACACATCCGTGTTCTGACTAACGAACTCCCTGGTTTCCTGAGCCTGTTTAGAGGAGAGGCTGTCAGCAATTTTTATTGTGGCAACTGCTTCCTTTGCATCAGACAGAGGAGCCGGAACCTCTTGCCCTAGAAAGCCCGGCCGCGGGCTGTCTTCCGTACAGGTTTCCCTATCCTTCCAAGGTTTTAGTAAATTAACATGGTAAACCTGCTCCGGTTTTCGCCTCCCTGGAAGGTGTACTTTGTAATTTACCTCTTCAATTTTTTCACGAACCTCATAGGGCCCCTGCCACCTAGCTAGGAACTTACTGTCCATGGTCGGCACCAGAGCCAAAACCCGATCACCTGGGTTAAAGATCCAGACCCGGGGCTGCCGATTATAGATCCGACTCTGGACTCGCTGAGCAGCCTCCATATGCTCCCTGACAAGAGGCAAAATGGTCTCTATCCGCTGTTGCATCTTGGTAACATATTCAAGGATGCTTTTATGCGGAGTGGGTTGTTGTTCCAATGCCTCTTTGGCTACGTCCAACAAACCACGAGGATGTCTGCCATATATTAATTCGAAGGGAGAGAACCCAGTAGAGGCCTGGGGCACCTCTCGCACTGCGAACATGAGATAGGGCAGAAGAAGGTCCCAATCCTTTCCATCTTTGGACACCACCCTTTTTAACATGGTTTTTAGAGTTTTGTTGTGGATGGTACCTGGACGTCCGTAATTGTTTAATACGTAGTAATTTACAGAGTTCCCTCATGACCTTAGACATAAAAGGGGTCCCCTGGTCAGTCAGGACCTCTTTAGGTAACCCCACTCGGGAGAATATTTCCATTAGCTCTTTAGCTATAAGTCTCACCGATGTATGTCGCAGTGGCACTGCCTCTGGGTACCGAGTGGCGTAATCAAGGACAACCAAGATGTGATGATGTCCCCTAGCAGACTTCGGTACTGGGCCTACTAGGTCCATAGCGATTCACTCAAACAGTACCTCGATGATCGGGGGAGACACCCCGGGACTGCGAAAAAGGTGTTGGGGGCTAGTTGCCTGGCAGGTCGGGCAAGACTTACAGAACTCGTCCACCTCCTTAAACACACTGGGCCAGTAAAACTGTTGTAGTATCCGTTCCTGTGTTTTCTGCATTCCCAGATGACCCCTGAGAACATGCTGGTGGGCTAACTTTAACACGAGTTTGCGATAAGCCTGGGGCACCACCAACTGCTTAATGGATTCACCTCGCAGCTGATTTACCCGATACAACATATCCTGATGAACCACAAAACGGGGGAACACCGACTCTGCCCCTGGTTGTTGTGGTTCACCATCTACTATTAATACATTTTCCCAGGCTCGGGATAGGGTCGGGTCCCGCTGCTGGGCGGTACAGAAATTATCCCCCGAGACAGCTCAGGACCCGGTGGCAAGTCCTCCATGTCTCCCACCATGCAGGGTTGTCTCCCCCTCTTCCACTGAAGTGGAGGTCACCCCTACCGCTGGCCCTTCGGACTCAGGTTCCCAGGGTTCTGGTCTCCCCCCTGAGACGGGCCATTCTGCTAGGGTTACCCCTGTCTCATGGGTATCAGTCAGTCTCGTAACCTGCCACAGTGCCGGGAAGCCCGGGAAGTCTCTCCCTATTATAAGTTTATAGTGTAGGTTGGTTGCGACAGCCACCTCGTGGGTCCACCTGCCGGAAACCATCGACAAAGACACCATAGCAGTAGGGTAGTCTTTTAAGTCCCCATGTATACACATGACTCCGACCTTACGGCCGGTGTACTCAGTGGAGCGTACCAGGGAAGCCCTTACCAGGGTCATCAGACTCCCTGAGTCCAACAGAGCCTCCGCTGAAGTGTCTCCCACCTCCACCTGGCACAGGTGGTTCAGAGACTCCAGGGCACCCATGGCACACAGTTTCCTGGCATATAATCATTGACGGAAGCCATAGTTCGTGTCCATGTGTTCCCCCTGCTGTGGGCAGTCCGCTCGAACATGGCCAGGCTCCCGACACTGCCAGCAGACCATTGGAGCGGGGTCCACAGGGGCCACATCCCGGGCAGGTTTAGTGGGCACCAATCGCCAGGTACAGGGTGAAGCGACACATTTGAGTGCCCTCCTCCCAAAAGAACCCCCCTGTAAGTTGCGGGTAGCCTCATAGCGCTCCACCAGGTCGACCATCTCCAGCACATTACCGGGAGAGACCTGGCCAATCCATTGCTGGAGAGGGGTTGACAGAGCCCTCCAGAACCTGTCTGCTAGTAACCGATCCAGTATAGCAGTGGGGCTCAGCACGTCAGGTTGTAGCCACTTTTGCAACAGGTTGAGCAGGTTATAATACTGGGGTCTCATGGGCATAACCGGGTTGAACTCCCACTGATGCACCCGCTGGGACCGTACCAGCACATTAACTCCCAGTCTTGCCAAAATCTCCCCCTTTACCTTTGGGTAGTTGGTCGCTTGATCGTCCGGCAAATTGAAATACACGCACTGAGACTGATGCAAGGAAAGGAGCAATGACCTCAGCCCACTGGTCCGGGGGCAGCCTTTCCCTGGTGGCCACTTTCTCATACATCGCCAAGTATGTTTCGATGTCACCTGTGGGTGTCATCTTAGGGATTGCTGCACGGACTGCTTTTTCCGGGGATCGTAGACGCTTGGGGTTGCTCCTGCTGTTTGCAAAGCCATCACGTGTTGTAATAGCAACTGGTTGGTCTCTTGCTGCTGCTTATTAGCCTCACGTTGCTGCAGGTTGGTCTCTCGCTGCTGCAGATTAGCCTCCATGAGGGCCTTCAAAACAGCCTCCATTTTGTCACGTAACACAGGTTTAAATCTAGCAGGTTTGATAAACGACATACACCCATGTGCAAACCAAAAATATTTTGGCGATCACGCCAGCCTCGCTGCTCTTGCCCGCTCCAAGCCACCAATTGTAGGGATTTGCTCTGGTAGGCAGGGTAAGCGGACGCAATACAGAGGCAAGCCCATGGTTGAAAAAACAAAAGTCCAATGTTTATTCACACAGAGAAGGCAGAAAAGAAAAACAATGCTTTACCTGGTGTTAGTTCGCACAGCAACCCAAAATTCCCAAAATAACATAAATCACCTGCCAGACCACAGCAGGCTTGAGGGTGCCTGACTCCCAGCAGGTGGCTCTCATGCAGCTCAGCCTTGCAGTATGGCGGATCTCCTCAGCTCCCAAAAAACCACAGAGCTCCCACGTCTCCAATATCACTTGGAGGATCATACCACATTCAGCTGAGCTGCTGGCTGGGTTTTTAAACCCAGCCTAAAACCTGGCCTAGACGTGGGGAACAGCCACCCACCCTTCTCTTTGGCTGCTCCCAATAAGAACCGGCCCGGATTGACTTTACAGCCACACTAAGTAAAACAGTGTCAGCGAGCACTAGCTGCCGCTGACACACAAAATTACCGGTTCTTATCTCACCGAGGCCAGGAACCTCGGTGACACATACCTTCCGTCAATGACGAACCCTTGCACCTTCCTACAATATATATATATATATAGTTATAGTGCTCATTCTCTTACTTTATATAATGGCAAGACTCTACATTATAGTCATCGATGTAAAATGGTGTTCTCCTTATTTGATTAGAAAGACATAGAGCTACATATGAGTGTCAGTAAGCATAGTCCTTTTGTCTTAAAGGGGCAATGTATTGTATGTTTGCATTAACCCCACCTTCCACCAGTGTTGCTATGGCTGGCTATAGGACCACTTTACCCCTGCCTGCAGATAGGTCTCAAACAATCATCTATTATGTCTGATGTATGGTCAGTGGTATACCCACCATGGAGTAAGCCAACCACTGCTATGGGAACCATGGAGAGAAGTGGTCAGGCATTCTACTGCTCTGGCTGGTCAGACATTGTACTGCTCCTGCTGCAGCAGAATTGTATGTAAACTTGGTCAGGTTCAGTATGACATGATTTATTTTATTCCCATTACATACCCCCAGAAAATGCCATAATTGTCTGATCGTAGGGGATCCCCTAAGACGGGATTCTCACTTGTCTCCAGACTGGAGTTCCCGTGACCTCCAACCTGTGAGATGTGGCCAACTCATGTGCGTGTTTCTCTCTATTCATTTTATAAGAGTTAATTTTATAAGTCTAGCTGATTTCAACTCAGCTGATTTCAATGGATGTGCCATAAGTATCTGGGACCTCACCAAAACTTAGAACTCCCAATTATTCCTCAGTGCAGCAGTGAGAAGGAGTTTGAATAGAGCCGTGGTCAAGCTTGCACACTGCTGCTCCATTCAACAAGGACAGCCAAAACAGCCCGTATTCGTTCCACAATTTGTGGACCCATTCACTTTCAATGGGGCTGGAACGGATGCAAATCCACATTTTCGGGATCCGCATCCGTTTTTTCAGGATCCGTTTTTCGGGATCTGCAATTTTGTTCCTGAAAAAAATAGAACATGTCCTATTCTTGTCCGCAATTGCGGACCAGAAAAAAGCATTTTCTATTATAGTGTCTGTGATGTGTGGTCCGCAAATTGCGGATTGCACATCGCAGGTGTCCGTGTTTTGCGGATCCGCAATTTGCAGATCCACAAAACACTTACGGACGTGTGAATGGACCCTTAACCTCATTTTAGATTTCAATCCCAGGAGGGAGAGGCTGATTTATTCACATTCCAGCGTAATTGAACATTACGAGATTCATTATTCTTTATTATTCTTTAATAAATTATTATTTTTCCATACAGTAAAAAAACGAGATGCAATAAAAATAACTATTTTTTTTTTTGCTACAACAATAACAAATAATTTGAAGATTATTTTACATTGGATGTTCTACTAAATTTTCAAATAATAAATACATATACAGTACATCCACGCATACATTTTTTTTAAATTATTGTTTCTCTTTACAACACTTTACAAGGCATTTGCATTTTCTCTAATTATGGATATTTCAGAAGGAATAGAGAACATAGCTTTTTAACCCTAAATAAATTATCAGTAGAAAGCAAATGAACACTATTCAACTGGTTTGTTTTGGTTTAAAGTCTTTCATCGATGTTCACAGCTATTGATGGCGGATCACTTTGATATTCTTGAGATGACTAGAAAATAAAAATATAGCTTATGAGTGACAGTGAAAAACAAAATGGCATTATATATGCATATGTATTATATATTATTTTTTAAAAAAATTGAAGGTCATTGAACATACTTTAATGTCACAGCAAACTGTTACTGAGGACTCCAAAAATTGTACAGTGCACAGGATAAATTAGAACTGAATAATACTTACCGATTCTTTCCACTCAGAAGAACTCTTAGTTCTAAAAGGTTCGGGCTGACGCACTTTGGAATGGGTACGTTTTTTAAAGTTGCACTGTAGAAACATATCAATAAGCATTTATAATATTACAATAATCACTTCCTTGCATATATTTTATAGCCCCTTATTTTATGTTACTATGTTTTTAAGTATTTGGCCAAAATAATGCACAAATACATTTCTCTGTTCTAGTTCATCCTAAAGTTGCTTGGTGGGGTTAAAGTAAGGGCTTTGTGTTGGCCTGTCAAGTTCTACGCTAAAGTCACCCAACCACAATTTTATGGACTGAGTCATATTGGAACAGAAAAGGGTCTTCCTCAAAGTGTTCCCACAAGGTTGGAAGCATAACACAGAGTTTGTAAAAATGCAACTCTGCACTCGGTGACCCCGCTCTGTAACTTTGCAATGATACCACTCACAGTAGATCATGGAATATTAAGGGGGGGAAGACATTTCATGACCCGTCTTGTTATAATGTGGCATTCTATTATAGTACCATGCTGGAACTCAGTGAGCTCTTTAGAACATTCAATTATTTTGCAAGTGTTAGTAAAGAAAGACTGCATGGCTAGGTGCTTGATTGTATACACCTGTGGCCATAGGACTGAATGAAACACCTGAATTCAATGATCAATAATTGTGTCCATATAATGTACAGTATGTATGGAATATTTCTTGGCAAAAAGAGACCTAACCTGCTGCAGAAAAAATATTTTGTGGGTACCAGATGTATTCTACTTACATGTATTCAATTCTCTCGCATGTAGAACTTCTGGGGTGAATCTCCAACTTTTGCATTGCCATCACATTAAGTTTCGTAGAAAATGTTTTGCATAAACACCGATTCCCACGAGGTATAGCAAATCCTATAAGAAATTAATTAGAAAATCTGCAAGTGAATATCCAGATGTAATAGAATAAAAAATATGATCTATTTTAATTAAGACTCTACCTTCTGTAAGAGTAGCAGACAGCAATAAAGCACAAATGATGACAATTCCCTTGTAGTCCATTATGATAAAAGAATAACGTGTCTTCAAGACTATGAGGATTTGTTTATAGCTACAGGAATAAAGGCTATTTATTCACATTGGTGTATTACATCATCATGACTAGTTGAGAGTGGGAAATTCTCATGGCCACAGTTTCCTTTATATTACTCATACATTGGAAAGCATAAGAGAAGTGAAAATATGTTTTTATACTAATAAAATTAAATGCAGACGGATTCCTATAACAAAAGGATGTAATAGTATAGGTGAGACAATAACACAACCAAAATCAGTTATTGTTATAATGGTGTCAGGATTGGGCAACCATTAGTAAAATATGAATTCACAATGGGAAGGTGGCCCTAACAATAATACTTAACTTTTAACCCCTTCCATCCTAGCCCTGTTTTCACCTTCCTGCCCAGGCCTATTTTTGCAAATCTGACCTGTGTCACTTTATGTGGTAATAACTTTGGAATGCTTTTACTTATCTTACCGATTCTGAGAATGTTTTCTCGTGACACAATGCACTTTATGTAAGTGATACATTTAAGTCAATTTTTCTTTCCTTTATTTGGGAAAAACATAAAAATGTACTGAAAATTCCCCAAAATTCACTATTTTTGAAATTTTCTACATTTAAGACAGATAGTAATACCTAATAAAATAGTTCTCAATCATCATTCCCCATATGTCTATTTTATGTTGGCATCATTTTGTAAATGTAATTTAATTTTTTTATGATGTCAGGTGGCTTCGAAATTTAGATGCTAATTTTAGTTCAAAGGTGTCTCATAGAATTAGGAAACACTTGACTATGAAAATGAAAAATTATATTTTTTTCTAGCAAAAGTGATTTTAGGCCAAATTTTTTCACTTTCACAAGGGGGAACTGGAGAAAATGCACCCTATAATTTGTTGCCCATTTTATCCTGATTACAGTAATACCCCATATGTGCTTGTATACTGCTATATGGATGTACCACAGGGGTCAGAAGGAAAGGCGCACCAAATGGCTTCTGGAAGGCAGATTTTACTGGAATAATTGACAGGTGCCATCTTGCAATTGAACACACCCTGATGTACCCCTAGAGTGGAAACCCCCAAAAAGTGACCCCATTCTAGAAGCTACACCCCTCAAGGCATATTTCAAGGTGTGTAGTGAGCACTATGACCCATCAGGCGTTTCACAAAATTAGGAAACACTTGGCTGTGAAAATGAAAAATTCGGCACCTGAGGGGTTAATTGTGCGTATCATAGCCCCCTGTAAGAGATCAGGGGCTGCCAGGCAGCAGGGGGCAGACCCCCCTCCCTCCCCAGTTTTAAATTCATTGGTGGCCAGTGTGGCCCCCCTCCCTCCCTCTACTGTATTAATTTCATTGGTGGCCAGTGCGGCCCCCCCTCCCTCCCTCTACTGTATTCATTTCATTGGTGGCCAGTGCGCCCCCCCCTCCCTCTTTCTACTGTATTAATTTCATTGGTGGCCAGTGTGCCCCCCCTCTACTGTATTAATTTCATTGGTGGCCAGTGCGGCCCCCCCCCCCATCATTGGTGGCAGCGGAGAGTTCCGATCAGAGTCCCAGTTTAATCGCTGGGGCTCCGATCGGTAACCATGGCAACCAGGATGTTACTGCAGTCCTGGCTGCCATGGTAACTCAGCAATATTAGAAGCATTATACTTACCTGCTGCACTGTCTGTGACCGGCCGGGCACTCCTCCTACTGGTGAGTGACAGATCTGTGCTTTAAGCAATGCGCCGCACAGACCTGTCACTTACCAGTAGGAGGAGCGCCCGGCCGGTCACAGACAGTGCAGCAGGTAAGTATAATGCTTCTAATATTGCTAAGTAACCATGGTTACCGATCGGAGCCCCAGCGATTAAACTGGATCTCCGATCGGAACTCTCCGCTGCCACCAATGATGTGGGGGGGTGAGAGGGGAGGCCGCACTGGCCACCAATGAAATTAATACAGTAGAGGGAGGGAGGGGCCGCACTGGCCACCAATGAAATTAATACAGTAGAGGGAGGGGGGCCGGGGGGGCTGCACTGGCCTCCAATGAAATTAATACAGTAGACGGAGGGAGGGGGGCCGCACTGGCCACCAATGAGATTAATACAGTAGAGGGAGGGAGGGGGGCCGGGGGGGCCGCACTGGCCACCAATGAAATGAATACAGTAGAGGGAGGGAGGGGGGCTGCACTTGCCACCAATAAATTTAAAACTGGGGAGGGAGGGGGGGTCTGCCCCCTGCTGCCTGGCAGCCCCTGATCTCTTACAGGGGGCTATCATACACTCAATTAACCCCTCAGGTGCGGCCCTGTAAGAGATCGGATGCTGCCAGGCAGCAGGGGGCAGTCATGTACACAGTTCTTAGTATATTCTAACTTGAAGCGTCCCCATCACCATGGGAACGCCTCTGTGTTAGAATATACTGTCGGATCTGAGTTTTCACGATGTAACTCAAATCCGATGGTATATTCTAACATAGAGGCGTTCCTATGGTGATGGGGACGTTTCAAGTTAAAATATACCATCAGATTGGAGAAAACTCCGATAGGGACTCCTGACTTTACATTGAAAGTCAATGGGGGACGGATCCGTTTGCAATTGCACCATATTGTGTCAACGTAAAAACGGATCCGTCTCCATTGACTTGCATTGTAAGTCAGGACGGATCCGTTTGGCTCCGCACGGATCACGGAACAACGGAACCCCGTTTTGCGGACCGTGAAAAAATACTGTCGTGTGCATGAGACCTTACACCTACATTTTTCACTTTCATAAGGGGTAACAGGACAAAATGCAAGCCAAAATTTGTAACCCATTTTTCCCTGAATACGGCAATACCCAAATGTGCTTGTAGCCTGCTGTATGGGCGCTCAGCAGGGCTCTAGAGGCAAAGTTCTAAATATGGTTTTTGCAGGCTTGAATATACAGACATGGATTTTATGTTTCTATTTCATGTCACATTAAAAAAATTCCTGAGGTCTCCAGAAATTAAAAATCTCAAGTAGTGACCCCATTTTAGAAAGAGCACCCCCGTACGAACATTTTGAGTGGTGGAAAGGGTGTCTCGCAGAAGAAAAAAGTATTTCAAAGCACACATTTGTGAAAAAGAAAATCTATTAGCAGACCCCAATTTTTCACTTTCACAAGCGGTTAAAGGATAAAATGCACCCCAGGATGTGTTCCTCATTTTCTCCCCATTCAGAAAACACCCCATATGTGCTTGTAGTCTGCTGTATGGGCGCACAGCAAGCAAACAGAAAAATATGGATTTTGCTGGCAGGCATGAATTGGCAGACATGGATTTTAGGTGTTATTTCGCATTTAAAAAAATCCTGTGGTCCTTAGAAATTAAAAACCCCAAGAAGTGACCCCATTTTGGAAATTGCACCCCTGTACGAACATTTTAAGAGGTGGAAAGGGCACCTAACAGTTGTCTCACAGAAAAGAATATGTAGTGGTTGTTGGAAAGTGGGTATGCAAGTGAGGTGGACTAAATCAGATCTTTAGAAATATTGGAGGGAGCATAAAGGATGAAATTAATAACCCATGGATGAGTAGTAGGTTCAGAAAAAATCCTTTATGCAGAGGCCAAGTTTATCAGGGCAGGTGTCGCACTGATAAATGGTGTCCTTTCGAATTCCCCTTTTGTAACAAACTCGACATCTTTTTTGAGTCTTTCCCCTCTTTGTTGTTTGTGGGACTTCACCAGGGAAATGTTGTCCTGGTACAACACGGGCACCATGACCTCCTGAAGTACTTGGGCCTTCCTCTTCCTGACTTTGGAAAATTAGGGCCTTGATGACCACCTCATGGAACTGAAGGAAAGTTCCTGTGTGGCCTGCAGCTCGATGTAAAATGTACGCACTTTACAGTGCGATCTGTACAATGTATACGGCCAGCTTTTTGGACCACACCTTAGTTTTACACATGGCACTGTAGAGCTTCAGAACTTGATCAGACAGATCAACCCCTCCCATGTGCCTGTGTGCCTGTTGCAATCAAGGATGCAGTCTGGCTTGTTGACAGTGGTAGTGGTACCTCGCACTTGGGCAGGAGAACTGGTGTTAGTTTGAATGGTGGTCAGTACGAGGACATCCCTCTTGTCCTTGTACTTAACCGCCAGGATGTTCTCATGGCGGAGAGCCTTACTGTCACCTTTTCAGAGTAGTTGCCCTACCAGGGATCTAGGGAGGCCTCTCTGATTTTCACGCACTGTGCTGCAAGCCACAGTATCTCTGGCTTTTAGGGACATGAATAGGGGGATGATGGCGTAATAGTTATCCACATAGAGGTGGTAACCCTTATCCAGCAGTGGGTGCAGTAAATCCCACACTATCTTCCCAGTAAGTCCTAGGACGGGGGGCATTCAGGAGGTTGTATCCGGGAATCTTTCCCTTCATAAACCTGGAACCTGTAAGTACTCTCGCAGAGCTTGTACATTTTAATTCCGTACCGTGCCCGCTTGCTGGGCAGGTACTGACGGAATTTAACTCTCCTTTAAAATTTACAAGGGACTCGTCTATGCTAATTTCTTTTTCTGGGGTGAACACCTCTGTAAATTTAGAGTTGAGGTGCTCCTTATTTTGAATAGACGGTCAAGTGGGTCATTTTTTTTGGGGGGGGGGGCAGTGTGTGTTATCATTATAATGTAGGAATTTCTAAATTGATTCAAATCTTGTATGGGACATGGCCATATTGTAAATTGAAGTGTGGCACAAGACATCTGAACTCCAATATTGTCTCATTTCCGATTTTTTTTACCAGGCCCATATGCCTCAAGAGCCCCCAAAACATCTTAATGTCTGCTGCATTTATTGGGGTCCAACCTAGGGGTCTAGCATATGGATGTCAAGTTTTGAACAATAAATGGGTCACCATCAAATTTATGAAATCGTCAGAGAAAAAGATTTCGAAAAAATCTATTTCTGTGAAGATCGTGCAGTCAATCTGGGCTCATAATACTCAGGCGGTGTGGTCTATAGGGGATTACTGGGGGGGGCGTATGCGTCTTCAACGGAGTACATCCTCTGGGATGGACGGGACATTTTTATTTTTATTGGTGTGTGTAAAGTGAAAAAGTGTCAGGGGGGTGTATGTAGTGATTTAACACGTAAGGGGGCTTGTAATGAATTTACAAGATAAGTGAAAGAATAAGATAAAAAGTTAGAAAAAACAATGAAATCTGAGCAGATGCTGTCAGTAATTGACAGTACTGACCGGCTCTCAGCAGGTGCAGGACCCACGCACACAGTTGGCATGTGCACGGGTTCAAAAAGCTAAACTAGTACTAACTAAAATAGACATGTATTTATATATATATATATATATATATTTATATACAGGTATATATATGGATATGTATATACACTGCCTGTCCCAAAAAAAAGTCGCCACCTGGATTTAACTAAGCAAATAGGTATGAGCCTCCTATTGGATAATTACTGCATGGGCGATTATCTTTCAGCTGGCAATAAGTTATTTAACCCCAACTGGTGCAATGAGTTGCTTCTCATTTCTTAAAACAACCATGTCGAAAGACACATCTCGTGGTTGTGGAAAAGATGTTAGTCTGTTTGTAAAGGGTCAAATCATTGGCATGCATCAAGCCGAGAAAACATCTAAGGAGATTGCAGAAACTACTAAAACGTTTGGTGAAATCAAATGGAAGAAAAACAACAGTAGAGCTCAGGGCTATGTTTAATAGTGAAAGTAAGAGCATTTCCATACGCACAATGTGAAGTGAACTCAGTGGATTGGGACTGAACAGCTGTGTAGCCGTAAGAAAACCACTAATCAGTGAGGCAAACCAGAAAAAAAGGCTTCAATTTGCTAGGGAGCATGAAGATTGGACTCTTGGTCTGATGAGTCCAGATTTACCCTGTTCCAGAGTGATGGGCGCATCAGGGTAAGAAGAGAGGCAGATGAAGTGATGCACCCATCATGCCTAGTGCCTACTGTACAAGCCTGTGGGGGCAGTGCTATGATCTGGGGTTGCTGCAGTTGGTCAGGTCTAGGTTCAGCAACAGTATGTGCTCGAAGAATGAGGTCAACTGACTACCTGAACATACTGAATGACCAGGTTATTCCATCAATGGATTTGTTCTTCCCTGATGGCACAGGCATATTCCAAGATGATAATGCCAGGATTCATCAGGCTCAAATTGTGAACGAGTGGTTCAGGGAGCATGAGACATCATTTTCACACATGGATTGGCCGTAATCAAAGCTAAAGGAGGTCCAACAAAATATTAGAGTGTGTGACCTTTTTTTTGGGTGGCAACTTTTTTTGGGGACAGGCAGTGTATATGGATATGTATATGATCAGCACTTGCCAGTCACAGCTCGCACACAGAAAAAGTGGTGCAGAGCTGGAAAAGACCAAAAAAAAAAAAAGGACAGACTGGAGTCCGCGGGGTTGGGGGTGGAGGGACAGGGACAGGGAATGAGGATCTGAAACTGCTGCAGATGAGCCAAAGATCACTGCAGCTGTTCCAGATGTTGTTGTTCTTCTTGTGAAAGCAGTGAAAACCACTGATTTATGTGGTAGTACCACAAGTCCCAGCCGACAATTAGCAGCACAGTGGGGAACAGATCCTCTCTGCAAGCAGTCACCAAGCTATAATGGTTGCTTGCAGATAGGCACCAACTGTTCTTTCGGCTGCATAGTGCTGCCATTGGCTGGAGCGTTGTTCCAGGTAATAGCAGCGCTGGGAGGGGACACCAGAGTCTGTTGTGACATGGGCATAACCTCCAGCCAAGCCCCTCTGCAGCACCACAGATTGGCTAATTGTAGAATAGCGCTGCCATTGGCAGCGATCAGGGCTGCAGGGGGCGCGGAAAAACTCCTGCTCGCCCTCAGCTAAGATGGCTGCCTGTCGATTAGCGCAGCCATCTTATTCTGGTCACCGCGCAATGCAATGTGGTGACCTGAGTTAACCATGACGTACTTTTACGTCAAGATGCGGGAACGCACTGACTTCCATGACGTAATAGTATCGGAAAGGTTTTAATAGTTCATAAGTTAAAATTTATCCCAAAAGATAAATAATGTAGATAATAGCAACCATAAGTGCAGTTTATACCAGTGCGCAAACAAAAACAAGAAACAGTCTTACCTATTTGCACAGATACGTTATCTGGGGGTCCCCAACAAGGAGCTGGGTGTCTTTCCCTAATTGCCTCTACTTGGCCTGAGCTAATCTTTTAGGTAGCAGAGCACTAGCCCTAATAAGGGCGACCCCTCTGAGCCATCCCTCTAATCTTACTAGGGCTCCCTGCTGTACCCTGTAATGAGATAGTCTCCCGACTCTGTGAAGAGGTCAACTGGGATGTGCAGCAGGAGAATTCACGGTAAACAAAAAATATGTCCCAACGTGTTTCTTTGGATATTTACCAAGTCATCAGAGGACCGTTGTGAAAAAGGGTCCAGGTATCATTATTACCCAAACCTATCAGCTTGTCCTATACTGGCCTAATGGTGCTGAGTGCCAGTGAGGACCCGAGCAGCAGTACATATGGTACTAATCTGCCCCTGCGTCCCACATGGAGTTTTAAGCTTTCCTGGGCACCCAGTCATCCGCCCCTCAAAATACACGTCACACGGGCATGCAGCGTTGTAGACCAGTAGAGCTGAGAGGGTGTATCAGTCACCGCCCATCGCTTGAAGTCTTCACTGATTACTGAAGGTGCGAGGCAGGTTCTGGAACATCCCCCTGGGACGTGTAGGTTTCAGCACGCCCAGGGAATTCACAATGGCAGTGAATGTTAATGGGCGCCTGGGTCCTTCCTCATGGCTGGATAATGGAAGTTTTTGAAGATGTATTTTGTTCTGGCAGTATTTTATGACGGACTGTTGTATTTGGCTCTGTTGGGGTGGTATAATGTGCCTCAATAAGGTATTGCTGGCCCTGCCTTCTATCAATTTGAACCTGACTACAAAACGGGGCCACTTTTAGTATTTTTTCCAGACCCACTTTAAGTTTCCAGTCCGCCCCTGCTTTAGATAGAGCGGAATGGGATTTCATATAGGCAAACCTTCACTCTCACAGGAGAAGGAGTAACAAGTATTTCTGAGCAAAAATGTCTGAGATATTAAATAATGAATGTGGTGAAGACTTCAAATGATGGGCGGTGACTGATACGCCCTCTTAGCTCCACAGGTCTACAACGCCACATCCCAGTGTGACGTGTATTTTTAGGGGCGGATGACTGGGCGCCCAGGAAAGCTTAAAACTCCACGTGGGACTCTTCAGTGAGATCCAGCCATAGAAATAAAGGATGCCTTCCCTGATCTCCACACGGGGAAGGCGTTCAGGCCCCAGGAGCGCAGCCCTCCTGAGGAAAGCCGCCTCAGATGCAGTGGTCGCAATTGACCACAGCATCTGAGGGATTAAATATCTGTGATCTGAGTTACCACCAATCGCAGACATTAGCCCCAGGTGTCTACTGTTTAAAACATCAGAAACCCTGCACCTATAGCACACCCCGTGCTCAGGAACCGGCACCCTTTTTATACGCTGGACTTCAACCGTACATGTACAGCGGCAGTCCTAAAGAGGTTAATGGGGTTTTCTGTACTTGGATATTGATGACTGCAGGATGGGTCATCAATGTGAGATTGTCAGCTGTTATGGGCCACCAGCACCAAAAACCCAGATCCCCTGGACAGAAGTGTCCGTCCACTGTGTAGTTTTCTGCATTGGAATTCTACAGCTCAGCTTCCATTTACTTGAGTGGGAGCTAATCTGCAATACCGTGGCACATCCACCACACAGTGGATGGAACCTTGAGCTTCTATCTCTGTGCAGTGTATAATTTACAGCGCTGGTGGTTGCCCAAAACAGCTGATCAGTGGCGCTGCCAGGTGTTGGTTGGAATTCAGAAGTAACAAGCATTGTAACCCTGGGCAGAGTTGGACAGCAGCAGCAGGGTATTAGTGGAGGTCAGAGTTAAACATATCTGCTCTAAATTCATAAACATGTGGAGCCCTCGTGACTAAGTATGTGCACCATAATATTTTTTCTCTTTATTAAGGGTTCTTTCTACCAGTTTTGACAAGGCAGTCACTTCCATTTGTCCCAGTTATTTATACAGTAATATCTTACTCTGGTTAAAGGGGGTTTCCAGTAGTTAAATATTATTATTATTTATTATTAAAGCGCCATTCATTCCATAGCGCTGTACATATGAGAAGAGGTATACATACATAATACAGACAATTGCACTAAGCATGAACAAGACGAGTTACAAACTGGTACAGAAGGAGAGAGGACCCTGCCCGTGAGGGCTTACAATCTACATATTGATGGCCTTTTTTCAGGCTAGGTCATCCACTGATCGGTGGGGGTCCGACACCTGTTATCCCCATAATCAGCTTTTTGAAGCATCGTCGAGTGCTGCAGCCTCCTCATAGCATACCAAACACAGCTCTGTATATTGTATAGTGACTGTCCTTGGTATTGCAGCCCAGGCCTATTCACTTGAATGGAACTGAGCTGCAAAGAGGCGATGTGACTGATGAACGTGACTCCACTGACCTAGGACGAGGCCGCAGAACTCTCCAAAGCATCACAATCTCTTCAAGCAGCCAACTGACAGTCAGACCCCCACAGATCCGATAATGATGATGTATCCTGAGGATAGGCTATCGATACTGAACTCCAGGAGCATAACTAGAAAACGCTGTGCCCCAAAGCAAATTTTTGAATGGTCCTCCTCTTCCCTCAGCAACTTCTTTACGATCCCCCAATGGCTAGTTTTGACCATGCCTCCTTAGTGCTCCCAAAACAGTAGAATGCCCCCTGAGTGCCCCCTTCACAGTAGTGATATCCCCTTAGTGCTTCCTTCACAGTACTTATGCCCCCTTAGTGCTCCCATGCAGTAGTTATGCCACCTGTGTGCCCCTTTCACGTAGCATTGTCACGGCCATGGCTATGACCGTGACTCTCTAACCGCATGCGGTTGCCTGCGGTTTCGTGTGGGTTTAAACCACAGGTGAGGGCCGCTGGCGTGTGGCCTAACTTGTGGTTGCCGCGGGCAACCGGTAGTCTCATGTGTATGTGTCAGCAGCAGCCTGAGCGTGGCTAGGCAGCTTGCTGCAGTTGCATGCGGTTGCACCTAACTACCTTTCTGTTAGGTGCGTGTGTATTTATGCACTGTTGTTTGTCTGTGTGCACTCTGTGTAGTATGTGTGGTGTGCACTGACACCTTCCCCCTCACTGTGGTTGTCCGTGGCAACGTTTGCTGGTATTGTGTACATGTGGTGGCACTGTCCCGGCCTTTGGGCTGACTCCCAGGACAGGGTTGCCATCCATGTCGTTGCCAGCGGCAACAGCCACAGTGTGTGATGTTAGTTGGACACTTCCCCTTTAAGTTTGGGTGTTTTCCCTTCTGTGGTGTTGGAAGGGTTAACTCCCTTCCCAGTGTGTGTGATGTCACTGGGTGTGTCCTTTCGTTGGGTGTGGCTTCTTGGCCTATAGAGCCTGGGCCTTTTGCATGGCTCAGTAGGTTGCTTCAGCCTTGCTAGCTGGAGCAGCCTCCTGTGTTGCTATCTGCCAGTGAGAGCCACCACTGTTGTCATAGGTCTATGTTCAGGTCTAAGTTTATGTTTAGGTTTGCCTGTGTGTTTATTTTGTATGTTATATTCTGTTGGGACCTTCCTGTGTATTGCTGTTAATGTTCCCCTTTTCCCAACAGCTCGGCCTTTGAGACTCCTGCTCCTCCGTGCCTAGGAGGAGTAGGTCGTCTTACCCAGCTCCTAGCGCAGGGATCTGCGGAGGGTAAGACAGGGCTCCGAGGTTCCTGCGCATGGGCCCTCCTACCTTTAAGGTCGGCCCATGCAGGTTAGGAGTTAGGGTCAGGGTAGGGACGCTGTAGGAGGTGACCTGCTCCCTATCCTGTTCGCATGGCCGAGTAGCCTTTACAACACCTGGCATCGCACGGCTGAGGGTTTCCCCCATCCTCAGTCGTGACAAGCATGCTCCTTCACTGCCCCCTCTTCAGTAGTTTTGCCCCCTTAGTGCCCCCATACAGTAGTGCTGCCCCATTAGTGTCCTTTATATATTAATGAAACCCCTGTGGTGTTAATGAAAACCTAGCCACCTTCCCCCAATGAATGTAGCACTCCCTGTTCTCCCAGCAGGTGTGGTGTGATGACCGCTGAGCTGAGAGAGCTTTTTCAGCAGGCACGATAATGTCAATGCATGGTACCTCCTGGAGAGATTACGGCCAAGGAAAGAGGCCAGGGCAGTAATGGATGACAAACAACCATTACGGCCCAGACCCCCCTGCCGCTGATGCGGCGGTAGTTCCAGCCCTGTTGAACTCCCAGAAAAGTCCTTTTAAATATCATTATTCTTTTCATATCTGTAGCCTACTTGCTCTTTAACAATAGTTCTATGATTTTTGACCACTGCAATTATGTGTGACTTAGGACTGAAAGATTTCTCAAAGACCAACGATAAATGCCTATGGTATAGTATTTCATTTATACAAAGCTGGTGTCTTCCATAAACCAGTGCATTTGTAGGAAAGCGTAACATCACCCCACTGTTCCTACAAAATATCAACTATAATACTATAATTACTAGTTTGCACAAACTTGCAAAGAAAACTAAACATTAATTTCTGATTGTTTGATTTATGTATTGCATCAGGCGAAAAGGTGCTTTCCCATTCAAGACTGATTCCTCATTCTTCTAACAGATGGAACATAGAGGAAATAGCTACATTTCCCAGAAATGAGTCTGAAGCAGGACACTCTAGAGCTGCATCTTCTTGTCACTATATATTTATTATCACTGGCCGGTTTACTATTTAAATTCTTCTTCTTCAAGATTAATTACAATTTTGACAAATTTTATAATTTATTAAAGCAGAATGGAAGTATTCAAAAGTAATAATGTAAGCACAATACATTTGTACACTTTAAACATTATAGGGGGGTTATTTATTTACTATCCAGAAATACACCTATCTTAGGCGTATTTCTGGTGCAGATTGCGGTGTCCGACGGTGGATATGCCAAAGTTATGTAGAGGCCGTTGCCTCTTCATAAATTCGGCGTGTCCACCACCAGCTATAGGGGTTATTAAAACATCGGTCTTAATAAATGACCCCCTATATTTCTTTGAACTTCAAGTTATTTCTAATATGTTTTTAGTGTGCAAGTAAGTTTAGTTGGCCTAGTTCTCACTTGTAATTTATGCCACTTTTCTGCTTAAATTATATTAAATGTGTCAGGCTGCAGTGACATGCCCCCTTCTGCTAAGCCCCGCCCCATTTTTTTAAAAGAGCAGTGTAAAACATTAAAAAACATTTTTTTTTCCGCAAAATGTAATTTGCAAATTATGAACCTTTTTTTTTTTTTTTTTTTACCTAAATAGGTATAAAGCATTTGTAAATGACCCCCATACATTTCTGGTGAATGAGTAAAACACGGGTCTCAAACACTTGGCCCATGAGGCTATGAGGCAGTAAAATTGTATCAGAGGTTTCGATGACATCACTGCAACCTCCTACGCAGAAAGATGTTGATGTCATCTCAACCACCTGCTCCAGACGTGGCCGGAAGAGCCCTGTGGCGTGCATAGAAGACGATGGTGAAGACCAGGAGTCAGTTGTTTTATTGGGTTTTTTTTAATTGTTTTTTTATATATGTTGGCACTAATACAGGCTACATCACTACGGGGGAGGGGCATTATAATACATGGGGCTCTACTGGGGCATTAATACAGCACAGAGCACTAGGAAGTGGCATTAACCCCTTGAAAACTTCCAACATACATCTACGGCAACAGTTGTCACTTTAAAGATAACTGCTGGGTTTCTGCTGTTTCAAATAGCAGAGACCCAGGGCTACCGATTGCAGACATTTAAACCCTCAGATGCCATGGTCAAATGTGACCACAGCCTCTGAAAAGTGAAAATGCAGGTGTCGCATGCTTCTACGTCATATCGGCTTCCCCCAGCTGAGATCGGGGATGCTGTTATATGCCAGTGATAGGCATCAGAGCCTAAAGCAGACTCTAGTCTATCACTGGTATATTCCAATGCATGCCTGCAGGTGGCAGCACTCTATTGGAATATACTGAATGCTGTGTTCTGTCATGGATAAATATCAATCACAGAATACAATTGGCAATCAACGGTGACTTAGAAAAAGTAAAAAAAAAAAGTAAAAAAAGTTTTAAAAATATGAAAAATTTTTTTTTCAAAGTTCAAATCATCTCCCTTCCCCAAAATAAAAATAACATTAAATAACCAATTAATAAAAAAAAAAAAACACCACATCCTAAAACGCCCACATTAATAATCTATACAAATATTTATCCCATATGGCAAACGGCATAACAGAAACAATATATATAATGGCCAATTTGTATATTTTTTTCTCATTTCACCTTCCCAAAAGAAATTGAATAAAAATTGATCAAAAAGTCTTACACGCCCTTGTGGTATCAATGAAACGTACAGATCTTCCTGCAAAAAATGAGAGTTAGAATACGGCAATAAAAGTTTTTTTACAAGTTTTTTTTTTTCAGTACTAAAACTTAATTAAAACCTATACAAATGTGGTATCATTGTAATTTTATTGACCCCCAAGAATGAAGGTAACTGGTCAGTTTTACTGCATAGAAAATGCTGTAAAAACAAAACTCATTAAACTATAGCGGAAAACTGGGAGAGTGAAAAACGAAAACACAAAAATGGAAAAACGGCAGGTCCTCTAAGGGTTAATACAGGCTAGAGCACTACAGAAGGACATTATAATACATAAGGCACTACTGAAGACATTAAAACAGGCCAGAGCACTATGGGGCAGGAGCATTATAATGCATGGGACATTATTGAAGGCATTAATACAGGCCACTGCAGTTGGTGAGGGGGCATTACCATACAGCGTCAATACTGCGGGAATTAATACAGGCTGGTGCACTACAAGGGGCACATTATAATACAGGGGACACTACTGGGTGAACTAATACAGTTCAAAGCACAACAGGGGGGGCATTATAATACAGGGGCACTACTGGAGGCATTAATAAAGGTCAGAGCATAACAGGAGGGCATTATAATACATGGGGCACTACCGGGACGCATTATAATACTGGGGACATTTTAAATACTGTGGGCACTACAGCAGGGATTTTTAAATACTGGGACTACTACTGGGGCCATTATAACTAGTGGAGCTACTATGGGGTGTAATAAATACCGGAACCACTATGAGAGGCACTTTATAGAGGGTTCTTGTTACTGCTGGGGTTGCTGTATGGGGGTCTTAAATCTACCAGGGGTACTGTGGTGTCATAATTACTACTGGGAGTAGTGGGGACATTATTATTGGTTACAATATGTAAGGCATTGCTACTAATGGGGTACTGTTGAGGAGCGTTATCACTATTGGGGGTACCATAGAGGGCACTATTAAAAAAGCAGGGCTATATGGCACTGTTATGTTTTCAGTATCGTGTTTGTGAACATGGGGGAGCACAGCAGGCCCACTATTGGCAGTGCAGAGACGAGATGCTACTGAAAGTTGTCAAGGTGGTCTGATTGGGTGAGAAGATGAGTATAGAGAACATCTACATCAGATTTCTGGATTAGTCCCTCGCCTGCTGCTTTGTCTCCCTCTGTATCTCCTACTATATGCATCCTATTCATTCTGCTTCTAGAAAGCTTGCACCGTTTTTTGTTTCCTTACACTGCAGACGTAACGTGGGTCCCTAGAAGCCAAGTCCCTTCGACCTTGTGGCAGGCTCTGGTGAACAGTCTAGGAGTATCCTTAGCCCTAGCAACCGGTGTGGTTAAGGAAGACTGGTAGCAGGTTCTAAGTTTGCTGGCTATGGTTCTGGATGTTAACCATAGTATTTCCTTACACTGCCTGTCCTGACTGTAAATGTCATGTTGCATAACCTCTACCAGCCCAGATATAACACTTGTACAACACGCTTTGATTTTTTGTATCTGGTACCATGCTTTTGAAATATCATCTGCAAGCCGCTGGTGATTTCTATTAGGGATTCCCTGTTTGAAGTACATACTCACATGAGCAGTTAAGGTAAAACAACCAAATCTAACAGTGACACAGTAGATTTACAACTTGTCCCAAGGGTGGACTGAGAGCTGAATAACCTAATAGAGGTTCCATGTTGTAGGCTGGTCCAAATTGAACTTACCGTAGGACCGTTGTGACGTGACACTCCACGCTCCGGAATCCCATACCAACTGGCTCCTTCGTGCGCACGCCAGCTACCGGCCGGGGCTGCGCTCGCGCTTTGAGGTTGAGCAAGAAATACAGCAATTTACCCTGCAACATCGAAGGATTGAATATTCGCCATACAAACCTCACCGGAACAGGTACTTTCTAATATCTTTGCTGTAACCCCCCCCCCCCCCCCCTTTTATTCCAGCGCTAGTACCGTCACTTATTTTATACATTTTGCATGTTTTATTGGATCAGGGCAGCAGACATCCATTTAGGTACCTAGCAGCGGCTCTGTTTACTAATTGTTTATAGAGTTAACTACCCATTGACAGCGCAGGCACAACTATATTATACAAATTGAAAAATGACTTGGTAACATAAGTAGGCAGCAAATAGCTTGTGACAGCAAGTAGGTGGGGCCAGCAAAACCCACAGTGTAGCACAAAATGCCACCCCAGCAGAACCAAATACTACAGTGCAACACAAAATACTGCCCCCTAGCTGCAGTATTCAACTGTATCACTGTCCTGACAACTGCAATCCAGTTGAATCCAGGAGGGCATCTGTGGTCACAGGCCAGGCACATAAGTACTTGATGCGACCAGCATTAATTACTACTGAGATTATCAAATTGTTAGGTCTCGTGCGGTCCCCAGGGCATCGGCCCACCGTGAATTTTCACTGTAGGGTCTATGGCCATTGAATCCCTGCCCTGTCCAGAGGCTTGACCATGAATCAGGCAGATCATCTCTTTAATGCCAGAAAGGGATGTGTCTTGCTGTAGACAAATGAATAGCTGAACATTATTCTAGAGCCATTAATATTACAAATTAAGCATTGCTAACTGTAATGTACCTATCCACTTAAAAGGCGTCCGCAGTCAGACTTTATGCAAGCCACCCTGGTTGGTGGAGACTAAGGGAATCATTTATTCTCCAGAAATATGCCTATATTAGGTGTATTTCTAGTGCAAATTGTAGCACAAAAGTTTTTTGCGCCGCACTCTGCAATGTCAGGTCTAAAAAAAGTGTGTGTGGTGTGGGCAGGCCCGTTTCATTTATCATTTTCTATGCATGTTTTAGGTGTACAGAAAGGTCTAAATGTAAGCCAGCAAGGAAGCTGCCGATGCCTCTTCATAACTTCGGCGGATCCACGGCCAGCTAAAGCGGCTATTAAGACCGACAACTGCCGGTCTTAATAAATGACACCCTAAAAGCAGTTATTCACCAGAACTTTCCATGAAGCGGGATATAATTGGCTGCTGTCAAGGCCCAGGCTAAATCTGCAAAGTAGACTCCAACTGACAGACCAGCAGACGGGTGCATCTAAGATAATAGGGTATATGCAAGAATCAGAGCCAGTAGAATGGTCAACTAGCCAAGTCAGAACTAGCAAAGAACAACATGTATAAAAAAGCTAAATAGAGACAAATCCAATAACCAGTCCAAGAGTCAGGTGCCAGCAATCAGTCACTTAAAAGGGTTATTCATTGACTAATATAAAAAATGAAAACCAGATATCATATAGTACATGGTATTCTCTTTCTAACAAAGCTAGAACCAGCCCTGTACCTCACATGGATCCAGAGATCTCCCCATCCAATGCTCTGCTAGATTTATATCAAGCTGGCAGCTCAAAGGGAGTGTCTTCTCTGCTGCAGCTAAGGGGGCGTGTCCATGCTCTCCCTATCCCAGCTCAGCGGGAGTGTCTTCTCTGCTGCAGCTAAGGGGGCGTGTCCATGCTCTTCCTATCCCAGCTCAGGAGCCAGTTGAAGGATGGAGCTGAGCATGTGCGGCCTTCTTAATGAGCAGGTCAAAGAAATAAGAAAAAACAAACAGCAGGTGGTGCTATACATATACATTTTATTAATTAGCTCAGTGGCTATGCTAAATTTTTTATTACATGCAATTACAAAAGTATTCAGACCTAGGTGCTGGTTTGAAAACTGTAGAATATTTTTTGTGGGACAACCCCGTTAAGGGCTAATCCAGAAGAAGTGGTCAGGAGCGAAGCCAAGGTAAAAATCACATGAAATCCACAAATTAACTCAGGAATCAGGTTGAAAGCTCAATAACTGTCAAGGGAATCCAGGGAAAGTTGGATTATATAGCTAGGCCTGTATTTCTTAATTAACAATTGTTGCAGAGCAGTAGGAGGGACCAACACAAGTAGGCACTGTACCAGCAGAACCAAATATCACAGTGCAGCACAATATAATGCCTCAGCAGAACCTAATACCATAGTGCAGCACAAAACATCTCCCTAGAAGCTGCCTCTCTCTGGTGGCCAGTGCCATTTGGAACCTTTTGTCTTCCTTTTCCTTCAACAGTTGTCTCTAATTAAGATAAGGAAGAGAGGGCTGAGGATGAACCAAGTACCATAGTATACTGCAGAAAAAATAATTCCCTGTAGTGCCACAGTAAAAACATGTCCAGTAGTGCCACAGTAAGAATGCTCTTTACTTTTATGGGCTTGTGGGCTTCCTAGTAGGCTATATAGCCAGTCTAACCATGAGTAAGTGGTGTAAAACTGCAAAATGTCAAAAAATGTTTGTGCAAATAAGCCCAAAAAGTTTTTGGGAACCAGAATTTTGCAGGTGCATAATTGCCTGATGCTCCTACATTAATTAATGCTGATAGCATCAGATCTTTATATACCTGGCTGGCGACCATGAAGAGTGCTTGGACTGCCCTGTGGAAAATTTCCCTGTAGGATCTATGGCCAGGCTGCCCCTGCCAAAGAAGCCATTGATTGGCTGCAGCGGTTTTGTGACCAATAACTTCCAGTGCAATGGGGACCCCCAGAAGGCACAGTGCTGAAACATAGGAGATGTGAGTGATTTTTTTATTTATTTTTTATTTTTTAACAGTTTTACATGACATAAGTTTTTTCTAACTAGGCTAGACGAACCCTCTGAGAAGAGTCAAAGGTATATAGGAAGTGGGGCTTGAATATGTTTTCTTATTATCATATTGACATCACGGGTATGGAAACAAACAGCAGAGTTTAAAATGCCAAAAAGAACACTTTTTTTCTGTAACACAGTATAGTTCTCCAAATATTTTACTGTGTTATGCCTTATCTACACCAATACTGACCCTAATATCCACACTCTGTTCACACATTTTTTTGTTATTTGAAGAAAAGGAATGTTAAAACAAGATGCAACAGAAAAAAGGAGACTGTATCAGTTGTGAGCCCTGTTGCATCCTACTTTAATAATAATCCCCCCCCCCCCCCCAAAAAAAAAAAAAAAAAAAAAAAAAAGTACCTCTCAATAGCATGCAGACAAATGGTATGAACATAAGGGGAAATTTATCAAAACTGGTGCAAAGGAAAACTGGCTTAGTTGCAGATTGGCACTCTGTATGTGTGGAGTAATACGGATAAAATACAATAAAATGATAAAAATACTACTTGTCCACCAGGTCGTCCCATAATATCTGGTGTCGGATCTTTAACTGCAAACCTTTCAAAATACATAGATTCATGGCTACAACCCTTAGTTAAAAAAACAAAATCATATCTGAAGGACACGACAGAAGTCATTGAAATACTGGAGAAATTAAAAGTCGAAGATGATTGGATTTTAGCTACTTTAGATATAAAATCACTATATACAGTGATTAATCACGATCAAGGCATTCATGCTCTTAAAGTTCATTTAGAAAAAGAAAATTTTAAACAGGAACAATTAGTTTTTATTATAGAAGGAGTAAGACACATACTAGAACACAATTATTTCTTTTTTGAAAATAACTATTACCTGCAGATCACGGGGACCGCCATGGGCACCAGGTTTGCCCCCAGTTATGCAAATTTATTTTTGGCATATTGGGAGGATTTATTTATTGATCCCAATATAGGGGGCAGCCTGGTGCTCTGGCGTAGATATATTGATGACGTCATCTTGATCTGGAGGGGTAATGAAAACAGTTTACACTCCTTTATCTCAGGATTAAATAACAATATTTATAATTTGAACTTCACAGCAAATATAAACCAATTAGAAACTGAATTCCTAGATCTAAATATAACCAAAAAAGAAAGTAAATATATATGTCGTACTTTCCAGAAAATAACTGCGAAAAATGGCTATATATTATACTCGAGTTGTCATTTGCCCCAATGGTTGATAAATGTTCCTTTTGGACAATTCCGTCGCTTAAAAAGAAATTGCACCGAAGAATTACAATACCAAAAAGAAGCCGAAATACTAAAAAATAAATTTTTAGAGAAAAAATATCCTATACATATTTTGGAAACAGCATCCCAGAAGGTAAATAAAATATCCAGAGAAACTTTCTTTACAAAAGATTCCGAAAACTCTGAGGAGCGTTTAAATACTAAAAATACAAAAAGTTACAAACAAACGGATTTCAGAATCATATTACCTTTTTCCACCCAACATAAGAAGATCGAACGAATTATTAACAAATACTGGCACTTATTAACTCAAGATAAAATAATCGGCCCATTATTACCGATTAAAGCACAGATTACCTACACACGAGCACAAAATCTAGGTCTGAAAATTGCACCTTCAATAAAACACAACCCCAAAAAACCTTCGTTCATTGGAAATTGGATGAACCTTAAGGGATTTTATAGATGTGGCAAATGCCAAGGATGTAAAATTACAAAATTTCCTAAAAGAACTACTGAAATTAAGTCATCCCAAAACAATTTCTCTGTGACTATTAAGAGTTTTCTTAGTTGTGATACCTCCAGTGTAGTTTATCTAATCCAATGTCCGTGTGGGAAACAGTACATTGGTAGGACAAAACGATGCCTGAAAACAAGAATCAGCGAACATTTACGCAATATTAGAAATGGATACATGAAACATTCATTATCAAAACATTTTAAAGAAATCCATAACAAAGACCCAAAAGGCATGTTTTTCATGGCATTACAAAAAATTGATACACACTGGCGAGGAGGCAAACATATAGACAAAATGTCCAGGGCCGAATCACGGATGATATTCGACTTTGGAAGCCTGATTCCGATGGGATTAAACGCTGATTTAGAAATTTTCGGCTTTCTATAGGATATCGGCTGCATGTCTGTCTTCCGACGGAGAGCCTCATGTTTGGCTGTTTACCAGCACTGAGTCTCCCCCTTGGAGGCAGACATGCATCCTTTTATCATCATGCAACATTCTATCACCATGTAACATTTTTTACCATCACGCAACATCATACTACTATGTATTCTACTATATTATTCTTTTGTACTAAAGAAATATATTTAAACATGTTTTATTCATTTTATATAATATTTATTGTTTTAGTTATTATGTGTATATTTTTACTAAAATAAATAAGCTGCAATATTTATTCCTCATGAGGTAAATCAGACTAAACATCAGATACAATATAACAGAAAAACGCATAAGCAGAGAAATTAACGCATTAAAAGCGCATATAAAACTTTTCATAGACAATTGGATATCCATTCGAAGTTTTGAATCCAGGCCGCTTTTTAGTTTTCTCTGATGGATCTATATAAAGCCAACCTTAAATTTGGGAGATCAGCTGCCACTGAAGAAGGGGAAGAGGTCCCCGAAACGCGTTTGGCGTAAACAGCTGATAGCTCCCACTCTACTCAAAGGCCTTTCTACAGATGCTATAAAGTCTGAAACTATCCTTTCAAAAATTGGAGCGCTCCGAAAAAATCTCCTATTTAAAAAATCGCCGAGCAGAGTTCTCGCGATACCCGGATACAGTCACGGACTAAGATTACGTCACACACCACGTGAGACGCGGCGCCCTGGGATACAAACAATTCAGCTATCCGCCTTCACGATACCTTGTTGCGGACCAAGCCAGGAGCACGCCGGCGACCACGCTACTCTAGCGTTGGTACAGACACACAGTAGAAGACCGGGCTGAACCAGTTATACGGTAACCACATCTACCTTGAAAACCATCCGGGTTAAGGTAAGACCTTTTGCTACCTCAGAGCATACAGCACTTTATCTACAAATTGAATGGGACCATAATTGACTGAAAAGTCTATTCTGACTACCCGCTCCGTGTAAAAGTCCACTGAAATACGGACATATTATTATTATTATAGATTCAATGCGGCACTTCTGCTTATACAATATCTGAAAGAAAAAAGGACTTACAACCTGCATTTTTTTCTGTCTTATATGCAAGAATACCACTGAATATCGTCACTTTCAAGGACATATTGTGATCACACCCAGATCACTTTTTCGATTGTTATTGCAGTATTTATTATGCCGCGCAGCGTTTCTTTTTAGCCATTTATTTTGGCATTTTAAAGTTATTATAATTAAATTGTGTGATCACTTTACATTATATTGTATTTTTATCATTTTATTGTATTTTATCCGTATTACTCCACACATACAGAGTGCCAGTCCAGCCCACACACTTATCTTGTATTATTCCTTCCTGTACGGGTGATACAGTTTTCTGGCCTAGAGCACCTGGTCCTAACTGCTTAGGAGTGAGCTATTCCTGTTTTTTACTTCAATTTAGTTGCAGATTGGTTTCTATCAGATTGATCCTTTCATTTTCCAAAGAAGCTATGAAAAAAGAAAGGTGAAATATGATTGGTTGCTATAGGGAACTCACACAGTTTCCCTTTACACCAGTTTTGATAAATATACCTCATAGTCTTTTGATATTTTCATGCATACAATAGCTACCCTTTTTTTAAATTTATGAATACAAAGTTTTTACTGTTTTAACCCCTTAGTGACCACGCACATTTTTTTTAATTGCAATCCAAGAGCTATAGCTTTTTAGTTTTTTCATAAATGTACTTGTATGAGATCTTATTTTTTGCAGGACACGTTATAGTTTTTAATGCACCATTTTGGGTACGTGTAATGATTGATTAAAGCCAACTGTATAGCTAAAACCCTCTTCTTATTCATGTTATAGTTCTGTTTATCCTTTTGAGCCTGCGGTTTTGTAGTCTAATCTGTAAAACGGCAGCACCAAACCAGTGATTTGTCCTAACCGAAAAGCAAAATTCAAGATAAATTTGATTAATCTAGAACTGATTCACTCATCTCTACACATCAGTGTCCATTTTCTATCCATGAAAAATAGTCAGTGTCTAGTCCTTGACTAAATATGTGTAGTGTCCATTTTGCTCCATTTTTGCCTAACATGTGTCATCAGTTTTTTACGGGCACAGCTAGACTTAGGCTACTTTCACACTAGCGTTCGGCTAGCGTTCGATCTGATCCGTTCTGAACGGATCCGATCATAATAATGCAGACGGAGGCTCCGTTCAGTACGGATCCGTCTGCATTATTTTAGCAAAAAAAAGCTAAGTGTGAAAATAGCCTAGTACGGATCCGTCCAGACTTTCAATGTAAAGTCAATGGGGGACGGATCCGCTTGAAGATTGAGCCACATTGTGGCATCTTCAAACGGATCCGTCCCCATTGACTTACATTGGAAGTCTGGACGGATCCGCACGGATCCGCACGCCTCCGCACGGCCAGGCGGACACCCGAACGCTGCAAGCAGCGTTCAGCTGTCCGCCTGTCCGTGCGGAGGCGAGCAGAGCGGAGGCTGAACGCCACCAGACTGATGCAGTCTGAGCGGATCCGCCTCCATTCAGACTGCATCAGGGCTGGACGGCTGCGTTCGGGTCCGCTCGTGAGCTCCTTCAAACGGAGCTCACGAACGGAAACCCGAACGCTAGTGTGAAAGTAGCCTTAAAAAGGAATTTCCACCGTGTCTTCTAGCAATGGCCAATGAAATATGGAGCAAACACAGACATCATCCATGTTCTGTTTGTGGTTTTCACGGACCCATAGATTTTTTCAGTGGGAGTGCTTGGTCTGTAACACGGACCAAATAATGCATGGTTCAGTCAGTGGAATACAAGGATGTGATAATAAACTCATTAAAGGGAATACATCACTTTTAGTGTAGTGTAGCTTCAGACCTAATGATTTTAGCAGTCTGTCACTTCTGAACTGGCAACCAGTACTTTTAGAGTATTAACATCCCGAAACCCTAAGCACATGGCAGCGCTGCGAGGGAGATAAGTCCAATGAGGCTCGCTATCCATATCCTCCCCCACCTCTGGACGATGACCGACAGGTTTCTTTCCTGTTACGCATTGGAAAGTAACCTGTCATTCATTGTTAGAAGGCAGGTGAGGGCGAGGACAGTGAGCCTTAGACTCATCTCCCTCGCAGCGCTGCTGGGTTCGGCAAGACAGTACTCAGCGGGTCTGCCACTACAGTTATAGAAACAGTGGGTTAGATTTACTAATCCTGTAGATGGTGTAAATTTAGACAGGTTGTCTAGGCCGGCACCAGATTTGTCACAGGGGCTCAGGCTGGATGATCATACTGGTTCATCTTTAGAAACTTTCATGTAAGTTTTTATCAACTGTTTGTCAGAATTTTATGCCAGTATTATAGAGCAATTTTCGTGCAAAAATGTTGCCTAACAGGCCACACCCACTCCAGTAACACCACACCCCTTTTGATGAGCCACACCCCTTGTCAGGTTATGCACAGATAATTTCCCTAAAACTAGATGTGCAAAATTGCATCACATTTTGACATAATCTACGCCAGAATGTAGGTGGACTCACATTAGTAAATGTTACCTTTATCATTAAAATGTACTGTGCCAATAAACAATTTTAGTCTTTGAGATAAAAATACTGGGCACTCTCTCTTTAGGTAGAACCATGCGATTTAAAAACATATGCAAAGATGCGATTAATATTGATTTATTGACATATAAGAATAACCATGCGATTTATTAACATATACGAATAAAAAATATATCCTAAAACCTTACATAGCGCATACATCTATTACATATAGCAATGGGACAACCTTAAAATTGATGCATTCAAGGTTAAGAATTTAAAATGCCTAGGATCGTGGATAAATAAACGTCAGTGCAACAATGTAATATTATTCACTCTGCGGCTCGTAGCAGTTAAATCACAGTTACAGCTTTGGTATTATAGGAGCCGTTTTGGATATTGTTTGGGATCTTGATGTATCCCCTGTATTCACTTCAATAGTGTATCCGAATCCACTAATAGAAACAAAGTTGCTGGATCTCTAAACAAACAGTTCACAATGAGTGGTTAAAGCGGCGTCCCGCTATTACTCACTGCTCGATGATTGCTGTTGAAATCTTCGACTGCTGAAGTTCCGGTCCACTGTGTTTGTAGAAACTTTGCTCCCAGGTTGTCTCTGTCACCGGTCTAAATCGCTCTGGGCACCGCTCCGTAACACTGAAGAGCCAGTGTCCTCCGAGCCTTTGGTTACCTGCTGCCACGCTGGATTCGGTCTGCAGTCACGATAGGTAGTATCCTCGTGCTGCAATCTTAGTTAGTCAGCGTGCCAGGTCCTCGTTACTTGCAGGATATTCCGGTCTTTTTCAAGATCAACCTGGGATGATTTCAGCATATATTCAGCACGAGTTCATATAGATAAAATGGGGGTCTTGGGCCAAACGCGTTTCGGGGCTTAACGTTGCCCCTTCCTCAGTGGTAGTCAATCCCCCTTAAAAGGTTCTTTTTATATAAAATCCTTGCTGGTTCCAATTTCTCATTCAGATGTTGCTCCTCCTATTTTTCAAAATTTGGTGCGGGTCCTTTGATCATTGTTTGTGGATTTATAAAATATTCCATCGAAATATACCCTTTTCTATATGTTACTTTACTTTCCCTTTGCAGTCACATACTTGTCACACCTTACAAATCTTAATCCATATAATTACAGAATTACGATACACTCGGAATTAACATATTGGGTCCTCATTCAAATGACATAGAGAAAACGCATCCCATATTACTGCGATATCTAAGCGATTTTGCCGTTTCCCTGTCATACAGATAATTCAGACCAATAGTTCCAATATAATGTATATTACTCTTCTCAAAATTTCCTTATCTTTATAATACCCATAATATTGATCCATAAAAAAATTTGGACATACTCTGAATCCTTGTTGCCTAAATACGATATTAGTATGTCCCCTTGTCTGTTTCTAAAATGTAAAAGGATGTATTGACAACACCCATTGTGTAAAATATATGCTAAAAATTCTTAAATATAGTGGAATTATTTTATGACATTATTTATTTTTTAATTTTTTATTTGTTATTATTTTTCACAAGAACAATGTAGATGGGGGACTGGAAATTCTTCCGATCAGAAAATGCGATGGATGGGTGGAAGTACCTCGCAAAGGGCCGAACCCCCCCAGAAGGATTAAACTGGGAGGGGTTTTGCCGTCTGCGGGGGACATCCACCACGTTTACAGAAACCCGAACAACTCGAATTCTGCATTCAATCCACCCGGCATTAATGTGTTCAATTCATAAATTCGTTGGGTCTCTTGCCTTGACATTTTGCTTATATGATCCCCTCCCCTCCATCCTTTGTCTACTTTGTCAATTGCTGCAAATGTCATGCCTGTCGGATTCTTATCATGTTTTACTTTAAAATGTTTAGACAAAGCATGTGTCTCTAAGCCCTTTCTAATATTAGTGACATGTTCAGAAATGCGTTTTTTTTTTAAGTTCTTTTTGTTCTTCCCACATATTGACGTCCGCATGGGCATTCTATGAGGTATATGACATTGTCAGAGTTGCAGGTAAGAAAATCTTTTATTATATGTTTATTTGTCTTAGATAGGAAGAATTTCCAGTCCCCCATCTATATTGTTCTTGTGAAAAATAATAAAAAATTTAAAAATAAATAATATCATAAAATAATTCCACTATATTTAAGAATTTTTAGCATATATTTTACACAATGGGTGTTGTCAATACATCCTTTTACATTTTAGAAACAGACAAGGGGACATACTAATATCGTATTTAGGCAACAAGGATTCAGAGTATGTCCAAATTTTTTTATGGATCAATATTATGGGTATTATAAAGATAAGGAAATTTTGAGAAGAGTAATATACATTACATTGGAACTATTGGTCTGAATTATCTGTATGACAGGGAAACGGCAAAATCGCTCAGATATCGCAGTTATATGGGATGTGTTTTCTCTATGTCATTTGAATGAGGACCCAATATGTTAATTCCGAGTGTATCGTAATTCTGTAATTATATGGATTAAGATTTGTAAGGTGTGACAAGTATGTGACTGCAAAGGGAAAGTAAAGTAACATATAGAAAAGGGTATATTTCGATGGAATATTTTATAAATCCACAAACAATGATCAAAGGACCCGCACCACATTTTGAAAAATAGGAGGAGCAACATCTGAATGAGAAATTGGAACCAGCAAGGATTTTATATAAAAAGAACCTTTTAAGGGGGATTGACTACCACTGAGGAAGGGGCAACGTTAAGCCCCGAAACGCGTTAGGCCCAAGACCCCCATTTTATCTATATGAACTCGTGCTGAATATATAGTGAAATCATCCCAGGTTGATCTTGAAAAACACCGAAATATCCTGCAAGTAACGAGGACCTGGCACGCTGACTAACTAAGATCGCAGCATGAGGATACTACCTATCGTGACTGCAGACCGAATCCAGCGTGGGAGCAGGCAACGAAAGGCTCGGAGGACACCGGCTCTTCAGCATTACAGAGCGGTGCCCAGAGCGACTTAGAGTGGCGGCAGAGGCAACCTGGGAGCAAGGTTTTCTACAAACACATTGGACCGTAACTTCAGCAGTCGAAAACTTCAACAGTAATCACCGATCAGTGAGTAATAGCACGCCGCTTTAACCACTCATTGTGAACTGTTTGTTTAGAGATCCAGCAACTTTGTTTCTATTAGTGGATTCGGATACACTATTGAAGTGAATACAGGGGATACATCAAGATCCCAAACAATATCCAAAACGGCTCCTATAATACCAAAGCTGTAACTGTGATTTAACTGCTACGAGCCGCAGAGTGAATAATATTACATTGTTGCACTGACGTTTATTTATCCACGATCCTAGGCATTTTAAATTCTTAACCTTGAATGCATCAATTTTAAGGTTGTCCCATTGCTATATCTATTAGATGTATGCGCTAAGGTTTTAGGATATATTTTTTATTCGTATATGTTAATAAATCGCATGGTTATTCTTATATGTCAATAAATCAATATTAATCGCATATTTGCATATGTTTTTAAATTGCATGGTTCTACCTATAGAGAGAGTGCCCAGTATTTTTATCTCATTGTTTAATTCGTCAGAGGAGGGGCGAATCCTCTTTACTGTGAGCAGCTCCTTCTGTGGTTTCTTCCACTCCTGTGCGTCTCATTTACTCATTTCAATTTTAGTCTTTGGTTTAGAGCTGCTTACCATAAAATAATAAAATCCCACACAAGGTTAATAGTGATTAGAATATTAACTTTATTTAGATTTTTTTTCCCCTTTCTTTAAGTTACATTTCTTTTTTAACAAAGACGTTTCATAATAATTTATAATCATTTTTTATAGCAATTTACCTACTTTCATTTGACATTACATATGAAATATGTACATATTTACATTTATACAATGTGTGTAAAAAAAATACATATGTATGTATTACACATTTTGTAAGGCTATGGGTTTGACCTGTTACTCGAAGTATATACTCCATGAAATTTTAAAGGGGTATTTTAATTTTCAGCAAATATAATTGATAATTATCTATTTATTCAATATACTTGAATATAATGATTAATGACTTCCATTAAATGACCGCAAGCAAAGATCTTGAAATTTATGCAGAAAGTACATAACAAAATTCTATAACTTTTTATTACACATTAAATAACCTATACTTGTTAAACCATAACACCCCTAATAAGGAATTGCACGTTGAACTTAAAGGGTTATACCCATCTCAGACGTTGGTGGCATATTGCTATGATATGCCATCAATGTCTGATAGGGACCTGCTCCCATGTCCACAACAGAAGTGAAGGAGAGCGCTCTGCACATGCATGGCATGCTCTCTATTCACTGCTATGGTCCAGAAAATAGTCAAACTAGCATGCTATTTTTTAAGCTCCTATAGCAGTGAATGGAGAGGGCACAGCACATGTACAGCCGCAATAGGACTGCCGGAAATAGCCGAGCCAGTGTTCTGCTATTTTTGGAATTTCCATAGCGGTGAATGGAGGGTGGTCACACTTGCGTCATGCAGTTTCCTTCATTTTGGGGGCCCTGGAGATAGGATATTGGATATAGGAGTGGGTCCAAGAGTTGGGACCCACACCTATCTAACACTGATGGCATATCCTGCAAAATCCCACCAGTGTCTGAGATGGGAATACCCTTTTAATGTAAAAAATCGAAACAAAAAAAATGTATATTCATATATCCATGTTGTCAAAAGAAATGAGCATTCTATCTAAAATGTAACTTTTATATAGCTGAAGTCAATTTCCCAATGCTGCACCATGTCTGATAACTTTAATGTGTTTCAATTTCCTAAAAGAAAAAAAGGAAAATGAATTAGCATACCTAGGCTATGTATATAGCTGTATATGCTTACTGTAAAGACTGAACATTCAGAGGGCTTTCGTACATGGCAGATTAAAAATCATTTTCATTTACGTGAATGGGGCTTGCAGAAATCCATGTGCTTCCTGCCAAAACAACCCCAATGGAACTGATTTTCATTTTCAGAATATTTTTGCAGCTAAATCTGCTGCGTGCAGGTTAAATGGGAATTTAGGAATGTGACCCATTCTACACACCCCACAAATAAATGCTTCTTGATAGTGTATACACCTGCAGGAATACTTCTGCCAACTGTAAAGGGAATTCATCAACCCACCAGACCAAAACCCTCTGTGGGCTCATCCTCTACATGTGCATGTCCACTTTTAATTGTATCATAACATTTGTAATAAATCTAGGAGAAATAACATATTTTCTTAATAAATCCATGAGAAACAGACCCTGGACATTCATTGCAAATTGCTTACAAGTTTTTAGTTATTTTTCTTATAGATGCAGTTTTTGGAAACATTATTTTATGAAAAACTACAATTTAGACACATACAATTTAAATGTTGTAGCTGTTCCTATTGAGGCCAAGCTATCATAAAGGAAATACTTACTTGTTTTTTCCTCTCAGTATTGATTTTACTGCTTTAATATGAGGACTAACGCACTTCTTGGAGGGAGCCATTTTGGATTTTTTCAGGACAACACTAGAATAAAACACGTATTAAAATGCATAAATACAGTATCATTACCAAAAGTAAACAGTATATCATATATGCTTAAAGGGGTTACCCAACTTTTATTAATTAAAAGCCATCACTAGCTGATTGGCAGTGGTCCGACAGCCTGCATACCCCTCGATCGGCGTTTAGTTATATCTACGGCATCAGTAGAAGCAGCGCTGCAGTGATGGAGTAGACAGAGTTATCTGCTGCTAGCACTGCTGGCGTCAACACTTTTGCCAAACAGCTTATTGGGGGGGCGGGGGGGGGGGGTGTCAGACCCCCCTCCCCCCGATCAGCTAATGAAGGCCTATCCTAAGAATAAGCAATCGCTTAATAAAAGGTGCCCAGCCCTTTAAACTAACTGAAATGTATACTCAGCATTGCACAAAAAGGGGGCTCCTTCAGACTACATTGCTTTAAAGACTATGTACACCTTTTGTTTTGCAATTATATTTTACTAATTTTAGGCTAAAATATTTTTTTAATTGGTCTTTATTAAAAAATATTGCGTCGCTCTGTCATAAAGTGTTAACAGTTTTTCTAGCAGTGTGAATCCTACTTTTTAATTTCACCTTGTGCTGGTCATCTAATAACCCTTATCTCTAAATTACTAAGAGGTCATAAACACCTATTTAGGGTGCATTTAAACCAACAGATTATCTGACTTGTCCATTCAGACCAATCGCTGGTGTGTATAACAAAAGACGTGTGTAAACTGCCATCTGACCAATCAGTTGGTGTAAATTAAACTTTAAGCCAAATTCTTATCAGTAAGATAAGAACTGAGCAATAATAAGTTTTTATATGGTCTGAAAGGAGAGATAAGGAGCTATCAGATTAGCTGGCTGATGGAGCAGAGAGAAAATTCAGATTCCCCGGATCTCAGCCATGTACAAAAAAAGGGGCTCCATATCTGTAATAAAGACCAATTAAAAATATATATTTTTAGGCTACTTTCACACTGGCCTTTTGGTTTCTAATTGTGAGATCCGTTCAGGGATCTCACAAGTGGTCCAAAACGGATCAGTTTTGCCCTTAATGCATCAGTTTGGCTCTGTTCCGCCTCCAAGGCGCTTTGGAGGTGGACACCAAAACGCTGCCAAACGGATCCGTCCTGACACACAATGTAAGTCAATGGGGACAGATCCATTTTCACTGATACAATATGGCACAATAGAAAACTGATCCGACCCCCATTGACTTTCAATGGTGTTCAAGACAGATCCATTTTGGCTTTGTTAAAGATAATACAAACATTCTGAACGGATGCATGCGGTTGTATTATCTGAATGGATGCGTTTGTGCAGATCCATGACGGATCCGCACCAAACGCGAGTGTGAAAGTAGCCTAAGTTCTAAATAAATACAATGCAATAATAAAAAATCCCCCATAGCCTTTAACTTTACCCCATCGTATCAGGACATGAACTGCAGATTTCTGAATATTTAAGGTTTCATACACACAAAGCACCGGGAATTTTGTAGTCTGTATTTTTTTTTATGGAAAGCAAAGAAAAAATACAGTGCACCTATTTGAAGATTATCTAGTGTAAGTAAGAAAATCTGGATTGTGATTTTATTTTAATCATTTACAGAAGACAATAAATGATTATTTTATTACATGCCTCTGCTGTTGCAGAACCTATTTATGAAGAATAAGGGCTCTTTTACACAGGTCAGTGATCAGCCAAACAAGTGTTCGCATCCTCCCGATCGTTGGCCATAGTAAACAGGTAAGGAATCATCAGGACAAATGTGCAAGCCTCATGCACGTGAGAACGTGGCAGGTCCGTGCACACCATACAGCGTCTGCAATATACGGGCACTGGCCGCGTTCACACCATATCACGGAGGAGGACCCATTTATTTGAATGGGTCCACATTCCGGAAGATATGGTGTAATGAGGAACAGAGGTACAGAACAGAAGCTCACGGAAGTGTTTCCATAGGTTTTCTGGCCGTGCCTCTGCACTGCAAAAAAGTAAACTACTTTTTTGTGGTGTGGACCATCGGATGCAGATTTCGGACCTCATTCAAGTAAATGGGTCCGCGTCCGTGGACAGCCGGCACACGATCGGTGCCCGTGCATTGTGGACCGCAGCACTGGCACAGCCAGCACACAGTCGCATGCATGAGGCCTTAAAATTAATGCGAGTATTAAAAATGTTTGCTGGTCAGCAGCACATATCCCCTTGTAAAATGTCAGATGTTTCCTGTCCACCACAGATTGAACCTCTCACAGATTATATTACTATGGTGTCACAGACAATCAACCATCATAAGAAATAATACTCAGATTACTTACACATACTCTTCTTTGTCACATTTAGAACTTGAAGGGAATATTTCCAGCTGTATTACTTTTTCGACATTAAGTTCTTTTATATGATTAGCACATCTGCAGCGCTTGCCACGTGGTACTAGAAATAGGGAATAATATTACACAGTGAATACACACTAAATAATAAGGGTTTTAATAATAAAGGTATAAATAATAAAGAGTGAATAATAATACACAATGAATACACAGTGAATAATAAGAGTATGAATAATAAAGGTAAATAAACAGTGAATAATAGTATATAATAAATATACAGTGAATAATAAGGGTATAATGAATAAAGGAATAATAATAAATTATAATATATAATGAATGTACAGTGAATTAGGGAATTAATAATAAAGGTATAAATAATTACCAGTGAATAATAATACATACTTAAAGGGGTTCTGCACTTTGTTTTAACTGATGATCTATCCTCTGGATAGATCATCAGCATCTGATCGGTGTGGGTCCAAAACCCGGTGATACCTAGGTACAGAAACGCATTGAGCCAGAGTCACACGCACAAAATGTCTCCCAAATACTAGGGACAGATACTATGACTGACGGCAGTAGCCGTGAGTGAGGGTATCTAGGAGACTGTCATAGGCAGCATATACGCTAATCAGCCCTGTGACGTCTTGTCTGCTGGTATACAATTGGCCTTTGTGAGCCGACCATCAGACACTTTCTATGTAAGTAGAGGTACAACTGGATTGGGAACAATAAAGTGGGGGTGCATTTTCCACATCAGCACACCACTGATCCATTGTCTTGTCTTCACTGTATTGTGTTTGGTATAATACTACTAACCATATAGTGTGAACACCTCTTTAAGCCTGTTTGTGCAAATGAGTTGGGGTTGCACACCCTAATTTTTTAAGTAATTATAATCAATAAACATTTATTTTGAATTTTAGCATTCCTATCAGGTTTTGATAATCGTACTATTCTAAGGCTACTTTCACACTAGCGTTCGAGCGGATCCGTTCTAAACGGATCCGCTCATATTAATGCAGACGGTGGCTCCGTTCAAAACGGATCCGTCTGCATTATAACTTAGAAAAATTTTCTAAGTGTGAAAGTAGCCTGAGCGGATCCGTTCAGACTTTACATTGAAAGTCAATGGGGGACGGATCCGCTTGAAGATTGAGCCATATGGTGTCATCTTCAAGCGGATCCGTCCCCATTGACTTCCATTATAAGTCGGAACGGATCCGCTCGCCTCCGCACGACCAGGCGGACACCCGAACGCTGCTTGCAGCGTTCAGGTGTCCGCTCACTGAGCGGAGCGGAGGCTTAGCGCTGGCAGGCGGATGCATTCTCAGTGGATCCGCCTCCACTGAGAATGCATTAGGGCCAGACGGCTGCGTTCAGGGCCGCTTGTGAGCCCCTTCAAACGGAGCTCACGAGCGGACACCTGAACGCAGGTGTGAAAGGAGCCTAATAAGGAACGTATACCGTCATATCAAGTTTTCGTTAGTTCTGCGTTTTTTATGAATAATAAAGGTATAAATAATAATAATAAACAGTGAATAATAGTATATAATGAATATACAGTGAATAATAAGGGTATAATTAATAAAGGTATTATAATAATAAAAAACAAAAGTGAATTATAATATATAATGAATGTACAGTGAATAAGTGTATTAATAATAAAGGTATAAATAATAAACTGTGAATAATACTGCATAATGAATATACAATAAATAAAAACGGTATAAACAATATAGAGTGAATAATAAAACATAATGAATATACACTAAATAATAAGGGTATTAATAATAAAGGTATAAATAATACACAGTGAATAATAAAGGGAGGCACTTTATAGATCAATATTATGTATCTATAAAAAAAAATCGGATTATAAAGTACAATCTATGAAACTAAGTTTTAATGTCCATACCTTGTGCAAGAGTAACACTGAGCAGGAGAACAGTAATGACAACAGCAGTCTTGTAGACCATGACGGCAGGGGGAATGAAACACTTTCTACTGGAATAGCTGAGAACTTGGCTCACTGGAAATGGTACATACTTATATACACCACTGATTCTACCGTGGGAGGGTGACTTTTTTCTTTTTACAACACTCCTGTTAAACTAGTACAGATAGGAAATCAAAACTGAAAGTGTAATCTGATTCCCTAGGATTTCCCCTACCCATGTTATCTCGTAATCCATTTATGCTGTCAAGCTATAAGAAAGAAACCACTATGTGCAGCCTCCAAAAATGAGGTCACAGACATGTCTCTGCGTTTCAGTGGCTGCTCGTGTGTATTTTTCATGTATTCTAGCATTAGATGGGAGTCCTGGAATTATAAAACCAGCATTTATCAATCATTCATATTTATTAATAAACTATTGATATGCCATAAATGTTTAAATTGGTAATACTCATTTAAGGTTTATTTGTATCCCTTGGGATACAAATAAATTGAGACGTTTCAGCACATGGATGCGTTCAGGGTGCGTTCAGTTAAACTCGCACCATTTTGCAAGCAAGTTCAGTCAGTTTTGTCTGCGGTTGCGTTTAGTTGTTCAGTTTTTTCCGCGCGGGTGCAATGCGTTTTGATGCGTTTTTCACGCGCGTGATAAAAAACTGAAGGTTTACAAACAACATCTCCTAGCAACCATCAGTGAAAAACGCATTGCATCCGCACTTGCTTGCAGATGCAATGCGTTATTAACGCAGCCCCATTCACTTCTATGGAGCCAGGGCTGCGTTAAAAACGCAGAATATAGAACATGCTGCGATTTTAAAGCATTGCAGAAGTGATGCGTGAAAAAAAATGCTCATGTGCACAGCCCCATTGAAATGAATGGGTCAGGATTCAGTGCAGGTGCAATGCGTTCACCTACTGCATTGCACCCGCGCGGAAATCTCGCCCGTGTGAACTCAGCCTTAGAGAAACCAAACGCTAGCTAATATGGCCACAAAAGTCTTTTTAAGGACTGGTATAGGTGATCTATCGATAGGTGTGACATACTGAGGGGTGTGATATACTTATAATATACTTTCTAACATAGAAAGTATATTATAGTGCATTTGTATTGAGCAGCAGTTGTGTGTGGTTCTGCTGCGATACCTCAGCTATATAGAGGGAAAACGCTATTGGAATAACTAATTGCAACTGGTGTGATATAATATTGATTCAGGGGCTCTATATACCTGTTTCCACAAAATACTGATTGAAGGGTGAAATATACCTGCTTCTATAAAATACTGATTCAGGGGTTCTATATGCCTGCTTCCACAAAATACTGATTGAGGGTGCGATATACCTGCTTCCATAAAATACTGATTAAGGGGTTTGATATACCTGTTTCCATAAAATACTGATTGAGGGGTACAATATACCTGCTTCCACAAAATGCTGATTAAGGGGTGCGATATACCTGCTTCCACAAAATACTGATTAAGGGGTGCGATATACCTGCTTCCACAAAATACTGATTGAGGGTGCGATATACCTGCTTCCATAAAATACTGATTAAGGGGTTTGATATACCTGTTTCCATAAAATACTGATTGAGGGGTACAATATACCTGCTTCCACAAAATACTGATTAAGGGGTGCGATATACCTGCTTCCACCAAATATTGATTCAGGTGTTCTATATGCCTGTTTCCACAAAATACTGATTGAGGGGTGGGATATACCTGCTTCTACAAAATACTGATTGAGGAGTTCTATATACCTACTTCCACCAAATATTGATTGAGGCCTGCGATACACCGGCTTCCACAAAATACTGATTGAGGCCTGCGATATACCTGCTGCCATAAATACTGCTCTTCTCTAGGGACTTTGGCACAGGGTAATTTAGAAAATGACAGGCAAAGGAATAGGCAGGCCGTTCTGCAGGGTTGGTAGGGGTCAGGCAGATGCACCAGGCCGGAGCCTAAGTGGGAAGTTGGAGAAGGTGTGTGCGATTAAGTCAAAGGACGCACCAGAGTTGGTTGAGAGGCTCACTCTGCCTTCCACTTCTGCACCCCCCTCATCCTCTGTATCTGCACCCTCCTCACTCTCTGCTGTGTGCACCCCCAAAGACACCACCACCACCACCATAGCCCCTCCAGTCGAGTCAGAGGAATTATTTTCCCATCCATTCCCGGACCAAACCAATGCGCAGCCATTCTTGGCATCGGATGAGGAAGAGGAGGTAGCAACGGCTGCCACCTAGCGGTCTAAAGACAGTACCCAGATGAGCCCAAGGAGGGTGGTCCCCGCTGTTGCTGCCTACTCTCTAATGTCAGTGGTGGTGAAGATGACGATGATGACGTGTCGACGCATAAGTCGCGGTAAGCCCAACACTCACCAAGGGACTTCTGTTGAGCGCGAATATTTGTATTATCGTGAATATCGGCACTTCGAGAATTTGCGAATATTTAGAATATAGTGCTCTATATTCGTAATGGCGAATGATCTTTTTTTTTTTTTTACAGTATACATCAGGTGATCATCCCTCCCTTCTTCTAGCTTGTGGGCCAATGAGAAGGCTTTGTCACAGCTTAGCAACATCCCTAGCAACCAATAGAAAAGTTGACTATTCCTTACCATATAAATTAAGACACTCCCCAGCAGTCATTTTGTGGAGTTTCATGTGAGAGAGAGAGGAGCTTGAATACTGTACTGTGCTTTTTCAAATTACATTACAAATCGCATATAAATAATCCTGATAGTTAGTGTTAGATAGTAATAGGGAATTGTGTAGCTGAATAGCTGATAGGGTCCAGTGCAGGGTGTAGTGTAGGTTATAAGGATAGTTAGCTGAAATATATCATCCATATAGTTAGTGTTAGATAGTATAGGTTATAGTGTGTGGCAGGAAAATAATTGTGCAATGTGCATGTGACAGTGATTTCACTGCTGTTCATACATACATGCTACAGAAATAGTGCTGTGATGTCCCAACAATACTAAGTTCAACAATCAGTATTATATTATCAGACCTGATTAAAGGTGAAGTTGTATGTATTCGAATACTCTGAAAAACTCTATTTGCATATAAAGCTATTGTTATGACATGCATGGAATTACTTATCGTGATCAGGAGTTCTTCCCCACTATCTCGAAAGCTGCTGCCAACCATTTTCATAACTTATGTAGCTAATAGTGCGTGCGTGCGTGCAATCGAAAAGAATATAACGAAATCACAAAATATTTGGCGAATATTCGCCTAAATATTTGTGATATATCGGGAATTTGAATATTGCCCCTGCCGCTCATCACTGCTACGAGGGACGACCACCTTAAGAAGGCACCTGGCCTCCCATTACCGAGCCCAGTGGGAGCAACACCGTCAGAACCCACAAAGCCACACTCCTGGTGCTCCACGTCCTGCCTCTTCTCCTTCTCCTCCCATTTGTCCTCCACTCCACCTTCCACCGTGCCGTCGTCACATTCAACGGCTGACCACTAGCTTGTCGGAACTGCTAGCCTGCCAACTACTGCCATATAAACTGGTGGACTCGGAGGCCTTTAGAAAAGTTGTGGCCATTGGCACACCGCAATGGAAGATCCCTGGAAGGAAATATTTCTCCCAGAAGGGCATCCCAGAGCTATATGGCCACGTTCAGCGGCAATTCAATATATCTCTGGCACACAGTGTCGGTACCAAGATACATCAGACCACAGACACGTGGTCTAGCAAACACAGGCAGGGAAGGTACATAACTTTTACTGCCCACTGGGTGAACCTTCTGACAGCCGTCTAAGCATGTAACCCGTGGCACCCGTGTGGATTTGGTGTTACCACCACGGATTGCATGCAGGCCTGCCTCTTCTTCTCCTCCTCCTACTCCATCCTCCGTCTCCTCCTTGGCTGTCTCCTCCTTTTCCACTGCTACCGCCTCTTCCGCTGCGCCCCCAGAACCTATTCGATGTGCCAAGTGAGACGTTGCCATGCTGTGCTGCGACTGTTTAGCCTGGAAGCCAAGAGCCACACCAGTACTGCACTGCTTTCAGCTCTGCGGTCTCAGGCCAATCAGTGGCTAACCCCGCTCAATTTGACAGTTGGTAAAGTGGTGTGCGACAACGGTGCCAATCTGCTGAGCACGCTGAAACATGGCAAAATGACACACATGCTGTGCATGGCACACATCCTGAACTTAGTGGTCCAGCGATTCCTTGCCAAGTACCCCGGGATCCAGGATGTCTTGCAGCAGGCCAGGAAAATCTCCGGCCATTTTAGAAGATCTTACATGGCCATGGCTCGACTTGCTGACGTTCAGCGTCGACACCACCTGCCCGTCAGACATTTGATTTGTGACAGCCCGTGTTCTGTCCCCACATGAAGGCGAATGAAGGTGTAACTGATGATGACCTTGTGACTGTCCTACCTTCGTATCCAAGCAGTGGAGCAGACCGGACCGGCAGATGCTCAGGTTAGATGGACCCAGACGTAGACATGAGGGTGCAATCAAACGTGGGTTTATTTGATCCAGAGCAGCAACATACGGTTATACAATACAGGGATGCAGTAGCAGTGTAGATGCTGTCATGTGGATGTCTTTCCTGAGGCTAACTGCTGAGGCAACTGCTGGTCAAAAACTGATGCCTACACAAGCCAAGGTGTGAGTCTCTAGTCACAAGGAGTGCAGCACTTAAAATGGCTACAGGAAGAGACAAGAACCAAGGCTGCTAAAACCACGCCCAGCAGAGAAAAACTTTATAGATAAGGAACAAGGCGTGCAGCATACAAATTCCGGCCAGCAGATGGCAGCAGAGAAACAATACGTAGAAACAACATAGTAAAAGGAGATATAATAATACAGTGCATTAATTAAATTTGAAAGAAACAGCACAGCCCGATGCGCTGGAACTCCACCTTGTATATGCTTGATAGGCTGCTCCAGCAGCAACATGCTGACTACCTGTACTAACTCTGCAGCAGGACAGTTTCTGGGGAGCTTGGTGTCTTTTCACCGCGCCAGTGGCTGCTCATGCGCAACGCATGCAGACTTCTGTGGCCATTTGGTGAGATCACCAAACTGGTCAGTCACAGCTAGGGCACCATCAGTGACATCGTACTTTACGCCATCTTTCTGAAGCGTGCATTGCGTTGTGTCATTGATCAAGCCGTCAAGGAGCAGGAGCTGGAAGATGAGGAAGTCGCAATGCTGAATGAATGAATTCCCAGGGGGGCTACTCCATCCGAGACAAGTCAGCAGGAGTCTGAAGAGGAGTCAGAGGAGGATGGTAGATGGGGGGAGGAGGAGGAGCAAGAAGAGCAGGACTTTTCGGGGATCCCTGGTGTTGTCCGTGGCAGGGGCGAGGAGACCGAGGACGACGTTCTCCTGGGCGATGAGCAGGAGCCAGGGCGCTCCAACGCTTCCAATTTAGTGCAAATGAGGGCCTTCATGCTCCAGTGTTTGAGGAGGGACCCCCGTATAAAAAGCATAAGGAGCAAGGACCAGTACTGGGTGGCAACGTACATAGACCCTGGTACAAACACATAATGGCGGACATGTTACCAGCATCACAGCGGGCTGTCAGAATGCAGCATTTCCAGGCCTTGCTGCGAGAGATGCTGCAACTCCAGTCCTCTGGACCCACCTACCGGTCAGGATTAGAGAATTTTCAGGAGCTTTATCTTCTCATACAGGAATCACAGTAGCTGTCAGGACTGTGTTGTAGGGTTAATGCAGCAGCTGAGCTTTCTCTTCTCAGACAGGAGCTGTCAGGACTGTGCTGTAATGTCTGCACAGGAGAAGGGAATACTTCTGTCTGTGGAGATCAGTAGATGCTATTTCCTAGCCAACTAAGGCTAGGTCTACACAACGACATTTGTTGCGCGACAAAAAGTCGCGCGACATTTGTCGCACTAATGTCGCACGACAATTTTTATAATGGCAGTCTATAGTGTCGCACTGCAACATGCGACATGCTGCGACTGCGACGCGACAGTCGCAGAAAAATCCATCTCGAATGGATTTTCTGCGACTGTCGCGTCGCAGTCGCAGCATGTCGCATGTTGCAGTGCGACACCATAGACTGCCATTATAAAAATTGTCGTGCGACATTAGTGCAACAAAATGTCGCGCGACAAATGTCGTCGTGTAGACCTAGCCTAAGGCCTCTTTCACACTTGCGTTGTCCGGATCCGGCGTGTACTCCACTTGCCGGAATTACACGCCGGATCCAGAAAAACACAAGTGAACTGAAAGCATTTGAAGACGGATCCGTCTTCAAAATGCTTTCAGAGTTACTATGGCACCCAGGACGCTATTAAAGTCCTGGTTGCCATAGTAGTAGTGGGGAGCGGGGGAGCGGTATACTTACCATCCGTGCGGCTCCCGGGGCGCTCCAGAATGACATCAGAGCGCCCCGGGAGCCGTACGGATAGTAAGTATACTGCTCCCCCGCTCCCGCTACACTTTACCATGGCTGCCAGGACTTTAGCGTCCCGGCAGCCATGGTAACCATTCAGAAAAAGCTAAACGTCGGATCCGGCAATGCGCCGAAACGACGTTTAGCTTAAGGCCGGATCCGGATCAATGCCTTTCAATGGGCATTAATTCCGGATCCGGCCTTGCGGCAAGTGTTCAGGATTTTTGGCCGGAGCAAAAAGCGCAGCATGCTGCGGTATTTTCTCCGGCCAAAAAACATTCCGGTCCGGAACTGAAGACATCCTGATGCATCCTGAACGGATTTCTCTCCATTCAGAATGCATTAGGATAAAACTGATCAAGATTCTTCCGGCATAGAGCCCCGACGACGGAACTCTATGCCGGAAGAAAAGAACGCAGGTGTGAAAGAGCCCTAAAGGACTTCTCATGATGTCATGACCAGGCTCTTGTGTGGGCGGAACCAGTCTGGAGTCTGCTAGAAACAATTATTTTCCCGGTTTGCTGGTGGACACAAGCACTTTCAGTAGCAGTTTTTCTCTTGGTGGGTGCATGGCTAAGTAATGCTCTGCAGGGGGGAGTTGAATATAGGTTGAATATAGAGAGTTGTCCTGGGCTTATGAGTGGTTTGCTGTAATGCCCTGCAGGGGGTGTGGATATAGAGAGTTGTTTATCTGGGCTTATGAGTGGTTTGCTGTAATGCTCTGCAGGGGGAGCTGGATATAGAGAGTTGTCCTGGGCTTATGAGTGGTTTGCTGTAATGCCCTGCAGGGGGTGTGGATATAGAGAGTTGTTTACCTGGGCTTATGAGTGGTTTGCTGTAATGCTCTGCAGGGGGAGGTGGATATAGAGAGTTTTCCCAGGCTCATGAATGGTTTTCTGTAATGCTCTGCAGGGGGGCGGGGGGTATAGAGAGTTGTTTTCCTGGGCTTATGAGTGGTTTGCTGTAATGCTCTGCAGGGAGAAGGGGGTATAGAGAGTTGTTTTCCCAGGATTATGAGTGGTGTGGTGAACACTTTCACAGTAGCAGGTGAAATTTTCTCTGGGTGCATAGCTAAGTAATGCTCTGCAGGGTACTCTTTGGGTGCTTAGTTAGGTAAGGTTCTGCGGGGGGTGGTTTCTGGGTCTATAGTTGGGTAAGGTTCTGCAGTGGGGTATCTGGGTGCATAGTTAGGTAAGGTTCTGCAGGAGGGGTATCAGGGTGCATAGTTAGGTAAGGTTCTGTGGGAGAGAGGTATATCTGGGTGCATAGGCAAGGTTCAGTGGGAGGGTATCTGGGTCTATAGTTAGATAATGTTCTGCGGGGGGTATATCTGGATGCATTGCTAGGTATGGCTCTGCTGATTGGCTGCGGTAGTCACATGTTTAGAGCCCTTAACTTCTTATTGGTGATATTGGGAAATGTCATGTGACTGCGGAAGTGAGCATCAGTTTCTTATTTTTCTACTGTTGCAATATTATAACTAAAAAAACAGCTAAGGTAGACAACCACCTTTAAAGGGAACCTATCATCAACTTTATGCTGACCTCACTGAGGGCAGCATAAAATAGTGACAGAAATGCTGATTTCAGCGGTGTGTCACTCATGAGCTAAAAGTAAGTGATTGCCGAGAACCAGCATCATAATCATTGCAGCCCAGGCCTGGAAAAGAGTCAGATCTACCTGAGAAGAGTCATGGTTATCCATAATCTCCTGCTCTCCCCGACCCATCTGCTGATGGTTGGCAGTCATCAGCAGGTGGGCAGGGAGAACAGGAATTTATGAATAACCAGGACTCTTCTCAGGTGGCCGTGACTCTTTTCCAGGCCCAGTCTGCAATGATTGTGATGTTGGTTCTCGGCAACCACTTACTTTTAACTTTGAAATGACAGAGTGCTGAAATCAACTCACCTGTCTCTACTTAATTCTGACATTCCCTTTAACCCTTAGAGGACCCTGCGATTTTCCATTTTTGTTTTTCACTCCCCGCCTTCCCATAGTCCTAACTTTTTTTATTGTGCTTTCTAATGGCACCATTTATGGTTACATACAATGTAGTAGGAGGTGCAAAAAAAATTTCAAACGGGGTAGAATTGGAAAAAAAGAAATTCTGACAAAGGTTTTTATTTTTATACACCGTACAATATGCGGTAAAATTGACCTGTTATCTTTATTCTCCAGGTCAGTACAGTTACAAGAATACAACACTTGTATAATTTTTCTTGCTTTTAATACTGAAAAAATAATATTTAAAATCTTTGAGAAAAATAAAAATAAAAATTTTAATTAACTTACCTATATTCTGACCCCTATAACTTGGTGTGTGAAGGCTAGTTTTTTTGTGGGGCGATCTGTACTGTTCAGTGAAACCATATTGTGTGTGTGACTTTTTGATCACTTTTTATAATAAATATTATTAGGGAGTTGAAGTGACAAAAAATGTCGAATTGGCGTTTTTATTTTTTTCCTGTTACGCCATTTGCCATATGCCATTAATATTGTTATATTTAAATTGTATGGGCATTTTTCTTATGCGGCGATGCCCATAATGTTTATTTTTTATTGGTTAAGTATTTTTATTTTAAGGAAAGAGAGGTTTAACTTTTATATATATTTTTTTTATATTTGTAAAAATTTCTTTAAACTTTTTTTTACTTTTTTTTAAGTCACCCTGGGTGACAATAACTGGCAGTGATTAGATTGCCCATTGTGTTAATTGATTGCTATATAGCCATCATTGAACACTTAATTTTCAATATAACAATACAGTGCTACCACCTAGTGGCCTGTATTGGTATATTCCTCTAATATACTCCGAAGCCTGCTTGAGGCTTCAGTCTATTAACGTACTGTAACAGGTTCCCCGATCTCTGCCGGGGAACGCTGCTACCAGAGCGGAAGTGCATGGCTTCACGCTTCCGGACTGCTTTTATGCCGTGGTCACATTTGACCATGACTTTTCGCATACATGTGCCGTGGGTCTCCACTATTTGAAATAGCAGAAACCCAGCCGCTATGTTTAAAGACCGGAATTCATGTACAGCAGAGGTCCAGAAGGGGTTAAGAAAGTTTCCCTAGACTTTTATGTTGATGACTCCCTCCTGTAAGCGCTGTCTCAAGCTACTTAAAACTGATTTTACAAATTTTGTTAACCCTTTAGGTGTTCCACAAGAATTAAAGGAAAATAGAGGTAAAATTTCAAAATTTCACTTTTTTGGCAGATTTTCCATTTTAACCCATTTTTTTCTTTAATACATGGAGGGTTAACAGCCAAACAAAACTCAATATTTATTACCCTGATTCTGCGGTTTACAGAAACACCCCACATGTGGTCATAAACTGATGTAAGTGCGCACTGCAGGGTGCAGAAGAAAAGGAACGCCATATGTTTTTTGGAAGGCAGATTTTGCTGGACTGGTTTTTAGATACCATGTCCAATTTTAAGCCCCCCTGATGCACCCTTACAGTAGGAACTCCCAAAAAGTGACCCCATTTTGGAAACTAGGGGATAAGGTGCCAGTTTTATTGGTACTATTTTGGGGTACATATGATTTTTAATTGCTCTATATTACACTTTGTGAGGCAAGGTAAGCAAAAAATGGCTGTTTTGGCACCTTTTTTATTTTTTACAACATTCATTATAGAGCCGGTTGATACCTAATATGTGTGTTTTTTCTTTCTTTTTTTCAATTTTTTATTATAAAATCAGGGGAAAAGGGGCGTTTTTCTTTTTTCACTTGAAAATAAATTTTTGGGTTTAAAAACAGTTCTTTACTTTTTAAATTTTTTTACTTTATTTCTGACTTTAACTTTTGGGGGTCTGATCCCCTCTGCAATGCATTACAATAAATCGGTATTGTAATGCATTGCCCGTTAGTGTATTACACTAACAGGTTGCCTAGGAGACCCAGCCTGAGGTTGGATCTCCTGGGCACCCATGGAAGGCAGGTCTCTGCACGGCATCGGGCTGCCTTCTCACCCATCGGGTCCCCGCCACAGGCCAGGTTTTTTTTTGCTGTTTTGTTATTTTATCTGCAACCTTATAAAAAAAAAACTAGCTACACGTCAGCTTAAAACTTAGGGTACTTTCACATTTGCATTGTGAAGATCCGGCAGGTAGTTCCATCGCCGGAACTGCCTGCCGGATCCGGAAATCCATGTGCAAACGGATAGCATTTGTAGATGGATCTGGATGCAGATCCGTCTAATAAATGTATTGAAACACCTGATCCGTCTCTCCGGTGTCATCTGGAAAAACCGATCCGATATTTATTTTGCCGGAACACTTGGTGCCGGATCTGGCATAAATGCATTTCAATGTAAAAATAAACTGTTCCGGAATTTTGAATGGAGCATGCTGCGGTATTTTCTCCGGCCAAATACCGTGAAAGTGACTGAACTGAAGTCATCCTGATGCATACTGAACGGATTGTTCTCCATTCAGAATGCATTAGGATAAGGCTTCAAGCACACGACCGTTGTTGTGTCCCGTGTCCGTTGTTCCGTTTTCCGTGATTTTCTGTGGACCCATTGACTTTCAATGGGTCCGTTGAAAACTCGACTAATGCACCGTTTGTCAACCGCGGCCGTGATCCGTGGTTTCAGTCCGTCAAAAAAATACAACCTGTCCTATTTTTTTCACAGAAAACGGTTCGCGGACACATTCAAGTCAATGGGACCGTGAAAAAACGCAGAGGCACACCCGATTGACTTCCGCATCCGTTTTATTTCTATCTTTTGCCATGGCAAAACTGTCTGTCAAAACTTGTGCCAATAAAATAAAATAAAAAAATATATATACAGGAAGTTTAAGGTAACAGGTTATGCTAATTGCTAGCCACCTGTGCCGAAAATCAGTAGTGTGGTGTGGCAGTCATTGCTGATCTATTTTCTTCCAAAATGCCACGCTGGAATGTCGAAAAATTCATAAATTTGTTACAGGAGAGGCCCGAACTATGGGACACCCGCAATTCTTATCAGGACAGAATCCGTAAGGATGCTGCATGGGAACAAGTGGCCCGTAGCATGAGACGGGCCGAATGGGCCAAAGCAGATGGCCGAGGCCGGGCAGATTTAGGTAAGTGATAGCAATGTAGTTGTACTGTCCTTGCCCTGTGTGTGCCAAAATGATGTAGCTATAAATTCTATGAGGTCAGAATAGTGTTTATTTTGTGTCCCAGCTTCATTTTGCATAAAGGCCTGTACATGGTTCTTTAATGAGTCGTGCACTAAATACCATGCCCCACCATTTCAAACTATAAATGGCTGTCCCTCCCTTTGCTACAGCATACAGTACTCATGTATAATCACGTCTGTGCACTTTTTATTTGGTGACACGTGTCCCTGTTGTAATTGAGCATCTTATAGTTGTCACCCTCACATATTCTAGTATTTTAGTCCAAATGGCTTGCACGACTAGTCTCCTCCTTCCTGAACTTGTACATTAGTATCCACACACCTGCAGTACTGTACCATGTGCTATATAATCCCGCCAATTCAGACATTTCGGAGATTTGTCTCCTTGATCTAGGTTAACATTTGCACTTTGTTATTTGTCTAGTTTATTTATTTAGTTTTTTATTCTATTTTATTTTTAGTAATTTGTATATTATGTCATTTCTTTACAGTCAAACAGACTAAAATCCGCTGGTCAATTTCGGAGGGAGGTTACAAAGGTCGAAGTGGTGAAGGAACCTAAAAAAAAAGGCCGTATCTGTACACTGCCCAGTTGCAGTTTTTGCGGGCAGTTATGGATTTTATGGTTTTAATTGTTAAAAATGTTGGTTAAAAGTTTTAGTTTATAATCTTGGTGAGCAATAGTGGCAAAGAATGTAATGGGTTGTGTTGCGTTGTACTATTGATGACCTATCCTTTGTGTAGGTCAGGCATGTCAAAACTGTGGCCCTCCAGCTGTTGCTAAACTACAACTCCCAGCATGCAATAATAGCTGTAAGCTATCCAGTCCTGCTGGGAGTTGTAGTTGTGAAGGCCACAGTTTGGACATGCCTGGTGTAGGTGATCTCTATCATTTTTGTGGGGGAGTCACACCAGGCACCACCGCTGATGATCTGTATGATGAGACGACACGTTCAGAGCGCACATGGCGCCTCCCCTCTCTCTTTTGTTCCTGTGAAGCAATATTTTCACGGTCAAAGAACATAGATGTTTGCAATCAGAGCAGGAATAGAGAAGGGAGATGGCACGTGCTCACTGCCCGCATTCTCTCCTCATACAGTTGATCATCGTGTTTGCCGGCTATTGGTCACACACCAATATAATCTTGTGTACCCATCCTATGGATAGGTCTCAAATCTCAAAAGGTTGGATAAACCCTCTTTTTTTTTTTTTTTTTTTTTTTTTTTTTTTTTAGACCCCGACTAGTGTAGCCATTTGCGTATGTTTTGGTTGGTTATAAATTTTTCCTACATACCTGCTATCTTAATTTTGTCTGTTTTAGAATTTGATACCCATTCTGTCATTGTCATTTACATAGGTAAGGCTACTTTCACATTTGCGTTTGGGGCTCCGCTTGTGAGTTCCGTTTAAAGGCTCTCACAAGCGGCCACGAACGCATCCGTCCAGCCCTAATGCATTCTGAGTGGATGCGGATCCGCTCAGAATGCATCAGTCTGGCAGCGTTTGGGCTCCGCTCTGCTACGCAGGCGGACACCCGAACGCTGCTTGCAGCATTCTGGTGTCCGCTTGGCCGTGCGGAGGCAAACGGATCCGTCCAGACTTACAATGTAAGTCAATAGGGTTGGATCCGTTTGAATTTGACACAATGTGGCTCAATTTTCAAACGGATCCGTCCAGACTTTACATTGAAAGTCACACTACTTTCACACTTAGAATTTTTTTTACAATATAATGCAGACGGATCCGTTCTGAACGGATCCATCGTCTGCATTATATGAGCGGATCCGCTTTGAACGCAAATGTAATAGTAGCCTTAAATGGTATATAACAAACCACAACATGGATTCCTAAAAGTTCCCATATAAAATGGCAATAACATAATCCAATGATAATGGAGTATAATGATGCTCCAACTACGTCCGACCAGCAGATTTGAAACTACTACTCCCACCATGGGAAAGTGTTGCCTGGTACATGTTTCTCTGGAAATGATGTTCTATTAGGTTTACATTACATCAAGGATGTTTGGATGGTGGAAGCAGGCCACATACAGAAGAGATGGACTGAATATCAGCACTGGTTTTGGTCCTTGAATGAGTAAACCTCTTTTGGGGCTGGACAGCTCCAAACAATGTATTGCAAATAGTTTCACATTAGGACTTTACATGAAATATCCCAATGTTTTAAAAAAAAATAAACTATTTTTTATTTTGACAAATTCACATTGAAGGTGTTATTCCTTGTTTTAAAACAAATATGTGATGTATGCAACCTCACCGTATATATTGTACACACACGGCTGTTCTAACTTAGTAAAAATGCTATACTTTTGCAATGAGGTAGTCAAATGATGTGATTATTCTTTTTTTGTTTCTTTCAAATACAGTACTGTGGACAGTCTGGATGCCTCAGATGACTCGGAGACGGCAGGAAGTGAAACACCGTCTGTTTTCTCGCCGGCCACAAGTCCAGCCCCAACACCAGCAGAGGAGCCTAAAGAGTCGTCACTGGCCCAGCCCACCCTACCCTACCCTACCAATGGCGAGCCCAGAAAGAGGCCAGCAGCCGCAGCCCAGGCGTCGCCGCCATGTCCCTCCCTCTTCCTCTGGGCAAGCGAATCGTGAAATGATTGATGCACGAGTCATAGAATTCCTTGCCCAGAGGAGGCGTGATGGCTTGGAGGAGGCAATGTTAAGGGGACTAGGGCCATTAATGAAGCGGGTCACTCCCAAAAAGTACCATGAGTGCCTGGCTTCACTGGCCCTAGTCATAAAAATGTATTCCTCCCCTTACCAGGGAGACATACACTCAAAAATAAATGTATTACAAAATGAAATATTAAATGCTGCTCAGCCCCCCCCCCCCCCCCAACCACCATTCACTAGACCTGACACAACATGTGGGTGTCACGGAAGGTGTACAGGGAACAAGACAACACAAAATGAACATATGACTCACTGGATCCAAAACTAAGGAACAAAAAGGGAGACCCCTACATCAGACCTGGCACTCTCCCTGACTGCTCAGCCTATGCGAAAATCCCTATGGTAGATGATCGCATATCCTCGTACCTCGACTGTATAACACCTGAACACCCTATAATAGTGAGGGGACACGACCACCGGCTCCCTACACTAGACACGGAGGGAGTCAGGGTCACCTGGGATCCAGCAAACAGAAAATCACAAATGAATGTACAACACTTATCTTGTAGAAGACTGGGAAATAGGATCAGCATGCACACACACTCCAGGAAGTTGTATAAACCGCACACTAATGCATTATGGGGAGGAATTTAAAGGGATGCAATCAGTCCAACTACATGACAGCTGGGAGAGGCTAACGAGATGAGGAACTGAAAACCAAAACAAAGGAAGCTCAAGGAGGAGGTTCTGAAAGGCATCTGTCAGAGCTTCTCAGATGTCTGGTGGTGACAGTGGGTCAGCCGCATTACCTCGGCACTTTGGCAACTGGGCCTTATCATCTCTCCCACTGCCTGAGTGATCTTACTATGGAGGTATTGTGGGAGCTTGGCTGTAAGTTGTATCTTAGCCCCTCTCAGACCGTGTTCACACACCGTAGGGTAGTCTAGTGGTAGGAACCCATGCCACGCTGAGATACCTTGACGATGGTGCAAAAGGGCTCCGATGTGTTCCTGACTGGAATACATTAGCTAAGTCTCATTTCTTAACATCAGCTTGAGGGATTAGCCAGTGTTGTCAGTTTCAGATCATTGTGGTGCACCTTTCGCAGTGGTTTTTCATAAAAAATTACTCAAATACTGTAACTCATACGATGAGCTGATGGCTGCAGTAAGTGACTATGAAGAAGATACAAAGTCAACTTTGTTTCTTTTAAGCACATTAAGAACGTTGGCAAGCAAGGTATGATAAACTGTGTAGTCATTTAAGTTATCCTAATACAATTTGATAGTTCTATGGTGTCGGTATGTGCTAAGGAAAGCAAATAAGAAATAGAAACTTGCAGGTATTTTCAGTAACTATAAGAAAACTAAATTGTAATTTTTTTTCATTAGTATTATGTACGTGGTTGTTCTGCTCAGTTGCAGCGGTAGGTCTGGTATGCCTGCTGCTTCTTCATGCAACTGTTTAGGGCTTAGGGAGATAGACAAGCACAGCTATCGCCATAATTCCCATACAGATACATGTAGCAGAAGTGCACATACTAGACTGGCCGGTGGCCGCTCCATTTAAATGGGACAGAGTAACTTATATGTTAAGCCAGCTCCCAGTACCTGCGATTCTGTCCCCGCACGCAGGTATGGGTGCTGGGCTTCTTCACTCCGCCTTGCTGACAGGCGTGGGCAGCGTGGTTCTTAGCTGTGGTCTGCACTCCTGCCACCAGCACCTCCCTCCTTGCTCTGGGTAGAGCTCGCACTCTGGCTCAGAGTTCCTTGTATGTATTTAGGATTTGTGCGGTCGTGTCTCTCCTCCCTATGTGAGGCAGCATGCGCACGCCTCCCATCTTCCCTAGCCTATAGCTGCTCTGCAGGAGGCATTTAAAGGTGTCTCCTTCAACAGGAAGGCGCCTAAGCAACTTAGGTTCCTAGCTAGTCTAGTTTCCTGTTTGAGCTAAAGTGTTCTGTTGGTTCTTCTCTTTCTGTGTACCGGACTTTGGATTATGTATTACAGACTTAGCCTGAATGCTGCCTGCCCTGACCCTGATCTACGTTTACAGACTTTTCCTGACTGCTGCCTGCCCTCATTTCTGCCTTTGTACCTTGACTACGTTTCCGTTTGATCAGCCTCTGGCCTCCCAGCATCCCTGGGTGTATTGTGTCACCTGGAGGTCAGTAGGTTCACACTCTGGTCCTGATTACCTTATGTTCCAATTCCCCTCTGAGGTAGCACCTGGTATTCTCCTCAGGAAAGTCTCTCCTCACCACCAGAGGTATCGTGTGAAGAACGACGGGTGTGCTTAGACATTGCCCTCAGAGGGAGTTGGTCACGTGAAGCAGCGGGTTCCCACCTGCTGGTCATAACATTATTCTCTTGACCACAGAGCCACCACCTACAATCAGACACTTATCCCATATCCAGTAGTCCCCCAATCCAATAGTTGTCAATCATTTCAGAAGCACTGTTATTAATTTCTATATGTGAATTATAATAATCTTAGGTGTGTATATATAAATAAATATCTGTATTATTTTTTGTGTTTCTTCAAGTAGAATATTTGTCAAATTCAAAATTGAGGATACATTGAAGTCTGTTTAAAATATATGAGCCTGGGCGGAGCCTGACTGCAGAGCATGGTAGCTACTTGTTAGAGAGCTCTGCATACACAGGGTGGTGCTATAGCTTTTTATCCTGCTTACCTCCTTTCCAGAATGGTCAAAATAGGCAAGAACAAAGCCAGAGACCAGAGGGACTCAGTGAGACAGGACTGCAGAAGCTCAGACATGGAGAAGTTTAAATCAACAGCCACATCAGGAGCTAATGCGCGAAAGATGACTTTGAAAGAAAACGCTCTATTGACTCCGGAGCAGACAGCTTCTCCGATTCCACAGTAGCTAGTGCTGCATGAGAACAACCTCAGATATCAAGAAGATTCCTGAAGCAAGCGCTTTCCCAGGCTATTCAACCAGTAATGAAGGAGCTAGCAGAGATCAAATGTGACATCAAACATCTGGGTCAGAGTGGAGACTTTAGAAGAAAAACAGGCAGCCATTACATCATTTAACGATGAAATGTGCAAGAGAAGCACTTCACGAGCAGAATCCCTCAACACAGTATTTGCTTTAATTGAAGACCAGGAAAACCACAGCAGGCGGAAAAAGTCTGAATTCGTGGTGTTCCTGAAACCACCACACAGGAGCAACTTTCGGGGGCTGTAGCTGCCATTTTTGCTAAATTCCGGGAGAAGAAAGAGCTGCAACTGTGGTGGTGGAGAGGGCACACAGATCATTGAGACCAGTCCCAAAACACAATTAACCCACCATGGATTTAATCTGTGGCCTACTTAACTACCTGGACACAGTGGAGCTCCTGAAAGCAGCTAGAGAAAGAACAGATTTCCAATATGAAGGTGAAAGAATACTTTTATTTCAAGATCTTGCTCCTTCTACCTTGTTCAAGAGGAGATAGCTGTGCTATCTCACGGATAACCTGAAAACCACACACGTGCCATCCGACTTACCATTCACGTGGTCTCTCCTGCAAATCACACCACTGGATATTCTGTCCTGGCCCCATGTTTCTGTGTAACAGGATCATCTGCCAACGCTACCAGACCCTGGTCCATGGTCGAAAATCGAGAAGAGAAAAGGGCCCAGGCCTCTACCTCCTGAACTGCTACGCTACGGGAGAACACTGCAGCAACTCAAGAAGTGGTAAAGTATACCACAACTATGCTACCACCTCTGCATCTATACAGACTGTCTCTCCCTTAGGTCTCCATGCAGGCCATCTTCCTACGGGAGAGAAGTTATTATTTCTCATATGGATGTTTTGTTCCGAAGAGTTCTGAAGGGTCTCATTAGTTTATTATTTTACTGACCGGGAGACCCAGTGTTCTTTGTTCTCACATTTTAGTTGTAAGCAGTAGCCCTATCATAATTATGTTCACAGTAATCAGCACTGGCCTAGTGTGTTTCAGTTGGACCATACATAACTGTACCTAACGTAATAGGTTTAATACCCCCACAAACCAAATCAAAAGCTTGGTCGTCAAAAGGTGGAATGGTGTTGCTCAATCAGCTAATCCTCACAGTGGCCTTCTCAAACATGGGCACCACCAGACAACTAACCAAATGTATATGTATTGCATCTACATTCAAGTCATGTTCATATGTTTTCTTTGTCTCTTCCATCCTCCTCTCTCCTAGCTTTTCCTCCCCCCCCCTCTTATTATGATAATTCTCCAAGTCGCCTTCTACTGTTCCCCGCAAGTAGACGATCCAGATGGCTCAGATTAACTGCATCACGTATAACGTGAGAGGTATGAACACACCTCAAAAGAGATCCCAGCTGTTTCACCTACTGCGTAAATCCAAAGCAGAGATTTGTTTTCTGCAGAAAACCCACTTCAAGGTTGGTCGTATACCCACCCTCCCACTTTTGCAATTTAGCTTATGATTCCATGGACCCTATACCAGCGCTTCGAGAGGGGTGAGTGTGGCAATATCTAAGAATATACCCTTTACCCATACGCTCACACAATCAAACCCGGAAGGCAGATACAGATTTGTCAAGGCGAAAATAGGATCAGGAGCTTTTATGCGCCCAAACGTGGCCAACAGAAGTGGCTACAAAACACACTAGCTAAATGCCATCAATTTTCAGAGGGCATAAGAATAGTTGGCGGGATATCAATGTGGCTCTCTCACCTCAGACTAATACATCTACTGGAACTTCTGTGCATTCACAGTATTCCTTGTGGAGAATTCACAGATCTCTCAGGGACGCCTGCTTAATTGACGCTTGGCGGCTCCTTCATCCCACTACTAAAGATTATACCTATTTCTCCACTGTACATAATACATTCCAAAGGCTGGACTATATATTTGTGTTGGAGAGACACAGTCATATGGAGAACTCTGCCAATATTGAACCAACCACCCTATCGGAGCACACACCACTGAATGTGTCTTTATGTTTTAAGAACCTGCCAATCAGAGCCTGGACTTGGCGCATGAATGAGACGTTATTGGACAGGACTACAGATGTGCAGGCGATACAGCAGAAATTGACCTTATTTTTCAAAGAAAACCTACCTGACTCCTTGGTCACTACAATATGGGAAACACATAAGGCAGTAGTTAGGGGTGAATTCATTTTGTTAGGCTGCAAGATAAAAAATGAAAAAAGTCAAAACCAACTGAACACTATGATCGCTCAAATAAGCACAATAGAAGTATTACATAAAAAGTCGAAGGCTTTACATGCTCAATAGGATCTCACAAAACTAAGAAGACAATTGAGGGACTTACTTAATATACAAGTAAGGCAAGAGCCTATCAGTACGCCAAATGTAAGTTTTATGCTCATGGAGCAAGGGTACTAAACTTATGTCACGCCTTATAAAACAACATAAAAGTGCTACTTACATCCCCGCGATTAGACAGACGCTAGGAAATAAAGTAACAAAAACCTCTGATATTGCCAAGGCTTTTCAAGAGTTTTACGCCCAATTATACAACCTAAAGGGACAGGGGGACACAAGAATAAGAGATAACTGCAGGGACATTGATAGTTTTCTGGATCAACTATCTCTCTCCAATCTAGCTCCTCTGAAGACAAGGCCTCTCTAACCCAACAAATCACTGAAGAGGAAGTTGCCAGCATAATAAAGTCAATGTCACTAGGTAAAGGCCCAGGTCCTGATGGCCTGCCTATAGGATACTATAGGAAATTCCTTACTACACTCATCCCACAAGTAACTAATTGGTGTAGATCCCTGATGGAAGGAGCTAAACTTTACCCACAAACACTGGAGGCCACGGTCACGATATTACCCAAGGAAGGGAAGGACCCGGAACAATGTGGGAGCTTTAGACCCATTTTACTTCTTAACCTTGATGTAATTTGCCATAAATTCAAAGGCCAGACGCTATGCACATTTTTAGAAGATATGAACTCTATAGAAGGGATACCACAACCTAAATCCCTAATATCTATAACAAATAACTTCCTTGAAGGGTAGAGATTTTACTAGCTTGCAAGAAATTGACACAGAACAAAATAGTAAGAGACAATTATTCCTGGTATGAGAAATTACTCACTTAGGAGAGGTTCCCTCGTAAACTGATTTCTATAATTTATAACTCCATGCTGGCCAATCAGAACAAAGGAAACCCAGCTTAACTGACGACTGAGAGGAGATCTAATTAATATGTATAAATATATCAGGGGTCAGTACAGAGATCTATCCCATCATCTATTCATTCCCAGGACGGTGACTGTGACGAGGGGACATCCTCTGCGTCTGGAGGAAAGAAGGTTTGTACACAAACATAGAAGAGGATTCTTTACGGTAAGAGCAGTGAGACTATGGAACTCTCTGCCGGAGGAGGTGGTGATGGTGAGTACAATAAAGGAATTCAAGAGGGGCCTGGATGTATTTCTGGAGCGTAATAATATTACAGGCTATAGCTACTAGAGAGGGGTCGTTGATCCAGGGATTTATTCTGATTGCCTGATTGGAGTCGGGAAGGAATTTTTATTCCCCTAAAGTGAGGAAAATTGGCTTCTACCTCACAGGGGTTTTTTGCCTTCCTCTGGATCAACTTGCAGGATGACAGGCCGAACTGGATGGACAAATGTCTTTTTTCGGCCTTATGTACTATGTTACTATGTTACTAACTTACAAAATGGTCAAATGAGGTAGGTAGGCTCTTCTCTGAAATGGAACGCCTACGTATACACGCATGCTCACATGGCTACTCCAGATGTATGAGAATTCAGGAACATTCCTATAAAATGATGACATATTGGTATAATAATCCTCAGAAATTATATATGTTGGGGTTACAGCCTTCAGATAAATGCTGGAGATGTGAGGACAGAGAGGGCAACCTGAGCCATATTTTTTTGGTTGTGTCCCAAGATAACGAGCTAAAATACAAAATGAGCTTGGGCTAAAAATACAAAATTAGGTCAATAAAAAAATAAAAAAATCACTAAATCTGGCATTCTGCTTACCCCTGAGATGGCTTTGCTGTGGCTACCCAATGATTCTTGGAGACCGGCCAAAACGGATTTAGCCACGCACCTGATTCAGGCTGCTGGGCTTTTAATCCTGTTAAAATGGCTCAATAAGGAGCCTCCAACAATGGGTCAGTGGATAGACAAAGTGGACCACATCTGCCGACTAGAGTTAGGGGGGATGGGAAGACAGAAATCATCAAGGCTTCATGAAACTTTGGGGTCCATGGAAGTCATACCGTTGCACACCATAACCATTCAGCCATATCAGCTGTCTCTTATTGCTCTAGGAGTCTTGCGCTCAGTGGGTTTCAGGAGTGGTCTGGAGATGATATAATGTATATCAAAGGCAAAGTAGTTCAGTAGACGGAAAAGTCCAGAAGGGTTTGTTAGTCTAGTGGCTAGAGCTACCGCCTGGGACATGGCCGGTCATGGGTTCGAATCCTGACATACACATAGTAGGGAGTCAATAATAAGGTGCCACTTGATCTTTACCAACAAACTGACAATAAGCTAGGTAAATTGATGTCCAGCAATATCAATATGATTATAAGCATGTAACCACAAAGGCTAATCTGCCGGTATAAAGCCTCTTTCAGACGGGCGAGATTTCTGCATGGATGCAATGCGTGAGGTGAACGCATTGCACCTGCATTGAATCCGCACCCATTCACTACTATGGGGCTGTGCACATAAGTGGTGATTTTCACGCATCACTTGTGCATTGTGTGAAAATCGCAGCATGCTCTACTGTGTGCAACGTAAGCCCCACAGAAAGCAGATGCGGTGCGATTTTCATGCATGGTTGCTAGGAGACGATTGGGATGGGGACCTGATCATTATTATTTTCCCTTATAACATGGTTATAAGGGAAAATAATAGCATTCTTAATAGATCTCTCAGAGGCATAACTAGAATTCATAGGACCCTATAGCAAAATGAGATGGGCACCACCACCTAATGACGAACTAACATAGCATCATAAGTAGCAGTAATCGAATACAGTCAGGTCCACAAATATTGGGACATCGACACAATTCTAAAATTTTTGGCTCTATACACCACCACAATGGATTTAAAATGAAACAAACAAGATGTGCTTTAACTGCAGACTGTCAGCTTTATTTTGAGGGTATTTACATTCAAATCAGGTGAACGGTGTAGGAATTACAACAGTTTGCATATGCGCCTCCCACTTGTTAAGGGACCAAAAGTAATGGAACAATTGGATTCTCAGCTGTTCCATGGCCAGGTGTGTGTTATTCCCTCATTATCCCAATTACAATGAGCAGATAAAAGGTCCAGAGTTCATTTCAAGTGTGCTATTTGCATTTGGAATCTGTTGCGGTCAACTCTCAAGATGAGATCCAAAGAGCTGTCACTATCAGTGAAGCAAGCCATTATTAGGCTGAAAAAACGAAACAAACCCATCAGAGAGATAGCAAAAATATTAGGCGTGGCTAAAACAACTGTTTGGAAAATTCTTAAAAAGAAGGAACGCACCGGTGAGCTCAGCAACACCAATAGACCCGGGAGACAGCGGAAAACAACTGTGGTGGATGACCGAAGAATTCTTTCCCTGGTGAAGAAAACACCCTTCACAACAGTTGGCCAGATCAAGAACACTCTCCAGGAGGTAGGTGTATGTGTGTCAAAGTCAACAATCAAGAGAAGACTTCACCAGAGTGAATACAGAGGGTTCACCACAAGATCTAAACCATTGGCGAGCCTCAAAAACAGGAAGGCCAGATTAGAGTTTGCCAAACGACATCTAAAAAAGCCTTCACAGTTCTGGAACAATATCCTATGGACAGCTGAGGCCAAGATCAACTTGTACCAGAGTGATGGGAAGAGAAGAGTATGGAGAAGGAAAGGAACTGCTCATGATCCTAAGCATACCACCTCTTCGGTGAAGCATGGTGGTGGTAGTGTCATGGCGTGGGCATGTATGGCTGCCAATGGAACTGGTTCTCTTGTATTAATTGATGATGTGAATGCTGAGAAAAGCAGCAGGATGAATTCTGAAGTGTTTCGGGAAATAGTATCTGCTCATATTCAGCCAAAGGCTTCAGAAGTCATTGGAGGGTGCTTCACAGTGCAGATGGATAATGACCCAAAGCATACTGCAAAAGCAACTAAAGAGTTTTTTTAAGGGAAAGAAGTGGAATGTTATGCAATGGCCAAGTCAATCACCTGACCTGAATCCGATTGAGCATGCATTTCACTTGCTGAAGACAAAACTGAAGGGAAAATGCCCCAAGAAAAAGCAGGAACTGAAGACAGTTGCAGTAGAGGCCTGGCAGAGCATCACCAGGGATGAAACCTAACGTCTGGTAATGTCTATGCGTTCCAAACTTCAGGCTGTAATTGACTAGCAAAAGGATTTGCAACCAAGTATTAAAAAGTGAAAGTTTGATTTATGATTATTATTCTGTCCCATTACTATTGGCCCCTTAACAAGTGGGAGGCACATATGCAAACTGTTGTAATTCCTACACCGTTCATCTGATTTGGATGTAAATACCCTCAAATTAAAGCTGACAGTCTGCAGTTAAAGCACATCTTGGTCGTTTCATTAAAAATCCATTGTGGTGGTGTATAGAGCCAGAAATGTTAGAATTGTGTTGATGTCCCAATATTTTTGGACCTGACCATATATAAAGCTGAGTGTATGTGTGTATGTCTGTTAAAGGAATCTGCACCGTCGCATTTACAATTATACAGGTACATCAGGTGTCCTGGAAGGTTTTAGACCGGGTTTCAGCTCTTTAGGACTTACCGTTCCTGAGATATTCCCAAAAAATGCATTAATCAATAGAAGCCTGCAGGTCTTTCTCTTCATATCCCAACTGCCATACACACGGTCACATGACCTTAATCAGCCAATAGAAGCTCGCAGGCCCTTAGTCTCCACATACACACAGTTTTACACCAGGTTTCCATAACAACCCAGCCATTTTTCTTCACTGCTGCAGGTCAGCTTTAAAGGGGCAGGGCGCTGTGGATGACACTGTTAAGGGAGCAGAGGGCTGTGGAGGTCACAGTTAAGGGGGCAGGTAGGGTGGCTGTTCAGGCCACCCTCAAAAGACAGACCCAAAAAACCTGCCCCCAGGTCTCGCTAAGCCACGCCCCTACCCAGTTAGGCCATGCTCCAACTCCGCAGCCAATGGGGATTAAAAGGATTGGGAGGGTGACTTTGTCCCTGCAGCTCACGCTCAGACAGCACAGTGCTGCTGAATGAGAGTGAGCTGCTCAAAAGGACATCTCTTTGTCTATCCAGACCCTGTGCCAGACATAGTAGTGTTGAAGAGCAGAATACTGCCCGCTACTTGTTCCCTACAAGAAAGAGCAATGTTCTTTTACCCGAGTGTGGCCCCTCAACCTCTGGGCCACATAGTAACTACTGCCAAAGTTACACACATGGATCATTTTGCATTTGCACATACATAGGCAATTTTGTTATGTAACAAGATGGTTATTAGCTCATTATCAAAATACAAAAGGTTTTGATTCAGCTGTCTAGATCTTAGTACTAGTATTTTAATTTTTTAAGGACAGAGGGTCATTCCTTCATAAAAAAAAAAAAAAAAGAACTATAATACAGAGAAAATGGACTGTCCAGCAAAAATGTACATTAAACTTTCCAGACTAAGGCTAGTTTCACACTAGCAGCAGGGGAGTTCGGCAGGCTTCCGACGGGTGAACAGCCTGTCGGATCCATCCTACGGCTAGTTCACGTGTGCTTCCGCTTCGTCCCCATTGACTATAATGGGGCGGCGGTGGAGTTCCAGCGGCAGCATAGCAAGAGGCAGCCGGAATAAAAGTACTACATGTCGTACTTTTAGTCTGGCTGCCTCTCGCTGTGCACTGCCGTGCTGCCACCAGAACTTCACCCCCCTCCCCCATTAAAGTCAATGGGGACGGAGCGGCAGTCCAGGGGCACACGTGAACTAGCGGCAGGACGGATCTGACAGGCTGTTCACCCGCTGGAACAGCCTGCCGGACTCCCCTGCCGCTAATGTGAACGTACCATAAGGCAAGACTAGGTACTTTATGTAAATTGAAATTCTAATTTTACATTAAAGGAATTTGCAGCATTATGTACAATTGTGCATTGTATTATTTATAACCCAAAAGGAAAAGCGACACTTTAAGAAATAAATTTATATAATAACTTTCAGAACTTTTCTTTTATCTCCTTGTTTTCTTGGTTTAATCGGTTTGAAACAGCAGCTAATGCTGTGATTTAGCTTTAAGACAAAATAATGGAGGGACGCAGAACTAATTTGTTTTCCCTTGTTTGTGAATCTTAAATATGACATGTCTACAGTATGAATATTTTTTACTTAATTTTTACTACAATTTATATTATGTCTTTAATTTTAAGGTTTCTAAAAACACTGAAAAAAAAGCGAAAGATGGCTTCCCAAAAAAATAAAGAGTTCGATAGATAACAGATATGAGGGACTTAACCCTATTACCAGATACAACAGATCAAATCATTCAACAAGTGGAGAGGTAAACTCAGGGGCGTAGCTAGAAATGACTGGGCCCCATAGCAAAAAGTGTTGCCTAAGTGAGAAATTCCAAACAGGCTAACTCTTTATCATCAAATTTGGTGGATACAATAAAACTAACAGGATTAGAACCCAATGGTATCTCTCACTGAGTAAGGGGGGGGGGGGGGCGTCTGATTGTGGGGTGTCCTTGAACATTTTATGTAAATAGAGCTTTCTGGTTGCTTTTAATAAATCTATTTCAAATGTGACAGGATCAAACAGCTCAGTCAGGCTGTATCCGAGTTCTTCGACTGAGGACCTGGGTGCAGCCCGGAGGCAAGACATGACCTGTGAGATTTATCACCAAGTTCTCATTGGGCGGCAAGAGGGTAATTATCTCCTCCAGGACACTTGTTTATTTTCCCTCTCCGATTTGCTGATCCCTTTTCGTCTTGGTTTTTTTGCAGCCCCTTCTAACCCTTTTCCTAAAGGGCCACTCATCTCTCCCATGACGTCAGTGTCTGCTTGGTTGGGTTCATCCGACACACTTGAATCCGAATCCGTCGTCCAAAAAACGCTGTTTTGGCGGCGGTTCGTTTTTCTTTTTTGTTGTCTAGATTCACCTGCCAAAGTTCCAGTCAAAGATGTGCCCGGATTCATAATCTTGTTTAGCTCACAAATTTATCTCTTTTTCTCTCCTTCACTTCAGCCTTGTCGAACTTGTCGAACTTGTCAAATAATTCTAGTTGACTATCGGACATTCTTGAATCTAATTCAGCTCTTGCTTTAGTGAGTTCCTCTTTTATTCTGTCATATTCTTTAATGTCCCTTTGTAATACCACTTTGAATATTTGCAAAGAGAAGTTGGCATGTAACTGTTGCCACTCTTTTAAGAACGTTTCATCATGTTCATACTGTGCAGGATACTTATATATTCCTAATCCTCTCGGCACCCTTTCACTTTCTTTATAGGACTTCAGCGAGTTCACCGTCCAAAACAGGCGCACCTCTTTATCGGCTAATTGCGTACAACTCTCCCCAGTCAAGATCCTGCGTAGGCGCGATGTAACCACGGCCGGGCGCAAGCGCAGAAGATTAGACGAGGACGATGCCAAGAGGATTCAATTGCCCATGCGCAGGATCTTGACTGGGGAGAGTTGTAGCCGCCGCTTAGCGAAGTGAATATTGATGAGCTGGGCCGGGCTTCAGAACAGCAGTTGGGAGCGGCTGGCTAGGCGCAATTTGAGATTAAACACCGCCCCTTGGGCAGATTGGTGACGAGACAGGCAGGTTATAAAACTTTATTTTTCGGTATTTATAAGGTGGACAGGGGGGATACTTAGATGCTTTTAATAGACTGTATAAGACCTGTAATGTCATATATAACTAAATATGCTGATTTGGCCTGTCAGTGTCCCTTTAATCACGAACACTATCGATGGTATTAGGAATGTTCATGCAAGCAACTTGGATTCTATATTCTTCACAGGCTTGGAAACAGTAGCCGTCTCTCTGCGGGAGGGGGGGGGGGATAGACATTGCCTCCTCCTGCAGAGAGAAGCGAGGTGGATTTTACGGACCCAAGCACTGGGAGAGCTTGGTTTAAATGATAGAAACGATTTGAGCGCATTCCGCTAGATGTCCGAATATATATACATGTTATGTACTGTTGCCGCCTTTGTTTGAATTCTGTGCATGTCTCTATTTGTTGTTTGTAATGACCCTTTATGTAGGCACGCTTTGTTGTCTGTTTTCATGGCAACGCGCAGTGCCGGTGCTTAAAAGGGCGGCGCAAATACACGCGCTGACATACATCCTGATAAAGCGTATGTAGCGCGAAATGGCTGTCGCTGTTTGGTGCGTGCGAGATTGTCTGTCTGCCCCATGCCATGATTTTTACTCTGAATTAAAGCATCGAGTTCAATACTACACACTGGTGAGTGCCGCTGACTATTTTCTCCTTCGATACTATTTACTTTAACACTAGCGTTTTCAATTCCGCTATTGAGATCCTTCATAGGATCTCAATAACGGAAGAAAACGCTTCAGTTTTGTCCCCATACATTATCAATGGGGACAAAACTGAACTGAACGAAACGGAATGCATTCCATTCCGTTTGGTTGCGCTCCCATCGTGGACAGAATAATGCTGCAAGCAGCGTTTTTTCTGTCCGCGATGTTGTGTGGAGCAAGATGGATCTGTTCTGACACACAATGTAAGTCAATGGGGACGGATCCATTTTCTCTGGCACAATAGAAAACGGATCCGTCTCCCATTGACTTTCAATGGTGTTCATGATGGATCCGTCATGGCTATATAAGACATAATACAACCGGATCCGTTCATGACGGATGCATGCGGTTGTATTATTGTAATGGAAGTGCTTTTGCAGATCCATGACGGATCCGCAAAAAACGCTAGTGTGAAAGCAGCCATAGAGTGTAACTTATGTGTTGTCTAATGCAAGGAGTCTCGTCAGCCTGATATGACGAGTGGTAGCAGCTAAAATCGCTGACAGAGGAAGGCCTAGTGTGACCCTGCAAGCTGACATCCTGAGTTTAAGTTTTAACAGGTGCGAATTGGTGGGAAGCAGTGGGATAAATTCATTTTTATTAGAACATTTAGGGGCACATTTATTAATGCATAAAATGTCGAGCTTAATAAAGACCCATAGCTGGTGGATTGATCTGCTCAAGTTATGAAGAGGCACAGGCCTCTCCAAAACTTTGGCGCATCCAGCACCAGTTCTAAATGTAAGCCAGCTTCCTTACATTAAGACGCTGGTCACAATCGTTTTGTTCTTTCAGTAACTGATGGTATAGTCAATGATCCCTCCCAAGATGGCCCCATAGTGCCCCCTCTCCTATGGTAAATGCCCCCATAATGCTCCCCCCTCCCATGGTAGTTGTCCCCATAGTGTCCCTCCCCCTTCCTGGTCCCCATAGTGCACCAGTAAATACCCCCACATCATGGTGTAAAATAAAAAATAATAAATGCAGATACTTACTACAACGATGCAATAGATGTCTCTTCTGGCCTCTTTCCTGAGCTGTACGCTGCATGGCTCAAGTGGCACAATGATGATTACATCATCACGCTGCCTGTGCCGACCTCTGATTGGGCTTGGAGCCTACTAGGGTTAATGGCGGGGCAGTGAGACATCACTTCCATGCCCCTGCCGCAGTACCTAATTGTATTGCCGTCCTATACATGTATTGCTGGCAATACATATTCAGCGATTCAGCGGTGCACCACTGGAAAGGGGGTCTCACAGGGCCTTCCTAGCTTGCGATCACTGCAACCCCTATAGCTATGCCAGTGTTCACCAATACCAGAAGTCTAACAAGCAAAATAGAGGAGCTTGAGTTCATTGTTCTGGAGAAACATATAGTTGTAGCTGGTGTGGCTGAGAAATGGCTGGACTCTTCACATGACTGGGGTGTTAATGTTTATAGTTTTACACTCTTTAGAAAGACAAATACAGCAGGAGATGGAGCATGTCTGTATATCAGAAGTGATATGAAAGCAAGTGTAAAAGAGGCAATTGATGATGAAGATGGTGAGGATATTGAAACCTTATGAGTAGTAAACCCTACGGGATATTGAAACCTTATGGGTAGAATTTCAAAGGGAAATAAACAATAAAAAAATAATATTTGGTGTGATCTTTAGACCTCCTTACATAACTGACTGGCGGAGACAGCGGTGATAATGGTTGATTTTAACTTCACAGATATTGATTGGAGTCATGGTTCTGCTTCACCTGCAAATGGGAGAAAATTGCTGCAGAGCCACTTTATCGGCCAGTTTGTAGAAAATCCTACTAGTAACAATGGAAAGCTTGTTGGGAATGTCACTGTTCGTGAAATGCTTGGCAATAGTGATCACCATATAACTATATCCTCCTGAACTTTAAAAAACGAACTATGGCTAGGAGGGCAAAACAAGTCAATTTCTCAAGGTTTCAGTACTTTAAAGGGAACCTTTCACCGGGATTTTGGGTATAGAGCTGAGGACATAGGTTGCTAGATCACCGCTAGCACATCCGCAATACCCAGTCCCCTTAGCTCTGTGTGCTTTTATTGTGTAAAAAAACGATTTGATACATATGCAAATTATCCTGAGTTGAGTCAGAGCTTGAAAATATGACTCTTCTCTGGTCACACAAGTAAGATATGACTCTTTTATGTTAATTTGCATATATATCAAATAATTTTTTTTTACACAATAAAAGCACACAGAGCAATGGGACTGGGTATTGCGGATGTGCTAGCGGCCATACACAAAATCCCGGTGAGAGGTTCCCTTTAAGCAGCTATACTGAATACTACAGATGATAAGTGGGAGACCTTTAAATGTACCTTGGGTAATTACAGTATACTGCAACTGTATTATTTTCCGACAGGTAACAAGCATAAATGGCTAAAATTAAATCCCACATGCCTTACAACTAATGTAAAAAAGGACAATAAATGACAAAAAAGGCATTTGAAAAATACAAATCCCAGGGGTCAGTAGATGTTAAAAACATACAAAGGGCTCATTAAAATCTGTAAAAAATAATAATAATAAAAAAATAATAAAAAATATTTATAAAATGCTAATTGAATGACGAAAGTGTCCAAAGAGATCAAAAGAAATCCCCAAACATTATTTAAATATACAGTATAAATGCTAAAATAACAAGATCAGGGCAGGAAGGTTCCTTAAATAATGGTATGTTGGTCACTAAAGATCAGGAAAAGGCAGGATTAATCGCATTGTTTCTATTTTTGCAGATGACATCAAGCTATGTAGTAATGTGCAGTCTATAGAAGATGTCCATAAACTAAAAGCTGCCTTGTCTTAATAAATGTGCCACATAGTGTTTAAATGCTTTGTACAATGTCTTGTATGACCCTATAGGGGCACAAAGTGTAAAATGAAAAAAGGAAAACAATTAAAACAAATTCCAGCATATGCCACACAGCAGCTTATATTTTTTGAAGTACTAAGTAGAAGCATGGACAGAGAGGAGGCTGTGGACAGGCTCGGACTGGCCCACAGGGGTATAGGTGTAAATGCCCTGGTGGGCCCCTAAGCAAGGTGGGCCCCTAGTCTCCCACCCCCTGCACAAGTGGCATCATAACACAGAGTTACTGTACTACATACATATATTCAATGTACAGCACCTCAACAAGCCTATGTTCATATACATTTCTTGACAGATTATTAAAGAAACTCCCCAGTTTATTATTATAGACACGATCAGAGCTGAGATGACTTCTAGGTATAGAGGAAAGCTGCCAGTGCACTCTTCTCCCCAGGACCTACCTTCTCTATCCAGGGATCCCCATATTCAATCATCTGGTAGCATCTTGCTGCTGTGTGAGCAGGTAATATTTGAATGTATCTGTACAGTAGGCCCCTAAAATAAATTCTACTGGTGGGCCCTAGGCACCCCAGTCCAACACTGTCTGTGGATATAATGTTCTTTGGCTTTACAAATGTTTACTGTCCCTCACAGACACTTAAATGGATTTCCCACTGTTTTTTAAAAAAAATACTCAGATATTTGGAGGACTTTCTCCATTTCTGTAGGCGGGCAACAGCTCATCAAGCACCTCCAGCTCCAAGGGAGCACTGCAATTAGTTAGTGTTTACTCCTTCCTCCACTGCATAGAAGATAGTCTCTCACATACAGTATAGGGAGATACATAAGGTATGTGATACCCCACAGTTTCCTTCTTCACTGTCTAGTGAGAAATATAGCAATATATTTCTATCAATTTAGAATTAAGTATAAAAGAATGAAAGGTGCCTGGGCTACTTCACTATGTGATCACTATACCAGAACTGAGCAGAGGGAATAGGAAAGCTACTGAGCGTGTTAGTCCATCTCTGAATGCAGACAGGGGTGCACCTAGCCTTTCTGCTGCCTGAGGCGAAAACTGAAACAGTGCCCCCCCCCATGCCAATTCTTAACCTAACCCCTTTGCCACAATGAAATCGTTCATCGCCCATGGCGCTTCTGCTGCCCCCCTCTCGCCCCTACCTGGTGCTGCCTGAGGGGGTGTTACCAGAGATGAATGTATGTAAAAAAAAAAAAAAAAAAAAAAAAAGAATTTAAAAAAAATATTTTATTTTGTGTAGGCATGTAGCAATAATGCTTCATTGCATGGTAATACTTTTCTTACCATAACCTCTTTAGGGCACTGATGAGCAAAGTCCATGCTTGTGATTAGATTCCATTACAAATACATAATTGCATCATAGTAGCTTTGCAATATTAACTAGGGAAGTGAACTGTTCCTTGGAGAGCTCATTTGTTTCCATCTTGTGGCTATCTACTGAATTTGCTACAATAAAGCTAATAATAAAAGAACAGAAACACTCCCATGAATCAGATACATTCCAACAAAAAAAGATAAAATAGAATAAAATAGAAAAGGATAACCCCCCTGTAATATGTAGGTATTAGTTCTGTGACAATTCACACTGTAATCACCTGATAGGGAGAGAGAAGAATGTAAACTGTTTAAAACAATATGAAGAGTATAGAAAAGGAGAACAATCATGTGCTATTTAGCTGCCAATATAGATGCACTATTAGTCCACATGAAATCTGTCTGTAATGGGTTCTGTCCTGTATAGTCACCATGTGGTATTTATAATATAACCATCAGTTCAATATATAACACTGCAGGATGGGTTCTTAATGTTGTTTGTGGAGCCGATATAATATCACCACAGAGTGGCAGCAAAGACCAGAACTGAGAACGTAGTAACCACGTAGAAAGTCCGTGCTCAGTTCTGGTCTTTGCTGCCACTCTGTGGTGATATTATATCGGCTCCACAAACAACATTAAGAACCCATCCTGCAGTGTTATATATTGAACTGATGGTTATATTATAAATACCACATGGTGACTATACAGGACAGAACCCATTACAGACAGATTTCATGTGGACTAATAGTGCATCTATATTGGCAGCTAAATAGCACATGATTGTTCTCCTTTTCTATACTCTTCATACTGTTTTAAACAGTTTACATTCTTCTCTCTCCCTATCAAGTGATTACAGTGTGAATTGGCACAGAACTAATACCTACATATTACAGGGGGGTTATCCTTTTCTATTGTATCCTATTTTATCTTATTTTATTGTAATGTATCTGATTCATGGGTGTGTTTCTGTACTTTTATTATTGATATTAAATTAGTTATATATTTAACCCTCTGCGTGACCTCAGATTTAGAGTGCAGGTCTCTATATCAATACTTTCTTTACAATTTTTCTGATTAGGTGGATCAGATACGACTTAGAGCACCTTACTCCAGTCACTAAACAGGTGAGACACTATAGATTTTTTGCAAATAAAGCTAATAGTGTCTAATGTGAGCACTGTAAAGTATTTATCTTAGGAAGACAGAAAACTTTGCAATGTGTCATGTTTATTTTTCACCTTTCTAACACAGCCTATTTTTGCAAATCTGACGTGTCAATTTATGACTTTGAATACTATGACTTATCCAAGTGATTCTGAGAACATTTTCTCATCACACATGTACTTCATGTTAGTGGTCAGTTTGAGTCCATATGTTTTACCTTTACTTAGAAAATAAAATATATTTTTTTTTAGAAAATTTGGAAACATTTGCTGTTTTTTATATTAGAATTTCTCTGCTTTTAAGGCAAATAGTGACACCTCACAAAATAGTTAATAATTAATATTAATCATTTGTCTACTTTATTATGGCATCATTTTGTAAATGTCACTTTATTAGGACATTAGAAGGCTTAGAATTTTAGAAGCAAATTTTCAAATTTGCTACAAAAATTCCAAAACCAACTTTTTTAAGGACCAATTCATTCATTCAAATAAAAATTTTGGGCAGATTTTCCATTTTAAGCCATTTTACATGTAACATAGCAATAGTTAACAGCAAACCTCAATATTTATTCCCCTGATTCTGCAGTTTAGGAAACACCCCATAAGTGGTTATAAACTGCTGCATAACCACATAAAGGGAAGGAGAGACAGATGATTTTTGGAGGGCAGATTTTGTTGGGTTTTTGGTTCTCTGAGGCACCCCTACAGTGGAAACCGACCAAAAAGTCATTCCATTTTGGAAACTACAACCCCCTAAGGCCTCTTTCACACTTGCGTTGTCCGGATCCGGCGTGTACTCCACTTGCCGGAATTACACGCCGGATCCGGAAAAACGCAAGTGTACTGAAAGCATTTGAAGACGGATCCGTCTTCAAAATGCTTTCAGTGTTACTATGGCACCCAGGACGCTATTAAAGTCCTGGGTGCCATAGTAGTAGTGGGGAGCGAGGGAGCAGCATACTTACAGTCCGTGCGGCTCCCGGGGCGCTCCAGAATGACGTCAGAGCGCCCCATGCGCATGGATCATGTGATCCATGCGATCACGTCATCCATGCGCCTGGGGCGCCCTGACGTCACTCTGGAGCGCCCCGGGAGCCGCACGGACGGTAAGTATGCTGCTCCCCGCTCCCCACTACAGTTTACCATGGCTGCCAGGACTTTAGCGTCCCGGCAGCCATGGTAACCATTGAGAAAAAGCTAAACGTCGCATCCGGCAATGCGCCGAAACGACGTTTAGCTTAAGGCCGGATCCGGATCAATGCCTTTCAATGGGCATTCATTCCGGATCCGGCCTTGCGGCAAGTGTTCCGGATTTTTGGCCAGAGCAAAAAGCGCAGCATGCTGCGCTATTTGCTGCGGCCAAAAAACGTTCCGTTCCGGAACTGAAGACATCCTGATGCATCCTGAAGGACGGACTGTCCATTCAGAATGCATTAGGAAAATCCTGATCAGTATTCTTCCGGCATAGAGCCCCGACGACGGAACTCTATGCCGGAAGACTATAACGCAGGTGTGAAAGGGCCCTAAAGGAGAACTTTGACCCAATAGGTGTTTCATAGAATTTAGAAACACCTGGTCGTAAAAATAAAAAATTACATTTTATTACAATAAAATGTCAAAATGTTGCTTAAGGCCTAAATTCATTTTCAAACGGGTTAACATGAAAAAATTCACCCCAAAGTTTGTTGTGCTTGTAAAGTGCTGTATGGACACACAGTCCGATTCAGAATGGAAGGAGCACCAGATGGTGGTTTTTGGAGAGAAGATGGAATGGTTTTGGGCACTATCTCACATTTGAAGAGACCCTGAAGTACCCGTACAGTGGAAACCTCCAAAAAGTCACCCTATTTTGGAAACTTTATCCCCCAAGAAATTATTCAAGCAGTGTAGTGGGTATTATGACCCACAGTTGTTTCATAGGAACACTTTTCATAGAATTTAGAAACACTTGCCTGTGAAAATGAAAAATTAGATTTTTAACAATAAAATGCTGTTTGTGGTCCAAATGTTACATTTTCACAAAAAGTAACAGGAAGAAAAATGACCCCATAATTTGTTATTGCCATAAACTGCTGTATGGGCACACAACAGGGGTGCCATATGGATTTTGGAAGGCAGATTTAGCTGAAATTGTTTTCAGGTGCTATGTCACATTTGAAGAAAGACTAAATTACCCCTACAATGGAAACCCCATGAAGTGACCCCATTTTGGAAACTACATCCCTCAAGGAATTTTTCAAGGGTTGTAGTGAGCATTCTGATTCCACAGGTGTTTTCCAAAAATGAATGTGTAGTGCATGGTGAAAAGTGAATATGTAAGCTGTGCAGAGTATATAAGAGTGTAATTAAGTGGTAAAATTACAAGGGAGTGTGCAATACCCCAGATAGGGTATCTGCAATTGTTTATTACATATTGTTATGTTATGTGCCTGCGGTATGCTTCAAGAATGATAAAGGTTAGTTGGCATTAGGAATGCAACTTACCATTCCATTCCTCCCCTCTTGGTAGAAGTGCTAATTCCTGCCAAGAGGAGGAGTTCTATAGAGTTTTAGAGATAGCTGAGCGAGCCTGGATTGAGGGAGCATGAACATCTGTTCCCGCTCCAAGGGCCCTGGGACTATTAAACTGCTCATCTGAGGACCACTACTCCAGGGAGTCTGCATGGTCTCAGGCCACCAGATGAACTGCAAGCATTTAGTAAATAAAAATGTTTGTTGTTTTTCTATGTCTGCCTGATCTTTTCACACCACCTTTTCACTGCATCAGACCTCAGGGAGAAAATGCCTAAGGGAGTACAATGTGACACATTTTATTTGGGCCACCACTACTCCCATCCGTTGCACTGGTTCCTCAGGTGCTTGCTCCCAGTTTTTTTAGTGCAGGTTTCACAGTGATAAGTGGTGTCCCTTTGGTATCCCTCTTTAGGAACACACTCTCCATCTTTTTTTAGCCCATTCCTATGTTGCTGTTTGGCAGAACTTCACCAGGAAAGTGTTGTCCTGCTACAAAATGGTCACTGTCACTTCTAGAAGTAAAATGTAATCAGTAATGGATGGTACTAATTAGCTCTCAGCAGGTGCAGGAAACACGCAAGGAGATGCTGCATGCATGCGTGCAAAAACTGTAGTATAAAAATTTACTAAAGTAACAAAAATCTGAACACTAGCTACAAATTAACATCTCTGTTTATCTACATTTCTAAAACCCCTAACTACTATTTCTTGCTGTTTACAAAAAAAGACCAAGCCATTAACCTCTTAAGGACATAGGGCATACAGGTACGCCCTTGTGTCCTGGTACTTAAGGACACAGGGCATACATGTACGCCCTGTGTATTTTTGATCACTGCTGTGCGGCTGGCAGTGATCGGAACCCGGTGCCTGCTCAAATCATTGAGCAGGCACCTAGGCTAAATGCGCGGGGGGGTCCCCAAAAAAGGTAATAAAAGTGATCACAAAAGTCGCATATACGCCAAAATTGTAACAATCAAACTGTCATCTCATCCTGCAAAAATGATACCCTACCCAAGATAATCACCCAAAAACTGAAAAAACTATGGCTCTTAGACTATGGAAACACTAAAACATGATTTTTGTTTTTGTTTCAAAAATGAAATCATTGTGTAAAACTGACATAAATAAAAAAGTATACATATTAGGTATCGCCGCGTTCGTATCGACCGGCTCTATAAAGATATCACATGACCTAACCCCTCAGGTTACCACTGTAAAAAAAAAAAAAAACTGTGTAAAAAAAGCCATTTTTTGTCATCTTACGTCACAAAAAGTGTAATAGCAAGCAATCAAAACCGTCATCTCATCCTGCAAAAAATGAGACCCTACTTAAAACTAATCACCCAAAAACTGAAAAAACTATGGCTCTTAGACTATGGAGACACTAAAACTTTTTTTTTCCGATTGCCGATTTTCTCAATCAAAAAAATAATGACTGGAGATCACAAATTCTCGAATTCGTGAATATATGACGAATAGAGTTGAGCGAACACCTGGATGTTCGGGTTCGAGAAGTTCGGCCGAACTTCCCGAAAATGTCCGGGTTCGGGATCCGAACCCGATCCGAACTTCGTCCCGAACCCGAACCCCATTGAAGTCAATGGGGACCCGAACTTTTCGGCACTAAAATGGCTGTAAAACAGCCCAGGAAAGGGCTAGAGGGCTGCAAGGCAGCAACATGTAGGTAAATCCCCTGCAAACAAATGTGGATAGGGAAATTAATTAAAATAAAAATTAAATAAATAAAAATTAACCAAAATCAATTGGAGAGAGGTCCCATAGCAGAGAATCTGGCTTCCCGTCACCCACCACTGGAACAGTCCATTCTCAGATATTTAGGCCCCGGCACCCAGGCAGAGGAGAGAGGTCCCGTAACAGACAATCTGGCTTCATGTCAGCAGAGAATTAGTCTGCATGTCATAGCAGAGAATGAGGCTTCACGTCAACCACCAATTCAACAGTCCATTGTCAGATATTTAGGCCCAGCACCCAGGCAGAGGAGAGAGGTCCCGTAACAGAGGATCTGGCTTCATGTCAGCAGAGAATCAGTCTTCATATCATAGCAGAGAATCAGGCTTCACGTCACCCACCACTGCAACAGTCCATTTTCATAAATTTAGGCCCAGCACCCAGGCAGAGGAGAGAGGTCCCGTAACAGACAATCTGGCTTCATGTCAGCAGAGAATTAGTCTGCATGTCATAGCAGAGAATGAGGCTTCACATCAGCCACCACTGCAACAGTCCATTGGCATATATTTAGGCCCAGCACACAGGCAGAGGAGAGAGGTCCCGTAACAGACAATCTGGCTTCATGTCAGCAGAGAATCAGTCTTCATGTCATAGCAGAGAATCAGGCTTCACGTCACCCACCACTGCAACAGTCCATTTTCATAAATTTAGGCCCAGCACCCAGGCAGAGGAGAGAGGTCCCGTAACAGACAATCTGGCTTCATGTCAGCAGAGAATTAGTCTGCATGTCATAGCAGAGAATGAGGCTTCACATCAGCCACCACTGCAACAGTCCATTGGCATATATTTAGGCCCAGCACACAGGCAGAGGAGAGAGGTCCCGTAACAGAGGATCTGGCTTCATGTCAGCAGAGAATCAGTCTGCATGTCATAGCAGAAAATCAGGCATCACGTCACCCAGCACTGTAAGAGTCTATTTTCATAAATTTAGGCCCAGCACCCAGGCAGAGGAGAGAGGTCCCGTAACAGACAATCTGGCTTCATGTCAGCAGAGAATTAGTCTGCATGTCATAGCAGAGAATGAGGCTTCACGTCAGCCACCACTGCAACAGTCCATTGGCATATATTTAGGCCCAGCACACAGGCAGAGGAGAGAGGTCCCGTAACAGAGGATCTGGCTTCATGTCAGCAGAGAATCAGTCTGCATGTCATAGCAGAAAATCAGGCTTCACGTCAGCCACCACTGTAAGAGTCCATTTTCATAAATTTAGGCCCAGCACCCAGGCAGAGGAGAGAGGTCCCGTAACAGACAATCTGGCTTCATGTCAGCAGAGAATTAGTCTGCATGTCATAGCAGAGAATGAGGCTTCACGTCAGCCACCAATGCAACAGTCCATTGTCAGATATTTAGGCCCAGCACCCAGGCAGAGGAGAGAGGTCCCGTAACAGAGGATCTGGCTTCATGTCAGCAGAGAATCAGTCTTCGTATCATAGCAGAGAATCAGGCTTCACGTCACCCACCACTGCAACAGTCCATTTTCATAAATTTAGGCCCAGCACCCAGGCAGAGGAGAGAGGTCCCGTAACAGACAATCTGGCTTCATGTCAGCAGAGAATCAGTTTTCATGCCATAGCAGAGAATCAGGCTTCACGTCACCCACCACTGCAACAGTCCATTTTCATAAATTTAGGCCCAGCACCCAGGCAGAGGAGAGAGGTCCCGTAACAGACAATCTGGCTTCATGTCAGCAGAGAATTAGTCTGCATGTCATAGCAGAGAATGAGGCTTCACATCAGCCACCACTGCAACAGTCCATTGGCATATATTTAGGCCCAGCACCCAGGCAGAGGAGAGAGGTCCCGTAACAGAGGATCTGTCTTCATGTCAGCAGAGAATTAGTCTGTATGTCATAGCAGAGAATCAGGCTTCACGTCACCCAACATTGGAACAGTCTATTGGCATATATTTAGGCCCCGGCACCCAGACAGAGGAGAGGTTCATTCAACTTTGGGTAGCCTCGCAATATAATGGTAAAATGAAAATAAAAATAGGATTGAATGAGGAAGTGCCCTGGAGTCCAATAATATATGGTTAAGGGGAGGTAGTTAATGTCTAATCTGGACAAGGGACGGACAGGTCCTGTGGGATCCATGCCTGGTTCATTTTTATGAACGTCAGCTTGTCCACATTGGCTGTAGACAGGCGGCTGCGTTTGTCTGTAATGACGCCCCCTGCCGTGCTGAATACACGTTCAGACAAAACGCTGGCCGCCGGGCAGGCCAGCACCTCCAAGGCATAAAAGGCTAGCTCTGGCCACGTGGACAATTTAGAGACCCAGAAGTTGAATGGGGCCGAACCATCAGTCAGTACGTGGAGGGGTGTGCACACGTACTGTTCCACCATGTTAGTGAAATGTTGCCTCCTGCTAACACGTTGCGTATCAGTTGGTGGTGCAGTTAGCTGTGGCGTGTTGACAAAAGTTTTCCACATCTCTGCCATGCTAACCCTGCCCTCAGAGGAGCTGGCCGTGACACAGCTGCGTTGGCGACCTCTTGCTCCTCCTCTGCCTTGGCCTTGGGCTTCCACTTGTTCCCCTGTGACATTTGGGAATGCTCTCAGTAGCGCGTCTACCAACGTGTGCTTGTACTCGCGCATCTTCCTATCACGCTCCAGTGCAGGAAGTAAGGTGGGCACATTGTCTTTGTAGCGTGGATCCAGCAGGGTGGCAACCCAGTAGTCCGCACAGGTTAAAATTTGGGCAACTCTGCTGTCGTTGCGCAGGCACTGCAGCATGTAGTCGCTCATGTGTGCCAGGTTGCCCAGGGGTAAGGACAAGCTGTCCTCTGTGGGAGGCGTATCGTCATCGTCCTGCCTTTCCCCCCAGCCACGCACCAGTGATGGACCCGAGCTGCGTTGGGTGCCACCCCGCTGTGACCATGCTTCATCCTCATCCTCATCCACCTCCTCCTCATCCTCGTCCTCCTCGTCCTCCAGTAGTGGGCCCTGTCTGGCCACATTTGTACCTGGCCTCTGCTGTTGCCAAAAACCTCCCTCTGAGTCACTTCGAAGAGACTGGCCTGAAAGTGCTAAAAATGACCCCTCTTCCTCCTCCTCCTCCTCCTCCTGGGCCACCTCCTCTTGCATCATCGCCCTAAGTGTTTTCTCAAGGAGACATAGAAGTGGTATTGTAACGCTGATAACGGCGTCATCGCCACTGGCCATGTTGGTGGAGTACTCGAAACAGCGCAACAGGGCACACAGGTCTCGCATGGAGGCCCAGTCATTGGTGGTGAAGTGGTGCTGTTCTGTAGTGCTAGGTTTAACGGGTACCGCGCTAATTTGTAAAGCAGTATACAGGATCAAGAACCAGAAAGCAACGTGCCAAATTCGTATGATGCACGAACAAAAAATTCCAAATCCATATACAATAATATACAGGCGGGTCTCACACTTCCATATAAACCATGCGAAGATTTTCGGCAACCTATTACTCAGCTGCGCATATATGAAGACAACTGTCTTACGTCTCCCAGTTCACATGCAAAAGAATGGATGTCCGCCTGCAATATACGGTGAAATCTCCCCTTGTGGTAACAATCACACGAAAAGCCTGATCCGAAGACAGTCCGGAATACCCTAATGAAGGACAGAAAAAGATTGTGCAATACCCTCGGGATTTAAAAGTAGGAATACTTTAATCTACTTACAAAAGGCAAGTTTTCACAAGCATATAAAATACCCGACCCGGGCACCGCAGCTGACTGTCCATTGGTCCACACCCACCAATTTGTTTCTGTCTGTTACTTTGTTTCTAGGTTCAGTTGGTGTGGATTATGGATATTTTTACTTTTAGAGACAATATTCATTTAAATGTACACGAAGTATTTAATGAGAAACCTCAGCAAGATTGTAGTAATGATATTGATGAGGTTTTTAGTACCTTAGAATTATTAATGGTCAAAGAAATTAGAACCATTTGGGATGTTATTTCACTGGAGCGGTTCCTTGTGGAAGAAAAGATCCCAGAGGGCCTCAGGTGGCAACTCCCATTGAATTCAGACATTGAAACAGAATTATATGAATGGGAGAGTTTTGTTAATTCATGTGGTTTTGGTGCTATGAGATTTATTATAGAGAGAAGGAAAAAGAAACTTTCCTCCATATGTAATAAAATAGAGGATATAAAGGTCAAACTAGCGCCTTTTAAAGAATTATCGGAATATTCTGAATTATCACAAAAATGCCAAAAAGAGGTTATGAAAGCTGAACAAGAAGTAAAAAAGAAAAAACAAAAAAAGTATTTAAAGGTTATAGAGGAGTATAAAAATAATACAGTGTACAAATGGAAACAGAAAAAGGAAGATATAGCAGTATATGTGAGTGAGCCTAAAAACAATGAGCGCACCGCACCTGATCCGGGGAGAACCACCATCTATAATCACCAGGTAAATTCCAACCCCAGATGGGGCCAGGAGCAACCTCGTGATTATAGACCTAGGTGGAATGGCCATCGTAGAAATCAGGGTTATTATAGATATAACGAGAACCATCATTATAATGCGCAAAACCATCGTGGGCATTACAATCAATATCAATATGGTTCCCGGGATTACCATAATTCAGGCAGAAACAGACAACAATACCGCCCCTATTATAATAATAGAGGGGGAGAACCTTACATACAAGAGTATAATGATTATAACCATACTAGAGGAACAGACTATAGAGAAGGGGGTAGAAATCTCCCTTCAGAAAATAGACAGGCTTATAACCATGGCCCTTTTAAAAAAACAAATGACAGTGAAGATACAATATATGTTAAAGAAATGAGGGGAAATAACACTCATGAGTAAAATTTTCCCCACAAGATGATAAAAGGGAAAACACCACAATCACCACAAAAGATGGAAGGGACACCAAGAAAGAAAAAAAGAGAGGAAGGGGAAGAAGGGGAGGAAAAAGACACAATAAGCCCAGAAGCAAAGAAAGGCAGAGGGATTCCATAGGCATATATAATTTAAGCACACATAGTTTGACTCCAGATGAACTTTCTGTGCTTAATAAGGGTCTTAAATTTGCCCCAATATATAGAGGAAATAAATTTGAAACATATTTGGATGTGCATAGATTCATAAGGAAATTAAATATATGTAAATATTTGAAAAAGAATCCAATAAAAACTTCCAATGCGCAAGATACTAAAATATACACGCATCTGCGAAATAAATCCACTTTTTTTCCCAGATAATAAGGAAAATGAGTGTATAGAAGCTTTTAAACGTGGGGTTCTCAAAGGGCTAGATCAATTAGATATAGGAGGTTTAAAAAAGAATAATTTAACTAAAAATGAAAAGGAGGCGTTAAAAACTCTGGAAAAGAACGATAAAATAATTATAAAACCAGCAGATAAAGGTGGAGGTGTAGTTGTTTTAAACCATGAGGACTACAACACGGAAATGCAGAGAATTCTTAGCGACACTACTACATATAGAAAATTGAAAAGGGATCCCATATTTGAATATAAAAAAACACTTAAAGTTTTGTTAGATAGGGGTCTAATGCAAAAAGTGCTGAAGGAGAAAGAATATCAGTATTTAAATAACCTGTACCCAAAAACTCCGACTATATATTATTTACCTAAGATTCATAAGAATGCAGAACGCCCCCCAGGGCGACCCATTGTCTCAGGGATTGACTCAATAACTAGCCGTGTATCCGAGTATATAGACATTTTTTTACAAAAATATGTGACTATTACACCATCATATCTACGGGATACAGGTGTTACAGCTGTTTTCACAAGCATATAAAATACCCGACCCGGGTTTCGCACTTAGCTTCGTCAGGGGCTGTAATCCAAATGCCGCCAAAGGTCAACACATATATAGCAGTCATTGACCCCGGAACAAGTACGGACTTCCGTTTGTCCGGCAAAATATTTAAACATATATTTTAAAAAATAAATAATAAAATTGCCAACATAAATTCTGATGACACATACATTTAGCAAGATACATTAAAATACAATAAATTACACAAAACTAAAATAGTATTAAACATAGTAGAAAAACTTGCGTTATATAATAAAACATCTAAAAATTTTTTGGATTAAACCATACAGACAGATTTTATGTCCCACTCAATATTATGTCCATTTGGCTGCAATGTATTCATATCATAAATCCATTGCGCCTCCCTTTTATTGATCTGTGTGGCAGGATTACCTCCACGCCAGTGACGTTTCACCAATTCTACACCACAAAACTTTAGACCCGTGGGGTCTTTCTGATGGAACCTCTTATAGTGTGCAGAGACACTATGAGTCTCGAGTCCTTTTTTAATATTTTTAATATGTTCGCCAACTCGAACTTTTAACTTTCTCAGTGTTCTTCCAATATACTGGAGACCACACGGGCACTCCAGTACATAAATAACTCCCATTGATTCGCATGAGATACTACCACTGATTTTTTTAGAGATAGATTTGGAGGTAGACACAATATCATCTTTTCTGATTATTTTTTTATCTTCTCTTGTGCGATTTCTGCAGCATGGACAGAAGCCGCACCAAGTGAAGCCATTGCGCAATTTCGGTGCACCAGAAGACTCTCTCACATAACTATGCACAATACGGTTTCTAACAGTGGGGGCTCTTTTAAAAATAAAGGGCGGTTTTTGGGGAATAAGTTCACCTATAACTGGATCATTTCGCAAAACCTTCCAGTTATTTTGAATTATTATTTTAATATGGGGGCAATTAATAGAATAGGTGGTTGAAAAAGCAAACTTATATTTTTCTTGAATCTGTGTTTTATCTTCCGCAGACACTTTCTTTTTAATAGTACCCAAATTTTCCAACTTAATTTCTTCCTTTTGATTCAACAGAACTTCCTTTTTATATCCCTTTTCCACAAATCTATTTACTATGATGTCACTTTGTGCCTCATAATCTTCTATACTGGTACAATTTCTTTTGATACGTTTCAATTGTCCCTTCGGCACATTACAGATCCATGGTTCATGATGGCAACTATTTCTTTCAATATAACCATTGCGGTCAGTAGGTTTAAAATAAGTGACAGTTTTTATCTTTTTTTCATCTACCCTGATCTCCAGATCTAAAAAATGTATAGTATTTTTACTAACATCGTGGGTAAAATGAATATTCCACTTATTTGCATTAATTTGAGAAATAAACCTCATTAACCCTATCTCCGTTCCATACCAAATGCCGATGCAGTCATCTATATATCTTCTCCAGAGTTGGAGGCTACCACCCTCCATCTCAACTTTAATAATCGGGTCTATATTAGACTGTTCCCAGTAAGACATGAACAGATTGGCGAAGCTGGGTGCGAATTTCGCACCCATCGCCACTCCCGACACCTGGAGAAAATAACTATCAGCATACCAAAAATAATTATGTCCGAGGCAGTACTGTATGCAATCCATAATGAAGATTTTTTGCTCATTACACATTTGAACATCTCTATTCAAATAAAATCTTATCGCCTCCATGCCTATATCATTTGGTATAATTGTGTAAAGTGAGGTGACATCTAATGTCATCAAAATAGCATTTTCGGGTAAATCATTTATTTCTCTCAAAGCCTCAAGGATATGCCCTGTATCCCGTAGATATGATGGTGTAATAGTCACATATTTTTGTAAAAAAATGTCTATATACTCGGATACACGGCTAGTTATTGAGTCAATCCCTGAGACAATGGGTCGCCCTGGGGGGCGTTCTGCATTCTTATGAATCTTAGGTAAATAATATATAGTCGGAGTTTTTGGGTACAGGTTATTTAAATACTGATATTCTTTCTCATTCAGCACTTTTTGCATTAGACCCCTATCTAACAAAACTTTAAGTGTTTTTTTATATTCAAATATGGGATCCCTTTTCAATTTTCTATATGTAGTAGTGTCGCTAAGAATTCTCTGCATTTCCGTGTTGTAGTCCTCATGGTTTAAAACAACTACACCTCCACCTTTATCTGCTGGTTTTATAATTATTTTATCGTTCTTTTCCAGAGTTTTTAACGCCTCCTTTTCATTTTTAGTTAAATTATTCTTTTTTAAACCTCCTATATCTAATTGATCTAGCCCTTTGAGAACCCCACGTTTAAAAGCTTCTATACACTCATTTTCCTTATTATCTGGGAAAAAAAGTGGATTTATTTCGCAGATGCGTGTATATTTTAGTATCTTGCGCATTGGAAGTTTTTATTGGATTCTTTTTCAAATATTTACATATATTTAATTTCCTTATGAATCTATGCACATCCAAATATGTTTCAAATTTATTTCCTCTATATATTGGGGCAAATTTAAGACCCTTATTAAGCACAGAAAGTTCATCTGGAGTCAAACTATGTGTGCTTAAATTATATATGCCTATGGAATCCCTCTGCCTTTCTTCGCTTCTGGGCTTATTGTGTCTTTTTCCTCCCCTTCTTCCCCTTCCTCTCTTTTTTTCTTTCTTGGTGTCCCTTCCATCTTTTGTGGTGATTGTGGTGTTTTCCCTTTTATCATCTTGTGGGGAAAATTTTACTCATGAGTGTTATTTCCCCTCATTTCTTTAACATATATTGTATCTTCACTGTCATTTGTTTTTTTAAAAGGGCCATGGTTATAAGCCTGTCTATTTTCTGAAGGGAGATTTCTACCCCCTTCTCTATAGTCTGTTCCTCTAGTATGGTTATAATCATTATACTCTTGTATGTAAGGTTCTCCCCCTCTATTATTATAATAGGGGCGGTATTGTTGTCTGTTTCTGCCTGAATTATGGTAATCCCGGGAACCATATTGATATTGATTGTAATGCCCACGATGGTTTTGCGCATTATAATGATGGTTCTCGTTATATCTATAATAACCCTGATTTCTACGATGGCCATTCCACCTAGGTCTATAATCACGAGGTTGCTCCTGGCCCCATCTGGGGTTGGAATTTACCTGGTGATTATAGATGGTGGTTCTCCCCGGATCAGGTGCGGTGCGCTCATTGTTTTTAGGCTCACTCACATATACTGCTATATCTTCCTTTTTCTGTTTCCATTTGTACACTGTATTATTTTTATACTCCTCTATAACCTTTAAATACTTTTTTTGTTTTTTCTTTTTTACTTCTTGTTCAGCTTTCATAACCTCTTTTTGGCATTTTTGTGATAATTCAGAATATTCCGATAATTCTTTAAAAGGCGCTAGTTTGACCTTTATATCCTCTATTTTATTACATATGGAGGAAAGTTTCTTTTTCCTTCTCTCTATAATAAATCTCATAGCACCAAAACCACATGAATTAACAAAACTCTCCCATTCATATAATTCTGTTTCAATGTCTGAATTCAATGGGAGTTGCCACCTGAGGCCCTCTGGGATCTTTTCTTCCACAAGGAACCGCTCCAGTGAAATAACATCCCAAATGGTTCTAATTTCTTTGACCATTAATAATTCTAAGGTACTAAAAACCTCATCAATATCATTACTACAATCTTGCTGAGGTTTCTCATTAAATACTTCGTGTACATTTAAATGAATATTGTCTCTAAAAGTAAAAATATCCATAATCCACACCAACTGAACCTAGAAACAAAGTAACAGACAGAAACAAATTGGTGGGTGTGGACCAATGGACAGTCAGCTGCGGTGCCCGGGTCGGGTATTTTATATGCTTGTGAAAACTTGCCTTTTGTAAGTAGATTAAAGTATTCCTACTTTTAAATCCCGAGGGTATTGCACAATCTTTTTCTGTCCTTCATTAGGGTATTCCGGACTGTCTTCGGATCAGGCTTTTCGTGTGATTGTTACCACAAGGGGAGATTTCACCGTATATTGCAGGCGGACATCCATTCTTTTGCATGTGAACTGGGAGACGTAAGACAGTTGTCTTCATATATGCGCAGCTGAGTAATAGGTTGCCGAAAATCTTCGCATGGTTTATATGGAAGTGTGAGACCCGCCTGTATATTATTGTATATGGATTTGGAATTTTTTGTTCGTGCATCATACGAATTTGGCACGTTGCTTTCTGGTTCTTGATCCTGTATACTGCTTTACAAATTAGCGCGGTACCCGTTAAACCTATTTCTACTTTGATTAAGGACTTTGAACCTGTCCTATTAAGGGCACCGCAGCTGACTGTCCATTGGTCCACACCCACCAATTTGTTTCTGTCTGTTACTCTGTTCTGTAGTGCGACTGACCCATGCGTGCTGCAGCTGAAACTCCACTATGGCCTGCTGCTGCTCGCACAGTCTGTCCAGCATGTGCAAGGTGGAGTTCCACCTGGTGGGCACGTCGCATATGAGGCGGTGAGCGGGAAGGCCGAAGTTACGCTGTAGCGCAGACAGGCGAGCAGCAGCAGGATGTGAACGCCGGAAGCGCGAACAGACGGCCCGCACTTTATGCAGCAGCTCTGACATGTCGGGGTAGTTGTGAATGAACTTCTGCACCACCAAATTCAGCACATGCGCCAAGCAAGGGATGTGCGTCAAATTGGCTAGTCCCAGAGCTGCAACGAGATTTCGCCCATTATCACACACCACCAGGCTGGGCTTGAGGCTCACCGGCAGCAACCACTCATCGGTCTGTTGTTCTATACCCCGCCACAACTCCTGTGCGGTGTGGGGCCTGTCCCCCAAACATATGAGTTTCAGAATGGCCTGCTGACGTTTACCCCGGGCTGTGCTGAAGTTGGTGGTGAAGGTGTGTGGCTGACTGGATGAGCAGGTGGAAGAAGAGGAGGAGGAAGCCGAGAAGGAGGAGGTGGAAACAGGAGGCAAAGAATGTTGCCCTGCGATCCTTGGCGGCGGAAGGACGTGCGCTAAACAGCTCTCCGCCTGGGGCCCAGCTGCCACTACATTTACCCAGTGTGCAGTTAGGGAGATATAGCGTCCCTGGCCGTGCTTACTGGTCCACGTATCTGTGGTTAGGTGGACCTTGCTACAGATGGCGTTGCGCAGTGCACACTTGATTTTATCGGATACTTGGTTGTGCAGGGAAGGCACGGCTCTCTTGGAGAAGTAGTGGCGGCTGGGAACAACATACTGTGGGACAGCAAGCGACATGAGCTGTTTGAAGCTGTCTGTGTCCACCAGCCTAAATGACAGCATTTCATAGGCTAGTAGTTTAGAAATGCTGGCATTCAGGGCCAGGGATCGAGGGTGGCTAGGTGGGAATTTACGCTTTCTCTCAAATGTTTGTGAGATGGAGAGCTGAACGCTGCCGTGTGACATGGTTGAGACGCTTGGTGACGGAGGTGGTGGTGGTGTTGGTGGTACATCCCCTGTTTGCTGGGCGGCAGGTGCCAACGTTCCTCCAGAGGCAGAGGAAGAGGCCGAGGCGGCAGCAGCAGAAGAGGTAGCAGGGGGAGCCTGAGTGACTTCCTTGGTTTTAAGGTGTTTACTCCACTGCAGTTCATGCTTTGCATGCAGGTGCCTGGTCATGCAGGTTGTGCTCAGGTTCAGAACGTTAATGCCTCGCTTCAGGCTCTGATGGCACAGCGTGCAAACCACTCGGGTCTTGTCGTCAGCACATTGTTTGAAGAAGTGCCATGCCAGGGAACTCCTTGAAGCTGCCTTTGGGGTGCTCGGTCCCAGATGGCGGCGGTCAGTAGCAGGCGGAGTCTCTTGGCGGCGGGTGTTCTGCTTTTGCCCACTGCTCCCTCTTTTGCTACGCTGTTGGCTCGGTCTCACCACTGCCTCTTCCTCCGAACTGTGAAAGTCAGTGGCACGACCTTCATTCCATGTGGGGTCTAGGACCTCATCGTCCCCTGCATCGTCTTCCACCCAGTCTTGATCCCTGACCTCCTGTTCAGTCTGCACACTGCAGAAAGACGCAGCAGTTGGCACCTGTGTTTCGTCATCATCAGAGACATGCTGAGGTGGTATTCCCATGTCCTCATCATCAGGAAACATAAGTGGTTGTGCGTCAGTGCATTCTATGTCTTTCACCGCTGGGGAAGGGCTAGGTGGATGCCCTTGGGAAACCCTGCCAGCAGAGTCTTCAAACAGCATAAGAGACTGCTGCATAACTTGAGGCTGAGACAGTTTCCCTGGTATGCATGGGGGTGATGTGACAGACTGATGGGGTTGGTTTTCAGGCGCCATCTGTGCGCTTTCTGCAGAAGACTGGGTGGGAGATAATGTGAACGTGCTGGATCCACTGTCGGCCACCCAATTGACTAATGCCTGTACCTGCTCAGGCCTTACCATCCTTAGAACGGCATTGGGCCCCACCATATATCGCTGTAAATTCTGGCGGCTACTGGGACCTGAGGTAGTTGGTACACTAGGACGTGTGGATGTGGCAGAACGGCCACGTCCTCTCCCAGCACCAGAGGGTCCACTAACACCACCACGACCATGTCCACGTCCGCGTCCCTTACTAGATGTTTTCCTCATTGTTATGGTTCACCACAACAACAAAAATATTATTTGGCCCAATGTATTGTATTCAAATTCAGCGGGATATAAATTTGAGGCCTAGTATTTAGGCGCTGGGTGACCGGTATGGATTTAGTGACAGAATTAGACTTGGAAATGCACAGTAGCGTGTGTGTGAAGTTATTCTGAATGACCCTATGTGCACCTTGAATATTATATACCCTTTTAGGGATAGATTTCAAATAGCTCTGATATAGCAGAAACCACTAAATTATGAAATTGCTAAATTGGGAATTGTATTTCAACCCAGAACAAAAAATGTGCTTTGGCAGACACTAAATAACTTGCCCATCCACAACAGGACAGCGGTAACGACAGATTTAGCGGGATATAAATTTGAGGCCTACTATTTAGGCGCTGGGTGATCGGTATGGATTTAGTGACAGAATTAGACTTGGAAATGCACAGTAGCGTGTGTGTGAAGTTATTCTGAATGACCCTATGTGCACCTTGAATATTATATACCCTTTTAGGGATAGATTTCAAATAGCTCTGATATAGCAGAAACCACTAAATTATGAAATTGCTAAATTGGGAATTGTATTTCAACCCAGAACAAAAAATGTGCTTTGGCGGACACTAAATAACTTGCCCATCCACAACAGGACAGCGGTAACGACAGATTTAGCGGGATATAAATTTGAGGCCTACTATTTAGGCGCTGGGTGACCGGTATGGATTTACTGACAGAATTAGACTTGGAAATGCACAGTAGCGTGTGTGTGAAGTTATTCTGAATGACCCTATGTGCACCTTGAATATTATATACCCTTTTAGGGATAGATTTCAAATAGCTCTGATATAGCAGAAACCACTAAATTATGAAATTGCTAAATTGGGAATTGTATTTCAACCCAGAACAAAAAATGTGCTTTAACGGACACTAAATAACTTGCCCAGCCACAACAGTACAGCGGTAACGACAGATGTAGCGGGATATAAATTTGAGGCCTAGTATTTAGGCGCTGGGTGACCGGTATGGATTTACTAACAGAATTAGACTTGGAAATGCACAGTAGCGTGTGTGTGAAGTTATTCTGAATGACCCTATGTGCACCTTGAATATTATATACCCTTTTAGGGATAGATTTCAAATAGCTCTGATATAGCAGAAACCACTAAATTATGAAATTGCTAAATTGGGAATTGTATTTCAACCCAGAACAAAAAATGTGCTTTGGCGGACACTAAATAACTTGCCCATCCACAACAGGACAGTGGTAACGACAGATTTAGCGGGATATAAATTTGAGGCCTACTATTTAGGCGCTGGGTGACCGGTATGGATTTAGTGACAGAATTAGACTTGGAAATGCACAGTAGCGTGTGTGTGAAGTTATTCTGAATGACCCTATGTGCACCTTGAATATTGTATACCCTTTTAGGGATAGATTTCAAATAGCTCTGATATAGCAGAAACCACTAAATTATGAAATTGCTAAATTGGGAATTGTATTTCAACCCTGAACAAAAAATGTGCTTTGACGGACACTAAATAACTTGCCCAGCCACAACAGTACAGCGGTAACGACAGATTTAGCGGGATATAAATTTGAGGCCTAGTATTTAGGCGCTGGGTGACCGGTATGGATTTAGTGACAGAATTAGACTTAGAAATGCACAGTAGCGTGTGTGTGAAGTTATTCTGAATGACCCTATGTGCACCTTAAATATTATATACCCTTTTAGGGATATGGCCAAAAAATAACCACACTATTGCTGGTTAAATGCACTTGGTGTGACAGCTTGACCAACCACACTACTGAGGGTTAAATGCACTTGGTGACGGGCGCAGCTTGCCCCTGATGTAGTATATGGCCAAAAAATGAACAGACTATTGCTGGTTAAATGCACTTGGTGACGGGCGCAGCTTGCCCCTGATTTAGTATATGGCCAAAAAATTAACAGACTATTGCTGGTTAAATGCACTTGGTGTGACAGCTTCACCTTGATGTAGGCTTTAGCCAAAAAACAACCACACCATTGAGGGTTAAATGCACTTGGTGACAGGGGCAGCTTGCCCCTGATGTAGTATATGGCCAAAAAATAAACAGACTATTGCTGGTTAAATGCACTTGGTGTGACAGCTTCACCCTGATGTAGGCTTTAGCCAAAAAACAACCACACCATTGAGGGTTAAATGCACTTGGTCGCAGCTTGGATGCACTTGGTCGCAGCACCGCACAAGACCGATCACCCCAGAAAAAAGTGACTGACAAACGGTCTGGGCAGCCTAAAAACAGTGAGCATTTGAATTTCAGCAGCTCAATGATGCACAGCTGCAGATCGATCGATTAATCAAGTCCTTTGGAGGAGTTAATCTGCCTAATCTCGCCCTACTGTCGCAGCCGCAACCTCTCCCTACGCTAATCAGAGCAGAGTGACGGGCGGCGCTATGTGACTCCAGCTTAAATAGAGGCTGGGTCACATGGTGCTCTGGCCAATCACAGCCATGCCAATAGTAGGCATGGCTGTGACGGCCTCTTGGGGCAAGTAGTATGACGCTTGTTGATTGGCTGCTTTGCAGCCTTTCAAAAAGCGCCAAGAAAGCGTCACAAAAGCGCCAAGAAAGCGACGAACACCGAACCCGAACCCGGACTTTTACGAAAATGTCCGGGTTCAGGTCCGTGTCACGGACACCCCAAAATTCGGTACGAACCCGAACTATACAGTTCGAGTTCGCTCATCCCTAATGACGAATAGTGACGAATATTCGCCTAAATATTCACAAAATATCGCAAATTCGAATATTGCCCCTGCCGCTCATCACTGTTTGGAACCAAGATGTTGTTCGCCTTCTAGTGTGTTTTGGGTCATTGTTGTGTTGAAAGGGCATTTCTTCTTTAGTATAGGGCACCATGATCTTCTCAAGTATTTTGATATATTTAAACTGATCCAAGATCCCTCATATACGATATATAGGCCCAACACCATGGTATGAGAAGCATTCCCATATCATGATTTTTGCACCACCATGCTTTACTGTCTTCACAGTATACTGTGGCTTGAATCCAGTGCTCGGGGGTCATCTGACATACCGTCTGCAGCCACTAGATCAAAAAAACAAGTCTGCGCCATTTCTCTTTGGGCCAGGCAATTTGTTCCTATTTTACCTATTCAGGACAAGTCTTTTTTTTAAACCACAGGACATTGTGGGGAGTTCTTGCTGGTAACTTGTTCTCACTTAATCGTCTTCTAATTGTTTAATCTTTCAGGAGGTGATCACTGGATGAGCCTTTGCAAATTGGCTATTGTTTGATCCATTCAAACAGTAGTTCCCCTCGTCTTTCAGGTTTTGGTTGTCATTTAAGATAATTTTAGCTGAGCAGCCTATAATTTGCTGCACTTCTGTATATGTTTTCACTCTCCAATCAACTTTTTAACCAAAGTATGGTCTTCATCAGAACAATATCCACTTTTCCAACCCAATTCCCTAGTATTTCAGAAGGAAATGCACTATAACCAACGTGCAACATTTGGTTATAGGGGGTGGAATTTGTGGATTGGAACTGGGAAAAAACACAATTATTACACAGTTTTATGGGTTTTAGTTTTTTTTTTTTTAAGGCTTTTCCCATGTGGTTACACTGACCTGTTACCTTCATTCGCTGGGTCAGTACAATTACAACAATTAGGATTACATTATAGTAGCTCAACCAATCGAGGTAGCAATGGTTAGGTGCTCACCCACCGACTACCCCTAGTCGGATGAAAATATGATAGCAGGTTACATAAAGGAGACTGGGGGCACTCGACTATTTGGGGTCAAATGGACACAGATCACGTAGATGAAAAATATTGATTTATTCCCAATACATAAAACAAATTGATGTATCACTATATCAGCCCGAATGCATTTTAATCTGTGTGATCTGTGTCCATTTGACGCTAGATAGTTGAGTGCTCCTAGTTTTTCAAAAGAACAAATTCTTTCTTTGCATTGCCATATTCTGATCCCCCATAACTTTTTTTATGTTTATGTGTACAGAGCTGTGTGAGCGCTCATTTTTGTTGGGCTATTTGTAGATTTTTTATTTATTTTTTATTTATTTTCCTTGTGAAGTAAAAACTGTGAATCAGCCATTTTGTTTTGTAGTTACTCCATTCATTGTTTGGGATGAATATTTTTATAGTACAGCCGTTTTCAGACATGACAATATGTGACTCCTGTGTCCCAGGCTGCAGCTCTTCCAACTGAGCTATTCAGCCTACTGGATAGCTCCTGTGCTGAAACGAAGCCTACAGTTTCCTGTTCCTCTAGTTTCAGTTTCCCGCCTCCCTGTTTGCTTCACTCTGTTCCTTGATTGGACTTCCTATTTAAACCCAGACTTGCACTTCCTGCCTTGCGAGATTATTGTGCTCCTCAGCCTGTAATCAAAGCTAGTCTCTCCACAATCCTCTGCCAAATACTTATGCTTATCTGTGCATTGACCACTGGCTTCCTCCTGACTACGGTACTTGCTACTCCTCAAATACTGATGCTTATCTGTGCATCAACCACTGGGTTCCTCCTGACTATGGTACTTGCTTCTTCTCAAATACCGAGGCTTATCTGTGCATCAACCACTAGCTTCCTCCTGACTATGATATCAGCCTTGCAAGTAGTTGCAATAAAAGACTCCGAACCTGACCTCGACCGTCTATAGTATCTTTTATTGGTTATTTATTTTAATTTTGAGGAAAGATGGAGGATTTGAATTATATATATATATATATATATATATATACAGTACAGACCAAAAGTTTGGACACACCCTCTCATTCAAAGAGTTTTCTTTATTTTCATGACTATGAAAATTGTAGATTCACACTGAAGGCATCAAAACTATGAATTAACACATGTGGAATTATATACATAACAAAAAAGTGTGAAACAACTGAAAATATGTCATATTCTAGGTTCTTTAAAGTAGCCACCTTTTGCTTTGATTATTGCTTTGCACACTCTTGGCATTCTCTTGATGAGCTTCAAGAGGTAGTCACCTGAAATGGTCTTCCAACAGTCTTGAAGGAGTTCCAAGAGATGCTTAGCACTTGTTGGCCCTTTTGCCTTCACTCTGCGGTCCAGCTCACCCCAAACCATCTCGATTGGGTTCAGGTCCGGTGACTGTGGAGGCCAGGTCATCTGCCGCAGCACCCCATCACTCTCTTTCATGGTCAAATAGCCCTTACACAGCCTGGAGGTGTGTTTGGGGTCATTGTCCTGTTGAAAAATAAATGATGGTCCAACTAAACGCAAACCGGATGGAATAGCATGCCGCTGCAAGATGCTGTGGTAGCCATGCTGGTTCAGTATGCCTTCAATTTTGAATAAATCCCCAACAGTGTCACCAGCAAAGCACCCCCACACCATCACACCTCCTCCTCCATGCTTCACGGTGGGAACCAGGCATGTAGAGTCCATCCGTTCACCTTTTCTGCGTCGCACAAAGACACCAAAGATCTCAAATTTGGACTCATCAGACCAAAGCACAGATTTTCACTGGTCTAATGTCCATTCCTTGTGTTCTTTAGCCCAAATAAGTCTCTTCTGCTTGTTGCCTGTCCTTAGCAGTGGTTTCCTAGCAGATATTCTACCATGAAGGCCTGATTCACACAGTCTCCTCTTAACAGTTCTTCTAGAACAGTTCTTCTCTGCTAGAACTCTGTGTGGCATTGACCTGGTCTCTAATCTGAGCTGCTGTTAACCTGCGATTTCTGAGGCTGGTGACTCGGATGAACTTATCCTCCGCAGCAGAGGTGACTCTTGGTCTTCCTTTCCTGGGGTGGTCCGCACGGCAACTGATGGTCCCAACCCCATTTATAAGGCAAGAAATCCCACTTACTAAACCTGACAGGGCACACCTGTGAAGTGAAAACCATTTCAGATGACTACCTCTTGAAGCTCATCAAGAGAATGCCAAGAGTAATGCAAAGCAGTAATCAAAGCAAAAGGTGGCTACTTTGAAGAACCTAGAATATGACATATTTTCAGTTGTTTCACACTTTTTTGTTATGTATATAATTCCACATGTGTTAATTCATAGTTTTGATGCCTTCAGTGTGAATCTACAATTTTCATAGTCAGGAAAATAAAGAAAACTCTTTGAATGAGAAGGTGTGTCCAAACTTTTGGTCTGTACTGTTAATATATATATATATATTTGACAAAGGCCTCAGTGAGAAGGCTGAAACGTTGCTGGGAATAAAGTTTGGGGTCGTCACCCTGTCACCAAAAACTGGAAGTGCTGCCTCTTCATTCGGTGAATATATATATATATATATATATATATATATAATAGATAGATAGATATAGATACACTGCACAAAAATATAAACACAACACTTTTGGTTTTGCTCCCATTTTGCATGAGCTGAACTCAACAATCTGAAACATTTTCTACATACACAAAAGACCCATTAATCTCAAATATTGTTCACAAATCTGTCTAAATCTGTGTTAGTGAGCACTTCTCCTTTGCCGAGATAATCCATCCCACCTCACAGGTGTGGCATATCAAGGTGCTGATTAGACAGCATGAATATTGCACAGGTGTGCCTTAGACTGCCCACAATGAAAATCCACTCTGAAATGTGTAGTTTGATCACACAGCACAATGCCACAGATGTCGCAACATTTGAGGGAGAGTGCAATTGGCATGCTGACTGCAGGAATATCTACCAGAGCTGTTGCCCATGCAATGAATGTTCAGTTTTTCTACCATAAGCTGTCTCCAAAGGCGTTTCAGAGAATTTGGCAGTACATCCAACCGGCCTCACAACCGCAGACCACATGTAACCACACCAGGACCTCCACATCCAGCATGTTCACCTGCATGATCGTCTGAGACCAGCCAACCGGACATCTGCAGCAACAATCGGTTTGCATAACCAAAGAATTTCTGCACAAACTGTCAGAAATCGTCACAGGGAAACTCATCTGCATGCTTGTCGTCCTCATCGGGGTCTGGACCTGACTGCAGTTCGTCATCATAACCGACTTGAGTAGGTAAATGTTCACATTCGATGGTGTCTGGCACATTGGAGAGGCGTTCTGTTCACAGATGAGTCCCGGTTTTCACTGTTCAGGGCAGATGGCAGACAGCGTGTGTGGCATTGTGTGGGTGAGCAGTTTACTGACGTCAACATTGTGGATCAAGTGGCACATGGTGGCAGTGGGGTTATGGTATGGGCAGGAGTATGTTATGGACAACAAACATAGGTGCATTTTATTGATGGCATTTTGAATGCACAGAGATACCGTGACTAAATCCTGAGGCCCATTGTTGTGCCATTCATCCACGACCATCACCTCATGTTGCATCATGGTAATGCATGGCCCCATATTGCAAGGATCGGTACACAATTCCTGGAAGCTGAAAACATCCCAGTTCTTGCATGGCCAGCATACTCACCGGACATCCATTGAGCATGTTTGGGATGCTCTGGCTCAACGTATACGACAGCGTGTTCCTGCCAATATTCTGCAACTTTGCATGGATATTGAAGAGAAATAGACCAACATTCTGCAGGCCACAATCAACAACCGGATCAACTCTGTGCGACGGAGATATGTTGCACTGCGTGAGGCAAATGGTGGCCACACCAGATACTGACTGGTTTTCTGACCCCTTTCCCAGTAAGGCAAAACTGTGCACATTTCAGAGTGCCCTTTTATTGTGAGCAGTCTAAGGCACACCTGTGCTATATTCATGCTGTCTAATCAGCACCTTGATATGCCACAACTGTGAGTTCGGATGGATTATCTCAGCAAAGGAGAAGTGCTCACTAATACAGATTTAGACAGATTTGTGAACAATATTTGAGAGCAATGGGTCTTTTGTGTATATAGAAAATGTTTCAGATCTTTGAGTTCAGCTCATGCAAAATGAGAGCAAAACCAAAAGTGTTCCGTTTCTATTTTTGTTCAGTGTAGAATATATATATATATATATATATATATTTTTTTTTTTTTTTTAGGCTACCAAGGGTTTAACAACATGCAATCATCAAATTACCATTACTATTCAGTAATGGAATCTATTTGATTACTAATTAGAAAATTCTGTATATTACAATGCAGTGCTGCCATCTGAAGACCTGCATTGAAATATACCAGTAATAGGCCTGGAAGCCTTGCACAGACTTAGGCCTATTACTATTAAGGAACGCCTTTCCCTGATCTCCGCAAGGTGATGGTGGTGCAGCCCCGGGAGCACGCACACTAGGGTGTTTAGCTCTCAGTTGCCATGGTTACATTTAACCATGGCATCTGAGGGGTTTAAGGTCTGCAATTGGCATTATCGCCAATTGCAGACATTAGCCCCAGGTGTCTGCTGTGTGAAACACTCTGGAGCAGACACCATCTTTAAAGACCCTACCGTTGAGGTATATATGCACCTTTCAGCATCAATGTGATACCCTCTGTAGTGATAGAAAAACTGATTTCAGCAATGTGTCAGTAGAGATGAATCGCTTGAAATTAGATTTGGTATCGGGTTAGTTGTATTGGTCAATCAATTAGATTCATGTATGAATCGGTTCTACCCAAATTGAAAGTGCTTGAATTTGCATGAAAATTTGTGTATGACACTCTGAGGTATCCTAGTAATCATATTTTATTTCTCTCGCTTCTCATGTTTTCAATTTTTTTTAGAATGTCTCTTTTGCTCTGAAAATTCTGATTCGGATGGATCCACCTCGAATTTTTATAGAATTTAGGTCAGTTTTGAATCAATTTGCTCATCTTCATGTATCTAAGATTGTGGATGAGCCTTTGCATATTGGCTGTTGTCCGATGTGAAACTTAGTTTATTAGTTGTGAAGCGATTTGAGGGTTGTAAACTAGGATTCTGGCGTATTCTTGAGCTGTGGGTACCTCTTGCCTACCTGCTGATAATTTACAGCTTTAACCTTTAGACCTATGAAGTTTAGGCTCACTTTTGATGAGATCTGTGGCATACCATTTAAAATTGTCAGTTAATTTCTAGCAAAATGTTTTTCAGCTCGTAATTGTTGCTCATGATCAACTGATAGAACTACGCTGATATTCAGCAAATATTTGTGCAGTGTCTCACTGAAAAGGTTAATGTGATTGCATTTTATACACTGTATATCTCATTGACTGTATAGGGAGAGAGCAGTGGGTCCCTAGTTACTATTGCTAGGCATGGGCTGGCACCAACCCTTCTGCAGAAAGTGAGGTCAGTCTAATGCAGACAGTGAGTGTGTAAACAGCTATAGGAGCAGAGCTGTGCAAAGCGATGTTAGACTGGCCCACCATAATACCATAGATTTGTCCGGTAAGCCTAAACTTTGATAACATATTGGAGTGGGCCCCAAAAGTCAAGTAGATAAAACTCATTTGGAGCTAGAATATGTTTTTGTGAATCAAAACCTATTATACATTATTGATATGGGGTGGGCTCCAAGCATAATTTCCTCTGGTGAGCCCAAGGAACCTCAAACACTGGTGCAAAGTGACAGCATATGTGCCCGCCCTCCAAGGAAAAAGTTACTGGATTCTACAGGAAGTGTAACAGTTCTACAAGTGGGAGTGCAAAGCATTCTGTCAGAAAAGGTACCATGGCTACAGACTTTACTGCATGTGGTGGGATCTAATAAACATTAAGTTCCCCATTATACATAAAAAAAAAAAGCCTTATTACCTGTTTAGAGACTGTGATATATTGAGGAGATAATAATATAGTGAGAGAAATGAGTTGCACCCCTTATTCAAGCTGGGAGAGATTGAGCAGATAATAAGAAAGAGACTTAACCTGCTGCCTCCTAGTCTTAGGAAACTGTACATGATAACTGTAAAGACTGTGCTTGACATATTCAGGGCCTGTGTGAAACATCTGCAAAGTTTCCCAAGTAAAGTACAGTGTACTACTGCATCACCAACACACTGCATTACCAGCCCATACAGGCCGTGGGACCCCTGCCTTGCACTGACAAAACCACTCACACCAAGGGTACCTCCACTACCATCAGGCAGAGCACCTCAAAATCCAAATTTGTCAGAGGGAAGAATAGGTGAGCACTCATGGCTGTCACGGCCTTTGGTGTGCGCCGAGACATGGTTGCCTTGCATGCTGTTGCCAGCAGCAACCTGTTGTGGTTTTCTGTCTGGTGCCAGAGGGGTTAATTATCTAGCTGGTGGGGATTTAGGTGTGTCCTGGGTGTGGCCACGAGGTTTATATTGCCTGTAGCTTCCAGGCTGGAGTCAGTGGTTGTTTGGTGATGGAGCTCTGCTCCTTTCCTGAGTGAACCTGCCCAGTACTTGAGGGCCACCTTGTTGGGCATAAATTGTCTTCCTATTCTATCCTCCATGTTCCCCCTCCTTACCTGTGTGGGTTTATGTTTAGGGTGTGGTGTCTCGTCTTGTTGTTGTTTCATGTCTGGTCGGTTGGTGTTTTATGTCCGGCTGTCACGGACGGTGTACAGGAAACAAGACAAAGCAACATGCATATATGACTCACTGGATCCAAAGCTAAGGAACCAAAAGGGAGACCCCTGCACAAGACCTGAGACTTTCCCTGGCTGCTCAGCCTATGCAAAGATCCCAGAGGTGGATGGTTGCATATCCACGTACCTCGACTATATAACCCCTTAACACCCTACAATAGTGAGGGGACACGACCACCGGCTCCCTACACCAGACACGGAGGGAGTCAGGGTCACCTGGGATCCAGCAAACAGAAAATAACAGATAAATGTTCAGCACATAACTTTGTAGCAGACTGGAAAACAAGATCAGCATGCACACACACTCCAGGAAGTAGTATAAGCTGCCCAGTAATGCATTATGGGGAGGAATTTAAAGGGAAGCAATCAGTCCAACTACATGACAGCTGAGAGAGGCTAACGAGATGAGGAACTGAACATCACAACAAAGAAACTCAAGTAGGAGGTTCTGAAAGGCTTCTGTCAGAGCTTCTCAGCTGTCTGGTTGTGACAGTACCCCTCCCTCTACGAGTGGACTCCGGACACTCAGAGCCCACCTTCTCAGGATGGGACCTATGGAAAGCCCTGATGAGACGAGAGGCCTTAATGTCCGTCACTGGGACCCACATCCTCTCCTCAGGACCATAACCCTCCCAATGAACAAGGTACTGAAGAGAACCGCGGACAAGACGAGAATCCACAATCCTAGAGACCTGAAATTCAAGATTCCCATCAACCATAATCGGAGGAGGAGGCAAAGGCGAGGGTACAATGGGTTGAACATAAGGTTTCAATAAGGACTTATGAAAAACATTATGGATCTTCCAAGTCTGAGGAAGATCAAGACGGTAGGCAACAGGATTGATGACAGACAGGATTTTGTAAGGCCCAATAAACCTAGGACCCAGCTTCCAGGAGGGAACCTTCAATTTGATATTCTTGGTAGACAACCACACCAGATCACCAACATTCAGGTCCGGACCAAGCACACGTCTCTTATCTGCCACACGCTTATATCTCTCACTCATGCTCTTTAGATTATCCTGAATCTTTTGCCAAATAGATGACAAAGACGAGGAGAATCTGTCCTCATCAGGTAAACCAGAAGACCCCTCTCCCGAGAAAGTCCCAAACTGCGGATGAAACCCATATGCACCAAAAAATGGTGACTTATCAGAGGACTCCTGACGACGGTTAATTAAAGCAAACTCAGCAAGGGACAAAAAAGAACACCAATCCACTTGATTCTCCGCCACAAAACAGCGCAGATATGTCTCCAGATTCTGATTGACGCGCTCTGTCTGGCCATTCGACTGCGGGTGGAAAGCAGAAGAGAATGACAACCGAACCCCCAAGCGAGAACAGAAAGCCTTCCAGAATCTGGAAACAAACTGCGTGCCCCTATCAGAGACTATGTCTGAAGGAATACCGTGCAATTTGACAATGTGATCAATAAATGCCTGCGCCAGCGTCTTAGCATTGGGCAAACCAGGAAAAGGGATGAAATGCACCATTTTGCTAAAACGGTCCACCACCACCAGAATCACAGTCTTCCCCGAGGAACGAGGCAGGTCCGTTATAAAGTCCATGGACAGATGTGTCCAAGGACGGGAAGGAATGGGTAAGGGAAGGAGAGGGCCTGATGGCCGTGAATGAGGGACTTTGGCACGAGCGCAAGTCTCGCAGGCTGCCACAAAACCCTCAACCGACTTACGAAGCGCAGGCCACCAGAATCTCCGAGAGATGAGTTCCAGTGTGGCTCTTGCCCCCGGGTGCCCAGCAAGGACCGTATCGTGGTGTTCCTTAAAAATCTTGTGTCTTAAAGCGAGAGGCACAAACAACCTCCCAGGAGGACAAAGATCAGGAGCCTCTGAGTGGGCTGCCTGCACCTCTGCCTCCAATTCAGAAAAAAGAGCAGAGACCACCACACCTTCAGCCAAAATGGGACCCGGGTCCGACCAAATCTATAGATTCGAGGAAATCTCGCATTGGGAATCAAGAACAAGGCCTACCTTCCTTCAGATATGGTCGCCTTGGAAGGTATATAGGAATTTTCCTTGACCTGCCCTGACATGTTATCCCTCTCCCACTAATTGTCTCGAGCTGTGTCCTGCCACAAGTAAAATGCTAGTTACTCCATTTACTATAGTCTATTCCACATCTAATTGTTGATATGGTTATTTTGTTCTTTTCACCATTTTTCTGAATCGCATGATACATATGGTATTCCTCAGAAAATTGTACTACTGGCATATTTGATTAATGAATATATGCATGTGATGATTATCTTACGATGTGTCAAAATGTACAATATGCTTCCTCATATAAACAATAAAAATTGTTAATTAAAAAAAAAAAAAATGGGACCCGGGTCTTCAAAATTCCCGCCTCCCGGAAAACAACGTGACAGGGCATCTGCCTTCACATTCTTAACTCCAGGGCGGAACGTGACAACAAAATTAAACCTAGAAAAGAACAAAGACCATCTGGCCTGTCTCGGGTTCAGACGCTTGGCTGACTCCAAGTAGGCCAGATTTTTATGGTCAGTAAATACGGTAATAGGATGTCTGGCTCCCTCTAGCCAATGGCGCCATTCCTCAAAAGCCAACTTGATGGCCAACAATTCCCTATCTCCCACATCGTAATTTCTCTCTGCAGAGGAGAGTTTTTTCGAGAAAAAGGCACATGGTCGCCATTTGGCAGGAGAGGAACCCTGAGACAAGAACGCCCCCACACCCACCTCAGAAGCATCAACCTCAACTATGAAGGGTAAAGAAATATCAGGTTGCACCAAGATGGGAGCGGAAGCAAAACTCTCCTTGATATTAGAAAAAGCCTTACGCGCCTCTACTGACCAAGAAGAAAAATCTACCCCCTTTCTGGTCATATCAGTGAGAGGTTTAACAATAGAGGAATAATTCAAAATAAACTTCCTGTAATAATTGGCAAAGCCCAAAAAACGCATCAGCGCCTTCTGATTCTCAGGAAGCTCCCACTCAAGCACAGCGCGGACCTTCTCGGGGTCCATGCGAAAACCAGAAGCGGAGAGAAGAAACCCCAGAAATTGAATTTCTGGAACCGCAAACACACATTTTTCCAGTTTCGCATATAATTTATTCTCCCGCTGGATGAGCAAGACCTGACGTAAATGTTCCTTTTGAGTTTTGAAATCAGGAGAAAAAATCAAAATGTCATCCAAATACACGAATACAAATTTTCCCATCAAATGATAAAAAATGCTGTTCATGAAATGCTGAAAAACGGCTGGGGCATTCATCAAACCAAAAGGCATAACAAAATTCTGAAAATGGCCCTCAGGGGTATTGAAGGCAGTCTTCCATTCGTCTCCTTCTCTGACCCTGACCAGGTTGTATGCCCCTCTTAGATCTAATTTGGAAAATACTTTAGCCCCAACAACCTGGTTAAACAGGTCCGGGATCAGAGGAAGCGGATAAGGGTCACGAATAGTGATACTGTTCAGCTCCTTGAAATCCAGACAAGGTCTTAAAGAACCATCTTTTTTCTTAACAAAGAAAAAACCAGCTGCAACAGGTGACTTCGAGGGTCGTATGTGTCCTTTTCTCAGACTCTCAGAGATATAAGCACGCATAGCGATCCTCTCAGGTTGGGAAAGATTGTATAAACGAGATTTAGGCAGTTTGGCGCCTGGGATGAGATTAATAGGGCAATCGTACTCCCTGTGCGGGGGCAAATCCTGAACTCCACTCTCAGAGAAGACATCCGAAAATTCAGAGAGAAAAGATGGTACAGTCTTAGTAGCAACCTCAGAAACAGATGTCGTGAGGCAATTCTCTCTGCAAAAGTCACTCCAACCATTTATTTGCCTCACTTGCCAATCAATGGCGGGTTATGTTTAGTGAGCCAGGGTAGCCCCAACACTAGAGGAGTAGGCAAACCGCTAAGGACGAAACATGACACATCCTCAACATGAGCATCACTCACAATTAAACGGATATTGTGAACTATGCCCTTTAATGATTTCTGAGAAAGTGGAGCGGAATCAATAGCAAAAACAGGAATATCCTTTCCCAAAGTGCGCACCTGGAAACCATGAGTTATTGCAAATTGATTATCAATGAGATTGAAAGCTGCTCCACTATCCACAAAAATCTCACAAAAAATGTTCTTGCTCTCTAGCGCCACCCTAGCCGGCAGGACAAAACGGGAACTACAAGCAAACGGAAAACCTTCAATTTCCGCCTCAACCCTGCCAATAGTAACAGACGGAACATTTTTAAAAGATTTTTTCCTGTTTGTTTCTTTATTACTCCCAGAAAACTGCCTGAATCTCCTAGAGGGACAAACGTTTGCCAAAGGATTTATACCTCCACAACAAAAACAAACCCTCCCATGCGAGCTGAATCTTCTATTGTCAGAAGCAATCAACCCCAGCTGCATGGGCTCCTGTTCAGCAGGGGCTGACAGCGACGAGACCCCTGCGCACAGAATGAGACCGCTGCACTGTCCTGGGACTGAGTATGACAGGAAGGGGACATCTCTCCTCTCTCTCTAAGACGCCTGTCAATACGAACGGCCTGAGACATAGCAGAGTCCAAAGAAATAGGCCTCTCATGAAAGGCAAATGCATCTTTCAATCCCTCTGAAAGACCATGGCAAAATTGACTTCGGATTGCATCATTCCAACCAGTATCAGCTGCCCATCTCCGAAATTCTGAGCAGTATATTTCTGCGGATTGTTTACCCTGGCATAATAGACGTAGTCTAGACTCAGCCAGAGCAATACGATCCGGATCATCATATATCTGACCCAGGGCTAAAAATAATTCATCCACTGAACGGAGAGGCTGTGCCCCCTCCGGCAGCGAAAAGGCCCAAGACTGAGCGTTACCCCTGAGCAGCGATATAATGATCCCCACCCTCCGTTCCTCATCACCAGAGGAATGGGGAAGAAGGCGAAAATGGAGTTTGCAAGCCTCTCTAAAACGCACAAAATTCTCACTACCCCCGGAGAACGTATCCGGGAGCGAGATCTTAGGCTCAGAACAAACTCCATGAACGCAAGCTGAACCGGTCACTTGAAGCTGAGAAAAAGTCTTACGGAGATCAGCTACCTCCAATGAAAGACCCTGGAAGCGTTCAGCCAAAAGTGAAACCGGATCCATGCTTGAGACGGTTTTGGCGGCTTATAATGTCACGGACGGTGTACAGGAAACAAGACAAAGCAACATGCATATATGACTCACTGGATCCAAAGCTAAGGAACCAAAAGGGAGACCCCTGCACAAGACCTGAGACTTTCCCTGGCTGCTCAGCCTATGCAAAGATCCCAGAGGTGGATGGTTGCATATCCACGTACCTCGACTATATAACCCCTGAACACCCTACAATAGTGAGGGGACACGACCACCGGCTCCCTACACCAGACACGGAGGGAGTCAGGGTCACCTGGGATCCAGCAAACAGAAAATAACAGATAAATGTTCAGCACTTAACTTTGTACGACTGGAAAACAAGATCAGCATGCACACACACTCCAGGAAGTAGTATAAGCTGCCCAGTAATGCATTATGGGGAGGAATTTAAAGGGAAGCAATCAGTCAACTACATGACAGCTGAGAGAGGCTAACGAGATGAGGAACTGAACATCACAACAAAGAAACTCAAGTAGGAGGTTCTGAAAGGCTTCTGTCAGAGCTTCTCAGCTGTCTGGTTGTGACACCGGCATGTATGCAAGTTGTAGCCTGTTTGTTGTGCCTCCAGAAGGGGGCTCCATGGTTTTCCGGAGGGGTGAACCAAAAGTCAAGTCTGTGAGCTTTTGCTGGAGTGCTGGTTCCTGTGTGTTAGTACGTACTGCATCCGTTTGGTGTTTGAATTGTAGTAGGTTTGTGTGGGTTCCAGTTTACCTTGGTGTGGTCTTCTGTTGTGCCCTCCAGCAGCTGCGGCAGGTAAGTTACCATGCCTTCCTGGGTTCTTGGTTCAGTGGTTATCCCCGCCACTGGATACTTACCTGCCGTTCCACTTGGCTTCCTTTCCTTGCTGTTAGGCCTGCAGAGACTCCTGCTCTTCCGTGTCTTGGAAGAACAGGTCATCTATCCCCTGCTCCTATGTGAGGGATTACCAGGGTGACTCGGGGTCCTAGGTATCCTGGGTATGAACCGTCCTACCATCCAGGTCCGCTCATATGGTGAGGAGTTAGGGCGTTGATTAGGGGCGCTTTAGGAGGTGACCTGCTCAATAATCCTTGTATCCTGGCCTAGTTGCTTCCCCACATACCTAATATCATACAGTGGGGAGTTTCCCCCACTCCCCACCGTGACAATGGCCCAGGGAGCACTGGAGTGAAAGCTGCCACCATGAGTACAACTATCCTCTACAACACCCCACAGCTCCCTGTATTTTCCTAAAACAACTAGATTTTCAGTTTTAACCCCTTAAGGACTCAGGGCGTACCGGTACGTACTAACTTTAAATCGGGATTTCGGCGCCGCGGGGGTTAATCGGAACGGGATGCCGGCTGAAATCATTCAGCCGGCATCCTGTAACAACGCAGGGGTGGGTCACACACACGCACATATAATAAAGGTTTCCACACACGCACATATACACGCACACACATCCATGGCCCGCCGGATGTTCTCGGCCGAGGAGGCATACGCCCAGATTGCCTCCGACTCCGAGAGCCCCAGTGAGGATGACCCCACATTCCTTTTGTCAGCCGCATCCTCCTCATCATTATCAGATGACGATGAGCCACCAAGGCGGCGGAGACGCCGCCAGGGGCCCCACATGCTAGGGATCCTGTGGCCCACCCTAGTACAAGCTGCCCTGGGGTTCGTACTGGTTTCCCAGCCCACCAAATAAGCCCACCGGAGACCCCTGCCGATGAACTTAGTTGGTGTCCCCCAGGGGACTTTGAGCCCAAGATTCCGGATTTTGCTGGCAATCCTGGAATCCAGATTCCCACAGTGGGGTTTACTGAAATATACTTTTTTAGGTTTTTTTTCAGTAACCCACTGATGAATCTGATGGTGGAGCAGACGAATCTGTACGCCCAACAGTTCGTCGCTCAAAACCTGGGCTCATTTTTGGCTAGACCCAGTGGCTGGACGCCGGTTAGTGCAGCCGAGATGAGGACATTTTGGGGCCCCGTGCTGCATATGGGTCTAGTTCAAAAACCCAGTGTCAGGCAATACTGGAGTGGGGACGTCCTATACCAGACCCCTTTGTACAGTATGGTCATTACACGTCCCCGGTTTGAGGCCATCCGGAAATGTCTGCATTATTCCGATAATGCAGCATGTCCCCCCCCCCCCCCCCGAGGTGATCCTGCCTATGACCGTCTGTATAAGATACGGCCGGTCATCGATCACTTTGGGGCCAAATTCATGGAGACCTACGTACCTGGAAGGGAGGTCGTGGTTGATGAGTCTCTCGTTGCGTTCAAGGGCAGACTCAGTTTCCGCCAATACACTCCCACAAAGCGGGCGAGGTATGGCGTGAAGCTATACAAAATTTGTGAGAGTACCTCAGGGTACACTTACAAATTTTGTGTATACGAGGGGCGAGATTCCCAGATTCAACCCCCAGAATGTCCCCCCACTCTGGGTGTTAGCGGGAAACTCGTGTGGGACCTTATGTACCCACTGCTGGATAACGGTTACCACTTGTACGTGGATAACTTTTATACCAGCATTCCCTTGTTCAGGTCCCTTGCCGCCAGATCCATAAAGTAAGGGTCCCTTTTCCAGTAATAAAGTAAGGGTTAAAATGGAAAATTTTCCAAAAAATAGAAATTTCTCAATTGTTTCTTCATCTGCCATTAACTCTTGTGGAACACCTAAAGGGTTAACAAAGTTTGTAAACCCAGTTTTGAATACCTTGAAGGGTGTACTTTCTTAGATGGAGTCACTTTTTTGAAATTTCTATTCATGGGGTGCAACGGGGGGCTTCAAATGGGACATGGTATAAACAAACCAGTCCTGCAAAATCTGCCTTTCAAAACCCATATGGTGTTCCCCTCCTTCTATGTGCTCCCGTTTGGCCAAACAGTAGTTTACGACCACATATGGGGTGTTTTTGCAAACTACAGAATCAGGGCAACCCATATTGAGTTTTGTTTGGCAGTTAACCCTTGTTTTATTCCTGGAAAAAATTGATTATATTGGAATATTTTTCCAAAAATAGAAATTTCAAAATTGTTTCTCCATCTGCCATTAACTCTTGTGGAACACCTAAAGGGTTAACAACGTTTGTAAACCCAGTTTTGAATACCTTGAGGGGTGTACTTTCTTAGATGGAGTCACTTTTTTGAAATTTCTATTCTAGGGGTGCAACAGGGGGCTTTAAATGGGACATGGTATAAACAAAACCAGTCCTGCAAAATCTGCCTTGCAAAACCCATATGGTGTTCCCCTCCTTCTATGTCCTCCCGTTTGGCCAAACAGTAGTTTACGACCACATATGGGGTGTTTCTGCAAACTACAGAATCAGGGCAACCCATTTTGAGTTTTGTTTGACAGTTAACCCTTGTTTTTTTCCAGGAAAAAATTTATTATATTGGAAAATGTTTCTAAAAAATCAAAATTCAGAAAACATATGTCCATTTGCCATGAAGTCTTGTGGAAGACCTAAAGGGTTAACAAAGTTTGTAAAAACAGTTTTGAAAACCTTGAGGGGTGTAGTTTCTAGAATGGGGTCATTTTGGGGTGGTTTCTATTATGTAAGCCTCACAAAGTGACTTCAAACCTGAACTGGTCTATAAAAAGTGGGATTTTGAAGATTTCAGAAAAATTGAAAAATTTGCTTCTAAACTTCTAAGCCTTGTAAAATCCCCAAAAAATAAAATATCATTCCCAAAATGCTACAAACATGAAGTAGACATATGGGGAATGTAAAGTCATCACATTTTTGGGGGGTATTACTATGTATTACAGAAGTAGAGAAACTGAAACTTTGAAATTTGCAAATTTCTCCACATTTTTGGTAAATATGGTATTTTTTTATGCAAAAAAAAAAAACTTTTTTGACCCAATTTTTGCAGTGTCATGAAGTACAATATTGGATGAAAAAACAATCTCAGAACGGCCTGGGTAAGTCAAAGCGTTTTAAAGTTATCAGCACTTTAAGTGACACTGGTCAGATTTGCAAAAAATGGCCAAGTCCTTAAGGTGAAATAGGGCTGGGTCCTTAAGGGGTTAAACTGCACACAAAAAATACAGTATGAATATGGACTTGGATTGCACACTATGGGGGAATTTAGCACAAGGGTAATATTTGAAGTCAGTTTGCCTTGAGCCTGCATTGGCATACTTTGCGCCAAATTTATCAAACTGCGCATGTTCCTTGTGAAATTTGGCTCATCTTTAAACCTAATGCTTTTATCTAAAAATGCTACTCCAGTTTTCTGCACCACCCCCTTACTGGAGTGGCTTTGGGACGTTTTTTACTTTCTTTCTAAAAAAAAGTCAGTCAAAAATCTGGAGTGAAACAAATTTATATAGCTAACCACACCCACATTTCCATCTTTTCAAAAATGGAGTAAAAGATGTAAAAATGCAAAAAGTAAAGAAAAAATTGCGCAAGTGAGCTCAAATAGTCGCAAAAGCCTTATTTTGCCACTTTTTGAAAGCATGATTCTGGAGTGCAGGGTTTGCTAAATTCCCCTCATGTGTATTTTTCCTGGACTTCGCTTCTACTACATACATTACTACAAAAGCAATTCTACGAAATAGAGTGATTTCCTGTTGAAGACAGGAAATATCACACAGCTTCACACAGCCATATGAATATGGCTTCACATGAATATGAATAATAGCTTCACACAGCCATATGAATATGGGACCAACACAGATGCCTTCCGTTGTCAAGTGCACATGTAACAGGTCAGCCAGTGTCATAGGTACAAATCTGCTGACAGATGCCCTTTAATGAAAATAATAATTATAATTACTGCATCTTTAAAACATAGTAAAAAAATATGTCACAATTCCTTTATTGATATGCATGACTAATAAATGGTTTATTGCACAGCTATAATGTATGTGAGACAAAGCAATAATAGTACTAGTTCTATGAAGCATGTAAAAAGTGATAGAAAAAGCATAAACAAAGCATGTCTTAAAGGGACTGTCCAGCATTTTTTTTTATTTGCCTCCCCTTAGCTGCACCTGCTTCCTGACACTCTATTCTGCATCCTTGTCTCTCTTCATTGATTTTCCTGGTCCTGACGGTCAACTTCCGCAGATATGGGGTTATGTGTGTCACTGTCAATGACTGACACATCAACACTGAGGCCAGTCATTGGCTGCAGTGGTGTATGTGACCCTGTTTGTGTGGAAGTTGACAGATGGTGGACTGGAAGTGAAGATTGCCATGGAACTGGAATTGAGAGATGGGGAGCAAATGAATATGGATTTTCCACAGGTACAGCTACCTGGAGGGCAAATTAAAATAAAAAATAAAAAAAATATTAAAAAAGATAAGATGAAAACCCCCTTTCTTTGAGGCTGATAAAAACAGTGTTTCATACTGTATCTGTATAGAATTATTCATAACAGGATTCAGAATTTAGAGGAACTTTCCTCATGATTATATTTCCATCATATTTGAAGGGAACTTCACTTGTATAGCACTTGCTTCTATCATATGCATAGCAAGAATCCGCATCTGATTTACTGCAACTTCCCTGAGAAACAAGAAATGGTTCACCACCGATGTCAATTTCCACAGGGTCGCATTTTTGGCAACTAAAAGAAAAAAGTACAATATTTATGTTATACTAATATTCAGAACTACTTAGTATATGAAAGCACACATATCAAATCTGTAGTCATGGCACTGAATGCTTCCTTCCCTTTAGACTATAGTCACATAAACAGCTAAAAAGAAAAATAATGAGGTGTGCAGATTTCCACTTTATTCAGGGGAACAATGGCTCAGGAGGGAGTTTAGTGCTAAGATCCTATTTTGGGCACTAAATATAAAGTTTAGAGCTTTGGGATGACCATTCAAATAAAGTAAGAGGCCTCATTCAGGCAGATGTTTTGTACTGTGCCCATATTTCAAAACCAGGGGAGTAGTATGTCTCCTTAAGGAGAGGTAATACTTCCCTGGGAAAAATGTATACAAATTAGCTCTCTTTCCAAAGATAAAAGAAAGCTGAGCTTCCAATGCCGCCCGATGTAAGATAGCTATCGTATAAGTCAATGCTTAACCTTTTAAACAGGCCTTGAGCCATAATTTAGAATTGTAGCTAAGCCAGCACCTCATCTGCAGACAGCTGTTTTGTGGGGGACTGCCTGATCAGTGCAGAGCAGAGAGAATTGGCTTAAATGGGTGAGAGACCTTTGTCTGAATCCCGGGAATAACATTTCTCTTTATGGAGTGAGCCGAGTAGGTGTAAAGAGTCTTATAGGCCAGTCAATGCTCCTCTGGTAAAAAGGTATGCATATTACCTTTCTTTTCAAAAAGAAAATAAATCTGAGCCTCTAGTCTTGAGCCACCAGATGTAAGGTAGTTATCATAAAAGTCATATTCCAACTATACCACCTGAACCCCCTGCAATTACACTGAACTTAGACTTAGCTTATGTTGATTTCATGTTTATGGCCTCCATTTTACATATGCCTTAGGGCTCATGCACACAAACGTATTTTCTTTCCGTGTCGTTCTGTTTTTTTTTTTGCGGACCATTGACAGAACCATTCATTTGAATGGGTCCGCAAAAAAAGGAAGATACTTCGCGTGCATTCCGTTTCCGTATGTCCATATTTCCATTCCGCAAAAAAAAATTGAACATGTCCTATTATTGTCCGCATTACGGACAAGGATAGTACTGTTCTATAAGGGGCCAGCTGTTCCGTTCTGCAAAATGCACACGGACGTCATCCGTATTTTTTTGCGGACCGCCTTAAACGAATGCCTCTGATGGATACCGTAGTGTATATGTTTAACATTTCCTTTTTTTTCTTTACTGGATACCATTGTATGGACACAGTGTCGGACTGGGGTACCTAGGGCCTGCCAGTAAAATTTATTTTGGGGGCCCACTGTATGGATACATTCAAATATAATAAATAGTTTAACAAGTTTTTTTATATGAACATAGGCTGGTTGAGGTGCTGTATATTGAATATATGTATGTAGTGCAGTAAGTCTACTGTGTTATGTGCCACTTGTGTAGGGGGTGGGAGACTAGGGGCCCACCTTGCTCAAGGGCCCACTGGGGGATTCCCCTGTAACCCTGTGGGCCATTCCGAGCCTGCTGTAACATACAGTTTTTTTTATGCGGCATACTGATGTATATCAGCCAGACAGAGGCTGATACTTTTTTGACCTCCATCTGGCTAAGGTAACCCTAGGAACATATTCAGCAGGCATTTTGAGCGATGCCTTTGAATGAAGTAACGCCATGCCAACACAGCCTTATAGCACCAAGGATAATTTTCTATAACTTCAAGTTACAGCCCGCAAGTGCTTCTGCTCAATGTCGGCGAGACCCGGCGCTGGAGGTCACAGGACTCGCAGGAACAGCAGCAGTACTCAGAACTGCATTTGCTGGGCACTGCCGGCTGGCTAGTGTGTGTTCCCACTGGCTGCGCAGATACCCTGACCCACTCACTCACTTAACTTAAGTTACTGCCTGACTATTCCCATCTAGGGCGGGATCGGGATGCTGCTTGCTTGTAGACAGGATGTATCCTCCTCCCGCCCTGTTATCTCTGCCCCCTAGTGACTTCAGTGGCGGGTCACATGACAAACGAGTGACCCGCGCACTGCCAGTGCCACCGTTAGGGAGACTTGGAGCAGATATAGCAGTCAGTAGTACCAGTAAGTTTTGGGGGTAATGATGGGCTGCTTGGACATACATAAATAAGAGTAATAAAAAGTGAAGAGAAAATAAAAGTGGAGTGGAGAGATATAAATAATGTGCAGCCAGCAGACGAGGTGCTGGCAAAACGCATCATGGCAGCCACCAACAGAAGGCTGCGCAATACTGCATAGCAGACATATGGCAGCCTTTTGGAAGGCTATGGACATTATGAAAAAAATAAAATAAATACAGTGCCATATAATTAAAGGGGTTGTATCATCTTAGACAATGGAGGCATATTTCTAGGATATACCCCCATTGTCTGATAGGTGCAGGTCCCACCTCTGGGACCCGCACCTATCTTGTAAACGGAGCCATGAAAGTCACGCAGGGCACATGCACAGCCACCTTCCATTCATTTCTATTGAGCTGACGGAAATGAATGGAGGGCGGCTGTGCATGCACGGTGTACCCTCCGTGACTTTTATGGCTCCATTTACAAGATAGGTGCGGATCCCAGAGGTAGGACCTGCACCTATCAGGCAATGGGGGTATATCCTAGAGATATGTCCCCATTGTCTGAGATGATACAACCCCTTTAAGATCAGCCCCTCCAATACAGTCCCATGTAATAAACATTTTCAGTTCCCTTCTGTCAGCTCCTCCAACATACGGTCCCAGAAGCATCTTATACGCTTTGCTGGTACTGTAATACGCTGCTGTTTTTTAACATGAGAATCTGTGGAGTAAAAACTGACGTAATCTGCAACGTGTGCAGGTAGCCTGGGTGGGGGCCAAGTGAAATATATACAGTCTGGGTGGGGGCCAAATAAAATGTATACAGTCTGGGTTGGGGCCAAATGAAATGTATACAGTCTGGGTGGGGGCCAAATGAAATGTATACAGTCCGGATGGGAGCTAAGTTAAATATATATTGTCTGGGTGGGGGCCAAATGAAATATATATATAGTCTGGGTGGGGGCCAAATTAAATATATACAGTCTGGGTGGGAGCCAAATGATATGTATACAGAGCAAGTGGCGGGGAGGGGGCGGGTAATGGGGTTGCAGGTTAATGGGGGTGGGGGCCCCAATCCAAAGTTTGTCCTGGGGCCCATAGACCTCTAGTTACGCCACTGCTCCCTGCTTTTAGATTTGTATAGTTTGTGTACTTCCATCCTATAGTCAATGGCTACCTTTGCAAAACTGCTGCAGCTAGGTAGTAATGCACACATAACAGGCCATGTACATCTGTGAACCAATAATGTGATATGCTCACTTTAAGGCACACTTCATATTAGAGTGCAATTTTGCATGGATTTAATATAACCCCCAATTCAAGATTTTTCAGTTATACCTCTCCTCCCTGTAATGTCCACTCCTGCAAAGTATGAACAGAGCAGGTCTCTATTCTGACTAACAGAGGGGGATCCAGAGCAGGGGAGCCCCTTTATAACTTTCAGATATGTAGGGCATGGGTTGTCTTCACAAAATTAGAAGATGCATTCTAAAAAAAGGATGAATACTATAAAGTGGCTTAACAGTGCACCCTAAAGCAAAACAACAGGACATAACTCACTACATTCAAAATCATTATTGATCACAGCTTGTGCTACAAGTATTATAGCTTACAGATTTGACAGATTATAGACAAAATTAGTTCTTAATGGAGAAGTCGGATCTGAAATGTTCACTCTGCTCTTCAGGGGAATCCTGTGGAAAGAATATAGAAAAATAAGTTATTGCATTGTCATTTATTAGCATTACTATTATTATTGTTGTTACCCTGTCCTACAAGAAATTTAGAGCTGAAGTATGCAAATAGGTCTATAGTAATGAAACAAAATAGAAATGGTTTAATTGTGGTAGATGAGTGTAGAAGCAATGTCAACATTCAATTATACTGGTTAGAGAAGTTTGGCTGGTTGTCTACAACAGTGTTTCCCAACCAGTGTGCCTCCAGCTGTTGCAAAACTACAACTCCCAGCATGCCTGGACAGCCTTTGGCTGTGCGGGCATGCTGGGAGTTGTAGTTTTGCAACAGCTGGAGGCACACTGGTTGGGAAACACTGGTCTACAACATCTAGAAATAATAAGTGTGACACAGTGAGAGGTTGTGTCTGGCAAGGCAGATATTTTTCTTCCAGCATGTGCGGCTGGCTGGTTTCCAGCCAGGTGATGTCAAATACCGGACCGGAGTTTAAGTGCCGGTCCAGGTTTTGGTAGCACCTGGCTGTCCTTAAATAGGCAGCTGGGCTCAGCAGAGAGGTCTCTCTGTTTATAGGATCTCAGGCTTTGTGCCATGCTGGAGGGCTGAGAGCCGCACGCTGGGGAAACAGGCCCCCTAAAGCCTGCTGTGGACAACTGGAGGCAGAACTGCCAGCAAGGTGACTTGTGTTATATGAACTTTCACTGTGTGTGAATTAACACCAAAACTGCAAAGTTACGTGCTGTTTTGTGCAATTGCTTCAAGTGTGAATAAACACTGACGTTTTGAGTTAAGAACTTGTATTTTGCCTCTGTACTGCGCCTGCTTACCCTATCTACCAGAGCAAAACCCCACATAAGACCCAACCCTCTTATAGTTCAAGAGAATCTGTTGGCTCTCCTGATTTGTCTTTCTATGTAAATACTTGCATTCCCAAAAAATGAATTAATCACAATTCTTGAGGATCTGCATTGTGCCATTCCTCTGGTATTCCCACCGGAAATACATAAATAAATTGACTCTTCTTCTTGTCATTGGAGTTTCTCCCTAAATACAGTTTTCTTCAGACAATGCCCAAGTCACTGTTTATGTGATCACACTGTGCCATGCAGCAAATTAACAGCAAAATTGTTTTTTTCCTTCAGCCTTTAGCTTTTGTAGCCTTTGTGGATGAACAACGCTAATAGCTTTAAAAATAAGCATCTGACTGTAGACACACACAAGTAGTACATGCTAGGCATAATGTCCACTAGCTTGATTCCTATTCAGGACTAATCAGTAAACCACTATCTGCTCATCCAGTAAAGTATTTAAAAGGTTGTATCATGAAGCATAGTCTATATTTTTCAGACCAGCACCTGGATCTGAATACTTTTGTAATTGCATGTAAAGATTTAGTGTAGCCAGTGAGTTAGGCAAGTTTCACACTAGCATTGTTGGATTCTGGCAGGCAGTTCCGGAAATCCGTATGCAAACGGATATCATTTGTTTCCGGATCCAAAATGACAAATGCATTTAAATACTGGATCCGTCTCTCCCATGTTATCCGGAAAAATGGATCTGGTATTTACTTTTTAAAATTTTTTAAAGGTCTGAGCATGCGCAGACCGGAAAAACGGATCTGTCAATGCGGCAATTTCCTGAACACTTGGTATTGGATCCGGCATTAATACATTTAAATGGAAATTAATGCTGGATTCCCACAAGTGTTCTGGTATTTTGGCCGGAAAAAATACTGCAGCATGCTGCGGTAATTTCTCTGGCCAAATAACGTAAAAGTGACGGAACGGAAGATATCCTGATGCATACTGAACGGATTGCTTTCTATTCAGAATGCATTAGGACAAAACTGTTGTGTTTTTTTATGGTATTGAGCCCCTTTGACGGAACTCAATACCGGAAAACTTTAATGCTGGTGTGAAAGTACTCTTATTCAATAAACTGTATCTGTATATCGTCACCTGCTGTTTGTTATTTTTCTTATTTTTTGTCCGTCTCACTGAGCTGGTCAAACATGCTCAGTTTAAATCTTCAACTGCCACCAGCTATATGTTAGAAGCTGTGGCAGTTAGAGGTAGAGTGCTGCAGCAGAAAGGACACGTCCCCTGAGCTACCAGGCTGAAGATAATCTAGTAGAGCAATTGGAGCAGTGAATGTGGAGATCTCTGGATCCAGTTCTAGCTTTGTTAGAAAGAGATTGTCATGTACTATATAATGTCTGGTTTTCATTTTTTACATCAATTATAAAATATTCTCTTTAAAGGGGTATTTGGGTTGTGAGAAGTTATCCCCTATCAATGGGGCCCTCATCGACCCAGTACCCCTCGGGCCCCCTCAAATGAAAGGAGTGGCAGGTTGGGCATGAGTTTTGGAAATAGCCTATATTTGGCTGTCTCAGGAACTTCCATAGAGATGAATGGAGTGGCAGTACACATGCCCGATCTGCCACTCTGTTCATTTTGGGGGGTGACTGAGGGCTATGGGATCCCCATTCTCATGATCAGTGGAGGTCCCAACAGTAGGACCCCAACAATCTAATAATTATCGCCTATGCTGTGGATAGGGGTTAACATCTCTCAACCAAAATACCCTTTTTAATGCAGTCTTTCTTTTTACAAATCATGATTCTTTAGACTCACGTTATTTTAATATTTCTTTCTAGAATTTCTACATTTGGGTCTTCTTTTGATGGGACAAATCTGGAGGTCACCTTGATACATTTGCACTTGTTGTCCACCAAAACATGTTCTTGACCACCGTAATACTGACCTGAAAATGAATTGCTTATTATTCAGTTTAAAAAAAAACAAACAACAGAATGCTATAATTTAAAAAAAATCCTCGTAACATGCACATGAAATAGCAATTTTTACTTAATCTTTTCCTATAAAACTATATATCAATCTACTCAGTTCATCCTGCTCCATAACATGCTTCCTTTATCTCAGACACCACATTCAATGTGACAGGTTTCCTTTAACAAAAACATTGGGGCAGATATATTAAGATTAAAGGGGCTCTCTTGAAATTAAGAAAATTAAATTACTCAAGAATACTACTTTATAATATATGTAGTCCCAAATACCTTTCATTAGTTATAATTGCTTGTTTTGTCTGCGGAGAAATCATTAGGGTAAATAAAATGGCTGCCGTCTTATTAGTGCACAAAAAACCTGCCCTAATTAAACAGCAGGATAAGTTAGTTCACAATACTGAGCTAAAGAACTGCCTCCTCTTCCTCTCTGCTCTACTTGTCAGGAATTATGCTGAATACAACTGAAAAGAACTTCAGCTGAATCTCTGTAGGAGTGGGGTTCATGAGAAGTCATGAAGTACAGAGAGGAGGTGGGGATGTGGCGGATGAGCCACATGTATGAAGTCTTCGTTACCACAGTCTGTCCTGTCCATCCTCTCTGTACTTCATGTCTCCTCATAAACTCCATTCCCACAACGGTTCATCGAAAAATCCGCTGTATTCAGTGTCATAATACCTGACAGGAAGAGCAGAGAGGAGGCTGAGGCCTGAAGTAAATTGTCCTGCTGTGTGATTAGGACAGGTTTTGTGTGTACTAATAGGACGGCAGCCATTTTATCTCTCCTAATGATTGCTCCCTAAACAAAATAAGCCATTAAAACTAATGAAAGTTATTTCGGACTATATTTATAATAAAGTAATATTTAAGTATTTTCATTTTTTTTAATTCTGGGAGAACAACTTTAGGGTTTATTTTGCACCAGAATATTGTACTTTTACTATTTTTTATTTACGCCAAATTTATGATGAATTGTTAAATGTGCCTAAATCTGTGATGTTGTTTTACAAACATGCAACACAATACAACACAAAAATCCATATTTGCAACACAATGCGCCATAGGGCTTCATACCATCAAAATGTTAAACCACTTTTTGAAGCTGGTATAGTTTTTGTCCAAAACATGCGCCAAAAACGGTCTAAGACTGTGACTAGACAAGGTGCAAAGTAGGTGCAGAGAAAAATCTGACACAAAAGTATTTAAATAAAATAGTCTAGCAAGTCATAAATAGAAATAAAAGAAAATTTTGGTACATTCCCGTCATATTTGGTACAATAAGCGTGTTCCACACATTCTCCCAGAAATCAAGACACAATCCACACAATAGCTGATATGGTACTAAATGAGCTAAAATAACAGTGTTTAACAGTTTAAATGCACAAAGAATTGAAGTAAAAAATATATTTTAGCAATATATGGTATATATACACAGATTTGTTACAGACATTTCTGCGGGTGTCCCATTGATGTGAATGGAGCTTGAAGAAATCCATCCACATGGTAAAACAACCAAGTCACATTAAAGAATGGCTTTTTCTGTCAAAGCTATTTCTTAGAAGACTGCGCTGTATGTGAACATACCCTTATATTGCTTTATAATGAATTGGATAAGCTAAGAAATATGTCATTGCTTTATATAGAAACTTTACCTACCTGTTACATATACAGCAAAAAGTAGTAAAACTGCTGCCCGTAACACACTGAACTGCTCCATTCTTCCTCTCCTTCTTCTAATGAAGATATCCAAGAAAGATTAAACTATAAGACAGGGGGGGGGGGGGTATGAGGAAACTTTCTGAAACTGTTGGCTACTTAAAAATAACATCTTGGTTTCAGTATTAAAAACAGATGTTACTTTCGTGGACGGTAACAAGTGCTCTGCAGAAATACCATGGTAAGCAAGGAAGAGACAGTTTCTATTAGATGTAACTACACATTAGAATGATTATAAAATTGCTATGTGTGTATATATATATATATATGTGTATATATATATATATATATATATATATATATGTCAGATGAGTTTACAAGTATTTGAATTATCCGATACAAGGGTAAACCTGTTTGTATTTGCTTGTGTTTAATACTAGTTTATGGTTCTAGTAGTTTCACTAAATGGACTTTACTACAGGTTCCAGAGTACATGTAGTCCAAGTGGCTCTGTATGGCCAAGCTATAGACACTTTGGGACAGATTTAATATTGAAAATGTGGCAGTTGTTTGGTGCTTATGTGCCAAAAAACTAGGGTGCATGCTTTGACCACATTTACTAACTGTTTTACACACTTTTCTAAGCTTTTAATGCATTGACAAGGGGGCGTGACTTTGAAGGAAAGAACATGGCTTTGTTGGAAAGGGGCATGGCCTAACTGTGGTATTTTGGCACATTTGTGAGTAAAACTACACCAGTTTATATGGTGTAGCTTAGAATAACCAGTGATGCACATTTTTTGGTACACAGACAAAATTCTAGTGCACAGACAATTTTTTTGCCACACTAACAGAATTCTAGTGTAAATCTGGCACAGGATTTACAAAACTCAAAATTAATTAACCCTTTCATGACTGGGCCAGAAAAAGGCCTGAATGTCCAGGCAACTTTTATATTTCATCTATTTCTTTTAATGTTTGTGTGTGTCGTTAAAAGATATCGACAGTATTCCCTATAACAGTAACATCTACAGTACCCCGCCCCTTAACAGTGACCTCCACAACCCCCAACCCACCCTTAAAATTGACCATCCCACAGTGCGCCGCCTCATTTAAAAATGGGACCTCCACAGCAGCCCATCACCTTAACTTTGACCTTCACAGCAGTCTGCCCCTTTAACAGTGAGTTCCACAGCACCCCACCACCTTGACAGTGACCTCCACAGGGGCCCGCATTCTTAACAGTAACTTCTACAGCACCTGCCCCTTAACACTGACCACAGGTTACAGTCCCCTTAGCTGTGACCTTCACCATTCCTGGCCCCCTTAACAGAGACCTTCACAGCGACTGCCCCTTTAACATTGACTGCCTCTGTACCCCGCTCCCTTAACAGTGACCTCATCTGTACGCTGCTCCCTTAACAGTGACCACCACAGTGCCTGCCCCTTTAACAGTGACCTCCACAGCGACCTGCCCCCTTAACGGTAACATCCACAGCGCAATCCCCTTTTATTAGTGACCTCCACAGTACACCGTCTCCTTAACAGTGATTCCCACAATAACCCGCCCCCTTAACAGTGACCTCCACAGCAGCTGCCCCTTTAATAGTGACCTCCACAGTCCCCTGCCTCCTTAACAGTAACCTCCACAAAGCCTGCCCCCTTAACAGTGACCTCCACAGCGCCCCGGCCCTTTATTTGTGACCTCTACAGTACCCTGTCTTGTTAACAGTGATTTCCACTAAAACCCGCCCCCTTAACAGTGACCTCCACAGAGCTCTGTTCCCTTAAAATGTGACCTCCACAACACCCGCTACTCAACAATGACCTTTACAGCACCCCGCCCCTTAACACTGACCTCCATAGCGGACCACCCCCTTAACTGTGACCTCCACTGTTCCCTGCCCCTTAACAGAGTCCTTCACAGCGCCAGCCCCCTTAACAGTGACCTCCACAGTGGCCCACCCCTCAACGGTGACCTCCACAGCGGCCTCCCCTTTATTAGTGACCTCCACAGTACCCCATCTCTTTAACAGTGATTTCCACAGCACCCCAACCCCTTAACAGTGGCCTTTACAGCAATATGCCCCTTAACACTGACCTCGATAGCGGATCGTCCCCTTAACTGTAACCTCCACAGCAGCCTGCCCCCTTAACTGTGACCTCCACAGCACTTCACTCCCTTACCAGTGTCATCCACCGCACCCTGCCCCTTTGAAGCTGACCTACAGCAGTGAAGAAAAATGGCTGGGCTGTTCTGGAAACCTGGTATAAAATTGTGTGTATGTGGAGACTAAGGGCCTGTGAGCTTCTATTGATGAGGGTCATGTAACCATGTGTATGGCAGTTGGGATATGAGGAGAAAGACCTGCAGGCTTCTATTGGCTAATGTAAGTCATGTGATGGTGCCATTTTTGCATTTTTTTGGGAATATCTCAGGAAGGGTACGTGCTAAAGAGGTGAGACACGGTCTAAAACCTTCCCGGACACCTGATGTACCTGTGTGCCAAATTTCGTGATTGTGAGGATTCCTTTAGCAGACATGCATACAGTGGATATAAAAAGTCTACACTGTTAAAATGTCATGTTTCTGTGATTTAAAGAAATGAGACAAAGGTAAATCATTTCAGAACTTTTTCCACATTTAATGTGACCTATAAACTGCACAACTCAATTGAAAAACCAACTGAAATCATTTAGGTAGAGGGAAGAAAAAATATAAAAATAAAATAATATGTTTGCATAAGTGTGCACATCCTTAAACTAATACTTTGTTGAAGCACCTTTTGAATTTCTTACAGTGCTCAGTTTTTTTGGGTATGAGACTATCAGCATGACACATTTTGACTTGGCAAGATTTGCCCCACTCTTCTTTGCAAAACACTCCAAATCTGTCAGATTGTGAGGGCATCTCCTGTGCACAGCCCTCTTTAGATTACCCCACAGATTTTCAATCAGATTCAGATCTTGGCTCTGGCTGGGCCATTCCAAAACTTTAATCTTTTTCTGGTGAAGCCATTCCTTTGTTGATTTGGATGTATGCATTGGGTCGTTGTCATGCTGAAAGATGAAGTTCGGCTTCATGTTCAGCTTTCTAGCAGAAGCCTGAAGGTTTTGTGCCAATATTGACTGGTATTTGGAACTGTTCATAATTCCCTCTAGCTTAGCTAAGGCCCCAGTTCCAGCTGAAGAAAAACAGCCCCAAAGGATGATGCTGCCACCACCATGCTTCACTGTGGGTATGGTGTTCTTTGATGTGCAGTGTTGTTTTTGCGCCAAACATATCTTTTGGAATTATGGCCAAAAAGTTAAACCTTGGTTTCATCAGACCATAACACCTTTTCACACATGCTTCTGGGAGACTTCAGATGTGTCTGAAAAATGTAGCCTGGCTTGGATGTTTCTCTTTGTAAGAAAAGGCTTTCGTCTTGCCACTCTGCCCTATAGCCCAGACATATGAAGAATACGGGAGATTGTTGTCACATGTACCACACAGCCAGTACTTGATAGATATTCCTGCAGCTCCTTTAATGTTGCTGTAGGCCTCTTGGTAGCCTCCCAGACCAGTTTTCTTCTCGTCTTTTCATAAAGAACGTCCAGTTCTTGGTAATGTCACTGTTGTGCCATATTTTCTCCACTTGATGATGACTGTCTTCACTATGTTCAATGGTATATCTAATGCCTTGGAAATTCTCTTGTACACTTCTTCTGACTGATACCTTTTAACAATGAGATCCCTCTGCTGTTTTGGAAGCTCTCTGTGGACCATGGCTTTTGCTGTGGGATGCAACTAAGAAAATGAAAGACCAACTAGAGCAGCTGAACTTTATTTGGGGTTAATCAGAGGCACTTTAAATGATGGCAGGTTTATGCTGACTCCTATTTAACATGATTTTGAATGTGATTGCTTAATTCTGAACACAGCTACAGCCACACTTATGCAATCACATTATTTTATTTTTTTTTTTTCCTTCCTCCGCCTAAAAGATTTCAGTTTGTTTTTCAATTGAGTGGTACAGTTTATAGGTGACATTAAACGTGAAAAAAGTTCTGAAACGATTTATGTTTGTCTTATTTTTTGACAGCACAGAAACCTTACATTTTAACAGGGGTGTGTGGACTTTTTATATCCACTGTACATACATACATTCAGCTTTATAAATTAGATGTGAACATATAAATGTATTGATATTAATGAATACTTATGATACTGTATTTATTACACCCTGGTTTAACATGTGGGTTGTCAGTGTTTGACTAATTTCCTGGTTTAAAAAAAGTCCCAGTAATAAATCTGGAGTGAAGTGCATTAACATAGCTAACTACACCCACTTTCCAAAACTGGTGAAAAGTCACAAAATATTTGTGCAAGTGACCCCAAAAATTCACAAAAGCTATATTTTGTGACTTTTTAAATACAGAATTCTGAAGTGCATGGCATTATAAATTCCCTCCAAAGTGTGCAAAAGTAAATGAGCTGTTCAGTTTATAGGTTGATAAGAATTTTAGTGTCTATAAATTAGCAATTGCCCAATGCAGACATATCTTACAAGAAATAAGAACACGTTGCTTTGTGAAATCTAGTTTCGATCAGACAATTTACATAGTAGGTTTCTGTCAAGTTTCTGTATGATTGTGCATTTTGTTGTTTCACATTGTCCACTTTATGCTTTGTAGCTTTATAAAAAAAAAGCCCTCACATCTTTACAAATGTATATTTAATATGTAATTACTTTAACCGTACTTTCCTTGTAATGAAATGTGTTGTGCATGTTAATAGAAAATGCTATTTTAAATCCATATTTTTGTATATATAAACCACCTCCGGACCGCCTAACGCAGATTCGCGTTCTGGAGGCAGCAGCGCTGCGCAGAGTCACGTATATACGCGTCATCTCGCGAGACACGAGATGGCGCGCTTAGCCGGCCCGCGCATGCGCATCGCGGGCCGGCAAAAGTTCGAGGGGGGTCACGTTGCCAGCCAATGATTGTGGCTGGCAGGCTGGCGATTTTTAAAAAAACGAATCAGAAGCCAGTTAACACATCATATTAGTAAATATGATGTGTTAAATGGCTTCCCTGCTCCTCTGCTGGTCCTTTTGGTCGGTTGGTCTCAGCAGAGGAGCAGGCTTCACAGTGAGTAGCACCAAACAGCACACTTAGCCCCAGATCACCCTCCTGCACCCCAATTAACCCCTTGATCACCCCTTCTTGCCCCTGTCAATCACTAGTGAAAGTGAAAAAAGTCATCAGTGTAAACTGTCACTTTTTTTTTTTTCACTGGTATTGACTGTTAGGTTTTAGGGATAGTTTAGACTCCTTGGTTAGGTAGTTTAGCGATCAGTTAGCGCCCAGCCCACCGCACCGCAGTCACTTATTCGCTGATTAGCGTATCGCTAATCAGCTTTTGTACTTTTATAGTATCTGTAAGTGATCAAAACTGATCACAGTCAGATCTATAATAGTATTAGTGTCACCTTAGTTCGCCCTCCACCCAAAACGCAGTGTTTGCCCGATCAGGCCTGATCGGTCGCCCACAAGTACGTTCGCCCACGCCCGCCCCCCCGCAGTGACAAAAAATATATATTTTTTGATCACTGCACAATCACTTTGCACGCGCTGTGGCGATAAAAAAAAATCAGTTTTGATATTTTTTATCAACCGCATCAGCCTCCGGTACTTCGCTAGCCTCCCATTTGTAAGACAGGCTTGCTTTTTTTCTTGGGTAGTCTCAGGGAATACCCCTAAATTTAGTTGCCCAAATGTCAAACAGGGGGGATTCTTCTGAAGAGGCCTACAGGCTTCTGACCCAGTCGGATGAAGAATGGGAACCCTCATCTAATGAATCTAGCGGGTCAGAATATGAACCTGTACAAAGCAGTGGCAGTCTGACCCAAAGTTCGGACGAGGAGGTTGAGGTCCCTGATACCACCAGGCGTACCCGGCCCTGTGTCGCTAGACCACAGGTTGTGCAGGATCCGCTTCAAGGGCAGCAGAGTGGGGCTGGCGCTGTCGGATTACGTGGTGAGGCATACACCAGCAGCGCAGCCCTCCCTGGATCTAGTACCAGCACTGCCGTACAACATGGTGAAGTGGCGAGCACCAGAAGGGCAGTTGAAGCTGGTACAGTGGCACGTGCAGTAGTTACCCCGTCGCAGCCACCGCACAGACGGGCCCGTAGACCCCCTAGAATCCCTGAGATGCTGGCAAATCCTGATTGGCAGTCCCCAACTTCAGCCGCACCTCTAGTTCCCCCTTTCACCGCCCAGTCTGGAGTTCGGGTTGAGACAGTTCGGCCCTGGGATTTTTTGAGCTGTTCTTGACTGCGGAGCTCTTGGACTTAGTTGTGGCAGAAACAAATCGGTATGCCACTCAATTTATATCCGCCAACCCGGGAAGCTATTATGCCCAGCCTTTCCGGTGGAAACCAGTCCAAGTTTCAGAAATTAAAATTTTTCTGGGCCTTCTCCTCAACATGGGTCTAACCAAAAAGCATGAATTGCGGTCATATTGGTCAACGAACCCAATTCATCACATGCCCATGTTCTCTGCTGCTATGTCCAGGGCACGTTTTGAGGCCATCCTGCGTTTCCTGCGCTTTAGCGACAACACCACCTCCCATCCCAGAGGCCACCCAGCTTTTGACCGGCTCCACAAAATTCGGCCCCTCATAGACCACGTCAACCAGAAATTAGCAGATTTGTATACCCCTGAGCAAAACATCTGCATAGACGAGTCCCTTATACATTTTACCGGGCGCCTTGGCTTCAAACAATACATCCCAAGCAAGCGCGCCCGATATGGGGTCAAATTGTATAAGCTCTGTGAAAGGGCCACAGGCTATACCCACAAATTTCGGATCTATGAGGGAAAAGATCAGACCCTGGAGCCGGTCGGTTGCCCTGACTACCTGGGGAGCAGTGGGAAGACAGTCTGGGACTTGGTGTCACCCTTATTTGGCAAGGGGTACCATCTTTATGTGGACAATTTCTACACAAGTGTGGCCCTCTTCAGGCATTTGTTTCTAGAACAGATTGGCTGCTGTGGCACCGCGCGACCTAGTCGCGCAGGCTTCCCCCAACGGCTCGTTACCACCCATCTTGCAAGGGGGGAGAGGGCTGCCTTGTGTAACGAAGAACTGCTCGCGGCGACGTTTACATGCTCTCCTCCATTCACGCAGACACGACAATACAAACTGAGAGAGCAACCCGTGTCATTGAAAAGCCCCTCTCAGTCCACGACTATAACCTTCACATGGGAGGGGTGGACTTCAATGACCAGATGTTGTCTCCGTATTTAGTTTCCCGCAGAACCAGACGCTGGTATAAGAAGGTGTCTGTATATTTGATTCAATTGGCTCTGTATAATAGTTTTGTTCTCTACAGTAAGGCTGGGAGAACAGGATCCTTCCTCAAATTTCAGGAAGAGATCATCGAGAACCTCCTGTACCCAGGAGGTTCCGTGGCCCCATCCACCAGTGTAGTTAGCCGTCTACACGAGCAACATTTCCCCAGTGTCGTTCCTGGTACCTCAACCCAACCGTCACCCCGAAAAAGATGTTGTGTCTGTAGCAGGAGTGGAATAAGGCGTGATACCCGCTATTTCTGTCCTGACTGCCCTGACCACCCTGCCCTATGCTTTGGAGAGTGTTTCCGGAAGTACCACACACAGGTACACTTAGCATAGGGATTGCATCTCAGAGCACAGGCACACAGGGCTATCCCATTTACACACAGAGCTGCTGCAAACCTCTCCTTTCACCTGGGATAAAGTGCATAATGTACTTCGCCACATCTTTGGGCGATTTGCGCTTTGCACATTGTCCCATGGGGAAGGAGAGGTTTGTCCTATAAAGGTAAAAAATAAATAAAAAAAAAACACCAGTAAGCAAAAAAGTTAAAGCTCAGTTTCAAAAGTTAAAAAAAGTTTATATGTTCAGTTCTAAAGTTATTATAAAGTTAATAAAATTTATTGCGTTGTGGCCTGGTTTTTTATTTTTATTTTACTTTATTTTTTTATCTTCCAGGTGGACTAACCAATCGACTAGCTGCAGCACTGGTGTGCATTCTGACAGAAGCATTGCGCTGCTGTCAGATTACACACAAGTCGGTGTATGCGGCGCTGCAAGACGAGATTTCTCCTCTGCAGTAAAAGATACGTTTGCCGAGGCATATGAGCAGAGGAGGTGGCGGTGTTCCTATGCTTTGGCAAACACTTTGTATATAAAAAAAATATAAAAAATCCCGGCAATGATTTATTCATCCACATCGATTGACATCGATTGATGTGAATGGAGAAATCTGGTTTGCCAGGGCATACAAGCTAAGTGGGTATGGATGTTGGGCGGAGCTCCTATGTCCTGGCAGACGCCTTTCCCCTCCTTTTTTTTTTTTGGGGCAGAGATTTTTTCATCCACATTGATTGATGCGAATGAAGAAATCTGTGCCGTTAATTTTTTTCTTTCAGCCCAGAGGCTGAATGGAAAAATAAAATCTCATTACCTGTATGCTCAATATAAGGAGAATAGCAGAAATCGTTAATTTCTAACGATAATTTGTTTTCCCTTAGTCCTAACAGCAGCACAGATGGGGTTAACTGCCCCTGTGGACTGGTAGGACCGGCGGAATTTTAATGAGCCCAAGAACCAATAAACGATCTTCAGCTTCCTGAAAGGGAGGAGATCACCCCCCAGCCCACCGTGTTTTTAACAAGCATAATGTATTTAGGGTGGGATATTTGTGTGCTGCTGTTAGGACTAAGGGAAAACAAATTATCGTTAGAAATTAACGATTCCCTTACGTCCTCAACAGCAGCACAGATGGGGAGATAGCAAGAAGAATCCCCTAGGGAGGGTCCTCATGCCTGGCAGAACTAAGAACAGTCTGCCCAAAAGCCGAAAACTCTGCCATCCTAGCATCTATCCTATAATGGGAGATGAAGGTTGACTCAGAGCTCCAGGAGGCCGCCTTACAGATCAACTCTAAGGGGAGGAGTCTTCTCTCCGCAACCGAGGTGGAGACCGCCCTAGTAGAATGGGCTCTCACAAACTCGGGAGGATCTAAGGATTGGGAGACGAAAGCTTCCAAAATGGCCTCCTTGATCCAGCGACTAATGGTGGCTTTAGACGCTTTACGGCCTTTAGACTTACCGGCAAACAGGATAAGAAGATTCTCATCTTTCCTGAACTCACTAGATCTATCCACATAGATCTGGAGGCATCTTGAAATATCCAGCGGGTCTCTAGCTGGAGTATCAGAGGAGGAGGCTGTAAACAAAACTGGTAAAGATATTACCTGATTGATGTTCTGGAAAGTAGGCACCTTAGGCCTGAAGTAAGGTAAAAACTTCAGGAGTACTCTATCCTGTAGAAAAATAATGTACGGGTGATTTGCGGAAAAAGCCTGCAATTCAGAAACTCTTTTGGCTGAAGCTATAGCCAGAAGAAAGACCATCTTTAAAGTCGGAAATTTAAAATTTACCTCCTCCAAGGGCTCGAAGGGGGGAGATGCTAGCCCCCTGAGCACTACTGAAAGATCCCACTGGGGGATAGGTTTCAGTATAGTAGGCTTTAGTCTTTCAGCTCCCTTCAGGAAGCGTTTGATGAGTGGGTCCCGAGAATGTGGCCTGTTGAGACAGGCCGAGATGGCATAAACCTGTACCTTCAAGGTAGCTGGAGATAGGCCTCTATCTAATCCATCCTGAAGAAATTGAAGTATCGCAGGAAGGGGCGGATCTGCAGACGCCACCTGTCTGGAATCACACCATGCCTCGAAGATTCTCATGATCCTGGAGTAGGCCTTCTTTGTAGACTCTGCTCGGGAATGCGACAAAGTTCTCAGGACCGACTCGGAAAGCCCTTCTATGTTGGGAAGGGACTGATCAACCTCCAGGCTGTCAGGTTGAACCTGTGCAGATCTGGGCAGAGGTGAGTGTCCCACGACACCAGGGTCTGCTCCGGGGGGAGTCTCCAGTATTGTCCCCGACTCATCTGAATGAGCTGGGTAAACCAGGATCTTCTGGGCCAAAACGGTATGATGGCTATTACCGAGGCCTGATCCTGACGGATTTTCATCAATACCCTCGGTATCATGGAAAAGGGAGGGAAGATGTAAGCCAGCCTGAACCTCCACGGTATTAACAGAGCATCTATCGCCAGGGGGTTGTCTTCCCTGTAGAGGGAACAGAACCTCATCACCTTGGCGTTGAACCTGGTTGCCATGAGATCCACTTCTGGCATACCCCATCTGTGAACTAGCTGCCTGAAGATCTCCGGATGCAGAGACCACTCCATGGTCGGTAATCCTCGACTTAAGCGGTCCGCTATCATATTGAGGGAGCCTCGAATATGAACGGCAGATAGATGGGAAAGGTTCAGCTCTGCCCACCGAAGAATTACCCCGATCTCTGACAGAAGGGGCAATGATCTTGTGCCTCCCTGTTTGTTTATATAGAGGACAGCAGTCATATTGTCTGACTGGACTTTCACTGCTTTGCCCCGGATCTGAGGCGCAAAGTGAAGGAGGGCTAGCCGGATAGCTCGCATCTCGCGAAGATTGGAGGAAAGATGCCGCTCCAGAGGAGACCAAGATCCCTGAATTGGGGATCCGTCCAGGTGAGCGCCCCAGCCTACAAGGGACGCGTCTGTAGTCAATATGACCCAAGCTGGTTGGGTCATAGACTTCCCTGCTGGTAGCTGAAACCACCATCTGAGGGAATTTCGGGTTTGACCGGACAGGGAGCACAGGGAATCTAGCCCCGCAGGGCTGCCGTTCCATAGGTGTAAGACCTCCGACTGAAGAGGACGGAGGTGCCATAACGCCCAAGGGACCGCATCCGCAGCCGCTGACATGAGCCCCAGCATCTTCATGAGAGTCCGGATAGAGACTCGACGAGGGACATAAAGGACCTTTGCCAGGTCCTGAATCCGCGCTCTCCTTTCTGGAGTCAACCGGAGGGACATCTCCACAGAGTCGACCACGAATCCTAAGTAATGGATTGAAGTCGATGGGCTCACATTCGACTTCTGCCAGTTGATAATCCAGCCTAGGCGGAAGAGAAAGGAGACTGCGACCTGAAGATGGTGGGTAAGGATCGGAACTGAAGAGGCTATGAAAAGCCAATCGTCCAGATAAGGAATAATAGTCAGTCCTTGGAGTCTCAAAGCTGCCACCACCGAAACCACCACCTTGGTGAAGATGAGGGGGGCAGAAGAGATTCCGAAGGGAAGCACGGCGAACTGAAAGTGCCTGCAAACCCCTGAGATCTGGACCGCGATCCTGAGGAGTTTCCGGGAAGCGGAATGGATCGGAATGTGAAGGTACGCATCCTTGAGGTCCAGAGTAGCCATGACGTCCCCTGAATTGAGGATATGGCTGACTGACCTTATGGTTTCCATGCGAAACCTTGTTTTCCTTATAAATCGATTGAGGAATCTCAAATCGATGATCATCCGGAGATCTCCTGTCTTCTTGGGAACCAGGAACACTGGTGAATAAATCCCTAGGCCCCTCTCCCCTGCCGGTACCTCCTCCAGGGCTCCCTTGGAAATATAGTCCTGAATGTAAGATTCTAGGACCACCTGTTTGGCAGACCCGAAGCTTCGTGTGGCGATGAATCTCTCTGGGGGGAGAGAGATAAGATCTACCCGGTACCCGGCGGAAACTATGTCCTGGACCCAGGGGTCTGCAATCAACCGGCTCCAAGAGTCTTTGAAATGGGTAAGACGGCCCCCCACGGGAATCTGGGGGAGGGGTACGGGAAAATCTAGAGGAGACACTGCAGGGGCAGCAGGGCTTATCCAAGAGCCTTGAGGAGGCCCATAGTCAGGAGGGTTTTGCCTCCCTGGTGGGTTTGCGGGGGCGTCTCGGATATTTACGAGATGGCCCCCCCCAATCTCTGCGCCTAGACTGCTGCCCAGAACGACCTCCGCCCTTCTTTTCCTGTCTGGGGCGTCCCCGAAAGGGCTGCTGGGGGAGGCTCTTCCCTTTTTTATCGGAGAGCCCCTCCATTATTTTGTCCAATTCGGACCCGAATAACCTATCTGGTTCGAAGGGGAGCCCACAAAGGTTAAACTTGGATGCGTTATCCGCAATCCACGGTTTCAGCCAGAGTGGTCTGCGGGCAGCTGAAACTAGGGCCATAGTTTTGGCGGCCAGCTTTAGCTGCATCTGGGAGGAATCAACTAAAAAGTCCATAGCCAGGTTGGCTGACTTGAAGGCTGCCAGGATGTCGTCTCTTGATACGCTCTGGTCCACATCCGTCTGGATTTGATTAAGCCTAGAGCGTAGATAGGTGGCTACCTCAGTGGCCGCAATGGAAGTAGATGCGGAGGCGGCGGCCGCCGCGTAACCCCTCCTAAGGGTGCACTCTGCCCTCCGGTCTAGGGGGTCCTGCAGGCTAGACCCATCGTCTGCAGGGACTAGAGTGCGCCGGGACAACTTGGCTATAGCCATGTCCACCTTGGGAACGGAACCCCACGATTCCACCAAGGGTTTAGCCATCGGGTACATGAGTCTGAATTTTCTGGTAAGCACTGGACCCTTCTCAGGCTTCTTCCACTCTGTGCGCATCACAGAGAGGAGGGTCTCATCCGCTCTAAAGACACGCTGTGTCCGACCGGCGGGATCGGAGGACTCCCCATGTCAACATCCTGGTCCCCCGACCTGATGGACTTGAGTAACTTCTGCGTCTTTTCTGGAGGAAAAAAGCAAGAAGTAGATTCTTCTTCCTCAGAAGAAGAAGACCCCACTGAACAGGGGGTAGGTCTTTCGACCGGTGCGACCACCTCCATGGGAGTCTGAGAGGGACCTGGTAGCCTCTCATTAAGTAGCTGAACTACTCCCTTGATGGAATCATCCACGTATGTCTTGGTCCATTGGAACATCTCCTGCATCGTGGGTTCCGTGGATGCCGTGCGACAACTCTCACATCTGGAGTAAGGACAGCTGTCAACTAGGGGTGTGTTACATTCGTAACATGCCAAATGCTTCCTCTTGGCCCCAGCCTTCCGCTGATCCTCCTTAGGGGAAGCCATAGTCTGTAATGGAAGAAACAAAACAGGTCATAACACCTACAACATCAGGAGGTGGAGAAACCAGACCTTAAGGGGGCCCACCAGCACTAGAAGAAATAGAGCTGAAAGAAGAGGAAGTACAAAACCCAAGCAAAGCAATACTGCAGGATATCACAAAGCACAGGAGAGCTCTGGAGCTAACTTGTGAAAGCAACGCAACCAGAGCACTGACTGATGGGCTCTGGGCGCTTAAAAGGAGGAAACCCCGCCCGATGGGCGGGTTCCTGAAACGAGATCAGCACCACTCCCTTTTTTTTTTTTTTTTGTATATGTGCTGCCAAAGCAAGCACTCAGAAAAACCAGAGCTTATACTGGCTCTACCTAAACGAAAAATTGTCTCCCCAGACTAATCCTAAGTCCAGGATGTCATTCTAGGGAGCCAGTTTAAGAAAAGGTGAGTTTTATACATCACCGCATCGCTTCGGAAAACCGGAAGTGACGTAGCGCACCTAAGGCGCGTCACTTCCGGGAAATGGCGGCGCCCATAGCGCTGCACACATGCGGTAACGGAGGAACGGAGCACCGTCTACAGATGATGAAAGAAGAGGGGAGGGGACGCCCCCCTCCCCAACGGTACCCCAGACCGAAATCGCCATGATCAGGCCTAAAATAAAGGCACTGAGATGCATAGAAAGCGAGCTAAGCTTTAAGGAGGGAAAAAAGAACCCCTAAGCAATCTTCAGCTCCCAAAGAGGGAGCGACACGCCAGTCCACCTGTCCAGAGGACAGAAAAAAAACACGGTGGGCTGGGGGGTGATCTCCTCCCTTTCAGGAAGCTGAAGATCGTTTATTGGTTCTTGGGCTCATTAAAATTCCGCCGGTCCTACCAGTCCACAGGGGCAGTTAACCCCATCTGTGCTGCTGTTGAGGACGTAAGGGAACTCCTAATGCTGGCCATACATGTAATGATTGTGGAGACCCTCAAATGCCAGGGCAGTACAAACACCCCACAAATGACCCCATTTTGGAAGAAAGACACCCCAAGGTATTCGCTGAGGGGCATATTGAGTCCATGAAAGATTTAAATTTTTGTCCCAAGTTAGAGGAAATTGAGACTTTGTGAGAAAAAAATAAAAAAAAATCAATTTCCGCTAACTTATGCCCAAAAAAATGTTTTCTATGAACTCGCCAGGCCCCTCATTGAATACCTTGGGGTGTCTTCTTTCCAAAATGGGGTCACATGTGGGGTATTTATACTGCCCTGGCTCTTTAGGGGCCCTAAAGCGTGAGAAGAAGTCTGGGATCCAAATGTCTAAAAATGCCCTCCTAAAAGGAATTTGGGCACCTTTGCGCATCTAGGCTGCAAAAAAGTGTCACACATGTGGTATCGCCGTACTCAGGAGAAGTTGGGGAATGTGTTTTGGGGTGCCATTTTACATATAACCATGCTGGGTGAGATAAATATCTTGGTCAAATGCCAACTTTGTATAAAAAAAAATGGGAAATGTTGTCTTTTGCCAAGATATTTCTCTCACCCAGCATGGGTATATGTAAAATGACACCCCAAAACACATTCCCCAACTTCTTTAAACCTACTGTTTCCATAGAATGGTGCTAGAGGAATTACAAAGTAATAGACAGTCTGGTTAGACTAAAAGTCAGAGATATCAAAATTCTTCTAATGCCACAGCGCAAAAGGCACTTCATAGTGCTGCGCCTGCCACACAACGCTCCTGAACATAGTTACCCAACGGCATAGGTAGGTTTAGTGTAGGACCTGCCTGACTTAGACTACCTTGGCGGGGGTAGGTGGGCACAGATGTGTTTTGATCAAAATATATTGGCTAAAAGTCTCACATTTTATTATATAAGAATGAGGGATTAGTCTTAGTGCAATATAGGTAATAATTTTTTCTGTGAATTTATTTTTTTTCCAAAGAAAATCTACCAGATAAGGAGAGACCGCAGGCAGACATTATCATGTAAAAAACAGGTAACTCCCAGAGTAACGCCATTTGGAAAAAAAAACTGTAATCACTTGTAAGAGAATAAGAAAGACGACGTCTCAGGTCCTAACCAACGTTTCTAGTGATGGGTGGCTGATTAATGAACAGCCAGGCTTCCATTTTATTGTTGACATAAAAAAGGTGGTGATGACATTTAACTCTGTCTGAAAGCTCACCAACAAGCGCTAAAGTGTCATCCAAAATCAACAGTAGAGGAAGAAACTTGACAAGAGAAGAATATTCTACCAGAGGCTTGAATAGATCCTATCTAACAGTTTACTCCAGGAAAATGTAACCACAGACTGAGTCGGTCTTTAGCCCTTTCATGACCAAGGGTCATTGATGCCCCAGTGTCCAGGTCAAAATTTACAAATCTGACATGTGTCACTTTATGTGGTAATAGCTTTGGAACACTTTTATTTATCCAAGCTATTCTGAGATTGTTTTCTCGTGACACATTGTAGTTCATGATAGTCATAAATTTGAGTCAATATATTTCACCTTTATTTATGAAAAAATCCCAAATTTATAAAAAAAATTGAAAAATTCACAATTTTAAAAATTTACATTTCTCTGCTTCTAAAACAGAAAGCCATACCTAATAAAATATTTATTACTTAACATTTCCCATATGTCTACTTTATGTTGGCATCATTTTGGAAATGTAATTTAATTTTTTTAGGACGTTAGAAGGCTTAGAAGTTTATAAGCAATTCTTAAAATTTTTACGAAAATTTCCAAATCCCACTTTTTAAGGTCCAGTTCAGGTCTGAAGTCCCTTTGTGAGGCTTACATAGTGGAAACCGCCCATAAATGACCCCATTGTAGAAACTACACCCCTCAAGTTACGCAAAACTGATTTTACAAACTTTGTTAACCCTTTAGGTGTTCCACAAGAATTAAAGGAAATGGAGATGAAATTTCAAAATTTCACTTTTTGGGCAGATTTTCCATTTTATTCCATTTTTTTCTTTAACACATTGAGGGTTAACAGCCAAACAAAACTCAACATTTATTACCCAGATTCTGCGGTTTACAGAAACACCCCACATGTGGTCGTAAAAAGATGTAAGGGCGCGCGGCAGGGCGCAGAAGGAAAGGAATGCCATATGGTTTTTGGAAGGCAGGGTTTGCTAAACTGGTTTTAGATGTCATCTCCCATTTAAAGCCCCCCTGATGCACCCCTACAGTAGAAACTCTCAAAAAGTGACCCTATTTTGGAAACTAGGGGATAAGGTGCCAGTTTTATTGGTACTATTTTGGGGTACATATGATTTTTAATTGCTCTATATTAAGTTTTTGTGAGGCAAGGTAACTGAAAAATGACCATTTTGGCACAGTTTTTTTTAAGTTTTTTACAAGATTCATCTGACAGGGAAGATCATGTGCTATTTTTATAGAGCAGGTTGTTACGAACACAATGATATCAAATATGTCTGCTTTCTATGTTTGTTTGTTTCAGTTTTACATAATAAAGCAATTTTGAAAAATAAATTATGTTTTTGTGTGTCCATTTTCTGAACGCCATATGTTTTTTATTTTTCTGCCGATCGTCTTGTGCAGGGGCTCGTTTTTTGCAGAAAGAGTTGAGGTTTTTATTGGTACCATTTTTGGGTACATAGGATTTTTTGATCATTCATTATTACACTTTATGGGGCAAGGTGACCAAAATATTGTCTGTTTTGAAATTGTTTTTATTTATTTATTTTTACAGCGTTTATCTGAGGGGTTAGGTCATGTGACGTGGCAATACCTAATATGTATACTTTTTCTTATTTATTTAAGTTTTACACAATAATAGCATTTCTGAAACAAAAAAATGATGTTTTAGTGTCTCCATAGTCTGAGAGCCATAGCTTTTTTATTTTTTGGGCGATTGTCTTAAATAGGGTATAATTTTTTGGGGGATGAGGTGACGGTTTGATTGGTACTATTTTGGGGGTCATACGCCTTTTTGATCGCTTGCTGTTGCACTTTTTGTGATGTAAGGTGACAAAAATGGCTTTTTTTTTACACCGTTTTTATTTTTATTTTTTTATGGCGTTTATCGGACAGGGTCTATCATGTGATATCTTTATAGAGACGGTCGTTACGGACGCGGTGACACCTAATATGTGTAGTTTTTTTTATAGAAAAAGGCAATTTTTTTTTAAATTTCACTTTTTCTTTTTTTTTCTTTTTTTTTTTTACTTTTTTTCACTTTTTTTTTAATCAAGTCCCTCTTGGATCTTGAAGATCCAGTGGCGCTGATGGCTGTACTATACTTTGCAATGCTCTTGCATTGCAAAGTATAATACAATCAGATGCTATAATACAATCAGATGCCCTGTAGGTGGCAACAGCGGACTCTTTTGCAAAGCGTCCGGTTGCCATGGCAACCATCGGGGTGGAGAGAGGGAGCCCCCTCCCTCTATTAACCCCATGGATGCCGCGGCCGTGGCATCTATGGGGTTACAGCAGTGTCAGCATACAGCTGACACTCTCTGCTGATGGCGGCAGCTCAGGAATGGAGCCGCCGCCATCAAACACAGCAGGGGACAGAACGTAGCGGGGGGCAGCGCTGGAAGGGGGGGTGTCACGTCCAGCATTGAGGATGGTGGGGCAGCAGGAGGAATGTATGGGGCGGGGAGGGGGCGGACTCAAGGAGGGGCGGACATCAGGGCTCTGTGGAGACAGGTGCAAGCGGACACAAGGTGGGGCACAGATGGAGGGGGGCTGCACAGATGGGGGGGCACGAGGACACTATGTGACACTGCAGATCAGAGCCTGAAACCGGCATTTTTTCACTGCTTCGATCCGATTGCTGGCAAGGGGCCACTCTGATTGGTCCCTTGCCGGCATTACTGCACTGTATGCTGTCCGTGACAGCAGCAGGGCAGGGGCAGAAGCTTTAATCCAATCGCTGTCTGAGATTTCTGAAGTGGCTATCTGCCAAGACCAGGCATCCACGGCTGAAGTGAGATAGCCAAGCTCTATCATGGCATAAGGAACAGACACTTGATAAGCTGGAAGCAGCGGCGTAGCGTGGGGGGCCGTTGCCCCAGGCGCCAGACTGCAGGGGGGCGCTGGTGCAAAAAAAATCTGTTAACCGCCGTTTTTCACTCAGCAAGGAGCGGTTTTAGCAGAAGGAGCGCGTGCCCTGATGAATCACAAGGGCGCTTGGCAGTACGGCACTTCACTGATAGGCTTTGCCCACCTTCCAGGCAGGAAAGACACTGAGGAGCCAGAGCATGTACTACCGCAGCAACAACACACAGTGAATGGCCTGTACAATCGCAGGAACAACACACAGTGAATGGCATGTACTACCGCAGCAACAACACACAGTGAATGGCCTGTACAACCGTAGGAACAACACACAGTGAATGGCATGTACTACTGCAGCAACAACACACAGTGAATGGCCTGTGCAACCGCAGGAACAATACACATTGAATGGCCTGTGCAACCGCAGGAACAACACACAGTGAATGGCCTGTACAACGGCAGGAACAACACACATTGAATGGCCTTTACAACCGCAGGAACAACACACAGTGAATGGCCTGTACTAATGCAGGAACAACACACATGTTATAACCTGAACCAATACACAATTAATGTTATCACTTATTGCAGGAAACAGTTACATATTACTTACTACAGAAACCATTTCAATTACATGACTTGTACTTGCTTCAGAGGACAATTCACACTGTGTAGTCTGAACTTGATGTAAGAAAAAAAAAATCCACGGAACCAATCATACTGCATAGTGTGAACTTACTGGCAAAAAACTGCGGGCAATCTATCTGCCCTATAACAGGCATACAACATGATAAAATCAATGGAAAACAAATGGGGAGACACAACCTGCACCTAACATAATGAGTAGAGATGAGTAAAGTTTTCAAAAATTTGATTCAGAACGCTTTGCCGGATTTTCCCAAAAATTTGTATTTTAATTAATTAGTTTGAATTTGATCCGAATTAATTGTACATTACTGTGCATTGCAGAAACACATATAGCTAGTCTGCTGAGGTAATGAAATAGTTACTGTGCATCAGTATGACAGGCAGTTCACAGGCGTCACTTTTAGAATCAGTTTAGACTTCACTTATTTGGTCAATTACGGGGCTAAAACTGACCAAATAACTCAAGTGCCTAACTCAAGCTCAATGTTAGCATCAGGTATAAAGAACCATGCAGTGGCCCAAGATTGTACTATAGAGTGAGAGCGCACTCCTTTTACATCATCGTCAGCTGATTCCACATAGATTTCTACAGAACCTGTTCTGTTACACACTGATACAAGTAGTGGCCCAATGACACAGTGGAGAGGGTGTCAGCAGTAAGTTTGTGTTGACGTCACTGTTAATATTTCCCTTCTTTTGATCCGTCACAAGAACAACCCCCAAAAAACGGATCCTATCTTTTGAGCATCCACCGTTACACGGTCCACGCCTGATTCAGCTTTACAAAGGTTAGTCGAGTTCTCTTTATGGTAATTATGCCCCTTGCCGCACTAAACACCTACTCTGATGCCACACTACTGGCTGAGCAGGAAAGCTTATCCAGTACAAACTCATCCAGTTGCAGCCACAAATCAAGTTTGGCTGCTCAGTAGGGCAGGAAAGCTTATCCAGGACAAACTCGACCAGTTGCCACCACAAATAAAGTTTGGCTGCCCAGTATACCAAGGGATCTTGGATCTGGGGTGGCAGGGTGCAGTCCAATTATGCCACTAGGTTCTGCTCCATGCCATGCTGCTGGTGGTGGGTTTCTTCAGTAGGCGGGTGAAGAAAAGTGCTGATTAGACATTCCAATCTTAAGTTGCTACTGATGGAGTTGGTGCTGCTTCTGCCCCTCCCCTCCAGCAGTTATGGCAGTAGAGCATGAGAGCAGAGTGCCCCCCCCTCCCCCAGTTAGACCTTTGTGAGAATGGGCGATGGCGCACATAGGCCTCGACCAATTGACTACATAGGAAGTCTCGATAGTAGTTAAGTTTATCCTTCATCTCAGCAGGTGGAAAAAATGCCCCCATTTTGGCCTTATAGCGAGGGTCTAACATGGTGGAGAGACAGTAGTCATCCCTCTGCCAAATGGTGACAATACAGCTGTAATTACGCAAGCAACTCAGCATGCATCTGGCCATTTGTGCAAGGGACTCGGCGGTACTCCCTGCCTCCATCTCCACTGCATACTGCCACAGTGTGTCTGGGTCATCTGCCTTGCCTTCCTCATTGCCCTCCAGCTCCTCTCCCGTCACTTGTGCAGATAAACCACCCATTTCTGTATACATTGCTTGTGCGTGAATGTCCTCCTCCTCCAACTACTCCTACTCCTCCGTCAGTTCAGCCCCCACAGGGCTTAGGTGGCCATGAGATGTAGGCACCATGTCTACTGCCCTTGGCCAGCCAGATCTACCAGCATTTGGTCCGGGACGTGAAGGAGTGGAATGACATTGTTCATCCTGTAGTCCTGACGACTGACAAAAAGTGGCATCCTCAAAGGGCCTGAGCAAACGGCAGGTGTCACACATGAGCTGCCACTGGCTAACGTCAAAGTTACATAGTGATAGCTACTGTCCGCCTACATCATCAAGAAATCATTCACGGCTTCCCCTGCTCATCCAGTCGGTCCAACATGTGAAGGGTAGAGTTCCAACGGGTGAAAACGTAGCATATCAGGCGATGTTGGGGAACGCTATTCTGTCTTTGCAGCTCAAGGAGGGTGTGTTTTGCAGGGTAGGAGTGGCTGAAGTACATGCACAGTTTTCTGACCATTTTCAAGATGTCTTGCAGTTGGGTGGAAGACTTCAGGAACCTCTTTACAACCAGATTAAAGACAGATGGGTCAGCCCACCTTCATTCAGTGCCAACACAATGTTCTTCCCGTTATTGGTAACTACGGTTCTGATCTTCAGCTGGTGAGGAGATTGAGCCAAGATTTAATTTTCTCTTGAGGGACATGGAGCAGTTCCTCCCTGGTGTGACTCCGTTCACCCAGGCAGCAGTGCCGTCACCTGGCTAAGTTGCTGTTGTGGCTGGGCAGGAATCACATTTACCGAGGGGGCCTTAACTCCTTAAGGACACAGGACGTACCGGTACGCCCTATTTCCCGAGTCCTTAAGGACACAGGATGTACCGGTACGTCCTAACTTAAAATCGGGATTCCCTCGCCGCGGGGGTTAATTGCAACGGGATGCCGGCTGAAATCATTCAGCCGGCATCCTGTCACAACGCTTGGGGGGGGTCATATGACCCCCCGTATCGGCAATCACATCAAACCGCAGGTCAATTCAGACCTGCGGTTTGTTGCGATTTCTGCTGTTTCTGATCGCCGCGGTCAGGGATCAGAATCTTTAGTGTGGCACAAATATATATGTATCACCCCCCCTGCACCCCTGTATGATTTTAGCCCGGTGGGAGGTGCAGGGGGGGTGTTGCGGGCGGTGCGGCAGGCGGGATCGCGATCCACCGCCCGCCTCCCGCCGAATAATCGTTGGCTTCTAGTGGGTATACCAGGGTGTCAGCACATTGCTGACACCCTGGTATAAACGGCTGACATCTGTGAATGGATGTCAGCCGTTTAACCCTTTCCATACAGTGGTCCATACGGACCGCTTGTCACAACCAGACAGCTGAGAAGCTCTGACAGAGGCCTTTCAGAAACTCCTCCTTGAGTTTCTTTGTTGTGGTATTCAGTTCCTCATCTCGTTAGCCTCTCTCAGCTGTCATGTGTTGGACTAATCGCTTCCCTTTAAATTCCTCCCCAGAATGCTTTTCTGGGCGGCTTATACTTCTTCCTGGAGTGTGTGTGCATGCTGATCTTGTTCTCCTGTCTGCTACAAAGCTAAGTGTTGAACATTTATCTGTTATTTTCTGTTTACTGGATCCCAGGTGACCCTGACTCCCTCCGTATCTTGTGTAGGGAGCCGGTGGTCGTGTCCCCTCACTATTGTAGGGTGCTCAGGGGTTATATAGTCAAGGTACGTGGATATGCAAACTTCCACCATTCGGATCTTTGCATAGGCTGAGCAGCCAGGGAAAGTGCCAGGTCTTCTGCAGGGGTCTCCCTTTGGTTCCTTAGCTGTTGGATCCAGCGAGTCATTTATGCATGTTGCTTTGCCTTGTTTCCTGTACACCGTCCGTGACATCCAAGCGAGTCATTTATGCATGTTGCTTTGCCTTGTTTCCTGTACACCGTCCGTGACACCGCTGTATGGAAAGAGTTAACAGTAAGATGCGGCTCCCTCTCCCATCGGGGGGCTGCTGTGCCTTTGCAGCCCCCGACAGGATGGGGTGACAGAGGGAGGGAGCCCCGGTCCTTACCCTTCCCCGTCTGCGAAGTTGTGGCGTCCTGCTGTCCATGGTGCTGAAAAGATCTATGCTAAAAGCATAGATCTGTTCAGACAAAGTGTAAGTAAAATACAGTACAGTACAATATATATTGTACTGTACTGTATTATACAGACATCAGACCCACTGGATCTTCAAGAACCAAGTGGGTCTGGATAAAAAAAAAGTAAGAAAAAGTGAAAATCAAAAAACACATTTATCACTAATTAAAAATGAAAAAAATAAAATTCCCTACACATGTTTGGTATCGCCGCATCCGTAACGACCTGATCTATAAAACGGTCATTTTACTTTCCCTGCACGGTGAACGCCATAAAAAAAATAAAAAAAAAAATAAAAAAAATATGAGAAAATTGAAATTTTGCCCACCTTACTTCCCAAAAAAGGTAATAAAAGTGATCAAAAAAGTCACATGTACGCCAAAATAGTGCCAATCAAACCGTCATCTCATCCCGCAAAAAATGAGACCCTACCCAAGATAATCGCCCAAAAACTGAAAAAACTATGGCTCTTAGACTATGGAAACACTAAAACATGATTTTTTTTGCTTCAAAAATGAAATCATTGTGTAAAACTTACATAAATAAAAAAAGTATACATATTAGGTATCGCCGTGTCCGTATCGACCGGCTCTATAAAAATATCACATGAGTTAACCCCTCAGGTGACCACCGTAAAAAAAGCAATTTTTTGTCATCTTACGTCACAAAAAGTGCAATAGAAAGCGATCAAAAAGTCATATGCACCCCAAAATAGAGCCAATAAAACAGCCATCTCCTCCCACAAAAAATGAGACCCTACTTAAGATAATTGCCCAAAAACTGAAAAAAACTATGGCTCTTAGGCTATGGAGACACTAAAACTTTTTTTGTTTTAAAAATTGAAATCATTGTGTAAAACTTACATAAATAAAGAAAATTGTATACATATTAGGTATTGTCGCGTCCGTGACAACCTGCTCTATAAAATTACCACATGATCTAACCTTTCAGATGAATGTTGTAAATAACAAAAAACAAACGGTGCCAAAAAAGCTATTTCTTGTTACCTTGCCGCATAAAAAGTGTAATATAGAGCAACCAAAAATCATATGTACCCTAAACTAGTACAAACAAAACTGCCACCTTATCCCGTAGTTTCTAAAATGGGGTCACTTTTTTGGAGTTTCTACTCTAGGGGTGCATCAGGGGGGCTTCAAATGGGACATGGTGTCAAAAAAAACAATCCAGCAAAATCTGCCTTCCAAAAACCGTATGGCATTTCTTTCCTTCTGCGCCTCGCCGTGTGCCCGTACAGCGGTTTACAACCACATATGAGGTGTTTCTGTAAACTACAGAATCAGGGCCATAAATATTGAGTTTTGTTTGGCTGTTAACCCTTGCTTTGTTACTTGAAAAAAAATATTAAAATGGAAAATCTGCCAAAAAAGTTAAATTTTGAAATTGTATCTCTATTTTCCATTAAATCTTGTGCAACACCTAAAGGGTTAACAAAGTTTGTAAAAACAGTTTTGAATACCTTGAGGGGTGTAGTTTCTTAGATGGGGTCACTTTTAGGGAGTTTCTACTCTAGGGGTTGCATCAGGGGGCTTCAAATGGGACATGGTGTAAATAAACCAGTCCAGCAAAATCTGCCTTCCAAAAACCAAACGGCGCACCTTTCACTCTACACCCCGCTGTGTGGCCGTACAGTAATTTACGGCCACATATGGGGTGTTTCTGTAAACGGCAGAGTCAGGGCAATAAAGATACAGTCTTGTTTGGCTGTTAACCCTTGCTTTGTTAGTGGAAAAATGGGTTAAAATGGAAAATTAGGCAAAAAAATTACATTCTCAAATTTCATCCCCATTTGCCAATAACTCTTGTGCAACACCAAAAGGGTTAACGAAGTTTGTAAAATCAGTTTTGAATACCTTGAGGGGTGTAGTTTATAGAATGGGGTCATTTTGGGGTGGTTTCTATTATGTAAGCCTCGCAAAGTGACTTCAGAGCTGTAGTGGTCCCTAAAAATTGGGTTTTTGTAAATTTCTGAAAAATTTCAATATTTGCTTCTAAAGTTCTAAACCGTGTAAAATCCCCAAAAAATAAAATATCATTCCCAAAATAATTAAAACATGAAGTAGACATATGGGCAATGTAAAGTCATCACAATTTTTTGGGGTATTACTATGTATTACAGAAGTAGAGAAACTGAAACTTTGAAATTTGAAAATTTTTCAAAATTTTGGGTAAATTAGGTATTTTTTTTGCAAAAAAAAAATTTTGGGGACTTCATTTTACCATTGTCATGAAGTACAATATGTGACGATAAAAACAATCTCAGAATGGCCTGGATAAGTCAAAGCGTTTTAAAGTTATGAGCACTTAAAGTGACATTGGTCAGATTTGCAAAAAATGGCCAAGTCCTTAAGGTGAAATAGGGCTGAGTCCTTAAGGGGTTAAATGACATATATTGTCCTTGACAGTGAACTTTAGCAGACACCGACAGGCTCAAGTACTGGCCCACCTTCTGCTCAACATATGTGTGCAGGGCTAGTACAGCCTTTTTAAAGAAGCAATGACAGCTTGGGACTCTCCACCTTAGCTTGGCACAAGCCATCAGTTCTCTGAAAGGTGCAGAGTCGACCACATGGAAAGGGAGGGACTATAGTACCAGCAACTTTGCATGTTCAGCTTCTGCACCATTGGATGAGTGCATGCATACTGCTGTCTTTTTGAAATCGCCTTGGTGATCGCGAAATGAGTGACAAGGAGTGGGACCAGTAGATAATTGGAAGGAAACACAGCTGATTTCTGCAGAAGTGGTGGAGCTTTGACTGCTGGAGAAGGGGTGCAGGCCACTGGGAGATTTGCACCAGTCTGTACAATAACATTAGCGCCACGGTTTTCCCAGGCCACTTTAAGCTGACACTGCATGTGTTGATGCAGAGCCATGGTGCCAACATTGTCACCCTGGCCATGCTTCACCTTCTGCCCACAGATTCTACAAACTGCCATGCTGACATCCTTCAGCAACTTGATGAAAAATTCCCACACCAGCGAATATGGCATTTTCCCCCCACCACTGCATGCTGATTGCCTGCTGCCTCTGTGAACACGTGCACCACTAGTTGTTTCCAGACAGGTAGGCTCCTTAGTAGCAGATGGTCTACCACGGGCACATTTGGCTCCACACCTCCCACTGCTGCCACCCTGCTACTCACGGCCACGCTACCACCCTGCTGGCTCAGCAACTGCCTCACCCGCAAGCTGCCAACCTCATCCCCTGATGATGATGAAGCCCCCTCTTCACCTGGCTCCCACGTGCGATTGGCAACATCATCATCCACTAGTGACTGCACGTCACTGATGTCACCCTCAAAAGTCTCAGGACCGCTTGCCTGTGTGCTGGCCACACCTGCTCTAACACGCTGAGGGTGTCTGATGTCAGTTGGGATGATGTTAAAGACCAAGTCAACCATTCAAGGACAGCTGGGTTGCTGGTCAAAACACTACTAATGGATGACAATGTCAGGCCTGGCCTGTCGCTGTGACTGCTGCTACCACCCTCTTCTTCTGCTGCTGCTTCTGCCGGCTCCAGAAAGCCCTGGCACCTGTCTGTAAAAGTAACTGTAAGTGTAAAATTGCAGTAGGAACAGGCTGCAATTTCACGCGAGAAACAAGGATGAATATGTGTAAAAGAACATGAACACCCCAAAATCTGTAGTATCAAGCCGCAATTTCACCCCAATTACACAATTAAGGATTAACGGATTGAAATATGTATAAAAGAACGTGAACACCCCAAAATCTGTAGTTTTAACCGGGCAGGATGACATCACAGTGGCTGGCTATCTGCTGACTGGTTGGCTGCATGGCATTATGGGTGATCCCTCATTTTCAGGCTTCTTACTTCCTCTGTGTAACATGTGCAGTGTCAACTTCGATTCGCTCAACACTAATAATGAGGACAAAATGAAATACAGTGAGCTGTGGTTGAGAGTTCATATAGCAGCAGCAATTAATTATGCTAATTCTTATTTTAGCATTTGAGGTAGGTTGGTCCTAGGGTGGAGAATAGGGGATAGACTATCAGCTCTGTGCTGCCTGAGGATGAGGAGGAAAAAAAGTTATTGCCCCTAAAAACAATTTTGGCAAATTCCATGTTAGAAAATTGATGTCGCTCCTTCCCTTCTGAACGCAGCCATGTCCTCAAACAACAGTTTACAATCACAAATGGGGTGTTTCCGTATTCAAGGAAAAAAAGGAATAACAAGTTGTGGGTTGCATTTTCTCCTGTTACCCCTTCTGAAAATGAAAAATATGGGCCTAAAGTGACATTTACTTGTAAACTATGTCATTATCATTAGTGATGTCCCAAACTATTCACCAGCGAATAGTTCCCGGCGAACATAGCTTGTTTGCATTCGCCGCTGCGGGCGAACATATGCGATGTTTGGTCCGCCCCCTATACATCATCATTGAGTAAACTTTGACCCTCTACCTCACAGTCAGCAGACACATTCCAGCCAATCAGCAGCAGACCCTCCCTCCCGGACCCTCCCACCTCCAGGACAGCATCCATTTTAGATTCATTCTGAATCTGCTTTCACAGAGAGGAGGGAGAGTGCTGCTGCTGCTGCTGAATCAATAGGGAAAGCGTTAGCTAGGGCATTGTTCTGTGTCCACAGATTCATCTGCTGTAAGGACAGCATCCAGACAGCACCCCAAAAAGCCCTTTTCAGGGCTGGTACATCAGTCTGCTTTTTTATTTTTTTCATATACAGTTGCAAGAAAAAGTATGTGAACCCTTTGGAATTATATGGATTTCTGCACAAATTGGTCATAAAATGTGATCTGATCTTCATCTAAGTCACAACAATAGATAATCACAGTCTGCTTAAACTAATAACACACAAAGAATTAAATGTTACCATGTTTTTATTGAACACACCATGTAAACATTCACGGTGCAGGTGGAAAAAGTATGTGAACCCTTGGATTTAACTGGTTGAACCTCCTTTGGCAGCAATAACTTCAACCAAACGTTTCCTGTAGTTGCAGATCAGACGTGCACAACGGTCAGGAGTAATTCTTGACCATTTCTCTTTACAGAACAGTTTCAGTTCAGCAATATTCTTGGGATGTCTGGTGTGAATCGCTTTCTTGAGGTCATGCCACAGCATCTCAATCAGGTTGAGGTCAGGACTCTGACTGGGCCACTCCAGAAGGCGTATTTTCTTCTGTTTAAGCCATTCTGTTGTTGATTTACTTCTATGCTTTGGGTCGTTGTCCTGTTGCAACACCCATCTTTTGTTGAGCTTCAGCTGGTGGACAGATGGCCTTAAGTTCTCCTGCAAAATGTCTTGATAAACTTGGGAATTCATTTTTCCTTCGATGATAGCAATCTGTCCAGGCCCCGACTTAGCAAAGCAGCCCCAAACCATGATGCCCCCACCACCATACTTCACAGTTGGGATGAGGTTTTGATGTTGGTGTGCTGTGCCTCTTTTTCTCCACACATAGTGTGTTTCTTCCAAACAACTCAACTTTGGTTTCATCTGTCCACAGAATATTTTGCCAGTACTGCTGTGGAACATCCAGGTGCTCTTGTGCAAACTGTAAACGTGCAGCAATGTTTTTTTTGGACAACATTGGCTTCCTCTGTGGTATCCTCCCATGAAATCCATTCTTGTTTAGTGTTTTACGTATGGTAGATTCGCTAACAGGGATGTTAGCATATGCCAGAGACTTTTGTAAGTCTTTAGCTGACATTCTAGGATTCTTCTTCACCTCATTGAGTAGTCTGCGCTGTGCTCTTGCAGTCATCTTTACAGGACGGCCACTCCTAGGGAGAGTAGCAGCAGCGCTGAACTTTCTCCATTTATAGACAATTTGTCTTACTGTGGACTGATGAACAGCAAGGCTTTTAGAGATACTTTTATAACCCTTTCCAGCTTTATGCAAGTCAACAATTCTTAATTGTAGGTCTTCTGAGAGCTCTTTTGTGCGAGGCATCATTCACAGAAGGCAATGCTTCTTGTGAAAAGCAAACCCAGAACTGGTGTGTGTTTTTTATAGGGCAGGGCAGCTGTAACCAACACCTCCAATCTCATCTCATTGATTGGACTCCAGTTGACTGACACCTCACTCCAATTAACTCTTGGCGATGTCATTAGTCTAGGGGTTCACATACTTTTTCCAACTGCATTGTGAATGCTTACATGGTGTGTTCAATAAAAACATAATATTGGTAATATTGAATTATTTGTGTGTTATTAGTTTAAGCAGACTGTGATTGTCTATTGTTGTGACTTAGATGAAGATCAGATCATATTTTATGACTAATTTTATGACTAATTTGTGCAGAAATCCATATAATTCCAAAGGGTTCACATACTTTTTCTTGCAACTGTATATATATTGCAGTTGCCTGGCTGCCTGTGTGTGAGAGGCTGCAGGCTCAGTCATAGACAGCACTGTGTGCACAGTGCACACCATTCATACAGGGTGTGACAGAAAATACCTTGCAGATAAAAAAAATTATATTTAATATTTCTAATCACATTTGCAAGCCCGTGTGTGTCAGGCGCCCACACATACTGTATTGTGGAGACTGGCTAGTGGCTGGCAAGGCCTGCACTCATACCGTTACAGGGTGTCATTCAGTCAAATACCTTGCAGGAAAAAAAAATTATATTTAAAATTTAACTGTGATCTAATCACATTTGCAAGCCTGTGTGTGTCAGGCCCCCACACATACTGTATTGTGGCCACTGGCTAGTGGCTGGCAAGGCCTGCACTCATACCGTTACAGGGTGTTATTCAGTCAAATACCTTGCAGAAAAAAAAATTATATTTAAAATTTAACTGTGATCTAATCACATTTGCAAGCCTGTGTGTGTCAGGCCCCAACACATACTGTATTGTGTCCACTGGCTAGTGGCTAGGCCTGCACTCATACCGTTACAGGGTGTCATTCACCCAAATACCTTTCAGGAAAAAAAAATCTATTTAAAATTTAACTGTGATCTAATCACATTTGCAAGCCCGTGTGTGTCAGCCAGGCCCACAAAGACTGTACTGTGCCCACTGCCCACCACTTATATAGAGTGGCACAGTACCTTGCACGCATAGTAACACTTATCTAATAAAAAATGAAGGCAGAGGCAGACCACGCCGCAGGGGCCGTCGTGTTCGTGGTGCTGTGATTTCCACTGGCCCTGGAATAATGCCCAGTGTTCAGAGGCCACGTACCCTGAACCCCAAAAACTCTGAGAAAATAGTTGACTGGCTTACACAGGACACCCAATCTTCAACAGCTTCCTCTAAGAACCTTGACGCACCATCCTCCTCCAGCTCAGCTTTGGTCTTGGGGTTGACTTGCCTGAAAGCAGAGAGCCACACCGGACCAGCACTCCTGTCCGCCCTGAACGCACTGGTGGATCAGTGGCTGACCCCGCACCAACTGGAGATCGGCAAAGTGGTGTGTGACAATGCAAACAATTTGTTGGCGGCATTGAATTTGGGCAAGTTGTCACATGTGCCGTGCATGGCACATGTGTTGAATCTCACCGTACAATGCTTTGTGTCTAAGTACCCAGGCTTACAGGACGTCCTCAAGCAGGCCAGGAAGGTGTGTCACGCTGTCTTGGGTGGTCTCTCCCGCCCGCCGCCACCACTACCACTACCACCACAGCCACCACAGCCGCTTTACTTGATCCCTCAGAGGAGTTATTTACACATCAGTTGGATGAAATTAGTGATGCGCAGCCATTATTGCCAGGGGATGTAGATAACAGGGATATGTCTCAGTCAGGCAGCATTACACACATGGACGTACAGTGTGATGATGATGATGATGTTGTACCCGCTGCTGCTTCCTTTGCTGAGGTGTCAGATACAAGTGAAGCGGTTGTTGATGACGATGTGTCCGTGGATGCCACGTGGGTGCCTGCTCGAAGAGAAGAAGAAGAGGGGGAAAGTTCAGAAGGGGAGACAGAGAGAAGGAGGAGAGGAGTTAGAAGCAGGGGGAGGTCGTCGTAAGGAGCTAGTGGCACAGTCAGACAGCATGTATCATCACCCGGGGTCAGCCAGACAGCACGCCAATCAACGCATGCTGTTGCCACCACCAGAATGCCGTCATTGCAAAGCTCAGCAGTGTGGCATTTTTCTTGTGTGTCTGCCTCTGACAACAGCGATGCCATTTGCAACCTGTGCCAAAAGAAACTGAGTAGTGGGAAATCCAACACCCACCTAGGTACAACTGCTTTGCGAAGGCACATGATGGCACATCACAAACGCCTATGGGATCAACACATGATGACGAGTAGAAGCAGCACACAAGCTCAAAGCCACCATCCTCCTCCTGGTCCAGCATCTTCAGCCACGTCAACCACTGCTGTCCTCCTTGCCCCCTCTCAACCACCCGCCACTCCGCCTATCACCTTGAGCAGTTCCATCTCATCTGCCCACAGTCAGGTGTCTGTTAAGGAAATGTTTGAGCGTAAGAAGCCAATGTCACAGAGTCACGCCCTTGCCCGGCGTCTGACAGCTGGCTTGACAGAACTCTTAGCCCGCCAGCTTTTACCATACTGGTGGAGTCTGAGGCCTTCAAAAAATTTGTCACTATTGGGACACCACAGTGGAAGGTACCCGGACAATTATTTTTTTTTTCTAATAAGGCAATCCCAAACCTCTACTCGGTGATTGAAAAGGCAGTCCTGGCATCTCTGGCATACAGTGTTGGGGCAAGGGTCCATCTGACCACTGATACCTGGTCTGCAAAGCACGGTCAGGGCAGGTATATCACCTACACTGCGCATTGGGTCAACCTGCTGACGGCTGCCATGCATGGAATGCGTGGTTCTGCAGCGGAGTTGGTGACACCGCCACGACAGTGTCCCGCTGTCTTGGGGTTGACTTGCCTGAAAGCAGAGAGCCACACCGGACCAGCACTCCTGTCCGCCCTGAACGCACTGGTGGATCAGTGGCTGACCCCGCACCAACTGGAGATCGGCAAAGTGGTGTGTGACAATGCAAGCTATTTGTTGGTGGCATTGAATTTGGGCAAGTTGTCACATGTGCCGTGCATCTCACCGTACAACGCTTTGTGTCTAAGTACCCAGGCTTACAGGACGTCCTCAAGCAGGCCAGGAAGGTGTGTGGCCATTTCAGGCGTTCCTACATGGCAATGGCGCACTTTGCAGACATTCAGCGCCGAAACAACATGCCAGTGAGGCGCTTGATTTGCGACAGCCCGACACGTTGGAATTCAACACTCCTAATGTTCAACTGCCTGCTCCAACAAGAAAAAGCCGTCAACGAGTATTTGTATGACCGGGGTGCTAGGATAGCCTCTGCGGAGCTGGGAATTTTTTTGCCATGTTACTGGACGCTCATGCGCAATGCCTGTAGGCTCATGCGTCCTTTTGAGGAGGTGACAAACCTAGTCAGTCGCACCAAAGGCACCATCAGCGACCTCATCCCATTTGTTTTCTTCCTAGAGCGTGCCCTGCGAAGAGTGCTGGATCAGGCTGTAGATGGAGAGGAAGAGTTGTGGTCACCATCACCACCAGAAACAGCCTTGTCATCATCGCTTGCCGGACCTGCGGCAACGCTGCAAGAGGAGTATGAGGAAGAGGAGTCAGAGGAGGAATGTGGCTTTGAGGAGGAAGACCAACCACAGCAGGCATCCCAGGGTGCTCTTTGTTGTCACCTATCTGGGACCCGTGGTCTTGTACGTGGCTGGGGGGAAGAACAGACCGTCAATGACATCAGTGAGGAGGAGGAACGGAAAATGAGTAGCTCGGCATCCAACCTTGTGCACATGGGGTCTTTCATGCTGTCATGTCTGTTGAGGGACCCTCGTATAAAAAGGATGAAGGAGAACGACCTGTACTGGGTGGCCACACTACTAGACCCCCGGTATAAGCAGAAAGTGGCGGAAATGTTACCAAATTACCGGAAGTCAGAAAGGATGCAGCAGTTCAAAACCAAACTAAAAAATATGCTTTACACAGCTCATAAGGGGGATGTCACAGCACAATGGGAATCTAACTGGGGAAGAGGTGAAAGTAATCCTCCTCCTACCACGACTACGGAGGCAAGGACAGGACGCTTTACAGATGTGTTGTTGATGGGGAGGACATGCAGAGCTTTTTCAGTCCTACACATCGCCACAGCCCTTCGGGATCCAGCCTTAGAGAACGACTCGACTGACAGGTGGCAGACTACCTCGCCTTAACTGCAGATATCGACACTCTGAGGAGCGATGAACCCCTTGACTACTGGGTGTGCAGGCTTGACCTGTGGCCTGAGCTATCCCAGTTTGCAATAGAACTTCTGGCCTGCCCCGCTTCAGGTGTCCTGTCAGAAAGGACCATCAGTGCAGCAGGAGGCATTGTCACTGACAAAAGAAGTTGCCTCGGTCAAAAAAGTGTTGATTACCTCACCTTCATTAAGATGAATGAGGCATGGATCCCGAACGGACTGACAGTAGGGGATACGTTTAACTAACAAAAGGCCTGATGACATGCCTTGGCCTCAAAATGGTCCCCACGCTGCTGTATTTAATGTCTGCATACCGGATGACTTTCGTGAATTCTCCGCCACCAACTAGGGTTCAAGCCGCAATGTTTTAGTCACCTTTCTGCCTTGAAAACATAAATTTTTCTGGCCGCTGCTACAAAAGCGGCTGCAACAATACCATTGTTTTTCAGGCATGTGTACATGCCTAATTTTTCTGGCCTCTGGTGCTGCACTGTGGCTGCAAAAACAAAACAAAAAAAAGGCACATACAGGTGTCAATTCCCCTTTCGTGATCGTTACCTTGTTGTGGTGAAGGGGCTTGTGTATCACAATGAAGCGATCATCACTTCTATGAGTGTGTTGGCAATGTTGCCACACCCCAGATGATAAGGCCGTTGCTTCATTATGATCAGACCAAAAGCGATCAGGACGGCTGGATGTTTTTTCATAGAAAAAACTAGAAAAAAATTATGTATCTTTTTTTAAGTTGTATGGGTGGGTTTTTAATACATAAAATAAAAAAATCATAATAAAGTCTCTTAATAGTTTATAAGAAATAATGCAGACAATTAAAAAAATCCCCAACAATTCCAATACAAATCAAGTACAATCTCAGAACTAAATTATTCCAGGATGTCGTAATGGTTCGTTAATTCGACAATGGTTAATCAATTCGACACACGTCCCCGGATAGGGGACGTAACAGGGATTAAACTGATAGGAATAGGACTAGTTAAGACACCATTCCTATAGGGTGTCACAGCACATTGCTCCGTGCACGCGCAGTGCCCCAACTTGGGAGTAAGAGGACCGACCAAGCTGCTTTTTCCATCTCCCGGTTCCTAAAATCAATTCAGTTTGGTGTATCAGAGTTTGGTCTGTCACTGTGAAGGCAGTCAAAGATACCCCGCCTAAATTTTTTTTCACAAAAGGCAATCCCACCCTGATATGGGACGTAACAGGGATTAAACTGATGAGAATAGTACTACAGAAAATAGCACTCATATCGGGTGTGACAGTAAATTGCACGGCGCAGACGCAGTGACCGTGGCGTGGATTCAAACAAAGGGGAGGGAGCCAGCAATTTTTTAACCATCTCTCCGTTCGAAAAATCTATTTAATAAATGGACCCCAGATTGGGGAAGTAACAGGGATTAAACTGATGAGAAGAGAGAACTACAGGAAATACCACTCATATCGGGTGGGACAGTAAATTGCACGGCGCAGACGCAATGACCGTGGATTCAAACAAAGGGGAGGGAGCCAGCGTTTTTTTAACCATCTCCCCATTCGAAAAATCAATTCAATACACCTTTCCGGGACCCTTGGTGTTGTACGTGGCTGGGTGGAGGAAGAAACCTTCAATGACATCAACGGGACATGGCTAGCTTGGTATCCAAAAAGGTCAAGGACGGCTCACCTCTGTCTCAGGATGGCAAGGTGCACCAATCTGATGTCGTACCCTAATCACCAAAGAACAATTGCAATATGGAAAAGATGGGTACTCTTATAGCTGGTCCACAAAGTTAGCAAAGCGACACTACTTTATTGATAACAGTACATAGATATATGCAAATGGTCACCATACACAAATATTATTGTATATCCTAAACAGATCTACACCCTAAGGCTGGGTTCAGACCTAAGCGTTTTGGATATGCGCGTTTTATGCGCGACAACATGCGCGTTTTCTGCGCGTTTTTGTTGCGCGTTTTTGTCCTTAGTAAACGCGCGTCGAACGCGCGTTTGTGTGATTGACAGTATTGCTGTCCAATGAAAAAACAGGCCCGTCTATATGAAAGGTGTCTAATGATAGTGCAATGGAGGTGATCAATTTCATGTGTTTGGAGAGAGTGTATTGGATTGTTTGCGACCATGGAATACTCCAGAAGGCGACCATTTCGGGCTATTGTGTCTGCAATCCTTCTCCTACGTTTGAGGCGTAGGAGAGAGAGCAGGCGACGCTTCTGGGTCCATCCTGTCATTGCCAACCGACAGGAAAGGGGACAGTTCTGGGCACTGTACGAGACCCTCCGGGCCCATGAAGACAAATTTTGGGCATACACGCGGATGTCCATCACCAGGTTAGTACAAATACAATAGTTCTATGAGTGGGGTTACAATTGTGAAGGTACCATTTTTTTATTTGCTATTGTTAACCCTCACCATTTTCGTTTGCAACAGCTTTGATGAGCTCCTGGGGTTGTTGGGCACCCATTTACAACGTCAGGACACATTCATGCGGGACAGTATTCCACCAGCGGAAAGACTGATCATAACTTTGCGGTAATTAGACTGTAATTGTGGCCTAATAAAGCATTTGCATTGTGTGTTGACTGTATATTAGTGTGGGCTTAGTTATTTTTTACTTGTGGTTGTGATGTTTCAAGTGTTTTTGAGGGGGGGATTGTATGTGTATGCTTTTTACATTTTGCATATAGATACCATACATAGTTTCCCCACATTTTTCCTTAGCAAACAATCTGTTCTAAATAAGAGTTCAAAAATGTTTGCAAAAGTTTTTATATTTTAGAAAAGTAATCACATCTTACAGTTCCTCAAACAATTTGCAAACTGGGTTTAACACAATCAACAGAACTTTTGTAAATTTTAAATAAAAATTAATCGGTAATGTACCGATCTTAACAATGAAGGAACAACACCCCTGATGCACCAAATTAAGTATGCCACTTCTCACAGGTTTTGGTATTGTGGCTCGTTATCCCGCATGGGCTCTCTCATTCCGCCTGATTGCTGGCCAGGTTGCATTTGAGTGGTGGTGGAGGTGTTGGTGCCCATGCTAGTGGAGGCATAGCTGTATGATGATTGTGGTTGTGTGTGCCACGTGTCGTGAGGGTGTGGTATGTTAGTTTGTGGGTATGTTTGTGATGTGTATGTGTGAGTGGGTGGTGGATATTGTGGTGGATGTTGTGGTGGATATTGTGGTGGATATTGTGGTGGATGTTGTGGTGGATATTGTGGTGGATATTGTGGTGGATGTGGTGGTGGATGTTGTGGTGCATTGTTGGGCTGTGTGATGTCATCATGTGGAATGAAGCTGTCTAGGGCCCTTGTTAAGGTTTCCCTCGCTTCAGTATTGCGACTTGGGGGAACTAGCAGCATTCTAGCCTCCAAACTCAGTAAGAAATGGGCATCACTAGTGAGTTTGGGTGCAGGATGCGCAAGTGCATCCAGGCATGCAATTAGGCGGTCCTCCTGGCGATCGGATCTTTTCCGTTTTGGACGGTGAGTCTGAATGTTTTCGGGATCCACGACAGGTGGTGCAGGCTGTGAGGGTGTTTGGAATGTAGGGGTGGGATCGGGTGGAGGTGGACTTAGTGGCCCCGTAGATGCACAGGCCTCACTGTCCCTGGTGACGTCCTCCTCTTCCTCCTCCTGCTGTTGTCTTTTCGACCAGCTACTATCGGTGCTGTGAACATGAAAATATACATAAGTATGCGCAAGATATGAAAGTGAATGCATGTCATACCACACCCTCTCCTGCATGTGTATGCCCTGGACTCACCTACGCATTTCAGTGCATGGGATTAGAAAGGCCATTTCCTCCGCATGGACATAGCTGGACTGTGCACTTGGCGAAGCTCCACTCCTCTGTTCCTTCTCTTTGCGCCGATGACGAATGAAGGCATCTTTGAGGCTCTTCCACTTGCTTTTTAGGATGTTTACTATAATACAAATAAAATTACATCCTTTAATTGTATTTTTTGCTTTACACTCATTTTTTACAGCTATTTAGCTACAGGCCAATCGTTGACCAGTCTGCACTACGCCTTCCAGATCGGGAAATCCACAGCCAGTGTGATTGTGAGGGAAACCTGCAGCACCATTTGGCAGGTCCTTCATGCTGTTGTGATGGGCCAACCAAACAAGGAGGAGTGGATGAAAATAGCGGATACTTTTCAAAATACCTGCAATTTCCCGAACTGTGTCGGAGCAATTGATGGAAAACACATCCGTGTTCTGAAGCCAATGAGGAGTGGCAGTCAGTTTTTTAATTATAAAAAATACTTTTCGTTTGTTCTTTTTGCGGTATGTGATGCCAACTATTCTTTTCGTTATATCGATGTGGGGTCCTATGGCAGCAGCTCGGACTCTGCTGTTTTTGGCCATTCTGAGTTTGGTCAATTGCTCAGTAGTAATGGCCTTGACCTTCCCGGAAACACCACACTGCCTGGCACCAGTTATCCCTCTATGCCTTTTGTTTTTGTGGGTGACGAGGCATTTGGTCTAGGTGAGCACCTTATGAGGCCATACTCCTCCCGTAATTTATGCATTAAGCGGCGTGTTTTTAACTATCGCCTGACCAGAGCACGCAGGGTGGTGGAATGTGCATTTGGCATCTTAGCCAACAAATGGCGAGTTCTGCACTCTCCCATAAATTTGAAATTGGAGACCGCCATCTCGGTTGTGAAGGCAGCATGTGCTCTTCACAATTTTGTCCGAGAAAGGGATGGCTTCAATTTTGATGATTCGTTGAGCCATTCCATGGAGAGCCAGAATCGCAGAGGTGTGCGTGGGACCACACATGCTGCGGCCATTCGGGACCACTTTGCGGCTTATTTTATGTCGCCACAGGGGGAGTTACCATGGCAAATGCAAGCCATTTAATGGTATATTATTTAGTATTTTGCATCTGCTCAAATTGTTTCTGTTACTTGTAATATTCATTTTTCGTTGGTTATTGTAATGGGTTAAATAAAATATTTGAAGAGCGAATTAGTGCAATGGCGTGTTTTCCCCGATATCGTGCCCCTTGTAGGAGCCCCAATAGTGGCCGCCAATCCTTGTCCTTTAACAAGGGAAAACAATGTGGGCGGAATTAGGGATCCCATTTATGTGCCTAATACTCGTCCATTAAAACAAGGGAAAACAATGTGGGCGGAATTAGGGATCCCATTTATGTGCCCAATACTGGTACTATATATACACATACAATCACCTATCATGTGCCAGTGCTGCAATAGCCCACAAGCACAATAATGTTTCAAGGTTGACAATATCCATATCAACTTTAAAACCCAAATCCGCACCACTAATGTAGGCCAACATTTGAAGGTAAAATACATTTCCAGATTGGAACAAGTGCAAATTGAGCATACTGGCCGACTACATTGTGCAAGAATGTGGGTGATGGTGAAGCTGCGGCCCTCCAGCTGAAGCAAAACTGCAAAACTCCATGCATGCTTAAACAGGATACAGCAAGTAAAATGCAGCACAGCATATTGGGAGTTGGAGTTGGACAACAGCTGGAGGGCCGCAGGTCGAGCTGGGCTGGACTATTACATAGAGATTTTACACCAGTGCACACAAGGAGTTTTTTTATTTTACACTCAGAACACACATGTAAATACCTTTGCTTTCTTTCACAGCTTTTGAGAATGTCTTCCACTGTGGCCAAATGCTTGCTCCAATATCCTCCCATGCCTGCTGCCTGCTTCTCCGATTCTTGTACTTGGCATCTTGGATGTCATACAGGCAGCGTTTTGCCTGCACAAGCCTGATCAGTGTCTCACTATCACAGCCTGCTTCCTCCATCTTGGTCAGGCTAGACACCTGCAGATCTCTAGGGTGTGGCCTTTTAGGACTGTTGCTATGTGCCAAACGCGCCTTCGGCCGTGCGTTTTTCTGGTCAAAAACGCGCAAACGAACATATTTGCGCGTTCCTATGCAATCCTATGGGCGCAAACGCGCAACAAAACGCCTCAAAGTCGCGCAAGTACTTTTTTGAGCGTAGGGCGTTTTTCAGCGCGTTCAAACGCGCTGGAAAACGCTCAAGTGTGAACCAGGGCCATAGGGAAGCATTGATTTTCATGTGTTGAGCGTTTTACAGCGCGTAGGAACGCGCTGTAAAACGCTCAGGTGTGAACCCAGCCTAAATAAGTTAAAAATCAGCTAAAATAACAAATAAAATATCATATAAAATATCAGTCCACTGATATAGCTAATAGATGGAAATATGGAGGCCAGAAAGGTTAATATTAATGAAAAAAGTCTGTCCAGACTGTATATGGACTAGCGGACTGCCTATCCTCTGTTAGTTATAGCAATGGCTAATACCGAGTGATTCTCCACAAATAAAATATTTAGGTGTAAATACCAAGTGCTAACAAAATATTGAGTCAATATTAATAGTGATAAAATTTGATACCATATGGTGGTGCAATAGCGTGAAAATAAATAGATCCCTATATATGTATATATATATATATATATATATATATATATATATATATATATATACATATATATATATAACAGTGCTCAAATCATTACAGTGTTAAATAACCGTGTGGAAACATATAGTGTCTCTGGAGACTCGGCAGTAAAAGTAGGCAGTTCGTCTCACTAGTAGTTCTATTCCTAAAGCTCAGTCTTTCTGTGTTGTTATAACAGATATCCTGGGAATATAACAGATCTCCTAGGAATCGGCTTTATATCTCAGTATTCGATCCACACAATTCCTAGGGGTGCGCTATGTTTCACAAAGTTACAATCCAGCAGGTATCTGGTTAGGCGAGCTTTGTATTCAAAAGCATCAGTGCAGTAAGGTACGAAAAGGTGATTATGCAACAGTAAAAATAGGTACAAATAAGCAGTGTTTGGTTGGTTACTCACGTACAGTCCTGCTATTCCCACCGTGTCGTCCCACGTGGGGTAGGTTCAGGGTAAGCTTTAACCTCTAGGCAGCAAATTGGAAAGCTGCCTTACTGCTTGACAGAAGTACTGTGCAAACTGGTCTTGCAAGTTTGCAAATCCGCCTGTAAATAAGAGCATTTGCTCTAGCACGCTGCAAGTTCACAATAGGTTGCCTTGATTCAAATCGGCGCTCCACCTGTCTTGATCAGCAAAGGTGGTTTAATCTCACCCGTCGATCACTGCACTGTGTCCAAAAAGGCCGTAATTCATTTATCCTTGGGAAGCGCTTTCTTAGTCCAACAGATAGTATTGAACGATTGTAGTTGAAGGTTAGCCGTTTTTTTGTCAGGTCCAATGCCTCCACGCCAGACGCGTTTCGAAGGTTATCCTCCTTCTTCCTCAGTGGCTCTGTTGGATCTGACTACCTTGCCAGCTATTTATTCCTTTTCCCCTCCAAAGGGGCTCTATATTAAACCCGAGATGGATCTAAGAGATCTGGATTTCATAGATACAATTTACCATGTGTTGCAGTATTGATGCGATTCATCTGCGGTTTTCTATGCATTCATGCGTTTTTTGTATTGTGTGATCTTGAGTCCACCAGAAACATTATTCATGTCTAATTTTTGTTGTAACTAGTTGCATTTTACTCCTGTATAGGTAACTAGGTCAAATATCATAATGTCTCACTTGATGTTAGCATTCTCAAGGGCACATTTCTGCATATACAATAGAATATATAAAAACTGCTGCGGTCTATAAAATAGAATATTATAGGATCCCTTAACATTTTATTCTAAATATTTAGCACGCCTTATCAGATTAGTCCATCAGTGGATATATATATATATATATACAATTTAGTTAGGTACTGATACTGAATTACCTTATATGTTAAAATTTATTATTAATATTCAAATTTATTTATTAATGGATTAAAATATTAAAAATATGTTAAGAATTGATTAAATAGTGGGGGGCATCTGTGATAGGTATATATAATATAATAGAATATAAAATATAAAAATATAAAATACACTAAGGTATTACAGTCTCAATTCCAGGGTATATACCCATATGTCGATATACATAGTGTGACTTGAGCTTGACGCAGAGATAGTTCCGAACGGGAAGCCAGACAACCTGACTCCCTTGATAAGCAGCATTCTGGAACCAGTGGGGGTCATCACCTAAAGATGGTTCGGGCAAGAGTAGATAGAAGGAGGGTATAGGTGTAACAGATGAGATAGGGGTGGAGACCTCCAGTCCAGGTGGGGTCATAGTGCTGCTAAACAGCCTGACTAGTACCCCCCATGGGCCGAAGGCATCCAACCCATCACAGGAACCCAAATATTTCCAACTCTGCATTCAGCCCTGCTGGAGCCAAACTGCCAAATTCGAAAATCCTTCTCGACTCCGCTCTAGACATTCGGGCAGTGTGATTGCCTCCCCTCCAATGGCGCTCTATCTGTTCGAATGCTGCAAATGTTAAAAACTTGGGATCTTGGTTATGTGTCAATTTGAAATGTTTGGATAGCATATGTTTTTCATAGCCCTTTTTAATATTGTTTATATGCTCCGCTATCCTAATCTTTAAAGGTCTTTTGGTCCTGCCAATATATTGTTTGGCACATGAGCATTCAATAATATAGATTACATTTCAGCTATTACATGTGAGAAGATTCTTTATCTCAACTGAAAAATTGTTTTGTGTTGAGCTCACTCGTGTAGTCTTTTTTGTAAAAGACGTGTTCCTGCAATTAACGCAGCATCCACATCTATGGAACCCACTCCTTTTCAACCATTTATTAATGGATCCGGTTTCTCTTATCTGGCTTTTAATAGATGGTGCTATCTTTAGACCCAAATTAGGGGCCTTTGTATACACTATCTCCGGTATTGGTGGGATCAAAGGGCCTATGATTTTATCCTTCTGGATTAGGTGCCAATGATTTATATAGGAGATTCCTAGGAGATCTGTTATATTTCCCAGGATATCTGTTATAACAACACAGAAAGACTGAGCTTTAGGAATAGAACTACTAGTGAGACAAACTGCCTACTTTTACTGCCGAGTCTCCAGAGACACTATATGTTTCCACACGGTTATTTAACACTGTAATGATTTGAGCACTGTTATATATATATATATATATATATAGGAATCTATTTATTTTCACGCTATTGCACCACCATATGGTATCATATTTTATCACTATTAATATTGACTCAATATTTTGTTAGCACTTGGTATTTACACCTAAATTTTTTTATTTGTGGAGAATCACTCGGTATTAGCCACTGCTATAACTAACAGAGGATAGGCAGTCCGCTAGTCCATATACAGTCTGGACAGACTTTTTTCATTAATATTAACCTTTCTGTCCTCCATATTTCCATCTATTAGCTATATTAGTGGACTGATATTTTATATGATATTTTATTTGTTATTTTAGCTGATTTTTAACTTATTTAGAGTGTAGCTCTGTTTAGGATATACAATAATATTTGTGTATGGTGACTATTTGCATATATCTATGTACGGTTATCAATAAAGTAGTGTCGCTTTGATAACATCTCTAATTATCATGACCAAGCGTTTCTTTTTTCCCACTGCCCCCCTTGAAATATTCCTTGGGGGGGGTGCAGTTTCCAACATGGGGTCACTTTTTGGGGTTTCCACTGTAGGGGTGCATCAGGAGGTCTTGAAATGTGACATGGGCCCAGAAAATTATTCCAGTAAAATCTGCCCTCCAAAAGCTATATGGTGTTCCTTCCCTTCTGAACCCTGTGATGTGTGGCTACACAGCAGTTTATGACCACATATGGGGTCTTTCTGTAAGCTGCAGAATCAGGGTAATAAATATTGAGGTTTCTTTGATTGTAAAACCTTGCTGTTTTACAGTAAAATTGGTTTGAAATAGAAAATTTTCAAAAATAAGTGAAACTTTGAAATTCATGTGGGACACCTAAACGGTTAACACAGTTTCTAAAATCCGTTTTGAAAAAATTGTGGGGTGTAGTCTCTAAAATGTTGTTATTTATGGGTGGTTTCTATTATTAATCCCCACAAAGTGACCTCAAAACAGAACTGGTTCTTTAAAAAATGAGTTTTGGAAATGTTCTTGAAATTTTTTTACATTTGCTTCCAAACTTCTAAGACTTCTAATGTCCTAAAAAAATAAAATTACATTTATGAAATGATGCCAACATAAAGTAGACATATGGGGAATGTTAAGTAATAATTGATAACTATTTTATGAGGTATCACTGTCTTAAATGTAGAGAATTTAGAAAATTGCTATTTTTTTTTCAAAATTTTGGGTATATTTGGGATTCTTTAATAAATGAAGGTAAAACTTCTTGACTCAAATTTCCCACTAGCATGATGTACGACATGTCATATGAAAACAATTTCAGACTAGGTTGGATAAGTAAAAGCGTTCCAATGTTATTACCACATAAAGTGACACATGTCAGATTTCCAAAATTTGGCCTGGTCCTTAACCCCTTAGTGACCAAGCCTGTTTGGGCCTTTATGACCAAGCGTTTTTCTTCCTTTTTTCATGGTCTCGTTCCAAGAGCTATAACTTTTTTATTTTTTCGTCTATATAGCTTTATGAGGGCTTGTTTTTTACGGGACAAGTTGTAGTTTTTAATGGCACCATTTTGGGGTACACATAACTTTCTGATTAACTTTTATTAACTCTTTCTGGGAGGGAGATGGGGGAAAATAGCAATACTGCCACTGCGTTTTTACATTATAAATTTTACGGTGTTCATTTTTCGGTACAAATAACATAATATTTTATTCTCTGGGTCAGTACGATTACAGTGATACTAAATAATTATAATTTTTTTACTTAAAAGTCCCACAAGGGGACTATAATATACAGTATTTTGATTGCTTTTAAAATGTAATGCATTATCTCTATAAGGCATTACATTTCAATAGCAATGCATTTCAAACATTGACCAGCAGGCTGCGCCAGAGAGGCACAGCCTGCTGGAGAGAACTGAAGACAGGCTCGGGGCCCTGATCGGAAGCAAGGTAAGCTTCCGAACACATCAGCACCCCGCGATCTTATTTTCGGGGTGCTGATGGGAGACAGAGGGAGTCCGCTCCCTCTGTCACCACTTTTCATGCAGCGGGCGCCATTGCGCCCGGCATGTAAAGGGTTAAACAGCCCGGATCGGCACTCCTGCCGGTCCGGGCTGTTAGACCAGGGTCCCGTCCGCGCTCCCCGCTGCACGGAGGAGCCGTGCAGCGCTTAGACCGGGCCGCCGTAAAAACGCGGCGGCCCAGCCTAAGGCCCCTTAGTGACCGCCGTAAAAACACGTATGGGTGGTCACTAAGGGGTTATCCAAGACTATAAAATGCCCCCCCATATGCCGGGCCCCTCACACTGAATATACTTACCTGGCTCCCCACTCCCTGTACCGCTCCTGGTCCCCGCGCAGACACAGCTGCTTCTCTCCGTGCGCGGATGAAAACATCCGGTGTCGGGGGGGGGGGGGGGAGCAGCCAATGGCAAGCAGGGACGGGGACGAGCCTCCCTAGCATTGCTTTTTTTTTAGCAAGTGCCTGCAGCATGCTCACTAGGGATCGACCGATATTGATTTTTTAGGGCCGATACCGATAATTTGTGAACTTTCAGGCCGATAGCCGATAATTTATACCGATATTCTGGGAATTTTCATTTTTGAAAAAAAATAAAAAATTCCCACAAATCTGCTGAAAATTAATGTTTATTGTTAATGTGTATTTTTTTTGTAAATCTTTCTTTTTCATTTATATTTAATATTTTGGTGTTTTTATTATTTTTTTTGTAACTTTTTTTTTTAACTAACTTTTAGCCCCCTTAGGGACTAGAACCCTTGTCCTATTCACCCCGATAGAGATCTATCAGGGTGAATAGGAGCTCACACTGTCCCTGCTGCTGTGTGCTTTGTGCACACAGCAGCATGGAGCTTATCATGGCAGCCAGGGCTTCAATAGCGTCCTGGCTGCCATGGTAACCGATCAGAGCCCCAGCATTACACTGCTGGGGCTCCGATCGGAGGAGCAAGGGAGAGGGAATCCTGTGGGGGGGGCACTGCGACTGGGGTGGGGGGGCGCACTGCGACTGGGGTGGGGGGGCCCTATGCGCCACCACTGGGGGGGGGGGCGCACTGCGCCACCAATGTCTGATACTGGGGGGCTTGGGGGGGCGCACTGCGCCACCAATGAAGCTTAATCCCACATTTATTCATATACAGGAGGCGGGAGCTGGCTGCAGGATCACATAGCCGGCTCCCGACCTCTATGAGCTGTAGCTGCGATCCGCGGCACCTGAGGAGTTAACTACCGCAGATCGCAGCTACAGCTCATAGAGGCCGGGAGCCGGCAATGTGATCCTGCAGCTCCCGCCTCCTGAGTCCTGTATATGAATGAATGATAGATTAATCTTCATTGGTGGAGCAGTGGCCATAGCTCCTCCCCTCCTCCTGTCCCCTGTCCTTACAATGGCGGCAGCGGCAGCAGCAGCACAGGGGGAGGGAGACACTGCTCCTTCTCCCCTGTGCTGCTGCTGAGGGAACACGGAGAGCGCTGTCAGCAGCGCGATCTGTGTTCCCCATACACTATCGGAATATCGGCAAAATAGATGCCGATACCGATAGTGTTCAAAATCCTGAATATCGGCCGATAATATCGGTAAATCCGATAATCGGTCGATCCCTAATGCTCACTGAAAAAGAAGAATTATACACACCTGGTTTCCGCTGCTCTGGTCCTCCGCGCTGCTTCTGCTGTCTTCATCTTCTGGTCTCTGCACTGGTTACATTTGGTGGTGCATGGGAATGGCCACATACAACGCTCCATCCAATGACTGGCCTCAGGGCATGCCGCCTCTGAAGCTAGTCATTGGCTGGAGTGGTGCATGTGACCATACCTATGCACCGCCAAAAGAAAACAGGAACTTGAAGATAGACCCAGTGGAGGCAGTGCAGAGGACAGGAGCAGCAGGGCTGTGGGCACTTGCTAAAACATCATTTTTACAAGAAAACCCTTTTAGAGAGTTCAAAATATATTTAATTCAATGTATGGATATATATATATATATAAAAATTCTTTTAGCTGATCTTTGTGGGCATTGTATTTTTCTTGATTGTTTATGTTGCCATTTCTTTACTTAAGAGATGGGATAACCGGATTAAGTTGCTTCTAAACTTATCTTGTGGATTACAGCAGATCTCTGATAGAGGACAAATTTACACAGACACCATGCTTTTTGTTTTCTCAGGAACACACACTGCTTCTTAGGCCCCATGCACACGGCCGTTGTTCACGGCCGTGTGCGGGCCGTGGAACCGCGGCCTGGATCCCTTCCTGTGAGCTGGAGTGCACGGCGTCACTGGTTGCTATGACGCCGTGCGCCCCCTGCTGCCGGCACAGTACAGTAATACACTGGTATAGATCATACCAGTGTAGTACTGTATTGCGGCGGCAGCAGGGAGCGCACGGCGTCATAGCAACCAGTGACGCCGTGCGCTCCAGCTCACAGGAAGGGATCCAGGCCGCGGTTCCACGGCCCGCACACGGCCGTGAACAACGGCCGTGTGCATGGGGCCTTACTGTGCAGCCTCTTTTCTTTTTTTTTTCTTTTCTTTGTGTGTGCAACTTTATTTAAACACTTTCTGGTTAACAAACAGACAACATAATCATATGACTGTAGATCGATAGGTAAGCTGTATAAGGGCATATAGAAAACATGTCATATATCTTAACACCCCCACTTGCTCTTATACTGCTTATGAGAAATAGTTTGGTACAGTTACATCATTTTACTATCTATATTCCAAAAATATAACTAACAAACCTATCAAGCTTAAACTTTGTTACTGGTTTAGTCATAACATCAGCTACCATTTTATCCGTAGAACAATACTCAAGATCTATCTTGCCTTCACTCAGAACAGATCTAAGGAAATGACATTTAATGTCAATATGTTTGCATCTCTGATGGTAAACTGGGTTCTTTGCGAGAGCTATCGCACTCTGATTGTCTTCAAAAATCTTTACTGGCTCATACTGACATTCACTGTCCAATTCTCTTAGCAATTGTGCAAGATATAGACTCTCCTGTGTGGTTGCGGCTAATGCCATATATTCAGCTTCACAGGAAGATAGTGCTATTGTTGGTTGTTTCTTTGACTTCCAAGAAATCAGAGGTCCATTTTCAGTCAGGCTGAAACAATATCCTGTTGTGCTTCTCCTATCAATCTGGTCTGAGGCCCAACTGGCATCACTATACGCCTCTAGTTTTAATTTCTCTTTACATTTTCTGTAGCATAGTTCAGAATTGACAGTTCCCTTTACTTGACTATAACCTTTTGCCACAAACCTGGCTTTGTACGTTTCAGTTCCATTTGCATTGCTTTTTATCACATATACCCATCTACCCCCCACTGAATTTTTACCTTCTGGTAATGTGGTCAATGTGAAGGTATCATTCTCCTTTAGTGATTCCATCTCTTCTTTCATTGCATCTGACCCACTTTGTGACTGGGGTGTTTCCATGGCTTCTCTGAAGGTCTGGGGTACATCATGTGCTCTATAGCAATAATCTATATTCATCAGTACCTGATCATCACGAACAGAATCTAGTACATAGTCATTCAAATACTGAGGAGTTTTTCTATTTCTTGTAGGGTATCTTGTACCCTGGTCATCATCTTTGTCCTCTGCAATCTCCACTAAAGAATCTGGGGTCTCTTTAGTCATTGGACTTGATACAGGAATTACACTCCTTTCCTCATAGTCATCATCATTATTGTCCAACAGCTCAGTCTGAGTTTGTTTCTCGATTACATCCTTTTCAATGAATTTTACTAGTCTGTGCCTGAAGACTTTGCCAGTTTCAGGGTAATACACCAAATAAGAGGGACTATTTTTGTCATATCCTACAAAAATTCCTTTCGTGCATTTTGGATCCAGCTTTTTCTTATCATGTTTGTATGCAAAACATTCTGACCCAAAAATCTTCATTTTTGAAAAGTCTGGTTTCTTCCCTGTCAGTATGTTGTACGGCGTTTGCTTCAAACGACTGTTAAAGCATCGATTTCGAATCATAGCTGCTGTCATCACTGCATATGTCCATAACTCTTTTGGTGCTTTGCTCTCTATTAGCATACATCTTGCCATCTCTATCAGTGTTCTCCAGTTTCTTTCAGCCGTTCCATTTTGATGCAGTGAGTAAGGTGCTGAAGTCTCATGTTTTATGCTCTTCTTTATGGGTAGTGACTGGAAGTCATTCGATGTGAATTCGGTACCATTGTCTGACCTCATTCTCTTGATGGTCCCATAGGGGGCAGTATCAGCGATAAACTTCTCTGTGGCTAGAACTGTGTCACTCTTGTTCTTCAGAAAGTATACAAACACTGCACCAGAATAATCATCAGTGAACGCTATGATGTATTTGAATCCGTCCTTTGCAACTGGCTCTATAGGACCTGTTAAATCTGTGTGTACTAGTTCAAGTGGGTATTTTGCACGGGTGTCAGACTCTCTGTTTCTACTCTGAGCAAATTTCCCTTGGGTACAAATCTCACACTTCAGGTTGGACTTATCAACCTTACCTTGGATCTTCATTCCATCTACTAGATTCTGTAGTTTCAAGATATCATCGTAATTACAATGACCAAGGATTTTATGCCATATCTGAATATCATAACAACCGTAACAACTGTCTTCACATCCCTTATAGGTGTCCAAATAGAAAAGCCTGTTGTATTTCTTTATAATAAACTTTGTACCATTCTTATGAGCCAGAATACTGTCATCTTGTCGGAATTCCACAGACGCCCCATTCCTTGTTGCTGCTTCAACTGAGAAAATGTCTTGTGGATATGTGGGTATAAATAATGCGTTTTATAGCAATGTTCTCATTTGTTTTCCCTTACTGTCCATTAGGTACACTTCTGCGTCGCCTCTCTTGAGTGCTACACCGGAAGTCCTTTTCCCATCTGCCAACTCCATGTAGTGTTTCTCTGGCCTAAATGAGGTGTCAAACCTTTTACATTTCTTAATGTCTGTAATAATATGCGATGTTGCTCCTGTATCTACCATCAGGCTTTTTGTTACGGGATTGCTTAACTGGTCTTCGCTTATTTTCAAAGCAAATGTTTGTTCTGGATCATCCACCACATGCTTTACATTGTCTCGTGCTTTTCGTCTGCACAATGTCTCACTGTGAGTGGAGCTCGTGCAATAATTACACCACTGTGTCTTCCTTTTATTCACTCTGCTTGGACATGCATTGGCTTTGTGACCTTTCTGATTACAACTGTAGCAGATAATGATGTCTTTCCCCTTTGTTGGTATAACAGGGGTGCCGACCTTCATAACATTGTCAGTGCTTGTGCTGCTACGATATTTTTCAGTGTCCTCAAAAATCCTTAACTGGGTTTTAAAGTCAGTAAAAGTCATATCTTCTTTACTTTGTGTTATATGGATTGCAAATGGTTTGAATGATTCAGGCAGGCCTTTAAGAATCATAGCAACTAATAGTCCATCACTGAGGGTCTCTCCTGCATTTCTAAGGCCTCTTTCACACTTGCGTTGTCCGGATCCGGCGTGTACTCCACTTGCCGGAATTACACGCTGGATCCGGAAAAACGCAAGTGTACTGAAAGCATTAGAAGACGGATCCGTCTTCAAAATGCTTTCAGTGTTACTATGGCACCCAGGACGCTATTAAAGTCCTGGTTGCCATAGTAGGAGCGGGGAGCGGTATACTTACAGTCCGTGCGGCTCCCGGGGCGCTCCAGAGTGACGTCAGAGCGCCCCAGGTGCATGGATGACGTGCCATGCGATCACGTCATCCATGTGCTTGGGGCGCCCTGACGTCACTCTGGAGCGCCCCGGGAGCCGCACGGACGGTAAGTATACTGCTCCCCCGCTCCCCACTACATGGCTGCCAGGACTTTAGCGTCCTGGCTGCCATGGTAACCATTCAGAAAAAGCTAAACGTCGGATCCGGCAATGCGCCGAAACGACGTTTAGCTTAAGGCCGGATCCGGATCAATGCCTTTCAATGGGCATTCATTCCGGATCCGGTCTTGCGGCAAGTCTTCAGTTTTTTTGGCCGGAGCAAAAAGCGCAGCATGCTGTGGTATTTTCTCCGGCCAAAAAACGTTCCGTTCCGGAACTGAAGACATCCTGATGCATCCTGAACGGATTTCACTCCATTCAGAATGCATTAGGATAATCCTGATCAGGATTCTTCCGGCATAGAGCCCCGACGACGGAACTCTATGCTGGAAGACAATAACGCAGATGTGAAAGAGCCCTAAGTGCTGTAATAGCTGTTTCTGTGCGTATGATATAGTCTGTGACACTTTCACATTCAGATTTCTGAAGAGATGTTAGTTCTGTGTATAAATTTATGATACGTGGCTTACCTTGGCCAGCATAATGATCTCTCAGGATTTTCAGCGCTTTTCTTCCATTATCAGTTGCTTCTCTCATTATAAGAGATAGACTTTTATCATCTAGGAATTGTATTAGTTCAGCATAAGCTTCTTCATTCTTATTCCTATCTTGCATAGGGTCTACTCCATCTGCTGGTTCACGCAGGATGGTTTCTTTAAGGTTCATCAAGCGTAGATGGCCTAGGAATTTTGTCTCCCACAGCTCATAATTCTTCTCATCTCCATCGAAAAGTAGCCTGTTCCATCGGCCTGTTCCCTCTCTCCTGGGCCCATAACCTGTTGCCATTTCTTTACTTAAGAGATAGGATAACCGGATTAAGTTGCTTCTGAACTTATCTTGTGGATTACAGCAGATCTCTGATGGAGGACAAATTTACACAGACACCATGCTTTTTGTTTTCTCAGGAACACACACTGCTTCTTACTGTGCAGCCTCTTTTCTTTTTTTTTTTTCTTTTCTTTGTGTGTGCAACTTTATGTAAACACTTTCTGGTTAACAAACAGACAACATAATCATATGACTGTAGATCGATAGATAAGCTGTATAAGGGCATATAGAAAAAATGTCATATATCTTAACAGTTTATGTACCCGAACAGTCAAAATTATTGGGACATTCCTCTTAATGATTAAATTCAGGTTTTTCATTCAGTCCTATTGCCACAGGTATATAAAATCAAGCTCCTGTCCATGCAGTCTGTCTTTACAGACATTTATAAAAGAACAGGTTGTTCTAAAGAGCTCACTGAGTTCCAGCATGGTTCTGTACTAGGATGCCAGTGTTGCAACAAGTCAACTGTGAGTGGTATTATTGCAAAGTGTTAGGAGCTTCATGGCATGGGTGTCCATGGATGAGAAGCTGCATGCAAGCCTTATATCACCAAGCGCAATGCCAAGTCGGATGGAGTGATGTAAAGCATGCCACCACTGGACTCTGAAGCAGTGGACATATTTCTGTAGAGTAATAAATCAAGCTTTTCTATCTGGCAGTCTGATGGAAGACTCTTGGTTTGGCGAATGTCAGGAGAACATTACCTGTCTAAGCTGCAAGTTCCAGCTTTATGACTGTGGAGGTAACACAACTGTTCTTCAAGTGCAGTCTTGCCTCATCTGTGGCTATGCAGCACCCATTACTACTTCCAATTATCCTTCCTGGCACATGTGTCAAGTAAGTGTGCTGTGTATGGGCAATGCATGTGGATGCGCTTTGCACTGCCCATAACACACATTTGGCATTATCAAGGCAGTTTTCTGTTTTTCACCCTTTAAACCCTATACAGGGATCTGGCCTTCGCCACCAGCCAGGCCGCTACGTCTTGGAATAGTCCTGTTATGGTTGGCTCCTCACCCACAGGGGTCAGAGACACTTAGGGATCAGGCAATACAACTAGTCAGGAAACAGGCAGAGGTCAGGGCTGGTAGATTTCATATGTATCCATGGAACATTCCAAAGTATCTGCTCTTATTCTGCATACATGGACACTACACAGTATTACTTCTACTGTCCTCTATACTGGAAGTAATTCTCAGTATCTGCTCTTATTTTGTATATGTAGAAACTGCACAGTACCACTTCTCTTGTCCTATATGCTGGATGTAATTTTCAGTATCTGCTCTTATTCTGTATACATGGACACTGCACAGTACCACTTCTCCTGTCCTGTATGCTGGGTGTCATTTTCAGTATCTGCTCTTATTCTGTATATATGGACATTGCACAGTACAACTTCTCTTCTCCTGTATGCTGGGTGTAATTCTCAGTATCTGCTCTTATTCTATATATATGGACACTGCATAGTACCACTTCTCTTGTCCTGTATATTGGGTTAGTTCTCAGTATCTGCTCTTATTCAGTATATATGGACCTTTGTACAGTGCCACTTCTCTTGTCCTGTATACTGCGTGCAATCCTATGTGTCTGCTCTTATTCAGTATATAAGGACACTGCACAGTACCACTTGTCTTATCCTATATACTGGGTGTAATTCTCAGTATATGCCGTCAATCTGTATATACTGTATATGGAAATTGTACAGTGCCACTTCTCTTGTCCTGTATGCTGGATGTAATTCTTAGTATCTGCTATTATTCTGTATATATGGACACAGCAGAATGCTACTTCTCTTGCCATGTATACTAGATGTAATCCTCAATATCTGCCCTTATTCTGTATTTATGGACACTGCACAGTACTACTTCTCTTATCTAGGAGACATACACAGATCTCATAGAACTCCATAGCAAAATTTTGTATGGGCCCCAGTGTGGTTTTTAACCCCTTAGGGACCAGGCTCATTTTCACATTAAGGACCAGCCGATTTTTTGCAAATCTGACCAGTGTCACTTTATGTGGTGATAACTTTAAAACGCTTTGACTTATCCAGGCCATTCTGAGATTGTTTTTTTGTCACATATTGTACTTTATGACACAGGTTAAATGGAGTCCCAATTTTATTTATTTTTTATAAAAAAAATACCAAATTGACAAAAAAAATTCACATTTTTCAAATTTTTAAGTTTCAATTTCTCTACTTCTATAATACAAAGTAATTCCTACAATAATAGTAATTACTTTACATTCCCCATATGTCTACTTCATGTTTGGATCATTTTGGGAATGACATTTTATTTTTGGGGGACGTTACAAGGCTTAGAAATTTAGAAGCAAATTTTCAAAAACCCACTTTTTAAGGACCAGTTCAGGTCTGAAGTCACTTTGTGAGGCTTACATAATAGAAACCAGACAAAAATGACCTCATTCTAGTAACAACACCCCTCAAGGTTTTCAAAACTGATTTTACAAATGTCGTTAACCCTTTAGGTGTTCCACGAGAATTAATGGAAAATAGAGATACAATTTCAAAATGTCGCTTTTTTCGCAGATTTTCCATTTTTATAATTTTTTTCTAGTTACAAAGCTAGGGTTGACAGCCAAACAAAACTCAATATTTATGGCCCTGATTCAGTAGTTTACAGAAACACCCTATATGTGGTTGTAAACTGCTGTACGGGCACACGGCAGGGCACAGAAGGAAAGGAATGCCATACGGTTTTTGGAAGGCAGATTTTGCTGGACTGTTTTTTTGACACCATGTCCCATTTGAAGCCCCCCTGATGCACCCCTAGAGTAGAAACTCCATAAAAGTGACCCCCATCCAAGAAACTACACCCCTCAAGGTATTCAAAACAGATTTTACAAACTTTGTTAACCTTTTAGGTGTTCCACAAAAATTAATGGAAAATAGAGATAAAATTTCATAATTCCAAATTTTTGGCAGATTTTCTATTTTAATAATTTTTTTCCAGTTACAAAGCAAGGGTTAGCAGCCAAACAAAACTCAATATTTATGAGCCTGATTCTGTAGTTTACAGAAACACCCCATATGTGGTTGTAAACTACTATATGGGCACACGGCAGGGCGCAGAAGGAAAGAAATGCCATACGGTTTTTGGAAGGCAGATTTTGCTGGACTGGTTTTTTTACACCATGTCCCTGATACACCCCTAGAGTAGAAACTCCAAAAAAGTGACCCCATTTTAGAAACTACAAGTTTTGTTGGTACTAGTTTAGGGTACATGATTTTTGGTTGCTCTATATTACATTTTTTGTGAGGCAAGGTAACAAGAAATAGCTGTTTTTATTTTTTATTTACAACATTCATCTGACAGGTTAGATCATGCAGTATTTTTATAGAGCAGGTTGTCACGAACACGGCAATACCTAATATGTATACAATTTTTTTTATTTATGTACGTTTTACACAATGATTTCATTTTTGAAACAAAAAAAATCATGTTTTAGTGTTTCCATAGTCTGAGAGCCATAGTTTTTTCTGTTTTTGGGCAATTATCTTGGGTAGGGTATGATTTTTGTGGGATGAGATGCGGTTTAATTGGCACTATTTTGGCGTGTGTATGACTTTTTGATCACTTGCTATTACACTTTTTGTGATGTAAGTTGACAAAAAATGGCTTTTTTTTTACACAGTTTCTATTATTATTTTTTACGGTGTTCATCTGAGGGGTTAGGTCATGTGATATTTTTATGGAGCAGGATATTACGGACACGGAAATACCTAATATGTATACTTTTTTTTATTACTGTAAGTTTTACACAATAATATCATTTTGAATAAAAATGTTTTGGTGTTTCCATATTCTTAGCCATAGTTTTTTTGGGGGGGAGCGATTGTCTTAGGTAGGGGCTCATAGGGGCGATACCTTATATGTCTATTTTTTTTTTCTTAAAACTTTTAATTTTTGGGGGGAAAACTTTATTTTTTCAAAAAAAATTCACTTTATTTTTTGTCCCACTTTGGGACTTCAACTTTTGAGGGTCTGATCCCCTTTACAATGCATTCCAAAACTTCTGTATTGGAATGCATTGGCTGTATGAGTAATACAGTGTGTATTACTCATACAGCTTCCTGCCTGTGAGATCCAGGGGGCAGGATCTCACAGGCTCTTCACCGGAAGGCAGCGCCGATGCCTAAGGAAGGCATCGCGCTGCCTTCCATGCCATCGGATCCCCATAATAGCGGAACAGGTACTTCTAAAATGTGGCGCTCATTCTGAACATCATATTTCTCAAAGTATTTACAACATAAAACTGGCATAAATACATTGGTAAATTTTCCTTAGCTGTACATCTCCTCCTTCCCTTTACATAATGTATTACATTATGCCACCAATAGGGGGAGCACAGTGCATTTGAATTTATGTTACCATAGCACTCAGTGGCAGCTGTAAAATGTATATGCACTGAGATCCCCTTGTGGTAACTGCAAGAAGATGCCATGAATCTTGTGCTGTTCCAGCCTTTATTCTTCTATTTTACTAATTGCTGTGTTCGCATTATCTTGTCATTTGCTATGTTGTGTAACGCTGCCAGCCTGTGGTTATTCTTATAATACATTTTATAGTGTGTTATGTAAATTTCCATTGCTATGCTCTCCTCCCTCTTTTGTGACATCACATCCTCTGCAAGGTCCTTCGTCCTTCCTCTTTGCTGCAGACTTCAAGATGGTGAGAGCAATTCTTTTTGACCTCTAATATCTCTCTAATATCCTCTAGCATACCCTGATTCCCTGCATTTGTTTTCAAGCAAGACAAATCAATACATTATCAAAGCTTCACCATTGTATTCTCCTCACTGGATTATCACATGCAACTGGTGCCTATATCTGGAGATATTAGTGAGTTCAGCTATCTACCATTGGTTGTACAGGGGCTATCACTCACAACCAATCAGGGGATTTTCTCTAACGTACATCTGTGGCCGAATAAATCTGTCAAGAACAGGAGAATCAGTTCCGCGCCCACTAGGCTAGAACACTGTCCTTAGCTGACAGCTTGATATAAATCTAGCAAACCAATAAAGGGGGAGATCTCTGGATTTATGTTAGGCACAGCGCTGGTTCTAGATTTGTTAGAGCCCGCCATTGATTCAGTAAAGAAATACTTTATTTATTGCAACCAATGGACCTGATTATTGACTCCATCATCCATATGCCAGCTTACTACATCTGCCCTTCTTCCTTGCACCCTGCCAACTATCTACTATCAAAGGCTAGAGATCAGGGGCGTAGCTATAAGGGGTGCAGAGGTAGCAGTCGCTACCGGGCCCAGGAGCCTAAGGGGCCCAAAGACACTTGTGCTGCATAAGAAGACACACAAAGCACTGAGGGAAGGGGGACCCAAGCTGAACTCTTGCACCGGGGCCCATGAGCCTTTAGCTACGCCCCTGCTAGAGATGGCCTTGCGGTTCGCCCGGCAGTCATTTCGCAGCGAACTTTGCTCGTTTGTGATTTGCTGAACATGCGAACACCCAGAGTGGGGGGACATTCTGGGGGTTGAATCCGGGAATCTCGCCCCTCATATACACAAAATTTGTAAGTGTACCCTGAGGTACAAATTTTGTATAGCTTCACGCCATACCTCTCCTGCTTGGAGGGCACATACTGGCGGAAAATGAGTCTCCCCTTGAACGCAATGAGAGACTCCTCAACCGCGACCTCCCTTCCAGGTACATAGGCCTCCATGAATTTGGCCCCAAAGTTATCGATGACCGGCCGTATCTTATACAGACGGTCATAGGCAGGATCAGCTCGGGGGGGGACATGCTGCATTATCGGAATAATGCAGACATTTCCGGATGGCCTCAAACCGGGAGCGTGTCATGGCCGTACTGTAAAGTGGGGTCTGGTATAGGACGTCCCCACTCCAGTACAGCCTGACACTGGGTTTCCTGACTAGGCCCATATGCAGCACGAGGCCCCAAAATGTCCTCATTTCGGCTGCACTGTCCGGCGTCCAGCCACTGTTCGTCTGCTCCACCATCAGATTTACCAGTGGGTCACTGAAAAAATGACAAAAAAAGTAATATTCAGTGTAGCCCACTGTGGAAATTTGGATTCCTGATTGGCCTACAAAATCAGGAATAACGGGCTCGTATCGCTCTGGGCTACACCAAACAAGTTCACCGGCAGCGTGCTCCGGTGGATTTAACTGGTGGGACGGGAAACCAGTACGAGCCCCAGAGCTGCTCGTACTAGTGTGGGCCACAGGGTCCCTAACATGGCGGTGCCCTTGCTCCGCCGCCTTGGGGGCTCATCATCATCGCTAGATGATGAGGAGGACGCGGATGACAACAGGAATGTGGGGTCATCCTCGTCCTCACTGGGACTCTGAGTCGGAGGCAAGCTGGGCATATGCCTCCTCGGCCGAGAATGTCCGGCGGGCCATAGGGGAGTGTGTGTCTGCGTGTATATGTGCGTGTGTGTAAATCTTTATTTGGTACCCGTGTGTGTGGGGGCACGGGTGTTCACGAACTCACCCTAAAACTAACAGAATTTTTTTTTCAAAACTAACAAAAAAAAGGGCAAAAAATTTGCATTTTTTTTTTCTAAACCGGTGATCAACCGTCCGAAGTTGATCAGCGGTGGGGTGTGCGATGCGCTAACAATGGCCGGACGCCAAGAGTGCCGGCCACAGTCAGCGTACACAAAAAAAAAAACTGCACCCCAAAAAAGTGGGAGGTCATGCGGCAGCACCCCTGGGGGGTCTAGGGTCACACAGCTGTGCTGTGGACCCCAGACACCCTAACTTAGGGTGATGCAATAAAAGTTCACAAACTAACTTTCCCTTTTTTTTCTCTGCCTAACCCAAACTTTTTCTATGCTTTCCCTATGTACCTGAAGTTCAGATGGGGGGTGCTGGGGCACAGATCGGGTCCTGGGGGGCACAGATGGAGTGATGCTGGCACCGACGGACGACACGTGCAGGCAGCTCCTCTCTCCTCCGGCTCCGGAACACAAAATGAGGAAGAGAGGAGCGCCTGCATCTTTTGAATCTGCCGCCGGCCCGCCCACAGACCAATCAGAAGCGATCCTGAGTGGTGATGTCACCATCACCACTCAGGATCGCTGGATGGTGATTGGTGGGGTGAAATCACACCACCATTACCATCCTGTTCCGGGTTATCGGGTCTTCAGAGACCCGAATAACCTGGAAACGCAGAAAACTTCAGGTCTGAATTGACCTGCGGTTTTCTGCGATTGCATACATGGGGGGGTCAATGATTTGAGCAGGCATGGGGTTCTGATCGCCGCCCGCCACGCGGTGGTGACCGAAAATACACAGGGCGTACCAGGACATAAGGGCGTACCTGTACGCCCTATGTCCTTAAGAGGTTAAAGTGTCAGCTGCTAATAATAGTATTGCCATCTGCAGCCTGTGCTGTCAACGCATAAGTCGCTGTATGCCCAACACTCACCTAGGGACGACTGCCTTAAGAAGGCACCAAGCCCAGATGGGAGCAACGCTGTCAGAACCCACAAAGCCACACTCCCGGCGCTCCACGTCCTGTCTCTTCTCCTTCTCCTCCCATTTTTCCTCCACTCCACCTTCCACCGTGCCGTCGTCGCGTTCATCTAGCAGTAGGTAGGCTTCCGTGGCCCAAATGTTCGAGCATAAAATGTTGGTGATGCCGGAAAACCCTCTTGCCCAACGGCTGACCGCTGGCTTGTCGGAACTGCTAGCCCGCCAACTACTGCCATAAAAATCTGGTGGACTCGGAGGCCTTTAGAAAATTTGTGGCCATTGGCACACCGCAATGGAAAGTCCCCAGAAGGAAATATTTCTCCCAGAAGGGCATCCCAGAGCTATATGGTCACGTTCAGTGGCAAGTGAATATATCTCTGGCAAACAGTGTCGGTGCCAAGATACATCTGACCACAGACACGTGGTCTAGCAAACACGGGCAGGGAAGGTACATAACTTTTACTGCCCACTGGGTGAACTTTCTGACGGCCATAAAGCTTGTAACCTGTGGCACCCGTCACCATGGATTGCATGCAGGTCTGCTTCTTCTTCTCCTCCTCCTACTCCATCCTCCGTCTCCTCCTCAGCTGACTCCTCCTTTTCCACTGCTACCGCCTCTTCCACTGCACCCCCCAAGCTCCCCAGAACCTATTCGACGTGCCAGGTGAGACGTTGCCATGCTGTGCTGCGGCTGTTGTGCTTGGAAGCCAAGAGCCTCACCGGTCCTGCACTGCTTTCAGCTCTGCGGTCACAGGCCGATCAGTGGCTAACCCCGCTCAATTTGACAGTTGGTAAAGTGGTGTGTGACAATGGTGCCAATCTGCTGAGCACGCAAAATGACACACGTGCCGTGCACGGCACACGTCCTGAACAGGACGTCTTACGGCAGGCCAGGAAAATCTGTGGCCATTTTAGAAGATCTTACATGGCCATAACTCGCCTTGCTGACATTCAGTGGCGACACCACTTGCCTGTCAGACGTCTGATTTGTGACTGCCCGTTGCGCTGGAACTCCACCTTGTATATGCTTGATAGGCTGCTCCAGTAGAAACGTGCTATAAAAGACTATCTGTACGAACTCTGCGGCAGGACAGGTTCTGGAGAGCTTGGTTTCTTTTCACCGAGCCAGTGGCTGCTCATGCGCAACACATGCAGACTTCTGCCATCATTTGATGAGATCACCAAACTGGTCAGTCACAGCCAGGGCGCAATCAGTGACATCGTACCTCACGCCTTCTTTCTGGAGCGTGCATTGCGTTGTGTCATTGATCAAGCCGTTGATGGAAGCAGGAGGGGGATTCTCAGGGGGAAGCTACTCCATCTGAGATAAGTCAGCAGGAGTCTGAAGAGGAGTCATAGGAGGTTGGTGTCTGGGGGGAGGAGGAGCAAGAAGAGCAGGCTTTAAACTTTTCGGGGATCCCTGGTGTTGTCCGTGGCTGGGGGGAGGAGACCGAGGACGACATTCTCCTTGGCGATAAGCAGGAGCCAGGGCACTCCACCACTTACAATTTAGTGCAAACACTTCATGCTCCAGTGTTTAAAGAGGGACCCCTGTGTAAAAAGCATAAAGGTCAAGGACCTGTACTGGGTGGCAACGTACTTAGACCCCTGGTACAATCACAAAATGGCGGACATGTTACCAGCATCACAGAGGGCTGTCAGAATGCAGCATTTCCAGGCCTTGCTGCGAGAGATGCTGCATTCTGCTGTTGCATGCACTGGCAGAGGAATTCCCACCCACAGCAAAACAGGTGCGGGTACCAATCCTACCTCACCTGCAAAAATAGGGCAGTTTGAAGATGTGTTATTCACTTTGGATATGAGATCATTCTTCCAGCCAACAGATCGACAACTGCCCGCCGGATCCAGGCTCAGGGAACGCCTACACTGACAGGTGTCCGACTACATCGGGTTAACGGCCAATGTGGTCGCTCTGAGAAGCGAAGAACCCCTTGACTACTTAGTGTGTGCAGGCTTGACCTGTGGCCAGAGCTGGCATAATTTGACATGGAACTCTTGGCCTGCCCCTCGTCGAGTGTCCTGTCTGAAAGGACGTTCAGCGCAGCACGGGGGATCGTGACCGATAAGCGCACTTGTCTAGCTCACAACAGTGTGGACTACCTCACATTTTTTTAAATGAATGAGGCATGGATCTCGAAGGAATTCAACACCTGTGATGACCACGTGTAATTGAATATCCTCATGCCAGCCCACACATATAGGCCACCATCCAGAACAAAGAATGGTCCTTGCCTTATGTATATACAGCGGAATAAAAGGCCTTTTATGTCAGGTGAATGCCTAATGTTTGGGACCTGTACTGGCCAACAGTTACATATTTATCCTGTGACCGCCTAATGTACCTCCAGCCACAGAATCCAAAGTTCTGTGCTGTCAGGTGAATGCCTATTGGCTAATTTTTGGGGCCTGTACTGGCCGACAGTTAAATTTTTTATCTCTAGCCACATAATCACACCCATGTCTCACCCCTCTGCCTCTCATTATGGTGGCGTATGAACCGCATTCACCATAAGGACCTTCTAATGTCACAGGGTCATGTGACTGTGCCCACCAGCCCGTACTGAGCCCCTCACCCCATACTGTGCCCCCTTATACCCTGCATTGTTCCCTCTTACCACACCCTGTGTAGTGCATTCATTCCCTGTACTGTGCCCTCTTAAACCCTTTTATCTGGTCACGGTATGGCGGTGTTATCCGGTCACTGTACAGAGGTGTTATCCAGTCAATGTACGGCAGTTGTATTCAATAACTGGATGGCCATAACTGTATCCCTGCCCACGACATCCTTTTTTAAACCTAGCATTAGAGGGAAAAATATGCAGATTGCAGTGCTAAGGACCTTTGCGCCACAATCTGTGTCAGAAATAGGCCATACATAGACGTATTTCTATATAATAAATAACCACCTAATTGTATTATTATTCTGGGGTAGGGCTAATATCTTTATATTATATAGATTCTAGTGTATTATACTGTGCCCTGTATTTCCCAGTAGAAAATTATCCCTGACCCCTGAAAATCATCCCTGACCACCAGAACCAGGTAGTGCTCTGTCAGTACATGGCAGCCTCCGCTATCTGCCACGCTGCTCCGATGTGTACTGGTGCTTATTCTGACACTAGGGCTGGGTTCACATCCTATTTTTGCCATCCATTTAATATCTGTAAAGAAATGACCTGGATAAATGAGAACCTTCACAGACATCCATTTAATGTATACCAAAAATGTATGGGTTAACAGATGCCTCAGACTAATGCCGTACATTGGCGTCCGTTCATCATACAGTTCCATGGTAGAAAAAAAAATTACGTTAACGTATGCATTTTTTTAATGGAGTGTTGCACATTTGTATACATTAAACCGATAGGAAATAAAACATTTCTAGGCTCCAGCAGGGAACATTTTTGAGAGTTTCCCTTTAAGACGCATAAAAATGGCCCCTGATTAAAATACATATTTTTGGTGGGAATTTTTGCCAATGATCCCCCTCTGGTATATTACTGTCCATGTTGTGGGACTATTTGTGTACTTCTATTAAGTGTTTGCTGACTGCAAATATGACCTGAAGGTTTTTCAGGTTCGCCTGCCATTAAAATGATTGGAGCCCGTTCGCGAATCGTCCCGGCCGATGTTCGTCCATCACAAAGGCACCCCAACTACCACAAGGCAGGAACCTTATCACCAGGGTGTGCCCAGAGGGAAGAAAGGGTGCACCCTCCATTTACTGTGCACAGCCCGGGGAGTGAAAGAGTGAGGACTTTAACCGTGAACTGTGATTACTACTACCACCACCATATCCTTTACCACTGCATCTATCTTCGCCTCCCCTCTGGGTAGCTGCATACGTCCACACATTCTCATCCTTCTATAGTCTCAACTGGCAAGTATCCTATGCAATACTCCAGACAGATATATTTGCTAAATGCATGTACATTATGAACTTGTGCAGATCAGATCAGTGGTGAAGATCTTGGCCTCTAGGAAGTCCCCTCTGATGTCACACAACATTCACCCAGACCAGGGGGATCTGATGCCAGGCAGAGAAGCCCATGATATTACCAATAAGGCAATGGGTGAGGCTCAACAAGGGGCTATTCACCTATTCCTGTTGTGCTGAGCGCACATCAGCTCTATTTGCTTGTAGGATTTTAGAGGCCTTTACTGCTGCACGCCGTCCCTCTGGTACCCACGCGACCCAGATCAGATGCAGAAGATGACTATCGCAGCAAGAAGAGGAAAAACTGGAACTTCTTATAGAAGCGCTGTCATAAGTTCCCATTTTTCCTCTTCTTGCTGCGATAGTCAGCTTCTGTTATCACTTGACATCCCACCTCTTGAGAGTTGGACAGGTCTCATCATCAGAAGGAAAAACCTTGGGTTGCGAACAGAGCAAATATCTCCAGTATCTAACTACAAGTAGAACACATGGAGTGACTTCAAAAAATGATATCCAGAAAACCATCCACCCATTTTTTTTTACCTTATAAAAAAAAAATTGACATTGACTATTCACATATAGATTGTTAATATTTGAAAAAAAAAAAATTGATTGTACAGACGATCAAACTTTTTGAATAAAGTTATTATGTGGAATTGTGGAATTTCAGTTTATTTTTTCCATTCCGCAGCCCAAATTCTTTTTTCAGTTAGAGGGGTTGTCTGACAGAAGAAAAAACTATTGTTTGGAAAAAAATTCATAATGAAAGTATTAATATACCATACTTTTAATTTCTAAACTGCATAGATCACTGGATTTCAATCCCTGTTGGTCAGTCCCAGAAAATCTTTACTTCTGATGTAATGTTCCAACACAGCAGGGAGCTTATTATTAAAATCAAAGTATATTCATAAGTTTATATATTTAATGTTTGCCAAACAATAAAGAGTGTTTTCCTTTGTCAGAACAACCCTTTAACATTAAGATTTTAAAACCCTTTTAATAGATAGATTATATATATCGCAAAATGGTGTCAATGAAAATTATATGTAAAAAACATGACCTCACAATGTTTGTCAATAGAAAAAAGTAAACAAAAATAGTTCTAGCATTGCCTATAGGCCCAAAATATGCTGGTCCTCAAGGGAATGGCCACACATGGTGTAAATGCTGTGGATCCTCCACAGTGGAATTGCACACAGAGAGTCTGCAGTATTTACAGTAGCAGTCAAGTGGGTGCCTGCAGTGAAATTCACACATAACACATATTCCCATAGCGCTTTACTGACATTATCATCACTCTGGGGGGCTCACAATCTAAATCTGCAACATGTTAATTTATCAAGGGGAAATAAAATGTAGATGAGTAAGTTGGTGTCAGTAGGGAGTTAATAGACTGATTTGACCCATTCACATAATGTGCTTTTTTGATGTTACATATAGGTTTGTCTAAAAAACATATTGCCCCATATGTAGGGATGAGCGAACCCGAACTGTATAGTTCGGGTTCGTACCGAATTTTGGGGTGTCCGTGACACGGACCCGAACCTGGACATTTTCGTAAAAGTCCGGGTTCGGTGTTCGTCGCTTTCTTGGCGCTTTTTGAAAGGCTGCAAAGCAGTCAATCAACAAGCGTCATACTACTTGCCCCAAGAGGCCGTCACAGCCATGCCTACTATTGGCATGGCTGTGATTGGCCAGAGCACCATGTGACCCAGCCTCTATTTAAGCTGGAGTCACATAGCGCCGCCCGTCACTCTGCTCTGATCAGCATAGGGAGAGGTTGCGGCTGCGACGTTAGGGCGAGATTAGGCAGTGATTAACTCCTCCAAAAGACTTCATTCAGAGATCGATCTGCAGCTGTGGATGATTGAACTGCTGCTATTGAATTGCTCACTGTTTTTAGGCTGCCCAGAGCGTTTTTCAGTCACTTTTTTTCTGGGGTGATCGGCGGCCATTTTGTGTCTTGTGGTGTGCCAGCACAAGCTGCCACCAAGTGCATTTAACCCTCAATGGTGTGGTTGTTTTTTTGGCTAAATCCTACATCAGGGTGAAGCTGTCACACCAAGTGCATTTAACCAGCAATAGTCTGGTTATTTTTTGGCCATATACTACATCAGGGGCAAGCTGAGCCTGTCACCAAGTGCATTTAACCCTCAATGGTGTGGTTGTTTTTTGGCTAAATCCTACATCAGGGTGAAGCTGTCACACCAAATGCATTTAACCAGCAATAGTCTGTTTATTTTTTGGCCATATACTACATCAGGGGCAAGCTGCGCCTGTCACCAAGTGCATTTAACCCTCAGTAGTGTGGTTGGTCAAGCTGTCACACCAAGTGCATTAAACCATCAATAGTGTGGTTATTTTTTGGCCATATCCCAGTCTAATTCTGTCAGTAAACGTATACCTGTCACCCAGTGCCTAAATACTAGGCCTCAAGTTTATATCCAGCTAAATCTGTCGTTACTGGTGTGGCTGGTCAAGTTATTTAGTGTCCGTCAAAGCATAGTTTTTGTTCTGGGTTGAAATACAATTCCCAATTTAGCAATTTCCTAATTTAGTGGTTTCTGCTGTATCAGAGCTATTTTAAATCTATCCCTAAAAGGGTATATCAGATTCAAGGTGCACATAGGGTCATTCTGAAAAACTTCACACACATGCTACTGTGCATTTCCAAGTCGAATTCTGTCAGTAAACCTATAACTGTCACCCAGCGCCTAAATACTAGGCCTCAAATTTATATCCAGCTAAATCTGTCGTTACTGCTGTACTGTTGTGGCTGGTCAATTTATTTAGTGTCCGTCAAAGCACAGTTTTTGTTCTGGGTTGAAATACAATTCCCAATTTAGCAATTTCCTAATTTAGTGGTTTCTGCTGTATCAGGCCTACTTTAAATTTATCCCTAAAAGGGTATATCAGATTCAAGGTGCACATAGGGTCATTCTGAATAACTTCACACACACACTACTGTGCATTTCCAAGTCTAATTCTGTCAGTAAACCTATACCTGTCACCCAGCGCCTAAATACTAGGCCTCAAATTTATATCCAGCTAAATCTGTCGTTACTGCTGTACTGTTGTGGCTGGTCAATTTATTTAGTGTCCGTCAAAGCACAGTTTTTATTCTGGGTTGAAATACAATTCCCAATTTAGCAATTTCCTAATTTAGTGGTTTCTGCTGTATCAGGCCTACTTTAAATTTATCCCTAAAAGGGTATATCAGATTCAAGGTGCACATAGGGTCATTCTGAATAACTTCACACACACGCTACTGTGCATTTACAAGTCGAATTCTGTCAGTAAACCTATACCTGTCACCCAGTGCCTAAATACTAGGCCTCAAATTTATATCCAGCTAAATCTGTCGTTACTGCTGTACTGTTGTGGCTGGTCAATTTATTTAGTGTCCGTCAAAGCACAGTTTTTGTTCTGGGTTGAAATACAATTCCCAATTTAGCAATTTCCTAATTTAGTGGTTTCTGCTGTATCAGAGCTATTTTAAATCTATCCCTAAAAGGGTATATAAGATTCAAGGTGCACATAGGGTCATTCTGAATAACTTCACACACACGCTACTGTGCATTTCCAAGTCTAATTCTGTCAGTAAACCTATACCTGTCACCCAGCGCCTAAATACTAGGCCTCAAATTTATATTCAGCTAAATCTGTGGTTACTGCTGTGCCTGTATTAGTGTAATACGGTACCTAAATAGATAGCCAGATAGTGTTAGGTGTCTGTAAAAAAAGGCCTGAATTTGAATTCAATACATTGGGCCAAATAATATTTTTGTTGTTGTGGTGAACGATAACAATGAGGAAAACATCTAGTAAGGGACGCAGACGTGGACATGGTCGTGGTGGTGTTAGTGGACCCTCTGGTGCTGGGAGAGGACGTGGCCGTTTTGCCACATCCACACGTCCTAGTGTACCAACTACCTCAGGTCCCAGTAGCCGCCAGAATTTACAGCGATATATGGTGGGGCCCAATGCCGTTCTAAGGATGGTAAGGCCTGAGCAGGTACAGGCATTAGTCAATTGGGTGGCCGACAGTGGATCCACCACGTTCACATTATCTCCCACCCAGTCTTCTGCAGAAAGCGCACAGATGGCGCCTGAAAACCAAGCCCATCAGTCTGTCACATCACCCCCATGCATACCAGGGAAACTGTCTGAGCCTCAAGTTATGCAGCAGTCTCTTATGCTGTTTGAAGACTCCGCTGGCAGGGTTTCCCAAGGGCATCCACCTAGCCCTTCCCCAGCGGTGGAAGACATAGAATGCACTGACGCACAACCACTTATGTTTCCTGATGATGAGGACATGGGAATACCACCTCAGCACGTCTCTGATGATGACGAAACACAGGTGCCAACTGCTGCGTCTTTCTGCAGTGTGCAGACTGAACAGGAGGTCAGGGAGGAAGACTGGGTGGAAGACGATGCAGGGGACGATGAGGTCCTAGACCCCACATGGAATGAAGGTCGTGCCACTGACTTTCACAGTTCGGAGGAAGAGGCAGTGGTGAGACCGAGCCAACAGCGTAGCAAAAGAGGGAGCAGTGGGCAAAAGCAGAACACCCGCCGCCAAGAGACTCCGCCTGCTACTGACCGCCGCCATCTGGGACCGAGCACCCCAAAGGCAGCTTCAAGGAGTTCCCTGGCTTGGCACTTCTTCAAACAATGTGCTGACGACAAGACCCGAGTGGTTTGCACGCTGTGCCATCAGAGCCTGAAGCGAGGCATTAACGTTCTGAACCTTAGCACAACCTGCATGACCAGGCACCTGCATGCAAAGCATGAACTGCAGTGGAGTAAACACCTTAAAACCAAGGAAGTCACTCAGGCTCCCCCTGCTACCTCTTCTGCTGCTGCCGCCTCGGCCTCTTCTGCTGCTGCCGCCTCGGCCTCTTCCTCCGCCTCTGGAGGAACGTTGGCACCTGCCACCCAGCAAACAGGGGATATACCACCAACACCACCACCTCCGTCACCAAGCATCTCAACCATGTCACACGGCAGCGTTCAGCTCTCCATCTCACAAACATTTGAGAGAAAGCGTAAATTCCCACCTAGCCACCCTCGATCCCTGGCCCTGAATGCCAGCATTTCTAAACTACTGGCCTATAAAATGCTGTCATTTAGGCTGGTGGACACAGACAGCTTCAAACAGCTCATGTCGCTTGCTGTCCCACAGTATGTTGTTCCCAGCCGCCACTACTTCTCCAAGAGAGCCGTGCCTTCCCTGCACAACCAAGTATCCGATAAAATCAAGTGTGCACTGCGCAACGCCATCTGTAGCAAGTTCCACCTAACCACAGATACGTGGACCAGTAAGCACGGCCAGGGACGCTATATCTCCCTAACTGCACACTGGGTAAATGTAGTGGCAGCTGGGCCCCAGACGGAGAGCTGTTTGGCGCATGTCCTTCCGCCGCCAAGGATCGCAGGGCAACATTCTTTGCCTCCTGTTGCCACCTCCTCCTTCTCGGCTTCCTCCTCCTCTTCTTCCACCTGCTCATCCAGTCAGCCACACACCTTCACCACCAACTTCAGCACAGCCCGGGGTAAACGTCAGCAGGCCATTCTGAAACTCATATGTTTGGGGGACAGGCCCCACACCGCACAGGAGTTGTGGCGTGGTATAGAACAACAGACCGACGAGTGGTTGCTGCCGGTGAGCCTCAAGCCCGGCCTGGTGGTGTGCGATAATGGGCGAAATCTCGTTGCAGCTCTGGGACTAGCCGGTTTGACGCACATCCCTTGCCTGGCGCATCTGCTGAATTTGGTGGTGCAGAAGTTCATTCACAACTACCCCGACATGTCAGAGCTGCTGTATAAAGTGCGGGCCGTCTGTTCGCGCTTCCGGCGTTCACATCCTGCCTCTGCTCGCCTGTCTGCGCTACAGCGTAACTTCGGCCTTCCCGCTCACCACCTCATATGCGACGTGCCCACCAGGTGGAACACATGCTTGACAGACTGTGCGAGCAGCAGCAGGCCATAGTGGAGTTTCAGCTGCAGCACGCACGGGTCAGTTGCACTGCGGAACAGCACCACTTCACCACCAATGACTGGGCCTCCATGCGAGACCTGTGTGCCCTGTTGCGCTGTTTCAAGTACTCCACCAACATGGCCAGTGGCGATGACGCCATTATCAGCGTTACAATACCACTTCTATGTCTCCTTGAGAAAACACTTAGGGCGATGATGGAATAGGAGGTGGCCCAGGAGGAGAAGGAGGAGGAGGAAGAGGGGTCATTTTTAGCACTTTCAGGCCAGTCTCTTCGAAGTGACTCAGAGGGAGGTTTTTTGCAACAGCAGAGGCCAGGTACAAATGTGGCCAGCCAGGGCCCACTACTGGAGGACGAGGAGGACGAGGATGAGGAGGAGGTGGAGGAGGATGAGGATGAAGCATGGTCACAGCGGGGTGGCACCCAACGCAGCTCGGGCCCATCACTGGTGCGTGGCTGGGGGGAAAGGCAGGACGATGACGATACGCCTCCCACAGAGGACAGCTTGTCCTTACCCCTGGGCAGCCTGGCACACATGAGCGACTACATGCTGCAGTGCCTGCGCAACGACAGCAGAGTTGCCCACATTTTAACGTGTGCGGACTACTGGGTTGCCACCCTGCTGGATCCACGCTACAAAGACAATGTGCCCACCTTACTTCCTGCACTGGAGCGTGATAGGAAGATGCGCGAGTACAAGCGCACGTTGGTAGACGCGCTACTGAGAGCATTCCCAAATGTCACAGGGGAACAAGTGGAAGCCCAAGGCCAAGGCAGAGGAGGAGCAAGAGGTCGCCAAGGCAGCTGTGTCACGGACAGCTCCTCTGAGGGCAGGGTTAGCATGGCAGAGATGTGGAAAAGTTTTGTCAACACGCCACAGCTAACTGCACCACCACCTGATACGCAACGTGTTAGCAGGAGGCAACATTTCACTAACATGGTGGAACAGTACGTGTGCACACCCCTCCACGTACTGACTGATGGTTCGGCCCCATTCAACTTCTGGGTCTCTAAATTGTCCACGTGGCCAGAGCTAGCCTTTTATGCCTTGGAGGTGCTGGCCTGCCCGGCGGCCAGCGTTTTGTCTGAACGTGTATTCAGCACGGCAGGGGGCGTCATTACAGACAAACGCAGCCGCCTGTCTACAGCCAATGTGGACAAGCTGACGTTCATAAAAATGAACCAGGCATGGATCCCACAGGACCTGTCCATCCCTTGTGCAGATTAGACATTAACTACCTCCCCTTAACCATATATTATTGTACTCCAGGGCACTTCCTCATTCAATCCTATTTTTATTTTCATTTTACCATTATATTGCGAGGCTACCCAAAGTTGAATGAACCTCTCCTCTGTCTGGGTGCCAGGGCCTAAATATATGCCAATGGACTGTTCCAATGTTGGCTGACGTGAAGCCTGATTCTCTGCTATGACATGCAGACTGATTCTCTGCTGACATGAAACCAGATTCTCTGTTACGGGACCTCTCTCCTCTGCCTGGGTGCTGGGCCTAAATATCTGACAATGGACTGTTCCAATGTTGGGTGACGTGAAGCCTGATTCTCTGCTATGATATGAAGACTGATTCTCTGCTGACATGAAGCCAGATTCTCTGTTACGGGACCTCTCTCCTCTGCCTGGGTGCTGGGCCTAAATTTATGCCAATGGACTGTTGCAGTGGTGGCTGACGTGAAGCCTGATTCTCTGCTATGACATGCAGACTGATTCTCTGCTGACATGAAGCCAGATTCTCTGTTACGGGACCTCTCTCCTCTGCCTGGGTGCCGGGGCCTAAATATCTGAGAATGGACTGTTCCAGTGGTGGGTGACGTGAAGCCAGATTCTCTGCTATGGGACCTCTCTCCAATTGATATTGGTTAATTTTTATTTATTTTATTTTTATTTTAATTCATTTCCCTATCCACATTTGTTTGCAGGGGATTTACCTACATGTTGCTGCCTTTTGCAGCCATCTAGCCCTTTCCTGGGCTGTTTTACAGCCTTTTTAGTGCCGAAAAGTTCGGGTCCCCATTGACTTCAATGGGGTTCGGGTTCGGGACAAAGTTCGGATCGGGTTCGGATCCCGAACCCGAACATTTCCGGGAAGTTCGGCCGAACTTCTCGAACCCGAACATCCAGGTGTCCGCTCAACTCTACCCATATGCATATAAGTGGTGGTTGTGATTTAAAGAGGACTTTTCACCGGTCCTGACATTATCATATAACTAGCTGGCAGTGTAGGGCATACTGATGGCATGTTACAGTGCTCACTAGTTTCTTTCTGTGCCGCTCTGTTCGCCCACTGTGCACCCGTATTGTTTTCCAGTCTGGTAGGTAAATTCATACAATTGGTATGGGGAGGAAGAGAAGGCTGTCAGCTGCCCAGTGGCGTCTCTAGCTTTCAAATTTTGGGGGGGGGCACACTGGGGGCCAGGACAAAAGTAGGGGGGGCAGCTATAACAACGATACATTTACACAAGTACGCTTATAAAATGCTGCTATACTTTAACCAATACCTAAAACCGCAACAGGGAAGAAAAGTACAGCTGTCTGTGGATGACACTTTTATAGAGAGGGGGATCTGTGGATGACACTGCTATGGGGAGGATCTGTGGATGCCACATACCGTATATAGCATCTTATGCTATATGTGTCATCCACAGATCCACCCCATGACAGTGTCATCCCCATTTCCCTCTCCATAACAGTGTCATCCACAGATCTCCCTCCCTATAAAATGCCCCATATATCGTGCCCCAGTAGATGCCCTCAGTGTCCCCCATAATTTGCAAGTATAAAATACCCCTTCTTAGTGCCCCCGTAGATGACTCCATAGTACTCCTCTCCCCCAGGGATCCAATATTTGAATTCGGTCTATTTTTTGGGATGATACTAGGAAAAAGTTAAAATAGAAAGAACACGATTTAACCCCTTAAGGACACAGCCCTATTTCACCTTCAGGACCAGGCCATTTTTTGCAAATCTGACCAGTGTCACTTTAAGTGCTGATAACTTTAAAACGCTTTTACTTACCCAGGCCGTTCTGAGATAGTTTTTTCGTCACATATTGTACTTCATGACACTGCTAAAATTGGGTCAAAAAAGTTTATTTTTTTGCATAAAAAATACCATATTTACCCAAAATTTTGAAAAATTTGTAAATTTCAAAGTTTCAGTTTCTCTACTTCTGTAATACATAGTAATACCCCCAAAAATTGTGATGACTTTACATTCCCCATATGTCTACTTCATGTTTGTAGCATTTTGGGAATAATATTTTATTTTTTGGGGATGTTACAAGGCTTAGAAGTTTAGAAGCAAATTTTGAGATTTTTCAGAAATCTTCAAAATCCCACTTTTTATGGACCAGTTCAGGTTTGAAGTCATATTGTGAGGCTTAGATAATAGAAACCTCCCAAAAATGACCCCATTCTAGAAACTACACCCCTCAAGGTATTCAAAACAGTTTTTTCAAACTTTATTAACCCTTTAGGTCTTCCACAAGAGTTAATGGCAGATTGAGAAACAATTTAGAAATTTCTATTTTTTGGAAAATTTTCCAATATAATAAATTTTTTCCTGGAAAAAAACAAGGGTTAATTGCCAAACAAAACTCAAAATGGGTTTCCCTGATTCTGTAGTTTGCAGAAACACCCCATATGTGGTTGTAAACTACTGTTTGGCCACACGGGAGGACATAGAAGGAGGGGAAGACCATATGGGTTTTGCAAGGCAGATTTTGCGGGACTGGTTTTGTTTATACCATGTCCCATTTCAAGCCCCCCTTGCACCCCTAGAATAGAAATTTCAAAAAAGTGACTCCATCTAAGAAAGTACACCCCTCAAGGTATTCAAAACTGGGTTAACAAACTTTGTTAACCCTTTAGGTGTTCCACAAGAGTTAATGGCAGATGGAGAAACAATTTAGAAATTTCTATTTTTTGGGAATTTTTCCATTTTAACCCATTTTTTCCAGCAATAAAATAAGGGTTAACAGCCAAACAAAACTCAATATGGGTTGCCCTGATTCTGTAGTTTGCAAAAACACCCCATATGTGGCCGTAAACTACTGTTTGGCCAAACGGGAGCACATAGAAAGAGGGGAACACCATATGGGTTTTGTAAGGCAGATTTTGCAGGACTGGTTTTGTTTATACCATGTCCCATTTCAAGCCCCCCTTGCACCCCTAGAATAGAAATTTCAAAAAAGTGACTCCATCTAAGAAAGTACACCCCTCAAGGTATTCAAAACTGGGTTAACAAACTTTGTTAACCCTTTAGGTGTTCCACAAGAGTTAATGGCAGATGGAGAAACAATTTTGGAATTTCTATTTTTTGGAAAATTTTCCATTTTAACCCTTACTTTATTACTGGAAAAAATTGGTTAATAGCCAAACAAAACTCAATATGGGTTGCCCTGATTCTGTAGTTTGCAAAAACACCCCATATGTGGTCGTAAACTACTATTTGGCTAAACGGCAGGACATAGAAGAAGGGGAACGTTTGGAAGGCAGATTTTGCTGGACTGGTTTATTTACACCATGTACCCTTTCAAGCCCCTGATGCACCCCTAAAATAGAAACTCCATAAAAGTGACCCCATCTAGGAAACTACGGGATAAGGTGGTTGTTGTTTTGGGACTATTTTAGGGTAAATATGATTTTTGGTTGCTCTATATTACACTTTTTTGAGGCAAGGTAACAAAAATTTAAATTCTAAAATTGTTTCTACATTCGCTATTTAGTTTTGTGGAACACCTAAAGGGTTAACAAAGTTTGTAAAGTAACTTTTGAATACCTTGAGGGGTGTAGTTTCTTAGATGGGGGTCACTTTTTTGGAGTTTCTAGTCTAGGCTACATCAGGGGGGGCTTCTAATGGGACATGGTGTAAAAAAAAAAAAAACTGTCCATCAAAATCTGCCTTCCAGAAACCATATGGAGTTCCCTTCGTTCTATGCCCTACCGTGCGGCTATATAGCCATTTACGACCACATATGGGGTGTTTCTGCAAACTACAGAATCAGGGCCATAAATATAGAGGTTTTTTTGGGCTGTTAACCCTTGCTTTATTACTGGAAAAAAGGATTTAAATGGAAATTTTGTTTTCGCACGTTTTTATTTTATATTTTTAACGCTGTTCATCCGAGGGGTTTGGTCAAATGTTATTTTTATAGCGACGACTTTTATGCACGCGACGATGCCCAATATGTATGGCTCTCAGACTTTGGAGACACTAAGCAGGCATCCTAAAACTGCGGCCCTCCAGATGTTGTAAAACTACAATTCCCACCATGCCCTGGTGATGGCTGTAGGTTGTCTGGCCATGCTGGGAGTTATAGTTTTACAACATCTGGAGGGCCGCAGTTGGAGGATGCCTGCTCTAAAACTAATATTTTTTGGGAAAAAAATTGTTTCTGCGTCTCCAAAGTCTGAGAGACATAGTTTTTCATGTTCTCTAGGGGACTGTTGGGTAAATTTAGTACTCCATGAAAGTGTGATACTCCCTGAAGCAATCGATAACGCAGAGGCCCGGATGATCGGGGCACGTGTCACATTGAGTAGTGGTGTCCTTCCGTATCCCCCTCTTGTGACACACTCTGCATATTTTTTGGGTTCGTCCCTTCTTTCCAGTATGGGGGACCACACCTGGAAAGTGTTGGCCAGGGACGATCCGGGCGCCTCCAGTTCCCGAGGTACTCCGGCTTGCTCTTTCCCGGTCCGAAAAGATCAGGGCCTTGAGGACTGCCTCATAGAATTGGAGGAATGTCCCTGTGCTGCCAGCGCTTCGGGATAGTACAAAAGAGTTGTACATGGCAACCTGCACCAAGTAAACCGCAACTTTTTTGTACCATGCCCGGGTTTTGCGCATGGCGTAATATGGCTTGAGGACTTGATCAGAGAGATCAACTCCTCCCATATACCGATTGTAGTTGACGATACAATCGGGCTTGAGGACCGTTGCCGTGGTAACTCGCACAGAGACTGGGGTGGTTCTGTTACCGTGGATTGTGGACAGCATAAGGACATCCCTCTTGTCCTTATACCTGACCAGCAACAGGTTTCCACTGGTAAGGGCACGGGTCCCACCCCTGGGGATAGGTACCTGGAGGGGGTGGGCAGGGAGGCCGCGTTAATTTTTCCGCACGTTCCCACACATCGAACGTGGATCTGGCGGCAAGGGACCTGAACAAGGGAATGCTTGTATAAAAGTTATCCACGTAGAAGTGGTAACCGTTATCCAGCAGTGGGTACATAAGGTCCCACACGAGTTTCCCGCTAACACCCAGAGTGGGGGGACATTCTGGGGGTTGAATACGGGAATCTCGCCCCTCGTACACACGAAATTTGTAAGTGTACCCTGAGGTACTCTCACAAATTTTGTATAGCTTGACGCCATACCTCGCCCGCTTTGTGGGAATGTATTGGCGGAAACTGAGTTTCCCCTTGAACGCAACGAGAGACTCATCAACCGCGACCTCCCTTCCAGGTACGTAGGCCTGCTCAAATTTGGCCCCAAAGTGATCGATGACCGGCCGTATCTTATACAGACGGTCATAGGCAGGATCACCTCGGGGGGGACATGCTGCATTATCGGTAGTGGGGGGCTGGTGGGGGGGGCAAGTGGCAGGTGGGGGTCTGGGGTCTGATAGATGGATCAAAGAAAGTTCTTTTTTTTTTCCTAACTAACTTTTTTCCTAACTTTTCCCTTCCTAATGGTGCCTCTCCCTCACTGACCCTAACCTACCTGGGTGGCTATGGGTGCAGGAGGGTAATGGATTATTATTAGGGGGACGCAGGAGCTGGTGCTGGACGGTGCTGCCGGGTGCTCGTGCAGAACAGGAAGAGAAGGGGAGAGAGGAGCGCAGGAAGTTTGAATCTCGCGCCTCTCTCCCCTGCACCAATCAGCACCCTGGACAGCGGCGTTCAGCACCAGGGCCAGAACCGCCTCTTCAAATCTTCGTACTGTGATTGGTGGTGTATAATCACACCACCGATCGCAGTCTTTTTCCGGTTCATCAGGTCAACGGATACCCGAATGGACCGGAAACGCAGAAAACTGCAGGTCTGAATTGACCTGCGGTTTTCTGCGATCGCCGATACGGGGGGGTCAAATGACCCCCCCTGGCGTTGTTACAGGATGCCGGCTGAATGATTTCAGCCGGCATCCCGTTCCGATTAACCCCCGCGGCGCCGGAATAGCGATTTAAAGCCATGACGTACCGGTACGTCATGTGTCCTTAAGGACTCGGGAAACATGCCGTAACGGTACGTCATGTGTCCTTAAGGGGTTAAAGGGGTTGTCTCACTTCAGCAAGTGGCATGTCCATATTGCCATATTCATTTTTCCATCACATTATAAAGTGCTTGTTTCCATGGTTATGACCACTCTGCAATCCATCAGTGGTGGCCATGCTTGCACACTAAAAGAAAAAGTGCCAGCCTCTCTGGTGGTCGGAATCGGGGGAGTGCACATAGGCACGCAAGCAAGCACAGCACATCCTATCCACCTTGTATCTGTGCAGAAGCAGTGGTTTTAACCCTGGAAACCAACAGTGTATAATGTGATGAAGACATAAACCAAGCTAGGAAAGGAGACAAAATGGATAATAACAATACATTAGTAAGTGCCTTCTATTAACTTTCTCTACATGATAAATGCCATTTACTGAAGTAAGACAACCCCTTTTAACAAAATTGATCCACTGAGGAAAAAGTCCAATCTGACTTCGAAAAGTGTCTGGAGTATTTATTAATCTGTATCTGGTTGTCCAAATCTGAAGAAAAAGCCTACTGTTTATAATTTGATGGTAAAATATCAACTATAGGCAAGGTTCAAAGTAGTACTGCATCTAAGCAAGAAATGCAGACTAGACATAGGAACGCCGAATGGACTACAACTCCCCTCCACGGCAGGAAGCAAGAAACCAGCACCAACCATCTAAAGTAATCCAGAGGATTATACCAACTGGTCAGGTGGTGAGTGGTCTAAACACACTTTAGTAGTGGGCGCTGCATCTAAATAATAAGTAGACGTTACATTACATCGATGATTGTCATGTGAGCGCACATTATATGGATTGCTATGTTTGTAGCGCAATCTAAATGCTAGTTTAAAAGACATAAGTGCACTGGCTTGTTTTAAAACTCAACAAGCGGCAACTGATACAAACCTATGTGATTGACGGCTTCTTTACTGAGCATTTATTGACTGTTTTACAAAAAACTACTTCTTACTGAAAGTGGAACAACACCACAGATACAGTACAAACTAAATGACAGTGCAAGGGCCAAGTGTCCTAGTGTCCCAATATCCTGACATACATATACTTTTATTAATTAGTATCTATTTTTATACTATTAATATATATCCTTATTTTTTTTTATTATGTGCAATTTGTATGTATTTTCAACAATTGATATATTTCCATTAATAAACAGATTTAATGTGTAGCCTTAACCCCTTAAGGACCAGGCTCATTTTCACCTTAAGGACCAGGCAATTTTTTCCAAATCTGACCAGTGTCACTTTAAGTGCTCATAACTTTAAAACGCTTCGACTTACCCAGGCCGTTCTGAGATTGTTTTTTCGTCACATATTGTACTTCATGACACTGCTAAAATTGGGTCAAAAAAGTTAATTTTTTTGCATAAAAAAATACATTTTTTACCAAAAATTTTGAAAAATTAGCAAATTTCAAAGTTTCAGTTTCTCTACTTCTGTAATACATAGTAATACCCCCAAAAATTGTGATGACTTTACATTCCCCATATGTCTACTTCATGTTTGTAGCATTTTGGGAATGATATTTTATTTTTTGGGGATGTTACAATGCTTAGAAGTTTAGAAGCAAATTTTGAAATTTTTGAGAAATCTTCAAAATCCCACTTTTTATGGACCAGTTCAGGTTTGCAGTCATATTGTGAGGCTTAGATAATAGAAACCTCCCAAAAATGACCCCATTCTAGAAACTACACCCCTCAAGGTATTCAAAACTGTTTTTTCAAACTGTATTAACCCTTTAGGTCTTCCACAAGAGTTGATGGCAGATGGAGAAACAATTTTGAAATTTCTATTTTTTGGAAAATTTTCCAATATAATCAATTTTTTCCAGGAGTAAAACAAGGGTTAACTGCCAAACAACACTCAAAATGGGTTGCCCTGATTCTGTAGTTTGCAGAAACACCCCATATGTGGTCGTAAACTACTGTTTGGCCGAACGGTAGCACATAGAAGGAGGGGAACACCATATGGGTTTTGGAAGGCAGATTTTGCAGGACTGGTTTTGTTTATACCATGTCCCATTTGAAGCCCCCTGTTGCACCCCTAGAATAGAAATTTCAAAAAAGTGACTCCATCTAAGAAAGTACACCCCTCAAGGTATTCAAAACTGGGTTTACAAACTTTGTTAACCCTTTAGGTGTTCCACAAGAGTTAATGGCAGATGGAGAAACAATTTAGAAATTTCTATTTTTTGGAAAATTTTCCAATATAATCAGTTTTTTCCAGGAGTAAAACAAGGGTTAACTGCCAAACAAAACTCAAAATGGGTTGCCCTGATTCTGTAGTTTGCAAAAACACCCCAAATGTGGTCGTAAACTACTGTTTGGCTAAACGGCAGGACATAGAAGAAGGGGAACGCCATACGGTTTTTGGAAGGCAGATTTTGCTGGACTGGTTTATTTACACCATGTACCCTTTCAAGCCCCCTGATGCACCCCTAGAGTAGAAACTCCATAAAAGTGACCCCATCTAGGAAACTACGGGATAAGGTGGTTGTTGTTTTGGGACAATTTTTGGGGTAAATTAGATTTTTGGTTGCTCTATATTACTCTTTTTTGAGGCAATGTAACAAAAAAATTAAATTCTAAAATTGTTTCTACATTCGCTATTTAGTTTTGTGGAACACCTAAAGGGTTAACATAGTTTGTAAAGTAATTTTTGAATACCTTGAGGGGTGTAGTTTCTTAGATGGGGTCACTTTTTTGGAGTTTCTAGTCTAGGCTACATCAGGGGGGGCTTCTAATGGGACATGGTGTAAAAAAAAAAAAACTGTCCATCAAAATCTGCCTTCCAGAAACCGTATGGAGTTCCCTTCATTCTATGCCCTGCCGTGCGGCTATATAGCCATTTACGACCACATATGGGGTGTTTCTGCAAACTACAGAATTGGGGCAATAAATGTTTAGTTTTGTTTGGCTGTTAACCCTTGCTTTATTACCGGCAAAATGGATTTAAATTAAAATTTTGCCCAAAAATAGGTGTTTTGGCACTGTTTTTATTTTATATTTTTAACACCGTTCATCCGAGGCGTTTGGTAAAAAGTTATTTTTATAGCGACGACTTTTACGCACGCGACGATGCCCAATATGTATGGCTCTCAGACTTTGGAGACACTAAGCAGGCATCCTAAAACTGCGGCCCTCCAGATGTTGTAAAACTACAATTCCCACCATGCCCTGATGATGGCTGTAGGTTGTCTGGGCATGCTGGGAGTTATAGTTTTACAACATCTGGAGGGCCGCAGTTGGAGGATGCCTGCTCTAAAACTAATATTTTTTGGGGAAAGAAAAATTGTTTTCGTGTCTCCAAAGTCTGAGAGCCATAGTGTTTTATGTTCTCTAGTGAACTGTTGGGGATTATAAAAATTTAGTACTCCATGGAAGTGTGATACTCCCTGAAGCAATCGATAATGCAGAGGCCCGGATGATCGGGGCACGTGTCACATTGAGTTGTGGTGTCCTTCCGTATCCCCCTCTTGTGACACACTCTGCACTTTTTTTGGGTTCGTCCCTTCTTTCCAGTATGGGGGACCACACCTGGAAAGTGTTGGCCAGGGACGATCCGGGCGCCTCCAGTTCCCGAGGTACTCCGGCTTGCTCTTTCCCGGTCCGAAAAGATCAGGTCTTTGAGGACTGCCTCATAGAATTGGAGGAATGTCCCTGTGCTGCCAGCGCTTCGGGATAGTACAAAAGAGTTGTACATGGCAACCTGCACCATGTAGACCATAACTTTTTTGTACCATGCCCGGGTTTTGCGCATGGCATTATATGGCGTGAGGACTTGATCAGAGAGATCAACTCCTCCCATATACCGATTGTAGTCGACGATACAATCGGGCTTGAGGACCGTTGCCGCGGTACCTCGCACAGGGACTGGGGTGGTGCTGTTACCGTGGATTGTGGACAGCATAAGGACATCCCTCTTGTCCTTATACCTGACCAGCAACAGGTTTCCACTGGTAAGTGCACGGGTCTCACCCCTGGGGATAGGTACCTGGAGGGGGTAGGCAGGGAGGCCGCGTTGATTTTTCCGCACGGTCCCACAAGCGAACGTGGATCTGGCGGCAAGGGACCTGAACAAGGGAATGCTGGTATAAAAGTTGTCCACGTACAAGTGGTAACCCTTATCCAGCAGTGGGTACATAGGGTCCCACACGAGTTTTCCGGTAACACCCAGAGTGGGGGGACATTCTGGTGGTTGAATCCGGGAATCTCGCCCCTCGTACACACGAAATTTGTAAGTGTACCCTGAGGTACTCTCACAAATTTTGTATAGCTTCACGCCATACCTCGCCCGCTTTGTGGGAATGTATTGGCGGAAACTGAGTCTCCCCTTGAACGCAACGAGAGACTCATCAACCGCGACCTCCCTTCCAGGTACGTAGGCCTGCTGAAATGTGGCCCCAAAGTGATCGATGACCGGCCGTATCTTGTACAGCCGGTCATAGGCAGGATCACCTCGGGGGGGACATGCTGCATTATCGGAATAATGCAGACATTTCCGGATGGCCTCAAACCGGTGACGTGTCATGACCATACTGTACAGTGGGGTCTGGTATAGGACGTCCCCACTCCAGTATTGCCTGACACTGGGTTTTTGGACTAGACCCATATGCAGCACGAGGCCCCAAAATGTCCTCATCTCGGCTGCACTGACCGGCGTCCAGCCACCGGGTCTAGCCAAAACTGAGCCTGGGTTTTGAGCGACGAACTGTTGGGCGTACAGATTCGTCTGCTCCACCATCAAATTCACCAGTGGGTTACTGAAAAAAAAACGAAAAAAGTCTATTTCAGTAAACCCCACTGTGGGAATCTGGATTCCAGGATTCCAGGATTCCAGGATTGCCAGCTGGTGGTGGGGGGGATGCGGGGGGGGCAAGTGGCAGGGGGGGTCTGGGGTCTGAAAGTTGAAAAAAAAAAGTTTGGAATAAATGTGCTTTTTTTTTTTTTTTTTTTTCTAACTTTTCCCTTCTTTCCCTGCCTAACGGTGCCTCTCCCTCACTGACCCTAACCTACCTGGGTGGCGATGGGTGCAGGAGGGTGATGGATGCCGATTTAGGGGGACACAGGAGCTGGTGCTGGACGATGCTGCACGGTCAGGGTGCTGGACAGGAAGAGGAGGGGAGAGAGGAGCGCAGGAAGTTTGAATCTCGCGCCTCTCTCCCCTGCACCAATCAGCACCCTGGACAGCGGCGTTCAGCACCAGGGCCAGCTCCGCCTCTGCAAATCCTCGGACTGCGATTGGTGGTGTAAAATTACGCCACCGATCGCAGTCTTTTTCCGGTTCATCGGGTCACAGGACACCCGAATGGACCGGAAACGCAGAAAACCGCAGGTCTGAATTGACCTGCGGTTTTCTGCGATCGCCGATACGGGGGGGTCCAATGACCCCCCCCTGCGTTGTTACGGGATGCCGGCTGAATGATTTCAGCCGGCGTCCCGTTCCGATTAACCCCTGCGGCGCCGGAATGCAGATTTTAAGTCAGGACGTACCGGTACGTCCTCGGTCCTTAAGGACTCGGGAAATAGGGCGTACCGGTACGTCCTCGGTCCTTAAGGGGTTAAGAGCCAATCACTATCATGTTAATATATCTGCTGTGGATTTCACTCTTTGAAATGCAGACGGTGAAATCCAGTACGCCATGATTTGGTCCTTATTTTGCCACTGCCGACTTCAGCTGCCGACTTCAGCCAGATTCGCTGCAGATCACATGAGGCCGTACCCTTACGTCACCTGCAAACGTGTGCGGGTGAAGGTATATAAGATCCACACGAATTTCCATGCCTTTCTGCAGCATATCCTCATCAAAATCTGCGATTTCTAATTGCGGATTTTGGTGCGGATTAGATGCAGTTTTGCTGCAGATCTCACCCTTCCATTGAAAAGGGTGAAATCCGAAACTAAAACCGCATATATATTTGACATGCTGTAGATTTGGAAATCCACATGGCAGGTCAATTTCTGCACGGAAACAATCCACAAAGTGTACATCAGATTTGTGTACACAATCGCATACACTTTGCTGGTACTGGTACAAGTTTTAGGGGAAGGAATGAGGGGGAAAATGTTTCCCACCAGAGAGTAAAAGGGACAAAAATACAAATGGACAAATTAGAAACAAATGTAAAGAAAAAAATATCTGAAGAAACAATACTAAATTCCAAAACTCCTCAAAAAAGAAATCTGGCAGAGGCTGTAGAGGACAAAGAAAAATCGCACAGTCCAACAGCAAAAAGATGGAAGGAAATTTAAATGAGATCTTTAACCTTAGTTCCTATCCTTTGACTGAACTAGAAAGTGTAAGGCTGAGTTCACACGGGCGAGATTTCCGCGAGGGTGCAATGCAGTAGGTGAACGCATTGCACCTGCACTGAATCCTGACCCATTCATTTCAATGGGGCTGTGCACATGAGCGTTTTTTTTCATGCATCAGTTCTGCAATGCTTTAAAATCGCAGCTTGTTCTATATTCTGCGTTTTTCACGCAGCCCTAGCTCCATAGAAGTGAATGGGGCTGCGTTAATAACGCATTGCACCCGCGCGGAAAAAACTGAACAACTAAACGCAATTGCAGCCAAAACTGACTGAACTTGCTTGCAAAATGGTGCGAGTTTAACTGAACGCACCCTGAACGCATCCGGACCAAATCTGTCACGCTCGTGTGAACTCAGCCTTAGGGGCAAACATGAGGCCTTTTCCTAACAAAAAGTTTAATCAATTTCAAACATATCTAGATATACATAGGTACATACATAAGTTGAATATATGCAAATATTCTATATGTAATCCAAAAATGTAAATTAAACCTACCGGTGATTGCATTATACACTCCAACCTTAGGGAGAAGAGTAAATTCTAGCCCTTGAATAAGAACAATCAATGTATATAGGCTTTTAAAAGGGCAAATTACACCTCATCAGAGTAGACAGGGAAATTTAAATAAAGAAGAGAAATGAGTGTTGTGCAATTTGAAAAAAATACTAATATTATTATAAAGCAAGCAGATAAAGGGGGTGGTGTGGTTGTGATGAATAGGGAGGATTATGAAAAAGAAATGGAGCGTTTATTGGCAGATAAAAATACATGTAACATACTCAAAAGAGATCTGAGATGGAATTATTGCTGAATAAAGGCCTGAAAAATTGCATTCTTAATAAGAAAGAATTTGAGTATCTGAATATTCAATATCCGGTAGCACCAATCATTTCCCTAAAGTGTGCAAAAGTATGGACTTTTGGAAAATATGGAAAAATATGCCCATTCAGCTCAGCCTTTTCTGGAAGATCCAGAACATACATTGAAGGAGTTGAAAAATAAGGGAAAACTTGAGGCAGATACATTTGTAGTAACTGTGGATGTGACCTTGCTCTACACCGTTATTCCCAAAACAAAAGGGCTGGAGGCTGCAAAATTTCTTTGGGGTGAACCAGCCTCAGTGTGTTGCTGGGTTTAAAGCAAACAGGAATGTGATGTTTATTAAACCCAGCAACACACTGAGGCAACAACTGGTTCACCCCAAAGACCCAACGCCTAAACACAAGATGGACAACATTGTGTACGCAGTCCAGTGCAATGAGGAATGCTCAGAACTGTATATCGGCGAAACAAAACAACAACTACATCAGCGTATGGCCAGGGCCGGTGCAAGGATTTTTGCCAACACAAGCGAAGCTACATTTTGGCGCCCCCCCCCCCCCCCACGCTTCTCCTCTGTGTGGTCCTGGTATCTTCTCTCTGTTTCAGACAATGGCTGGTTTAAGGACCAAATTTTCGCCCTCTAAGACACACCTAGGTTTTAGAGGAGGATAATAAGAAAATGTTTTTTTCCATTATACCTCAGGTCAGACCAGCAATCAGACCCCCAATGTTAATCAGACCTCAGCTCACAGCCCCAATCAGACCCCCAATGTTAATCAGACCTCAGATCAGAACCCCATGTCAGACATCATCCCCCAGCCATCAGCCCCCAATGTCAGCCATCAGCCCCCCATGTCACATTTCTCCCCCTCCATGTCACATTTTTCCGCCCTCCCCCAGGGTGCGCCCTAAGGCGGCCGCTTGGTCTGCCTTATGGTAGCACCGGCCCTGCGTATGGCCCAGCATAGAAGAGCCAAAACCTCTGGTCAAGATTCAGCCGTGTACTTACATCTAACAGGAACAGGTCACACCTTTGAAGACAGTTAAGTACGTGTTTTGGATAAGGAGGCCGATTGGTACAAACGAGGCGTGAAGGAGGCCATCTACGTAAAAATGGAGAAGCCAAGCTTGAATAGAGGTGGGGGGGGTTAGACATCTATTGTCTGCCACATACAATGCTGTCTTGACACCTTTTTCTGGGAAGTCTTTATCACCTACTGACTCCAATTAGGATAATGGAATCAACACCTTTGACCCAATGCTGGGTCTAATTACCAGATGTGGATTCAGTTACATATTTATTCCCAGAATTTTTGTACAATCACTCAGAATTGAGAAAGCTCGTTGGAAGAACGAGTGAAACGTTTTCAAGAAATCTACAGTACGTCCAGTTGCCTTGATTTATTCTTTACAGATATATACCATGACCTGGATAAATGAGAATCTTCACAGACATATAAGGAATATAAAAAAAAAGTCTTATGATGCACAATGTTTCTCTACATTTTAAAGCCCAGCACAACAGCAAGGGGGTTAAAATTAATGGGGGTGGAACATGTAAGGATAAACTGGAGAGGTGATGAAACCTATTAAACAAATTAATTATAAAGAAATAGAGTGGACCTATCGGATGAATAGTTTACAACTAAAGGGACTTAATATCGCGATTTGAAACCGTGCCTCAGTTGAATGAGGTCTGCTGAATGAGGTATTGAAGGGTTTTTGGTTTGGTTTGATTAATAAGTTATGGTAAGACGGTGATTTCTATTTATGCATTATTTTTATCATTTGAATTTATTTATCATTTTTGCTATTTTTTATTAATGGTAGCTATTGCATTTATTATGCTGATTCCCTGTTGTGAGTGTATAAATTACCACCCACAGTAGGAGGGACTAAGCCCTTCAGGAAGCATAACACAAAACCTGGGTCGGGCAGTTTATGGCTGAATAGAGCTTGTTATTTATGCTCTTTTACCCTGAAAACTTGTGAGTATAATAAACATTTTCTCATATCCTGTTTCTCTCTGTACTTCACTATCCTGCCCCGTATTCTATGTTCTTAGAAGGGGCTGGACGAACGTTTTGGGAGACTATCGAGAGACAAAGTGGAGACTAGTGATTATCTGTGGCACATTTGAATAACCATCAACTTCATTTCTGATGTCTCACCTGCTTTGCTCTAAACCATATTGGGCAGCGCGAATCCCTCTTGTTTGTAACTGTCATATGCTGTGGTTTTTCCACAATGTGTGCCAATGGCCTAAAGCAAACGCTGTGGCCAGATGTTAATGGAAAGCTTATGGTAGTATATAAAACTCACTGCAAACACATATAAAAAAAACTTGTGTGAAAGAGGCTAAAGGGAAGTTGTTCATTTTGTTTTTTCACGTATCACACATACCCATTGATTTTATTGTGTTTATTCACACATACTTGAATATACTAGTCACGTTTACAAGGGGGCATGGTTTTGGGAGCGTAACGTAACACAAGGGTGGTTATTTGACACCAATCACTTGATCATATTAAGATTTTTGCTACCTAATTTTTGTTGTGTCAGTTTTAAATAAAATGTAGCCAAAAACGATGCACTAGCCTCATGTGTAACCAATGAGCTATTATGGAGAAGCAAATAACCACAAAGTCAGGAAAAATCCATCCCCTACACCAGTGTTGAGTGAATTGGGTTCAGACTGCTGCATCCGAACTAAACCTGATTAGTTTGAAAACTTCATTTACAATATAACCTCCATACTACCATTAAATGTATGGGCTCCTCGGAGGTATTTATGATCTTGCTGCAAATATTGCAAGACTTGCTACATTTTGAGTCTATGATGTGACATTTCGGTTATACACATAAATTACAGTGTCAAAATCTAAAGCTGAACTCTGATTCGTTAAGGAGGCACAAAGCCGAGTTCAGCTTCGGATTTTGACACTATAATTTAAGCGTATAACCAAAGTGTCACGAAGCAAGTCTTGCGATATTTGCAGCAAGGTCGCAAAGACCTCTGCGGAGACCATACATTTTACAATAGTACGAAGGCTATATTATTAACTACCTCCGGACCGCCTAATGCACGGATGTGTCCTGGAGGCGGTCGATTCATTCCTCCTGGACGCATCCGTGCGTCATCTTGCGAGATTTCGGTCTGAGCCAGCCCGTGCATGCGCATTGCGGGCCGGCAAAAGTTGAAGCACCATTTCGTCACCAGCCTGCCAGCCAATGATCATTGCTGGCAGGCTGGCGATTTTTAAAATCTCTAATCAGAAGCCATCCAACACATTATATTTGTAAATATAAGGTGTTAAATGGCTTCCCTTCTCCTCTGCTGGTCCTTTTCGTTGGTTGGTCTCAGCAGAGAAGCAGGCATCACAGTGAGTACACCAAACACTACACCTTAGCCCCAGATCACCCTCCAGCACCCCAATTAACCCCTTGATCACCCCTTCTCACCCCTGTCAATCACCTAGTGAAAGAGAAAAAGTGATCAGTGTAAACTGTCACTTTTTTTTCCACTGGTATTGACTGTTAGGTATTAGGATAGTTTAGGCCCCTTGGTTAGGTAGTTTAGCGATCGTTTAGCGCCCAGCCCACCGCACCGCAGTCACTGATTAGCGTATCGCTAATCAACATTTGTACTTTTATAGTATCTGTAAGTGATCAAAACGGATCACAGTCAGATCTATAATAGTATTAGTGTCACCTTAGCTCGCCCTCCACCCAAAACTGCAGTGTTCGCCCGATCAGGCCTGATCGGTCACCCACACATGCGTTCACCCACGCCCGTCCCGCCGCAGTGACAAAAAATATATATTTTTTTATCACTGCACAATCACTTTACAAGCGCTGCGGCGATAAAAAAAAAATCCGTTTTGATATTTTTTATCAATCGCAGCGGCCTCCGGTACTTTGCTAGCCTCCCATTTGTAAGACAGGCTTGCTTTTTTTCTTGGGTAGTCTCAGGGAATACCCCTAAATTTAGTAGTCCAAATGTCAAACAGGGGGTATTCTTCTGAAGAGGCCTACAGGCTTCTGACCCAGTCGGATGAGGAATGGGAACCCTCATCTGATGAATCTAGCGGGTCAGAATATGAACCTGTAGAAAGCAGTGGCAGTCTGACCCAAAGTTCGGACGAGGAGGTTGAGGTCCCTGATAGCACCAGGCGTACCCGGCCCCGTGTCGCTAGACCACAGGTTGTGCAGGATCCGCTTCAAGGGCAGCAGAGTGGGGCTGGCACTGTCGGATTACGTGGTGAGGCATACACCAGCAGCGCAGCCCATCCTGGACCTAGTACCAGCACTGCCGTACAACATGGTGAAGTGGCGAGCACCAGAAGGGCAGTTGAAGCTGGTATGGTGGCACGTGCAATAGTTACCCCATCGCAGCCACCGCACAGACAGGCCCGTAGAGGCCCTAGAATCCCTGAGGTGCTGGCAAACCCTGATTGGCAGTCCCCCTTTCACCGCCCAGTCTGGAATTCGGGTTGAGACAGATTTTTTGAGCTGTTCTTGACTGCGGAGCTCTTGGACTTAGTTGTGGCAGAAACAAATCAGTATGCCACTCAATTTATATCCGCCAACCCGGGAAGCTTTTATGCCCAGCCTTTCCGGTGGAAACCAGTCCAAGTTTCCGAAATTAAATTTTTTCTGGGCCTTCTCCTCAACATGGGTCTAACCAAAAAGCATGAATTGCGGTCATATTGGTCCACGAACCCAATTCATCACATGCCCATGTTCTCTGCTGCTATGTCCAGGACACGATTTGAGACCATCCTGCGTTTCCTGCACTTTAGCAACAACACCACCTCCCGTCCCAGAGGCCATCCAGCTTTTGACCAGCTCCACAAAATTCGGCCCCTCATAGACCACTTCAACCAGAAATTTGCAGATTTGTATACCCCTGAGCAAAACATCTGCGTAGACGAGTCCCTAATACATTTTGGTATGGGGTCAAATTGTATAAGCTCTGTGAAAGGGCCACAGGCTATACCCACAAATTTCGAATTTTTGAGGGTAAAGATCAGACCCTGGAGCCGGTCGGTTGCCCTGACTGGGGAGCAGTGGGAAGACAGTCTGGGACTTGGTGTCACCCTTATTTGGCAAGGGGTACCATCTTTATGTGGACAATTTCTACACAAGTGTGGCCCTCTTCAGGTATTTGTTCCTAGAACAGATTAGCTGCTGTGGCACCGCGAGAACTAGTCGCGCGGGCTTCCCCCAACGGCTCGTTACCACCCGTCTTGCAAGGGGGGAAGAGGGCTGCATTGTGTAACCAAGAACTGCTCGCGGTGAAATGGAGAGACAAGCGTGACATTTACATGCTCTCCTCCATTCACGCAGACACGACAATACAAATAGAACGGGCAACCAGTGTCATTGAAAAGCCTCTCTCAGTCCACGACTATAACCTTCACATGGGAGGGGTGGACTTCAGTGACCAGATGTTGGCTCCGTATTTAGTTTCCCGACGCACCAGACGCTGGTAAAGGAAGGTGTCTGTATATTTGATTCAATTGGCTGCATATAATAGTTTTGTTCTCTACAGTAAGGCTGGGAGAACAGGATCCTTCCTCAAATTTCAGGAAGAGATCATCGAGAACCTCCTGTATCCAGGAAGTTCCGTGGCCCCATCCACCAGTGTAGTTAGCCGTCTACACGAGCGACATTTCCCCAATGTCGTTGCTGGTACCTCAACCCAACCGTCACCCCGAAAAAGATGTAGTGTCTGTAGCAGGAGTGGAATAAGGCGTGACACCCGCTATTTCTGTCCTGACTGCCCTGACCACCCTGCCCTATGCTTAGGGGAGTGTTTCCGGAAGTACCACACACAGATACACTTAGCATAGGGATCACATCTCACAGGACAGGTACACAGCTGCTGCAAACCTCTCCTTTCACCTGGGACAAAGTGCATAATGCACTTCGCCACATCTTTGGGAGATTTGCGCTTTGCACATTGTCCCATGGGGAAGGAGAGGTTTGTCCTATAAAAGGTAAAAAAAAAAAAAAAACACCAGTAAGCAAAAAAGTTAACGTTCAGTTCCAAAAGTTAAATAAAGTTTATATGTTCTGTTCAAATGTTATTATAAAGTTAATAAAATTTATTGCATTGCGGCATGGTTTTTTTCTTTTTTGTTCTGTTTTTTTTACCTTCCAGGTGGACCAGCTGGTCGACTAGCTGCAGCACTGATGTGCATTCTGACAGAAGCATTGCGCTGCTGTCAGATTACACAAAAGTCGGTGTATGCGGCACTGCAAGACGAGATTTCTCCTCTGCAGTAAAAGATACGTTTGCCGAGGCATATGAGCTGAGGAGGCGGCGGTGTTCATATGCTTTGGCAAACACTTTGTATGTAAAAAAATAAATAAAAAAATCCCGGCAATGATTTAATCATCCACATCGATTGATGTGAATGGAGAAATCGGGTTTGCCAGGGCATACGAGCTAAGTTGGTATGGATGTTGGGCGGAGCTCCAATCTCCTGGCAGACGCCTTTCCCCTCCTTTTTTGTGAAGAAATCTGTGCCGTTCATTTTCATCTCATTACCTGTATGCTCAATATAAGGAGAATAGCAGAAACTCCTAATGCTGGCCACACATGTAATGATTGTGGAGACCCTCAAATGCCAGGGCAGTACAAACACCCCACAAATGACCCCATTTTGGAAAGAAGACACCCCAAGGTATTCGCCGAGGGGCATATTGAGTCCATGAAAGATTGAAATTTTTGTCCCAAGTTAGCGGAAAGTGAGACTTTGTGAGAAAAAAAAAAAAATCAATTTCCGCTAACTTGTGCCAAAAAAAAATTTTTTAGATAAACTCGCCATGCCCCTCATTGAATACCTTGGGGTGTCTTCTTTCCAAAATGGGGTCACATGTGGGGTATTTATACTGCCCTGGCTTTTTAGGGGCCCTAAAGCGTGAGAAGAAGTCTGGGATCCAAATGTCTAAAAATGCCCTTCTAAAAAGGAATTTGGGCACCTTTGCGCATCTGGGCTGCAAAAAAGTGTCACACATGTGGTATCGCCGTACTCAGGAGAAGTGCTAGGGCAGTATAACTACCCCACAAGTGACCCCATTTTGGAAAGAAGACACCCCAAGGTATTCAGTTAGGGGCATGGCGAGTTCCTAGAATTTTTTATTTTTTGTCACAAGTTAGCGGAAAATGATGATTCTTATTTTTCTTACAAAGTCTTATATTCCACTAACTTGTGACAAAAAATTAAAACTTCCATGAACTCACTATGCCCATCATGAAATACCTTGGGGTGTCTTCTTTCCAAAATGGGGTCACTAGTGGGGTAGTTATACTGCCCTGGCATTTTAGGGGCCCAAATGCATGTGAAGTAGTTTGAAATCAAAATCTGTAAAAAATGGCCTGTGAAATCCAAAAGGTGCTCTTTGGAATGTGAGCCCCTTTGCCGACCTAGGCTGCATAAAAGTGTCACACATGTGGTATCGCCGTACTCAGGAGAAGTTGGGGACTGTGTTTTGGGGTGTCATTTTTACATATACCCATGCTGGGTGAGATAAATATCTTGGTCAAATGCCAACTTTGTATAAAAAAAATGGGAAAAGTTGTCTTTTGCCGAAATATTTCTCTCACCCAGCATGGGTATATGTAAAAAGACACCCCAAAATACATTGCCCTACTACTTCTGAGTACGGCGATACCAGATGTGTGACACTTTTTTGCAGCCTAGGTGGGCAAAGGGGCCCACATTCCAAAGAGCACCTTTTGGATTTCACAGGCCATTTTTTACACATTTTGATAGCAAACTACTTCGCACGCATTTGGGCCCCTAAAATGCCAGGGCAGTATAACTAACCCACAAGTGACCCCATTTTGGAAAGAAGACACCCCAAGGTATTTCATGATGGGCATAGTGAGTTCATGGAAGTTTATATTATTTGTCACAAGTTAGTGGAATATGAGACTTTGTAAGGAAAATAAAAATAAAAAAAATCATCATTTTCCACTAACTTGTGACAAAAAATAAAAAGTTCTATGAACTCACTATGCCCATTAGCGAATACCTTAGGGTGTCTACTTTCCGAAATGGGGTAATTTGTGGGGTTTTTCTACTGTCTGGGCATTGTAGAACCTCAGGAAACATGACAGGTGCTCAGAAAGTCAGAGCTGCTTCAAAAAGCGTAAATTCACATTTTTGTACCATAGTTTGTAAATGCTATAACTTTTACCCAAACCATTTTTTTTTTACCCGAACATTTTTTTTAATCAAAGATATGTAGAACAATAAATTTAGCGAAAAATTTATATATGGATGTCGTTTTTTTAAAAAAAACTGAAAGTGAAAAATGACATTTTTTTGCTAAAATTTCGTTAAATTTCGATTAATAACAAAAAAAGTAAAAATGTCAGCAGCAATGAAATACCACCAAATGAAAGCTCTATTAGTGAGAAGAAAAGGAGGTAAAATTCATTTGGGTGGTAAGTTGCATGACCGAGCAATAAACGGTGAAAGTAGTGTAGTGCAGAAGTGTAAAACGTGGCCTGGTCATTAAGGGTGTTTAACCACTTCAGCCCCGCTAGCTAAAACCCCCTTCATGACCAGGCCACTTTTTACACTTCTGCACTACACTACTTTCACCGTTTATCGCTCGGTCATGCAACTTACCACCCAAATGAATTTTACCTCCTTTTCTTCTCACTAATAGAGCTTTCATTTGGTGGTATTTCATTGCTGCTGACATTTTTACTTTTTTTTGTTATTAATCGAAATTTAACGATTTTTTTGCAAAAAAATGACATTTTTCACTTTCAGCTGTAAAATTTTGCAAAAAAACCGACATCCATATATAAATTTTTCGATAGATTTATTGTTCTACATGTCTTTGATTAAAAAAAAAAAAATGTTTGGGCAAAAAAAAAGAATGGTTTGGGTAAAAGTTATAGCGTTTACAAACTATGGTACAAAAATGTGAATTTCCACTTTTTGAAGCAGCTCTGACTTTCTGAGCACCTGTCATGTTTCCTGAGGTTCTACAATGCCCAGACAGTACAAACACCCCACAAATGACCCCATTTCGGAAAGTAGACACCCTAAGGTATTCTCTGATGGGCATAGTGAGTTCATAGAACTTTTTAATTTTTTGTCACAAGTTAGCGGAAAATGATGATTTTTATTTTAATTATTTTTTTCTTACAAAGTCTCATATTCCACTAACTTGCGACAAAAAATAAAAAAATTCTAGGAACTCGCCATGCCCCTCACGGAATACCTTGGGGAGTCTTCTTTCCAAAATGGGGTCACTTGTGGGGTAGTTATACTGCCCTGGCAATTTAGGGGCCCAAATGTGTGAGAAGTACCTTGCAATCAAAATGTGTAAAAAATGGCCTGCGAAATCCGAAAGGTGCACTTTGGAATGTGTGCCCCTTTGCCCACCTTGGCTGCAAAAAAGTGTCACACATCTGGTATCGCCGTACTCAGGAGAAGTTGGGGAATGTGTTTTGGGGTGTCATTTTACATATACCCATGCTGGGTGAGAGAAATATCTTGGCAAAAGACAACTTTTCCAATTTTTTTTATACAAAGTTGGCATTTGACCAAGATATTTTTCTCACCCAGCATGGGTATATGTAAAATGACACCCCAAAACAAATTCCCCAACTTCTCCTGAGTACGGCGATACCAGATGTGTGACACTTTTTTGCAGCCAAGGTGGGCAAAGGGGCACACATTCCAAAGTGCACCTTTCGGATTTCGCAGGCCATTTTTTACACATTTTGATTGCAAAGTTCTTCTCACACATTTGGGCCCCTCAATTGCCAGGGCAGTTTAACTACGCCACAAGTGACCCCATTTTGGAAAGAAGACACCCCAAGGTATTCCGTGAGGGGCATGGCGAGTTCCTAGAATTTTTTATTTTTTGTCGCAAGTTAGTGGAATATGAGACTTTGTAAGGAAAAAAGAAAAAAAAAAGAAAAATCATTTTCCGCTAACTTGTGACAAAAAAAAAAAAATTTCAGGAACTCGCCGTGCCCCTCACGGAATACCTTGGGGTGTCTTCTTTCCAAAATGGGGTCACTTGTGGCGTAGTTATACTGCCCTGGCAATTTAGGGGCCCAAATGTGTGAGAAGTACCTTGCAATCAAAATGTGTAAAAAATGGCCTGCGAAATCCGAAAGGTGCACTTTGGAATGTGTGCCCCTTTGCCCACCTTGGCTGCAAAAAAGTGTCACACATCTGGTATCGCCGTACTCAGGAGAGGTTGGGGAATGTGTTTTGGGGTGTCATTTTACATATACCCATGCTGGGTGAGAGAAATATCTTGGCAAAAGACAACTTTTCCCATTTTTTTTATACAAAGTTGGCATTTGACCAAGATATTTTTCTCACCCAGCATGGGTATATGTAAAATGACACCCCAAAACACATTCCCCAACTTCTCCTGAGTACGGCGATACCACATGTGTGACACTTTTTTGCAGCCTAGATGCGCAAAGGTGCCCAAATTCCTTTTAGGAGGGCATTTTTAGACATTTGGATCCCAGACTTCTTCTCACACTTTCGGGCCCCTAAAAAGCCAGGGCAGTATAAATACCCCACATGTGACCCCACTTTGGAAAGAAGACACCCCAAGGTATTCAATGAGGGGCCTGGCGAGTTCATCAAATTTTTTTTTTTGCATAAGTTGTGTCCCGTAAATCCCGCACCTGTGCCGTCTCATTTAGTATTCGGCACAGGCGCAGTAGCGGAAACTGATTTTTTTTTTGTTTTTTTCTCACAAAGTCTCCCTTTCCGCTAACTTAGGACAAAAATGTAAATCTTTCATGGACTCAATATGCCCCTCACGGAATACCTTGGGGTGTCTTCTTTCCGAAATGGGTTCACATGTGGGGTATTTATACTGCCCTGGCTTTTTAGGGGCCCTAAAGCGTGAGAAGAAGTCTGGAATATAAATGTCTAAAAATGTTTACGCATTTGGATTCCGTGAGGGGTATGGCGAGTTCATGTGAGATTTTATTTTTTGACACAAGTTAGTGGAATATGAGACTTAATAAGAAAGAACAAACAAAAAAAAAGTATATATTTCCGCTAACTTGGGCCAAAAAAAATTCTGAATGGAGCCTTACAGGGGGGGTGATCAATGACAGGGGGGTAATCACCCATATAGACTCCCTGATCACCCCCCTGTCATTGATCACCCCCCTGGTAGGGCTCCATTCAGACGTCCGTATGATTTTTTCGGATCCGCAAAACACATGCGGACGACTGAATGGAGCCTTACAGGGGGGTGATCAATGACAGGGGGTGATCAGGGAGTCTATATGGGGTGATCACCCCTCTGTCATTGATCACCCCCCTGTAAGGCTCCATTCAGACGTCCGCATGTGTTTTGCGGATCCTATCCATGGATCCGTAAAAATCATGCGGATGTCTGAATGGAGCCTTACAGGGGGGTGATCAATGACAGGGGGTGATCAGGGAGTGTATATGGGTGATCACCCCCTTGTCATTGATCACCCCCCTGTAAGGCTCCATTCAGACGTCCGCATGTGTTTTGCGGATCCGATCCATGTATCCGTAAAAATCATGCGGACGTCTGAATGGAGCCTTACAGGGGGGTGATCAATGACAGGGGGTGATCAGGGAGTGTATATGGGTGATCACCCCCTTGTCATTGATCACCCCCCTGTAAGGCTCCATTCAGACGTCCGCATGTGTTTTGCGGATCCGATCCATGTATCCATGGATCCGTAAAAATCATGCGGACGTCTGAATGGAGCCTTACAGGGGGGTGATCAATGACAGGGGGTGATCAGGGAGTGTATATGGGTGATCACCCCTCTGTCATTGATCACCCCCCTGTAAGGCTCCATTCAGACGTCCGCATGTGTTTTGCGGATCCGATCCATGTATCCATGGATCCGTAAAAATCATACGGATGTTTGAATGGAGCCTTACAGGGGGGTGATCAATGACAGGGGGGTGATCAATGACAGGGAAGTGATCAGGAAGTCTATATGGGTGATCACGCCCTTGTCATTGATCACCCCCCTGTAAGGCTCCATTCAGACGTCCGTATGCGTTTTGCGGATCCGATCCATGTATCCGTGGATCCGTAAAAATCATACGGACGTCTGAATGGAGCCTTACAGGGGGGTGATCAATGACAGGGGGGTGATCAGGGAGTCTATATGGGGTGATCAGTGGTTCATAAAGGGTTAATAAGTGACAGGGGGGGTGTAGTGTAGTGGTGTTTGGTGCTACTTTAGTGAGCTGCCTGAGTCCTCTGGTGGTCGATCCAAACAAAAGGGACCACCAGAGGACCAGGTAGCAAGTATATTAGACGCTGTTATCAAAACAGCGTCTAATATACCTGTTAGGGGTTAAAAAAAATCACATCTCCAGCCTGCCAGCGAACGATCGCCGCTGGCAGGCTGGAGATCCACTCTCTTACCTTCCGTTCCTGTGAGCGTGCGCGCGTTCACAAGAAATCTCGGCTCTCGCGGGAGGACGCGTATATGCGTCCACCCAGAAGAGCAGGGCCGCCGGCAGGACGCAATCCTGCGTACGGCGGTCCTGAGCAGGTTAAGCTAGGGGGGCTGAAGTGGTTAATTAAGTTTTCAAACTAATCAGGTACAGCAATCCAAACCCGATTCGCTCGAAAAACACTACCCTACACCTACAGACGTTAATTTTTGTTTTACAGAACAAAGTATGTAAAACCAGGGCAAACTAGTCTCCTGCATAGTAACATAGTACATAAGGCCGAAAAAAGACATTTGTCCATCCAGTTCGGCCTGTCATCCTGCAAGTTGATCCAGAGGAAGGCAAAAAAAAAACTGTGAGGTAGAAGCCAATTTTCCTCACTTTAGGGGAATAAAAAATTCCTTCCCGACTCCAATCAGGCAATCAGAATAACTCCTTGGATCAACGATCCCTCTCTAGTAGCTATAGCCTGTAATATTATTACACTCCAGAAATACATTCAGGCCCCTCTTGAATTCCTTTATTGTACTCACCATCACCACCTCCTCGGGCAGAGAGTTCCATAGTCTCACTGCTCTTATTGTAAAGAATCCTCTTCTATGTTTGTGTACAAACCTTCTTTTCTCCAGACGCAGTCCTGGGGATAACCAGATGATGGGATAGATCTCTGTACTGACCCCTGATATATTTATACATAGTAATTAGATCTCCCCTCAGTCGTCCTTTTTCTAAAGTGAATAACCCTAATTTTGATAATCTTTCAGGGTACTGTAGTTGCCCCATTCCAGTTATTACTTTAGTTGCCCTCCTCTGGACCCTCTCCAGCTCTGCTATGTCTGCCTTATTCACTGGAGCCCAGAACTGTACACAGTACTCCATGTGTGGTCTGACTAATGATTTGTAAAGTGGTAGGACTATGTTCTCATCACGGGCATCTATGCCCCTTTTGATGCAACCCATTATCTTATTGGCCTTGGCAGCAGCTGCCTGACACTGGTTTTTGCAGCTTAGTTTGTTGTTTATTAAAATTCCTAGATCCTTTTCCATGTCAGTGTTACCGAGTGTTTTACCATTTAGTATGTACGGGTGACTTGCATTATTCCTTCTCACGTGCATAACTTTACATTTGTCAGTGTTAAACCTCATCTGCCACTTATCTGCCCAAGCCTCCAGTCTATCCAGATCGCTCTGTAGTAGTATACTGTCCTCTTCAGTGTTAATTACTTCACACAGTTTAGTGTCATCTGCGAAAATTGATATTTTACTATGCAAGCCTTCTACAAGATCATTAATAAATATATTGAAGAGAATAGGGCCCAATACTGACCCCTGAGGTACTCCACTAGTGACAGTGACCCAATCTGAGTATGTACTGTTAATAACCACCCTCTGTTTTCTATCATTGAGCCATTTACATACCCACTTACAGACGTTTTCTCCCAGTCCCAGAGCATTCTCATTTTTTATACTAACCTTTTATGTGGTACAGTGTCAAATGCTTTGGAGAAGTCCAGATACACGACATCCATTGATTCGCCGCTGTCAAGTCTAGAACTTACCTCCTCATAGAAACTGATTAAATTAGTTTGACATGACCGATCCCTCACAAAGCCATGCTGATATTTTGCTTATTTCCGTTAAGATGCTCTAACATAGCATCTCTCAGAACAGTGGTGGGCAACCTTATTAGTAAAATAAGCCAAATATCGACAAAACAGTGATTTTTTTTTTTTGGAGAGCCACATTTTTTAAACTTCAAATATATAGGAAGGTACATTGTTATTTACTTCATAAGGGTATTCCTAACCATCTGAACATACCTTTCTCAATCCTCGACACTACATCTTCTTTCACTCCACAGCGTTTTACCCTATAAGACGCACATAGGTTTTAGAGGAGGACAATATGGAAAAAAATATTTTTCATTACACCTCAGGTCAGACCACTAATCAGAACCTCAATGTTTGAAATCTCTTTTGAAATTTGAAAAAAAGGAACTCGGGGGTTCTGTACCAACGCAACGCTGTCTTAACAGAGTTTTCTTGAATTTTTATGCACTTGGAAAAGCCGTGCGAAGATTTCTGAATCCATTTACTGTCAGTGTCACTAAATTCAAGGTGGAGTTCTTTTCCCCACTCAGCAACCCAGGGCGGTACGCTAGAATAGCTCTCATTTAGAATCTGCCTATAAATGAGGGTGGTGCATTTATGAGGTAAATTTGGCAGCAGAACATAATTCTCCAACCATGATGGATCAGGGAGAGTGGTAAATTTGGAAATCATAAACTGCCTACAAGCATTCTCAAAGTCATTTCTTTGAATGAAATCTTTACCAAGGGCAGGTACACCCGAGAGGGCAGGATAGAAGTCGGAAGTGATCTGTAACCCTTTCAAATCTCCTAATCTGTGATGTGACATTGATAGCCAAATGTCTGATGGAGATTTAATTTGTGGGAACAGTAGTGTGGGGATAACTGAGATAGGAGCTAAGGGAGAAATCTTGTCCTGAGCAGATGTTAAGACCAAAGACTTATGGCAAATATGCAGCATTCCTCTGGTGAGTACGCTATCTACTTTGGTCCCTTCTCCTGTCCTCTCAGGTGTCCATAACCTATGGAACAATTCCTTACCCAACAGGGCCAATTCTAAATCTACATGCATACAGAATGTCTCTTGTCTGGCCAGTTTAAGCCACCTTTCCAAACTAATAGCCTGTATATAGGTTGATAGGTCAGGGAGGGAGATACCCCCATGTTTCTTTCTTCGGGAAAGAAGGCGAAAGGACATTCTAGTGTGCTTCTTATCCCACAAATAACTGCTCATGATGGATTGTAGTTTATTAATGAAACTAACAGGTACCGATATGGGTAGGGCTCTCAAGGTGTACATTATCAGCGGCAGGATGTAGGTGGTGAGGACATTTTTCCTGCCTAGCCAGGTTAGGAAAGGAGAGCTGCTCTTAGAGAGAATAGAGGTGACTTTGGAGAGTAGCGGGGGGAAATTAAGACAACAAAGAGACAATTAAGAAAACAACAACTTGGGGTCCATCGGGATCGTCACCCCCAAATATTTTATTGCTTGTGTAGGCCACTTGAATGGTGTGAGGGCTTTGACCTTAGTACGCAGGACAGCTGGGAGGGAAACGCCAAGGGCCTCCGACTTATCGAAATTTATCTTAAAATTTGAGATAACCCCAAAAGTTTCGAAAATCTGCATAACCTCCAGCAAAGCCTCTTCAGGATTTGACAACAGGAGCAGTAAATCATCAGGAGCAGTAAATCTGCCTAGTTTCACTCCTTTGATCGTGGGGGATTGGCGGAACTTAAGAAGAAGCGTCTCTAGGGTGAGTACAAACAAGGTGGGGGATAATGGGCATCCTTGACGAGTACCGTTTCTAATTTGGAAGGCGTTCGATAGGTTCGATAGGGTGCCGTTGACTAGTACTCTCGCAGATGGTGCAGAGTATAGAGTATAGATAGCTCTGATGAGGCCTTCAGGGAAGCCAAAGGCTTGTAGTACTTTCTCCATATAGGCCCAGCTAACCCTATCGAACGCCTTCTCCGCATCTGTGCCCAGGAGTACAAGAGGGGACTTAGATTTGATGGCGTGGGTGATCGCATGTATGACTCTACTGATATTATGCCTACCCTCTCTACCTGCAACGAAACCTACCTGTTCTTCACCCACAAGCCCAGGGAGCAACCCTGACATCCTGCTGTTAAGCAGTTTAGCCCACCACTTCAAATCGGTGTTCAGCAGTGAAATCGGCCTGTAACTTCCACATGCTTCCTTATCCTTCCCTTCTTTATGGATAATCGTTATGTGCGCTTCCTAGGCTTGTGGGGTCAGAGAGCCACCTGTAAGGAGGAGATTGCATGCCGTGACAAAATGTGGGACTAAAATATCTTTATACTTTTTGTAATATGAGCTTGGAAAACCGTCAGGTCCGGGACTCCTACCTGAAGGGATAGACATTAGAACCTTTTCTACCTCTTCCGTTGTAAACGGTTGAAGCAGCTGATGTATATCGACCTCAGAAATTCTTGGGATGTTAATAGAGCTAAGGAACTCTGACGTGCGTGTCTCGATTTGCTGGCTGGTGAGGGGTATTGGGAGGTTATACAGATTTGAATAAAAGGAGCAAAACTCCTGAGCTATCGCTGGAGTATTAATAAGTCGGGGGCCTGAGGCTGATTTGATGGCTTGAATAAAGGATTTATTTCTTTGGTTCTTAATAAGGTTGGAGACTAACTTAGAACCCCTATTCCCATGAAGGTATTGTTTGAAGCGCAATACGAACATTCAAAAAGTCAATGACCTTATGCCGTAAGCACTTAAGCAGAACCTCAATGTTAATAAGACCTCCCTGAGATCAGATGTCAGCTCAGACCCCAAAGTAAATGACCCCCTCAATCAGACCTCAGATAAGAGCCCCATGCCTCTCATCATCCCCATTATAAACCATGATGCCTCTCATCATCACCATTATCATCCATGATGCCTCTCATCATCCATGATGCCTCTCATATCCCCCATTATGATTCTCATCACCTCATTGCCTCAGATCAGCCCCAAGTTTCATAAAATAAAAAAGCACTTACCTCTCCGGCTCCTGGATGCCGCTGCTCCTCACCACCCGCGCTCTGTGTTCCTCCTGCTGTCGGCTGTGCTGTGAACTGGCGTGCACAGAGTGACGTCACAGAGCGCCTCACACTGTGCGCAGCCTACAACCGAGGACCAGGAAGCGGTGAGTACAGAGCTTTCACCGCTTCCTGGTCTTCACCCTCCTACCTATTTTTGCTACGGGCAACGAAAATGCTATCGCACTGTACATGTGAGCCCGCACCTGGAAGAGCCAATATCAGGGGGCTAAAGAGCCGCATGTGGCTCTAGAGCCGCAGGTTGCTGACCACTGTCTCAGAAAACCTTCAAACAGTTTACCCACAACAGATGTTAAACTTACCGGCCTATAGTTTCCAGGCTTTGTTTTTGGACCCTTTTTGAATATTGGCACCACATTTGCCATGCACCAATCCTGTGGGACATTCCCTGTCAGTATAGAATCTGCAAATATCAGAAATAGTGGTCTGGCTATGACATTACTTAATTCCCTTAGGATACTGGGGTGTATGCCATCTGGTCCTGGCAATTTGTCTATTTTAATATTTTTTAAGTCGCTGTTGTACTTCTTCCTGGGTCAGACAGGACACTTTTAATGGGGAATTTATTTCAACAGTCAGCATTTCATTTGACAGTTTATTTTCCTCAGTGAATACATTGGAGAAAAAAAATATTTAACAGCTTTGCTTTCTCCTCGTCGCTCTCTGCAACTCCCCCCTCATTACTCTTTAAAGGGCCGACACCTTCACATTTATACTTTTTAACATTTATATAATTGAAGAACATTTTAGGCTTAGTTTTACTCTCTTTGGCAATTAATCTAGTAGTCTCTAGTTTGGCCGCTTTTATTTGTTTTTTACATGTTCTATTTTTTTCCTTATAGTTTTTCAGTGCTTCCGTGTTACCCTCCGGTTTTAGTGTTTTATATGCTTTCTTTTTGTCATTTATTGCTTTCTTTACAGTTATGTTTATCCACATTGGTTTCTTTTTGTTCCTTAACCTTTTATTCCTGTACCTCTCACAATGAGATTTTAGGATGCTTTTAAAGATATCCCATTTTGTGGCTGTATTTTTATTTGTGAGGACTTTATCCCATTTAGTCAGGCCTATAGCCTCTCTTAGTTGGCTAAATTTAGCTTTTTTGAAGTTTGGTATTTTTGTTCCTCCCTGTAGAAACGCTCTTTTGAATGATAATTGAAAGGTTATTACTTTATGGTCACTATTTCCCAGGTGTCCCCCAACCTGCACATCTGTTGTTCTGTCAGGCCTATTGGTTAATACTAAGTCCAGTATGGCCGTCCCTCTAGTCGGGTCCTGAACCAGTTGGGAGAGGCAATTGTCTTTGGTTATTGCCAGGAACCTGTTTCCTTTATGAGATATACAAGTTTCAGTTTCCCAGTCTATATCTGGGTAGTTGAAGTCCCCCATAATAACCACCTCATTATGATTTGCCGCCTTGTCTATCTCATTTAGTAGTCGATTTTCTGTGGACTCTGGTATATTAGGTGATTTATAGTAAACTCCTATTAGCAATTTATTATTGTTTTTAGCTCCATGTATTTCTACCCACAGTGACTCCACATGTTCATGTCCCTCACTTATATCTTCACGGAGGGTGGGCTTTAGACAGGACTTTAAATAAAGGCAGTCCCTCCCCCTCTACGGTTTTGATAATCCTTTCTAAACAGACTGTAACCATGTACATTAACTGCCCAGTCATAGCTATCATCCAGCCATCTCTCAGTTATTCCCACTATGTCATAGTCCTCCTCACACATCACTAATTCCAGCTTAACAGTTTTATTAGTCAGGCTTCTGGCATTAGTATACATACATTTGAGAGGTTTATGTATATTTTTTACCCTACACCTTTCCTTCTGAACTGTTCTAGTCCCTCCTTCCATTCCTCCCCCAGTCCCACTACCTTGCCCCCGGTCTCTATCTGCACTATCTTCCCCTCCTATAATATAATTACCCTCCCCCCAGTCCCTAGTTTAAACACTCCTCCAACCTTCTAGCCATCTTCTTCCCCAACACAGCTGCCCCTTCCCTATTGAGGTGCAGCCCGTCCCTACGATAGAGCCTGTAGCCGATAGAGAAGTTGGTCTAGTTCTCCAGGAACCCAAACCCCTCCTTCCTACACCAGTTCTTGAGCCACTTGTTAATCTCCCTAATCTCCCGCTGCCTTTCTTGTGTGGCCCGTGGTACAGGTAGCATTTCGGAAAATACTACCTTTGAGGTCCTTGCCCTAAGCTTTTGACCTAAATCCCTGAAATCATTTTTAAGGACTCTCCACCTACCCTTAACTTTGTCATTGGTTCCGATATGAACCATGACCGCTGGATCTCCTCTAGCCCCTCCCAATAATCTGTCAACCCAATCCGCGATGTGTCGAACTCTAGCGCCAGAAAGACAGCACACTGTTCGGCGATCACGGTCTTTGTGACAGATTTCCCTGTTCCCCTAATAATTGAATCTCCCACTACCAGCACCTGTCTGGCCTGCCCTGCTCTCCTGCTTACCGGAGCTGACATTCCCCTGACCGGCAGAGGAAGTGTCCGGCTGCGGCAGTGCCGTCCCTGGACTGACATCCCCCTTATCTGCCAAACATGCAAACTTGTTGGGGTGTGTCAGATCAGGGCTAGCCTCCCTGGCACTCTTCCCTCTACCCCGCTTTCTAACTGTTACCCAGCTAGCTACCTTACTTTCCTCTACCTCCTCTCTGTAACCCTCCTCCTCATCTACCCCAAAGAGTGCTTGCTCGGTGAGAAGCAAACTCTTTTGCAAATTGTCAATGCCTCTCAGTGTTGCAACTTGCCCATTTAGAGACTCGATTTGCGATTCCAAACGGGTAATTTCCTCACATCTTGAACAAAGATATACACCCTTGAACGGCTGTTCCAGGACTGCATACATCATCCAAGATGTGCACTGGACTGCATTGTCAATTGTGCAACACATACTAAATGGTGATTATACCACAAAAGCGAAAAATACAATATAATGTAGTACTAAGAAACTGGCTAATTGTAGTCCCCCACTGAAGTCCCTGAATCTAAAGTCACTTAATCTTAAGTCACACACTTTACGCAACCACACTTAATCAACCACGTGTCGCGGTCAAACTCGCGTTATATATCTCCTTATATAAATATAAATGCAGCTCACTACACCAGCCTGGTTTGTTTTCCCTCTAGATTCAAAAAAGGGCTGGACAGTTCAGGAGCAGCACAGACATACATGTGCATATCAATAACTTAGAATATATTTGATAAGTTAATTGATTTCAGTAATTTAATTTAAAAAGCGAAGCTCATATACTCTATAGATTCATCTATTTCAAGAATTTTTTTCTTATAATGTTGATGGCTTACAGCTAATAAAAATCCAAGTTAGGATCTCAGAAAATTTGAATATTGTAAATAAGTTAAAAATTCAGTGGGCTACACAATCATGGGGAAGACTGCCGACTTAGCAGTTGTCCAGAAGACAGTCATTTTATTATTTACAAATGGCCACTTTGACCAAAATGTCCCTTGGTTGACACGTGCTGCTTATTTATTTCCTAAAATTTAACATTTATTGATATACTTTTAAAATTGAAATAAATCTCCTAAAGCTATCTAATTTAGTTAAAACTTTCAGTTAGGTGCATTACCGCTAGTATCCTAGTGGTGTCTGTGGATGAGACTCCCTGGCTCTCTCTTAAGTGTTTATTCAGTGCTCAGCACTTGACTCGTGTGCTCTCTGTTCATTTCACAGTGAGCTGCCTGTTAGTTTTGTGAAATACCTGTCTAACATCCACTTTGCTATAGTTAGCTGTCAGTCATGACTGGTACCGCGGCACTCTAACTGGCTAAAAACAATGAAATCACACTCTGCCCCCCGGCATGTTTCGCCAAGCTCGTTGGCGTCTTCAGGGGTATGGGCAGCAGTGTGAAAATGGGCGGGACCAGGCTTATATAACCTCCCTTTGCAGGCGTGATACCTCTTGTTGGCAAGTGTCTATTGATGTTGTTACTGTGTTGTGATTTTCCGCCTATCAGTGCCTGCCTCGGAGTGATGATGTCACTGCAGTACCTCCCATTGCATCCTCATCCAGTACCATCTCGCGACGTCACTGCTTACGTCGGTCTTAATGCGCATCGGGGTTGTTAGTTACTGCGCATGTACTGCGCCTGTCTGGACACTTAGATACTTTTTTCCTCTGATCTGGTCATGCAGTGCGCATGTGCGTCACGATTATTCATAGCTACTGCGCCTGCGCATCCTGTTAGGCTCCGGGGCTCGTCTCTTCTAAATATTGTAGGTACATTTATAGTTAGAATTTTTAGTTGGAAGTTTATAACTGAGGAAAGGTGTTCCATTCTTCATTAGTACCTGCTTGGAGGGTTTTTCGCCATGATTTCATTGTTCATTGACTACATGTTTCTACCTGGGTGGCTACGATTCTATCACTAGGGACGATTATTTTATATCTATAGATCTTACTGGCGCTCTGCTATAGAATGGCATATGTATATGTATGTCTAAGCGGACTATAGTCTGTTATTGTTATTTACAGGGTTTTTCCTATGCCATTCTGTAATATACCATATACGGATACAGTTCTTCACACTGTTGGAATAATGCTCTCTACATGTTACCACTCATCTACAATAAGTGGTATTGCCTCACTCTATATTGGATATGTTTCTTTCTTGTGTATTTAGATGGCTGTGTCTAATAATGGTTTCTCTCTGATTCATGCTTAACACTAGTGGATCTTTACATCTCTGTCATCCAATTATGTGAGCATTATTACCAACTGTTCTTTATTACCTAATATATTATTGAATTTATTTTTAGATGTATCCGGGTCATCCCGCCAGATTCCATCCTCCAAAGAGGCCCTGGTATATATTGTTTACAGTTTATTGCAGTTCTATACTATGATATTTCTATAGTCGCGAACCTGGTGTTTAACTGGTCATATCACAGGTTTGTCACGCCTGGCCTTCCGCCTCCTTATAACTCCTAATATAGTTTTAGTTCTATTTATGATTTGATTTATTTGTTTATTTATTCTATATATTATTCACATTATTCAAATTCCTGGAATTCCTTTTAAAGAAACGACGCATATGTAAAGCCTTTGTTTAGTCCATTTGGGGCTAGGCTGTCTAGTCGGTATATCCAACGGATTTTAACTAAATTAGATAGCTTTAGGAGATTTATTTCAATTTTAAAAGTATATCAATAAATGTTACATTTTAGGAAATAAATAAGCAGCACGTGTCAACCAAGGGACATTTTGGTCAAAGTGGCCATTTGTAAATAATAAAATATAGAAGTCTCAACACGTGCGAGTGGGTCTAATGTAAATGTAGTGAAGACAGTCATTGACACCATCCACAAGGAAGGTAAGCCAAAAGGTCATTGCTAAAGAAGCTGGCTGTTCACAGAGTGCTGTATCCAAGCATAATAATGGAAAGTTATTCAAGAGTGGAAATTAGAAGTGTGGCAAAAAAGCTGCACAAGCAACAGGGATAACCGCATCCTTGAAAGGATTGTCAACAAAAGGCCATTCAAGAATTTAGGGGAGAGTCACAAGGTGTGGGCTGTGGCTGGAGTCAGTGATTCAAGAGCCACCACACACAGACGTATCCAGGACATGGGCTACAACTGTCATATTGCTTGTGTCAAGCCATTCATGACACAGAGACAACATCAGAAGCATCTTCTATAGACTAAGAAGAAAAAGTACTGGACTGTTGCTCAGTGGTTCAAAGTCCTGTTTTCAGATGAAACAAAACTCTGTGAACAGCCAGCTTCTTTAGCAATGACCTTTTGGCTTACCCTCCTTGTGGATGGTGTCAATGACTGTCTTCTGGACAACTGCTAAGTCAGCAGTCTTCCCCCATGATTGTTTAGCCCACTGAATTTTTTACTTATTTACAATATTAAAATTTTCTGAGATCCTAACTTGGATTTTCATTAGCTGTAAGCCATCAACATTATAGATGAAAGTAAATTTAGCATTTCATTTGGAAATAAAGGTCTCAGTCTGGAGGAAGAGTGGAGAGGCACACAATCCAAGTTGTTTGATATCCAGTGTGAAGTTTCCAGTCAGTGATAGTTTGGGGAGCCATGTCATCTACTGGTGTTGGTCCACTGCGTTATGCACGCTTCATGCTTCCCTCTGCTGACACGCTTTATGGAGATGAAGATTTAATTTTTCATCAGGACTTGGCACCTGCCCACACTGCCAATACCTGGTTTAATAACCACAGTATCATTGTGCTTTATTGGCCAGCAAACTCGCCTGCCCTGAATCTCAGAGAGAATCTAAGGGTTTTGTCAAGAGGAAGATGATAGACCCCAGACCCAACAATGTAGAAGAGCTGAAGGCCGCTATCAAAGCAACCTGGGCTTCCATAACACCTCAGCAGTGCCACAGGCTGATTGCTTCCATGTCACACAACATTCATGAAGTGATTTGTGCAAAAGGTGCCCCGACCAAATATTCAGTGCATATACTACTGTACATACTTTTCAGTAGGCCATCATATCTGTATGAAAAATCATTATTTTTTTATTGGTCTTATATAATATTTACATTTTCTGAGATCCCGACTAGGTTTTATTAGCTTTAAGCCATAATCATCAACATTAAAAAAATAAACACTTGAAACAGATCACTCTGTGTGTAATGAATGTATAATATATGAGTTTCACTTTTTGAGTTGAATTACTGAAATAAATTACGTTTTCGATGATATTCTAACTTATTGAGACGCACCTGTATGTCTGTGCTGCCCCTGAACTGTCCAGCCCTATGCAGAAAACTAGTTTGGCCTGGTTTTACATACTGGTTTGTTCTGTAAAACAAATAAAAAATTTACGTTTATGGCTAGAGATGATCGAATTTCATATTTTGAAATTCGTTCACACTTCGTTTGTTGGTTACGGGTGAATTGCATTATAGATTCCATTACTACAGGGCATAATGCAATTCTATGATGGAATGCCTTTAGAGGAGTCCTCTGCTGTATAACGGAAAAGGGACGGATCCGTTTTGCAGCCCATAGACTTCTATTATAACGGAATAAATAAGGGAATGCCTCTAAAGGCACTCCGTTATGCATTCTGTCGTAGAATTGCCTTATGGTCTGTGGTAACGGAATCCATAACGCAATTCACTTTTAACCAACAAACGAAGTGTGAACAAATTTTATAAGCAGAAATTCGCTCATCTCTTTTTATGGCAACAGTCAGTAAAAAAAAAAAAGAGATAATGAGGGTCATGTACTAAACTTCTACACCTGTTTTTTGTAATAGAAAAGTCGCAGATTTTGATACTAGTGCCATTTTGAGATACAATTTGCAATGTTTAGTTTTTTTCCAACATCCTTGCTCACTTTTCCCAAAAGTTGATTGGGTGTGGAAGAAAGAGGTGGGGTGTAGGCAGAGCTCTGTAGCCCGACTTATTTAATAAAATGTGTGCCAGAAAAATCCAGCTTCTGGCTGGAATAGATTTCTGTTCTGTTTTTTTATTAAGAGGCAGAAGGGTTTTTCCTGAGTGTGAAATGTGGTCTATGGTAAATGACCCCCCCCCCCCCCCCCCCCCACCAATGTCTTTTCTGGCTGATGTAAACCTTTTCCATCTGTCAGAAATATATTTGATTCTAGATATACTAGGAATATATTAGATATCTTAGTATAGCTAGAAAATCGGTCCACATATTTTACTTGAAAGGGAACCGGTCATCAACTTTGTGCTGTCCATGCTAACGGCAGCATAAAGTAGATACAGGTGAGTTGATTTCAGCGGTCTGTCCTTTAAAAGTTAAAAGTAAGTGGTTGCCGAGAACCAACATCACAATCATTGCAGACTGGGCCTGGAAAATAGTCATGGCCTCCTGAGAAGAGTTATGGTTATTCATAAATTCCTGCTTTCCCTGCCGATGACTGACTTCTACCTAGTTTTCTTCCTTTCTCTCTAGGAGAGAACTGCCAATCATCAGCAGATGGGCGGGGACAGCAGGAGATTATGAATAACCATCACTCTTCTCAAGTAGATTTGACTATTTTCAAGGCTTGTGCTATAATGATTATAAAGCTGGCTCTCAGTGTTGCGGGCAGCGGATGTGAACCCACTGTGCTACGGACTGGCTGTACCCCGGAGGGGCATGACTAAGCAGCTACCTGGTTTTCGCCAGAGCCTTTGATGGTGAGGATAGACTTTGCTGTTAGGGTAGTTGCCAGGTACCAGTCCGGGGCAGTCCCAGAGTCAGTAGCAGCTGGACCAGGTATCTGCAAAGACAGGCAGGGTCGTTGCCAGGAGTAACAAAGACAAGAACTGGAGGATGAGACATAGTCGAGACAAGCAATAGGTCAGGGCAGGCGGCACAGGAACGAAGTCAGACAATCAGGGTCGGCAACAGGAGCAGCGATGCAAGCAGGCAGGGATCAGACGAAGAGCGTAGTCTAGGAACGAGGCACGTAGTCAGGAACACAAGTGGTAACAGGTTCAATTGCACAGGATAGGACCTTGACTCTGAGGCGCTTGAGTAGAGGGTTGAGCCACTTAACTACCTCCAGGAGAGCCAGGGTAGGTCAATAGAATCACCTGACACAACACAGCCCTGATGGAGTGATGTGTACAGCAGCAGAGACAGGGAAGCACAGATCATGATCACAGGTGAGCACGGCGTCTGGAACTGTGGCAGAAGGAAAGCGTCACACCGAGAACTCTGTTACAGTACCCCCCTTACGCCCCCTCTTCTTGAGTCCACGGCGAGACAGAAAACACTTGATGAGATCCGGAGCCTGAATGTTCTCCTGTGGCTCCCAGGACCTCTCCTCTGGACCAAATCCCTTCCAGTGCACAAGATAATAGGTCCTGCTGCCCCGTTTCTTGACGTCCAGGATGTCCTTGATTTCAAAGCCATTGTCAGCATTCTCAGCCACTGGAATAGGTCTAGAAGGAGCCTTTGAGAAGCGGTTAAGGACCACTGGTTTACGCAACGACATATGGAACGCAGGCGTAACTTATATGTCACCTCGTTGATCTTCTTCAAGACCTCAAAAGTAGGGATGAGCGAACCCGAACTGTATAGTTCGGGTTCGTACCGAATTTTGTGGTGTCCGTGACCCGGACCCGAACATTTTCGTAAAAGTCCGGGTTCGGTGTTCGTCGCTTTCTTGGCGCTTTTTGAAAGGCTGCAAAGCAGCCAATCAACAAGCGTCATACTACTTGCCCCAAGAGGCCATCACAGCCATGCCTACTATTGGCATGGCTGTGATTGGCCAGAGCACCATGTGACCCAGCCTCTATTTAAGCTGGAGTCACATAGCGCCGCCCGTCACTCTGCTCTGATTAGCGTGGGAGAGGTTGCAGCTGCGACAGTAGGGCGAGATTAGGCTGATTAACTCCTCCAAAAGACTCCATCCAGTGATCGATCTGCAGCTGTGGATCATTGAGCTGCTGATACTCAATTGCTCACTGTTTTTAGGCTGCCCAGACCGTTTGTCAGTCACTTTTTTCTGGGGTGATCGGCGGCCATTTTGTGTCTTGTGGTGCGCCAGCACAAGCTGCGACCAAGTGCATTTAACCCTCAATGGTGTGGTTGTTTTTTGGCTAAAGCCTACATCAGGGTGAAGCTGTCACACCAAGTGCATTTAACCAGCAATAGTCTGTTTATTTTTTGGCCATATACTACATCAGGGGCAAGCTGCGCCTGTCACCAAGTGCATTTAACCCTCAGTAGTGTGGTTGGTCAAGCTGTCACACCAAGTGCATTTAACCAGCAATAGTCTGTTTATTTTTTGGCCATATACTACATCAGGGGCAAGCTGCGCCTGTCACCAAGTGCATTTAACCCTCAGTAGTGTGGTTGGTCAAGCTGTCACACCAAGTGCATTTAACCAGCAATAGTCTGTTTATTTTTTAGCCATATACTACATCAGGGGCAAGCTGCGCCTGTCACCAAGTGCATTTAACCCTCAGTAGTGTGATTGGTCAAGCTGTCACACCAAGTGCATTTAACCATCAATAGTGTGGTTATTTGTTGGCCATATCCCAGTCTAATTCTGTCAGTAAACGTATACCTGTCACCCAGCGCCTAAATACTAGGCCTCAAGTTTATATCCAGCTAAATCTGTCGTTACTGCTGTACTGTTGTGGCTGGGCAAGTTATTTAGTGTCCATCAAAGCACAGTTTTTGTTCTGGGTTGAAATACAATTTTTTGGCCATATACTACATCAGGGGCAAGCTGCGCCTGTCACCAAGTGCATTTAACCCTCAGTAGTGTGGTTGGTCAAGCTGTCACACCAAGTGCATTTAACCAGCAATAGTCTGTTTATTTTTTGGCCATATATGTAAGGTACCTGTAAAAGGTAGTGTCCGAAGTGGAAATAGTGTGCTTGAGATCCAGGCAAAGCGTCGTCAGGCGAATAGTTCAGAATCAAAATCCGGAGAAGAGTCAGGCTGGCTAAGGTCATTCACGATCTGGCGGCAAGGTACAAAATCAGCAGGCTGTAGAATAGTCGAGATATCAGGCAGGAGTTCAATACAAGGAAGATCACTGAAGTCAAAACACCCAGGGAAGAAATCCAAATAAACGGGCACTGAGTGATGACCTCACTTCCTATTTAAAGGCTGTCCAGATTGAGAATTGTCCACAGCTGGCAGCAGGTGGAGCTAGAGAGTATGATGTAGTGTTGAACACAGTAAGGACATTCCCAAAGTCTAGATCTCTTCTGTAGCACAACAGGTAAGGCTATGGTTTAAGAGACCAGGAAGATCCCGGTTCGAATACAACCCGGATCATGACAATATACTACATCAGGGGCAAGCTGCGCCTGTCACCAAGTGCATTTAACCCTCAGTAGTGTGGTTGGTCAAGCTGTCACACCAAGTGCATTTAACCAGCAATAGTCTGTTTATTTTTGGGCCATATACTACATCAGGGGCAAGCTGCGCCTGTCACCAAGTGCATTTAACCCTCAGTAGTGTGGTTGGTCAAGCTGTCACACCAAGTGCATTTAACCAGCAATAGTCTGTTTATTTTTTGGCCATATACTACATCAGGGGCAAGCTGAGCCTGTCACCAAGTGCATTTAACCCTCAGTAGTGTGATTGGTCAAGCTGTCACACCAAGTGCATTTAACCATCAATAGTGTGGTTATTTTTTGGCCATATCCCAGTCTAATTCTGCCAGTAAACGTATACCTGTCACCCAGCGCCTAAATACTAGGCCTCAAGTTTATATCCAGCTAAATCTGTCGTTACTGCTGTACTGTTGTGGCTGGGCAAGTTATTTAGTGTCCGTCAAAGCACAGTTTTTGTTCTGGGTTGAAATACAATTCCCAATTTAGCAATTTCCTAATTTAGTGGTTTCTGCTGTATCAGAGCTATTTGAAATCTATCCCTAAAAGGGTATATAATATTCAAGGTGCACATAGGGTCATTCAGAATAACTTCACACACACGCTACTGTGCATTTCCAAGTCTAATTCTGTCAGTAAATCTATACCTGTCACCCAGCGCCTAAATACTAGGCCTCAAATTTATATCCAGCTAAATCTGTCGTTACTGCTGTACTGTTGTGGCTGGGCAAGTTATTTAGTGTCCGTCAAAGCACAGTTTTTGTTCTGGGTTGAAATCCAATTCCCAATTTAGCAATTTCCTAATTTAGTGGTTTCTGCTGTATCAGGCCTACTTTAAATACATCCCTAAAAGGGTATATCAGAATCAAGGTGCTGATAGGATCATTCTGAATAACTTCACACACACGCTACTGTGCATTTCCAAGTCTAATTCTGTCAGTAAATCTATACCTGTCACCCAGCGCCTAAATACTAGGCCTCAAATTTATATCCCGCTAAATCTGTCATTACTGCTGTACTGTTGTGGCTGGGCAAGTTATTTAGTGTCCATCAAAGCACATTTTTTGTTCTGGGTTGAAATCCAATTCCCAATTTAGCAATTTCCTAATTTAGTGGTTTCTGCTGTATCAGAGCTATTTGAAATCTATCCCTAAAAGGGTATATAATATTCAAGGTGCACATAGGGTCATTCAGAATAACTTCACACACACGCTACTGTGCATTTCCAAGTCTAATTCTGTCAGTAAATCTATACCTGTCACCCAGCGCCTAAATACTAGGCCTCAAATTTATATCCCGCTAAATCTGTCGTAACTGCTGTACTGTTGTGGCTGGGCAAGTTATTTAGTGTCCGTCAAAGCACATTTTTTGTTCTGGGTTGAAATACAATTCCCAATTTAGCAATTTCCTAATTTAGTGGTTTCTGCTGTATTAGAGCTATTTGAAATCTATCCCTAAAAGGGTATATAATATTCAAGGTGCACATAGGGTCATTCAGAATAACTTCACACACACGCTACTGTGCATTTCCAAGTCTAATTCTGTCAGTAAATCTATACCTGTCACCCAGCGCCTAAATACTAGGCCTCAAATTTATATCCCGCTAAATCTGTCGTTACTGCTGTACTGTTCTGGCTGGGCAAGTTATTTAGTGTCCGTCAAAGCACATTTTTTGTTCTGGGTTGAAATACAATTCCCAATTTAGCAATTTCCTAATTTAGTGGTTTCTGCTGTATCAGAGCTATTTGAAATCTATCCCTAAAAGGGTATATAATATTCAAGGTGCACATAGGGTCATTCTGAATAACTTCACACACACGCTACTGTGCATTTCCAAGTCTAATTCTGCCAGTAAACCCATACCTGTCACCCAGCGCCTAAATACTAGGCCTCAAATTTATATTCAGCTGAATTTGAATACAATACATTGGGCCAAATAATATTTTTGTTGTTGTGGTGAACGATAACAATGAGGAAAACATCTAGTAAGGGACGCGGATGTTTGGGGGACAGGCCCCACACCGCACAGGAGTTGTGGCGGGGTATAGAACAACAGACCGACGAGTGGTTGCTGCCGGTGAGCCTCAAGCCCGGCCTGGTGGTGTGCGATAATGGGCGAAATCTCGTTGCAGCTCTGGGACTAGCCGGTTTGATGCACATCCCTTGCCTGGCGCATGTGCTGAATTTGGTGGTGCAGAAGTTCATTCACAACTACCCCGACATGTCAGAGCTGCTGCATAAAGTGCGGGCCGTCTGTTCGCGCTTCCGGCGTTCACATCCTGCCGCTGCTCGCCTGTCTGCGCTACAGCGTAACTTCGGCCTTCCCGCTCACCGCCTCATATGCGACGTGCCCACCAGGTGGAACTCCACCTTGACAATGGACAGACTGTGCGAGCAGCAGCAGGCCATAGTGGAGTTTCAGCTGCAGCACGCACGGGTCAGTCACACTACGGAACAGCACCACTTCACCACCAATGACTGGGCCTCCATGCGAGACCTGTGTGCCCTGTTGCGCTGTTTCGAGTACTCCACCAACATGGCCAGTGACGCCGTTATCAGCGTTACAATACCACTTTTATGTCTCCTTGAGAAAACACTTAGGGCGATGATGGAAGAGGAGGTGGCCCAGGAGGAGGAGGAGGAGGAGGAGGAAGAGGGGTCATTTTTAGCACTTTCAGGCCAGTCTCTTCGAAGTGACTCAGAGGGAGGTTTTTTGCAACAGCAGAGGCCAGGTACAAATGTGGCCAGCCAGGGCCCACTACTGAAGGACAAGGATGAGGTGGAGGAGGATGAGGATGAAGCATGGTCACAGCGGGGGTGCACCCAACGCAGCTCGGGCCCATCACTGGTGCGTGGCTGGGGGGAAAGGCAGGACGATGACGATACGCCTCCCACAGAGGACAGCTTGTCCTTACCCCTGGGCAGCCTGGCACACATGAGCGACTACATGCTGCAGTGCCTGCGCAACGACAGCAGAGTTGCCCACATTTTAACGTGTGCGGATTACTGGGTTGCCACCCTGCTGGATCCACGCTACAAAGACAATGTGCCCACCTTACTTCCTGCACTGGGGCGTGATAGGAAGATGCGCGAGTACAAGCGCACGTTGGTAGACGCGCTACTTAGAGCATTCCCAAATGTCACAGGGGAACAAGTGGAAGCCCAAGGCCAAGGCAGAGGAGGAGCAAGAGGTCGCCAAGGCAGCTGTGTCACGGCCAGCTCCTCTGAGGGCAGGGTTAGCATGGCAGAGATGTGGAAAAGTTTTGTCAACACGCCACAGCTAACTGCACCACCACCTGATACGCAACGTGTTAGCAGGAGGCAACATTTCACTAACATGGTGGAACAGTACGTGTGCACACCCCTCCACGTACTGACTGATGGTTCGGCCCCATTCAACTTCTGGGTCTCTAAATTGTCCACGTGGCCAGAGCTAGCCTTTTATGCCTTGGAGGTGCTGGCCTGCCCGGCGGCCAGCGTTTTGTCTGAACGTGTATTCAGCACGGCAGGGGGCGTCATTACAGACAAACGCAGCCGCCTGTCTACAGCCAATGTGGACAAGCTGACGTTCATAAAAATGAACCAGGCATGGATCCCACAGGACCTGTCCGTCCCTTGTCCAGATTAGACATTAACTACCTCCCCTTAACCATATATTATTGTACTCCAGGGCACTTCCTCATTTAATCCTATTTTTATTTTACCATTATATTGCGAGGCTACCCAAAGTTGAATGAACCTCTCCTCTGTCTGGGTGCCGGGGCCTAAATATATGCCAATGGACTGTTCCAATGTTGGGTGACGTGAAGCCTGATTCTCTGCTATGACATGCAGACTAATTCTCTGCTGACATGAAGCCAGATTCTCTGTTACGGGACCTCTCTCCTCTGCCTGGGTGCTGGGCCTAAATATCTGACAATGGACTGTTGCAGTGGTGGCTGACATGAAGCCTGATTTTCTGCTATGACATGCAGACTGATTCTCTACTGACATGAAGCCAGATCCTCTGTTACGGGACCTCTCTCCTCTGCCTGGGTGTTGGGCCTAAATATCTGACAATGGACTGTTGCAGTGGTGGCTGACGTGAAGCCTGATTCTCTGCTGACATGAAGCCAGATTGTCTGTTACGGGACCTCTCTCCTCTGCCTGGGTGCTGGGCCTAAATATCTGACAATGGACTGTTGCATTGGTGGCTGACGTGAAGCCTGATTCTCTGCTATGATATGAAGACTGATTCTCTGCTGACATGAAGCCAGATTGTCTGTTACGGGACCTCTCTCCTCTGCCTGGGTGCTGGGCCTAAATTTATGAAAATGGACTGTTGCATTGGTGGCTGACGTGAAGCCTGATTCTCTGCTATGATATGAAGACTGATTCTCTGCTGACATGAAGCTAGATTGTCTGTTACGGGACCTCTCTCCTCTGCCTGGGTGCTGGGCCTAAATTTATGAAAATGGACTGTTACAGTGGTGGGTGACGTGAAGCCTGATTCTCTGCTATGACATGAAGACTGATTCTCTGCTGACATGAAGCCAGATTGTCTGTTACGGGACCTCTCTCCTCTGCCTGGGTGCTTGGCCTAAATTTATGAAAATGGACTGTTGCAGTGGTGGCTGACGTGAAGCCTGATTCTCTGCTATGACATGCAGACTGATTCTCTGCTGACATCAAGACAGATTCTCTGTTACGGGACCTCTCTCCTCTGCCTGGGTGCCGGGGCCTAAATATCTGAGAATGGACTGTTCCAGTGGTGGGTGACGTGAAGCCAGATTCTCTGCTATGGGACCTCTCTCCAATTGATTTTGGTTAATTTTTTTTTTTTTTATTTTAATTTTAATTCATTTCCCTATCCACATTTGTTTGCAGGGGATTTACCTACATGTTGCTGCCTTTTGAAGCCCTCTAGCCCTTTCCTGGGCTGTTTTACAGCCTTTTTAGTGCCGAAAAGTTCGGGTCCCCATTGACTTCAATGGGGTTCGGGTTCGGGACGAAGTTCGGATCGGGTTCGGATCCCGAACCCGAACATTTTCGGGAAGTTCGGCCGAACTTCTCGAACCCGAACATCCAGGTGTCCGCTCAACTCTACTCTAAAGGTCCAAAGAATCTCGGAGCAAACCTAAAACTGGGGACTCTTAAGTGCATGTTTTTGGAGGAAAGCCATACCTTTTCCCCAGAGGAGAACTGAGGTGGTTTCCTTGTGATAACCGGAAGAGAGGTCCAGATCTATTTCTAGAACACGACAGAGGGCTCTCTAGAGCTTGGACGTAAACTGAACTCCTCGATCGGAAACAATATGTCCAGGCAAGCCATGTAAATGAAATATATGTTTTATGAACAGTTTGGTGAATTCCGAAGCCGAGGGTAATCCAGTCAACGGAACGAAGTGCACCATCTTGGAGAAGCGATCCACAACAACCCAAATCACGGTACATTCAGCTGGAAAAGGCAGATCAGTAATAAAGTCCATAGCATTAGGAACGGGTAGAGGTAGCAACAGGCCTGGAAACTTTATTTTGAGCACAGACGGTGCAGGCCGAAACAAAGTCACGTACGTCTTTGGATAATGTGGGCCACCAGTAGTGGCGAGACACTAGTTCAGTGGTCTTGCGGATCCTGGTATGACCGGCTAGTTTGGAGTTGTGTCCCGATGACAGGATGCTTTTCCTTTTGGCAGAGGGTACGAATGTTCTCCCGGGAGGAATGTCTCTTACCAGGATAGGAGCCACCGTGATGAAGCGAGCAGTATCTATCATGTATTGAGGCTTCTCCTGCTGGACAGAAAAATCAAAAGATCGGGACAGAGTATCTGCCTTGATGTTTTTCTCAGCCGGGCAGAAGTGTAACTCAAAGTTAAAACGGGAGAAGAAAAGTGCCCACCTGGCTTGGCGAGGGTTCAGATGCTGAGCTGTCTGCAGGTATGTGAGATTTTTGTGGTCGGTGAAAAATATTACCGGATGCTGGGCTCCTTCGAATAGATAACACCACTCCTCCAAGGCAAGTTTTATGGCCAGGAGCTCTCTGTACCCAATACAGTAGTTCCTCTCAAACATCTTGCCCATGGAATTCTTTTGCAGTAAGACCGCACCAGCTCCTATGGAAGAGGCGTCCACTTCCACTAAAAAGAATTGGTGGAAGACATCGGGATGTCACAGAATAGGTGCAGATGCAAAGGAGCTCTTTAATTGGATGAAAGCGGCATCTGCCTCAGGAGGCCAGTCTTTGGCATTCACCCCTTTTCGAGTAAGGTCGGATATCAGAGATGTTAGGGAGGAAAAGTTCAGAATAAACTGCCGATAAAAATTGGCTAATCCCAGGAAGCACTGTATAGCGCGCAGCCCCTGTGGACGAGGCCAGTACTTTACCGCATTCAGTTTTTCAGAATCCATCTGTAATCCAGCATCCGAGATGATGTATCCGAGAAATGGTACTGTCATTTTCTCGAAGGTGCATTTCTCGAGTTTGGCATAGAGTCTATTCTCCCTCAGGCGCTGTAAGACGAGTCGTACATGCCTTCGATGAGTGTTCAAGTCTGGAGAGAAGACCATCCAGATACACAATCACGCAGGTATAGAGCAGGTCCCGAAAGACATAATTAATTAGCTCTTGGAATACCGCAGGAGTATTGCATAGACCGAAGGGCATGACGAGGTACTCGTAGTGTCCATCGCGAGTGTTGAAAGCGGTCTTCCGCTCATCACCTTTTCGAATGCGGACCAGATTATATGCACCGCGCAGGTCAAGTTTGGTGAAGACTCTAGCCCCCCGGATCCTGTCAAAAAGTTCAGAGATCAACGTTTATTAACTGTGATCTTATTCAGACCTCGATAATCGATACAGGGCCGCAAGGACCCATCTTTCTTCTGTACAAAGAAAAAACCGTCCCCAGCTGGTGAAGTGGACTTACGAAATAAACCCCCTCTCAAGATTCTCCTTGATGTAGTCAGTCATTGCCTGAGTCTCTGGGAGTGAGAGTGGGTAGACTCGACCACGAGGAGGGGTAGCACCGGGCAGAAGATCGATCGGACAGTCATATGGACAACGAGGAGGCAGAATTTCAGCATTCTTTTTACTAAAGATGTCCGCGTAGCCGGCATATTGCTGCGGTAGTACAGGCAGGTCTACTGGTAAGCGTAGGCGGGGAGGCCGGTCGGACCTCCACTAAGCATGTGGAGTGATAAGATGATCCCCATTGCAGAATCTGACCGGAGTGCCAGTCCACAATTGGTGAATGAAGACATAGCCAGGGTAGCCCAAGAATAATGGGATTCACAGAGACTGGCAGGACATAGGAAGAGATCACCTCTGAGTGCAGAACCCCAATTTGTAGTTTGAGGGGCACAGTAACAGTGAGTACTGGTTTAGAAAGCGGTAGTCCATTTACTGAAAATCACTGACAAAGGTCTCTGCAGCCGCATGGTGGGAAGCCGATACTGATGCTATTGGAAGGACTGGCCTCTGAAATGAAGGAGCCAGACGAGATGGTCTTCTGGTGCATGCGACCTGCTTAGAACATTCCCTGAAATGCACATCAATCCATGTAGCCAATGTAATCAGGTCGTTCAGAGACGACGGGCAGTCGCACCCAGCCAATTCGTCCTTAATATGGACACCAGAACACCGCCAGTTGAGCCTCATCATTCCACGCAAGTTCGTCCGCTAGCGTACGGAACTGGATGGTGTACTGACCCACAGTCGCAAAACCTTGACATAGATGTAGCAGAGCTGAGGCAGCCTAGGACGTACGAGCCGACTCCTCAAAGACCATCCGGAAGGTAGTCAGGAAAGACTGCAGATTAGTAGCCTCTGGACCTCTATGTTCCCAAAGAGGATTTGCCCAGGCGAGAGCAGGGATATTACGAATGCAACCTTGGACTGCTCCATAGGGAACCTCTCCCCATTTAACTCGAAGTGGATCAGGCAATGGTTAAGGAATCCCCGACACGTTTTAGGATTACCACCATAGCGGGTTGGCAGCGGGAGTTGCACTCCGGCGAAAGTCTGTTCCGGAATCACTGGTGGCAACGTAGCAGGCAGAGGAGTGACTGGAGTGCTTGCCGTGCCCGAATGAGAGACAGAATCCAAGCCAACAGCAACATTTTGCATAAACTGCATCAATATGTCTTGTCGTTCACTCTAGTATTTAAATTCCTGTAAGAGATCATGAACAGTGGTCTTGGGATGACCAGAGGGGTCCATGGCCTCAGATTACTGTCGCAGGCAGTGGATGTGAACCCATTGTGCTACGGGCTGGCTGTGCCTGGTTTTAGAGCCTCTGATGGTGAGGATAGACTTTGCCGTTAGGTTAGCTGCCAGGTACCACTCCAGGGTAGTCCCACCCTCAGTAGCAGCTGGTCCAGGCGAACCAGGAGGTACCTGCAAAGGTACCGACAGTACATGCGTGGTTAGACAGTACAAATTTGAAAACAACTACGATACGTCGTTATATATTTCAGCGCTGCAGTCCAAACTGTGACGTGGGTAAGTCTCACACTTTAAAGAGGACCGTTCACTAGAATAAAAAATCTAAACTAAGCATACAGACATGGAGAGCGGCGCCCAGGGATCTCCCTGCACTTACTATTATCCCTGGGCGCCACTCCGTTCTCCTGGTATAGGCTCCGGTATCTTCAAATGTTCGGCTCAACTGGGTGGAGCCTGTCGGCGTCTCCTTCTCCCAGGCTGTAGCGCTGGCCAATCGCAGTGCTCAGCTCATAGCCTGAGAGTTTTTTTTTCTCTCAGGCTATGAACTGAACGCTGCGATTGGCCAGTGCTACAGCCTGGGAGAAGGAGACGCCGGCAGGCTCCACCCAGTTGAGCCGAACATATAAAGATACCAAAGCCTATACCGGGAGAACGGAGCGGCGCCCAGGGATAATAGTAAGTGCAGGGAGATCCCTGGGCGCCGCTCTCCATGTCTGTATGCTTAGTTTAGATTGTATTCTAGTGAAAGGTCCTCTTTAAAAGCAATAAAGTCAAACAGACCGTGCTGCTGTACACCAATATGAATCTCCTCGTCAATCATAACAGGCTATTTTTCATCTGAGATTGAAAACACCATCTAGCTCCCCAGGAAAGTGTCTGTCCTCTTCCAGACTCTCCTATAGGGATCAAGGATTCGCCACAATTGTGAAGTATTGCCAGACTCTGTGAATATAAAAAGGCTTTATTCTACTTACAAACACATCCTTGTTAAAAGCACATCAAAGTCTTAAAACCGCATGCACATCAATGCCCTGAGACAGAGGAGGAGGTATTAAGGGTGGGCCAGAGGGCTGAAAGAGGTGTGTTTTTCTGGGCACATCGCCGAGGGGCCTGGGCACTTGCGGCAGTAAAGCCACTTCTGGGCACTTGCAGAAGCTCATTTGCATACATTTAAAAAGTGTCTTTTTTATGATCTCGACGAGGGACACAGAAAAGAAAGGTACCATTGCAATGAGGGTCAAAGAGTCTATAACTTGATCTGAGTGGTCTAAAAAACTCAGATTAGGTGACAGACTCCCTTGCTGGTGTTTTTTTTTTTTTTTGTTTAGATGACAGGTTCCCTTTAACATGGACATGTGAATAAGGCCTTACTGGTATAAATTTACACTACACAGTGTAAAGATGCGCCAGATTTATCACTCAGCATTACCCACTCGCTGTCTAACATAAGTTTTACACTGTCAGTATACGTAAATGTGCCCCAAAGTGTTTTGTTCTATGGCATTTTGTGCATTGCATTTGTGAATTTTTAGCATTTATGATGTCCCCCCCCCCCCCAAAAAAAGCAGCAAGAATGGTGTTTTCCATGCGGATTTTTATTCAGCAAGCGTAATACAATACCAGGAAAGTGAATGAGATTTGCCAAATCTCATGTACAATACAGACCAAAAGTTTGGACACACCTTCTCATTCAAAGAGTTTTCTTTATTTTCATGACTATGAAAATTGTAGATTCACACTGAAGGCATCAAAACTATAAATTAACACATATGGAATTATATACATAACAAAAATGTGTCAAACAACTGAAAATATGTCATATTCTAGGTTCTTCAAAGTAGCCACCTTTTGCTTTGATTACTGCTTTGCACACTCTTGGCATTCTCTTGTTGAGCTTCAAGAGGTAGTCACCTGAAATGGTTTTCACTAAACAGGTGTGCCCTGTCAGGTTTAATAAGTGGGATTTCTTGCCTTATAAATGGGGTTGGGACCATCAGTTGCGTTGTGGAGAAGACAGGTGGATACACAGCTGATAGTCCTACTAAATAGACTGTTAGAATTTGTATTATGGCAAGAAAAAAGCAGCTAAGTAAAGAAAAACGAGTGGCTATCATTACTTTAAGAAATGAAGGTCAGTCAGTCCGAAAAATTGGGAAAACTTTGAAAGTGTCCCCAAGTGCAGTCACAAAAACCATCAAGCGCTACAAAGAAACTGGCTCACATGTGGACCGGCCCAGGAAAGGAAGACCAAGAGTCACCTCTGCTGCAGAGGATAAGTTCAGCCGAGTCACCGGCCTCAGAAATCGCAGGTTAACAGCAGCTCAGATTAGAGACCAGGTCAATGCCACACAGAGTTCTAGCAGCAGACACATCTCTAGAACAACTGTTAAGAGGAGACTGTGTGAATCAGGCCTTCATGGTAGAATATCTGCTAGGAAACCACTGCTAATGACAGGCAACAAGCAGAAGAGACTTGTTTGGGCTAAAGAACACAAGGAATGAGTCCAAATTTGAGATCTTTGGTTCCAATCACTGTGTCTTTGTGCGACACAGAAAAGGTGAACGAATGGACTCTACATGCCTTGTTCCCACCGTGAAGCACGGAGGAGGAGTTGTGATGGTGTGGGGGTGCTTTGCTGGTGACACTGTTGGGGATTCATTTAAAATTGAAGGCATACTGAACCAGCATGGCTACCACAGCATCTTGCAGCGGCATGCTATTCCATCTGGTTTGCATTTAGTTGGACCATTATTTATTTTTCAACAGGACAATGACCCCAAACACACCTCCAGGCTGTGTAAGGGCTATTTGACCATGAAGGAGAGTGATGGGGTGCTGCGCCAGATGACCTGGCCTCCACAGTCACCGGACCTGAACCCAATCGAGATGGTTTGGAGTGAGCTGGACCGCAGAGTGAAGGCAAAAGGGCCAACAAGTGCTAAGCATCTCTGGGAACTCCTTCAAGACTGTTGGAAGACCATTTCAGGTGACTACCTCTTGAAGCTCATCAAGAGAATGCCAAGAGTGTGCAAAGCAGTAATCAAAGCAAAAGGTGGCTACTTTGAAGAACCTAGAATATGACATATTTTCAGTTGTTTCACACTTTTTTGTTATGTATATAATTCCACATGTGCTAATTCATAGTTTTGATGCCTTCAGTGTGAATCTACAATTTTCATAGTCATGAAAATAAAGAAAACTCTTTGAATGAGAAGGTGTGTCCGAACTTTTGGTCTGTACTGTATGTACACATTGAGTATTTTTCTATGCGCGGAAATTGACCTGCCAGGCGGATTTTAGGATCCATAACATGTCAACAGTTTGCGTAATTCTGCACTGTAGGGTACATTCACATCACTGTATGTACTTTACAGTCCGCAAAATATAGATGATATGCATGTTGCATTTTTTTTTTGCAGATCCATATGCTTCAGTCACTCCGTGAACCGCATTTTGCAGTCAAGTATAGGACATGCTCTATCTTTTTGCAGAATTGACATATGGATGCGAAAAGCACACGGATGATCCGTATTTCATCTGCGTTTGCATAGTTCCCAACTGTCCCGAATTGGCAGGGCCTGTCCATGATTTTAATTTCCAGCTCATAATTGGATGTTTCTAGGAAGAGTGTGGGCATTCCCAGGGGAGGGGTTTTGGATCCCCTTATTTTACCAACCTAAATGTTGGCAAATATGTGTTTTGTGGATCGCAAAGTACATACCGTGTGTGAATATACCCTTATGTATAGTGATTTCCCCCATAGACTTTAATGGGGTCGATAACATAAACAGAAATTCTGCACAAAAAAAGGGGTAAAAACTGCAATAAATGTGCATTTTTTTAGGGCCCCTGATGAAGTGGAGGCGAAACCCGGGTTGGGCGTTTGACAAGAGAACGTGCACATTTTAAATGAATGTTATTTTATGGATCTTGTGAGTACAATTAATTACTAGATTTATACTCAGCCGTACTTCACTATGTCGGGCCGTCTCTTCTTTTATTCTTAGGAGACTAGAGCATTGATTTATGTGAGAACCGAAGCTTTATACCTGAGGACCTTTATCTGAAGGACACTCTGAATGTGAACTCTACCTAAGCTTGAGCTGCGCGGTCTTCTTTCTTCTATACTCATTTTTAGGACCCATTCACACAACAGATTTTGATGCTGCCGGCGGCAGAAACCTTTAGATGCTACAGTCTAGTTTGTGGCTTAGGCCGAGTTCATACCATTTATTGAATCAGTTGCTTCCATAAGTTGGGTCCATTCACACGTCCGTAAGTGTTTTACGGACCGCACATGGCTGGCTGGTCCTATGATAGAAATGCCTATTGTCCATGATTGCAGACAATAGGACATGCTCTATATTTTTTGCTGGGCCACAGAACAGAACGAGTCCACATCCGTTCTGCAAAATTGCAGAACGGATGTGAATGCAGAAATACGGATGTGTGAATAGACCCTTATTGTGAGTCAAAGCCAGTAGTGAAGCCTCCACAGAGATAAGGTATAATGCCCCGTTCAGCGTTTTTGACCTGCACTTAGTTTTGGCTCGCACACCGTATGTATTTCGCGGTTGGGTGGGGGGGAGAGCGGACATGCGGAAATATAGACATGGAATGCACACAGTCATTTCCGTTTTTTTAAAAAGCCCCGTTGAAATGAATGGTTCCGCATACAGACCTGTAAAAAACTAAATGGAAGAAAAATATGTTTGTGTACAATACCCCTAAGAAATAACTGGTGTGAACACTGAATGTGTGACCCACTCAAGCGGCAGGGGTCCACACCAAGAAGGGTCGGCATGCCTCTTCTTGTCATGGTGGCAGCTTTTAACCGGGTTGCCCCCTACTGAAAACCAATGAGAGCCATACACCAAGCAGCTGAGTTTTGGCGCGGTGTCCACCCGTGTAGACGGGACCTTATTGCGTTTTTCATGCTTATTTACTGCATATAAATCCCCACCGTCTACAGGTCGCCTGGACTGGCTGCTCCTAGAAATAACCTTCGGTAATAAACCCCCACTGATCTCCACACACGGACACATCCTATCACTAGGGCGCCCGCCTCACATGACTGCTGCTCAGTGTGTGCGCTCTCCCCGCGGGAAAAGGCGGGACGACGTGCTCGCTGCCACTAAAGGGTTACAGCTTGAGGGAGGAGCGGCCGCTGAGGAAGAGTCCTGGCTCTGCTTCCTCCTCTGCCTGACTTAGCTGTGAGGGAGTTCCGGGCTACTAGTGGGCTGAGGGTGGCAACCAGGAGACTGGACGTGGTCACCGGAGCCATTGTCAAGCCTCATGTCTTGGGGTCAGGCGACACTATATAATGTGAAAGCCCTCATAAGCGCATAGGTCTGACTGAGGGGACAACTCTTTTCCCTGAAGGCTTTCTACACAAGTGACATTACTGTGAGGAAACATGGAAAAGCAGCAGCGTAGTAATGGTGGCCCCCAAGGCAAGGGTCTGCGGGACCTGGAGATCATCCCTCTACACCTGGACCAGAAGGGATGTCAGGAGCCTGAAGAGTCCCCTCCAGCATCTCCATTGCCACCACCCATATTCCTTTATCCAGGAGCCAGGAAGCAAAAGCAGGAAGTGAGGTCTTCTCCTGGAAACAGTCAAGGAGCAGGGGTCAGGGAGGAGTACTCTGGCACTTCTCCATCATCCTCATCCCAGCAGGGGTACCCTGAGCCAATGTCACCTGGTTCTGGGGGGCTTTCTCCAACGTCTTCTCTTCAGCTCATGATGCTGATGATGAACTACAGGGGAGCCAGCAGTGGAAGCAATGGCGGTGGGGACAAAGTCCAAAAAAGTGAGTAAAGTTGGTGTCGGGGAGGGTTGAGCAGGCATATAACTTGTAGGTAAAGATCTAAATAGTAGTGCATCCTTACTGACTCCCCATTAAAGGGATTGTGACACCGAGGGGTTTGGGTTTGGCTTAAAGGGTTTCTACCACCAGAATTTCACCTACTTAGCTGTCTGACACTAGCGATCTGCTAATGCCTGCTGTACCTAATCTTGTTCATGTATTACCATTGTCTGGAGCGGTTAAGCTTAAAAACGTAGTTTTATTGATATGCAAATGAGCCTCTAGGTGCTATGTGGGCGTCTTTTCAGCACCTAGAGGCTCCGTCTACTCACCATGTCTGCCGCCCATCTCGTCCCTCCAGCCCGCCCCTCTCCTCTAGATTGACAGCCTACTTCTCCCCATCTCGGCCAAATTCTCGCGCCTGCGCCGCGTGATTCTGTATTCGGCGCAGGTGCAGTGACTGTCGGACCGCTCCCTGCGCCGGCATCTTCACTGCGCCGATTACTAGCAGATCGCTAGTGTCAGACAGCTAAGTAGGTGAAATTCTGGTGGTAGAAACCCTTTAAGGTCCTTTTACACAGACCAATAATTAGAAAATAATATTTTCAGGGGTATTTGTAGATACGCTCCTTACCAATAACTGGTCCATGTAAAGGTGCCGGTGATCAAGCGCCCATTCGTCGGGTGCTCGTGTATTTCATCTGGCACCTAAAATCCTTGTCCCCGTGCAGCAGGTTGTGCTGTGTGAACAGGGATCTGCTGCTTATTTTCTATGGGCATGAGCTCGTCCCCATACAGCGGAGGTGATTGCTCACACAAGTGAGTTCAATGTGAGGAACTTGCAGGTGTCAGTGTGAGTTCTCCTCTGGCAGGATCGCACATAATTTTGATTTATAAGGCTTTGTGTCCCTGAGAGTCCTGAAATCGACAGAATTACACTGACCTAATGCAATATGACATAATATATATTGACGTATGACATAGTACAATAGATTCCTGGACTCTCAGGGTTACACATCATTATATATCGGTATGATGTTGTGCGATCCTGTCAGAGGTCAGGACGGGACCTCTCACTGACAAACTGCAAGCTCCTCGCTCGTGTGTGTGGTCTCAGTCAAATCTGCTGTAGATTTTTCAGAGAATCTGTGGCAGAAATACGAAGCAAAAACTTTGATTTATGCTTGCAGATAAAGCTACGTCTAAATCTGTGTTCGAGCTTTCCAGCACTCTATTCCAGCAGAGGAACAGAATACCTGAATTGCTGTATGCATTATAGCCTGACCCGGCCGGGTGCCTGTTCACTTGACCCGGCCGGGTGCCTGTTCACCATCATGGGATCCGTACGGTTTCTGGAACAGGTGTCCGGCCTTGCCGGATAGGCAATGCCAGTATTCTGTTCGTCTGCTGGAACGGCTCTGTCAGCTTAAAAGTTTTTTCGGGGATTTTGATGTTGAGAATCATCTATATTTGATCAGTGTCTGCCTCCTGGGAATACCACTGATCAGCTGTATGAAGAGGCCACAGAGTTCCGTGAGGGCTTAGGGCTCTTCCTGGGCCATGTGACATCACTGTCATCGGTCTCGTGGTGTAGGCCCAGTCTGCCCCATGCAAGTGAATTGGGCTGAGCTGCAATACCAAGCAGAGGTGCTATCCAATGGCCGGCACCGTATTTGTCAGGAGTGGGACCCCCGCTGATATTATATTGATGACCTGTCCTGAGGGTAGTCTGTCAATATGAAAGTCTCAAGGAACCCCTTTAAGATGCTATCTTGTGTAAGATCCTTACTACTGCTATGGTGCAGTTTGCCTACTAGCAGCACTTACAGAATAAACTGAACACATACTTATGAGTCCGGTGTGTGCATGATGGTGCCCCCCGCCTGTCAGGGTAGTGTTTGGTGGGCTGCTGGGTACAGGTGCAGTCAACGCCTCTGGGCCACTAGAAGTATAGACCTGTGGCTGAAATAGGCCACCCTTACATGGGACAGGAGAATACCACGTTAAAGAACATGACTGTATTACTGGCAGAATGTCTGTGCAAAATCCAGGCCCAAATCCACGAGTTTGTGAACATGGCCTAGAGATGCCATAAGAAATGAAAATCAGTGGGTGCCCATCACAAGCACCAAGGCGCTCCCTGTGTGTAAATATGAACACATAGGCACTAAGGGAGTGGGCACACAGGTTTGGAAGTGAGGGGATCATAAAAGGAGAGCTGTATAAAGGACAGAAAACACTTCTCCACTTTTCTGAATTCACTGCTTTGACTTTCAAAACTGCATTAAACCTGACTGTGTGGCCGCACCCTAAGGTGCTGTGGATATGATGTATCGCTGTCTTGATCTGTCATGGCACACATACATGTCTTTTGATATGATATGACATTTTAGGATTGCCCCCAAAAATGACCAAAACAATCCAACATGGACACTCAACTTTTCTGAATACCTGCTTTTGGTCTGTGCCTTTCAGGCTGCCCTGCCTCATGAGGAGGCAGTGACAGGCAGCAGAAATGCTCTAAATGTCCTGTGTGGGGTTAGCTAATCTGCAGTATTCACATCTCCATGTGAGTGAGGTGTGGTGGAAGTCCGCCTCCTGCCGATGGGGTCACGTCCACCCCACTGGTCGGTTATCACTGCAGACCTTCACCGTGTGCCTGAGATTGTGGGAACTCTCATTCTCTTTGCTGTTCTCATCTGCAATTCCATAGCTCAAAATCTCCAGCGTAAAGCCCTGTGTGAACACACCCTAAATCCTGATTAAGGATTCCTTCGAGGGCCGATTTGTATGCAGAACCCTGATAAAAAAAAAAAAAAAACACACCCAGATCCACACTCTTTATTGCATTTTTGAGCAGGTTTTCTGCTTTAAAGGGGTTGTCCAAGTGTTTAGAATGGATGACCTATCCTCAGGATAAGGCCTCTTTCACACTACAGTTTTTTGCGTTCCGTATACGGTCCGTTTTTTGCGTTCCGTATACGGTCCGTATACGGAACCATTCATTTCAATGGTTCCGCAAAAAAACTGAATGTGTTCCGTATGCATTCCGTTTCCGTATTTCCGTTTTTCCGTTCCGTTGAAAAGATAGAACATGTCCTATATTTGGCCGCAAATCACAGTCCGTGGCTCCATTCAAGTCAATGGGTCCGCAAAAAAAACGGAACACATACGGAAATGCATCCGTATGTCTTCCGTATCCGTTCCGTTTTTTGCGGAACCATCTATTGAAAATGTTATGCCCAGCCCAATTTTTAATATGAAATTACTGTATACTGTATTTGCCATACGGAAAAACGGAACGGAACAACGGAACGGAAACGGAACCACAACGGAAGCAAAAAACGGAACAACGGATCCGTGAAAAACGGAACGCAAAACACTGAATTCAACATACTGTAGTGTGAAAGAGGCCTAAGAGGCAGAAATACTAGTGAACATGACATTCGCCCTCCACTGGCACCACCTATGTTGTCTGGAGTGCAGGTGTCACTACTTTCTTGCCTATCCTCAGGATATGCATCACTATCAGATTGTGGGGGTCCAACTCTCGGCACCCCTGCCGATCAGCTGTTGGAAAAGCCCATGGCGCTCTAGTGAGCGCTGCAGCCTCTTCGTAAGCCAGTGATGTCACCGTACGTCAATCACATGACCTAGGCGCAGCTCAGTCCCATTCAAGTCAGCCGGTATACAATGCAATGGCGCTTTGGTGCAAGGAGGGTGCGGTGCTCACAACAGTGCTGCATCCTCCTTAAACAGCTGATCGGTGGGTGTACCTGAAGTCGGACCACCATTATCAGATACTGATGCCCTATCTTGAGCATAGCTAGCTCATCAGTATTAAACATTCATAAAACCCCATTGAAATACATTAGCCATGGAGCCACAAAAATAATTGACATGCTGTGGATTCTAAAAGCCCAAAGGGTCCGTCTCCTGGTAACCCTGCCAGTCAGCCCCAATGGATGATGAACATATGATGTCACGTACATCGGTCACATGGCCTGGATGCAGCTGTCCTATCCTCCTGTCAGTACTTGTCACCTGACTATTGATGGTGACAACTTCAGATTTCATAGGTTAAAAGGAAACAAGCGGATGGCATTTGCTCACTTGCAGTTATAAAATGGTTATTTTTAAAGAGCATATGTCAGCAAGATCAACCCTGTTAAACCAGGAATACTGTCTGGTAGGGTTGATTTTGCTGATCAAAATGACCCTTGGCAGGTGAAAATCAGTTGTGCTGTTTCAGAGAGAAAAAATACTTTTATTTATGCAGATCAAGGCTTCAGTGCACCAAGGAGTGCTCCCTAACCCTTTGGTGCACCTCGGCTCCTCCTTCTAGTGTTGGCCACTTCCTTTGACTGACCGGGCTAGGCATCATCATTGTTCTTTTGCCTGGCCATGCACAGTATATGCTTCTAGTTTCTACAGTTGGCGCATTCGCAGTAAATCTCCTTCAGCTTGAGGACTGCACATGTGCTGATAACACCACCCTCCACCTAGAAGGAGTCCATAGTGTCTTTCCTGTGATGTCAGTGATGGTTACACAGTAGTCATTTCAGTGGTGGAGCAAACTGAAGGAGATGTACCGCGCATGCACCAATTGTGGAATCTACAGCACAGAGTCAGAGTTACAGGGCCAGGCAATGATGTTGTCTGGCACCGTCTGTCGAGAAGAGGGGGATGTGGCCAACACTGGAAAGTAGAGAAGCTGAGATGGACTAAGAATGGGCTAGATGGGTATCCTTCTAATCAGCAGGATCAATCCTGCCAGGCAGTATGCCTTATTTAATAGGGTTAATCCTGCTGACAGATGCTTTCATTTGTGTCAACCTCTTTTATCTTCTAAAATCTCTTGACAGACACTTCTATTACAGCTTGCATCTTATGGAAGATAATAGAAGTAGATGAAATCCTACTTTTTTCCTGACGTTAGTAGGGTTGTTTTCATACAGACCCATAGCCGGCTGACATGTAGATGTTTTAAAGCCAACCTGTCATCTCAAAATGGCTTGGCATCAGGTGGCATCTCCTTAGGGTACAGTCACACGGTCAGGTTTCTTGATGCAGTTTTGGAAGCCAAAGTTAGAGGTGAATAAAAAAAAAAAAATAGGAGAAGCCATATCTGTCCTTTTATACTTTCCCCACTTTTATGATCTGCTGCAGATTTTGGCTTCCAAAACTGCATCAAGAAACTTGATTGTGTGGCTGTACCCTAATAATACAATAAATATGGTGGAGTTTTTAAAAAATTTCTCATTGACCAAGCAATAGGAACCTGCAGTTCTATGCGGCCCCCACACATCAGGACACAAGCATGCTCACCTGTCTCCAAACTGTTCAAAAAGACAACCAAATCTCTGGAAGCTCCATAAACCACAAGAATTTGGGTCCCCTGATCCCATTGGCGATGTGATGGATAGATGGCCACGCACACATTCTGCTCTCCGTTGTAGTTTATAGTAGTTATGAAGCAATCAGTTGTTTCTGGCATCTCCCAATAAGGGCTTGTTCACACCACCGTGTGAAGCCCGTGTTGTGGACCGCAAATTGCGGGTCCGCAATCCGTCCACTCCGCAAAAAGAGAGCAATTCCGTAGTGCTTCCGTGGGGTTCTGTTCCGCACCATTCCGCATCTCCGGATTTGCAGACCCATTTAAGTGAATGGCTCCGCATCCGTTATGCGGAATGCACATGGAACGGTGCCCTTGTAGTGCGGATCCGCATATGCGGTCCGTGTGAATGAGCGCTAAGTTGGAATCCCAAAAGTGGAGCCCCCACTCACGAGACCTTTATAGTATAACTGGTCAATGGGTCAGGAATAGCTCAAATGTTAATACCTTTTTAAGCTTTAATGTGGCCATTAGGGTTGGTACAACACAACAATTGTGTATCCCTGATATAGCACAGACCACCAACTCTGTCATCATCAGTAGCATCCTGGGCCCTGGCATGTGTCTAGCGTTCGCATAATATTAATTTCTTAAATTATCCATGCACCCTTACGTTGAAGACGAGTCCAAAGCAAGTGCTGAGGTTTTACATGTCCGTGTATTTATAAGCCATGCTACCAAGCAGGGGTCATACAACTTTTTTTCTGGAAGAGTAAAAATACTCCTTATACCATTTTTTTTAGCCGAGGAGGAGTACGAAATTTTCTGTAATTCATATACAGTATATATAATACGTAGGCCTAAATAATTTTCAGATGATGCTATTTCTGCAAGGAAACCATTACCAGTCTCCTCTATAATGTATTCCATGCAGAAATAGCTAATATTTACTATTTAAAATTTCTCTCTCAGAAGAGTAAATTCCTACCTTTCTTGAAGCACCAAATCTGTCACGCAGGGATTGGAGCGGTAGATTGTACAAAACTCAATGCAATAAGAATTGAACAGGGATGTCTGGTCGTTGTGGCAGGGAGCAGTGGGTGGGGTCTGGGGCGAATGCACAGGAGGCAGTTATAGGACAGTGTTATACACAATATATTGTACAGTATAGTGTACTTGACATCTCTGTACTTCATATCTATGAGCCCTGTGGCTTTCACTATAAGGTCTCAAGCACACGACTGTATCCGTTTTGCGGTACACAAATCACGGATGCGGTCCGTGTGCAATCCGCATTTTCTTGCAGATCCATTGACTTCAGTGGGTCCGCCAGAACAGGACATGCTCTACCTTTTGCAGCATGGAGATGTGGATGTCCATATTTTGTGGATCAGCGATTTGCAGACCTCAAAATGGATACGGTCGTGTACATGAGTCCTAATGGGGGCAAAATGGCTGTCCCTATATCTGGGACAATCTATTGCCTATTTGCCAACCCTCCTTGGTTTTTATGGAGTCTCCCTAAGGGTCCATTCACACGTCCGTTGTTTCTTTCCTGATCTGTTCTGTTTTTTGCGGAACAGATCTGGACCAGATCTGGACCCATTCATTTTCGATGGGTCCTGAAAAAAAATCTGACATTGTGCTGTCCGATTTTTTTCAGGACCCATTGGAAATGAATGGGTCCAGATCTGTTCCGCAAAAAATGGAACAGATCAGGAAAGAAACAACGGACGTGTGAATGGACCCTTAAAATGTAAGCCCTCTTAGATCCCAGCAGGACATATATAACATAACCAAAATTTTTGAAAAATTAGGAAATTTCTAAGTTTCAGTTTCTCTACTTCTGTAATACATAGTAATACCCCCAAAAATTGTGATGACTTTACATTCCCCATATGTCTACTTCATGTTTGTAGCATTTTGGGAATGATATTTTATTTTTTGGAGATGTTACAAGGCTTAGAAGTTTAGAAGCAAATTTTGAAATTTTTCAGAAATCTTCAAAATCCCCTTTTTATGGACCAGTTCAGGTTTGAAGTCATATTGTGAGGCTTAGATAATAGAAACATCCCAAAAATAGAAACTACACCCCTCAAGGTATTCAAAACTGTTTTTTCAAACTTTATTAACCCTTTAGGTCTTCCACAAGAGTTAATGGCAGATTGAGAAACAATTTCGAAATTTCTATTTTTTTTTGAAAATTTTCCAATATAATACATTTTTTCCAGGAGTAAAACAAGGGTTAACTGCCAAACAAAACTCAAAATGGGTTGCCCTGATTCTGTAGTTTGCAAAAAACACCCCATATGTGGCCGTAAACTACTGTTTGGGCAAACGGGAGCACATAGAAGGAGGGGAACACCATATGGGTTTTGGAAGGCAGATTTTACAGGACTGGTTTTGTTTATACCATGCCCCATTTCAAGCCCCCTGATGCACCCCTAGAGTAGAAACTCCATAAAAGTGACCCCATCTAGGAAACTACGGGATAAGATGGTTGTTGTTTTGGGACTATGGGTAAATATGATTTTTGGTTGCTCTATATTACTCTTTTTTTTTTTTTTTAGGCAATGTAACAAAAACATTAAATTCTAAAATTGTTTCTACATTCGCTATTTAGTTTTGTGGAACACCTAAAGGGTTAACATAGTTTGTAAAGTAACTTTTGAATACCTTGAGGGGTGTAGTTTCTTAGATGGGGTCACTTTTTTGGAGTTTCTAGTCTACATCAGGGGGGGCTTCTAATGGGACATGGTGTAAAAAAAAAAAAACTGTCCATCAAAATCTGCCTTCCAGAAACCATATGGAGTTCCCTTCGTTCTATGCCCTGCCTGCCGTGTGGCTATATAGCCATTTACGACCACATATGGGGTGTTTCTGCAAACTACAGAATCGGGGCCATAAATATTGCGTTTTGTTTGGCTGTTAACCCTTGCTTTATTACCGGCAAAAAGGATTCAAATGGAAATTTTGCCCAAAAATGGGTGTTTTGGCACCGTTTTTATTTTACATTTTTAACACCGTTCATCCGAGGCGTTTGGTCAAAAGTTATTTTTATAGCGATGACTTTTACGCACGCGACGATGCCCAATATGTATGGCTCTCAGACTTTGGAGACACTAAGCAGGCATCCTAAAAACTGCGGCCCTCCAGATGTTGTAAAACTACAATTCCCACCATGCCCTGCTGATGGCTGTAGGTTGTCTGGGCATGCTGGGAGTTATAGTTTTACAACATCTGGAGGGCCACAGTTTGAGGATGCCTGCTCTAAAACTAATATTTTTTTGGGGAAACAAAATTGTTTCCGTGTCTCCAAAGTCTGAGAGCCATAGTTTTTTATGTTCTCTAGTGGACTGTTGGGGATTATAAAAATGTAGTACTCCATGGAAGTGTGATACTCCCCGAAGCAATCGATAACGCAGCGGCCCAGATGATCGTGGCAGGTGTCACACTGAGTGGTGGTGTCCTTCCGTATCCTCCTCCTTGTGACACACTCTGCATCTTTTTTGGGTTCGTCCCTTCTTTCCAGTATGGGGGACCACACCTGGAAAGTGTTGGCCAGAGACGATCCGGGCGCCTCCAGTTCCCAAGGTACTCCGGCCTGCTCTTTCCGGTCCAAAAAGATCAGGTCTTTGAGGACTGCCTCATAGAACTGGAGGAATTTCCCTGTGCTGCCAGCGCTTCGGGATAGTACAAAAGAGTTGTACATAGGAACCTCCACCAAGTAGACCGCAACTTTTTTGTACCATGCCCGGGTTTTGTGCATGGCATTATATGGCTTGAGGACTTGATCAGAGAGATCAACTCCTCCCATATACCGATTGTAGTCGACATTACAATCGGGCTTGAGGACCGTTGCCGTGGTACCTCGCACAGGGACAGGGGTGGTGCTGTTACTGTGGATTGTGGACAGGATAAGGACATCCCTCTTGTCCTTATACCTGACCAGCAACAGGTTTCCACTGGTAAGGGACTCACCCCTGGGGATAGGTATCTGGAGGGGGTGGGCAGGGGGGCCGCGTTGATTTTTCCGCACGGTCCCACAAGCGAACGTGGATCTGGTGGCAAGGGACCTGAACAAGGGAATGCTGGTATAAAAGTTATCCACGTACAAGTAACCGTTATCCAGCATTGGGTACATAAGGTCCCACACGAGTTTCCTGCTAACACTCAGAGTGGGGGGACATTCTGGGGGTTGAATACGGGAATCTCGCCCCTCGTACACACGAAATTTGTAAGTGTACCCTGAGGTACTCTCACAAATTTTGTATAGCTTTACGCCATACCTCGCCCGCTTGGAGGGCACATACTGGCGGAAAATGAGTCTCCCCTTGAACGCAATGAGAGACTCATCAACCGCGACCTCTCTTCCAGGTACGTAGGCCTCCATGAATTTGGCCCCAAAGTGATCGATGACCGGCCGTATCTTATACAGCCGGTCATAGGCAGGATCACCTCGGGGGGGGGGGGGGGACATGCTGCATTATCGGAATAATGCAGACATTTCCGGATGGCCTCAAACCGGGGACGTGTCATGGCCATACTGTACAGTGGGGTCTGGTATAGGACGTCCCCACTCCAGTATTGCCTGACACTGGGTTTTTGGACTAGACCCATATGCAGCACGAGGCCCCAAAATGTCCTCATCTCGGCTGCACCGACTGGCGTCCAGCCACCGGGTCTAGCCAAAAATGAGCCTGGGTTTTGAGCGATGAACTGTTGGGCGTACAGATTAGTCTGCTCCACCATCAGATTCACCAGTGGGTTACTGAAAGAAAAACTAAAATAGTCAATTTCAGTAAACCCCACTGTGGGAATCTGGATTCCAGGATTGCCAGCAAAATCCGGAATCTCACAAGTGGCGGAAAGAAACAACGGACGTGTGAATGGACCCTAAGGGTGCCTCCTTCTCACTGTTCCTAACCTACCTGGGTGGCGATGGGTGCAGGAGGGTGATGGATAACGATTAGGGGGACGCAGGAGCTGGGGCTGAACGGTGCTGCACGGTGAGGGTGCTGGACAGGAAGAGGAGGGGAGAGAGGAGCGCAGGAAGTTTGAATCTCGCGCCTCTCTCCCCTGCACCAATCAGCACCCTGGACAGCGGCGTTCAGCACCAGGGCCAGCACCGCCTCTTCAAATCTTCGTACTGCGATTGGTGGTGTGTAATCATGACGATCGCAGCCTTTTTCCGGTTCATCGGGTCACAGGACATCCGAATGGACCGGAAGCGCAGAAAACCGCAGGTCTGAATTGACCTGTGGTTTTCTGCGATCGTCGATACGGGGGGGGGGGCACCCCATTCCGATTAACCCCCGCGGCGCCAGAATTGCGAATTAAAGCCATGACGTACCGGTACGTAATGGGTCCTTAAGGATTCGGGATCCATGTCGTACCGGTACGTCATGGGTCCCTAAGGGGTTAATAAGGAGCTTTGTTCTTGGTCATTTCAGGCACAGGCAGAATCGCTGCGCTGCCCGCACTGTTCACACCGCTCACTGCGCTGATGAAAGGCATGGAAAAGTCTAAGCCGTATCTGTACGCCTTAGACTTTTTTTTAAGGAGTAAAATTGCCTGAACACGCGTCTATGACGCTTGTACAGGCGTTATTGCGACCTCTGCTACCAAGATTGTTATATTTGGGGGCCCTTTAGAGCTGACTGGACACTGGGTCTCCACCCTGAACAGATAAGCAGGTAGTATAGTATCTCCTGAAATAAATTCTCCTTCACGTGTTGCCTCCATGTGTCCAGTAAGACCTCATGTGCACCACCATTGTTTGGGTCAGTGCCTGATCAGCCATCACACGGATGACATTCGTATGCTGTCTGCATCCGTTCAGCTTTTGGGCTAATTGTAGTACATGCCCTATTCTTGTCCGTTCAATTTGAAAAATACACCATGCACAAGGCTGGTATCCGTATTTTAGAAATCCGCGGTTTGTGGAAAATCTATCCAGTTGTGTGTGTGTATAAGGCCTTTGGCCTCATGCACACGACAGTATTTTTTCACGGTCCGCAAAAACTGGGTCCGTAGGTCCGTGATCCGTGACCGTTTTTTCGTCCGTGGGTCTTCCTTGATTTTTGGAGGATCCACGGACATGGAAAAAAAAGTCGTTTTGGTGTCCGCCTGGCCGTGCGGAGCCAAACGGATCCGTCCTGAATTACAATGCAAGTCAATGGGGACGGATCCGTTTGACATTGACACAATATGGTGCAATTGCAAACGGAGCGGATCCGTCTGCATTATATTGTTAAAACATTTCTAAGTGAGAAAGTAGCCTCAGACGGATCCGTCCAGACTTTACATTGAAAGTCAATGGGGGACGGATCCGTTTGAAAATTGAGCCACAGTGTGTCATCTTCAAACGGATCCGTCCCCATTGACTTACATTGTAAGTCTGGACGGATCCGCTTGCCTCCGCACGGACAGGCGGACACCCGAACATAACTTGAAGCGTCCCCATCACCATGGGAACGCCTCTATGTTAGAATATACTGTCGGATATGAGCTACATCGTGAAACTCAGATCCGACAGTATATTCTAACACAGAGGCGTTCCCATGGTGATGGGGACGCTTCAGGTTAGAATATACAGAAAAACTGTGTACATGACTGCCCCCTGCTGCCTGGCAGCACCCGATCTCTTACAGGGGGCCGTGATCAGCACAATTAACTCCTCAGGTGCCGCACCTGAAGGGGTTAATTGTACTATCATATCCCCCTGTAAGAGATCAGGGCTGCCAGGAGGGGGCAGACCCCCCCCCCCCTCCCCAGTTTGAATATCATTGGTGGCCAGTGCGGCCCCCCCATCCCTCTATTGTAATAAATTGTTGGTGGCACAGTGTGCGCCCCCCCTTCCCCTCCCACACTGGCCACCAATGTTGTTACTGCTATAGAGGGAGGGGGGCCGATGGGGGGCGCACACTGTGCCACCAACGATTTATTACAATAGAGGGAGGGGGGGGGCGCGATGGGGGTCGCACACTGTGCCATCAACGATTTATTACAATAGAGGGAGGGGGGGGGCCGCACTGGCCACCAATGATATTCAAACTGGGGAGGGGGGGGTCTTCCCCCTGCTGCCTGGCAGCCCTGAGCTCTTACAGGGGGATATGATAGTACAATTAACCCCTTCAGGTGCCGCACCTGAAGGGGTTAATTGTGCTGATCACTGCCCCCTGTAAGAGATCGGGTGCTGCCAGGCAGCAGGGGGCAGTCTTGTACACAGTTTGTAGTGTATTCTAACTAGAAGCGTCCCCATCACCATGGGAACGCTTCTGTGTTAGAATATACTGTCGGATATGAGTTTTCACGAAGTGAAAACTTAGATCTGAAAAAGCTTTTATGCAGACGGATCTTCAGATCCGTCTGTATGAAAGCAACCTACGGATCACGGACACGGATGCCAATCTTGTGTGCATCCGTGTTCTTTCACGGACCCATTGACTTGAATGGGTCCGTGAACCGTTGTCCGTCAAAAAAATCGGACAAGTCATATTATTTTGACGGACAGGATACACGGATCACGGCCTCGGCTGCAAAACGGTGCATTTTCCGATTTTTCCACGGACCCATTGAAAGTCAATGGGTCCGCGAAAAAAAACGGAAAACGGCACAACGGCCACGGATGCACACAACGGTCGTGTGCATGAGGCCTTATCTGTATGAACGTCTTGTCCAGGATTTCATTCTTCTAATGAATAAGCCTATTGATTAGATGTTGCTCTACGATATATTTTATTTGCTTTCTCTGCTTGCATGTTTTATGAGCCTCGTGAGTATTTTTTTGGATGAGAGGAAGTGTTTATGGTGTACTAGAAGTCATTCTCAGAACCGTTCTCTTTGGTCTTCCATCCACTATAATTCAAAATCAGCGCCATTTCACGATTAAACTGGATGTTGGGCACGCTTTTTTTTTTTTCTTCTAAGAAAGAATTTGTGTTGTATGCAAGTAAGGGTACTTTCACACTAGCGGCACAGGCTTCCGGCAGGCTGTTCCGTCGGGTGAACAGCCTGTCTGATCTGTCCTGCCGCTAGTGAACGTGTGCCCCCGGACTGCCGCTCTGTCCCCATTGACTATAATGGGGGCGGAGTTCCAGCGGCAGCACACGGCGAGAGGCAGCCGGACTAAAAGTACTTTTAGTCCGGCTACCTCTCGCTGTGCTGCCGCCGGATATCCACCCCGCCCCCATTATGGTCAATAGGGACGGAGCTGCAGTCCGGGGGCAGGACTGACTCGACAGGCTGTTCATCTGACGGAACAGCCTGCCAGAGGTCCGTGCCGCTAGTGTGAAAGTAGCCTAAGGATTGTCAATTATTGTTTTGGGCTCATGAATTTTGATCTCGGTAAAATATTTTTAGCAGAAAAGGTGATATACCAGTATTTCTACTTTGATTTGTTTGTACTTTTGAGTCCTCATTAAATATAGGTTTTGGTTGTGAACTGTGCATATTTTAAAGAGGACCTTTCACCTTGAAAAACATTGTGAACGAAGTATGCTGCCATGGAGAGCGGAGCCCCGGGATCTCACTGCACTTACTATTATCCCCGGGCGCCGCTCCGTTCTCCCGTTATGCCCTCCGGTATGTTCACTCTCTAAGTTATAGTAGGCGGAGACTGCCCATGTCCTGTGGGCGTCTCCTTCTCCTAGGCTGCAGCGCTGGCCAATCGCAGCGCACAGCTCACAGCCTGGGAGGTTTTTTTCTTCCAAGATGTGAATGCGGCCTTAGCTTTTCAGTCCCTCACCCACTGACCTCCATGACTCCCCAGCCCCCCCCCCCCCCCCCCCCCCAAAGGACTCATGCACACAAGTGTGTCCCCTGTGGCCATATTGCAGACCGCATACAGCGGGTCCGCAATACACAGGGCACCGGCTGTGTGCATTCCGCATCATGGATGTGGACCTCAAATCCAGAGTTGCGGAACCGAAGCATGGATCGGAACTCTATGGAAACACTATGGAGTGCTTTCGTGGGGTTCTGTTCTGCAAAAAGATAGAACTATCTTTTTGCGGGACGGACGGATCGTGGGCCCCGTTCAAGAGAATGGGGTCGCGATTCCGCATGCGACATCCCCACGGTCGGTGCCCATGCATTGCGGACCGCAATTTGCGGTCCGCAGCACAGGAGCAGCCAGCACACGTTCGTGGGGGGGATTTAACACAACGACCAGTGTTGTTCAGCAGTTATCACTCTTTGAACTAGTATCTTGTGTCTATATAGGATTAGCTGCTGTGACTTGAAGGTGTTATCCTGGAATTCGATAATAATGGCCTATCCTCAGAATAGGTCATCAATATCATATTAGTGGGGGTCCGGCACCTGAGACCGCCGCCGATCAGCAGTTTGAAGAAGCTGCTGTGCTCACCGGTTCCATAAATTTCACAGCTTGCCAAGCACAGTGCATGGTATTCAGCTGCACCATGTGACCAATGTACTTTGAGGTAAGTGGCCTACAAGAGACCTACAGTGGAGGAAATAATTATTTGACCCCTCACTGATTTTGTAAGTTTGTCCAATGACAAAGAAATGAAAAGTCTCAGAACAGTATCATTTCAATGGTAGGTTTATTGTAACAGTGGCAGATAGCACATCAAAAGGAAAATCGAAAAAATAACTTTAAATAAAAGATAGCAACTGATTTGCATTTCATTGAGTGAAATAAGTATTTGAACCCTCTAACAAAAAAAGACTTAATACTTGGTGGAAAAACCCTTGTTTGCAAGCACAGAGGTCAAACGTTTCTTGTAATTGATGACCAAGTTTGCGCACATTTTAGGAGGAATGTTGGTCCACTCCTCTTTGCAGATCATCTCTAAATCCCTAAGGTTTCGAGGCTGTCTCTGTGCAACTCTGAGCTTGAGCTCCCTCCATAGGTTTTCGATTGGATTAAGGTCCGGAGACTGACTAGGCCACTCCATGACCTTAATGTGCTTCTTCTTGAGCCACTCCTTTGTTGCCTTTGCTGTATGTTTTGGGTCATTGTCGTGCTGGAACACCCATCCACGACCCATTTTCAGTTTCCTGGCAGAGGGAAGGAGGTTGTCGCTCAGGATTTCACGATACATGGCTCCGTCCATTTTCCCGTTTATGCGAATAAGTTGTCCTGTGCCCTTAGCAGAAAAACACCCCCAAAGCAAAATGTTTCCACCCCCATGCTTGACGGTGGGGACGGTGTTTTGGGGGTCATAGGCAGCATTTTTCTTCCTCCAAACACAGCGAGTTGAGTTAATGCCAGAGCTCTATTTTGGTCTCATCAGACCACAGCACCTTCTCCCAGTCACTCTCTGAATCATTCAGGTGTTCATTGGCAAACTTCAGACGGGCCTGCACATGTGCCTTCCTGAGCAGGGGGACCTTGCGAGCCCTGCAGGATTTTAATCCATTGCGGTGTAATGTGTTTCCAATGGTTTTCTTGGTGACTGTGGTCCCTGCTAATTTGAGGTCATTAACTAACTCCTCCCGTGTAGTTCTAGGATGCTTTTTCACCTTTCTCAGAACCATTGACACCCCACGAGGTGAGATCTTGCGTGGAACCCCAGAGCGAGGTCGATTTATGGTCATTTTGTGCTCCTTCCATTTTCGAACAATCGCACCAACAGTTGTCACCTTCTCTCCCAGCTTCTTGCTAATGGTTTTGTAGCCCATTCCAGCCTTGTGCAGGTCTACAATTTTGTCTCTGACATCCTTGGACAGCTCTTTGGTCTTTCCCATGTTGGAGAGTTTGGAGTCTGCTTGATTGATTGATTCTGTGGACAGGTGTCTTTTATACAGGTGACTAGTTAAGACAGGTGTCCTTAATGAGGGTGACTAATTGAGTAGAAGTGTCTAACCACTCTGTGGGAGCCAGAACTCTTAATGGTTGGTAGGGGTTCAAATACTTATTTCACTCAATGAAATGCAAATCAGTTGCTATCTTTTATTTAAAGTTATTTTTTCGATTTTCCTTTTGATGTGCTATCTGCCACTGTTACAATAAACCTACCATTGAAATGATACTGTTCTGAGACTTTTCATTTCTTTGTCATTGGACAAACTTACAAAATCAGTGAGGGGTCAAATAATTATTTCCGCCACTGTAAGCACTCACTGAGCAGTGTTTCCTCTTCAAACAGCTAATTGGTGAGGGACAAAAATCAACTTATTATAATTAACTTGAGACTGACGCAGCGCAATGCAAGGAGGAGTCCTGTGCCACCTCCATGCTACTACTGCAAGCTTGTTTCTTGGAGTGGTATGTCAGTGCAGCTTGCCATCTGCTCCATGATTAACCTCTTTAGCCATCCATACAGTTACATCATTGTGATCATGTGACACAGGAGCTGACTGACAGCTGGGATAGTCAATAAAGCCCCTCCTCAGTGCAGATGCAGAGTTCTGCTGCATTACCATGGCAGCCTGGTACCTGCCATGACTGTGTGCCTTTGTCAGTCTTAAGGCAAAAAAAAAAAAAACGATGACATATTTTTTTTTATTTTTTTATTTTTTTTGCGGATCCGCAATTTTCAGACCACAAATCGCATACGGTTGTGTGCATGTAGCCTTACACAGTGGATCAGGCTGGATGATAAATGTGGTGCAGGGATAGACACGTTTGTCTAAAGGCAGATTTTGTGTACTTGCACATGGGTGCAGAAATTTAGCTTAGATTTTTTGTGGATTTCTGTGCGTTTCAACACCATGTGTTACTTGCGGTTTTAGATGTTAAATCTACACCAAAAAAGAATTGACATGCTGTGGATTTCTAAATCCACAGGGCAGGCCAGTTTTCACCCAGATAAAAAAAAAAAAACTAAGTTGTCTAATCCAATTCAGGCTACTTTCACACTAGTGTTCAGAGCGGATCCGTTCTGAACGGATCCGATCATATTAATGCAGACGGTGGCTCCGTTCAGAACGGATCCGTCTGCATTATATTGTCAAAAAAATGTCTTAAGTGTGAAATTTGCCTGAACGGATCCGTCCAGACTTTTACATTGAAAGTCAATGGGGGACTGATCCGTTTGAAGATTGAGCCATATTGTGTCATCTTTAAACGGATCCGTCCCTATTGACTTACATTGTAAGTCTGGACGGATCCGCTTGCCTCCGCACGGCCAGGCGGACACCCGAACGCTGCAAGCAACGTTCAGGTGTCCGCCTGCTGAGCGGAGCGGAGGCTGAACGCCGCCAGACTGATGCATTCTGAGCGGATCCGCGTCCACTCAGAATGCATTAGGGCTGGACGGAAGCGTTCGGGTCCGCTTGTGAGCCCCTTCAAATGGAGCTCACAAGCGGACAGCCGAACGCTAGTGTGAAAGTAGCCTCACTTTGCTTGCACTGTGGTATGCTGCGTTGTGTAATCTGCAATGTGTGCAGACACCGTTACACTGCCTGACAGAGCAGGCCATTATTGGGAAGGGCCCACTCCTGCTCAATAACTGCCTGCTCGTCACTGGAGGAAAGAGCAGTATAGACATACAGCAATCACCACCACTATATGTGGATGATCGTTGGTGATCGTTACTGCTAACACTCGACCTCATACAGATTTCATTGTTTCTGGGCAGCAAACCTCTGTTCAAAAAGCACAATTTGCTGAGTGCCGATGCACTGTGTTGCCTGAAAGATCATATCACCTGATGAACGAGCATTTTGCTCGTTCATCGGGTGATCGGCGGCACCTTTACACTGGCTCTTTATCTGGAAGAACATTCATAGTAATGTTTGTTCCCGATAATCGGCTGTAAATCTGCTGTCTCCTACTGTGCTTCAAGCAGTGCAGATTCACTGAGCAGCCATCGAGACCTGTCATCTTGTGCCTATGCTGTGTCTTCCAGTCTTAGCGCTTGCTCAGTTGGAATGTGTGCTGCTTGGAGAGCAGCAGGAGAAACACTGAGCAAACACAGAGACCAGAAGATACAGTTCAGGACGGTATAAGAATACAGGTCTCTGCGCTTGGAGAGCAGTAGGCATTAGAAGACTAAGGCTCTATTTACACTTCCGCAATTTCGTACAGAATTGCGGACCGATTCACTTCTATGGGGCAGCACGATGACAATCCAGAAGGCGGGAGGGGTGGAATAAAGAGGATGTAACAAACTGGTACTTCGAGGGCTCTGGCCGTCCCCTCGGTGCTCCAGTTAGGTCTTTTGCATATGTATAAAATATTTTTTTTCAGCAATGGGGCCATGAATAGTTCTAATAAGGGCATCATTTTTATCTCCTCAACCATTCCAGGCTATATTCCTGGTTTAATAGGGTCGATCATGCTGACAGATGCTCTTTAAATCTACAGCATTTCAATTTATGTTGCAGTTTCCCATTGCAATGCGTAAAACCTGCTGCAAATATGCAGCATTTACACATCAAAATCTGCAGCAAAATGCTATGACCTGTGGAGGAATTTCGGCATCCACAGCAGACCGATGTTACGTACCTTACAGGGCCTTATAAACTATTCAGCCTAACAGATCCAAACCTTACTAATTTACTGTAAGTAACCCCCACTCTCCACTCATTGCATCTAGCAACTCTCAGTACACAGATCTAGTACGGTAGACCATGATCATCTCTAGAGATGAGTGAATCAAAGTTGACAAAGTGGAATTCGATCCGAATTTCAGTTTTATTAGTTTTTAAATAATTGTCTTTTTATTAAAGCTTTCTTTTGAAGTGAAAAACGGCAATGAATAATGACATTTCTCTGTAAGAATCAACATGGTAAACACGTATATCTTAACGGATTTCAGGTTTTATTCAATTCGTACCGAATCCAAATTTCCTCACGCTTCGTGGCCATTTTTTGGCTTGTATTAGTGGGAAAAAAGGGCTCATTAGACATTGTGTGGTGAAGTACAAAAATTACAGCCTTTTTTTTGTCACTTATTAGTGGAAAAAAGAAAAATCTATTTCCCATTCGGCGGTGCAGTTATATGTTCGAAAACCTTTTTTTGCATGTATTAGTGGCACAAAAAAAGTATTTGCCGTTGTGTGGTGAAGTGAGAAAATTACAGCCCTTTTTGGCGTGTATTAGTGGGAAAAGGGCTTCTTAGCCGTTGTGTGCTGCACTCACGTTCCACTGTCATAGCTGCTGGGGAGGGGTGGGGTGGCAGGAGCAGTACCAGCTCCATTAGCAGCAGCCTGAGTCTACTAGAAGGGCTGATAAGCAGCTTTCTTCACCCGCATAGTGAAGAAACTACTCACCAGCAGCTAGACATAGAGCAGAACCTGAACCAGCAGGCTGTGGTATACTTGGAGTGCACCCTGCCAGCCATCATTGAAGATCCGCTGGACTACTGAGTACCCAAACTGGATTTGTGGCCGCAACTGCCTGAGTTTGCCCTGGAAAAGTTGTCCTGTCCAGCCAGCAGTGTGGCATCAGAGCGGGTGTTTAGTGCCATAGTTACCCCAAGAAGAACTCTCCTGTCCACCTAAAATGTGGAGAGACCGACCTTTTGTCAAGATGAATCGGGCATGGATCAGTCAGGATTTCCACCCACCAATGCCTGATGCATCAGACTAGATCATTCTTGGTGCCACACCAACACTTTGACAAAAGAGACCGGTTTCTTCTGGCTACCTGCCTCAGCTACTATTCTGATGCTGCCACCCGCCTGATGCCACACATCTGATGCCAAGCGCTCCTTCTTTCACCCACCATCTTCAGCTGGTACTCTTATTGCCACCCACCTCCCCACTCTGTCACCGGATCACTCTGGTCTCCTGATGCTGCTGCCACCTCCACACTATGTCACCTTGCCAGTCTGGTTGTCACGTTGGGGAAACCCTCCACTAGGCCTGGATACCAGGATAAGGGAAGCAGGTCACCTCCTAACGCCACCCTAATCCAATCCCTGACCTCCTAACTGTATGAGCCAGCCTTGATGGTAGGGGGGGCTCATTACCCGGATCTGGGCCCTTCTGACCCTAATGATCCCTGAAATAGGAGACAGGAATAAGAGACAACTGGTTCATCCACAACACGAATGAATCGGAGTCTCCCACAGGCCTAGCAACAAATGAAGGGAAAGCCAGTGAGCAAAAAACAGATTGGCAGGTAAGCACCCAGAGCAAACAACACACACTGGAACAACAGCACTTACCTGCCACAACAACTGGAGATGTGAACTAGAACCCATGCAAATGGACTGCAATCCGAACACCATCCCAGACTCGCTATGTACTGACACACATAGGAACCAGCACTCCAGCAACCGCTCACTGACTTGACTTTTGGTTCCCCCTGCGGGAAACCCTGAGAGCCCCTTCCAGAGGTACAACACACAGGGAAACGCCTTGCATTCATGCTGGACAAACAACACAAAAAGACCAGACATGAAACCACAACAAGACGTACACCACACCCTGAAGATAATCCCACACCAAACATCAACACAGATAAGGTAGGGAACACAGAGGATACAAAAGGAATGACAGACTATGTTCAACAAGGTGGCCCTTAAAAACTGTGATGGTAAAACTGTGATGCCCCGGCCCGACTGGTCATTCAATGCGCACGCGCTGATATCGCGTTCATCGCCGCATGCGCGGGATTACGGTCGGGAGGAGGGAGGTTAGAGCAGAGACTTCCTGAGATTGACTTCCTTCTGATTAGACAGGAAAAACACAGAGAGGTTAAAAACCCCACCCCCTCCCTTCATCGCCAGTGTTTTTCCTGTCCCATCAGGATAGGAAGCAGGGGAGGTGCATGGAGCTCTAGCGGGCTCACCTGGAAGGGAAAAAGGAAACTATAAAAACCCACAGGACCTTCAGAATGGCGCCCTGCACAGCGCGGCTTCTTCTTAAGAGTGCGCCCCTGGAAACGGTCGGGAGTCGAGATGAGTACCCCCCTAAAAGTGTTTTTCTGCAGAACGATGATAGCAAGGAACAAACGGTAAGCAAAGTTTTAATAGGGGGGATGCCGTGGACATAACACTGTTATTAGGTTAATAGGATGAATTGGCGTGAAAGACTCCCTTTAAGCTGGACACATGGAAAGGTCCAGGATGGCAGTATAACTCCAGCTCCACCAGAAGTTGAAATCAACTAAAACCTTAGGCTCCAAACACCAGTACTATAAGAGCCAAGAGGCCCCACCTAGCTCCACCTTGCTCACACCTTAACCCCATACACACCAGAAATGGGACGGGAACCAGACTTAAAGGGAAAGTGTCCAAACATGCTGCAGACTACACGTTGCCACCAGCAACAAGCATCCACGGCTAAAGTGTCACGGTCCACTACCACCAGACCATGACACAGCTGTGACAGTGGTCTCCTGATCCTGCTGCCACCTCCACATTATGTCATCTTGCCACTCTGTGGCCTCCTGATGCTGCTGTTGCCCCCTCAGCGCTGTCATTGTGCAACCCTGTGGCCTCCTCCTGGTGCTGCTGCCACTTCCACACTCTGTCATTGTGCCTCTCTGTGGCCTCCTGATGCTGCTTCCACCTCCAGACCCTGTCATTGGACCACTCTGTGGTCTTATGCTGCTTCCACCTCACCACTAGGTCATAGGGCCACTCTGTGGCCTCCTCATGCTGCTACCATCTCCACACTCTGTAATTGGCCACTCTGTGGTCTCTTGATGCTGCTGCCACCCCTGCACTATGTCACCTTGCTACTCTGTGGCCTCCTGATGCTGCTGCCACCTCTACACGCTGTAATTGGGCCACTCTGTGGTCCCCTCATGCTGCTTCCACCTCACCATGTCATTGGGCCACTCTGTGGACTTGTCATGCTGTTCCCACCCTCCCCACTTCATGACTGGGTCACTATTTTGCCTTTCTGCCTGGCTCACATCATAATTTTTGACCTTTTCTTCTGATCTGTCAGAACATGAGACGCACAACGGATCCTGTCTGTGTAACAGCTGTAAGGCCTGTATGGTCCCATCAGAATTGGCTTATGATTTGGTAGCCAAAAGCAGGAGTGGGTTCAAAACACAGAAGACATGCAAATATTCCTTTCACGTGTCATCTCTGTTTTGCATCCACTCCTATTTATTTATTTATTTTTGGCATTAGCAATACTGATGGATTAGGGCTGCATGATATGGGAATTTTGTGCGATTGCGATTAGGGCCCTAAAAATTGCGATAACTGTATGAGATGCAATATTTTAAGGGACTTGTGCTAGAGGTCTATTTGCTTGGATTTTCAAGGCAAAAGCACACACAAATTTCTGATAATGCTGAAGTGTAGTTATGCTTAACTCAAGAACTGAAATGCACAGTGTTTTTCAAAATAAAACCTCTTTTACTAAATTAAATAACATATTTGCATTACTGCAAAAGTACAAAATGCAAAACTTGCCATTTTCTTAATAGCACTGCACAGAACAGATAAATAAAATAGAATAAATAAAAGAACATTTGCTCATTAAAATTACGACTTGCCTCCAGCCCCTCCTCCCTCCCCATACTGTAACTGATGTATCGCCGGCCGCGCTGTGCAGCACGTAAAAAGTCAGCCATCACTTTATAAGGCGCACTGCCATTTCCCCCCCACTTTTGGGGGGGGGGGAAAGTTTGTCTTATAAAGCGAAAAATATGGTAATATAATTGCAGCATTTTTGGTTAGGCCAATTGGCGATTGCGATATGGCGATTAATTGCGATTGCTTTGGCGATATATTGTGCAGGCCTATGATGGATTATTGAGCAAATGCTGACTGAGTGAAGGCCTATGCTCCACAGATAGGATCCATTTTTTGTGTGTTATTGCTCTGACGGATCAGAGGAAAGGCAAATTATTCAGTGACGTCAACACAAACTTACTGCTAACACCCTTTCCACTCTGTCTAGGGGGGCTCTACTTGTATAAGCGTTTAAAAGAACAGGTTCTGTAGACATCTATGTGGAATCAGCTGGCGACTGTGTAAAAGGAGTGCGCTTCTTCTTGGCACTAACATCGACCTGTAAGGCTGAGTTCACACTTGAGTTATTTGGTCAGTTTTGGCCCCGTAACTGCCCAAATAAGTGAAGTGTGCAGTGATTCTAAGGCCTCTTTCAGACGGGCGTTGCAGGAAAATGTACGGGTGCGTTGTGGGAACACCCGCGATTTTTCCGCGCGAGTGCAAAACATTGTAATGCGTTTTGCACTCGCGTGAGAAAAATCGCATGTGTGGTTCCCAAACCCGAACTTCTTCACGGAAGTTCGGGTCTGGGATCAGTGTTCTGATTGTATTATTTTCCCTTATAACATGGTTATAAGGGAAAATAATAGCATTCTGAATACAGAATGCATAGTAAAATAGCGCTAGAGGGGTTAAAAAAAATAAAATTTAAAATTTAACTCCCCTTAGTCCACTTGATTGCGTAGCTGGCATCTCCTTCTGTCTCCTTTGCTGAACAGGACCTGAGGTGACGTCACTCCGGTCATCACATGATCCATCACCATGGTAAAAGATCATGTGATTGAACATGTGATGACCGGAGTGACGTCACCACAGGTCCTGTTCAGCAAAGGAGACAGACGAGATGCCGGGCAGCGCGATCAAGTGGACTAAGGTGAGTCAAATTATTATTTTATTTTAACCCCTCCAGCGCTATTTTACTAAGCATTCTATATTCAGAATGCTATTATTTTCCCTTATAACCATGTTATAAGGGGAAATAATAATGATCGGGTCCCCATCCCGATTTTCACGCACGGTTGCTTGTAGACAATCGCACCGCATCCGCACTTGCTTGCGGATGCTTGCGATTTTCGCGCAACCCCCTTCACTTCTATGGGGCCTGCGTTGCGTGAAGAACGCACAAAGAGGAGCATGCTGCGATTTTCACACAACGCACAAGTGATGCCTGAAAATCACCGCTCATGTGAACAAGCCCCATAGAAATGAATGGGTCAGGATTCAGTGCGGGTGCAATGCGTTCACCGCACGCATCGCACCCGCACGGAAAACTCGCCCGTGTGAAAGGGGCCTAAGAGTGACGCATGTCATACGAACTCACAGTATTATTTCACTACCACAGCAGACTCCATATGTGTGTAACTGTTTTACACCACAGTGTTTTACACCAGTATAAAGGCTCTCCGCAGCCAGGAAATAGCAGTTTTTAACACTATTCGCCACTAATAAATTTGGATCAATCTGAATCTTTTCGAAAAATTTGGCGAACCGGCCGAATCGAATTTTTGAGAAATTCGTTTATCTCTAATTATCTCTTTAGACCCTGTACTTCATGACTGTGCTAGTTCAGTGTCCATTATTGTGTTTTCCACTGCATTCCATGTTTTTATTGCTTTAGTGACTGATGCTGAGCATTTCATAGATGTTAGTACAGCACACAGTGTCGTACCTGGCGTATGGAGTGAGCTGTGTCTGCAGTACAGAGTTCAGTATTTGGCTGCTGTGCTGCTAGGAGTGGATCCGCCTGCTGCACTTTCCGGGTTAACCCCTGTAGTCCCAGATGATGGTGCTGTTTGCGTGCCATCTGCAGCTGGGTGTCACCGCGTCGGGCATGACAGTGAGCCGAACGTCGTCCTTTAGAAGGTTATAGAGGTGTGTATAAATGAAGGACTGTGGATTAAAGGCACAAGCTATCCTCCCTTCTTCCTTACGAGAGTGGGTGAGTCATTATGCCACCTCTGCCAGCTGTTGATAATGCTGTTTATCTCCAGAATAAAAGAATAAACATTTTTGTAAATATAATGATCGGATTTTGCTTCATATTCCAGTAATTCATTTCTCGACCTTATATGTGTCTGTGGACAATTATGAGCTTGTATTGATCATTTCTTTGTGTTCCTACGTCTCTGTAATCAGAGCGTTGTGCTGAAATAGCAACATCTGTGATAGTGTTTTTTTGTCTTGTGATCAATCATCATGTCCCTTGTGTATTCTTCAGTATTGATTTTTAGAGTATTTTTGTGTCTCTTCTAAAAGCACAGCTCACAAAGAACCAAATGCTTAAAGGGATTGTCCAGCCTTTAAGTGATGATGGCCTATTCTCAGGTTAGGCCATAATTAGCTGATTGGTGGGGTCTTGTACACTGCACCCTCACCAATCAGCTGTTCGAGTATAGTGTCTGTCGGAACTACACTGCACCGTCAACATTGCAGTGGATAGTGCTCGACACTGCAGTGCAGCCCACTACAATGTTGACAGTGCTCTGTAGCTCCAGCGCTGACCACGGTATCTGAGGAGGGGTTAAATGATCAGAGAGCCCCAATCCTGGTCACCTGCTGTGTATGGAGTGGACTCAGCTGCTGAGCCTACTTCACATGTGAAGAGTTTAGGGGTCCGACACCCGCGCCTCTGTGACTACCGTGACAGCTTACAGTTTTTCCTAGACCAGTGACAACACGTTCATCGGTCACGTGGCCCAGGTACAGCTCAGCTCTATAGAAGTGAATGAGGCTGAGCTGTGATACCAGGCACAGCCGCTATACAATGTACGGCGCTTTGCTTGGTAAGAATAGCGAAGGCCGCAGCGCTCACAGGAGTACAGGTGCCTTCTCAAACAGCTGATCAGTGGGGTTTGTATCAGTAGTTTGGAGACAGCACACCAAGGACAGCATATAGCTTTGAATTCAATCTTTATTTTACCAGTGGTACAATCTCATAGTAACATTTATTGCTTATTGCAACATTTCGGGCCCAATTTGGTGCCCTTTATCAAGCTGAGAGGCCGGTCATATCATTTCCACGACTCTTTGGGTGGAAGGAATCTGTAAGGGGACGTGCACCCACAAAAGCCGCTTAACAAGACGTGTGCTGAGGTCTCGTAGTAATTAGAAGCTGATCAGTGGGGGTCCCGGGTATTGGACCCCCTCGATCAGTATTAAAATCTTGGAAAACCCCTTTATGGTAAGTTGTCCAGGATTAAAAAATAAAAATAAAAGCCCATCAGTAGTTAATTTGATAAAGTAAAAAATAACCAGTACTCACCTGATAATCCACTCCAACAGTCCCTATCTGCAACCCGGTGTCTGCCAATCACTGGCCACATTGTCCTTGTGTAGTACATGCAAGTATCACCACTGAGTGACTGCAGCAGTCATATGGAGTGGCAGGGGACTTTAAGGGGCCTGTGTTTTTTTTTTTCTTTCTTTTTTTTTTTTTAACACTTTGCTGTTAGGCTAGTTTGGAAAACCTGCACAACCCTTAAAATATAAACTGCATAGCTGATGTTTGTAATGCTGTACTGTATGTATGGGAGGAGATTTTAGCTCTGAATGATGAGGCTCTGCTCTGAAACGCTGCTTTAAGATTTAATTAGCAGTTGTCATGTGATCCTGATAGTTCCGCTATGTGCTGATCTTTTGACCCCAGAGCAGGGGCTGAACTTCCTTAGGGACAGCAGTCCAGTGGAAAACACTCCATTCTCCCTGAATACTGATACAGTGGATAGATGTGAGCCATGGTAATGGGATGTAATGTTATCCCATGACTAATGTACATCATATAGTACATGACAACTTCTTTCTAACAAAGCTAGAACCAGCCCTGTACCTCACATGGATCCAGAGATCTCCCCATTCAGTGCTCTGCTAGATTGATATCCAGCTGGCAGCTCAAAGGGAGTGTCTTCTCTGCTGCAGCTAAGGGGGCGTGTCCATGCTCTCCCTATCCCAGCTCAAAGGGAGTGTCTTCTCTGCTGCAGCTAAGGGGGCGTGTCCATGCTCTCCCTATCCCAGCTCAGTGAGAGTGTCTTTTCTGCTGCAGCTAAGGGGGCGTGTCCATGCTCTCCCTATCCCAGCTCAGGAGCCAGTTGAAGGATGAAACTGAGCATGTGCGGCCATCTCAGTGAGCAGGTCAAAGAAATAAGAAAAAAAGCAAACAGCAGGTGACGCTACACAGACACATTTTATTGAATAACTCTGTGGCTTTGCTAACTTTTTAATTACATATGAATACAAAAGTATTCAGACCCAGGTGCTGGTTTGAAAACTGTAGAATATTTTTCGTGGGACAACTCCTTTAATGATAGTGCGGTACCCACAGCCCTCCCAGAACACAGCGATAACAGAAATGATCAGTAGAGAAGGTAAATGTATCCGAGCCAAACGATGGATGGCTTTACCTGCCCCTTTTACCAGGAGTGGCGTGAGGGGTTTACCATTCTTCAGTGGGTCACCCTGCTTTAATGCATAAAGTGTACCTGAATGTCAAATCACAGCAGACTTCAATTACATTTCTTCTATACTACCTGAACCCCTGCATTACGGATTGGCTATTGCTGGCACTGTAAATACCAAGTGGGCAGGAGAGACCAAAATGTAATGGTACAAAACTGTAAATATTAGCACCTTCCCTCACCCAGGGGAAGCTTGCATGACTCACTTTGGCAGCACCCATCTCCTTGTTTTATTAGGGTGCAAGTACAAGTCTGAAGCTAAAACCAGAAGTACATTTAGAAAAAAGGAGAATCTGTAAAGAATCTGTTCTTTATATGTTCTCTCCTCTAATGATCCTGACTGTGTACTGGCACCCTTCCAATTGTATTCTAAATTTCCTATACCATTTAATCCCTGGTATACGGTGTTCAGCTCTGTGCTTGGTAACCTGTGGGGAGGCCTCTTCAAACCGCGGATTGGTGCACCCCACCAATGAAATATTGATGACAGGCAGCACGGTGGCTCAGTGGTTAGCACTGGTGCTTGCAGTGCTGGGGACAGATGGACCCGCAGTTATACTGGTACTGTAATACAGTGAGTTTGGGTCAGCCGAGCTGCAGACACTTATGCAACTCTCATGTGATCCATGTTTTATGGACCAAATTGTCTGTAGCTAACCTTACATATATATTGAACATGACAGTAAGTAGATCTGTACATAATGAAGAGGCATTTAATTCTGTAGAGTGAACCTTGAAACGGTTGGGTATAGCGCAAAGCCAATGGCTGATATAAGGGTGAATGGGTATCTCTGGGATTCCTTTCCGCTGAGGAGGGGCGCTGCCCGATGTCACCCCTGTTGATGGAGCCTCTATCATCTCTTATTAATAGTTTTCCTAGAATAGAGGGGTAAGATTTTTCTGGAATTACCGAAGAATCATTGTATCCAGATGACCTGCTAGTGTATTTAGGGATCTTGGGACCCTCCCTTAAGGCATCGTACATAATTGAGGTAGAAGGTCACTTTTCTATATCTAGTTAATGATGTGCCTTTTTGCAGAACCTAAAGCTGTTGGTAGCTTACGAATTTACATATTTAGGCATTGTGGTACACAAACATATTCAGCAATTTTACTCTGTGTGACCTCTGCAATGGAGTCTGTTACCCGCATGGGTGGGTTCACCTCTTTTTCTCGTGGACTGTGTGGTATATATGGTTGGCCATGACTTTGCCTACGACTTACTTTGTTGCTCTTGACAAACTGTTGACTTCCTTCTTGTGACCTAATACCACTCAATGATTGGCCCTATATACCTTAGGGGCCATTCACACAACTGCTTTTCCAGCAGAAACTCGCCAGCGACCATGTCCTTTCTGCGTCCCATACATCTCAGTTGGAGGTAGCAATGAGGATCGTGGAGAGGTGGCGGCTTATAGCCACAGCTGGACCGAGAATGCCCATATCCCTTCTCTGTGCAATTGCAGCTTTAAGCTGCAACTCCGCAATACCCAGCAACGACCCCCTAAAGGTCATGTTCAAACAGGGTATTTTCTGCATTGAAAAAAAAAATTAAAAAATTTTGAATGTGGATTTCATGAGGTTTTTCATTCCTGCCCATTTTCAGGAATTCTGAACACAGAATCCCCATCAAGAATAGACGGGACATTTTTTTTCCCCGCTTTGCAGTTTATAAAACCTCTAGCAAGAATGTATGCGTTTATTTGCACAGAATCCAGGCCAAAAATATTTAGTGTGAACCTACGGCACACGTTGCAGATTATGCAGTTTTTCTGCATGGAGCAGCAAAGTTTAGAACACGTTCCTGTCTGATTTGAGGACAAGGATAGGACATTTTAACAGGAGTTTGAAAAAAATGGTGGCATGTACATGGCCAGGACCCGGGTTTCTCGGACTTGAGATTTGCAGACTGCATAACGGATACGGTTGTGTGCATGAAGCCTTATTTAGAGTCCGTTATTTGTGTCCGTCTTATTTTTATTTTTTTAGATAGGATGCGGACCCATTCATTTCAATGTGTGCTGTCCGCATCAGTATGTCCGTTCCGTAGCCCATCAAAAATATAGATCATGTCCTATTCTTGCCCGTTTTAGGCATTGTTACAACGGATCCGCAAAAAAAAAAAAAAAAACGGTTTGTGGACCGCAAAACACACAACGGTCGTGTACATGTAGCCTAAGCCTGATGGAAATCACTGACCGAACGCTGACTGTGTGAATAAGGCCTTACTATCTAAGGATAGACATTTACGCTATCTAGAGAACAGGGGTCCACCGATTCCCATCTTCATGCTGCTATGAAAGGAATCGGGTCCACTCATAGGTTGCCCACATAGAGAGAGCCACCCATGAGCAGCCATCACAAGAGGGGGACCCCGTTCTTAAAGCGAACCTTTCACCTCAATTTCACTTAATAAACTAGCAACAGTACCTTATAGATCATCTTCAGTGTGTTCTTATACATCCTTGTGCCGCTTTCATGCGCTGTATATGCCTGAAAAAAACGTCTTATAAAGTTATCATTTCCTGCTCCAACAGTCACGCTAGAAGTCAAGGGGGTAGCCCTTCCCTCACTTCAGGCTGTACCTCCCCTGCCCTAACCCCGCCTCTATGCACTGTAATTGACACCTGGCTCAGTCGCTGGGACCGCGCTTGTCAAGGCTGCGCATGCGCCGTCCTCCTCATTCGCCGCGCGATCCCGTCTATCGCGCGGACTCTAACGCGATCCTGTAATTCAGTTACAGGATCACGCTTAAGTCCGCAGGATAGACGGGTTTGCGCGGCGCATGCGCAGCCTTGACAAGCACGGTTCCGGCGACTGAGCCGGCTGTCAATTACAGTGCATAGAGGCGGGGTTAGGGCAGGGGAGGTACAGCCAGAGGTGAGGGAAGGGCTACCCCCTTGACTTCTAGCGTGACTGTTGGAGCAGGAAATGATAACTTTATAAGACTATTTTTTCAGGCATATACAGCGCATGAAAACGGCACAAGGGATGTATAAGAACACACTGAAGATGATCTATAAGGTACTGTTGCTAGTTTATTAAGTGAAATTGAGGTGAAAGGTTCGCTTTAAGAGAGATGGTGTACCACTTCCCGAACCTGCTCCTGTTGAACATTTATAGCATTTCCTGTCGTGAAAATAGGAATGACGTTTTTAAGTCTCTTATTTTTATTTTTGTGGGTTTGAACAATCTATATATATTTTTATGATGTATGCAGGACTGTATTATATCTGTTAGATTTATGTTTTACATACCAGTAATTATAATTTCTATGTGGAAAATGGATGCATATATGGATGGCTAGATGGACACCCAGCTTCTCTGGCTACCACAATGAAAGGTTCTCCTTTGCAGCCATCTTCCCTGCGTGCTCTGCAGAGTTAATGTCAAAAGCCTCATGGTGTTTAGACTGTTTGCTAGTAGAGTCTGAAGCAAGGAGGAGCCGCTGGTGGGGAGGGGGAGGCTGTCACTGAGAAGCCATCGGGGTTGGAGAGAGCTGGTTTTCATCGCTCTCCCTACATCAGCAGCATCCAGACAGCATCCTGGGACTTGCTTACGCTCCTAGCATCTCTGGTCACATGAGTGTGAATTTTCTCTTCTCTTCATTAGTCAGCCATTTTGGTCACCACCCTACTTACTGCGCAGAACCAATCCTACAAGATCACAAGTGCCTCTGTTGTGCAGACCTGCTGCCCTCTTTGAACCTCTTGGATTCCTGTTATTGCCTTTCATTGTCATTTATGTGCTTGGTGGGCGACTGCTTGGAATTTGCACAATCTAGCTTACTAGCTTTGACAAAGATAATCTTAGAACCTGGAGTTTGTGTTCTGAAAGGCAGGTTTGACGCATGACAATTGGCATCAGAGCAGCAGGGAGGCGGAAGAGGCAGGGACTGTCCTCAGGATTCCAGAGCGAACCAGAAAGGAAGAGCTTCCTTTCCGTATTGGTGGAAATCCAGAAACTGTAAGACCTTTCCTAGCTCTCTGCATGTTGATGGTGCCACTTTACGTCTGAGCTCATTGCCTTCCTAACTTGTGCGACCATCTTGGATTGTTGGACGCTGTTGTTTTCTTTTTGGGTGGCTTTTGTATCACCTGAGCCATTATGTCGGCTCTTACTCCTCAAAGCGACATGCCAACCCCCACCACAGACAAGATAACACAGGCTGCCATGGAGACCATCTACCTTTGCAAATTCCGCGTCTCTATGGATGGCGAATGGCTGTGCTTGCGCGAACTTGACGACATCTCGCTTACGCCAGACCATGAACCTAATCCTGAAGGTATGGGCCAAATTCCTGCCATAATTGGTGTGGAATATTTGTTTGTCATCAGATCCAAGTATTGCGTACGATTGATTGTTTTCTACTTACCAAGCCGTTATTACGCCAACAATTTGTCTAAAATGACTTCCGTTCCTTGGAGCAATAATTTCCCTTACAAGTGTATCCATTGTATTGTGGAATGTGCCATTCATTACTTTAGATGTGTCTAGTGACTTAACAGATTTAGATGCTGCTTGGCCAGTTACAGGACAGATTTGTGAAGGTCACGTGTCTCTTGGCTGTACACGATACTTATTGTGCATGCTTCCTGCACTATTGGAAGCAGAAGTATTGTCCTCTCTTGTAAGCTATTGTCCTCTCTACTGTAAGCTTTTTGTTTTTTTTTATGGTTTATAATTCCATAGTAAACCACATTAGGCCTCTCTCTCCCTGCTGTCGGTAACCTTCATATTACCTTTGTAATATGATGCAATAAAATACACCCGAGCCTTAAGAGGAGCTGTGTAGGCCAATTATACCTCCTGCACTGCTGGAGTTAACTGCATTGCTGGCCCATCTGGTTGCAGTAATCTTCTGATGCATGCAGCGGTGAAGTGGTTAAATGGTGTTCCCTATTCCCTTGTTGGAAGGCTCATGCCATTCTGCCTAAATAGTTTTTAGACAAAAGGCAGAGATCTGCTGTCTGCCCATAAAGCCCTGGTCCATTCTCACTGCCCTGTGACTGGTGCCCAGTCTGTAGGGCAGTTTTATACACACTGTTTACATCCATTGCATCTATTACATATGACTAGGGATCTGGATCTTGTAGTATTAGCACAGCAGAAAAGACTATTGGTTTGATCCTTGCCCGGACCATAAGATGCTTCCTCTCTGATGTTCTTGGTCATGTGGTCTTTCTCCTGGAAATCAGTTTAATCAAATTGCCTATTTAGCCTGGCCACCTGGTTGATAGCTATATTGTGGTTGCCTTCAGTCTGTAGTTATGAAGCAGTGTCACTTGTTTTCCGGTACGAGTTCCATCAAAAGAAATCTCTTCCAAGGTGGGGGAAGGACAAAGGGATGTAGACTTCAAGGGTCTGCATTAAAAGGCCTGGCAGTGCAAATCATGTAAATATATACCTTAAAGTACCTAATTTATAGGTTTGTTGCCCATCTGTACTTTATTATCCTTTTTAGGCCTCCACAAAAAGGAAAAGTACATAAACTAAAGTAAGAGATGTGTAACAAGGACAGTCATTGGCCGCAGCAGTCACGTGACATGCAGGTATGCAGAATGTCACTGCTGAGGACCGTTATTGGCTGCAGCAGTCACATGCCCTATCCAGGTTCGGCACCACTGCTGGAGACAGGGATGAGTGTAACGTTGTTTGTTTTAGGCTTTGTCGGAGATTCTATATATAAACTACAAATTGGCATGGTGATGAAAAGCAGGAAGTGCTCAACCCCATATGCAGTGCATCTATACAGGAAGGAGGGGGGGGGGGCCAGATCCTGGAATGTGGTCCGCTGCTAATGGCAATCCCCAGCAAAAATGCATACAACGGAGGATGCCCCCAGCGGACCACAAGTACCACAATGGACATCCTACACAGGATAGCAAATGTGTGGATGTGATAAACAATCGAACAAAATAACAATAACTTTTACAAAGACAGGTGCACTCTGCGGTCTTACTAAACCCTCATACTGATGTAAAATTGAGAATTAGCCAACATATCCTGCTTGGAGGACATGTCTGAGCCCGAGCACCGCGCCAAGGTTTCTCAAGTAGCTCGGGACCTAATGCTAAACCTACCTGTGCCGTATTGGGCAATACCAGAATCCAGTGGGCAAATTACAGGTGCGCAAGGTCTGACTCACAGCAAACTCTGTTACCTTTGTCGGAGATTGGACAACCCCTATAGGTCTACAGCTTGCTTGGTCTTCAAGTTGTCTTGATTAGGGGCTCATTCACATGACCATATGAATGAGTCCGCATCCATTCCACAATTTTTTTGCACAACGGGTGCATACCCATTATTTCAACAGGGCCGCAAAAGATGCAGACTGCACACCGTGTGCTGTCAACATCTGTAGTTCTGTTCCGCTCTCCCGCAAAAAAGATGGAGCATGCCCTGTTCTCTTCCACAATCGCTGACAATAGTCATTTTCTATGATGGCGGCAGCCATGTGTGGTCTGCAAAATGCGTATTTTGAGGATCTGCAATTTGTGGACCACAAAACACTTGGGGACGTGTGACTGGACCCTAATTGTATTATGTTAGTGTCTTATTGTGATGTATTGAAAAAAACAAAACTATGGGGAGCATTTATTAAACTGGTGTAGAGTAGAACTGGCTTAGTTGCCCATAGCAACCAATCAGATTCCATATTTAATTTTAGACAGCTCCTTTGGAAAATGAAAGAAGGAATCTGATTGGTTGCTATGGGCAACTAAGCCAGTTCTACTTTACACTAGTTTGATAAATGACCCCCTTATAACTGCTACTTCTGCCGTCATGATTATAGCTGAGCGAATTTCATGTTATAAAATTCGTTCACACTTTGGTGGTAAAAGCAGAATTCTGTTATGGATTCTGTTACCACGGACCATAATGCAATGCTATGACGGAATGCCTTTAGAGGCATTCCGTCATAATAGTAGTCTAAGGCCTGCATGACGGGTCCGTCCCGTTTCTGTTATTCAGGAGAGGACTCCAGCATAACGGAAACCGGACAGATTCGTTTTGCAGCCCATAGACTTCTATTATGACGGAATGCCTCTAAAGGCATTCCGTTATGCATTCCGCCATAGCATTGCATTATGGTCCGTGGTAACGGAATCCATAAGGCAATTCTGCTTTTACCACCAAACGAAGTGTGAACGAATTTCATAACATGAAATTGGCTCATCTCTAGTCATGATCAGAGTTCAACGTTTTGAATTCAGATTGGATTCAATATCTGATATCTTGGTGCCAAATCACAATTTGTATGGGCTTTCGAATCTGTTGCCCAGAGAGGCAGTTTCCTGTTAAAGGGTTTTTTAAGGAGTATAACGTTGAGGACCTATCCTCAGAATATGTCCTCAATATCTAATCGGTAGGAGTGTGACTCCCGTGACACTGGTGATCAGCTCTTTGAAGAGGCCTCCTCGCCGCTTACTGCAGTGCTCTTCCTAGTGTAGCGGTTGTGCTTGGTATTCTAGCCCAGGCCCATTCACTTGAATAGGACTGAGCTGCTCCTAGGCAAAATGTCCAGTGAATGTGACATCACAGGCCTAGGAAGAGGCCACAGTGCTAACTGGAGCCATGTGGTCTCTTTAAACAGCTGATCACCAGGGGTCCTGGGAGTTGGACTCCCACCGACCAAATATTGATGACATAGCCTGAGGTTAGGTCATATCCCAGAAAACCCCTTTAACCAGTTGTGCACAGGTTATTAACTAAAAAGCTTGCTGTTGTCCTCTTGTCAGCACTAGTAGCTTTTACGTCCTGTTTGTCACACCTAGGAATTACCATATGTTCGCCATGTATGCAGGGAAAATATATACCCAGGGTAAATGTTCCTATTATTGACTATGCATTCTGGTATGCCAGTGCGTACCACCCAAATGTATGCCTGTAGGACACTCTTGGCATACGCCAAGTTCATGGTTGCTGTATGGCTGTATTCAGCATATGCACCTGGAACATGCCCTGGCATGTAGGCTGAATGGAAACCCGAAGTGTGATGTGAACAGAGCCTAAATAGAGCATGGCTCTGTTTACGCTCACCCCAGGCGAAGAGTTTTCTACCCTAGCCCAGATTTTAAATATCCTGGCCAAGGATGAGTGACACCCTTTCCTACCACCTTGGAAATTTTCAACACTCTTGCAGCTTGTTTCCAGAATCCAACTCGGAAACAAAGGGTTAATGTTCATTTGGAAAATGTCGCTAATATCATGTACGCAGCATGTTCCTATACTGGAAGTGCCCTTATATTCAGCAGTTATACTACAGAAAGCAGCCAAGCCCAGTTCTTCACCGTGCGCATATGCCTACAGAATGCTAATGTCTTTAATCCCCTCACAGCCCCCAAGAACGTGTCTTGCGGATATTAGCTATGCCTTGCTCTGAGATTGCCTTGTATTCCCAGAAGTGGTTTAAACCAGCAGCAAGGTTTTAAAGTGATACAGCACATGGATGGCGACAGGAGAATGGATCTAGCGTCCCATGGGAACTGCAGGCCTTACTCAAATAGAAGCCGAAGATGGTACAGATGTCTTACCAAGATACTGTAATATATATTTATATATATTGTGTGTGTGTGTGTGTATATAATATATATATTTGTGGTCGTGGATAAAAATACGAACTTGGGCAGTGTGACTGCCTTGAACCTAAACCAGCTGGGGTGTGCCTGGAGCCGGGTACGAGACCAGCCTATAAGGGGGCTTCCCTAAAGGAGGACCCTTGGAATAAAGGGAATGGGTGGGTGGGTCCATGAACCGGAACGCCTACTAAGGTGAGGGAAGAGGCGGCTTATAAAGGCTAAAGCCCCTCCCACAAATGCAGGCTGAACTTCAGCCTTACCAACTTGTGGTTGTGGCTAAAAATACGAACTTGGGCAGTGTGCCTGCCTTGAACCTAAACCGGCTGGGGTGTGCCTGGAGCCGGGTACGAGAGCAGCCTATAAGGGGGCAAAAAGGAAACCAAGATACTTAAGTACAAGACTTTATTACCGTATAATACCAGTGACCGAAACGCCTGCGAAATCTCCACCTGGGGGTTAGGTATATATCTGGTGAAGCAAGACGAACGCCATCTTCCCATCTTTCGGATGACATGGGTGGGGACCCCATGCCGGGAAGCCGCTCCAATGCGGAAGGAATGGCCGTATATAGCGCCGGGGTCAAACCCCAAGCCAGCAGCAACCGTACGGATGTGGCTGATGAACTGCGCTGCGGTGAGAGCGCCATCGAGATGTGGTCGTAGAGGGCTGTGAGGGGGAGCATCCTGGATGGCGAGCATAAGCTGGCCAAACACCTGTACCGGGCACCGTCTATTACCAGTCGGAAAAAACTCAACCTCCATCGGGGGACCTGTTTGGCTGGTTTTGGTGGAAATTAACTTCAGCGTGTAATGGGCCTGATTCCGCACCAGCTGTTCTTTGTGCAGACTGCACCGTCCTGCCGCACTGCAAGTGAACTCGCCTGGCCTAAGGAAGCCGTAAAAGCCCAAATACATAGCTGCTTTAAAGACCAAGCTGGAGAAGGGCCCAAAAGGAGCACCATCCAGGGCTGAAGACAACCTCTGGAACATCTCCCCAGTGACGGGACGGGGGATTGGCCCTACCCTTCTGGACCCATCGCAAGGTGGCCTTAATCGCGTGCGCAGAAAAAAAAATGAAGCCACCCCCTGGGTTGCGGAGCATGGTGTGGTGTTGGACGCCCGCCTGGTACAACTTAATGGTATTGTAGGAGAGATGTAACTGGTGATGACAATGGGCAATGAAGGCCATGATGTAAGGAATGTCCGCCAGGCCACCCTGCGGGTGCAGACGCGAAAACTCCTGGAAGGTTCTTAGGCGTGAAAGATAGTTCCTGGCCGTATTGGGGGCGAGGGACTGCTGTGCCAGGTCTCTTGCTGAAGAGACGAGCATGCCTAGTCCATTGTCAGGGAACTGAAAGCCGGGGCGGGATATCTGAGCGGATCGGCTTCCGGCATGACCTGAAAAAAGAGGGTGAAATTAAACCGGGATAGTGCGTCAGCCGCCACATTTTGCTGACCCGGAATGTGGCTACAATGCACATGAAAGTTGTGTGACAGGGCCAGCCAAACCAGCTGGAGCAATAGTGCCATGATTTTGGAGGACTTGGCCCTGCCCTTGGCTAAGATGTCGACTAAGGCCGGATTGTCCGTAACGAACATCACTGGCAAGTTAGCCCAGAGGTGACCCCATGCCTGAGCAGCTGGGACAATGGGGTACAACTCCAACAGAGAGGAGGTGTGGATTGACTCGGCTTCCTCTAGGACTGAAATGGGCCAACGGTCAGCTAGCCAACGGGGACCCCAAACGGCCGCGTAACCGCAGGATGCAGCGGCATCTGAAAAAATAGGGCAGGAGGGTGACCATGGAGACACAAAGAAGGAGACGTCGTTCCATCAGGACAGGAGCAATTCCCACATGGCCAGGTCTGCCATGGCCTGGCCGTCCAACCGGATGACACTGTCCTGCTCGGGCGCTGAGGGAAGAAGCTGGAGCAGCCTCGACACGAAAGTTCTTCCCTGGGGCATGATCCTCGAGGCAAAATTGAGCCGGCCCAGAAGAGATTGCAACTCGACTCTAGTGAGGCACCCCGTGGAAGCCGCCTGGGAAATGACCTCCCGACACTGAGCGAGTTTCTCTTCCGGGAGGCTGGCCTGCAACAGAACCGAATCCAGGATGATGTGGATGGTGCAATCAGCGGGACGGATGCCGGGGGCGCCATGGGTGGCCGGGATTCCAGCTCCGATACCCTTGCCCGGACGTCCGCTACCGAGTCAACCAAGGAGTTTAGGGTCGATTGTAGCTGTACCAGTGATAACTGGATGGAGGCTGTCTCCTGCTGCACTGCCGAAGTGCTGGAGTTGGTCATGAGTAGCTTGTACAGCTCTGCCTTCCTTGCGGTGGCCGGGTGCGGGATGCCTCTTCGGTTCAGCTCAGCCAATAACTTTGGTATGGTCCAACTCCGAAGGGATAATGGACCCGTCTGGCCTGACATGACCGACCCGGAGACAGACAGGCTGTCCTCCATATCCGAAGCTCGAGACATAGCAGCGCTGTTTGAAAACAAAAGGCGTGACAAATAAAGGAAAAAAATAAAAATACGAGAGGGTGATGACGGAACAGTATTTGAAGTGGTGCACGATGGAGAAACACGTACCGGAATAAGAACCCGTAACACGGCTTAGTAGAACCTGACCTAGCCGGACAGACGAAGGGACAAATTAAAAACGGGAACATAGATCTGATAGGTACACCGACGGAGTCAGTGTGAACTTACTTTTATTTTCAGGGTTTTCCTATTTTCCGTTACTATCGGTCCTATACAAGTAACAGGTGAAATTTGAAAGCGCAGAAAAAAACGGGTGACCCCATACCTGTTAGAATCAGGCGAACTGGCCAGGATGGGGCACACCCCTAGGCCAAGTAAACCATCTGAGCGTATCAACAGCGCCACCCACAGATCCCCCCTCTCCATAACAGCGCCACCCACAGATCCCCCTCTCCATAACAGCGCCACCCACAGATCCCCCTCTCCATAACTACGCCGTCCACAGATCCCCCTCTCCATAACGACGCCGTCCACAGATCCCCCCTCTCCATAACTATGCCATCCACAGATCCCCCCTCTCCATAACTATGCCATCCACAGATCCCCCATAATAGTGTCGTCCACAGATCCCCCATAATAGTGTCGTCCACAGATCCCCCATAATAGTGTCGTCCACAGATCCCCCATAATAGTGTCGTCCACAGATCCCCCATAATAGTGTCGTCCACAGATCCCCCATAATAGTGTCGTCCACAGATCCCCCATAATAGTGTCGTCCACAGATCCCCCATAATAGTGTCGTCCACAGATCCCCCATAATAGTGTCGTCCACAGATCCCCCATAAAAGTGTCGTCCACAGATCCCCCATAAAAGTGTCGTCCACAGATCCCCCATAATAGTGTCGTCCACAGATCCCCCATAATAGTGTCGTCCACAGATCCCCCATAATAGTGTCGTCCACAATTTGTTTTAATATGGCCTTTGAACATAATTTTTCAAGTAAGATCATATAAACCTCTCTGTTTTGTAATTTTGTTGTTTTTCCCGATTAATCGATTAATCGTAGAAGTTAATCGGCAACTAATCGATTATTCAAATAAACGTTAGCTGCAGCCCTACTGCAAACTCGTGTTTTATAACCTGAAGTAATCCCTGTTCTTTCTGCCCAAGGGGCGGGGTTTCAGCTTCTCTTGTGCCCAGAGAAGCTGAAACCCTGCCCCTTGGGCAGAAAGAACAGGGATTACTTCAGGTTATAAAACACGAGTTTGCAGTATTCATAATGTGGACAGGGGGGATACTTATATGTTTTAAATGCACATTAGAAGACCTGTGCATGGATATGTACAGCTAATTATGGTTATTGGGCCTGTCAGTGTCCCTTTAAGCTGGCCATACACATAAGATTATGGTCAGCCAGAATTTGGCTCATCATTCATCTATCGTATTTTTTATATGAACACAAACTGCATGCCAAATCATGGAGAAAGCAAAGTGCCAAGTGATCGGCTGAATTTGGAGATCAGGCCATCCATGTATCCACCAACAGCTGAAGCCAGTCATTGGCTGCAGTGGAACAGATGACCATGCTCATGCCCAGACTGAAGTAAACAGGCCATAGACCGTAAATCTGCCAGTGTAAATGTGTTGCTGTTCACCTAGGTGAAATGTTCTTTCATGCAGCACATTACACAGGGGTGGTCTCACCTCCTCACTTCTGCACTTTAGGCCAGAACTTCCGGCACTTAAGGGAGTGGTGCCTGCAAATATGACTTGCAGCATCGGCAAGGAGCACTTGAACGCTGTAATCCCGCCCCTTACCTGTGCATGCGCGGCCCCGAGGCCCAGCAGATCAATGGCGGCCTTGGAGGAGATAGAAGGTGGCCGGGGATGGGAGTTACTGCTCATGCGCTCAAGTCTATGTGCGCTTACTCCTCTATACCGGACACCAGCAAGGCCGGTGCTATTTCTGTTTATTGCAGTTACTCCTTCAGACAATAATAGTATAAAGTGAAGCAATGTTCAAGATACCAAGGGAAGGAGCCATTATTGACTCATAAAGTTAATTAGCAGTGATTTATATTAGTGTTTAACACATAATAAAAGTCACAAATCATCATCTGGGCAGCAGATTGTGCAGTGTGCACAGCGATCTGCTTCCCAGAAACAATTAATCTGTATCAGGACTAGGACTGCACGATAAATCGAAAAAATAATCGAATCGCGATAATCGGCAAATGCGATATGGCGATTTGGCCGACCCGAAAATGCTGCGATTATATATAAAGGGGCCCTGCGCACATAACTGCCTTTTGCGTGTAAAGTGTTTTACTAGTGTGTGTGTGTGTGTGTGTGTGTGTGTGTGTGGGTGAAACAATCTCTCTCCTAATAGGTCCGGCCTCTGTACTCACTATGAATGCAATGCACTGCAGCGAGCGTCAGCGAGCTGGCCGGCCGGCGCGTGACTGACGTCACTTAGTAACGCTCCTCCCACTTCAGGAAGCAGGAGCGTTACTAAGTGACGTCAGTCACGCGCCGGCCGGTCAGCTCGCTGCAGTGCATTGCATTCATAGCGCGTACAGAGGCCGGACCTGTTAGGAGAGAGATTGTTTGTTTGTTTGTTTCACACACACTAGTAAAACACTGTACACGCAAAAGGCAGTTATGTGCCCAGTTTAGGACACATGAGGGGGACCAGCATAAGATGCTATATGTCTTAAGCTGGCCCCCCTCATGGCCCTATGTGTCCTCCACACATCCCCTATAACAGTGCCATCCACAGGTCCCCCATAACAGCGTCCTCCACAGGTCCCCCATATAACAGCGTCCTCCACTGATCCCCCATATAACAGCGTCCTCCACTGATCCCCCATATAACAGCGTCCTCCACAGATCCCCCATATAACAGCGTCCTCCACAGATCCCCCATATAACAGCGTCCTCCACAGATCCCCCATATAACAGCGTCCTCCACAGATCCCCCCCCATATAACAGCGCCCTCCACAGATCCCCCCATATAACAGCGTCCTCCACAGATCCCCCCCATATAACAGCGTCCTCCACAGATCCCCCCCCATATAACAGCGTCCTCCACAGATCCTCCCCCCCCCATATAACAGCGTCCTCCACAGATCCCCCCCATATAACAGCGTCCTCCACAGATCCCCCCACAACACAGCGTCCTCCACAGATCCCCCACAACACAGCGTCCTCCACAACACAGCGTCTTCCACAGCGTCCTCCACAACACAGCGTCCTCCACAGATCCCCCACAACACAGCGTCCTCCACAGATCCCCCACAACACAGCGTCCTCCACAGATCCCCCACAACACAGCGTCCTCCACAGATCCCCCACAACACAGCGTCCTCCACAGATCCCCCCACAACACAGCGTCCTCCACAGATCCCCCACAACACAGCGTCCTCCACAGATCCCCCCACAACACAGCGTCCTCCACAGATCCCCCCACAACACAGCGTCCTCCACAGATCCCCCCACAACACAGCGTCCTCCACAGATCCCCCCACAACACAGCGTCCTCCACAGATCCCCCCACAACACAGCGTCCTCCACAGATCCCCCCACAACACAGCGTCCTCCACAGATCCCCCCACAACACAGCGTCCTCCACAGATCCCCCCACAACACAGCGTCCTCCACAGATCCCCCCACAACACAGCGTCCTCCACAGATCCCCCCACAACACAGCGTCCTCCACAGATCCCCCCACAACACAGCGTCCTCCACAGATCCCCCCACAACACAGCGTCCTCCACAGATCCCCCCACAACACAGCGTCCTCCACAGATCCCCCATAACTATGCCATACCCAGCCGCGTCAGCGGCTCATATGGGAAAATCCAAGCAAATAGACCTCTAGCGCAATTCCTTTAAAATATCGCATATCGTTATCGCAATTTTTAGGGCCCTAATCGCAATCGCACAAAATTCCCATATCATGCAGCCCTAATCGGGACCAGTGATGGCATTAGCGATCACTCCTTCCCATACAGCTCTTTACCTCCACTCATGAGCAGGCAATTATCAGGATGGAACGGATGGGTGAGGGTTAGGCAAGTATGAATCTTTCAATAGCGGAGGAATGCTGCAGGTATCACTTACAATGTAGTTATTCCCGGAAAACCCCTTTGAGGATGTGTTACGTTATTCACGTGCTCCATATATTTCCTTTCACACCATATGCATATAACACTGGTACTATATGTATTTTTACCCTAAGGCCTCATGCACAAGACCGTTGTTTCATTCCGTGTCCGTTGTTCCGGTTTTTTTTGTGATTTTCTGCGGACCCATTGACTTTCAATGGGTCCGTTGAAAACTCGGCTAATGCACCGTTTGTCATCCGCGTCCGTGATCCGTGGTTTCAGTCCGTCAAAAAAACATAACCTGTCCTATTTAGGTCACGGAAAACGGAGACTTTTTTTTACTTTCCTTCATGTCTGGTGATCCTCCAAAAATAAAGGAAGACACATGGAAACTGATCACAGAACAACGGAACCCCATTTTGCGGACCGAGGAAAAACAACTGTCGTGTGGATGAGGCCTTACACTGGAGTAGTTTTTTGTGTCCCGATCGGCTGATGAAACAAGTTTCATATGATTTGAATTGGAATAGCTAGAACATCTGCACAGTGTAGCAGCGATGAAATGATTTATATTTAATGCAGTGACCTGGTCTTAAGTGCATGACATGAAGTTATTGTGCTTCTTTTTTCTTCTTTTTTCCATTGTTTGCTATTTGTAAAGACTCTTGGGAGGATTTGACAGAGTTGGTGGAGAAAATGCGTCCTGATCCAGAAGGTGTGTTCCTCACCACCACAAGCACTTCAGTTTATGTCGTCAGATATTTGCTTTAGTGCGCAGTCTCTCACTAGAACGGATAGCATAGTAGACCTTATAAGACTATAATTCCATTAAACCCTCACATATTACTGCATGATGTCAGCAGCTCACTTCAATGCTGCTGGACTGATGATCAGGACGTCTAGTGTGTTTGTCCAATATTAAATGCAGAGGTTTGAGGACCTGTCCGCTCCCCTAACATTATCTGTCTGAGTAAACACTTGATAGAAATTTAGGAATAAATTGCCATCTTGGTGTTTTTGTTACCATAGGGGCTTGTCTCTACACAATCTGATAGTCTGTCAGCTTTGACTGAACACTGCCAGACTGTAGGGACACAGTTGTCCGTTTATTCATTTATTTTTAGGAGGATTAACAGTGGAACAGCACAACATAGAGTTTTAAGGCTACTTTCACACTAGCGTTCGAGCGGATCCGTTCTGAACGGATCCGCTCATATTAATGCAGACGGTGGCTCCGTTCAGAACGGATCCGTCTGCATTATAACTTAGAAAAATTTCTAAGTGTGAATGTAGCCTGAGCGGATCCGTTCAGACTTTACATTGAAAGTCAATGGGGGACGGATCCGCTTGAAGATTGAGCCATATGGTGTCATCTTCAAGCGGATCCGTCCCCATTGACTTCCATTATAAGTCGGAACGGATCTGCTCGCCTCCGCACGGCCAGGCGGACACCCAAACGCTGCAAGCAGCGTTCAGGTGTCCGCTCACTGAGCGGAGGCTGAGCGCTGGCAGACGGATGCATTCTCAGTGGATCCGCCTCCACTGAGAATGCATTAGGGCCAGACGGCTGCGTTCAGGGCCGCTTGTGAGCCCCTTCAAACGGAGCTCACGAGCGGACACCCGAACGCAGGTGTGAAAGTAGCCTAAGAAATTGTAAATTCCTGAAGAAGACCCCTAGGAGACATGGTAAGAATCCTATTAATCGCACCCAGTGATAGACAGCCTTCTGGTACATACACTGATACAGGGAAAGCTCTCAGTCACTGTGGGTGAGGTGCGCAGGACCGTCAGGACTTATTCTGCGTTTTACTCCAAAATGCTGCTCCACATCACATACACTTGCATATCACAGCTCTCTGCTTCCCTCCTTCTGTCATATGCAGATCCACAATATTCAGTCTGGTTCACCCTGTGTTTTAGGCTGGGGCTACCGTGCAACTTTCCATCTAGGGATTGCCAGTGGGGTCGTGATGCCAGGCAACTGCGGTGGGACAATCGCTGAAAACCCAACACTCTGCAGATTTGCCACCATAGACTACAAAGCAAGTCGTGTGCAACTATTCTGTAATTTGGTTATGTTTTACAGCAGAAACATAGCTGTAAAATAGTCATGTCACAGCAAGTTGCAGCCAAGACGCTTGTTTTTGGTCACTTGACTTTTCTGGGACAGGCTGTCTTGTGACCATATGATGTCACGTAACTTCAGGGTGAGAACAGAGAAGACATACACAGTTATGTCAGTAGCATTAAGGTTGGGATGACAGGTATCACCTATATACAGTATCTCACAAAAGTGACTACACCCCTCACATTTTTGAAAATATTTTATTATATCTTTTCCTCGGACAACACTGAAGATATGACACTTTGATACAATTGCAAGATGTACACTGACTACGGTACTTTACATTGTATCAAAGTGGATTATCTTCAGTGTTGTCACAGGATAATATAGAATAAAGTATTTACAAAAAATGTGAGGGGCGTACTCACTTTTGTGAGATACTGTACATATAACATAGGATCCACCATTCAAAAGGTGATATCACAGCTTATCTACTCCCTCCTGACCTCTGTACATGTCACGCAGCTGCCTGGAAAACTCTCCCATAGAAGTCAATGAGTCCGCTCCTGTCCATTGTGTCTATGGCCCATGATGACTGCTGCACAGCATGTCTCTACCTCCGTAATTATGTCCAGGAAATAAGAAATGAAGGCATTTTAGCCAATATGAGCTAGGTACAGTGTATTTTTCTAAGGCTAGATGCATCAGGCTTAGTCTTCTTTACACATCAGTAAATCATGGATGTCTGTGGTCTCCACGGACAGCACACGTATCCCTAAATTTTAATGTGTTTATTCACACGTCCTTGTTTTACCATTGACCGTACATACACACAGACCAACAAACAGCCCCATCACAGACCTCTTCATGGATGAAACATTTGGGATCCGCTCGTGTGAAAGAGCCCTGTGTGTGGAATCCGCTGCGTGAAAGAGGGCAAAGCCCCGCTCCGGACAGCAGACACACCGAGCATTAACATGATTGATAATGCTCTTTGCTTCTGTGATCTTTTTACTACAAAATCACAGTGAGATATAGTTGTCACTGTTATTTTGTAGTAAAAAGGTCAGAGAGGCAAGGAGCATTATCAATCATGTACTGCTCCGTGTCTCTGCTGTCCGGAGCGGACATCCGTACGGCATCCGCTCGTGTGAAAGAGTTCTTATCGTCTTCTCATGGAGGTGTGAAAGAGGCCTAAGGCTGTTGCAAGGCTTGATTTTTAATAAAGACTTAGGCCCCTTTTACACGGGTGGGTTTTCCCGCGCGGGTGCGATGCGTGAGGTGAATGCATTGCACCCGCACTGAATCCGGACCCATTCACTTTAATGGGGATCTGCATATGAGCGGTGATTTTCACGCATCACTTGTGCGTTGCGTGAAAATCGCAGCATGCTCTATATTGTGCGTTTTTCACGCAACGCAGGCCCCATAGAAGTGAAAGTCGCAAGCATCCTCAAGCAAGTGTGGATGCGGTGCGATTTTTCATGCATTGTTGCTAGGATGAAAGTCTATTAACTGTATTATTTTCCCTTATAACATGGTTATAAGGGAAAATAGCATTCTTTTAATACAGAATGCTTAGTAGAAGGTCAATTGAGGGTTAAAAAAATAAAATAAAAAAAATTAACTCTCCTCCTCCAATTGATTGCGAAGCTGCCGGTCTCCTGTTCTTTCTTTAGGACCTGTCAAAGGACCCGTGGTGACCAGAGGTCGCAATAACGCCTGTACAAGCGTCATAGACGCCTGTTCAGGACATTTTACTCCCTCGAAAAAGTCTAAGGCCTCTTTCACACTTGCGTTGTCCGGATCCGTCGTGTACTCGATTTGCCGGAATTGCACACCGGATCCGGAAAAACGCAAGTGAACTGAAAGCATTTGAAGACGGATCCGTCTTCAAAATGCGTTCAGTGTTACTATGGCAGCCAGGACGCTATTAAAGTCCTGGTTGCCATAGTAGTAGTGGGGAGCGGGGGAGCAGTATACTTACCGTCCGTGCGGCTCCCGGGGCGCTCCAGAATGACGTCAGAGCGCCCCATGTGCATGAATGACGTGTCCATGCGATCACGTCATCCATGCGCTGTAGGGCGCCCTGACGTCACTCTGGAGCGCCCCGGGAGCCGCACGGACGGTAAGTATACTGCTCCCCCGCTCCCCACTACACTTTACCATGGCTGCCAGGACTTTAGCGTCCTGGCAGGCATGGTAACCATTCAGAAAAAGCTAAACGTCGGATCCGGCAATGCGCCGAAACGATTTAGCTTAGGACAGATCCGGATTAATGCCTTTCAATGGGCATTAATTCCGGATCCGGCCTTGCGGCAAGTGTTCAGGATTTTTGGCCGGAGCAAAAAGCGCAGCATGCTGCGGTATTTTCTCCGGCCAAAAAAACGTTCCGGTCCTGAACTGAAGACATCCTGAACGGATTTCTCTCCATTCAGAATGCATGGGGATAATCCTGATCAGGATTCTTCCGCCGACGGAACTCTATGCCGGAACAAACGAACGCAAGTGTGAAAGAGCCCTAAGGCGTACCGATACGCCTTAGACTTTTCTCTTCAATTCAGCAGCGCAGTGAGCGCTGTGAACGGCACAGGCAGCGCAGCGATGCTGCTGCTGCCTGAAACAACCAATAACAAGGCTCCTTACAGTGAGGAGGTTTGTTATTGGTCAGTTTGAGCGGGCTGCCGGAGCTTATGGCACACCGCTCTGAAATGATGGAGGTGGCGCGCGATCCTCACTGGCGGGGTTTCGTACTCCTCATCGGTGAAAAATACTCCTCAAAAATGGTAAGAGGAGTATTTTTACTCTTCCAGAAAAAATGTAGCGCGGCCTCTGGTGGTGACATCACTGTGCTCATCACATGATCCATCACCATGGTGATGGATCATGTGATGAGCTCAGTGACGTCACCACAGGTCCTGAAGAAAGAACAGGAGACCGGCAGCTACGCTATTAATTGGAGGAGGCGAGTACATTTTTTTTTTTTTACCCTGTAGAATGCTATTATTTTCTCTTATTTTCCCTTATAACATGGTTATAATAAAATTTACAAAATACTGAACCCAAACCCGAACTTCTGTGAAGAAGTTCGGGTCTGGGTATCAAACATGCAGATTTTTCTCACGCGCGTGCAAAACGCATTAAAACGCTTTGCACACGCGGGGATGTTCCCGCAACGCACCCGCATCTTTTCCCGCAATGCCCGTGTGAACCCAGCCTTAAAGTTTGTTAAAAGTTATACCCGCAGGATTTGGGATGACTATTAGATCTGTTGAGGTCCAACCATGGGGGGCTCCAACTGATCATGAGAATTTGCCCACATACCCCTCAGATCCCCCCAAAATAATAGGAGCAGCCAGTTGGTCATGCAAACTGCCGCTCAATTTATCATTATGGGAGTTCCAGAGATAGGGGACCACTTATTCCTGTTCCCTGAGAACGTCTTTAGGCTGATGTCACACATAGTTTGTCTTTTATTTGTGTGTTTTGCAGCGTTTTGTGCTTTCTTTGGTGCATGTTATTTAGGCAAAAGTAGTGTTTTTTTTGTCCACATTTAGGCCTCATTCACACGAACATTGTTTGGGTCACAGCTGGTATATAAATGCTCCGACTCCAACTCCTCAGTTTTTGGTACTTCCGACTCTGTATTTACGGTAATATGCAAATATTTTTTTTTTTCCCATTCCTTGAAGGAAAGAAAGGCAACATATGTCATTACCACAGAACTACTGGCTAGAAAGCTGCTGCCTTCTCCTTTGTGTGCCGATCTTCTGCTGAAGACAGGGCAGTGGGAGGATCCAGGAAGGGGCATTTATTGTACAACATGATTTCCCTAGTAGAATCCCATAATCATGTTTAAAGTTTAAGCTAACAATCTGAGTTTACAAGTTTTTATAGCCTTAGCTGAATGAGAGCAGTTTTTCAAATGGTTTATTTACAGCTTCAGTCTTGAACTATTGACTATCCATTAACTTCACTTATACAAGTGTCTAGTCCTGCAAAAAACATATTTACTTAATCAGTTATCAGTGAGAGGCTAGGTTAACCATGGGCCTGCAACAGTGGAACACAATGCAATGGAAAGTATAAGTATTGCCGCTCCTTAACTGTGCGTTGCGTGCCACATAGTGAAGCATATGAAAAGCATGCTTCTTCATGGTCACATAATGTGTTCGTTTTGCGGTAACGTGACACACTGCATGCACTGACCTTTATTCTTACAGTAGAGAAGTACCGTATTTTTCGCAAAAGTGGGGGGAAAATAGCAGTGCGTCTTATGGGGAGAATGCTGCGACCGTCTGGTGAATAGGGTCCGGCATCTGTTTCTGTAATGGCAGCGGGGCCCTGTGCAGTCACTGTATTCTACTACACGGGCCCTGCTCACTGTAGTATACGGTAATCATATCTAACTTGTGGGTATTGTTAAAGTAAACTGGATTCCAAAAAAGTTGGGACACTAAACAAATTGTGAATAAAAACTGAATGCAATGATGTGGAGATGGTAAATGTCAATATTTTATTTGTAATAGAACGTAGATGACAGATCAAACGTTTAATCCGAGTAAATGTATCATTTTAAAGGAAAAATACGTTGATTCAAATTTTCACGGTGTCAACAAATCCCAAAAAAGTTGGGACAAGTAGCAATAAATTTGAGCATAACGAAGAGCTGGAAGACCAATTAACACTAATTAGGTCAATTGGCAACATGATTGGGTATAAAAAGAGCTTCTCAGAGTGGCAGTCTCTCTCAGAAGCCAAGATGGGTAGAGGATCACCAATTCCCACAATGTTGCGCAGAAAGATAGTGGAGCAATATCAGAAAGGTGTTACCCAGCGAAAAATTGCAAAGACTTTGCATCTATCATCATCAACTGTGCATAACATCATCCGAAGATTCAGAGAATCTGGAACAATCTCTGTGCGTAAGGGTCAAGGCCATAAAACCATACTGGATGCCCATGATCTCCGGGCCCTTAAACGACACTGCACCACAAACAGGAATGCTACTGTAAAGGAAATCACAGAATGGGCTCAGGAATACTTCCAGAAACCATTGTCAGTGAACACAATCCACCGTGCCATCCGCCGTTGCCAGCTGAAACTCTACAGTGCAAAGAAGAAGCCATTTCTAAGCAAGATCCACAAGCTCAGGCGTTTTCACTGGGCCAGGGATCATTTAAAATGGAGTGTGGTCAGACGAGTCACTATTCAAAGTTCTTTTTGGAAATCTGGGACGCCATGTCATCCGGACCAAAGAGGACAAGGACAACCCAAGTTGTTATCAATGCTCAGTTCAGAAGCCTGCATCTCTGGTGGTATGGGGTTGCATGAGTGCGTGTGGCATGGGCAGCTTGCATGTCTGGAAAGGTACCATCAATGCAGAAAAATATATTCAGGTTCTAGAACAACATATGCTCCCATCCAGACATCATCTCTTTCAGGGAAGACCCTGCATTTTTCAACAAGATAATGCCAGACCACATTCTGCATCAATCACAACATCATGGCTGCGTAGGAGAAGGATCCGGGTACTGAAATGGCCAGTCTGCAGTCCAGATCTTTCACCTGTAGAGAACATTTGGCGCATCATAAAGAGGAAGGTGCAACAAAGAAGGCCCAAGACGATTGAACAGTTAGAGGCCTGTATTAGACAAGATGGGGGAGCATTTCTATTTCTAAACTTGAGAAACTGGTCTCCTCGGTCCCCAGACGTCTGAGTGTTGAAAGAAGGGGAGATGCCACACAGTGGTGAAAATGGCCTTGTCCCAACTTTTTGGGGATTTGTTGACACCATGAAATTCGGATTCAACATATTTTTCCCTTAAAATGGTACATTTTCTCAGTTTAAACTTTTGTTCCGTGATTTATGTTCTATTCTGAATAAAATATTAGAAGTTGGCACCTCCACATCATTGCATTCAGTTTTTATTCACGATTTGTATAGTGTCCCAACTTTTTGGGATTCCGGTTTGTATTGCAATCATCTTAACCCCTTAGTGACCACCCATACGTGTTTTTACGGCGGTCACTAAGGGGCCTTAGGCTGGGCTGCCGCGTTTTTACGGCGGCCCGGTCTAAGCGCTGCACGGCTCCCCCGTGCAGCGGGGAGCACGGACCCGGCTCTCACATGAGAGCCGGGACCCTGCTCTAACAGCCCGGACCGGCAGGAGTGCCGATCCGGGCTGTTTAACCCTTTACATGCCGGGCGCAATGGCGCCCGCTGCATGTAAAGTGGTGACAGAGGGAGCGGACTCCCTCTGTCTCCCATCAGCACCCCGAAAATAAGATTGCGGGGTGCTGATGTGTTCGGAAGCTTACCTCACTTCCGATCAGGGCCCCGAGCCTGTCTTCAGTTATTTCCAGCAGGCCGTGCCTTATAGAGATAATGCATTACATTTTAAAAGCAATCAAAATACTGTATATTATAGTCCCCTTGTGGGACTTTTAAGTAGTAAAAAAATAAATAAATAATAATACACATTTATTAAATAAAAAAAATTCCATAAAATAAAAAAATATGCTTTTTTTTTCATTGAAAATACGCTTTTCAATGAAAAAAATTGCAAAAAGAAAATATCCCCCATATGTTTGGTATTGCCGCGTCCGTAACGACCCGGACTACATAAATATTACATAAATTATCCCCTATGGTGAACGCCGTAAAAAATAAAAAAAAGAAAGAATTTCTAATTTATTCTTAGTTTCCACCGAAAAAAAGTAATAACAAGCGATCAAAAAGCGCCATTTACTCCAAAATGATACCAATGAAAAATACAAGTTGTCCCTCAAAAATCAAGCCCTCACACAACTCCATAGAAAAAGAAAAAAAAAAGTTATGGGTCTTGTGAAGTGGCAATGCAAAATCATTTTTTTGGTTAATAAAAGGGGTTTTATTGGAAAAAAAAAGTAGTAAAACGTAAAAAAAATTATAAGTATTTAGTATCACTGTAATCGTACTGACCCAGAGAATAAAGATATTATGTTATTTGTACCGAAAAATGAACGCCGTAAAATTTATAATGTAAAAACGCAGTGGCAGTATTGCTATTTTCCCCCATCTCCCTCCCAGAAAGAGTTAATAAAAGTTAATCAGAAAGTTATGTGTACTCAAAAATGGTTCCATTAAAAACTACAACTTGTCCCGTAAAAAACAAGCCCTCATAAAGCTATATAGACGAAAAAATAAAAAAGTTATAGCTCTTGGAACGCGACGATGAAAAAAGGAAGAAAAACGCTTGGTCATAAGGGCCCAAACAGGCTTGGTCACTAAGGGGTTAAATCTAGCGCTGTACTACTTACTACTAATTTCTTGGCAGTCAGGAGGCCAAGTGGGCGCTTGTAGCGTAGCTCACTACGTCACGCGCCTGCTCCGCCCACTTTATGAATGAAGCAGGCACTGGGCCCCGCTGCCATTACAGAAACAGATGCCGGCCCTATTCACTATACAGGGACACTGTTATGGGGGGGGATCTGTGGATGACACATAAGATAAGATGCTATATATGTGCCATCCACAGATGCCCCCATAACAGTGCCATCCACAGATGCCCCCATAACAGTGCCATCCACAGACCACCATTAGTTCAAAACCCACCAAAAGCACACATTTTGGTTCAAAATATATTTTTTCTTATTTTCCGCCTTAAAAACCTTGGTGTGTCTTATGGGCGAAAAATACAGTAATTAATTATAACGTTTTGTGAATTGGGACATTTAAACTTGCTTTTTTAAAAAAATTTTATTCCAATTTAAATCTAGTAGGAGTCGGAGTCGGTTCATTTTTTGCCGACTCCGACTCCAGGTACCCAAAATTGCCTCCGACTCCTCGACTCCACAGCCCTGGTTTGGGTCAGTGTCCGATCACTTCAATAGGTCCACTAAAGATGCGGACATCACTCCGTGTGCTGTCTGCATCTGTTGCTCTGTTCCATTGCCCCGCTAAAAAATAGAACATGTCATATTCTTGTCCATTTTGCGGACAAGAATATGCATTTCTATTATGGGCGGCCTGTTCCGTTCTGCTAATTGCGGAAAGCACACAGGCCACATGCACACGACCGTGCCGTGTTTTGCGTTCCGTAATATGCGGATCTGCAAAACACTGATGCCGGCCTGTGTGCTTTCCGCTATTAACGGAACGGGCTGCCCATAATAGAAATGCCTATTCTTGTCCGCAAAAATGCCACGGAGCTGAAATTGTGAAGTGAATGGGTCCACATCCAAGCTGCCAAAAATGTGACTCAGATGCGTACTCAAACAATGTTCATGTGCATGAGGCCTTAGTGCGTTTTTGGGCAAAACACAGCATGGACTGAGTCCAAGTTTCTCTTATTGCCTGGGGTTTCTTCCATAGATTTACATTTGTTTTTTCATTTTTACCAATGACTTATTCCAAACAAAAATCTACAGAGAAAATGACATTATGGGGGGCACATAATGTCCTCTAAAAAACAAAACAAACACTAGTGTTTTATAGTGCGAAAACAGTGTATATGGGCAAAAATGCCTCATAGATGCTGATCAAGCAAGGATAGGCCAATAGTATGTGCTCACTGGGGGTCTGACGCCCCTGCACCCACGGCAGTCATCCCTGCACCCTTTGGCACTGTAACAAGTGCATAGAACTGGAATCGCAGCTCGGTTCAAAGTGTAATGACTGGTTACAGCAGCTCGGCCCTCATTCATCAATAGGAGCTGGGCTGCTGCACCCGGCACTCTGCATTGTACTGTGCTTCCTGAGTGTTAGACCATAACTGATCAGATATTGATGACCTATCCTGAGGATAGGTCATAAATATCAGGAGCCTGGAAAACCCCTTCAACTTTTTCCTATGAGCTTCTTTGACAGCTGGTAAAGGTGGCCATATGCATTTGTCTAATGTTGATCAAAATGGATAATTTCAACCAAAATGAACGTTCGTCGGTTGATATTTAACAACTATCTTTTTAGCCGACCGTTGACTGACCATTATTGTATAAAAAAAAGTCAGCCATGTTCAATACTTTCGTCCGATAGTCAGATGAAAGATTTTTCTTTGAGTGTTCCCAGAAAAATCCTTCGTCCATCGCCCAATTTCACTAAACGTGTACGGCCAGTCTGAACAACTGTAATGATATGGACTTAAAGGGGTTCTGCAGTTTGTTTAAACTGATGATCTATCCTCTGGATAGATCATCAGCATTTGATCAGTGGGGGGGTCTGACACCCGGGACCCCGCCGATTAGCTAGCTGTTTGAGAAGGCCGCGGCGCTCCTGCAGTGCCGCTGCCTTCTTAAACAGCTGATCGGCGGGGGTCTCTGGTGTCGGACCCTCTCTGATCAGATGCTGATGATCTATCCAGAGGATAGATCATCAGTTTAAACAAACTGCAGAACCCCTTTAAGTGTGTTTGGGCATTTCTGTGAAAGGAACGGTCACCAGATGATTGTTTATTCAACTGATGTTCAACCATCAACCAACTTCTATCTAATGTGTATGGCCAGCCTAAGGGCTCATGCACACGAAATCCATAAAACACAGATACCAGCCGTGTGCATTCCGCATCTATAGGCTGGCCCCTATTAGAACAATCCTGTCCTTGTCCATAACATAGACAATAATAGGTCATACGGACACGGAATGCACAAGTGGTCATTTTGCTTCTTTTTGTGGCCCCATTGAAGTGAATGGTTCCACATACGGGCCACAGAATGAACCTGTAAAAAAAAAAACGGTTTGTGTGCATAAGCCCTGACTGTTGACATTTTTATCATTTGCCAAAGTTAATCGGTAAAGAGACCCTCCAGTTTCTGGGCACACCCACCATTCTGTTTCATCTCGGCGATTCTTTATTAAAAATTAACTGGGAGTGAAGAACAGCAGACTTGTTCTTAACCAGTTTAATTGTCCAGATAAATAATGATAGAGATGGGATGACTGATCTGAGCTGATGGATCTCTTCATGGTCTTCAGGTTCTATAGAAGACTTCTCATTTATGTGTTATCTGTGTATTTTATGGTTGAGCTTTTATCTCTTAGCTGCTGTGATAAATGGTAAGATGCTTCTTTGTAACATGTATGTGATTACAGTGCTGTGACCAGTAACTGAATCTCTGGAATGCCAGTCCAAAATAATTCACTAGTTAACTTTTTGGACTTTACTCTCATTCTCCATCTTTCACCAGATTTTCCATTCCAGCAAGAGATGTGGTTCTCCGAGCGTGATTGGAAAACGCACACCATCCATACCCTGAATCTTAACACTAACTGCGCTTTAAGCCTACATTCACACAAACGTATTTGGTTTCCGTTTTTTATTTTTATTTTTTGCGGATAGGATGCAGACCCATTCATTTCAATGGGTCCGCAAAAAATGTGGACAGCACACAGTGTGCTATCCGCATCCGTATGTCTGTTCTGTAGCCCTCTCAAAAAAATAGAACATGTCCTATTCTTGTCTGTTTTAGGAATGCCATGTGGACGTCATCTGTTTTTTTTTTTTTTTTTTGCGGATCCGCAATACGGTCGTATGAATGTAGCCCAAGGGGAATCTGTCACCCTGATTTGAACTATTATCTACATTAGTTCTGCCGACAAGGAGTCTAAATCACTATTTTTTTTTATTTTCTACTGCCCTCTGTTCACTGTCAGCTCTCAAATCGTCATGGAAATATACAGTCTGGACTGCTGTGCTGTTCTAACATAACGGAGAGGACTCATGTGTGCATGAATGGCAGTCCTGACAATGTGTATTTCAGTGCAGCTCTGAGTACTGACAGCTGGACTCTATCTGCAGTACTACTCATGTATTACTGTAGATAATGGTACATTTATTACTAGTTAAAGGGGTTATCCCATGACTAATGTCATATAGTACATGACAACCTCTTTCTAACAAAGCTAGAACCAGCCCTGTACCTCACATGGATCCAGAGATCTCCCCATTCAAAGCTCTGCTAGACTGATATCAAGCTGGCAGCTCAAAGGGCGTGTCTTCTCTGCTGCAGCTAAGGGGGCGTGTCCATGCTCTCCCTATCCCAGCTCAGGAGCCAGTTGAAGGATGCAACTGAGCATGTGCGACCATCTCAGTGAGCAGGTCAAAGAAATAAGAAAAAAAGCAAACAGCAGGTGGCGCTACACAGACACATTTTATTGAATAACTCTGTGGCTTTGCTAACTTTTTAATTACATATAAATACAAAAGTATTCAGACCCAGGTGCTGGTTTGAAAACTGTAGAATATTTTCTGTGGGACAACCCCTTTAAGGAATTGTGTTGATTATAATGGTTAAGTTGATCTTTATTTAAGGCTGCAGTTTAGATATAGATAGCCTCTGTTCACACCAGCGTCGTGGCACCCCCCACAGATCCTTTCAGAAGCATTTGTTGTGCAACTTGTCCCAGGTCTGTTGGGGTATGTTCACGTGGATACGCCTTGTTTTCTGTCCAGATTTTAACCGACAAATCCAGAGAGTATTGCAGTAGCAGGAACATGGATGAGATTGTAGCATGTTGTGGGAATTGATGTGGCAATCTGCAATATGTCCGTTCTTTCTGTGGATTTTCTGCCGCGATATCCGCAACAAAATCTGCATGTAACACAGGTGGATTTTAGAGGGGTTTTGTTGTGGTTTTTGCCACAATTAGGAGGCAAATCTGTGGCTGAAAATGTGTCTGTGAGGTTTCTGTATAACAGTATGCTAACCTGAACCATGGCCTCCAGAGGGTTTGCTAACAGACATTTGTGGGAACTTGTGGATCCGTACAGTAGTGAAATATTGATATTTTCAGTCCAGGGCTGATAAAAAAATCTATGTTTTTTTTTGTTTTTGTTTTTGTTTTTTATAAAATGCTTTTTGAGGAAAATATATTACCATCCAAAGGTTATTCCATCATGAAATAAAGATTAGTTTTTTAAATATGTAGAATAAGGCTGTATATGTAAAAAAAAAATTGGTAAATAAATTCCATTAATCCATTCACAATGTCATGCTCTTCCAGAGGTTTTTGTAAGATTATTGGGCAGTTTCTCTGCCTACAAGATATTCTCACAGATGATTGGTTTACTTTTGCAGTTCTCGAAACTGAATTTGACTCAGCAGAGATCACAGGCCTCTTCTTCACAGCAAAAATGTTATAACATGAACAGAGTTGAGAAAAATACCTTAATCCTAACTTCTACAAACCTATTAATACAATATCAACCTAATCAAACTAATATGAAAAGTTATTCTAAAAATCTACTTGCATATTATAAGTTATACCAGCAAGAATTAGTCTTTATGTAGAAAACTATGATTTAAATCAAGCCTTACTGACTAGTGATTTAAATCAGTTTGATTTAAATCAAATCCACCCTGATCCAAAACGGCTGAACATTTGTAGTTGTCACAGTGGCGGTAACGTTTCCTTAAGTGATGTCAGAGGGTGTGCTCTCAGAAGTGGCCTTCCTTCACACCCAGATCCACTAAGACCAACGTTTCAGAAAACTGGTGTGGAATCCTTCATAAAATTCCTACACATTCTGATTTTGTGGCATTTTTTTCCAGGCTTGTAAAAAGTGCCATAAAATTTATGTAGTTTTTACAAGGACCAAGAGTTGAAAGAATTGAATGGGTTCACAGCTCAACTCACAAGTTACTGCGACCCCAGCAAGGTTGGATTTTCTGCAACTCTGGGGTCGCAACCCATTCATTTCTGTGGCTCTACTGCTACATTGCATTTTTTGGGTGCACAACAGCTGTCTTGCCCAAGATCGCCTTGTAGCCCCAAGAGCCATATGTCCATTTCGCTTCCCCACAAAAAATATAGTATATGTCCTAGTCTTGTCCGTTTTGCAGACAACGATCGGATAGTATTGAAAGAGAGAAAAGAAATGGCAGCAGGCCCTCGGCCGGTAACCGTGTTTTGCGGATCCGCAATCTGGACTGCAAAAACGGCCACGGCCATGTGAACTATAGCCATTGGAAATCAAATTGAAGCTTGCTGAAACTGTTATTTAGAGATGGCTACATATGTAAGTTTTTAAGCAAGTCACCAGATTTCAGATAAGTCATATCAATCATTGTAAACTGATATTAGTCTGATTGGATACACAATTCCCATTTAGTGAGAATCCAGCTTTCCACAGTGCAGTACAGATATTGGACCAGCATTTTCTGTGTGACACATTCCTAGTTTCAGAAGTTGTTCCACTGACTACAGTAGGCCCATCATTTGTAGAGTAGTAGAGCAGCCTTCTATAATATTCTGGGTATGAATGACAGTCAGAACCTGATTTAAAAAAAAAAAAAAGTGATTGAAGTGTGAACAGAGCTGTAGGCCATATTTTGACACCAAGGAAAATGTTCAGAAATGTTAGTCCAGTGTCAGTTGGCCGTGTGTAGTCCAGGAGAAGAAACTGTCTGTCTGGCTCATCTCACGCCTATCCACGGGCCTACTGTACTAAGTAGAGAACAGCACACCCGTGGTAAGGCATGAGCTACCATAAACCACTAGGATCTGTCAGTTTGGATCAGATGTGGCTGTCATATGGACTGTATTTCCTGGACCACACTGGCCGTCTGGTCTAACATGGATTTTGCGGTGGCTTTCCAGGTGCACATAAATATTGTAATCTAATTTGATTACATTTGCACTGGGACTCTGCAACAATTATGCCACATGTGAACATGGTGGATTTTCCCTTTTTACCATTTTTATTGCTGTTTCTTAGTTTATATTTGTGGTATAGTCAAATATTTTTGAGAATAAGTTAATTGTTATGAGGGTGCTTACACACTTAGGTGTTTGGCATCGTAAAAACACCTGCTGCAGATGTTAGCTGAGAGTCTATGGCAATTATGAAACGCAGGCCACACAAACGGTTTTCTTACAGGCACGTTTATTAATTAGGTGGGATTTTTTAGGCTTCTTTTCAAAAAGTCAGCATGCTGTAGTCCTTGGTATTTTTTTTAAGGCATTTTCACATCACTTTATAGTGGAAAAACACCATCAGGAAAACACTAGTAGGCAAGCACACATTTTGCAATAAGCACCACAAAAAAAACTTTACAAAAAAAAGCAGATGGCTAAAAGAACCCTGTTAAAAACTTGTATGTATTTCATGAGTGAGCTTGCCACGTAGCCTCCTTAGTTATGTCCTTTCAAAACTTTTAAATCTACTTTTTCTTCTATGTTAAGTAAGGCTGGTTTAAAAAGCCGCCTCACACACATTGATGTTTGGTTCTGATGATTTTCATTAAAATCATCCTCTGCCATGCCTTTAAGTACTTAACGCTTTGCTGGGCCGCCGACCTGTACTACTCACCTGTGACCCTCAGGTATAGAGGGGAACAATGGCCACCCTGTGAGTGATAAACATGAGTAGACACAGAGTACGTCTGTCCCTCACCAGTATATAATCCCAGCTGCAGAAGAAAACAGTCAGCTCTGATCCTGTGATGTCTGCTCAGGTCCTTAGTTTTGTCTTCTCTTTGATGAAACCAAAGTCTGATCTCTGCTGGTCGAGTATCCAGTGTGATATTCCAACGTCACGTACGAGAGTTGAACTGGCCGAGCTTGCTAGAAAAGGTACAGTACCCCGATTGTTCTCGCGATATGAGGCAGATTTATTAGGTCTACATATGTCCTGCCTGAATTGACTTTACTTTAATCTACGGCCCCTTTTACCGACATGCGCAGCAGGCTCCTATAGCCTTGATAATAGGGGCAATGGCTGCATGACGGTGGCACTTCTTGAGTTGCTAATGTAAAGTTTATTTCTGCACCCCACCACAGTGTTGGTATCACAAGCTTACCATAGTCACTCCTTATATATGCAAAGTGTACACAGGTGTTTTATCAAACATTTTATGTCACTTTCTTTCTAGATCCCAATTATCTCATGGCCAATGAACGGATGAATCTGATGAATATGGCAAAGTTGAGTATAAAGGGCTTGATCGAGTCTGCTCTGAATCTGGGTCGGACTCTGGACTCTGATTACGCACCTTTGCAGCAGTTCTTTGTGGTGATGGAGCACTGCCTAAAACATGGATTAAAAGGTGAGGACTCTGCCCCCCCTCTGATGACATTCTCTTGTAAAGGTAGCGGACCTGCTATCCAGTTTGCAGAATGTCTTTTAGAAAGCTGAGTAGATCTGGATTTTAATGCGCTGTTTGCTAGGTAAAAAGACGTTTCTGGGACAGAACAAATCATTCTGGGGACCCTTGGAACTGGTGGAAAAACTTGTACCAGAGGCAGCTGAGATCACCGCCAGTGTAAAAGACCTACCTGGCCTCAGGTAAGTGATATTAACTGCAGCATGTAGTGATAACCCACTGTGCAGGGAAAATAGGGGTAACCGGCCTCTTCACTCTGCAGATCTTTGGGGCCTACACCTCAAATGACTAGTAAGTGATGGCATATAAAAAATGATAGGTAATTAATTTAGTGGAAGGATCCTTTTAAGGGACTGCTATGGATTAAAGGGTTTATCATTCTACAGGCAGTTGTCCACTTATGATAGTTACTCAAATCCATATTATGTGATCTGTAGCAAGTGGTTAAGTGGCATTTGACATGGTCTTCTATATTATTATTATTATTATTATTATTAAGTTTTCCTCAGCAGTGTGTTTTCTGCATTTGTTCCATCAGAGAAGAATGGAAGAAGCTGTTTGATCCCTATTTGTTTGAAGGCGTTATTTGGAGAATCAGTTTGTATCAGTTCTGTCAGGTTTCAGTTATTGTCTGCCAGAAACACTCTCCATGTGATAGCGTGATTTCCCATCCTGGACTCTGCTCTTGTAACAGGACCTTACAGCATCATAATGATTTATAATGCTGTGTGTACCTGCCCGAAATCCATGTGGTGTGCTGACATAATGCTGTCAGGTATGGACACACAGCATTATAAATCATTAAAGCAGAGTTCAGGATGGCAAATCACGCTCCCATACAGAGTTGTTTTTTTTCCCCGCAGTGAACAGGATTGTCTAAAAATTTCTCCTGTCAAAAGGAACTGACACCCTGATGGACCTGACACATACTGATGCCCACAATAAAATGGATCCGTTTTTTGAGGAATGTGGAAAACACAACGCTTATTTGAACTTAGACTAAGGCCCCATACACATGACCGTTTCAGTTTTGCGGTCCCCAAAACCCTAAATACATCCACATCTTTTGTGGAGCCATTGACTTCATTGGGTCCAAGGTCCACATTTTTCAGACTAGTATAGAGGATGTTCTATCCATTTGTGGAAAGCACACGGCTCATGTAGTGTGCATGGGGCCTTAATGTGTATTTTAGTGCTGTATTTTTCATTGTCTGATCTTTTGTTACAGGACACCCGTGGGCAGAGGCCGGGCTTGGCTGCGTTTGGCTTTAATGCAGAAAAAGCTCTCTGAGTACATGAAAGCCCTAATTAATAGGAAGGATCTCCTGAGGTAACATTACAACTGAGCGTTTTCTTTCTAGATTAAGAGTGGTTGTGTGTTTGCAGGTTTGGCCTTCATGCCCTTGTGAATTTTTTATTTTTTTTGTATTGTTGGTAATCAGGTTCCCCAGTACAACTTAAATCAAGCAAATGACTTCCTGCTCTCTCTATGCTTGGGCTGCGTTCACATCTTCATTTTGGAGATTGAGCTGCCTGACTCGGCACAAATGCTGGCTGTTGGCCAGATCACCGCTGTACCTCATTGCAGACAATAGGGATCTGGCAGTAAAGTAGAGGTCTATGAACGAAGATGTGAACAAAGCTTTACTAGTCTAGTGTGTGGTCTTTCAGTGACAGTCTGGCTTCTATGACTGTTCATGCACAAATATCTGTCAGTCACTGTGTAGGATCTCCCGCATGACTACTAAGCATAGAATGAGTAAAGGCTATTGAAACCTTTTGGGGCAATTATTATATTTTTTTTTTAAATTGCATTTTACTTAATTTTTTTAGTTCTTTATTAAAAATCTTTTGCAGTTTCTGAGATACAAGGGTCAAAAATCAGTCTGTTTGCAAGCTGTCACAGTCTGTTTTCTCAGAATCTACTTTATCTGTCAGCTCATGTGTAGCTCTGATCTTCAAACTGATAAGACTATGGCTTAAATAAGTGTTTATGAGGTCAAAGGTAAGAGCTACAAATACGACCAGATGACTGGATTCAGAGACAACAGACTGACACCTTGCAAACAGACTAATTTTAGGTTTTATCCAATCCTGTAAACACCCTCCGAAATGCCTGGGTCCCTCATACAGAACATACTTGCACTAGCGTCACGTGTGACGTCACAAATGATGCAAGGGGGCAGGTCACCATCGTGGCCTGCTGTTGGCTGCAACCCTCGTCATCAGATGGTGTGACCTGCATGACAGGGAGATGCATCAGCAGCCGTGCAAGGATCCAGAGGCAAGCAGGTTTCGGGGACTAGGTAAGTATGTTCTGTTTGAGGGACCTGGGCATTTTGGGGGGCGTTACAGGATCGGATAACCCTTGTATCTCAGAAAGGGCTGAACAAAGCCCTCAAAGGTATTCATAGCCTTTAGTGAATAAAATAAAAGTTATGCAAAGAATGCTATGCAGGTGGCTCACTGTGATTCGACACGACAGGTGCACAGGTTCAAAGAAGAACCCCCTGATTCTGATCAATGTAATGTATACTGGATGGAACCGGCACTCAAAACAATCGGATTGCACGTGGAAGTTGAATAAAAATGTATTAAACAATCAACACTATATACTAGATGCACCAAAGTAAAATTCATATAAAATATATAAAAAATATAATAAAAAGCATATATCTCAATGTTAGCCAAGTGAGTGGAGTATTCTTAGGCACAGAGGTCTGAAGTGCTACGCACAGAGGGCTGCATCCGTGTCCCCCCAATTGGGTAGGCTATTGGATCACAGTCGTCCGTGACGGAGCTACACAGAGCTTGTTGAATATTGTGCTTGGAATAGTCGCAGGTATTAATCACATATAAATTTCACATAAGCTTAAATGCATGTAAATAAAATGCATGTAAATAAAATCTTATGCCACCGTATGGGGTAGAGAAAAGGTATTTGAAGGTGAGCTGAGTTCATTTATCCATCACCTATAGTGATCTCAATTTCTGAGTAAACTGGAGGTGAGAAAGTCACTAGTCCAGCACGTCTGATGTCGCCGTGCATATACCGCCTTGCGTACAGCGGTTCAGTATGGTTCCACTTGAGTTAATGTTACTCACTGTTTCCCGTGTGAATTCACTCGGTTAGGTCTGCGGGAGGTTTTCTGTCGTGGCGTCCCACGCTTCAGTCTGAAAAATAAAAGTTATATTGGATCTTTTACCACTACACTATATAGCAATCTGCTCAACTCTTCTGCTCTATAACATACTACCTGCAGATTGCACTGCCTTTTTAAGAGCAGATATGCCTGTTTTCACGTCTGCACAACATTTGGTGTGCGACAATAAGTTGCAGTAATGTTGCACAACATTTTTTATAATGACAGTCTATGGTGTCGCACTGCAATCGCGACAAGTTGTATTTTTGTGCGACTGTCGTGTCGCAGTTGCAGGTCAACTCCATAGATTATCATTACAAAAAATGTTGCACAACAAATGTTGTCATGTTGACATACCCTTAGATAGATGTTAACCTAGAAATGAATAATCAATAATCTCTAGTTCAGCTATCCAATGTAACATAGTAACATAGTATATGAGGCCAAAAAAAGAAATCTGTCCATCCAATTCGGCCTGTTATCCTGCTAGTTGATCCAGAGGAAGGCAAAAAAAACGAAAAAAAAAAACCTGTGAGGTACAAGCCAATTGTCCCCACTTTAGGGGAAAAAAAATTCCTTCCCGACACCAATAAGGCATTCAGAATAACTCGCTGGATCAACGACCCCTCTCTAGTAGCTATAGCCTGTAATATTATTAAGCTCCAGAAATACATCCAGGCCCCTCTTGAACTCTTTTAGTGAACTCGCCACCAGCACCTCCTCAGGCAGAGAGTTCCATAGTCTCACTGCTCTTACCGTAAAGAATCCTCTTCTATGTTTGTGTACAAACCTTCTTTCCTCCAGACGCAGAGGATGTCCCCTCGTCACAGTCACCGTCCTGGGGATAAATAGATGATGGGAGAGATCTCTGTACTGACCCCCTGATATAATTATACATAGTTATTAGATCTCCTCTCAGTCGTCTTTTTTCTAAAGTGAATAACCCTAATGTTGATAATCTTTCAGGGTAACCCCATTCCAGTTATTACTTTAGTTGCCCTCCTCTGGACCTTCTCCAGCTCTGCTATGTCTGCCTTGTTTACAGGAGCCCAGAACTGTACACAGTACTCGATGTGTGGTCTGACTAGTGATTTGTAAAGTGGTAGGACTATGTTCTCATCACGGGCATCTATGCCCCTTTTGATGCAATCTTTTATCTTATTGGCCTTGGCAGCAGCTGCCTGACACTGGTTTTTACTGCTTAGTTTGCTGTTTATTAAAATTCCTAGGTCCTATTCCATGTCAGTGTTACCCAGTGTTTTACTATTTAGTATGTACAGGTGACTTGCATTATTCCTTCCCATGTGCATAACTTTACATTTGTCAGTGTTAAACCTCATCTGCCACTTCGTTGCCCAAGCCTCCAATCTATCCAGATCCATCTCTAGCAGTATACTGTCCTCTTCCGTGTTAATTACTTTAAACTGTTTAGTGTCATCTGCAAAAATTTTACTGTGTTTTTATAAATGTCTGCATGTGTATCGTTTTATTACGTATTTAAGTAATGATTATTTTTATCTCGTGCATATTGGCTCGTTGCCATTGCTGTTCAGATTTGGTGGTGATTCATTGTAAATCTTTGTTTCCAAATGCAACATTTGTAAATGGCTTTAAGGCATATTACAAGGAAGCAGGTGCACAAAGCAGTACAGTATATCATCTTAGATAGATCTGGCAGCACAGCAAATGTTCTCACATATTGATCATGAATTGTTTACTGCCAGGCTAATGAGAGAGCCTCAACTAACAGTGGGGTTTAAGAGAACCGCATGGCCTCTCACCGTGATCTCTCATGCACAATTGGAGGTCAAAAAGGTAATTATGTGCTGTATACTGATTGATCTTACTGTGAGGATGCAGCTTTTATAGCTAATATAATCCCTTTATCAAACAATAGGCTTCATTCTAAAGAGAAGCAATGTAAAGCTTTCCTAATGCCATCACAGACCTCGGTCTCACTATCCATTTGACGTTTCCAGCCTAAAATTGGAATTACAATAATACCATATTCTGTACTTGGTGTTCATGTGTGGTGGTTACGGGTTCCTGTGACTTTAATTGTTTGATATCGAAATTAATTTTTTGATGATCATAGACTTGTGCTGTAGAGCAACACATCAGTATCATTGTGTTTGCATCACACTTCATCAGCCATGTTAAACCTTGTGCGCCAATGTCTCCTTGTTGTTGCAGTGAATTCTATGAGCCCAATGCCCTAATGATGGAAGAGGAAGGGGCGATCATTTCTGGCCTTTTAGTTGGACTTAATGTGATTGATGCAAATTTTTGTATGAAAGGGGAAGACCTTGATTCACAGGTATGCATTCCAGTAAAAGCAAAAACAATCATTGCAACAGCACTCTATTATTTGTGTGTTGCAGAGTAAATACTATCGTGCCATACTCACTATTGAAAATGTACTAGTGCTAATGCTAGGTTATAAATGTGGGATTCTTGGCAAATACATTTCTTACAAAATCATTTGTGCTTGCCCACCAGCGTCAAGGCGATCTCTTTAGGAAAGGGACCTACACTAAATACTACCTCCGGTGGTGCCAGGCTGGTCTCTATTAAATTCTGGGAATGCAGGGTCCACATGCATGCTGAGCTCACTCTGTATATTACCTCTCCTAATACCAAATGGCCTCCGATAAATACAGGGAGAGCAGGCTACAGCTTGCACTAATTAAAATCAGCCTATGGGGCGGACAGATTAGTTAGGAGGGCATGGCCAATGAAGTCAGCCACACCTCCAATGCAAACAGCAAAGAAAGAAATGGGGGTTAGTCACCACATCCCAGTGCACTGGGATGTGCTGACTAATCCCAATATCTTTTTTTTGCAGTATGCATTCCAATAGCCTCATATTACAGAATAGCAATCTCAATATTGCAAGCTGTTAGATCTCTCCAAAAAGTTGTAAACTTACTTAAAGGGGTTGTCTCACTTCAGCAAATGGCATTTATTATGAAGAGAAAGTAAATGCTTGTTTAGAGGGGTTATGACCACCCTGCAATCAATCCATCAGCGGTGAACGTGCTTGTACACTATAGGAAAAAGTGCCTGCCTAGGGGCACGTCCGCTGTCCCTGGCCACCAGAGAAAAGGGGGCCTTTTCCTATAGTGTGCAAGCACGAGCACCAGTGCTGGATTGCAGGGTGGACATAACCATGGAAATGAGCAGTGTCTATTGTGACTGAAAAATGAACCCAGCCAGCAGAGGAAGCAATATGCACAATCACAATACATTAGTAATTGCCTTGTATTAACTTTCTCTACATGATACATGCCATTTACTGAAGTGAGACAACCCTTTGAAAAATGTGATAAAAATTATTTTGTGTGGTTTTTTTTGAAGCACTTTTGTTAAGACTCAATCTCTAAGAACTAATATGCACAGTTTCTGTTCACTTTCAGGTTGGAGTCATTGATTTTTCCATGTACTTAAAAGAAGGTCCTATTGCCAAATCCAGTGAAGAGTAAGTGAAAATAAGGCAGCTAAGAATATGATGATTTAGTTTCCACAATTATTAATAATGGCGTATTTGGAAATGGCTGCCTGTTTGAACTTCTTGAGTTTTGTGAATGCTTATTAATACATCAGTACCATATACAAAGACTCATAGATTAATAGAAAGGTGGGTAAATCGAGTTATAGCGGGTATTATATATCAGAGCTGCATTCACATTTCAGCTGTCATTAGAACTATTCTACATGGACATACACTAGGAACACTGGATGGGCGATACACGATCAGTCTGCAGGATTTCCGGCATGTTCCTGAAGTGACCAGTCTTATAGAAATCTTATAGGGAACACAGGAGTTAATTCCCTGCAGATTTCTTCCATTTTATGCTGGCACTGGGGGCCAAGCTTAACTGTCTTCGTATCCTATTGCAGACAGAACAGAGGGAGAGGCATCCTGCTTCAGCCAGTTGTCTCATAGCCAGACACAGGATTGTAAGGAGGGGGACAATCTGATCTCCTAGGAGACACATATAGAAGAAATGGGACAACATGGATTAAGGAGGAGATGCAGGCAGTTTGTGCGTGTACTTAATGTTCCTTTAGAGGCACAAGAATATCTCAAGCCCATCATGTCTGCAGTAGATTCTCTTAATAGCAACCTATCCCATTTTTAGCTATTGATTTTTTTAAAGTGGGTGATCACTTTGCCTTCTTATGTGATTGAAAGAATTAAATATTCATGTGTAAATTGGAAAATTTGTATGCTCATTTGTTAAAAGAAATCTGTCACCACATACCTCAAATAGTGATCCAAGTGAAGTGTTAGATGCATCCTGGTCTCCTTTTTCCATTTTGTCCCCATCCTGATCGGTGACTGCATTGCAGAGAAATCTTAGATTTTTTTTATTTATTCATTTCATTGACCTGAAAATTAACAGTTTGGTGCCACTAGGGCATCACAATTACACGGAAAGCCACTGAGTTACGGAGCGTATTGCTGCCTGCTCGGTTCGCCCAGCTTTAGGTGACAGGACCAGGCAGGGGATTGTTCTCACGTGCACTGAGTTTCAGGATTCTGCAGACACGCAGTACAGGCTTGATGCTTGCTAGGGCTGTGTAGTACAGATGACTTCAGGCCTGTACTGAGCGTGTGTCGACTCCTGAAGCGCCGGGCCCACCCTAAAGCACAAGGTCAGGCTAGATTACATCTCCCTTGCCTGGCTCTGTTACTCAGAGGTGGGGCTGGCAAAAATAAGGAAGGGAGCTTTAGGTGCAACGATGACGCCCTCGTCGCGCCAATAGCTAATTTGCTTATCGCAAAATCTGAGATTTCTCTTGTAATGCAGGCACTGATCTAGATGGGGACAAAATATTGGAATCAGGAGCCTATGGTGCGTCTAGTACTTCCTTTGATTACCGTTGAATAGAATAGGGCATCAATAGCTAAGTACTAGAAAGCACCTTGGTGAAGATAGATTACAATTGCTAAATTTGTGACCAATATTTATCTGAAATATTTTGAAAGAATCAGCTTTAGTGCTTCTTAACGTGCTCTGCACTTTTGGGTATAATTGGCTTTTCCGGCATTCAGAGTACGTATCCCATATGCTTTCTTTGAATAAAAACTCGAAGGAGAAGAGTGCTCAGAGAAGATGTGATTTTGGCAAAGGTTTAGGTCCCCTTAACTTTAGTATCAGAGTTTAAAATGTAGGGTGAAACGAAGAGCAACACTGACTACACTGTGCTGTCTTTGATATCCTTTTTTTCGACATTCATGATGCAAATGTGACTTAATTTACTATCTAGCAAGTAGGGCTGTCCTTTCTTTACATTTTATTTCCAATTTAGTAACATAGTACATAAGGCCGAAAAAAGACATTTGTCCATCCAGTTCGGCCTGTCATCCTGCAAGTTGATCCAGAGGAAGGCAAAAAAAAAAAACTGAGGTAGAAGCCAATTTTCCCCGCTTTAGGGGAATAAAACATTCCTTCCCGACTCCAATCAGGCAATCAGAATAACTCCCTGGATCAACGACCCCTCTCTAGTAGCTATAGCCTGTAATATTATTACACTCCAGAAATCCATCCAGGCCCCTCTTGAATTCCTTTATTGTACTCACCATCACCACCTCCTCAGGCAGAGAGCTCCATAGTCTCACTGCTCTTACCGTAAAGAATCCTCTTCTATGTTTGTGTACAAACCTTCTTTCCTCCAGACGCAGAGGATGTCCCCTTGTCACAGTCACAGTCCTGGGGATAAATAGCTGATGGGATAGATCTCTGTACTGACCCCCTGATATATTTATACATATTAATTAGATCTCCCCTCAGTCATCTTTTTTCTAAAGTGAATAGCCCTAATTTTAATAATCTTTCAGGGTACTGTAGTTCCCCCATTCCAGTTATTGATTTAGTTGCCCTCCTCTGGACCTTCTCCAGCTCTGCTATGTCTGCCTTGTTTACAAGAGCCCAGAACTGTACACAGTACTCCATGTGTGGTCTGACTAGCGATTTGTAAAGTGGTAGGACTATGTTCTCATCACGGGCATCTATGCCCCTTTTGATGCAACCCATTATCTTACTGGCCTTGGCAGCAGCTGCCTGACACTGGTTTTTGCAGCTTAGTTTGCTGTTTATTAAAATTCCTAGATCCTTTTCCATGTCAGTGTTACCGAGTGTTTTACTATTTAGTATGTACGGGTGACTTTTTTTCTTCCCATGTGCATAACTTTACATTTATCAGTGTTAAACCTCATTTTGGCATAAAAAAAAATAGGTGACGTTCAATTTGTGATGGCAACTTCTTTACGGTCTATGGGTAGTTTTCAAAAATCACCTGTAATGTGTGCATCCTGCTAAATTCACAGTTGGTGCATTCCCAAAAGCTGTATGATTAGTTTATGAAATAGCAATGATGCTGCACCAGTAACCTAATTGTTCCCTAGTAACAACTTAAGAGGAATTTAGGTGATTAACATGTAGAAAGTAACAAACAAGCGGTTTTTGTGCTGCCCTAACAAAGTTCTTAGTCTTTTCTGTGCCTGTGATTTAGGAATTTTACTGTAACTGGAAAATGCATTTAAAGGAACACTAAACGTAATTCACAAAAATAACAATGTCCTCTCTTCATCTCCTTTCCTTTGTTCCCTTTTGTATCATACTTCAATGAAAACTGAGAAATACATAAAGAAATCTTCTCAATGTGTCCCAAGAGGTGATCCATGTTCCCCTTCTCCTCGCTGTCATATGTCCCTGCCCCCACCCCACTTCTGTATCCGCAGTAGGACAAAAGCGTTGATAATCCCTGTCCTTCCATCCTTCCCCAGCTGAAAACCGCACAGATCAGCAGGTGATTAACCCCAGTGTTCTCTGCTGAGTTTTCCAAGCCAGTGTAGAAAGCTCTTTATTTCAGGAGCTCCTAACGAAATCTCTTAAAGAAGACTGTATACTGTTACTGGAATTCTTATTAAAAGGGCAGTAGACAGGAGCATTGTGAGGGTACACGTTATGTACAGTAATGTGGTACATTTGCCCACAGATGTGGCAGCTTGGCCTATACATCCTGCACACTTGTAGGTTGCCGAAGCTTGCTTCTGGGCAAGCCAAGTAAGTGTAGCAATATGTTGGAGCATTATCCTGCTGAAAAATGCTAGTTGGAAGACCTGCCATGAGAGGAAACGTGGTCACAGGATGTCCTGCACATATCTCTGAGCTGTCAGTGTCCCTCGTATCACTACTAGGGGTGAGCGACTGTCATATGCCATGGCTCCCCATATAATCACATCAGCAGTTCAAGCAGTGTGTTGCTCCACAGCAAAAGTAGGATTGAAGTGCTCACCATGAGGCCTCTAGATCCTAACCTGACGATCGTCGGATCCCAAATAGAACCTGTATTCGTCGGTTAAAATGATACATTTCCGCTCCCATATCAGTCCAGATTTCTCATTTGCGACAACACTGCAAACAAAGGGGACAGTGGCTGGCTCTCAATGGCAGGACTTGTAATGGGCACCGTGACACCAAAGTTATTTTGTTAAGTGCCTGGAAATGGTGTGGGCAGAGACAGGGGTGTGTATGAGAGTGCCACGACGTGTCTGGACGGTGGACAACAAACTGTGGGAGCTGATTCTGCTTGCTGGCAGATCAAACATGGTGGTTTGTCTGGGTCATCTGGAGCCTGTTCGCTTTGTGTGTGTGCCCTTACATAACCACTGCTCCCAACAACAGCCAGGTCAGAATGGCCTAGATAGCGGGCATTTCCTTGAAATGACAATCCTGCTTCTCTTCGTCTAATAACGTGCATCCTCTTAAAGTCTGTCAACTGGGCAAAATGTCTGTGTGTGTCATGTCTAGCAGTCAATGATCTCTCACCGAGAAGTACACTACCCAAAAGTAGTTTGTAGAGAGTCTTTTTATAGGGCAGCAGGGAAAGAACCTTTATGCCCTGAGTGTGTAATCAGGCTGCACGTGTAATCATCTACATATCTGCCTGAGACATAACTGCATGCAGAGTTTTGCAGCAATCCGACATTTGAGTGCGTTATTACTTTTTGTCAATGAGTGTATACAGGTAGCGAACAACTGTTTTCTCTAGTAAATCTATCCGTTTGGCTTCTGCTTGTATATAACTTTATTTGTATTTTCGCTCTAGAGATGTCCAGATAACGGCTATTTTAGATCAGAAGAATTATGTAGAGGAGCTTAACAGACAGTTAAGGTACAGTATACATATTTAACAATTCACAATAAAGGTTATTAAAGGGATTCTGTCACCTATTTTTACCCTATAGAGATGCGGACATGCACGGCTAGATCGCCGCTAGCATGTCCGCAATATACTTGTCCTATATCATCGTTTTATTTAGGGGAAAAAATTATTTTATATACATGTAAATCAGCCTGGTGAGGTGCCCAAGGGGCGTACTAATTGTTCTGGAGCCCAGGCACGCCCCCCTATGAAGGAGCCCAGCATCGCCTGTAACCAGGAATCTCCTCCTTGCTCAGAAAGTCAGATCGCCGTAATCTTGCGCATCACTAGATTACGGCGATCTGACTTCGTGAGCAATGAGAAGATTCCTGGTTACAGGCCGTGCTGAGCTCCTTCGCAGGGTGCGTGGCTTGGTTCCAGAACGATTAGTACATCCCCTTAGGCTCCTTACCAGGCTGATTTACATATGTACTCACCTAAAGAATTATTAGGAACACCATACTAATACGGTGTTGGACCCCCTTTTGCCTTCAGAACTGCCTTAATTCTACGTGACATTGATTCAACAAGGTGCTGATAGCATTCTTTAGAAATGTTGGCCCATATTGATAGGATAGCATCTTGCAGTTGATGGAGATTTGAGGGATGCACATCCAGGGCACGAAGCTCCCAGTCCACCACATCCCAAAGATGCTCTATTGGGTTGAGATCTGGTGACTGTGGGGGCCATTTTAGTACAGTGAACTCATTGTCATGTTCAAGAAACCAATTTGAAATGATTCGAGCTTTGTGACATGGTGCATTATCCTGCTGGAAGTAGCCATCAGAGGATGGGTACATGATGGTCATGAGGGATGGCCAATTTCGGACTCTACCATTTGAATGTCTCAACAGAAATCGAGACTCATCAGACCAGGCAACATTTTTCCAGTCTTCCACAGTCCAATTTTGGTGAGCTTGTGCAAATTGTACCCCCTTTTCCTATTTGTAGTGAAGATGAGTGGTACCCGGTGGGGTCTTCTGCTGTTGTGGCCCATCCTCCTCAAGGTTGTGCATGTTGTGGCTTCACAAATGCTTTGCTGCATACCTCGGTTGTAACGAGTGGTTATCTCAGTCAACGTAGCTCATCTATCAGCTTGAATCAGTCGGCCCATTCTCCTCTGACCTCTAGCATCAACAAGGCATTTTCGTCCACAGGACTGCCGCATACTGGATGTTTTTCCCTTTTCACACCATTCTTTGTAAACCCTAGAAATGGTTGTGCATGAAAATCCCAGTAACTGAGCAGATTGTGAAATACTCAGACCGGCCCGTCTGGCACCAACAACCATGCCACGCTCAAAATTGCTTAAATCACCTTTCTTTCCCATTCTGACATTCAGTTTGGAGTTCAGGAGATTGTCTTGACCAGGACCACAATCCTACATGCATTGAAGCAACTGCCATGTGATTGGCTGACTAGATAATCGCATTAATGAGGAATAGAACAGGTGTTCCTAATAATTCTTTAGGTGTGTGTGTGTGTGTATATATGTATGTATATATATATATATATATATATATATATATATATATATATATATATATATATATAAAATATATTATAAAAAATCCTTTTTTACACTCAATAAAACCACACAGAGCTATGAGACAAGTATATTGCGGACATGCTAGCGGCGATCTAGCCGTGCATGTCCACATCTCTATAAGGTAAAAAGAGGTGACGGAATCCCTTTAACTTGTGTAAAGAAAAGTATATTGCCTGCAAAGAAGGCACTTTTACAGAACTTCCGGATTTGCTGAAATTTATTGCATCAGTCCTGGAATTTGTTATTATTAGGGTTGGCCCCTTTCTGGCTACTTGTGACCAATGTGTATGTAAGATGACTATATAGAACTTTCTAATATATCATGTGTTGATATTCTGTGCTGTTTGCTACATTTCATAAGCCATGTCCCCTTGTTGGGCATAGAGGTCCTATCCACAAGATGGCCGCTGATGGAGGGTCCTGTGACACATTACTCAGCCTCCTCCATTTAGACACCCTGCACCCGCACTAAACTCCCAACAGGATAAATGCAGATAGCAGGTGCAGTGTATTTGAATGGAGGAGACATCACATGGAGGTGATTTGCCTGGTCCCGTGACCCTCCATTGGTGGCCATTTTATGGACAGGACCTCCGTGTGGACAGCACAAAAGAGGTGGCCAATATAATCAAAAGCTATATTAGTAAGGGCCTTAGAGAGGGGAATTTTTCAAAACTGGTGCAAAGGGAAATTGGCTTAGTTGTCCATGGCAACCAATCATCCCATCTTTCATTTTTCAGAGCTCGTTTGGAAAATGAAAGGTGGAACCTGATTGGTTGCTATGGACGACCACGTCAGTTTTCCTTTGCACCCACTTTGATAATTCTCCCCTATAGTAATCTTACATACACATGGATCAACAGTGACCAGAAAGAGTCAACCCCTTTAATATGAGGTCATTGCCTTGACTGATTGTCACTCGGTTACTGTTTATAGACCTGTCCACGCACTGACCAGCAGTACATTTATTTGTAATGTATACAGCTGTGGCTCCTGCACCACTGAGCATACCTAATTGAAGGGATAATTAGTACTACGGACAGGAGAAATGCATACATTGCCCCAAGCAGACCAGTAATTCTAATTTACTCCATTCAGCCCTTTATCAGTGCACTGCGTAATATCGGCCTATATAATTGGTTTGCTGTGATGATACCCTCTGTTTCCAAAGAGGAGCTGCTATTATACCTCCAGGTAGTGTTTTGTAATGGGATTTTTCAAAGAAAAGCAGTGTATAATAAAATATTTTGAACAAAAATGATTTTAACCCATGAGGGATGCTTGATGTCTTACCCCCCATTATTAACTGTTTACACTCCACTGCTGTATGTTCAGCCACTTGATTCTGAAATCTGTAATGACATCATTGATGGCTTTGTATGTTCAGAGGCAAATAGAAATTAATTCGATTTGACTGTTGGGATAATGTATAAGAGAGGTTGTCAGCCTCTTGTGGTTTGTAAGCTGCTTCCAATGCAAAAATCAGTTCTGAGGCACACTAATCAGTGTAATCATCTGCTGAGGGGGGGCACTGGCTTAGTCACCGAAAGCAACCAAACAGATTAATCCTTTCATTTTCCAAAGCAGCTCTGAAAAATGAAAGGCTGAATCTGGTTGCTGTGGGTAACTAAGCCAGTTTTCCTTTACACCAGTTTTGATAAATCTCCCCATATGTCACCTAGGCCTCATGCACACGACCTATGTATTTCACAGTCCGTAAACTGCATATCCTCAAAATACCGATACTGGCCACATGCATTCCGTAATTTTCACGGGCCCCATTGTCCAAATGCCTATTCTAGCCTGCAAAATGGCCAAGAATAGAACATGTTCTATTGAAATAAATACGTCCACATCAATCCGCAAAAAATGCAGATCAGACGTTAACTGCCAATGATATGGTTTGGCCCTAGTGCCAATTTCTAGTAGTTACCTCTCTGAAAAGTATCTGCAGTGTCCAACAGCTGTGGGTCCAAATGGAGGTGGTTCCAGAACCACAGGTGGATCCTAGTAGGAACAATGGCTTATAGTTACTTGTTCTGTGCTATAAAACTGCTGCTCTATATTCGTATGTATAGCATTCCTTAAAGGGGTTATCCCATTACTAATGTAAAAAATTCGAATCAGACATCATATTGTACATGACAACCTCTTTCTAACAAAGCTAGAACGAGTCCTGTACCTCACATGGATCCAGAGATCTCCCCATTCAATGCTCTGCTAGATTGATGTCAAGCTGGCAGCTCAAAGGGAGTGTCTTCTCTGCTGCAGCTAAGGGGGCGTGTCCATGCTCTCCCTATCCCAGCTCAGGAGCCAGTTGAAGGATGAAACTGAGCATGTGCGGCCATCTCAGTGAGCAGGTCAAAGAAATAAGAAAAAAAGCAAACAGCAGGTGACGCTACACAGACACATTTTATTGAATAACTCTGTGGCTTTGCTAACTTTTTAATTACATATAAATACAAAAGTATTCAGACCCAGGTGCTGGTTTGAAAACTCTACAGGTGAAACTCGAAAAATTAGAATATCATGCAAAAGTCCATTTATTTCAGTAATGCAAATTAAAAGGAATTGCATTAGTGCACCTTACAGTTAGAATTTTGTGAAATGGCTCAATAGTCCAGGCTCAACGTATCAGACTCTAGTCAGCTAATTAATCCATATCCCCTGAGCAAAGGGTACCTCAAAATTGTGACTTTGGGGTTTCATAAGCTGTAAGCCACAATCATCCAAATTATAACAAATAAAGGCTTCAACTATCTCGAGTCTATCTCATATGTTAGTTTCACCTTTTAAGTTGCATTACTGAAATAAATGAACTTTGCACGATGTTCAAATTTTTCAAGTTTCATCTGTAGAATATTTTTCAAGGGACAACCCCACTTTCCGTCCGCCCATAGGATATAAACGTCCTATGGGTGGATCTCTATTTCTGAATGGACGTTTTAAAACGTCCGTTCAGAAACTGCAGCTGCACGCTAATCGTGCAGCTGCTGATCGGGTTGCCCGCTGTCAGTGACAGCGGGGCAACCCAGAGAGAAGGCAGGGACAGTGCCCAGGTGTCCCTGTCTTCTAGATTGCTGCATACACAGCGCTCACCGAGCGCTGTGTATGCAGAGCAGGAAGCGCTGTGCACTTCCTGTTCCGGCCCGGCGGTCTTGTGACCGCCGGGACCGGAGAGTGCAGGAGCTGTGTGAGGTCTTTCACAGACCTCGATCAGCCCTGCACTGAGGCTGTATTGCGCTGTACAGCCTCTCTGGAGGGTGTATTTTTCCTGTAACTGGGGCTACTATGTCAGCCCCAGTTACAGGAGAAATCAACAGTGAAAAAGAAAAAGTGAAGTAAATGTCCCCCAGAGGTCTTGTATGACCTTATGGGGGATGAAAAGTGTAAAATAACAAAATAAATAAAGGGTTGAAAAAATAAAAGAAAAAAAAGTTTCACATGTAAAAAAAAAAAAAAGTCCCCAAGTATGGAATAAAAAAAATAAATGGTAAAAATTGAAATAAATAAAATAGACATATTTGGTATTGCCGCATCCGTTAACACCAGCTCTATAAAAATATCACATGACCTAACCCCTCGGGTGAACACCGTAAAAAAAATTATGGGGGTATCCACTATGTAAGCCCCACAAAGTGACTTCAGACCTGAACTGGTCCTTAAAAAGTGGGTTTTGGCAATTTTCTTAAAAATTTGAAGAATTGCTTCTAAACTTCTAAGCCTTCTAACGTCCTAAAAAAATAAAATGACATTTCCAAAATGATGCCAACATAAAGTAGACATATGGGGAATGTTAAGTAATAAATATTTTATGAGGTATCACTTTCTGTTTTAAAAGCAGAGAAATTGAAATTTTGAAAATTGCGAATTTTGAAAATTTTGGGGTAAATTTGGGATTTTTTTCATAAATAAAGGTGAAATATTTGTACTTCATGATAGTCATAAATTTGAGTCCAATGTGTCACGAGAAAACAATCTCTGAGTGACTTGGATAAATAAAGGCGTTCCAAAGTTATTACCACATAAAGTGAGATATGTCAGTTTTGCAAAATTAGGCCTGGTCAGGAAGGGGGCAAATGGCCCAGATGGGAAGTGGTTAAGATAGGCAGATAATTTACTGCAGAAGTTCAGGAATAGAAAAGCGTAACCAACTTGTGTTGGTATATTCTACCTAAAATATATATGTCATCACTGTGTAAGATCAGATCTTTTTCCGAAATGTGTTACAGTGCCACCGTCAACAACCTGCAGACAAAGGTGGACGCATTAGAAAAATCCAACACCAAACTAACGGAAGAGGTATGTTCATTTCTGATGAAACAACACTACAAACCAGAAATGTAAATTTTTAATAACTTTTTCTAGTAAAAGATATTCCTTATTGTACTATATGCATATATAATTGTAGCAGCTTTTACACTGACCATAGCAAAAAGATTGTGACAGGGCGGAAATCCATTTGTCATATTCAATGAATCTCATGTAAAGCATAAGCTCTCATGGCATGCAGAAGGAAATAAAAGAGCATAGTAATGACTAATAAAACCCATTAAAAAAACACATTGATGGAGTCCAAAACCACCAGTGACAAATGGGGACCATTGATTTGAATGTCTGTTTTGTTGAGGTTCGCTCCTTAATTTAGGATATTATTTGAACTCATCTGCCCCATGTTGTAATCTATAGTTTCAGTGGTATGGTATGGATTTCCCCTTCAACTGTTCTAAATTTTGTAAAACGGTCAAATCCAAAAATATAGTAAATATTATGATATATAATATTGCAAATAAAAACAATAAAGTATATTATAAAAATGAGTTTCAGAGCATTTAGAATACTTTGAAATAAACTTGTCTAAAAGGTTAGTTACCCTTTAAGCAATGTTTCCGAATACACAGATGAAAAGAAAATTCACAGTTAGTTTCTTTCATTTTTCAGCTTGCCGTGGCAAACAATAGAATCATCACCATGCAGGAGGAAATGGAGAGGATGAAAGAAGACAGTACATACTTCTCCAAGGTCAGCTTGATTTAGTAGTGGATCAATGTTCTTATCCAATTGAAGACCACACGCCACAGTTGCAAATAACGGCTGGCCTGCACACACGTGCATCTACAATGCTTGATAAAGGGCTCTGCATTATAAGCCTGAAATGTTTACTACATATGATGCATTCTATCCTGGGCGGAAGAAATTAATTAATATGTTATTTGCAACTGTAGCATGCTGATTTCAGTTGGATAAGATTACAAGTAGGATCCCTTGGTGGAAGGGAACTAAAAAAAAAAAGAGTGCTTTTTCCATTAGTATATAGTGGAGCAATAGTCATGTTCTTTTTTCTTTTTTTCTTTAATTAAGTTTTATTTTCCATGTGTTTTTAAGGGTAACAAACAAGAGAGAACTGCAGATGGACAAACTTTTACTGAAGTCAAGAAACATTTGAAGGAAGAAACCCAGTTGAGACTGGTAAGTTCACATTTCCATGGCACGAAAATGGTTCAAGAACCTAGATTGTCAGATAGATAAATCTTTACGAACACTGAAGTATGTACCTGTATCTTTCTTTCTTTTATTTTTTTCTAAATGAGTTAAAATTCTGCATTCTATTCAAAACATGTGTGTTGGGGTTTGAGCTTGGAATTTTTATTACAGTTTAATGTGTTGTACTCTTTTCCTGCATCCCTTCGAGGAAATTTTTATTTTATTTTTTTACCCTTTAAAAGGTTTTCTAGGACTCATTGAGCCTGGCAAACCCACCTTTAATTACTATTGCCTGTAGTAGAAAGTTTATAGTTACAATTCTGAAGTTGCATGGATCAGCTTGTCAGGAACCTTGACGCTCCTCTTCTGAAAATTAATCTTCTGCAGACATCACATCCTTTACTAGGTTTCGGACTTGTGCTATGGACAGGACATCACCTGCTGTGGACGGGGCCAGAACTATCCCTCTTCCCTGGTGCATACACAGATGAGGTGAATTCAGGAGTTTGCGCATGTGCCAGGGAGAGAAATAGCTCTGGCCCCATCCACAGCAGAAGTGACATCCCATCCGTAGCATAGGCCGTAAACCTGGTAAAAGACATAGGGGGTCATTTTATTAGACGCTAGTCTTAATAATCCCTATACCTGTTGGTGGATGTGCAGCTGTTGTGAAGAGGCGCAGACCTCTAAATAACTTTGCTTTTAAATGTAAGACCGCTTTCTAGCTGTCTTACATTTAGACCATTTTCTATGCCTAAACCAGGCGTAGAAAATGGTAAAGGAGACGGGCCTGCCGGCTCTACCCCGCCCACCTTTTTTTTTAGACATGGCGTGAGCAGGTAAAAGTCTCAATCTGCGTCAGAATTAAGCCTAATATAGGCGTATTTCTGGTTAGTAAATGATCCCCATAATGTCTGCAGAAGTTAGGCCCCTTTCATACGAGCGTAACGGATTGGCTCCGGATGCTTTCAGGGTGCGTTCAGTGAAACTCGCACCATTTTGCAACAAAGTTCAGTCAGTTTTGTCTGCGATTGCCTTCAGTTTTTACCACGCGGGTGCAATGCGTTTTTCATGCGCGTGATAAAAAACAGGTTTACAAACAACATCTAGCAACCATCAGTGAAAAACGCATTGCATCCGCACTTGCTTCCGGATGCAATGCGTTTTTCAGTTAAGCTCCATTCACTTCTATGTGGCCAGGGCTGTGTCAAAAACGCAGAATATAGAACATGCTGCGTTTTTGACGCAACGCAGAACTGATGCGTGAAAAGAACACTCATGTACACAGACCCATTAAAATGAATGGGTCAGGATTCAGTGCGGGTGCTATGCGTTCATGTCACGCATTGCACCTGCGCGGAAAACTCGCTTGTGTGAAAGGGGCCTTAGGAGGAGCGTTACGTAACCAGGTTCCCAACAGGCAAACTTTGGAATGGATTATAAAATGTTCTCCTATAAGCATGTTACATCTAATTAAGGTGGGTTTGTGAAAAGATCTTAGATTTTATTTAGGAAAAAAAAAAATCCAATATTTACTGTGAAATAAAATGTATGTAACTAATGTATTTTATGTCTTAGGACATAGAGAAAGAACTGGAGGTCCAAATAGGAATGAGACAAGAGATGGAAATGGCTATGAAGATGCTGGATAAAGACGTCTGTGACAAGCAAGATGCTTTAGCAGCGCTCAGACAACAACTTGATGATCTCAGGGCTTTAAAGCACGAACTGTCCTTTAAACTTCAGGTAGGAAGAATTACTGAGGCATTAAAGGAACGGTGCAGTAAAAATACTTCTATTATTGGTAATATAGTCTGCTTTATTTTTTCAAAAAGGGCAGCGTTACACTTGCATGAAGGGTAAGCACTGGATTTTCTACAGCAAATTTTCTGCATTTACAGCAGCAACAATGAATTTAATACTGGGGAGGGAGGGGAGGCCCCACTGGCCACCAATGAATTTAATACTGGGGAGGGAGGGGAGGACCCACTGGCCACCAATGAATTTAATACTGGGGAGGGAGGGGAGGCCCCACTGGCCACCAATGAATTTAAAACTGGGGAGGGAGGGGAGGCCGCACTGGCCACCAATGAATTTAATACTGGTGAGGGAGGGAGGGGGGGACGCATTGGCCACTGATGAATTTAAAACTGGGGAGGGGGGTGGGTCTGGCCCACTGCTGCCTGATCTCTTACAGGGGGCTGTGATACACACAATTAACCCCTTAGGTGCGGGGGTGATTTTAATTAGGAAGGGGGGGAGAGGGGGGCCGCACTTGCCACCAATGAATTTAATACTGGGGAGGGAGGGCCGCACTGGCCACCAATGAATTTAATACTGGGGAGGGAGGGGAGGCCCCACTGGCCACCAATGAATTTAAAACTGGGGAGGGAGGGGAGGCCCCACTGGCCACCAATGAATTTAAAACTGGGGAGGGAGGGGAGGCCGCACTGGCCACCAATGAATTTAAAACTGGGGAGGGAGGGAGGGGGGTACGCATTGGCCACCAATTAATTTAATGCTAGGGGGGGGGGGGGGCCGCACTGGCCACGGATGAATTTAAAACTGGGGTGGGGGTGGGTCTGGCCCCCTGCTGCCTGATCTCTTACAGGGGGCTGTGATGCACACAATTAACCCCTTAGGTGCGGGGGTGATTTTGATTAGGAAGGGGGGGAGAGGGGGGCCGCACTTGCCACCAATGAATTTAATACTGGGGAGGGAGGGCCGCACTGGCCACCAATGAATTTAATACTGGGAAGGGAGGGAGGGGGGGAGGGCCGCACTGGCCACCAATGAATTTAATACTGGGGAGGGGGGGGCCGCACTGGCCACCAATGAATTTAATACTGGGGAGGGGGGGCCGCACTGGCCACCAATGAATTTAATACTGGGGAGGGGGGGCCGCACTGGCCACCAATGAATTTAATACTGGGGAGGGGGGGCCGCACTGGCCACCAATGAATTTAATACTGGGGGGGGGGGGGGGGGGTCTGGCCCCCTGCTGCCTGGCAGCACCTGATCTCTTACAGGGGGCTATGATACGCACAATTAACCCCTTAGGTGAGGCACCTGAGGGGTTAATTGTGCGGATCACAGCCCCCTGTAAGAGATCGGGTGCTGCCAGGCAGCAGGGGGCAGTTATGTACACAGTTCTTAGTATATTCTAACTTGAAGCGTCCCCATCACCATGGCAACGCTTCTGTGTTTGAATATACTGTCGGATCTGAGTTTTCACGATGTGAAAACTCAGACCTGAAAAAGCTGTCTAATGCAGACGGATCCGTTCTGAAAGGATGCAAGCGTTTGCATTATAGGTGCGGATCCGTCTGTTCGGATACCAGACGATTCCGTACTGAACGCAAGTGTGAAAGTAGTCTTAGTCAGCGGATTTCACCCATTGTGAAGGGTGATATATGCAGAAAATTTCTGCACCATAATCCACTGCAAAATCCACATTATGTGGTGCAGGTTTTGGGTAGGTACTCTGTGGATATTTGGACCCCGCTATGTATGGCTGGAGGGAAATTGTAACACCCAGCAGCCAATTTAGTCAAAAATGAAGAAGCTGCTCCACACTTTGTATTTTTGGGGGGAATAGATGTATCTACTAAAATAGACAAGTGAGGTAAGGGGCAGATCTACTCTAACATGAACCTGTCAGGCTCTTTAGGCCCCTTGCAGTTGAGCGTTTGTCACGCTGCGAGTCGACAATATAATGCTGTGCTACTCTGTCAATGCTGGGAGGTCAGGCCGGGAACTGCTCTGCGTGACACCCGCTCGTCTGCAAGGGGCCTTACCCTGCCCACTAGGAGTGCAGCATAAAGTAATACAAAAACACAGATTTTAGAGGACTTTCTGCAGAATAATTGGAAGAAAGCTGTCATTCAGAGGCAGGTAGGTAAGATGAGCCTGTATCTCTTGAATATTTTGGACTTCTGGCTTACAGCACTTGTAGCACATTCTGTAATAATTAACCTTAGTTCTCCAAAGCTGCAGTATATTAACACATAAGTGACAGACCTATGAACTCATTGTGTTAATCACTAATTTATGGTGTCCTCCGAAAGCTTCTCTTTCAGGGGGTTGGCCACATTCTGACAACTGTTGATTAGTGGTTTGTAAATTGGCTGCTGATGGAGAGTCATGTGACTGGGCATATCACTAGGTTTCCTCCCTGCTAATACTTTGCAGCTGCTGAGTTTGAATGGAGGAGTGATGTGTCTGATCACATGATCTTCCATCAGCAGCCAATTTATGGAGAGGACCTTCGTGTGGACAGCACAAGAGATTTGTCCAACAAGGGGGCATGCCTTATGAAATAAGAAAATGGTGCAGAATATCAACAAAGGCTATATTAATTAGTGCAATATAGTCATCTTACATACACATTGATCAGCAATTCTCTGACCAACCCCTTTAAGTGCTTCAAATCCTAAATGTCACTTAAAAGTAGAGTCAATCAGCTGTTCTTGAAAAGGGTAGGCTCTTCAGCTAAGCATTAGTTTAACAAAGTATTGTAACGGTGGGGCTTTTCTTTAAAAAAGTAATATATTGCAGTTGGATAAAAGCTGCCCTCTATGTGTGAAACTGATGTGCACTGTAGAGTAGCAACTGATTTGTGCAATGATATTAAATAATTTCCTGAGAGACATTATTTTATTACTGATGGTAAACTTCCATGCAGAGCTCAGACTTGGCTTTGAAACAGAAGACGGAGTTAAACAGTCGCTTAGAAGAGAAAACCAATCAGATGGCCGCCACCGTCAAACAACTGGAGCAGAGGTAACACACGCAGAGTGGAGACTGCCTGATATAGCGTTTACTGAGATATGAAGACTCCAGGCCTAAAAATTCAAAAATGCAATACATTTCATTTTTTTTTTTTCAATATTTTCAGTTTTCATACATTCAAATGTCCTCTTAGTCTCATTTTTGCTGATTTTCAAGGCTTTTAAGGGAAATCATATTTTACACAACCTTCACAGTAAATAGAGATTATAATTTTTTGGTCTTATTTAAAGATTTTTTTTCTGAACATATAAAGACCTGTGCCAGATTTATTCGTAAGTGTTAGTAAGTTGTGGGCACACATACTTATCACATTTTACACTGTGTGTTCCTTGTGCATGCATGCTTTAGTTAAAAAGTTTAAAAGGGTATTCTAATCTTAGACATTTATGTCATATCCTTGGAATAGGTCAGTGGTCTTTTTTTTTTTTTTTAGATCTCTCATAAACTTCACATTAGAGAATGATGCTACAGAAGTGCTACTCTCATCAAATGAGTCACAACACCAAATGCCTAAGCAGAAAAGTTGTGTTGGATGTTTCTATATTTCTACGAGGGTAGTATACAGTAGATTGGCTCCATCTCCCTCATGTCCCAGTAAAAATTGTCCTTTTATTAGAATGTGGTTAAACCAGGGGCATACAGGGAAGTTATGGCCCTAGAAAAGAACCTAAAAGTGGCCCCAAAGTTGTAGGTGGGGCAGCACAAGTAGATAGGGCCAATACAAGTTGTCAGGGTCACTAATTCCACAGTGCTGCACAGAATACCTCCCCGAAGCTGTCCTTTTGTGGTGGCCATTAATAGCTGCCATGTTCTGTCCTCTTCCTCCAATTGTCTATAATAAAGATATGGAGAAGGGGGCTTAGGAGATGAGATGTGGGCCACAACACCAAGCCAGCCCTACCTTCAGCATGCTGCCCGGACTTCTTCTAATAATGACCCCTATAGTTTCCCCAGTAGTATGTACCTGGCCATTGGCAGTGAGGAGGGCTTGGTGGCCCTATGAGCAAAGGCCATTCCGCCCCTGGGTCAAACAAGCGTTGGTATTCTGAGAGTCTGGCTCCAACATTCTGTGCTGGCATATTTAATTTTTTTTTTTTTATGGGGAGTTTCACCGGGGCGTCATTTTGAGGGTCTTTCATACAGCAGCCAGACGATCCAGATGGAGCTCAACTCTTTTATTTATAATCCACTAGACAGCGGGTGCACAGGCGCGAGATCTCAGTGCTAGACCAGAAGTCTAGTGCTGTCAATCTAAAGGGAGGGAGGCGTGATTTGAAGGAGAGGGTCGTCAGTATGGAGCACCAGAGGCGTTGCTGGAGTGGTGCTCGAACCGCATAAGCCCACCTCCTGCTCATTAGCATATCTTTACACGTTCAGATTTCTCCACAACAGTACTACCTACAGATAAAAGATAGGTTTCATTTTAATCAGCGTTAGCTACCCTACCAGGCTATATGCCTGCTAGTATATGCCAGGTGACAGAGCCGCTTTAAAGGGTTATGCTGGAATACACTCCCGCACAATCTGGCATCAAGAGACTCAACTGTACGCTGGGCAGGACAGATATGGAATCAACCCAGTGAGTATTGTGTACAGGCCCACAAACTAAAATAAATGTTTACATTATCGAAGCTAAGAAACCTGTAGAAAACGATGTCTTAAAGGAAACCTGTCACCATGATTTTGCGCATAGAGCTGGGGACATGGGCTGCTAGATGGCCACTAGCACATCTGCAGTACCCAGGTCCCATAGCTCTCTGCGCTTTTATTGTGTTAAAAAACCGTTCTGAGTGATATGCAAATGACCTGATATGAGTCTTGTAGCCGGAGATGAGTCAAGCGGAAAGGAGCCCAGCACCGCCCCGCGTCCTCCGAATCTCCTCCTTGCTGGCTGACGTCACAGAGCTGGAGCGCCGTGCGCAGTGTCGGCATCATGTTCATTCCCTGTGGGAACGAACTACGCATGCGCTAGCTCGCGCATCGCGAGATTTCGGCGCTCCAGCTCTGTGACTGCAGATGTGCTAGTGGCCATCTAGCAGCCCATGTCCCCAGCTCTATGCGCAAACTCATGGTGACAGGTTTCCTTTAATGATTATGAACTTACTAATAATAGTCAGTTGGGCAGTATTATTGAAAATAAACTGGAAAATGGCTCTGAATACCTGCATCAATACATAATACTTTCTATAGAAAATGGAGAGCTTGTCAGCTTTGTGTAATTTTCTTACTATTGATGCTTATAATCTATGATAAAGGTGTTCAGTTTCCCATTCTCCTTAGATTTTGATAAGGGCTAATGCATTATATAAGTGTGAAGGTGTTCAGTACTAGCAGATACATAATGCTGTGTCAGCCCCTACTGTTACTGTGGACAGATCTTGTAGCTGATTCTTACACAGACCGGACACGTTCTCTTTATTGTATTGCATATCTGGATAAATCTCTTAATTGATCTTTTCCTTTTGATGTTCTCTGTTTTTATTAATCTTCCGCCCTCAACTCTCATTTAACTTTTCGGTTTTCCTTCCATAATAAACAAACTAGTGAAAAGGATTTGGTGAAACAGGCAAAAACCTTAAGTAGTACAGCCAGTAAACTCCTACAGAAGCAGCACTAGACAGCTGACACAAAGCTCCTCACCACCACTAACAGAGCAGCTTGGTAGCAGGAGGAAGTCGGCCTTGTAACAAGCTCCTACATAGATGTTAAATGTTGCCTACTGTTAATTTGAGAATTGCTGCATTTTGAAGCCATGGCTCCTCCGTTCTGTTCTCCTTCTTTTTCCCACTCTCTCACTATAGATGGAATCTTTGTTAGAACCCCCCGCCCCAAATATTTGCCAAATAAACTTTTTAAAACCATGCCTGTGTGATGCTTTATCCAACTATCGGCCTGTAGAACTTTTACCGCCTAAGACAGAAATTGTGAGGTGTTGTTACATTCTAACTTAAATGGGTTCTCTGGGAATTTAGAAAATGAAAATGCTTAAATATTACTTTATTATAAATGTATTCCCAAATACCTTTTTATTATTTATAATTGCTCGTAAGGAGAAATAAATTGGCCACCGTCCTATTCATATTCACAAAACCTGTCCTAACCACGTCCTAAACACAAATCAGCAAGTCCTGAATTAGCAGCATAGGGCTGAGAAAGACAGGAGCTCATGAATATTCAGGACCTATCAGCATGCGCTGGAGCTGTTCAGTACAAGATTTTAGCAAAAGGACTGAGTCAATTAAAGAAAGTGACCCAGCATTTTGCTAAGGGAATCTGTCACTATTTTATATTGCCCTTAGTGAGGACACCATAAAACTGGCAACAGATTCTCTTTACACAGCTCCCAGACCTTAATACATAAAAACGTTTGACATGTCACTGACGTCAGAAGATTTCTGAGATTGGAGGTACACTTTAAAACGTACTAAAAGAAATGCATACCTCCTTAGACCAGGAATTGATTTAAATAAATATGGCGAGCCTCATCATAGTTTTAAGTCAAGGATCACTACTGGTATGCCTTCATGTGGCTTTCAATTAAGTGAAAGTGTATGTTCCACAAAGCACATGTATCACCTGTTCACAGGATTAGTGATAAATGTCTGATCACTAGGGGCCTCACCTCTGGGACCACCTATCTTGTGAATAGTAGTTAAACATCTTTTTTGGGACATCCTCCTTTAAAGAGGACCTGTCCAGACAGTGCCTGAGCACGTGGAACAAAAGTCTTTTGACAAGGGGAATGGAAAGGGCCAATTATTCTCTTGTATAATACTGGTGATGGTAGTGTATAAGGCCTATTTCATTAATGCAATGTATATTCAAAAATGGGGTCTGCCAGTTCAGTAGCAGAGTAAAAAAATTATTTGCAGCCTAAACAATCTAGAAACTGTTCAACCTTAGTTGACAATATGTCTATAAGAGGAATTTATCATGCCCTACACTCCAAAACTGTGGTTTCAAAAAGTCACAAAATAAGGCATTTGTGACTTTTTGGCCTCACTTGTGCAAAATTTTCACTCCAGTTTTGAAATGCAATATGCGACTTTTGATAAATTTGAACGCAGATCCAAGCATAATTGACTTCAAATATTCACTTAATAAATTACTCCCTAACATGTCCTTAAGTGATGGAACCCATCACATGTAACCTTTTAAGATTATATATATATATATATATATATATATATAGTCAGTTTTTGCCTGCTTCACCTTCAAGTTTCTGTAAATATAGGTTTCCATCATTTTCTTCTTTTTTTTTTATTTTTTATTATTCTGTCCATTCTAATTTTCCACCCTTTTATACTTTTGTTCTTTCGGTTTCATATTTTACTATGGCCTCTTCCTTACCCCCACCACCTCCATTTTGTTTTGTTTTTTATTTTATTACCCATTCATGTGACTCAAATCCAGATTGAGAGTGTCAGAACGAGATCGACTGGAGGCCGAGGATGCCAACAGACTCTTCAAGCAAGAGTTTGGTGACAAGATTGAGAGTCTGCAAATAGAAGTGGATCAGCTCCGAAAGCAGTGGTGAAGAAATGATTGCTTGGTGTAGTTCTAGTCAGAAGCAGTGGTGATGCTCTCTGGGTGTCTATGGTGCCAGACATTTCCTAACCTCTTGCAGGTGGTGATATCTTTCATTGTACCCACATTAAAAGATTTTAGGATATTGTCTCCAACCTTTCAGGATTATCTGAACTCCTCTATCTAGTTGTTAAACTATACATGATAATGTTGGTATTGTAAGTAAAAGTTGTCACAACCTGCAAAATACAAAAGACTATTAACATTTAATGGTGTTCCAATATAATAAATCAGACTTTCAATGGCTGCAATTGGTGTACATGTCACTGCCAATTATAATCATGCAGGTTAGCTAATAATTGCCTGTGCAGATATGGGACCTGTACATTCATATATTCAGCAACAGTTGGTGCCCTTTATCAACCAATGTAAAAGGGCTCTTTCAGCATTTCCTCCTTTACTCACTTAAATGGCCACTGACTTATTCTTAGTGGTCACTTTAGGTGAACATGAACAAATGTGCAAATTAAAGGGGTTCAGAGCTGAACCCGGACATACCTCCATTTTCACCCAGGCAGCCCCCCTGTCATGTCACTAAATCGCGCCGGGCAAAGGCATTTTCAAGAGTTCCGGCTCTCCATGGGGCTGCCAGGAAGCCCAGTGATGTCACCGACACGGCTAGGGCAGCGCTAAAGCACGCCCATCAGAGCCTGTGATGTCACCGAACACACTGCCGGGCGGAAGCTTCCGCCCGGCAGTGTGTTTATTGTAAACAAAAGAGCCTGTGCCCTGCGCGATCTAGCGCAGGGCAAGGGAGCGCATCGGAGCATGAGATGCTCCAATGCTAACATAAGGGGTGCTGCCTGGGTGACAATAAGGGTATGTCCAGGTTCAGCTCTGAACCTGGACAACCCCCTAATTTGATTTAAAAATTTGTCATGTGATTCACCCTAAAAACCTTGAAATCTCTGCTACTAGGAGTCTTCCTTCTAGTTATTTAGCAGTAAATTCCATCCTTGGCAGAAAGGAGGGCTAGACAGAATGAAGGAAGTGGGCTTGCTCTCCCGCTCAATCAGAATCTGGTCTCTGTGCAGAGGCCCTTCTGCCATGCAGAACACAGTGCTGGAGCGCTGACCACTCCTTAGAATCTCAGACTAAATGTCATCGGAGGGAAGAAATTAACTTTATTTCTGAACCATGTGTGTCTGGGAGACTATCTCCATTCTCTTCAGTCTGGTTACAAGTTTGGGAATGGAAGTCTGGACCAGTATAGTACTGGCAGACTGCCTGCATATGGAGACACCCACCAGCTCTGAGATCAAAATGCTGCTTTACAACAGCAGCCAAAATCACATCTGAATTCTTGGGCAGGCTTGATTGGGATCCAAGTCATAGTCATGTCCCCAGCCAGAGCTTTTTTTAAAATGGTATTACCATACGAAGCAAAACATCCAAATTATTTCCATTTCTTGACCCGTTACCCCCCCCCCCCCTAAATTCCCTCCCAGACCCCACCCCGTTGCGATGTGTTGTGTCCCCCCCCCCCCCCCCCCCCAAAAAAAAAAAAAAACAACGGATAATGAGGCAGGAAAATTAAAATTCCATTCTCCCCAGTTTCTTTGTTCACATAGAACATATTCATACCTTTTGATATTAGATGAAAACCAAGCCCGTGCAATCAAGAGTCTTGCCAAAGACATTATTTTAAAATTCCTTTTGTATTTATGGAACCCAACCATGGAAAGATCACTCAAAATCCAACACAATTGAAATCACCACTTTCAGTTTTTGGGTAATATAATTATGAATTTCCCCCCAATATTTCTTTTAGTTCTAGACAAGTCTAAAACACATGTAGATAATCTGCATCAGGAGACTCACACTGTGGGCAGTTAGAGGTGTTTCTCAAACCCCGTTTGTTAAGCCATAAAGGTGTAACGTAAATTCTGTGTAAAATATTAAATTGAACCAATATGTGATTAAAATTATAAGAAACTAATCAAGAAACATTCACCAATATATTGTCCCAATCATCCGATTGAATCATTGGGCAATCCCTTCTCCGGGCATTTTGCCCAGGGGAACATATATTCATAAATCCTGCTTTAAGTCAATATTTATAACATTGAGAAATTTTAACCCTCTGTGCTGTCTTTACTATCAAATGGTGCAAAAATATAGAGGTGTCTATATCGAAAAGCGATTTTTCTTTTATACTAGAAAGTGCTGAATGTAACTGAACATACCTAAAGCAAGATAAATTAGATATATTTTCTCTTTGTGCCAACTCCAAAAATGAAAAAATATGACCATTCCCAACCATCTGTGCAAGATAGTAAATATTTTTTTGCCAATACTGATCCCCAACAAATTCATCTAAGGCCTGTAGATAAGAATTATGCCAAAGGGTCGTACAACAGAGGGATCCCTTTATTCCCAACTAATCTCTAGTGGTACTCCAGGACTTAGTACCTTCACAGCAACTCTATAGTTCTGTTGGAGATTGATTAACCGCTACCCGACCACCTAACGCAGGATTGCATCCTGCGGGCGGCTGGGTTATTCCTCTTTGACGCGCCGGCGCGTCATCTCGCGAGAGGCGAGATTTCCTGTGAACGCGCGCTCACAGGATCCAAAGGTAAACAAGCTCATCTACAGTCTGCCAGCGGCGATCATTCGCTGGCAGGCTGTAGATGCGATTTTTTTTATTTTATTTTTTTTAACCCTTGAAAAAAAAGGGGTTTTGTTAACAGCGTCTGATATACCTGCTACCTGGTCCTCTGGTGGTCCCTTTTGCTTGGATCGACCACCAGAGGACACAGGCAGCTCTGTAATAAGTAGCACCACACCACACTACACTACCCCCCCCACTGTCACTTATTAACCCCTGATCACCCCTCTGTCATTGATCACCCCCCTGTAAGGCACCATTCAGACGTTCGTATGTGTTTTGATGATCCGCAAAACACTGACACCGCGGATCTGCAAAACACGCACATTGCCAGAACTATATAGAAAATGCCTTTAAGAATAGGACATGTTCTATAGGTTCTAGAAAAAACGCAGTGTTCGCCCTATCAGGCCTGATCTTGTGCGCACACTTGTCCGCTCCACCGCAGTGACAGAAATTTTTCTGATCACTGCAAAAACACCGTAAAATCACTGCGGCGCTATAAAGATCACTTTGGAGGGGCATGGCGAGTTCATAAAAGATTTATTATTTTTTTGGCACAAGTTAGCAGAATTTTATTTATTTTTTTCTTACAAAGTCTCATATTCCACTAACTTGTGACAAAAAATAAAATCTCACATGAACTCGCCATACCCCTCACAGAATCCAAATGTGTTTTAGACATTTATATTCCAGACTTCTCACGCTTTAGGGCCCCTAAAATGCCAGGGCAGTATAAATACCCCATAAGTGGCCCCATTTTGGAAAGAAGACACCCCAAGGTATTCCGTGAGGGGCATGGCAAGTTCCTAAAATATATTTTTTGGCACAAGTTAGCGGAAAAATGTTTTTTTTTTTTTGTTTGTTTTTTCTCTTACAAAATCATTTTCCGCTAACTTGTGCCCCAAAAAAAAAAATTCTAGGAACTCGCCATGCCCCTCACCGAATACCTTGGGGTGCCTTCTTTCCACAATGGGGTCACATGTGGGATATTTATACTGCCCTGGCATTTTAGGGGCCCTAAAGCGTGAGAAGAAGTCTGGAATCCAAATGCCTAAAAATGCCCTTCTAAAAGGTACTCACTGGAATTTGGGCCCCTTTGCGCACCTAGGCTGCAAAAAAGTGTCACACATGTGGTATCGCCATACTCAGGAGAAGTAGGGCAATGTGTTTTGGGGTGTCTTTTTACATATACCCATGCTGGGTGAGATAAATATCTCTCTAAAAGACAACTTTTCCCATTTTTATATACAAAGTTGTCATTTGACAGATATTTCTCTCACCCAGCATGGGTATATGTAAAAATACACCCCAAAACACATTGCCCTAGGTGCATAAAGGGGCCGAAAGTCCTACGAGTACCTTTAGGCTTTACAGGGTTGCTCACAATTTAGCCCCGCCCAAAATGCCATAACGGTAAACACACCCCACAAATGACCCCATTTCGGAAAGTAGACACCCCAAAGTATTTGCTGAGGGGCCTATTGAGTCCATGAAAGATTGAACTTTTTGTCACAAGTTAGCGGAAATGGAGACTTTGTGAGGAAAAAAAATAAAAATCAATTTCCGCTAACTTGTGCCAAAAAAGAAACAAAACTTCTATGAACTCGCCATGCCCCTCATGGAATACCTTGGGGTGTCTTCTTTCTAAAATGGGGTCACATCTGGGGTATTTATACTGCCCTGGCATTTTAGGGGCCCTAAAGCGTGAGAAGAAGTCTGGAATCCAAATGCCTAAAAATGCCCTCCTAAAAGATACTCATTGGAATTTGGGCCCCTTTGCGCACCTAGGCTGCAAAAGTGTCACACGTGGTATCGCCGTACTCGGGAGAAGTAGGGCAATGTGTTTTGGGGTGTATTTTTACATATACCCATGCTGGGTGAGAGAAATATCTCTGTAAAATGACAACTTTGTATAAAAAAAAAAATGGGAAAAGTTGTCTTTTAGAGAGATATTTATCTCACCCAGCATGGGTATATGTAAAAATACACCCCAAAACACATTGCCCTACTTCTTCTGAGTACGGCGATACCAAATGTGTGACACTTTTTTGCAGCCTAGGTGCGCAAAGGGGGCCAAATTCGAAACAGCACAGTTAGGATTTCACAGGGCATTTTTTACGCATTTGGATTCCAAACTACTTCTCGCGCTTTACGTCCCCTAAAATGCCAGGGCAGTATAAATACCCGACAAGTGACCCAATTTTGGAAAGAAGACACCCCAAGGTATTCTGTGAGGGGTATGGTGAGTTCATGTAAAAAAAAAAAAAATGTTGTCACAAGTTAGTGGAATATGAGACTTTGTAAGGAAAAATCATTTTCCGCTAACTTGTGACAAAAAATTAAAACTTCCATGAACTCACTATGCCCATCAGCAAATACCTTAGGGTGTCTACTTTCCGAAATGGGTCATTTGTGGGGTGTTTCTACTGTCTGTCTAAAGTTATTTAATCTATTATACACCCTGATCAAAACAGGTTTATTCCTAACAAGGGTACCCATTATAATTTTCACCGCCTTTTCGCTAATATTCAACACTATAACTTTTACCCAAACCAATAAATATACACTTACTGCATTTTTATTTTATTTTTTTGCTAAAATTTCGGTCAATTTTGATTAATATCAAAAAAAGTTAAAATGTCAGCAGCAAAGAAATACCACCAAATGAAAGCTCTATTAGTTAGAAGAAAAGGAGGTAAAATTCATTTGGGTGGTACGTTGTATGACCAAGCAATAAACAGTGAAAGTAGTGTAGTGCAGAATTGTAAAAAGTGGTCTGGTCATTAAGGGGGTTTAAGTTAGGGGAGCTGAGGTGGTTAATTGACCAGATTCCAATAAAGTAAAGATGTTACCATGTGAATAGATCTTAACCAAGGTTCTATAAAATGGGCTTTTCTCCCATTCATAATACTGCCATAACTGTGATGCTATAAAATTGGCCTTGAAACAGTGAAGATTTAATCCTCCCCATTCCATCAGCTTATAGTAATACTCCAATTTAAGCCTTACTCGCTTTCTCCCCCAAAGTAGGTCATTATTATTATTTATTATTAAAGCGCCATTCATTCCATAGCGCTGTACATATGATAAGCGGTGCACATACATAACACAGACAATTGCACTAATCATAAACAAGATGAGTTACAAACTGGTACAGAAGGAGAGAGGACCCTGCCCGTGAGGGCTTACAATCTACATGGTATGGGAGAAGGACACAGTAGGTGCGGGTTAAGTTGGTCATGGCGGTATAGAGGCAGCAGGGTCACTGGTTGTAGGCTTGTCTGAAGAGGTGGGTTTTCAGGTTTCTTTTGAAGGATTCCACTGTAGGTGAGAGTCTGATATGTTGGGGTAGCGAGTTCCAGAGTATGGGGGATGCACGGGAGAAATCTTGGAGTCGATTGTGGGAAGAGGCGATAAGAGGAGAGGAGAGAAGGAGGTCTTGTGAGGATCGGAGAGTGCGTGTGGGGATGTATCGGGAAAGTAGCTCAGAGATGTAGGGAGAGGACAGGTTATGGACGGCCTTGTATGTGTTTGTTAGTACTTTGAAGTGGATTCGTTGGGCAATGGGAAGCCAGTGAAGGGATTGGCAGAGGGGAGAGGCAGAGTAGTAATAAGGTGAGAGGTGGATTAGTCGGGCAGCAGAGTTGAGGATAGATTGGAGGGGTGCGAGAGTGCTAGATGGAAGGCCACAGAGGAGAATGTTGCAGTAGTCTAGGCGGGAGATAATAAGGGCATGTACGAGCATTTTTGCAGATTCAAAGTTAAGGAAAGCACGGATGCGGGAGATGTTTTTGAGTTGGAGGCGGCAGGTGGTGGAAAGGGCTTGGACGTGCGGTCGGAAGGAAAGGGCAGAATCTAAGGTCACTCCAAGGCAGCGGGCTTTGTTGACTGGGGATAATGTGAAAAAATCTGAGATCTTCAAATTACTAGAAAACTCCTCAGTGAAAGATTCTAATCTATCTAAAGGCATAAGAATCATCTTAGACCAATTAATATTAAGACCCAAGACCTCGCGAAAGGAGTTGACAACTCTAATAACTTTCCAGAGCATGGTATTAGTATGTTGTATATAAAACAAAACATCATCGGCATATAAGGAAATACGATCTTCTGTTCCCAATATCCCAAACCCTTCAATCCTGGGATCCTGCCTGACCCTAACAGCGAGAGGCTCAATATAGACATCAAATAATAGTGGAGAGAGTGGACATCCTGGGCGGGTGCCTCTTCCCAAAGAAATACAACTTGTAAACATCCTATTGATATTCAACCTCGCCTTAGGGGATTTATATAAGCTTTATCATATTTATGAACTGAATCCCAAATCCCATCCTCTCTAATACCTTCCAGAGGAATCTCCACTCCACCCTGTCAAAGTCCTTAGAGGCATCCCAAGACAGAATGGAACGAGAGACCCCCCCCCCCCCGGGAGGACTGAATATTAGCGAAAAGGCGGTGTAAATTATAATGGGTACCCTTGTTAGGAATAAACCTGTTTTGATCAGGGTGTATAATAGATGAAATAACTTTAGACAACCTAGTAGTAAGAATCCTTGAGAGAAGCTATGCGAACCAATATTTAAGGGGTCTTTTCCTCTTTTTAAAATTAGTACTATTACAGCTTCAGTCATTGATTCTGGGGAGGTTACCATCCTCTATTGCCCCAATAAATACCTTCAGGGTCCATTCACGCGTCCGTAGCGTGTTTTGCGGATCCACAAAACACGGACACCGGCAATGTGCGTTCCGCATTTGCGGACAAGAATAGGACATGTTCTATTTTTTGGGGGGAACGGAATTGCGGCCCCGGAAGTGCGGGTCCGTAATTCCGTTTCCGGGCATCACATCGCGCGGCCCCATAGAAATGAATGGGTCCGCAATTCCGTTCCGAAAAATGCGGAAAGAAATTGCTGACGTGTGAATGGGGCCTCAGTCTGTCAACTCTTAAAGGGGTTCTCTCTAGTGATGAGCAAATCGAGCTTCAGATCCAAGATTTCAAGTCAATTAGCTCATACCTTTATTTAAATTCTGTATGGAGTACTGACGATTGAAATTCGTTATCACTGAAGTATCATGGGACTTCGGTAAATAACTTCGTCATTCAATTTTAAAACTTGGATCCGAAGTGGACTTCGGTACTGAGGTACCAGACTTCGGATTCCTGTTTTAAAATGGTTTTCAAGTTTAAAAATCGAATGCCAAAGTTGTTAACCAAGACTTCAGTGATAATGAATTCAGGCTTGTTGGAGGCCATACATTTTAATGCTGTATGGGGACGGGTCTCTATGCATTATTAAAATTAAGTTTTGAGCGAATCGACTTCGGATCTTGGATCCAAAGCTTGATTTGCTCAACACTAGTTGTCTCCCTTTATAAAGTAGCCTTCACCATGTAGAGAAAGTTAGTACAAGGCACACACTAATGTATTGTTGTCCATATTGCTTCCTTTGGTGGCTGGACTAATTTTTCCATCACATTATACACTGCTCATTTCCATGGTTACAACCACCCTACAATCCATCAGTGGTGGTCGTACTTGCACACTATAGGAAAAAGCGCTGGCCTCTCTGGTGGCTGGGACTGTGGGAATACACCGTCTGCAAGCACGGCCATCACTGCTGAATTATAGGGTGGTCGTAATCATGGAAATTAGCAAATTATAATCTGAAAGAAAAAAACGAATCCAGCCAGCAATGGAGGCAATATGGATAATAACACTACATTAGTAAGTGCCTTGTATTAACTTTCTCTACATGATAAATACTATTTTCTGAAGTGAGACCACTCCTTTTAACATCAACATTGGCATACGATAATGAGGTAATATCTCTATACTAATGTAAACCCTATGCATTTGGAATAAAGGGTCCCATACCTGTATTGTAGATCCAAAGCTTTGCTTTCTGCTGCTTTTATAAAAATTTAGATTTAAGCCTCATTCACACGTCCGTGTCCGTGCTTAAATCCGTGAAAAGGTGGTCAGTAATGCCTCCATGAAGATGTCCGCGATGCATCCGTGTGTCATCCGTGTTTCACTGACAATGCACAGCTGAAAAATAATTTTCAAAGCATCTCTTCCTAATGATCTGTGAAACACGGATGGCATCTGTGTTGCATCCATGGATTTCACATACCCATGGGTATGATGGATCTGTGAATACTGACAAAATAGAGCATGCAACTGTGCTAAAAACACGGACCGTGGTAAAAAAAACTGATGCGTGAATACAAATATTAAAATGAATGGTGGGGGGGGGGGGTTGCTGTCTGTGGAGAACATGTACAGCACAATGACGTGGAACACTGACTTGTGAATGAGGCTTTAAAATATCCATAAATCATTTGCATTTGTGCCATAAATTGGTCTCCTTTTTTATTTATTTTTTGTTATGAGAAATAAAGCCACACTTGCCCATTGGCTATGTCTGGAATTGGTCCTGCTTCATTCAACCAAACGTAATACCAGCCACAGCCCATGGACTAGAGTGGTGCTGTTTCTAAAAATAAAATAAAATGTGCCGCATGTCATACAGAGACGTGGTAAAGTGGTGACGGCTACACTGGTCTTCAGCTTCCTTCAACTTTCATCTTTTTAACGCAATTTCTCAGCAATATTGTATCCAATGATGGGTGACTTGCTGCTTTCTGTGCTTCTAGAACACATCATTGTCACCCTGTGAGCTGCCCTGTTATTCAGTAAGCCTGCAGTGTAGTCGTGTATTCTCATTTAGTCAAGAGAGGACAGTGCTGCTTCATGTGTGTTCACGTGACTCGTGTAGATGCTCATTATTCCTTCTAACAGTGAATGAACAACTGTCTAGCGATGCTACAGGTCTTGAAATTGGAGTGTACATTATACTGCTGTGATATAATATACTACTTCTTTCCCATTCCTATGGGCAGGACCTAAGCATTCAAAGCTCCTTTGGTACTAATATGGAAATGAGTAGTTTATCAAGCAGGGGCTTAAAGGGAGTCTGTCATCAACCGGTTTTAAACAGATCACATTGTTTAGTGGGACACAAAGACATGACACAGATGTCACCTGTGTTTAGTTTTTCAGATCCTTCAAATCGCCCAAAAAGTTTATTTTATAATATGCTAATGAGCCATCGCAAGTGCCAGGGTCGGAGAGTTTGCTGAAAGTGCCCAAGTTCCTCGTGCCTCACTCCGCCCCTCAGTAAACTCCGGCCAGCCCTGTGGCTCTGTGATGTCATATTTCCCTATATCCCCTTCGCTCATCACTGCCGGGCCCAGGCATGCGCAGTTTTCTGCCCACAGTGTTATCTTTTATGATAATACGTGACACTGGAGTAGCACTGTCTTCTGTAGAAGTGAAAAGTAGCATTGTGTTCTTTAGGTATGGAGAGAGCTCTCCTGCATAGTTGTGAAGACAATAAAATGCTATGCTAATATTTTAATATTTTAAGTTGCTATTGGATAACCTGTGGTTTTCCAGGTTATATGAAACCTCAATCATTAGGAAGACCTAACAAGTCGCATTGCAGCAGCAATAGCAGCGTTTGGGGTTTCTTAAAGGTGGTCTGGTGTATATACAGCAGTAGATAACAAGAGTGCACCAGCAGATACACTGTAAGGTCTCATATCCTTAGCTTGTCTTAACTACACCACCTAGAAAATGCATCCTGTGGGTGATGTCGCCTAAAATGGTCTCTCTTCTGTTCATGTTTTAGCTCTCAATATGAAGTGGAATTGAAGAAAGAACCAAAACGAAGGGCTTCTGGCAATCAAAAAGAGAAGGAACTGCCGGAAAATAAATACTCGCCATTGAGAATACCACATCTTCTACAAAAAAACATGGTGAAAATGGGAATTCCTATAATAGTAAAATATTAGTACAGGTCGGCTCACCCCTGATTCCAGCTGGTAAGGTGCTCCACCCTGATGTCGTACCCGGATCACCAGAAATAATGTAGTAGTTAATAATAGGGTGGGCACTCTAATATCTGGGTCACAGAGTAGGCAACGCGGCAGTATTTAATTATTAGTAGTTTATTTTAGTAACACCCAAACAGATCAATTTGGCTAAAATACGCAAATAATGCTATATCTATAAAATTGATAAAAATAAATATACTTGATAAAATATGTAGTACGTCCACTGATAATGATATAATCTGGCCTGGATGTGCTAGCCAAAAAGCATATGTGCAAGCTATATTAGCAAGTATATTTATTTACTGGAAAAGCAGTCTCCTTTACCTCCACATAAACAAATACTTATAATAAGTGACCAGTGCATAAAATATAAAAAGCAAATTAAGTGATAAATATACAAAAAATTTTGTTAAAGTGCATTAAACTAAAAGTGTTCAATTAGTTGCAATATTGTGCATACGTGCAAAATATCTGTGGAGATTTGTCCTCAGGCTCAATCTTTCTAGATGTGACAAAAGGATTGTAGCAAAAGTTCTGAGAGCCGGCTTGTTAATCCAGCATATATACTCTGTTATGCAGTATGTCAGTCCGGCAGATCTCTAGTTAATAGTGCTAAAAGCACAGCAGCAGTAGTTGGTATAATGTATCAATCCGGCCAATCTCTAGTTGATACAATATCTAAGTCCGGCGAAAACTCTAGTTGGTGCCGCTATAGAGCGCAGCAGTGATACTTAGTTATTTCCGCTGTGGAGCTAATCGAGCGATGTTATGTGCACATATAGTCATTTATTTTGTTATGTTGTTACTCACATGCAGGCTTTCAGCCGTCTTCCCCGTGGCGTCCCACGTGGTGGAGGTTCTGAGTAAAGTTTAACGCTGAACCCCAAGCAGCATGCGGCCTGGCTCTTTTGGATACAGGATCCTCTGGTATGTTACCGTATTTCTACCAGGTCCTGGTTGTGGGTAGCAGTGCTCGTAATGTTCGGTCAGCTCCGCTGCAGGTTCACCTGGATGTCCTTAATTGGGATACGTGCTCCACCTTCCTTTTGGTGCAGTCACGTGCAGAAGTGTCTATTTAGTGTCCATAAGGTTTTTGAAATCCTGGAAAGCGCTTTCTTCTGTCCAATATCAGGGGGCAAACTGTTGCGGTTTTTTAGTCAGGTCCAATTGGTCCACGCCAGACGCGTTTCGAAGGGTATCCACCTTCTTCCTCAGTGGCTCCGTTGGCTCTGACTAGTTTGCCTTCTTTTTATTCCTTGTGGTTAACGAGGATTGCTCTAGAGAAAACCTGGAGAGGATCAAAAGGATCTGAATGTCTCAAATCCAGGTTGACATTAAATGCGGTATTGGTGCGGTTTATATGCGTTTTCATATAAGGACCTGCGTTTTCTTGTCCAATACATGCCGGAATTCTTATCAGCCATTGACCATACATAATATTGTGCATACTTGATTACATTATCCTTTTATATTATTAAAATACATAATTTACTGCAGTATATAAAAGAACTGTAGAAACCTATTGTTATTCAATTTTAAATACAATTCTAATAATTGTGTATTCATACAGTATTTTATAAATGATAATAATAAAATAAAATATAAAAATAGGTATAAAATAAAAATATATAAATAAAAATATAAATAAAAATATATAAAAAATTTTTACATTTTTAATAAATGCCCTAACTCATGGACAACTGTTTTGGGTTAAATTAAAAATATTTTTTGTTTAAAATTTTTTATAAATTAAAAATATTTGCTTCCATATTCACCATATTCAGTGAGATCCATCTGAAAGACTTTTTAGCACAGAACCATTAGCACAGAACTTATTCTTTGAGGGACTCCTTGTGTGACCCCAAAAGTTCTTTATACAGAGGAGGACACTAGAGATGGGTAACAATCAGATTGAGTGATGTCAGAGACCTTTGGTGGCTAGATGGTATAGGAAAGGAGACCTGCAGCCCAGGAGGGGTCATAGTGCTGATAGACAGCCCAACTAGTACCCCTCGTGGACCGGAGGTGTCCAAACCCTCACAGGAATCCGAATATTTCCAATTCGGCATTGAGCCCAGCCGGAGCCAGGCTGCCGAATTCAAAAATTCTTCTAGATTCGGCCCTAGACATTCGGGCAATATGGTTGCCTCCCCTCCAATTACGTTCTATCTGTTCAAAGGCCGCAAAGGTCAGAGTTGTAGGGTCTTGATTGTGTACTATTTTGAAGTGTTTAGATAGTACATGTTTTTCATACCCCTTTTTGATGTTGTTTATGTGTTCCGCTATCCTAATTCTTAAAGGTCTTTTCGTCCTGCCTATATATTGTTTCGCACATGCACATTCTATGATGTAGATGACGTTTGAACTGTTACATGTGAGGAGAGTTTTTATCTCAACTTCAAAGGCATTTTGTGTTGATTTTACCCGTTGGGTCTTCTTTGTAAAAGATGTATTTCTGCAGTTCACACAGCATCCACATCTATAGAACCCACTCCTATTTAACCATTTGTTAATGGAACCGGTTTCTCTTATTGGTTGTTTTATTGATGGTGCTACCTTCAGACCTAGGTTAGGGGCCTTCGTGTACACTATCTCCGGTATTGGTGGGATTAGTGGACCTATAATTTTGTCTTTTTGTATTAGGTGCCAATGGTTTTTAATACTTTGCTCAATTTTCTTGTGCTGTGAGTTATAGGGCAGTATAATGCGGAATTTGTCATCTTCTGCGGGCTTATCAATATTCTTTTTATTAGTTTCAAAGAATTTTCTCCTATCCATCAATCTGACCTTTTTCAGAGCATTCTCTACTGCTGTCTCAGGGTAGTCCTTTGACAGAAATTTCTCTTTCATATTAAGGGCCTCTTCCTCAAACTCTGACTGGTTAGTACAGTTCCTCTTAATTCTTCGGAATTGGCCAGTTGGTATGTTTAGTAGCGGAACACATAAACAACATCAAAAAGGGGTATGAAAAACATGTACTATCTAAACACTTCAAAATAGTACACAATCAAGACCCTACAACTCTGACCTTTGCGGCCTTTGAACAGATAGAACGTAATTGGAGGGGAGGCAACCATATTGCCCGAATGTCTAGGGCCGAATCTAGAAGAATTTTTGAATTCGGCAGCCTGGCTCCGGCTGGGCTCAATGCCGAATTGGAAATATTCGGATTCCTGTGAGGGTTTGGACACCTCCGGTCCACGAGGGGTACTAGTTGGGCTGTCTATCAGCACTATGACCCCTCCTGGGCTGCAGGTCTCCTTTCCTATACCATCTAGCCACCAAAGGTCTCTGACATCACTCAATCTGATTGTTACCCATCTCTAGTGTCCTCCTCTGTATAAAGAACTTTTGGGGTCACACAAGGAGTCCCTCAAAGAATAAGTTCTGTGCTAATGGTTCTGTGCTAAAAAGTCTTTCAGATGGATCTCACTGAATATGGTGAATATGGAAGCAAATATTTTTAATTTATAAAAATTTTTAAACAAAAAATATTTTTAATTTAACCCAAAACAGTTGTCCATGAGTTAGGGCATTTATTAAAAATGTAAAAAATTTTTTATATATTTTTATTTATATTTTTATTTATATATTTTTATTTTATACCTATTTTTATATTTTATTTTATTATTATCATTTATAAAATACTGTATGAATACACAATTATTAGAATTGTATTTAAAATTGAATAACAATAGGTTTCTACAGTTCTTTTATATACTGCAGTAAATTATGTATTTTAATAATATAAAAGGATAATGTAATCAAGTATGCACAATATTATGTATGGTCAATGGCTGATAAGAATTCCGGCATGTATTGGACAAGAAAACGCAGGTCCTTATATGAAAACGCATATAAACCGCACCAATACCGCATTTAATGTCAACCTGGATTTGAGACATTCAGATCCTTTTGATCCTCTCCAGGTTTTCTCTAGAGCAATCCTCGTTAACCACAAGGAATAAAAAGAAGGCAAACTAGTCAGAGCCAACGGAGCCACTGAGGAAGAAGGTGGATACCCTTCGAAACGCGTCTGGCGTGGACCAATTGGACCTGACTAAAAAACCGCAACAGTTTGCCCCCTGATATTGGACAGAAGAAAGCGCTTTCCAGGATTTCAAAAACCTTATGGACACTAAATAGACACTTCTGCACGTGACTGCACCAAAAGAAAGGTGGAGCACGTATCCCAATTAAGGACATCCAGGTGAACCTGCAGCGGAGCTGACCGAACATTACGAGCACTGCTACCCACAACCAGGACCTGGTAGAAATACGGTAACATACCAGAGGATCCTGTATCCAAAAGAGCCAGGCCGCATGCTGCTTGGGGTTCAGCGTTAAACTTTACTCAGAACCTCCACCACGTGGGACGCCACGGGGAAGACGGCTGAAAGCCTGCATGTGAGTAACAACATAACAAAATAAATGACTATATGTGCACATAACATCGCTCGATTAGCTCCACAGCGGAAATAACTAAGTATCACTGCTGCGCTCTATAGCGGCACCAACTAGAGTTTTCGCCGGACTTAGATATTGTATCAACTAGAGATTGGCCGGATTGATACATTATACCAACTACTGCTGCTGTGCTTTTAGCACTATTAACTAGAGATCTGCCGGACTGACATACTGCATAACAGAGTATATATGCTGGATTAACAAGCCGGCTCTCAGAACTTTTGCTACAATCCTTTTGTCACATCTAGAAAGATTGAGCCTGAGGACAAATCTCCACAGATATTTTGCACGTATGCACAATATTGCAACTAATTGAACACTTTTAGTTTAATGCACTTTAACAAAATTTTTTGTATATTTATCACTTAATTTGCTTTTTATATTTTATGCACTGGTCACTTATTATAAGTATTTGTTTATGTGGAGGTAAAGGAGACTGCTTTTCCAGTAAATAAATATACTTGCTAATATAGCTTGCACATATGCTTTTTGGCTAGCACATCCAGGCCAGATTATATCATTATCAGTGGACGTACTACATATTTTATCAAGTATATTTATTTTTATCAATTTTATAGATATAGCATTATTTGCGTATTTTAGCCAAATTGATCTGTTTGGGTGTTACTAAAATAAACTACTAATAATTAAATACTGCCGCGTTGCCTACTCTGTGACCCAGATATTAGAGTGCCCACCCTATTATTAACTACTGAATTCCTATAATATGCAGTTCAAAATGTGCTCATTGTGATGCTAATTTGTAATGCTCATTTAAAATGGCTTCCCCTTTTTGATTTGGACACGATAACGCAAGTAGTTTTAGGAGATAGGGGTGGGGCCAGGGTTATGGATTGACTCAGTGGCGACCGTTTTATATTATTAGTATTTTTTATTTTATTTTTCCCCAATGGATCAGAAAAGACCTCCAATGTATATTACGTTTTCTCTGTAAGTGGGACTACCCAAGCTGCTGTGACCATGGTCTCGAATAGAAGCAACAGCTCTCTCCTGCACTAAGCAATCATGGGATCAGTAGAATTTATAGACGGTGTTACACATTGTCTCTGTTTTATACAGTGATTAGTTTACAATACTCGGCAATGAGAGGCGACAAAAGTGATTAGAAACCATATCTGTCCTGCTCTTGGATCCTTGGAAGTGTACGATATCTGAGACCTTACGGGTGTCTGCATGATTACTCATACAGTTACTATGGGGCAGGTATAAAGACCAAAACCATGTGCCATACTTGACACACTTTCTTTGTGGCACAGTATCAAGAAGGGAGAAGCCCGGAAATGAACTGAAACATTGTATCTGTGAAAGATCTGGTGTAATGATATAGTATTTCTTCTCGTTGCGGCAGTGGTAGAAAACTTGGCTTTGAGAAAAGATTTTCTAAAGTTGAAATGATTTATCTGAAACTTTCAGCAGCTGACATTTATCAGTGTGTGTGCATGGGCAGCTATAGTAGTCCTGGTCTGTGTTCATTTACTATATTGGTTTCTGACCAGCATCGATTGGGGGCATTTGCAGACTGTGACTGGGTATTTCATGTTATTAGAGGGTTATGCATACTAATACTGCACAACGCTGCCACTGAGGAGATATTTTCTTACACTGTGGTATCTAAGCAGATAAAAGTTTGCAAGCACATACAGTATAACAACAGATATACAGTTTTAGCCTTCAAGATGACCACAACACCACAAGGGAAATTAAGAATTACATGGTGTCCATGGAAATCTGTGATCTTTCTTTGTATATTCATGGCAAGCGAGGTTCTCCAGAGAGAGGGAAACCCTTTGTAACATCTCCACTACAGATAACTGATGGAAGTTCTATCTCCGTTAGTTGACTCAAAATTCTCTAGCGGGGTATTTAAAAAGAGGATTTTCTAACAAAGCTAGTTGCACACTAGTGTTAAATTCTTCCAGTAGGCTGTTCAGGTAGAGGAACAGCCTGTCGGAAGACATCGCATCTAGCATAGCCGGATACTACTGGAGCCCATTGACTATAATAGTCGGCAGGGATCTGGCCTGTTTGGACGGACAAAAAAAACGCTGCTTGCCAGAAACAGGTCAGGTCCCTGCAGAGTACCATTATAGTCAATTGGGCCTGGCGGTGCTCTGTCCTTTTCTGGTTATGTTGGATACGATGTCTTCTGACAGGCTGTCCTCTGCTGGAATAGCCTGCTAGAAGGATTTATGGCTAGTGTGAAAAGAGCAAACAATCCCTTTAAGATTGCTTTTATTTAGGCTTGGTTGTTTTGGGAAGGTTGCAAAGTAACTCTCTTATTTCTTCAGAATACACAATTTAAAGTAGCTGATGAAAATGTGAGACAAGCTGTGAGCGAGACAAGCAGCACCACACAAAAGAAGTATGTAATGCTTGCAACTGTTCTCCAAATGACATCACATAAAACGCACCGTAATCTAATTTTCTCTTATTGTTTTTTATGTTCTTAGGCAGTATAGAAAAGAAATTTTGAGATCTTTACCTCAGTAGTACACCAATTTATTCTGAATATCAGAATCGGTAAAGAGAACGGAGGTGCTAGGTTGCTAAGTGAGTTGAATGAATGCACATGCTCTGTGACATGCTTGTGATTCAGCACGTCCTAAATATGACATCACAGACAGTGGCGTATTAAGCGCCAGGCCCCCCTCCTCCTTTACCGTAGCCCCGTCTTACTGTATGCAACTGCCATTGGTATCCATTGACTTTTTTTCACCCCATGTGTTTATTTTTTTTATGCTGTATGGAATCGCTTAGTCTGCTTTGATATTCAATACAGAGTTATTCTGTACATACTGCTGAGCATGTTTTTTGTAATGAGGAGTTTTCTGGGTGTTTATGGGCGATGTATGCAACAATATATACACATATACATCTATATATACACATAGACACATACATTTATATGTATACCTATGCATACACAGCCATATACACATCAACAGTATATATACACACAGACAAATACACACACACACACACTCACATAAAAATAAAAAATATATATATATATATATATATATATATATATATATATATATAAAAGAAAAATAAATAACTGGCAGCACCACCGACCAAAATAAAATAAGGTAAAGCGGGTGCAATATCCGGATATGGTAACTGGTGCTTACCCACTAATACAAAGATAGAAAAACGGACTGCACTCCCAAGGATCTTCAGTGAAAAAAAGGTTTATTCACCCATAGGTGGCACAAGCGACGTTTCGGCTCTCACATGAGCCTTTCTCAAGCATTGATAGGAAGTGCATATGTTACATATAAAGGTGTATCAATCAAAACAATCAGTGCTTCAGCTTAATTGACAATTTACAGAGTAAATAAAAAAAGACATATTACAGTGTGAAAAATACGCATACAATTTGTTAAAATGAATAAAGTGACACGTGCAATGAATACTTGAAATACATGATATAGCAAAATCTCATATAGTTCTTCTAGGTCCATGATTATTCTCAGCTGTGTTATATCTCACGTGTTAATCACATACATCTTAATAATATACATGTGAAGAAAAAAAGGAAAAGGGGAAATCAGTTGATTACTACCTGGTGTGGTACTGGCGACCCCATAAACCATCGTGCTGTACAGCGCGTTCTTGTGATCACACTGCGCATGTCCCGATAGGCTGCCTCGTCATATTCAAGCGCCCGCTATGGTAAATGCGTGCGTCGTAAGGTCACTAGTCAGTGACGTCAGCGGCGCACTCCGTGATGACTCACGGCATCCTGTGCGTCTATCAGAAGAGTGCAGCGCATGCGCAATAGGTCCTTGTATATAAAGGAGCCCATGTCTGATATGGGAACATTGCCCTATTATTGTCACATGTTACTATATGTTCAGCCGTTTTTTTTGTTCTACATGGGTCACTCTGGGTCAATCCCATACATCAGCAGGTTGGAAGAGTCTTCACCTTTTCCAAGTAGGAGGCTCAATTCCAATAGTTACCCAAGCTCTGTGGGCACGTCAGTACCACCAGCGCTAGGGTCCCAATCCTGCTGAATACCGTGACTCTGAGGGATTCTCCTCATTATATGTATCAGAACAACCTCTTATTACAAATCGGCAGTAAAGGATTCAACCGTATATTCTACCCTGTCTATAAATAAAAAACAGGGGAAACAAAAAATAGAGAGCAATTGTCTAACACGCGCCCTCGGGACATATGCAGAAAAATCACAAGAAAAACAATTTTGGGAGGAAAACAATAAAGTTTTTCTACATGCAGGTCTCTCTCCCACCATCCAGGTCCATCAACTTTACAAGACCCCTTTCTCCACAAGTGTAAGTGCACCTAAAAAAATAGAAAAGAATTGAGAGTGATGCATCCTCAAAACCCTATATATAAAATACTGTGGTTTATTCCACATTTTTTTAAAGAAAAGGGGGGATAGATATCCTTATCAATAGATCCGTCTACTGCAAGTGAATTACTTCACACACAATCAGAACATAACATGGCAAACCAACCTACTCATAACCCACCGACGTATTTATAGTCAATATTCAAACCATTGGGGTATAGACTATTTAGGGTTTGTATCCAATACATTTCCCTCTTTTTGAGTAGGGATACTCGATCACCACCTCTCCGTGGCATGTGCACCTGGTCGATGATCCAGCACCTAAGATCCTTTTCACTGTGCTTTTTCAAGCCAAAGTGCCTAGGTACTGGAAGTACCTAGGCACTTTGGCTTGAAAAAGCACAGTGAAAAGGATCTTAGGTGCTGGATCATCGACCAGGTGCACATGCCACGGAGAGGTGGTGATCGAGTATCCCTACTCAAAAAGAGGGAAATGTATTGGATACAAACCCTAAATAGTCTATACCCCAATGGTTTGAATATTGACTATAAATACGTCGGTGGGTTATGAGTAGGTTGGTTTGCCATGTTATGTTCTGATTGTGTGTGAAGTAATTCACTTGCAGTAGACGGATCTATTGATAAGGATATCTATCCCCCCTTTTCTTTAAAAAAAATGTGGAATAAACCACAGTATTTTATATATAGGGTTTTGAGGATGCATCACTCTCAATTCTTTTCTATTTTTTTAGGTGCACTTACACTTGTGGAGAAAGGGGTCTTGTAAAGTTGATGGACCTGGATGGTGGGAGAGAGACCTGCATGTAGAAAAACTTTATTGTTTTCCTCCCAAAATTGTTTTTCTTGTGATTTTTCTGCATATGTCCCGAGGGCGCGTGTTAGACAATTGCTCTCTATTTTTTGTTTCCCCTGTTTTTTATTTATAGACAGGGTAGAATATACGGTTGAATCCTTTACTGCCGATTTGTAATAAGAGGTTGTTCTGATACATATAATGAGGAGAATCCCTCAGAGTCACGGTATTCAGCAGGATTGGGACCCTAGCGCTGGTGGTACTGACGTGCCCACAGAGCTTGGGTAACTATTGGAATTGAGCCTCCTACTTGGAAAAGGTGAAGACTCTTCCAACCTGCTGATGTATGGGATTGACCCAGAGTGACCCATTGTAGAACAAAAAAAACGGCTGAACATATAGTAACATGTGACAATAATAGGGCAATGTTCCCATATCAGACATGGGCTCCTTTATATACAAGGACCTATTGCGCATGCGCTGCACTCTTCTGATAGACGCACAGGATGCCGTGAGTCATCACGGAGTGCGCCGCTGACGTCACTGACTAGTGACCTTACGACGCACGCATTTACCATAGCGGGCGCTTGAATATGACGAGGCAGCCTATCGGGACATGCGCAGTGTGATCACAAGAACGCGCTGTACAGCACGATGGTTTATGGGGTCGCCAGTACCACACCAGGTAGTAATCAACTGATTTCCCCTTTTCCTTTTTTTCTTCACATGTATATTATTAAGATGTATGTGATTAACACGTGAGATATAACACAGCTGAGAATAATCATGGACCTAGAAGAACTATATGAGATTTTGCTATATCATGTATTTCAAGTATTCATTGCACGTGTCACTTTATTCATTTTAACAAATTGTATGCGTATTTTTCACACTGTAATATGTCTTTTTTTATTTACTCTGTAAATTGTCAATTAAGCTGAAGCACTGATTGTTTTGATTGATACACCTTTATATGTAACATATGCACTTCCTATCAATGCTTGAGAAAGGCTCATGTGAGAGCCGAAACGTCGCTTGTGCCACCTATGGGTGAATAAACCTTTTTTTCACTGAAGATCCTTGGGAGTGCAGTCCGTTTTTCTATCTTTATATATATATATATATATATATATATATATATATATATATATATATATATATATATACATACAGTGGGATGCGAAAGTTTGGGCAACCTTGTTAATCGTCATGATTTTCCTGTATAAATCGTTGGTTGTTACGATAAAAAATGTCAGTTAAAAATATAATATAGGAGACGCACACAGTGATATTTGAGAAGTGAAATGAAGTTTATTGGATTTACAGAAAGTGTGCTATAATTGTTTAAAGAGGACCTTTCACCTAAAAAAAAAATGTAAACTAAGACCATAGCTTTACTTACATGCCCCCATGAAGTGTTGATCGTTTTTTCTTTTTTCAAACTGTGCCCCCGTTTGTCCGCTATGCCCCCCCGGAATAATTCCCGCCGTCTATGCTAATGAGCCAGCCTCAAATGGGCTGGCTTTAAAAGTTCTCTTCGGCGTGCCTTCTCTCTTCTCCCTGGCACGGAGCGCATCCAATCAGCGCGCTCCGCTCTTAGCCGGATAGACGAAATCGCTCCAGTTCTCTGAAGTCTCGCGAGAACTGGAGCGTCTTCTCCCTGGCTAAGAGCGGAGCGCGCTGATTGGATGCGCTCCGTGCCAGGGAGAAGAGAGAAGGCACGCCGAGGAGAACTTTTAAAGCCAGCCCATTTGAGGCTGGCTCATTAGAATAGACGGCGGGAATTATTCCGGGGGGGGGCATCGCGGACAAACGGGGACACAGTTTGAAAAAAGAAAAAACGATCAACACTTCATGGGGGCATGTAAGTAAAGCTATGGTCTTAGTTTACATTTTTTTTTTAGGTAAAAGGTCCTCTTTAAACAAAATTTAGGCAGGTGTATAAATTTGGGCACCACAAAAAAGAAATTAAATCAATATTTAGTAGATCCTCCTTTTGCAGAAATTACAGCCTCTAAACGCTTCCTGTAGTTTCCAATGAGAGTCTGGATTCTGGTTGAAGGTATTTTGGACCATTCCTCTTTACAAAACATGTTTAGTTCATTCAGGTTTGATGGCTTCCGAGCATGGACAGCTCTCTTTAAGTCACACCACAGATTTTCTATTATATTCAGGTCTGGGGACTGAGATGGCCATTCCAGAACGTTGTACTTGTTCCTCTGCATAAATGCCTTAGTGGATTTTGAGCAGTGTTTAGGGTCGTTGTCTTGTTGAAAGATCCAGCCCCGGCGCAGCTTCAGCTTTGTCACTGATTCCTGGACATTGGTCTCCAGAATCTGCTGATACTGAGTGGAATCCATGCGTCCCTCAACTTTGACAAGATTCCCAGTCCCTGCACTGGCCACACAGCCCCACAGCATGATGGAACCACCACCATATTTTACTGTAGGTAGCAGGTGTTTTTCTTGGAATGCTGTGTTCTTTTTCCTCCATGCATAACGCCCCTTGTTATGGCCAAATAACTCAATTTTAGTTTCATTAGTCCACAGCACCTTATTCCAAAATGAAGCTGGCTTGTCCAAATGTGCTTTAGCCCACCTCAAGCGGCACTTTTTGTGCCTCTGCATCACTCTCGCATACAGCATCTCCCTGTGTAAAGTGCGCCGAATGGTTGAATGATGCACAGTGACTCCATCTGCAGCAAGATGATGTTGTAGGTCTTTGGTGCTGGTCTGTGGGTTGACTCTGACTGTTCTCACCATTCGTCGCTTCTGTCTATCCGAGATTTTTCTTGGTCTGCCACTTCGAGCCTTAACTTGAACTGAGCCTGTGTCTTCCATTTCCTCAATATGTTCCTAACTGTGGAAACAGACAGCTGAAATCTCTGAGACAGCTTTCTGTATCCTTCCCCTAAACCATGAGGGTGAACAATCTTTGTCTTCAGGTCATTTGAGTTGTTTTGAGACCCCCATGTTGCTACTCTTCAGAGGAAATTAAAAGAGGAGGGAAACTTACAATTGACCCCCTTAAATACTCTTTCTCATAATTGGATTCACCTGTGTATGTAGGTCAGGGGTCACTGAGCTTACCAAGCCAATTTGAGTTCCAATAATTAGTTCTAAAGGTTGTGGAATCAATAACAAGACAACAGTGCCCAAGACAATTGTTTAAACAATTATAGCACACTTTTTCTGTAAATCCAATAAACTTCATTTCACTTCTCAAATATCACTGTGTGTGTTTCCTATATGATAGATTTAACTGACATTTTTTTATAGTAACAACCAACGATTTATACAGGAAAATCATGACGATTAACAAGGTTGCCCAAACTTTCGCATCCCACTGTGTATGTGTGTATGTGTATATATATATATATATATATATATATATATAGTGCACACAATTAAATCTGCAATTATTCTATATATACACATACAGGGATCTTCTGCCCAGAAACAATGAATCTGCATGAGGACAAATGACAGCAGCAGCCACATCGCTCACCTCATGTAAATGCAGCTTTTCACCTCTAATGATGAGCAAGTAATTGTTGGGAAGAAACCCTTCCTGACAGTCGCCTGCTCCATTGGTCTGTAAGGGGATTTTACTTTGTTGGCAGGAACCTGCGGTCTATATAGCTAGCTAAAAGGCTTGGGACTTCCCCCAACTGCCAAAAGAAAGCAACTGCTGCTCTTCTCGGCAGCTTTCTACAGCAATTCCAATATTGATAGGCACTTTGGGTGGACATGGCCCTCCAGGATCCTGGTGCCCCAGGCAGCCACCTAAAATTGCCATATTGTAATTCGCCATTGGTCACAGCAACATCCTACGAAAAAAGAAAGCTACAAAATGACATGCACCACAATTGAATTAATGCTAGGTGGACCTCCCAATGGTGTCATGTAATTTCAGAAGGCAGTCTGAGATTGTATATTACACTTTCCTATACAGTGAAACAAAAGGTAGACTGGCTTATACGTGCCCTGAAGAAGAATTGGCATACATCAGGAAATTGGAGCCTATGCACTAGGATCTTTCCTAGAGTATTATCTCAATGTTAATTCAGCCTTACTGTTCCTTAGTGTTATCATGTTCTTGCCACTTTGAATATTCTGTTTTAAAGACTTACTTTGTCATTTCTTATTTTAATTTTTTTCAGTACAGGATCACCTTCAATAAACACAGAGAGTGAGGTTTGTGCATACTGTAATGTTTATTCACTTGATTTACAGCAAGCAATGCTTTTCTACAGCTTCAGCACTACATTTATTAACAATGTGATTAAAGGGAAATAAAAAATGAGACTATCACAAAGAAGGTGGTCAGGACACTGGACACGTTATCAAGAATACATTTGTGATTCTATAACAATAGTTTATTTAAAGGTGCTTGCCCACAATGAATCTTTATCTCCTATTTACAGTCTAGGTCATAAATGTCTGATCACTGGGGGCCCCAAAATTGGTCCTGAGCCCAGAATTTCTGTCTCACTATGAAGTTTGAATAGGGCAGCCTTTAAAAGGGTTTTCTGAGATTTTGTTTTACTGATGACCTATCCTCTGGATGGGTCATCAGTATCTGATCAGCGGGGGTCCAACACCTAGGACCTCTGCCAATCAGCTGTTTTGAGAAGGCAGCAGCACTCTTGTGAGATGGCAGTGGGGCTCACAGCGCTGTACATAGCATAGCGGCTGTGCTTGGTATCACAGCTCAGCCCCATTGATTTTAATGCTCCTAGGCCATGTGATCGATGAATGTGACCTCACTGGCCTAGGAAAAGCAGGCAGAAGGCTGCAGCACTCTTGTGAGATGGCAGTGGCGCTCACAGCGCTGTACATAGCATAGCGGCTGTGCTTGGTATCACAGCTCCGCCCCATTGACTTTTATGCTCCTAGGCCATGTGATCAATGAATGTGACCTCACTGGCCTAGGAAAAGCAGGCAGAAGGCTGCAGCACTCGAACAGCTAACTGGAAGGTGTCCCGGTGGTTGGACCCCACCGATCTGATACTGGTGACCTATCCTGAGGTTATCAGTTCTTTTCAAGAAGGGGGAACTCTTTGATGCTGGTTGGTAGACATGAAGGCTCCCTTTCTCTTTTGTTTTCTACAGCAACTGGAATGAGCACTGTAATGTGCATTGAGTAGCTCAGAGTTGCACATCCCGGAGAGCCACGGTTTGTGGCATCCGTCCTCCTGGAAAGAAACATTGTATTTTCTGCCTTGGCGAATTACTGCGTTTTTACCTCAGCGCTGCACTGTGCTGGATTGCTGCTTCTGCAGTCTAGAGGTTGGTTAGGGGATCCAGCGGAGAAGCAGTTAATTAGCACTTCTCCTGTGCTCACTGCGCTCAATGAAAAAAAGTGTCAGTGTCCCACAGAGATCTTTGGCCTCTTGGAGAAAATATTATGTGCCAAAAATAAATGTAAAAATAAGTTAAAAAATATAGCAAAGTACAAACAAAATGAAAGTCGCTTTCATTTCCTCATGTGGGACGTGTCAAAAATAAATGTCAAAAATATAATAAATAAAATAAAAAAACATGCAAATTGAAACAGTTGCCGTTATTGCTTATTGGCTTAAGTATAATGTGCCAAAAATAAATGCAGAAAATAAGTAAAAAATATATATATTAAAGTACAAAGAAAGTAAAAACTTCTACTCCATACGAAAGTCACCATTATCGACTCTTGGGTGACACATTATGTAACAAAATGTAAATGTCTAAATGTAAAAAAATTTAAATAAAAATATCAAAATGACTGACACAATATAGGGAACCAATTTTTATAAAAAAAATTTAGTGTCTGCACATTTAAAGAATAAGGAGCTATAGTTTGCAAAGAATAGCTGCCGTTTTCCCCAAATAAATCTAAAAAATAAAATGCAAAAAAAAAAACATTAAAAAGCCCTGTGTCATGTACAAAAAGTGTTAGGCTCCTTTCACACCTGCGTTCAGGTGTCCGCTCGTGAGCTCCGTTTGAAGGGGCTCACGAGCGGCCCTGAACGCAGCCGTCTGGCCCTAATGCATTCTCAGTGGAGGTGGATCCACTGAGAATGCATCCGCCTGCCAGCGCTCAGCCTCCGCTCCGCTCAGTGAGCGGACACCTGAACGCTTCGGGTGTCCGCCTGGCCGTGCGGAGGCGAGCGGATCCGTTCCGACTTACAATGTAAGTCAATGGGGACGGATCCGCTTGAAGATGACACCATATGGCTCAATCTTCAAGCGGATCCGTCCCCCATTGACTTTCAATGTAAAGTCTGAACGGATCCGCTCAGGCTACTTTCAGACTTAGAAAATTTTTCTAAGTTATAATGCAGACGGATCCGTTCTGAACGGAGCCACCGTCTGCATTAATATGAGTGGATCCGTTCAGAACGGATCCGATCGAACGCAGGTGTGAAAGTAGCCTTACAATAGCTAAACCACTATATGTGTTAAATTTACCAAAAAAAGTGCTCATTAAAGGCTATGTACATCTTCAAAGGCAGTCATTTTACTCCTTTTTGGCTAAAAATCTTTTTTTTCAATTGGCCTTTATTAAAAATATTAAGCTGTTCTGTCACAAAGGGTTAACTATTTATCTTGTTGTGTGACTAGTACTTTTACTTTCACTTTGTTCTGGTCATCTAAAATACCTGATCTCTAAACTACTGAAAGGTCATAAACATACCACATTTTTATCGGTAAGTTAAGAACTGAGCTATAATGAGTGTTTAAGTGGTCAGAGAGATAAGGAGTCTGTCAGCTCCTGGAGTGACAGAAAATCCAAAGGGTGCTACTAGAGCATCTCGGCTCTGTACGGAAAAAAAGGTTTCCATATTTTTTAATAAAGACCTATTTAAAATATATATATATATAGCTCAAAATGAGTGCACGGGGGGGTGCCCCTGAGGTGTACTTTAAGTCCTTAACCAATTAGCTTAAGGGAAAGTGCTTACTGGTTATTGCATCCATGAAAAACTAAAGACAGCACATATAATTATGGCACACCTCAAAAATATATGAATTTGATTACTTATTGAAGCAGATGACAGCAACAAATGTTTAATATACTGTATCTAAAAACATTCCAAAAAGCAATACATAGAACATTTCCCTATATATAGTGTCATCCCTAATAGGATGAGAATCTCAAAGAAGAATGCAAACCGTTCCCTCTACACATGATTAGAAAGTACCCAAAGAAAAAAACAATCCCAATGTAATACATGATCACAATATACTATAAAATCCTGTACTGTGACATCCAACACAAGAAGAATAAATAAGGTGCTCAGTCTATGCCTATGTGGAGGGAGATTGTTAAATACACCATGTTAAAGAACCCCAAGTGTATCTCCACAATTTGCAGCTTCCTCAGGATAGAGTCACTACTTATATACCTAAATATTAATTAGAATTAACATATGCTCACATCTTAGGCAATGTCAGGACCAGCATAAGACCAAGATGGCGACTAGAAATTATGTAATATGTTAACCCTTCTTAAACCGTATTTTGAATGACCAGCTCAAATCACCATCCAAATATTTAGACAAACGCATCAAAAGTATCAGAAGTGTATATTGCGCTAATCAAAAATAATAAATCCATTAAATAATGTTTTGCGCATTTAATTTAGCATGCATTCACTTATACATCATGCTAAACATGGCACTGGCTGGTCACCAAATCACACACAATATAGTGTGCACTCGCACTGTAAGTTTTGCTCTTCAATCAGCATTGCCTCGTACTGTAAAAACATATATCAAAAAAAGTTTGTATAATAGCTGTGCTTCTTTGTAAGGAACAGTTATGTTTGGTCTTCCCTAATGTTTTTTTCAGCCATATTCCCTGTTTCAGATGCACAGCTAAATGTATTTCACTAAGAAGCAGGGGACATATATCCCTTCTGTGAAATCTGCAAGCACTGTACTGCTGTGACATCCTTTCCCTTACTTCCCACTATGTTTGTTTCCAGCTCCGGAGCTGACAGAATAGATAAAGTATGGGAGATCACAGTGTTCAGAAGCAGTTCTTTTATAAGGCTCAGGATCTCAACTAGTTCTGACACGCCCCCAACTCCTCTGAGCCGTGTTCTGAGTCTCTGTTACAGGGACTATTCTCTCCAGACAACAGGCAGTGAACCCCTAGTGGCCATGACTTTACAGTTTATTTCCCCCCCCCCCCCCAAGTACATTATTAATAAAGAAGTGTTAGCGTTAATATATAAAAGAAATGTACATGTTCCTGTACGTCTTGCCCTGAACACTGCTTAACACAAATCTGAAAAATATATAACTATCAAAAAGATGTGTCCAAAAATAAATAAATGACAAAAATCAATAATAAATCAACATTTTATAATTGTCTACAAAATCTGAGGGTTGGAGCCCACATATGGTAGTAGCAACAACCCCATGATAGAATTGGAACAAGGTTCTTCGCTATGTCTGTGTTCACATTATTCAGTGTTGAAAAATGACCAAACAACCTGGGGTTGGAGGTTGGAAACCATAGTCACTGGATCATGATCTAAATTCTGCCATGGTTGTTTATTTTATTAATATATAATATACATAATGAAAAATAAACAGGTATACTGTAAAAATTCTCTTAATCTTGTATTAGGAGCAGGATGGTGAAAGGACAATCCTTCAAATGTGTCAGCTGTGTCGAGAAGAATCCAGCATTTTGCTTACCAAGGTAACCTTTGGAAGGTTCATTTATACTTTATAAAGGCATAGAAAAGGGGTCCAGACACCTTTTAATGTAGGACACACTTGATTAAGCATAACATTAGTGTTCTTTATTGCTACAAAACAAGCTTCTAGAAAGCATCCATTAATTAACCGCCTCCGTACCGCCTAATGCAGGATTGCGTTCTGGCGGCAGTCGATCTGTTCCTCCTTGACGCTCCGGCGCGTCATCTCGCGAGACGCGAGATTTCCTGTGAACGTGTGCACACAGGAGCGCGCGTTCACAGGATCGGGAGGTAAACGAGTGGATCTACAGCCTGCCAGCGGCGATCATTCGCTGGCAGGCTGTAGATGCGTTTTTTTTTTAACCCTTGAAAGGTATATCAGACACTGTTTTGTTAACAGCGTCTGATATAACTGCTACCTGGTCCTCTGGTGGTCCCTTTTGCTTGGATTGACCACCAGTGGACACAGGCAGCTCTGTAAGTAGCACCAAACACCACTACACTACACCCCCCACCCCCCTGTCACTTATTACCCCTGATCACCCCATATAGACTCCCTGATCACCCCCCTATCATTGATCACCCCCATGTAAGGCTCCATTCAGACGTCCGTATGTGTTTTGCGGATCCGCAAAACACGAACACCGCGGATCCGCAAAACACGGACACAGGCAATGTGCTTTCCGCATTTTGCGGATCCGCACATTGCCAGAACTATATAGAAAATGCCTTTTCTTGTCCGCAATTGTGGACAAGAATAGGACATGTTTTATAGGCTCTCCAAAAAACGCAGTGTTTGCCCGATCAGGCCTGATCTTGTGCGCACACTTGCGTTCAGTCCGCCCCACCGCAGTGACAGAAATATATTTTTTTCTGATCACTGCAAAAACACCATAAAATTGCTGCGGCGCTATAAAAAGATCACTCTTGAGGGGCATGGCGAGTTCATAGAAGAATTTTTTATTTATTTTTTGGCACAAGTTAGCGGAAATTATTATTATTATTTTTTTCTTACAAAGTCTCATATTCTACTAATTTGTGACAAAAAATTAAATATCACATGAACTCACCATACCCCTCACGGAATTCAAATGCATAAAAATGTTTAGACATTTATATTCCAGACTTCTTCTCACGCTTTAGGGCCCCTAAAATGCCAGGGCAGTATAAATACCCCACAAGTGACCCCATTTTGAAAAGAAGACACCCCAAGGTATTTCGTGAGGGGCATGGCAAGTTCCTAGAATATTTATTTATTTTTTTGCACAAGTTAGCGGAATTTTTTTTTTTCTCTCTTACAAAATCATTTTCCGCTAACTTGTGCCAAAAAATATATATTCTAGGAACTCGCCATGCCCCTCACGGAATACCTTGGGGTGTCTTCTTTCCAAAATGGGGTTACATGTGGGGTATTTATACTGCCCTAACATTTTAGGGGCCCTAAAGCGTGAGAAGAAGTCTGGAATCTAAATGCCTAAAAATGCCCTCCGAAAAGGTACTCATTGAAATTTGGGCCCCTTTGCGCACCTAGGCTGCAAAAAAGTGTCACACATGTGGTATCGCCGTACTCAGAAGAAGTAGGGCAATGTGTTTTGGGGTGTATTTTTACATATTTCCAGATACTCTTTAGAATTTGGGCCCCTTTGCGCACCTAGGCTGCAAAAAAGTGTCACACATGTGTTATCGCCGTACTCAGGAGAAGTAGGGCAATGTGTTTTGGGGTGTATTTTTACATATACCCATGCTGGGTGAGAGAAATATGTAAAAATACACCCCAAAACACATTGCCCTACTTCTTCTGAGTACGGCGATACCACATGTGTGACACTTTTTTGCAGCCTAGGTGCGCAAAGGGGCCCAAATTCTAAAGAGTATCTTTACGATTTCACAGGGCATTTTTTACGCATTTGGATTCCAAACTACTTCTCACGCTTTAGGTCCCCTAAAATGCCAGGGCAGTATAACTACCCCAAAAGTGACCCCATTTTGGAAAGAAAAAACCCCAAAGTATTCCGTGAGGGGTATGGTGAGTTCATGTAAAATTTTATTTCTCGTGCTTTTTTCCATTGGGGGACACAGACCATGGGTATAGCTTAGAGGTATTAGTAGGAGGGACACTATGCAAATGAAAGAGCTCCTCCTCCTCGGGCTATACCCCCAGACTCCACCAGGAGGAACCCAGTCTTTGCTTAGTGTCTGGTGAAGGAGGTTGACACTCTCTGATTCTACTCCTTTTTGTTATTTTTATTCTAGATGGGGACACAGGTCGGCATGGCGCCTTCCTGGTCCCCCGTGGAGTGCCCGCCGCCATCTTTGGGAAGTTGCCTGGCTGCCTCCATTTCCCCCCAAGAAGATAAGTGGATCCGGGCTCGACCTGTTAGCTCCGGCATCCCACCAGCTGCTGGGACGCCTGCTGCCTACCCTCCTCCAGAGCACTGTTCTCCTGGATTGGAGTCAGAAGTCTGAAGAGGCGCATCCCTGCTGGTCTGGACATCGAGGGAGCATGCTGAGCAGATAAGTGTTGCACAATCCCTCCCCCTCCCTCTGTGTCTATTTGTCTGTGGCTGCCTGGGTGAGCTTGAAGAAGGATCCTGATGGGGCACTTTCTTCATTTTGGCACTGGAGTACTGGCATCTCTTCCCCTTAAACTGTGGGCTTCAGCGCTTCTCTCGTCGGGCCTTGGCTGCTGCGCTCCCTCAGCGCCCGCCGGCAGGCCGCTCCTCCACGTGGTGCGCTTATTTTCGCGCATATTTTCGCGCGCGCGCATATTTTCGTGCGCGCGCTTATTTTCGCACGCTTTTTTCGCGCCATAATGACGCGTTAGGGGAGGCGGAGCCTCGGCATGCCGCTCTGACTCTCCTTACACCGGAGACTCTGTTTGCTCATGGCCGTGCAGCTCCTCATCACTCTACTCCGTTTTGTGCCAGGCAAGCTGGTAGCTCAGTGGTACTGCTGCTGTTGCCCCATGTCCAGGCTTTCTGAGTTCAAAGCCCCTTTCAGCCTTCAAAAATTGTTTATATTATTCTAGATGGGGACACAGGTCGGCATGGCGCCTTCCTGGTCCCCCGTGGAATGCCCGCTGCCGTCCTTGGACGCTGCCTGGCTGCCTCCATTGCCCCCCAAAGAAGACAAGTGGATCCGGGCTCGACCTGCAGCTCCGGTATCCCACCAGCTACTGGGTCTCCTGCTGCCACCCTCCACCAGAACACTGCACTCCTGGACAAGGAGTCAGAAGCCTGATGAGGTGCATCCCTGCTGGTCCTGGAGTCGAGGGAGAAGTTCTGCAGGAGCAGATAAGTATTGCCTGCATCCCTGCCTTACCCCCCTCCTCCACCCCTCCTCCACGTCCCTGGGGGCCTGCGGTCCCCGCTTGGGCATCTGCCATGTCCAGCGCGGCCGCTAAATTGGTCTTAGTCACCAAGGCAACCATGTCCTTTAATCCTGTGGCGCTAACGACTCCATCTCTCTCAGTGGTCCCCACAGTGGGTGACTGACTACGAAGAGGCAGCGTGAGCGGCAGCATCCCACCTCGGATGTCTCTGTCTCTCCACCCCCCTCACCTCGCCGGTGGCGCTTGCGGACTGCTCTTCCCCCTCCCTAGGGAGAGTACTCCGAAGGAGAATTATCCGGCTCGGACGAGCCACGTCCTTTTTGGACTATAGGGCATTTTCAAATCCTGTGACGCCAACCACCTCTCTAAGTGGTTTTCCACAGAAGACGCCCGAATACTAACAGGGAGCGTGAGCAGCAGCATCCCTCCTCGGATGGCTCTGGCTCTCCCCCCCCCCCCCCCCCCCCTCGTCTAGAGGCGCGTTCGGGCGACTCTCCCCTCCCTTAGGGAGCGCAAGTCTGAAGGAGAATTTCCGGCTCTGATTAGGTCATGGAGCGGGACCCCTCGCCTAAGCTCTCCACCAGGGTGGCTGACTTAGTGGTGACTGTCCGAGACACCTTTATTCTCCAAGGGGATTCTCCTCCTTCCACTGGTCAGGAGTTCCCCCTTTTTCCGTCCAGGCAGTCGGAGACTACCATGTTCCCGTTCCATGAGGGATTTTTCCGCGGTCATGTCCAGGGCCTGGGGTGGTCTTAATAAGGTTCTCGACCACCCAGCGCATGAATATACTTTCCTTTCCCTGCTGACGGCGAGGAGAGGTGTCTCCTCCCCCTAAGGTGGATCCTCCGGTGGCCGGATTAGCCAATTATGTGGCCCTTCCTGTCTTAGTCAGTTCCTCTTTCCAGGATGCTGTAGACAGACGCATAGACTCTCTTCCAGGTCCTTTTTTCGCTGGCAGCGCGTCCCTGTGACCTACCTTTCACTCAGCAGGGGTAGCCAGTGCTCTCTCGGTGTGGTTACAACACCACCACCAGGAACTGGCGGTACGAGATGCGGCTACTAACACACTGGAGTTGGTTCTCCAGATGTCTCAGGCTTCTAACATTCTTTGCGAAGCTTCTAGGGACATTGTTTCCCTCTTTGCCCGCAGGTTGGCCATCTCTGTCACTCAGCGCGAAGAGATCTGATTGAAGGTGTGGGACGCTGACGCCTCCACCAAGCGTTCCCTTGCTAATCTCCCCTTTGGGGTTTCCAGGCCTTGTGGGGATCAGCTGGACGAGTTCGTCTCTGCATGCCTTTTGCCGTTTCTCATCTGGTAGGCCGTCGCCTGCTTCCTCCGCCGGGGGTCTCAGGTCGCCCGCAAAGAGGCCTTCCTTTGCACCAGCCTTCCCGGCACTAGAGGGCCCAGTCAGCCCGCCCTGCTGCTCCTAGGCCTATCACATGTCCCGATTGCGGAATCCCACCATCGATTCCTGCGCTTCGCCATTATGGGTCGACACTGTCAGTTTGTCGCCCTTCCTTCGGGTTGGCGACCACCCCGCGGGTCCTTGCCACGGTCCTGGACCGCTCATGGCGCTTCTTCGTACCAGGGGCATTCCTTTGCTGCCCTGTCGGGACGATATCCGGATAGAGGCCCCCCTCTCTACCGCAGACCACGGACAGCGTCCGGATCACTGTTCAGACCCTGGAACGGTTCGGCTGCCTGGTAACTTTCCCAAACTCCTGCCTCTTCCCGTCCCAGAGGCTCTCCTTCCGGAGGGTGATTTTGGACACCTCGGCTGCCAAAGTATTCTACCAGCCTTCAAGTCCTCCCAGGTCCAGGGGGCAGTGTCGCATCTGCTGCGCTCCCCGTGCCTCTCCATTCGGGAATACTTGCAGGTCCTGGGTCTTATGGTAGCCTCTTTCGAGGCCTTTCCATATGCCCAGTTTCACACTCGCCTGGCGCAACAGGAGATCCTTTACCTTTCAGCGGGTTCGGGCAGTTCTCCCTTGGTGGCTGTTCCCAAAGAACCTGAGGTCGGGGAGTTCCTTTCTCGCATTCTCCTGGACGATCGCCGCCACCGATGCCAGCATCCTGGGTTGGGGGGGCGTTTTCCAGTCTCGCACGGTTCAAGGAATTTGGCCGGCGGCAGAGTCTCGCCTTCCAATCAACTTTCTGGAATTGAGGGCGATTTTTTCCGCTCTCTCTCTCCTATTGGACCTCTCTCCTTGCGGGCCTCCCAGTGCGGGTTCAAACGGGCAATGCCGCGGCCGTGGCCTATATCGACCATCAGGACGGGACCCGCAGCCGGATGGTGATGCAGGAGGTGAAGTGAATTCTGACGTGGGCGGAGACTCACGTTCCGGTGTTGTCAGCAGTTTGCATTCCAGGAATGGACAACTGGACAGCGGACTTTCTAAGCCACAACACGGTGGATCCAAGCGAGTGGTCTCTGCATCCAGAAGGGTTCGAAGAAATCTGCCACAGATGGGACCGTCCGGATGTGGACTTAATGGCGTCCGGGTTCAACAACAAGATCCCAGTGGTCCTGGCTCGCGCCCGTGATCCGGAGGCGTACGGATGGATGCGCAGGTGTCTCCGTGGCAGGACTTCAGCCTCCTCTGTTTTCCTCTCCTGCCAAAGGGTCTACGCCAGTTCGAGGCGGAAGGGACTCCGACCGTTCTCATCACCCCAGAGTGGCCTCGCCGCGCGTGGTTTTTCGGACGTGGCTCGGTTGCTGGCGGACGCCCCATGGCCTCTTCCCGACGGACAGGACTTACTGTCTCAGGGCCCGTTCTTCCGCCGGAATTTGCGGTCTCTTCGTTTACCGGCGTGACTGTTGAAACCGCCATCCTGATAAAGATGGGGTTCTCGGATTCAGTGGTTAGGACCATGATCAGTCCGGGGAAGTCTTCTTTCTCCCGGATTTACTATCGTACCTGGATGGCCTTCCTATCCTTTTTTGAGGGTTCGGGGTTCCCCCCCCTTCGGTTTTCCATCTTGATGGTACTGTCTTTTCTTCAGTCTGGGCTTGTGCAGGGACTGTCGCTTAGTTCCCTGTAAGGTCAGGTTTCGGCGCGGGCCGTCAGAGGTCCCTTGCTCTTAAGGGTCCGGTGGTGACCTTTCTTCGGGGGTGGCGCATTCGGTTCCCCGTATGTTCCCCCTTTGTCTCCTTGGGATCTCAATTTGGTTCTGCGCGCTCTGCAGTCGGCTCCCTTCGAGCCTTTGAGGAGGGTCTCTCTGACTGTTCTCATCTGGACTTCCTTGTGACCATAGCTTCTGATACAGCTACATAGCGTAGTGATTAAAGTTCTGGGCTATTATGCAGTGGCTGTGAGTTCACGTCCCATCACGAGCTTTTAGGTCAGACTGGTGTCGAAGCTGGCCGCTCTTTCCTGTCAGGAGCCTTAATGGTTTTCCTCCAGGATTAAGTTGTGCTCCGTCCAGTCCCCTTCTTTTTGCCCAGGGTGGTCTCTCCCTTCCGCCTTGATGAGGATCTTGTCCTGCCTTCCTTTTGTCCTTCTCCGGCTAACCCCAAGGAACGCACTCTGCATTCCCTGGATGTTGTACGGGTCCTGAAGGTGTGTCTCGCGGCTACTGCTTCCGTCCGCCGTTCTTGGCGCTCTGGATCTGCTTGGCTATTTCCGCGGCTTGTCACGCTTGTGGTGGAGTTCCCCCGGCTAGAATTGCCGCTCACTCCATTGGGGCGGAGGGGCTTCCTGGGCAAGACGCAGTCGTGCCTCTGCGTCTCAGCTGTGTACGGCGGCCACCTGGTCGTCCTTGCATACCTTTGCAAATTTTTGTCAGTTGCATTCACTGGCTTCGGCTGATGCGGCTTTGGCCGCAGGGTTTTGCAGGCTGTGGTTCCTGTTTGACCGTTGGGGCGTTCCTCCTGGCGGTGCTGATATTTTTTCCCACCCCATGGACTGCTTTTGGACGTCCCATGGTCTGTGTCCCCCAATGGAAAAAAGCACGAGAAAAGGAGATTTTTGTGAAACTCACCTGTAAAATCTTTTTCTCGTCTTTTCCATTGGGGGACACAGCTCCCACCCATTATTCCTGTTGCAGGAGGGGTCTTTAGTTCAGTTTTTCTGTTTCTGGTTGGACCTTATGGCTTGGTCCGATGGTTTCCATGATTTTTTTCTTGCTCCTTCTCCTACTGCTTGTGCAACGCCTGAGTTCCTCCTGGTGGAGTCTGGGGGTATAGCCCGAGGAGGAGGAGCTCTTTCATTTGCATAGTGTCCCTCCTACTAATACCTCTAAGCTATACCCATGGTCTGTGTCCCCCAATGGAAAAGACGAGAAAAAGATTTTACAGGTGAGTTTCACAAAAATCTCCTTTTTTTGTCACAAGTTAGTGGAATATGAGACTTTGTAAGAAATAAAAAAAAAAAAACATTTTCCGCTAACTTGTGACAAAAAATAAAAACTTCCATGAACTCACTATGCCCATCAGCGAATACCTTAGGGTGTCTACTTTCCGAAATGGGGTCATTTGTGGGGTGTTTCTACTAGTCTGGACATTGTAGAACCTCAGGAAACATGACAGGTGCTCAGAAAGTCAGAGCTGCTTCAAAATGCGGAAATTCACATTTTTGTACCATAGTTTGTAAACGCTATAACTTTTACCCAAACCAATAAATATACACTTATTGCATTTTTTTTTATTTTTATGAAAGACATGTAGAACAATAAATTTAGAGAAAAATGTATATAGAAATGTAACCGAAAGTGAAAAATTTCACTTTTTTGCAAAAATTTAGGTAAATTTCGATTAATATAAAAAAAAAGTAGAAATGTCAGCATCAATGAAATACCACCAAATGAAAGCTCTATTAGTTAGAAGAAAAGGAGATAAAATTCATTTGGGTGGTACGTTGTATGACCAAGCAATAAACAGTGAAAGTAGTGTAGTGCAGAATTGTAAAAAGTGGTCTGGTCATTAAGGGGGTTTAAGCTAGGGGGGCTGAGGTGGTTAAGAATTTTTTTTGGGCCATATTCACACAATACTGTGGTAAAATAAATACTGTAGCCTGGGTGCTTTGTAAAAAAAAATGCAGCATTTTTTTTTTTTATTTTTTTTTTCATGTTTTCAATAGAAACTTTTTTTTTAAATAGAAATGTACATAACAATCTGAGCATATAGATGTTATAGGACCCTCATTGTGACTCATTATGTTAGAGTAGCTTCCTCTCTGCTTGACATGGCCCCTTCATGCATTACAAGGCCTTCCATTCACTTGAACATCTTGCATTTGTTTTTAGAATTCTGGGGTTTAAAAGTGCAACATTTTTACATTGTGTAAATGTCGCCTTGAAGGACATTGGTTTAGTTCTACAGCTTCTGTGCATACCTATGTGTCTCCATGATAACAGACTACAAATGTTATGTAGTCTGATCCTGCCATTACATTCTTCTAACAGTCCCCCAGTATTTGCTGATATACATGCAGTAGGGTAACAGTAGCCAAGGGAAACATTGGGAGAATGACTACAGCAACACAGCGCACTGTGGTTTGTTCAACTCCTTCCTTCCCTGTACTGTCATTGAACATTGTGGCTAAAAAGATAAATGTCGTGAGATACCATACTATTATGCCTTTTTTTTTGTAAAAGATATAGCAACTCTAATAAAACCACATTTACTCATGTAATAATGAGCAATTTATTCAATATGGTGAACAATATATAAAGACAACTCTGGGTCACTTATCTCTCCAGGATCGCCGTCTTCTAACCTTAGATGGTTGGGACCAGTGATGGCCAGTTCGCTTTGTTCGCCTGCGAACATATGCGGGCTGCCATCTTTTTTCACAAGTCTGGCGAGGCACAGGTAAGCCCTTGCCTGTGCCGCGAGCTGGTCTGAAAACAAATGCGGTCACCAGGAGCAGGCAGTTCCGAGAACTGCCCGATGAAGGCCCCTAGTGGCTGTTCTCAGAACTGCCTGCTCCCGCTGACCGCACTTGTTTTCAGACCGGCTCGCGCACAGGCACGGGTAAGGGCTTACCTGTGCCTCGCCGGACTTGTGAAAAAAGATGGCAGCCCGCATATGTTCGCGGGGGAACAATGCGAACTGGCCATCACTGGTTGGGACACCTCAAGAAGCCACTCCAACACTGCAGATTTGGGTGAAAACTGTCCACAACCAGCTTTATTGTCACTTTTACAGCAGTCCAAACAAATCCTAAACACAAATCCTTGGCCGTCTGGCCACTGACTACATAGTATTTCTCTCTCTCTATCAGGATCTGGGTCTGCCACCCAGCTCCCCAAAACCCTACACAGCGTCAGAGGGTCCTGGCTCCCACAGGCCTTGGTGCAGCCTGTTTCTTCCCCAGACCGGGATCCCTGGTTGAGGAGCTCAGACCACATTTACCTCAGCTGGCTGCTAATTATTTAAGTTACCAGCCTAGCTGCTGCAGACAGTGGAAAAAACACTATTTTCCCAGCCATTCCTGTTCTCACCCAGGCTCCTCTGGGTGAGATAAACCATTTCAATGGACCTCTGGCAGCTCCACTGCCACAATATATATGGCAGCACAGCAGGCTAAATATAAATATGGATCCTGCAACAAATCCAGGACAATATAAGAAGAAAAATAGCAGCACTCACAACATGGGTGAATGAAGTATTTTTCTTTAAACTAATTTTCTCGCTCATATCATTGGGGGACACAGGACCGTGGGTATAGCTTGCTGCCACTAGGAGGCGACACTAGGCTGAAAACTGTTAGCTCCTCCCCTGCCAGCTATACACCCTCCAGTCTGGAGAGAGCATATCAGTTTTTAGCTTAGTGTTGTAGGAGGCAGACTTCCCTGCTTAGCAGGGTGGCTCTGTGGTTTATTTTCTTTTAATTTTATTCTTTTTTTTTCTCAGGTCTTGGGGATACAGAGTTGCAATGCTGCTCTGTATCCCCAGGAGGCTGGCCGGTGTCTGTTGTCCCACCGCCTTGCCTCCCCCAAGAAGACAAGTGGACCAGGGCAGCCTAGCTCCTCTGCTTCCCACCAGCAAGAGGGCCACCTGCTCCAAGCCCTTTTACTGCCCGGTCCCCTGCCACTTCTGTGCCAGCGGCCGTAGAGGTGGCACTACTGTTCTGTCTTGGAAGGGCGAAGACCACAGATGAAGACATGTGAGTATGTACCACCAGTAGCTTCCCCCTTCCTTTCTCTCACAAGGCCCAGAGGGGGTAACATTCCTGGCCATGTCTCCCAGTCATGCGGAGGTTAACTGCGGCAGCCGCGACAGCGTCCCTCCCATCTTCTTCTCGGCTCTCCTCTGTGTTGGTGTGACACAGGACCTGGGTCACAGACATTCTGGTAGGAACATCGCTACCCCCTCCAGCCTAGAGTAACTGTGGCACTCATATCTAAACCAGCCAATATCTCCTCTCAGGCACCCTGCAGGGCCACCTACTATGCCTGCACTTCGTACAGAGTTAAATTCCCTCATGGACAGGCAACAACTATGTGTTCTGCATGTCATGCACCTGCACAGAGCCATCATCCCCCCCCCCCCCCGCCACCGGTGCAGTCTACAACCCAGGAGCAGGCTTCCCAGAGCAGGTCGCCATTCCTCCTCTGACGCATCAACATCCCCACCTCCTCCCGGTTCCCATTCACAGGCGTCCTCCCTTGGCGACGCGCTGTCGGAGGGGGAGATTGTGGATTCGGATGCGAAAATGGATCCGGAGCAATCTTCTCAGATTGCATCCATGGTGGATAGTCTAGTATCTGCTATCCGGGATACTTTTCAGGTACAGGAGGACCTTCCCTCCACCAGCCATCAGGGGGTGTCTTTTTTGCGTGTGAGGCAGGCCCCTAAATCTTTTCCCTTGCACAACGATTTTTCTGTGGTTGTAGCAAAAGCTTTGTATGTGCTTCCTGGTTCCAAAGCGGCTGGACCTGCTCTATCCTTTTTTCAGCCAATTGCGTGGCGAAATGGTCCTCTCGCCTAGCAAAGAACATGGCCATTCCGGCGGATGGCTCCTCTCTCCAAGACCCGGCGGACTGTCGCATTGAATTGCTGTTCAAGTCCGTTTTTACGGCCAGTGGATCTGCCCTGCGACCCATTTTCGCCTCTGCGTGGGTGGCCAAGGTGGTCTCTGAGTGGGCCCTCCGCTTACACCAAGACCTGGCAGCGGATCTCCCTATTGCGGAGCTCCAATCCTTGGCAGGCCAAATCTCTCAAGCAGGAAAGTACCTCTGCGAGGCGGCTTTGCATGCTGGTCGCCCGCTCTTCTGCTCTTGCAGTCTCTATTCGCCGGGATCTCTGGCTCAGAATTTGGGCGGCAGATTCCTCCTCTAAGCGCTCACTTTTGAGCCTCCCTTTTACCGGGTCTCAACTCTTTGGTTCCCGGCTCGACGAGATCATATCTGAAGCGACGGGTGGGAAAAGCACTCCTCTTCCACAACCCAAGGCGAAACGTACCTTTTGTCCCAGAGCTTCGACCTCCCGTTATGGGTCCTTTCGGAGGTTCTCTGGCACCCGTCCTGGCCAGACCGCCCACACAGGACCAGCGAAAAAAGCCATCCTTTAAGCCCCAGCCGCCCTGGTGTCCGCGGGCTCAGCCACCACGTTCCTCTTCAGGAAAAGTCTTCTGCATGAAGGTGCACCCCACCCCCTCGCGGGAGGGGGGGGTCGTCTCCTCCTCTTTCAGGACACTCGGACGCATATGGACACTCGAGGTCGTCACCTCGGGTTACAAAATAGAATTCAAGTCCATCCCTCCCAACAGTTTTTTTTCCTCTCACAATCCCCCAGGGATCCAGTTCGGGCTGCAGCATTCTTTCAGGCAGTTCAATCCCTTCTCACGCGGGGGGAGAGGAAAGAATTTACGGGTTTCTATTCAAACCTGACATTAGGGACAAGGCACCTCCTCCTGGGATCACGGCTCACTCTACCAGGGACGCCAGGGCTTCTTGGGCTCACCTACACCACGCTTCTACGTCCCAACTGTCTAAGGCAGCGACCTGGTCCTCCTTACATACCTTCACAAAATTTGACTGGGTGCATTCTCTGGCCTCGGCGGATGCTGCTCTCGGCTGCAGAGTCTTGCAGGCCGCAGTGTAGTGCCTTCTATGAGGGAGTTGTTTTCTTGGAGATGTTGTCTTCCCTCCCTGGGGACTGCTTTAGGACGTCCCACAGTCCTGTGTCCCCCAATAATATGAGCGAGAAAACAAGATTTTTGTGAGCTCACCTGTAAAATCTTTCTCACTTTATTCATTGGGGGACACAGCACCCACCCATGGTTCTTAGTACGGCATGTGGGGTCCATGGGTTGCCAGTTGGGACCTTGTTTTTGTTTGGTCTTATGGCAGTGTGCAGTTCTTGTTTGGTTTTCAGTTTAATTCTTCTTCTCCTACTGCTGGAGCACAAACTGATATGCTCTCTCCAGACTGGAGGGGTATAGCTTGGAGGGGAGGAGCAAAGAGTTTTCAGCCTAGTGTCTCCTCCTAGTGGCAGCAGCAAGCTATACCCACGGTCCTGTGTCCCCCAATGAATAAAACGAGAAAGAGATTTTCAAAGAGTTCACAAAAATCTTGTTTTTATAAATATATTGTGTGTGTGTATATATATTTATACACACACATGCCACTATTGTGTTTTTTCTTCTACCTAAGAAAAAAAAAGGGGAGGGGGGGGAATGTTAAAAAGTGGTATGTGCCACAGATTGGCACCACTGGCATACCCTCTAGCTGTGGAGTTTGATTTGTTATTTATTTTATATTAATATCTTCTCATGTCTCATTTTTTGTTTCTTTCTTTTGTACTACAGAATGAATGCAAAAATTGTGGTGGGATATTCTGTTCCACTTGTTCGTCAAATGAAATTCCTCTTCCATCCTCCATTAATCCGGAACGAGTGTGTAATCTCTGTTACAAGAGACTGATACAGCAATATTCAAACAGCCCATCTTAAAATCGAGGCTTCATGTAGATTTGCATCGCAACTGGAAATTACCCCAATCCTGCGCACACTAAAAGATGAGACAACATATCAGCTAAATTAATGTACCTGTCAAACTGGAGTATCGATGTAAATTTTCTTAGGAAGATGGGTATGAGAGCCCCCATCTTCAAACTCTTAAGGAGCTTCCATTGCTTATCAGGACAAGTTTGGCACTCTGCTTGAATGTTGTGGAACGCTGTTGTTCTTCTGACTTTATAACGGTGATGGGGATTTCTTTGACATAAAGTTGGGGGCTAGCGGAAGTCAGATTGAGGACTAAATTAGACTAGCTAATGTCAGATTCATCACTGTGAACCAATCTGAGAAAACATATGCTGCTGAAATGTTATATTAGAATATGTACAGTTGTATATTTTTGGTAAAAGTGAATTGTGTAATCTATGGGGTGGGGGCCACTTGAACATTACCATCTGGCAAAACACAAGGCTTTTCTCTGCTTCTTTGGATAGAATAACTCCATAAACTGCCCCTACACATGAATGGACTGCTGTTATAGGAAACTGTTATGCATAGAAATACTTCTTTGCTGGAGAACTTGCACAACTGTTACAATGAATAAAGTGAAGAGAACCTGGGGAAATATGTATGGGAAATTACTATTCACATTGAAGCATGTAGAAAGAAAAAAAAAAAAAAAAAAAAAAAAAAAAGATATTTGTGACTTTGAATGATAAGACAAATTAGCTTTTTTAATTACTGTTAGGCCCCTTTAACACAAGTGTGACATATTGGCTCCAGATGCGTTCAGTGAAACTCGCACCATTGCGAGCAAGTTCAGTCTGCAATTGCATTCATTTTTCAGCGCGGGTGCAATGCATTTTGATGCGTTTTTCACGTGCATGATAAAAAAACTGAAGGTTTACAAACAACATCTCCTAGCAACCAACAGTGAAAAACTTATTGCATCCGCACTTGCTTGCGAATGCAGTGTGTTTTTCACTGAAGCCCTATTCACTTCTATGGGGCCAGGGCTGCGTGAAAAACCCAGACTATAGAACATGCTGAGATTTTCATGCAACGCAGAACTGACGCATTGAAATGAATGGGTCAGGATTCAGTTTGGGTGCTATGTTTTCACCTCACACATTGCACCTGCACGGAAAACTCGCTCGTGTGGAAGGGGCGTTAAAACATTTATTACATGATCAGAATTGAGACTACTCCTATAATTTCAAGAGCTTGTTTAGACAGACGTAATAACGGACAGAGATACAACCCTCTTTATTTATTGTACTCCCAAACACAGAGGAAAAGCAGGCATATCAAGAGCATAAAATCCATGCAGATTTCTAATTTACAGGTCCAACTCACGTTTTGCTGAAAAAAGCAGTGTGGAACGGTATCTTTTACTGTTAAAGGCTATGTACAACTTCGGAGGCATTTTTTTCATGATTGCATGTTACTCATTTAATTTGGCTTTTATTAAAAATATTGAGCTGTTCTGTCACAAAGGGTTAACTGTTTTTCTAGCTGTATGACTGGTACTTTCACTTTGTGCCAGTCATCTAATAACCCTTATCTCTAAACTACTGGGAGGTCAGAAACACTTATTTAAGCGTATTCTTATCAGTAAGATAAGAACTGAGATATAATGAGTGTTTCTAATGTAACAGAGCAGAGATAAGGAGTCTGTCTGCTCCTGGTCTGATGGAAAAGCCAGAAAATCCAAAGGGTGCTACTACAGCATCTCAGCTCTGTACAGAAAAAAGGATTCCATATTTTTTATAAAGACTAGGGTAATTTAAAAAATGATTTTTTAGCTCAAAATGAGTACAATGCAATAAGAAAAAAAAAATGCCCTCAAAGGTGTATATAGCCTTTCAGAGCTTGTTTAGACAGTGAATTAAAGGGAGGTTCCACTTTTTATGTAATTTCACAGACCATGCTCTGACAATACACTTTTTCAGTATACAAGTCATAAGAGTTGGGTGCATAGAGCTTGTCTGGTGCAACCCAACGTATATGTGTGCTTTGTTGAAAGCTGTATGTACAGATATACACCTCTATACATAGGGCTTTAGATGGAGCTAGCCATATTATTATTTTTTTGGCCAGATTCATACAGAAATCCTCAGTATCTGAATGAAGATACAGTAGAGGCCTTGTGCACCTCTATAGGAGCCTATTACATTTAATTTGAAACCATAATACAGCAGTTTGGATGAGGTGTTAAAGAGAATAGGTCTTAAGAATATGACCTAATGCTTCAATCAGTGTTTGTGAAATATATTTTTAAGTTTTTTGTTTTTGTTTTAATTTCTATGTTAAAAAAATAAAAAATAAAAAAATATTGATATGTCATAGAGACACCAACCTCTAGAACAAGGAAAGAGAAGCAGGTGCATATAACGCTCTCTTTCCTCGCAGCCGAGGACGGAATCAAAATGGGCCCGCTTTTATGGAGTCCGTCTTTTACAATGAGAAGAGAGGATGTAATATGCACATGCTTCTGTCCCCTTATTATAGGGATCGGTGGGGGTCTCGGCACTCAGAACTCCACCGATCTCTGCATATCAAAGATTTTTTGAAAATTGAATGACTCTTTAAAAAAAATAAAAAAAATACTAAAATCTTTCTGTTTTTCCACTGCCATCTAAGCCTGAATAGACCTGTTCAGATCACGTTTCAGGAGTCATCTCATATCACAGGTAGGATTACAAGATAACACAGGATCGACTATTCACAAGAGGTGACTATCGCTTATCTACTATTTCCATGTACAATGACCTCTGCACAGGTCACAGAACTTTCCCATAGAAGTCATTTTTGAAGACTCACTATGCCAAGTTTTGAAGAAAAAAAAAAACCGCACAGGCCCATTATGCAACTTTTAAATGCCTGTGTGCATTAGGCACATGCAGCATACTCTTAGGGCAAATTCACTAACTTGTAGGCCAGGAAACTTTAGTCAGACAGGAGTAGATTTCAATCTAAGCACACAGACTGGCAGAGGATATCAAAGACTGTGATAAAACACTTTGATAAAGGACCCCCTTCCAGTCTACTGTGTCTGTGGCCCATGGTGGCTGCTGTACAGCATATCTAACTGCTGTTATCAGCAACTCAGGCAAGATGGCTGCCCCATAATCATGTTCTGGTAAGTCACAGATACCCTTTAATCAACTTGATCAGCTCATCATACAAATATATAAAAAGGCAAGCTATTTTGCCAACGACTCACTTCTTCTCTGAGGTGTAGCGGCGGTCACATAGTGTAAGCACTTCAGCCAATCAGTGGCAGGTTGAAGTAGACATACTGCTGAGGCATGGCTTCTTAGCCTGTCTCATCTACCTCCATGGACCAATCTAATAAATGGGCTGTTTTACATGTAAACTATATTTAGTGGGGCAGATTTATCACAACTGTCTAAAAGAAAAACTGGTGCACATAGCAGCCACCATACTGCTTTTATTTTACAAAAGCAGCTTAAGAAATTAAAGCTGAGCTTGATTGTCTGCTATGGGCAGCTTTTTTTTTTTAAACGTAAGTCCACTACTCAATACAGGTAGAGTAATATTAAGTAGTGGACGGTGTAGAGCAGGTTTGCCCCAGTAGAAGCATATTGAGTGGTGGACGCTTTTGTCATTGGTGAAGTACAGGTTGCCTTGCACCCATCATAAAGATAAATCAGCAGTGTAGTGTGAGGATTTTCCATGCAGATTCTGTTGCATTTCTGCACCAGAACACACAAGTGTATTTGCTCCAGATCTCACAAGTCTGTGTGTATGTGTCTCTCTGTCAGCATAATAGATATAAGTGACCCAAAAAAAAAAAAAAAACACTGAAAGGGTTCCACAACTTCTGTTATTGTGAGGATTACCATCCTGTAAATGCTTCTGCTTTTTGTACAGTAGTGTTTCATGAAAAATGACCAATAGTCTTCTGTTTGCACACTGGACATACAGGAGACAGATTGGTGGCAGTGTTTTATAGAGCTCATTATATTTTTTCACACAATGTGCTTTTTTTGCTAGTAAAATTACTAATTCATGTACTCACTCCTCACATACTGTACACTCCCTACTTTGAGTGAGTCAGAAGAACAGCAAAGAGAAGAATGGTTATCTCGCATTCTGTTCCTCAATGGAAAATAATGTTGCTTTCCATTAGACTGGCAGAGGGCCAGGAAAATTAAGGGTTCTGAGCGGCTCTCTTCCTTAATTGTAGTTTAGGCCAGGAATGAAGATGGAGAAAAAGCTTAGTAGTTCAAGTGACACACTTTTATCGAGAGTTTGCTGGTGGTAGGGTCACCATGAAGACCCCCAGAACATTACAACATAGGCTTGGAATGTGGCATCAGAAATGCAATGACTTAATATGTAACCAATGACAAATATTTTGTTACACTTAGATGATTGCTTGCTGCTCTGCTGGCTTCATTTATATGTAATGTATATATTGAGTCTGTAAAAATAGATGACGCTAACAAAAGTAAATAAAACCAAAACTGTGAAAGGTATTCATCAAATATGTCTAACTCACTGCTGAAAAACAATAGCATGACTTCTACCTCAGAACTTAAAGGGGTGAAAAGTTATCCCCTATTACAGGATAAGGGCTAACAACTAGGGATAAGCGAACTTCAGTTTTTGAAGTTTGGGTTTACACTGAATTTAGTTATGGATTCCGTTGCCATGGACCATAATTCAATTCAATGACGAAATGCCTTTGAGGCATTTTGTCATAACAGAAGTCTATGGCCAGCATAACGGATCTATCCAGTTTCCGCTATGCTGGCCATAGCCTTCTATTATGACGGAATGCCTCTAAAGGCATTCACTCATTGAATTGCGTTATGTTGCGTGGTAGGGGAATCCATAACGCAATTTAAAGTAAACCCGAAAAAAAAACTGAAGCTCTTTTAACCCTAATAACTACTAGATTAGTGGGAGATCTTGCACTGGGACCTTTACTATCAAGAGAACTGGTACCTCATACCTCTCAGAGCCACTGAAATGGAGCAACAGGTTGGGTATGCACACTGCTGCTCTCTCTGCAGGAGTTCCAGAGATGGCACAGTACAGTGTTCAGCTTTTTTCCATAGAGATGGAGGGGCAGTTTGCATGCCTGATCTGCTGTTCCGTTTGGTGGGGGTCTTAGCGGTAGGACCGCCACAGATTTAATGGGAATCCCCTATTGTGAAAAGGGGATAACTTAACCAGATTACCCTTTTTAAAGGAATTCTTTCAGCCAGATTTTCGATACAGAGCTGTTCATATCATATCAGTCGCCTTTATCCAAATAAAAATTTACTAGTTTTACCCCCACCTGTCCTTTCATTTTTGCTAAAAATCGCTTTTATTTATATGCCAGCACTGCCCCGCTATTAATTATTCACTCCTGCCCTTGGGCTCCAACGGCCAGAGAAACAGCCCCTTGGGCACCTTATGAAGGTAATTAGCATATAAATAAAAGCGATTTTTATCAAAAATGAAAGGACAGGTGGGGGTAAAACTAGTATATTTTTATTTAGATAAAGGAGACTGATATGATATGAACAGCTCTGCATCGAAAATCTGGCTGACAGAATCCCTTTAAGGGGTTTATCCAGGAATAAGGGGTTGTGCCAAGTTTATAAGTTATCGGGATACCTAGCTGGGGGTGAGACCACTTGAACCCACTCCGATCCCGAGAACCCAAGCTCCACTCCATTCTGTGACCAGTGCTTTGCCACTGCTTGGTTCTGACAATCAAAGCAGCGAGGGAGGAGCAGGCCACAGAAAGGAGTGGAGCTTGGGTGCAACAAGAGAAATATTGATGCCTTCATTGCACACAGCCTAATTTGCATATTAAGAAAAATATCAACTCAAGAACGGAGCCTCAGATCAACAAAATAATTTATTTTTATTTTTGTACCCACCATAAAATCCATTTCTCATTCAATTCATTGGGGGACACAGCACCATGGGTATACGCCCAGCTACCACTAGGAGGCAACACTAGATATCAAAAAGGTTGGCTCCTCCCAGGTGGGCTATACCTTCTCCACAGACACTAGGCTAATCCGTTTGTACTAATAGCAGTAGGAGAGAGAAAAGCAAAGAACCAACATGTCCTGGACTGGGGAAGAAAGTAGAGCAGCAGCCCAGTGACAGAAAGAGAATAAAAACAAAAGCGTGGGATCTTACGGTGAGTACAAAAATCCAATTTTCCCATTAATGTCATTGGGGGACACAGCACCGTGGGATGTTCCAAAGCAGTCCCAGAGGGTGGGTAGGAAATCTCATGCAAAAAGTTGGACACACAGGTGCAGGAGAACCATGTGACCCAACAGGACCAGGAGAGGCCATAGCATGAAATGGTAGCTAAAAAACTAAGGAAGTGAGCCGAGAGGCTCCAGGACCAGGAAGAGTCCAAAGAATAAAATTATGGGAGACCGCCAGGATCCCAAGGACAAGTGCCTGGGAAAAAGGCCATATGCAAGAAGGGAACAAGGTGGAAAAATAAGAAGCTAGAGAATAGGGACCAGGGCTAGGTGTCCTGTGCAAGAACCAAGAGTTGAACAAGTGCACACTAAAGAGCCCGAGAAAAGATCTGGAAGAGCCAGGGCTCCCCCTGAAGAAACAGGAGAGCAGTACAACCGGAAGGCGTCTGTTCGTAATAACCTTGCGCTCTGCATATAGAAGGATGCTCCAGGAGGAGGATGTATAAGAGGACAGACCCCCCCCCCCCCCCCCCCCCCCCCCCAAAAAATAAAAATTAGACTATGAGGGGACCAGGCGGGAGAGAAAATGCCTGGGAAAAGGACAGGCGCACTCCTGAACCGGAAAAAACTTCCTGGAGACAAGCAAAAGTAAGACCCAGTGGACCGCTGCTCGGCAAAAGGAAGGCGATACCATAAGGCCTGGAAGCAAGGGAACCCGACCAGTAAGAGGATCCGGCAAGGAAAAAACTAAATTGTCTCAAAAACATGGCCTGTCTGTGGCAAACGCCAGGGGAAACACTGGAGGCTGAACGATTGAGAGAAAGGATAGCAAAGACTTACCATGGGGAAGGAAGCAAGCCTCCTTCCACTGCAAGGCAGGTGGGAAAAGAGAAACACCCTAGGAGAAGGTGGAAACTCCATCCTGCCAGAGAAAGCAGCCAACCTCTGGGGAAGAAGGGGGTCCTCGGTAATGGCCAGGAGAAGGGAACCAACTGGTTACAGAATCCGTTAAAGGGCACGTTTAGATGTGGCAAATGTGCCTGCAGTTCTATCAAAAAGGGCAGCACCTTTACAAGTACTTCCACTGGCTGATCCAATGGGATTAGAACATTCATTGATTGTAAGATCATGGGACTGGTGTACTTTGCAACCTGTACATGTGGTATGCAGGATGTAGGCAAGACCCTGAGAGAGTTTAGGCCGCACATAGGTGAACATCTTGGAGATATATGCAAAGAGGCTGATACTCCAATTGCGCGCCATATCGGATGACACGGCCAGCCTGAGCTTCCAGGGCATTGAAGTGGTCAGATCATCACCAAGAGGCGGTGATATAGACAAGTGTCTGCTTCAGAAAGAAGTGTCAGTATGGCCTAATGGACCTTTCTCCTCAGAACAGTTCGTCCGGAGGGTTGAAATGATCACATTTCCTACAGTTGTTTTTTATGTCATATGATGCGCAAGGAACCTCAGTGTCCTGTTTATGCCCTTGATGGAGCAAGGGCATAAACGGGACACTTGATTCAACAATTCTTTTGGTACCTTTACAGAGTTCAATACCAACTAGGACATCACACTATTGAGGGCAGTAACATCAGGACAATGTGTCAAGGTATGCTAGAATGAGGTAGGACCATGGTTTTGATATATTCACCTATAGCGCCCATTCAACCTTGATACCTAAGGCGGCATGTATTGTGCGGCCCTCATCACTTAATATTGTGATATCCAGGTTATCAAATTACATGTACAGGTCCTTCTCAAAAAATTAGCATATTGTGATAAAGTTCCTTATTTTCTGTAATGTACTGATAAACATTAGACTTTCATATATTTTAGATTCATTACACACCAACTGAAGTAGTTCAAGCCTTTTATTGTTTTAATATTGATGATTTTGGCATACAGCTCATGAAAACCCAAAATTCCTATCTCAAAAAATTAGCATATCATGAAAAGGTTCTCTAAACGAGCTATTAACCTAATCATCTGAATCAACTAATTAACTCTAAACACCTGCAAAAGATTCCTGAGGCTTTTAAAAACTCCCAGCCTGGTTCATTACTCAAAACCGCAATCATGGGTAAGACTGCCGACCTGACTGCTGTCCAGAAGGCCATCATTGACACCCTCAAGCAAGAGGGTAAGACACAGAAAGAAATTTCTGAACGAATAGGCTGTTCCCAGAGTGCTGTATCAAGGCACCTCAGTGGGAAGTCTGTGGGAAGGAAAAAGTGTGGCAGAAAACGCTGCACAATGAGAAGAGGTGACCGGACCCTGAGGAAGATTGTGGAGAAGGACCGATTCCAGACCTTGGGGGACCTGCGGAAGCAGTGGACTGAGTCTGGAGTAGAAACATCCAGAGCCACCGTGTACAGGCATGTGCAGGAAATGGGCTACAGGTGCCGCATTCCCCAGGTCAAGCCACTTTTGAACCAGAAACAGCGGCAGAAGCGCCTGACCTGGGCTACAGAGAAGCAGCACTGGACTGCTCAGTGGTCCAAAGTAGTTTTTTCGGATGAAAGCAAATTTTGCATGTCATTCGGAAATCAAGGTGCCAGAGTCTGGAGGAAGACTGGGGAGAGGGAAATGCCAAAATGCCTGAAGTCCAGTGTCAAGTACCCACAGTCAGTGATGGTCTGGGGTGCCATGTCAGCTGCTGGTGTTGGTCCACTGTGTTTTATCAAGGGCTGGGTCAATGCAGCTAGCTATCAGGAGATTTTGGAGCACTTCATGCTTCCATCTGCCGAAAAGCTTTATGGAGATGAAGATTTAATTTTTCTGCATGACCTGGCACCGGCTCACAGTGCCAAAACCACTGGTAAATGGTTTACTGACCATGGTATTACTGTGCTCAATTGGCCTGCCAACTCTCCTGACCAGAACCCCATAGAGAATCTGTGGGATATTGGGAAGAGAAAGTTGAGAGACGCAAGACCCAACACTCTGGATGAGCTTAAGGCCGCTATCGAAGCATCCTGGGCCTCCATAACACCTCAGCAGTGCCACAGGCTGATTGCCTCCATGCCAGCAGTCATTTCTGCAAAAGGATTCCCGACCAAGTATTGAGTGCATAACTGAACATAATTATTTGAAGGTTGACTTTTTTTGTATTAAAAACACTTTTCTTTTATTGGTCGGATGAAATATGCTAATTTTTTTAGATTTTTTAGAATTTTGGGTTTTCATGAGCTGTATGCCAAAATCATCAATATTAAAACAATAAAAGGCTTGAACTACTTCAGTTGGTGTGTAATGAATCTAAAATATATGAAAGTCTAATGTTTATCAGTACATTACAGAAAATAATGAACTTTATCACAATGTGCTAATTTTTTGAGAAGGACCTGTATGGTGATGTGGGGGCATTTTGGTTGTTCCATGGTGCTTATAATCAGTCGTACTCTATGCCATCCCTATGTTATCTATCCGTTATGAGGTTGAGATAGACACCTGCGGATAATAGTAATCATATTGAGAGTTATGCGCAGCCTAAACAGGGTTAATATCTTGTTGTGGTCTCTTTATGCGCCGATCCCTGCTCTCTGTATTTTGGTGTCTGTTTAGGAGAATTGTTTATTGTACTTTGCGGTTGGCAATTCTCTATCTACATGTCATGACATATATTTATATCAATATAAGGCCTCATGCACACGACAGTATTTTTTCACGGTCCACAAAACGGGGTTCCGTTATCAGTTTTTTCTTCCGTGATTTTTGGAGGATCACCAGACATGAAGTTTAAAAAAAAAAAAAAGTAGTTTTGGTGTCCGCCTGGCCGTGCAGAGCTAAACGGATCCGTCCTGACTTGCAATGCAAGTCAATGGGGACAGATCCGTTTAACATTGACACAATATGGTGCAATTGCAAACGGATCCGTCCCACATTGACTTTTAATGTAAAGTCAGGAGTCAGTATCGGAGTTTTCTCCAATCCGATGGTATATTTTAACTTGAAGCGTCCCCATCACCATAGGAACGCCTCTATGTTAGAATATACCATCGGATTTGAGTTACATTGTGAAAACTCAGATCCGACAGTATATTCTAACACAGAGGCGTTCCCATGGTGATGGGGACGCTTCAAGTTAGAATATACTAAGAACTGTGTACATGACTGCCCCCTGCTGCCTGGCACCACCCAATCTCTTACAGGGGGCTGTGATCCGCACAATTAACCCCCCTCCCTCCCCAGTTTTAAATTCATTGGAGGCCAGTGCGCCCCCCCCCCATCATTGGTGGCAGCGGAGAGTTCCGATCGGAGACCCAGTCTCATTGCTTGGCCTCTGATCGGTAACCATGGCAACCAGGACGCTACTGCAGTTCTTGTTGCCATGGTTACTTAGCAATATTAGAAGCATTATACTTACCTGCTGCGCTGTCTGTGACCGGCCAGGAGCTCCTCCTACTGGTAAGTGACAGGTCTGTGCGGCGCATTGCTTAAAGCACAGATCTGTCACTTACCAGTAGTAGAGCGCCCGGCCGGTCACAGTATAATGCTTCTAATATTGCTATGATGGGGGGAAAGGGCGCACTGGCCACCAATGAAATTAATACAGTAGAGGGCCGCACTGGCCACCAATGAAATTAATACAGTAGAGGGAGGCCGCACTGGCCACCAATGAATGTAATACAGTAGAGGGAGGGAGGGGGGGTCGCTTCAAGTTAGAATATACTACGACCTGTGTACATGACTGCTGCCTGGCAGCCCCTGATCTCTTACAGGGGGCTATGATACGCACAATTAACCCCTCAGGTGCCGCACCTGAGGGGTTAATTGTGCTGATCACGGCCCCCCTGTAAGGTGCTGCCAGGCAGCAGTCATGTACACAGTTCGTAGTATATTCTAACTTGAAGCATCCCCATCACTATGGGAACGCCTCTGTGTTAGAATATACTGTCGGATCTGAGTTTTTACGAAGTGAAAACTCAGCTCTGAAAAAGCTTTTATGCAGACGGATCTGTGATCCGTCTGTATGAAAGTAGCCTACGGACACGGATCACTGACGCGGATGACAATCTTGTGTGCATCCGTGTTTTTTCATGGACCCATTGACTTGAATGGGTCCGTGAACCGTTGTCAGTCCAAAAAATAGGACAGGTCGTATTTTTTTGACGGACAGGAACCACGGATCACGCACGCGGATGAACGGTGCATTTTGCGAGTTTTCAACGGACCCATTGAAAGTCAATGGGTCCGCAGAAAATCACAGAAAACGGACACGGATGCACACAACGGTTGTGTGCATGAGGCCCAAGTCATTATTTTAAGGTTTTCCCTTTCAATAGGGAATCTGGCATTATATTGCCTCTAGTGGTTGGATCGCCTGATATGTAAATAAATCCGCCGTATTAGATCCCTATAAAAGAAAGGTTTTGTACCTGTGTCCACGGCCGGCCTCCATATAGTGCGTCTGCCCAGGGGAGTGTCTCAGGGAGCGTTCCTGCCTTCAAAGTAGCGTTCAGCTGATTGGACATGCCAGCCATCAGTGGGCGCAGACGCATGGTTAAAGTATCCTGGTTTCAGTGGCTGTACTGCCACGTGAGAGGTGGCGTGCTCGCTTCATGTCTGTCTTTTATAATCACGACAATCTGGCATCAATAACATTTAGGCTCCTGGGTTTTACCAGAAATGCATCGAGCAAGCGTCAATCCATAGCCAGTGTGAGCAGACAAATTGAATATGTATTAGGCAGCATCAGTTTTATTATAATGTGAACCAGCAGTGAGTGAGTTCAGCATTGCAGTAGGGGGGTTGGAGGATAAGGAGGCTGCTTAGGTATTATGCTGAAGGTGAGAGCAGTGTTTACCATTAGTTATCAATCACATCCTATACCTCACCCCCACCTCCTTACTTTAGATATTATACAGGAGCTACAGATTTAAATATCATAGGTACCCAGGCAGACCTACTGTGTGCACTATAGGCCTTTTGATTTTATTACAGCACTCAGTCTTTTTGGGTATGAGTCTATCAGCATGGCACATTTTGAATTGGCAAGATTTGCCCACTCTTCTTTGCAAAAACACTCCAAATGCGAGGGCATCTCCTGTGCACAGCCCTCTTCAGATCACCCCACAGATTTTCAATCTGATTCACGTCTGGGCCATTCCAAAACTTTAATCTTCTTCTGCTGAAGCCATTCCTTTGTTGATTTAGATGTATGCTTTGGGTTGTTGTCATGCTGAAAGATGAAGTTCCTCTTCATGTTCAGCTTTCTAGCAGAATCCTGAAGGTTTTGTGCCAATATTGACTAGTATTTGGAACTGTTCATAATTCCCTCTAGCTTAACTAAGGCCCCAGTTCCAGCTGAAGAAAAACAGCCCCAAAGCATGATGCTGCCACCACCATGCTTCACTATGCATATAGTGTTCTTTTGGTGATGTGCAGTGTTGTTTTTGGGCCAAATATATCTTTTGGAATTATGGCCAAAAAGTTCAACCTTGGTTTTATCAGACCATAACACCTTTTCCCACATGCTTTTGGGAGACTTCAGATGTGTTTTTGCAAAATGTAGCCTGGCTTGGATGTTTTTCCTTCGTAAGAAAAGGCTTTCGTCTTGCCACTCTACACCATAGCCCAGACATATGAAGAATATGGGAGATTGTTGTCACTTGTACCACACAGCCAGTACTTGCCAGATATTCCTGCAGCTCCTTTAATATTGCTGTAGGCCTCTTGGTAGCCTCCCAGACCAGTTTTCTTCTCGTCTTTTCATAAATTTTGGAGGGATGTCACGTTCTTGGTAATGTCACTGTTGTGCCATATTTTGTCCACTTGATGATGACCGTCTTCACTGTGTTCCATGGTATATCTAATGCCTTTCTATTCTTTTGTACTCTTCTCCTGACTGATACCTTTTAACAATGAGATCACTCTGATGCTTTGGTTGGAAGATCTCTGGGGACCATAGCTTTTGCTGTGGGATGCAACTAAGAAAACTTTACGAAAGACCAACTAGAGCAGCTGAACTTTTATTAGGGGTTAATCAGAGGCACTTTAAATGATGGCAGGTGTATGCTGACTCCTATTTAACATGATTTTGAAGGTGATTGCTTAATTCTGAACACCGTTTTCTTCCCTCCACCTACAAGATTTCAGTTTGTTTTTCAATTGAGTTGTACAGTTTATAGGTCACATTAAAGGTGGAAAAAGTTCTGAAATGATTTAACAAGGTGCGTAGACTTTTTAGATCCACTGTATATAGCGGGAACATTTATTTTAGGTTTTTCTCTGAACTGATAGTTCGTTCAGAATGAATTTTAATATTAGTGTATTAAAACTTATTTATAGAAAAGTGAGTGGCTAAATAGGCTTAGAAAGTGATGACAGGTTTCCTTTAACCCCTTAAGGACTCAGCCCTATTTCACCTTACGGACTTGGCAATTTTTTGCAAAGCTGACCAGTGTCACTTTAAGTGCTGATAACTTTAAAAGGCTTTGACTTATCCAAGTCATTCTGAGATAGTTTTTTTCGTCACATATTGTACTTCATGACACTGGTAAAATGAAGTTAAAAAAATTCATTATTTGCAATTTTTTTAATTTTTTGTGTAAATCTGGTATTTTTTAAAAATACATTTCCAAGTCTCAATTTCTCTACTTCTAAAAATACATAGTAATACGTCAAAAATAGTTATTACTTTACATTCCCCATATGGCTACTTCATGTTTGGATCATTTTGGGATGTTACAAGGCTTAGAAGTTTAGAAGCAAATCTTTAAATTTTTCAGAAATTTTCAAAAACCCACTTTTTTAGGACCAGTTCAGGTCTGAAGTCACTTTGCAAGGCTTACATAATAAACCACCCAAAAATGACCCCATTCTATAAACTACCCCCCTCAAGGTATTCAAAACGGATTTTACAAACTTTGTTAACCCTTTAGGTGTTCCACAAGAATGGAAAAGAGATACAATTTAAAAACTTAACTTTTTGGGCAGATTTTCCATTTTTTTTTTTTTCCAGTTACAAAGCAAGGGTTAACAGCCAAACCAAACTCAATATTTATGGCCCCGATTCTGTAGTTTACAGAAACACCCCATATGTGGTCGTAAACTACTGTACGGTCACACGGCAGGGTGCAGAAGGAAAGGGATGCCATACGGTTTTTGAAAGGCAGATTTTGCTGGACTGGTTTGTTTGACACCATGTCCCATTTGAAGCACCCCTAGAGTAGAAACTCAAAAAAAAAGTGGCCCCATTTTAGAAACTACGGGATAGCGTGGCAGTATTTTTGGTACTAGTTTAGGGTACATAATTTTTGGTTGCTCTAATATTACAGTTTTTGTGAGACAAGATAAGAAATAGCTGTTTTGGCACCGTTTTTATCTTTTGTTATTTACAACATTAATCTGATTAGGTTAGATCATATGATATTTTTATAGATCAGGTTGTCACGGATGCGGCGATACATACATAAAAAAAAAGTATACATATTAGGTAAGGTTTACACAATGATTTATTTTTTTGAAGCAAAAAAAATGTTTGTTTCCATATTCTGAGAGCCATAGTTTTTTCAGTTTTTGGGCGATTATCTTAGGTAGGGGCTCATTTTTTGCGGGATGAGGTGACGGTTAGATTGGTACTATTTTGGTGGGCAAACGCCTTTTTGATAGCTTGCTGTTGTACTTTTTGTGATGTAAGGTGACAAAAAAATGGTTTATTTAGCACAGTTTTCACGGTGTTCATCTGAGGGGTTAGGTCATGTGATATGTTTATAGAGCCAGTCAATACGGACGCGTCGATACCCAATATGTATACTTATATTTTTTTGTCCCACTTTGGGACTTGAACTTTTGGGGGTCTAATCCTTTACAATGCATTCCAATACTTCTGTATTGGAATGCATTGGCTGTATGAGTAATACTGTGTGTATTACTCATACAGCGTCCGGCCTGTGAGATCCAGGGGGCTGGATCTCACAGGCTCGTCACCGGAAGGCATCGCGCTGCCTTCCATGCCATCGGGTACCCCCCACAGCCGATGTGGACCCGATGGTACTGCCTGCTGCCGCAACCGCAGATAAAAGCCGCAAACCGCAGGTCTGACTTGAACTGCGGACCTCCCCCGGGCATCCTGTTCCTATTAACCCTATGATTGCAGCGGGCATCCTGTTCCTATTATCCCCCGCCGCAATGTACTTTTAAACTTAGGACGTACCGGTACGTCCTAAATCCTTAGGGATTCGGCAAACATGGCATACCGGTACGTCCTCAGTCCTTAAGGGGTTGAGTGTAGTTTCCCCTAATTTTAAGTCAAGTAACAGAATAATGTTGGTTTGTTATTTTAGCGTCCCTACAAACAACTGTGACTTATTGTTGTGAATTATTGGCAACGTAATTGTGAATATCCATCAATACTTACGGTCCATCTCAGAAGTGGCCAAAACCGGAGCAACAACTCTGAGGTACAAGGACCTGAACCTGGGGAGACGGGAAGAGAGATTAGAATCTCAAGAGGGGACCAAGCCTATGGGGACCCAGGAGGGAAAATAACCAAATCGGGCCTAAAGAAGCAGCTGTCATACAGAGCATGTGCAGTCAGAGATGCCATGAGTAGCTAGATGGTCAAAGAACCATTGGGGCAGGGACTCCAAGCAGGATTACCCAGACAGAGGCTTAAGTAGGGTCTACAGAACTGGACCACATGATGACAATAACAGCCAGATTATCGAAGGAAAAATGAAATATAGCGACCATAGGGGGAAAAAAAGAATTTTGTAAAAGAATCGCCAAACATCCATCTCAGAAAAGGATGCAGAATTCATCAGGGGAATCTGGGAGAGACTACACTGACAAGTAGAAACCAGCTACCAGCAGAGCACAATGAAACCCCAAGGAAGATGGGGGAAGAAAGAGAAACTGACAGGTGCAGACAACGGCAAGGCCCAAGCGAACAGCAATTTTGTCATGTAGCACATTAATCAGAGAACACAATGGAGTACCAAGAATGCCCGGAGCATGGAAGAACTACAGGACCATGTCCGATACTAGAGCGAGCAGCGGAAAATTCCACCCACCAAGTAGGTGTGTGGCGTTCACTAGTCCTGTTACAGCCATATCAGAGAGAACATCAAGCAATGACCCGAAAACTGCAGTAGCGGCTGGTGTTCACAATGCTTCGTATCCCTGTAGGATAGAACATCCAGTGGTTATCCAGGTACTCTGCCAGGACTAGACCATGTAACTGTGAAAACAAAGCAGAGAGGCAGTAACAACGCGAGTACTCCATCCATGAAATGGGGTAACGCGGCAGCGCAGAATACAGTAGTACTTTATAGGGTTGACAAAGAACAAACCTAGCATGATAGCCAACAACCTGCCCACAGTGGAGAGTGTGTGGTTGTCTGGTGCATAACAGAAGTCTTGTTAAATAGTGCATCAAGCTATAACTAAAAATCATGCCTAGTACAGGGGCAATGAGAAGACTGGGTGCACTCAGAGGGCCTGGTTCAGGAGGTACTGAACCGGATGTCAGATCTGAACAGGCCAGCCATATACTGGATCTAACAATTGCAACTGTACTCAGCCCAAGAACGGGGGAAACATGGTTACCAGTTAAATACTACCACCAGGTTGGTTTGTTGAATACAGCGCATTGAGATAGTACAAGTACACCGCTGAGGACGACGGTAAAGGGTGCCAGATGCATACTATAACCAGATAAGAGTGATGAATACAGCGTCTGGGGATGGTACCATCACTCCGCATGAAGAGGGGCCACATGATTGCCTAGCACACATTAAAAGCCAGGGTAATGCAAGAGCTGTATGGGCCACAGATTGTACCAAAAGGGCACAGCACTTGGAGAATACTCTGCCTGAGAATAGGAGTAATCTGGCTGCATGATGCACACTATAATGGGAGTGGAGACATGGCTACAGCATCTGGAACTGGTATAGGTACTCCGCTAGATAAAGGAGTAATATGAATGCATGATGCACACTAGAACCAGACAGGCATAATGGCTACAGCATTTGTAGTTGGTACAAGTACTCCACTCAATAATAGAGTAATATAGTGCATGGAGCGCATTAGAACCAGAGGGGTGAAATGTCTATAGCATCTAAAGATGGTACAGGTACTCCGCTTCATAAAGGAGCAATATGGTTGCGTAGTGCACACTAGCACCAGGATGGTGTATTGGCTACAGCGTCTGGAGAAGTAATACAGTGGCCCGGAACACTCTCCGACTAGGAGGGTGTGTCGAATAAAGCCCCTGGTAATAGTAAAATTACTCCAGCTGAAAAGGAGATACATTGAAACCAGGAAAGTCTGCCAGATACAGCATTTGGCAGTGGTACGAGTACCCCCCTGTGAAGGGGGAGGAGTACGTACCTGGGACACAACAGGGCAGGGATTTCTGCCTGGAAGTGACCCGAGGACACACAGAAGGAGCAGGACCTATTTGAGACAACCCAAGGTCAATTACAGGACGTGGTATCTGAGTGTGAGCGTGCGCAGTTAGCAGAGGAGTCCCTGGGGGGGCAGAGGCGGCTGCATTTGGGCAGGCAAGTGGTCCAATAACTTCAACTTAGATTGGGAGTGTAGGGCTAGATTCCTTATGGCCTGGCACAGGGAAGGGGCCCACGCAGAAATGGGGAGGTAGGGAGCCTGGAGACCAGGCACTGCGCCCAAACAGGGTCAGGCTCACTGCATGGCGACTTTCTAGAGCAACAGGCGCACGAGAAATAGGTGGCAACCCCAAAGGTGGGCTGGGAATGGGGGGACTTCTCAGCATTGCCAGCCAGAAAGCTGGAAGAAAAAGAGAAAAGCATTGCCGAAGGGGTGCTGCAGAAGCGTGCAGGAAGGCTGTATGGGATGGGATGATCTTTGATGCTGGCAAGATGGAGGCCCCGAAGCCGGAGTTAAGTGAAACCTCCGCCCACGGGGCTAAAGCCTGAGCTTCAATGAGATGGGGGGGAAGAGACCCCTCCCAAAAGCCAAGAGGAGCAGGGAGGGGCCAGAGAAAAAAAGCCCGGGAAGCCAGATGGGGGCGAGAGAGGATGTCGCCTAGTCAAGGTAAAGGCAGGGGCCTCGATTAATGAAGCGGATGGAAAAAGTGAGCTGTCAGCAGGACGGAACCGCGGGAAGCGGGGGGCCCTCCGGAAAGGAAAAAAAAAAAAAAACAGGCGTGAGGGGATCCTGAGAAAAAGCAACGCTCAGGCAGAGGGAAAAATGGGGCAAAAGGCGCACCTGGGACAAGACAGAGAAGATGCGGCCTAGTCCCGGCAGAAGCCAAGGACTTAGGTAGAAGGGAAGGCATGGGTGGCCAGGAGGAGAAGGGTTTCCCAGGCCCCCCGAATAAAGTGAAACCTACCCCCTGGCTAAAGGAGGGGAACTAACACGAGACTCCGTGGGACAGGGACGCAGGGGGTAATACTTACCGTCCCACGTCTTCAGGCGCCGCAGGGTCACCCCTTCGGCAAACTCGCACTTACGTAGGATTACTGGCATGCCACTGCGGATACAGTAATGGGGGACTGGGTCACCAGCGAGGTACTCAAAGTACGTGCCCACAGAGGGTGCAACTAAATTGGATATCCACGATGGAGCCCCATCCTGCAGCAGGCAGAGACCTGCAGACAAAAAGAAAAAGGAATAAAATAATAAAAATAAAAAAGCAGCAAGACCTGCAAAAAAACAGCAGGTCATGTCTGCCTCCTACAGACACTAGACTAAAGCTGATTAGCCTAGTGTCTGTGGAGAGGGTATAGCCCACCTGGGGCGAAGCCAACCTTTTTGATATCCAGTGTCGCCTCCTAGTGGTAGCATGGTGCTGTATCCCCCCAATGACATTAACGAGAAAATGCATCTTTGCTTCCCACTGCTGTTAATGGGATGAGTATGATCTTGTGTTGATGAGTGCCACAGTTTCTAATCCTGTCAACCTTTAATACTTTGATAAAGAATCATGTAAGACCTGCTAGAGTGAATAGTCAAAAAAAAAATAATTAAGACTCAAAGACTGATCATAGTCATAGTTTATTCCCACCCAAAAATACTACAAATAAATGTAACTATTTTAATAAATTTAGAACCAAATACAAATCCACTATGCAAGGAGTAAACCCACCAGACATGGCCGTTCTTGAATGAGGAGTAAACAAGACAGCTGACCATTCAATGAACCACCTACCAGTGTCTGTCTAGACATCTAAAAGCCTATGTACATCCTCAAGTTCAGGGATGCCCAACCTGCGGCTCACCAGCTGTTGCAAAACTACAACTCCCAGCATGTCTGGACAGCCTACAGCTGGGCATGTTTGGAGTTGTCATTTTACAACAGCGGAAGGGCCGCAGGTTGAGCATCCCTGCTCTAGTTTTCTCTCATTTCCAAGAGAACTGTGTTCTCGGTATTATCTTAGGCACTTTGATGAAATAAGAACTTGCTGCTGGCTTCTAATTTGAATCCACTCCACTGAAATATTTCCTTCCAGGCCAATAAGTACTGTTGGATTGGTACTCTCTTGAAGAATCCTTGTGTCCGCTGAATTAGTACCAGTTATCTTCTTACATTCAGCAAGGTAACAAATATATAGATATAGGTATTTAAAATAAAGGTCCAATCTTTTAAACAGCCATTTAAAAGAAAATAGAAGTGTTTATACAGTCTAATGTCAGGAGGTGGAGAAATTATTTGAGCGTCCTAAAACAAAAAGACACAAGGGTGTTAACGCAACGGTACGAGAATGTGTAAAAGCATAGGACATAACTATCAATGAATAGTTTATCCACAGAGCAAGAATACAGTCTTCTGAATGCCATCTGTCTCAGCAGAGAGAAGCAAATCACTTTTTTCCACCGAGATACAATCTCACAAATTATTCACAGTCACTTCTATTCTCTTAAAGGGGTATTACCATCTCAGATGATGGGGGAATATCATATCTGATAGGTGAGGGTCCCACCTCTGGGACTTGCACCTACAGTGAGAAGAGATTGTGGAGGGCGCACTGCGCATGTGCAGTGGCCCGATTCCGGAAAACCCGGGGTCCTCTGGCCACCACCTTCCCCGCAAGTAGAAGAGAATGAGGGCATATCCTAGCGATATGTATCCATTGTCAAAGATGGGAATACCCCTTTAATATCACACGTATTTGGGATTTAAAAGGCATTTTATTTTCCTTTTTATCATCACATTTTTAAAACTTTTACGTTTCCATGTGGGAGCACTATTTTTAAAAGCAATTATAATGCTGTGTGTCCCTGCCCGACTTTGACTGTAATGAATTGTACCGACATAATACCGTATAATTCATTACAGCTGATGTCGGTCAGGGTCACGTAGCCCAATAACTGATGTGTGGTCTTTATGTGGTTAAATTTCTCCTCTTCTCAATGGGGGAAGTTTATAAACCTGCATAAAACTGGTACTGCCCGAAAATAAAAATAAAAAAAAGTGTAGGGTACAAAATATACATAAACTTCTTAAATGTATGTATGTATACTAATGCCAGAAGCCTGACTAATGAAACTGGGGAACTGGAATTAGTGATGTGTGAGGAGGACTATCACATAGTGGGAATAACTGAAACAAGGCTGGATGATAGCTATGACTGGGCAGTAAATGTACAGGGTAACAGTCTGTTTAGAAAAAAAAAAAAAATCACCAAAACCGGAGAGGGGGGAGGGGTCTGCCTTTATGTAAAGTCCTGTCTAAAGCCCACACTCCGAGAAGATAAAAGTGAGGGACATGAACATGTGGAGTCACTATGGGTAGAAATACATGGAGGCAAAAACAATAATAAATTACTAATAGGAGTTTATTATAAACCACCACAAAAAATCTGCTACTAAACGAGATAGACGAGGCGGCAAATCATAATGAGGTTGTTATTATAGGGGACTTCAACTACCCAGACTGGGAAACTGAAAGCTGTACGTCTCATAAAGGAAACAGGTTCTTGGCAATAACCAAAGACAAAAAACTTTCCCAACTGGTTCAGGACCCGACTAGAGGCCATACTGGACTTAGTATTAACCAATAGACCTGACAGAACAACAGATGTGCAGGTCACCTGGGAAATGATGACCATAAAGTAATAACCTTCGAATTATCATTCAAAAGAGTGTTTCTTCAGGGAGGAACAAAAAACACAAACTTCAAAAAAGCTAAATTTAGCCAACTAAGAGAGGCCATAGGTCTAACTAACTGGGACAAAGTCCTCAAAAATAAAAATACAGCCACAAAATGGGATATTTTTAAAAGCATCCTAAATTCTAATTGTGAGAGGTACATACCTTATGGGAATAAAAGGTTAAGAAACAAGAAAAAAAAACAATGTGGATAAATAGAACTGTAAAGAAAGCAATAAATGACAAAAAGAAAAGCGTTTAAATCACTAAAACAGGAGGGTAGTAATGAGGAGAAAGCAAAGCTATTAAATATTTTTTTCCTCCACTGTAGTCACTGAAGAAAATAAACTGTCAGATGAAATGCAGAATGTAAAAGTTAATTCCCTATTAAAAGTGCCCTGTCTGACGAAGGAAGTATAGCGGCGTCTTAAAAAGATTAAAATAGACAAATTGCCAGGACCAGATGGCATACACCCCCGTATCCTAAGAGAATTAAGTAATGTCATAGCCAGTGTTAAGGGAAATCTAAATTATTGATATTTTGGATAATACCAATAATTAATATTTATAAATAGGCATGAGTCATCTAGTGATGACTCCGCTTATTTATACCTAAAATAGTTAGATTCTCTATGTTAGCTAGCTAATTGCCTAACTACCTCTGTTGCCTATACACTCCACTGAACTTACACTATGTGCGACTTACTGCTACTACTACGGCGGCACAGAGGATTCAATCAGTGGAAGGGTTCACCGCCCACATGGGTGAATAAAAGGTGATTGTTTATTCATTTATTTCCTGGAGTGCTGCCTATTTTTGCCTATCCTTAGCAGTGGTTTCCTAGCAGATATTCTACCATGAAGGCCTGATTCACACAGTCTCCTCTTAAGGTTTGTACACGGCCGTGTTCCGTGGCCGAGAGCGGACCATGGAAACCCGGCCGGGATTCCTCCTGACAGTATGAGCGCACGGCGTCATTGGTTGCTATGACGCCGTGCGCTCCCTGCTGCCGCCGCAATACAGTAATACACTGGTATGATCTATACCAGTGTATTACTGTACTGTGGCGGCAGCAGGGAGCGCACGGCATCATAGCAACCAATGACGCCGTGCGCTCATACTGTCAGGAGGAATCCCGGCCGGGTTTCCACGGTCCGCTCTCGGCCGCGGAACACGGCCGTGTACATGAGGCCTAACAGTTGTTCTAGAGATGTGTCTGCTGCTAGAACTCTGTGTGGCATTGACCTGGTCTCTAATCTGAGCTGCTGTTAACCTGCGATTTCTGAGGCTGGTGACTCGGATGAACTTATCCTCCGCAGCAGAGGTGACTCTTGGTCTTCCTTTCCTGGGGCGGTCCGCATGTGAGCCAGTTTCTTTGTAGCGCTTGATGGTTTTTGTGACTGCACTTGGGGACACTTTCAAAGTTTTCCCAATTTTTCGGACTGACTGACCTTCATTTCTTAAAGTAATGATGGCCACTCGTTTTTCTTTACTTAGCTGCTTTTTTCTTGCCATAATACAAATTCTAACAGTCTATTCAGTAGGACTATCAGCTGTGTATCCACCGGACTTCTCCACAAGGCAACTGATGGTCCCAACCCCATTTATAAGGCAAGAAATCCCACTTATTAAACCTGACAGGGCACACCTGTGAAGTGAAAACCATTTCAGGTGACTACCTCTTGAAGCTCAACAAGAGAATGCCATGAGTGTGCAAAGCAGTAATCAAAGCAGAAGGTGGCTACTTTGAAGAACCTAGAATATGACATATTTTCAGTTGTTTCACACTTTTTTGTTATGTATATAATTCCACATGTGTTAATTCATAGTTTTGATGCCTTTAATGTGAATCTACAATTTTCACAGTCATGAAAATAAAGAAAACTCTTTGAATGAGAAGGTGTGTCCAAACTTTTGGTCTGTGGTATAATATAATTATATATATATATATATATATATATATATATATATATATATATATATATATATATATATATATATATATATATACACACATACATACACATACATACACACACACACACACATATACATATATACACACACATATACACCAATACCTGGGCCTATACTGGCCATACAGGGCGAATATATATTAAAAGGGCATATATACATATATTATCATAATACTCCTTCCCTCTACAGCCAGACCCTTATTTCTGATATTTGCGGACTCTATACTGACAGGGAATGTTCCACAGGATTAGTGCATAGCAAATGTAGTGCCAATATTCAAAAAGGGTCCAAAAACAGAGCCTGGAAAATATAAGTTTAACATCTGTTGTGGGTAAACTGTTTGAAGGTTTTCTAAGAGATGCTATCTTGGAGTACCTCAAGGAAAACAAGTAAATAACACCATATCAGCATGGCTTCATGGAGGGACCGGTCATGTCAAACTAATTTAATCAGTTTCTATGAGGAGGTAAGTTCTAGACTTGACAGCGGCGAATCAATGGATGTCGTGTATCTGGACTTCTCCAAAGCATTTGACACTGTACCACATAAAAGGTTAGTATATAAAATGAGAATGCTCGGACTGGGAGAAAACGTTTGTATGTGGGTAAGTAACTGGCAAAGTGATCGAAAACAGAGGGTGGTTATTAACGGTACACACTCAGATTGGGTCACTGTCACTAGTGGGGTACCTCAGGGGTCAGTATTGGGCCCTATTCTCTTCAATATATTTATTATTGATCATGTAGAAGGCTTGCACAGTAAAATATTAATTTTTGCAGGTGACACTAAACTATGTAAAGTAAGTGACACTGAAGAGGACAGTATACTACTACAGAGCGATCTGGATAGACTGGAGGCTTGGGCAGATAAGGTTTAACACTGACAAATGTAAGGTTATGCACATGGGAAGGAATAATGCAAGTCACCCGTAAAAACTAAATGGTAAAACACTGGGTAACACTGACATGGAAAAGGACCTAGGAATTTTAGTTAACAGCAAACTAAGCAGTAAAAACCAGTGTCAGGCAGCTGCTACCAAGGAGAATAAGATAATGGGTTGGATCAAAAGGGGGATAGATGCCCATGATGAGAACATAGTCCTACCACTTTACAAATCACTAGTCAGACCACACAGGGAGTACTGTGTACATTTCTGGGCTCCTGTGAACAAGGCAGACATAGCAGAGCTGGAGAGGGTACAGAGGAGGGTAACTAAAGTAATAACTGGAATGGGTGGACTACAGTACCCTGAAAGATTATCAACATTAGGGTTATTCAGTTTAGGGTACTTTCACACTTGCGTTATTCTTTTCCGGCATTGAGTTCCTTCCTAGGGGCTCAATACCGGAAAAGAACTGATCAGTTTTATCCCCATGCTTTCTGAATGGAGAGTAATCCGTTAAGGATGCATCAGGATGTCTTCTGTTCAGTCTTTTTGACTTTTCAGGACGGAGATAATACTGCAGCATGCTGCGGTTTATCTCGGGCCCAAAAAACTGAACACTTGCCTGAATGCCGGATCTGACATTTTTTTCCCATAGGAATGTATTAGTGCCGAATCCTGTATTCAAATTGCCGCATTGACGGATCCGGAATTCTGGTCTGCACATACGCAGACCTTTAAAAATGTTAAAAAATAAATACTGGATCGGTTTTGCCTGATGACACCGGAAAAACGGATCCGGTATTGCAATGCATTTTTCAGAATGATCAGGATCCTGATCAGCCTGAAAAATGCCTGGTCAGTCAGAAAAAATTACATGCATTTGCATACAGTTTGCCTGATCAGGCAGGCAGTTCAGGCAACGGAACTGCCTGCCAGAATCAAACAACGCAAATGTGAAAGTACCCTTAGAAAAAAAGACGACTGAAGGGAGATCTAATTACTATGCATAAATATATCAGGGGTCAGTACAGAGATCTATCCCATCAGCTATTTATCCCCAGGACTGACTGTGACAAGGGGACATCCTCTGCGTCTGGAGGAAAGAAGGTTTGTACACAAACATAGAAGAGGATTCTTTACGGTAAGAGCAGTGAGACTATGGAGCTCTCTGCCTGAGGAGGTGGTGATGGTGAGTACAATACAGGAATTCAAGAGGGGCCTGGATGTATTTCTGGAGTGTAATAATATTACAGGCTATAGCTACTAGAGAGGGGTCGTTGATCCAGGGAGTTATTCTGATTGCCTGATTGGAGTCGGGAAGGAATTTTTTTATTCCCCTAAAGTGGGGAAAATTGGCTTCTACCTCACATTTTCTATTTTTTTTTTGCCTTCCTCTGGATCAACTTGTAGGATAACAGGCCGAACTGGATGGACAGATGTCTTTTTTCGGCCTTATATACTAAGTTATACTTACTGGCTAAAACCCGCTCTGCTCGAGCACCACCACTGCAGTCATTATGTCATGTTCTTGGCTGCGGCGAAACGTATACTGTACACTGCACATGACTGCTGCAGCCATCCGCTGGCCTCAGAGGTATATGGAATGTGATCAATGAAGTCAGTGAATGGCTGCAGCAGTCATGTAAACAAATGGGTTTGAACCAGTTAGCATAACTTCAAATTAATGCCTTCCGTTTAGTCTTGAAAAAAAAACTTTTAAAGTGGATTTTTGTTGCAAATATTTCACAATATGCATTGTATATCGCAGACTGCAAGGTCCATCCACATGTACCGTACAGCCAGTATGAGCAGTTTTCATAAATGAAGCGGTTCAGGTGAATGTCTGCCTGACAAATATTTTCCAACCTAGTGCAGGTAAGAAAATAAAAGCAGCACTGTGACTTCGGTGGTGTACATTGTACACAAGGAAATAATCTAAATATTAATGTTAGTAATACCTTTTTAATGTGCACAACACTGTCAAAACAGATTTCATTTACCATCTGGTGACGAATTCAGGAACAGTTCTAAGTATCCTTGTTCTAGAATGGGAAAATAATATATGGTAGTTACAAGTTGAATATATACACATTTTTAATAAATACTAGTGCATCTCAATAAATCAGAATCTCTGAAAAGTTAATTTCTGTAATTCCGTATAAAAAGTGAAACTCATATATACAGTGCCTTGCAAAATTATTCACACCCTTGACTTTTTTTTTCGTGTTTTGGTGCCTCACAACCTGGAATTAACATGGATTGTTTGAGGATTTGCATCATGTAATTTACAGAACATGTCCACAACTTTGACTTTTTTTTATTTTTATTGTGAAGCAAACAACAAATAGGACAAAATAACAAAAAAAAGTCAATGTGCAGTAGAGCTACCTTTTGCAGCAATCACAGCTCCAAGTCGCTTTGGATAAGTCTCTATGAGCTTGCCACATCTTACCAGTGGGATTTTTGCCCATTCCGCCTTGCAAAACTGCTCCAGCTCCTTCAAGTTGGATGGTTTGCCCTTGTGAACAGCAATCTTTAATTCTGACCACAGATTTTCTATTGGATTGAGATCTGGGCTTTGACTAGGGCGGCCATTTACATTTACATGTTTCCCCTTAAACCACTCAAGTGTTGCTTTAGCAGTGTGTTTGGGGTCATTGTCCTGCTGGAAGATGAACCTCCGTCCTAGCCTCAAATCACGCACTGAGTGGTACAGGTTTTATCCCTGTATTTAGCACCATCCGTCTTTGCCTCAACTCTGACCAGTTTCCTAGTCCTGGCTGCTGAAAAACATCCCCACAGCATGATGCTTCCACCACCATGTCTCACTGTGGGGATGGTGTTCTTTGGGTAATGTGATGTGTTGGGCTTGCGCCAGACATAGCGTTTTCTTTGATGGCCGAAAAGTTCAATTTTAGTCTCATCAGACCAGAGCACCTTCCTCCATATATTTTGGAAGTCTCCCACAGGCCTTTTTGCAAACTCACAATGTGCCTTTTTGTTTTTAGGTGAAAGCAATGGTTTTCTTCTGGCCACTTTGCCATAAAGCCCAACTCTATGGAACGTATGGCTTATTGTTGTCCTACGTACAGATACTCCAGTCTCTGCTGTGGAACTCTGCAGCTCCTCTAGGGTTACCTTAGGTCTCTGTGCTGCCTCTCTGATTACTGCCCTCCTTGCCCAGTCCGTGGGTTTTGGTGGGCGGCCATCTCTTGGCAGGTTTGCTGTTGTGCCATGTTCTTTCCATTTGTTTATGATAGATTTGATAGGGCTCCTGGGGATCATCAAAGATTTGGATTTTTATTTTTATTTTTTTTATAACCTAACCCTGACTTGTACTTCTCAATATTATTGTCCCTTACTTGTTTGGAGAGTTCCTTGGTCTTCATAGCAGTGTTTAGTTAGTGATGCCTCTTGCTTAGGGTACTTTCACACTAGTGGCAGGACGGATCCGACAGGCTGTTCACCCTGTCGGATCCGTCCTGCTGCTATTTCGCCGTGCCGCCGCTCCGTCCCCATTGACTATAATGGGGATGGGGCGGAGCTCCGGTGCAGCACAGTCGGTCGCGGTGAGAGGCCGCCGGACTAAAAAGTACTGCATGTCCGACCTTTACAGTCCGGCGGCCTCTCACCGCGAACTGCTGTGCTGGAGCTCCACCCCAGTCCCCATTATAGTCAATGGGGACGGAGCTGCGGTCCGGCGAAATATCGGTAGGACGGATTTGACAGGGTGAACAGATCCGTCCTGCCGCTCAGGTGTTTTTCAAAACAATTATTACTTACCGGTAGTTTGATTTTCCTGAGCCCATGACGGCACCACAAGAGAGGATCCGCCCCCAAAGACAGGAAACCTGCAGAATAAAAGGGCGGACACTCTCTTCCCAATTTAGTGTGATATCAAAGCATCGGAGGAAGTCTGCCAATATAGTGTTAGATGATGAATCATAATTTTTATTTTTTTTAATGCAACACCCCTGCGAGTATTAAAGAACCAAGATAACCCAATAGGGAGAGAATATAAGGGTGCTGTCATGGGCTCTGGAAAATCAAATTACCGGTAAGTAATCATAATTTTTCCCTTCGTCAATGGCAACACTACGATAGATTTACTGGAGGAAAAATCAGGGTGGGAGAGTAGAAAGAAGCATCTTTTACCCAAAGGACGAGCCCGAAGGAGAGGAGTTCATATCAAGCTGATATGAAGTGTTTGAAAAAGGTTGAAGGAGAAGACCAGGTAGCTGCTCTGCAAATATCCTCTATGGGAACAGAGGATCTTTACGCCCAGGAGGTAGCAACTGCCCTGGTAGAATGTGCCTTAAGACCCACCGGAGGAGACAACCCAGAAGCAACATAAGACAAAAGATATAGTAGAGACAATCCATCTAGCGATATAAAACTTTTTGTGGCCGCCTTTTACTTATTCACTCCTTGAAAGAGTACAAAGAGTGAAGAAGATCTGCGTCAGTCTTTAGTGCGAGATAGGTAAATAATTAATAATGTCTAGGCAGTGAAGAGATTTTTATTTTTCTGACCCAGGGTTTCTAAACAGTGAAGGGAGAACAATCTCCTGGGACCTATGAAAATTGAAAACGACTTTTGGAAGAAAAGCCGAATCAAAACTTTATCCTCTAAAATAGTGGTATATGGAGGATTAATGGAGATGGCCTGAATCTCATTAATCCTACGAGCAGATGTTAAGGCTATTAGAAGGCACAACTTCAAGGTGAGACATTTAATGGATATGGTCTCTAAAGGCGGAAATCGAGGTCGAGTTAGAGCCCTTAACACAAGATTTAAATGCCAGGGAGGAGGTCTAGTGGAAGTTGTTGGGGTGAATCTGGCTACTGCTCTAAAGAACCTGGACACCCATGGGACCCCTGCTGTCCTGATCAAACAAAGCTGACAGAGCCGAAACGTGTACCTTCAAAGTACTACTTGCTTGCAGGGTGGATAAAAAGCATCGGATTTTTGTATATAAAATGCTTTTTGAGGAAAATATATTAGCATCCAAAAGGTTATTCCATAATGAAATAAAGATTAGTGTTTGAAATTGCAGAAGGCCTTGATGGTAAGGTGTGTCTTTTTGCTGATGACACAAAGCTTTGTAAAAGGGTTGATGTTCCTGGAGGGATACACCAAATGGAAAAGGATTTAGGAAAACTAGAGGAATAGTCAAACATCTGGCAACTAAAATTTAATGTTGATAAGTGCAAGATAATGCACCTGGGACGTAAAAACCCAAGAGCAGAATATAAAATCAGTAATACAGTCCTAACCTCAGTATCTGAGGAAAGGGATTTAGGGGTCATTATTTCAGAAGACTTAAAAGGTAGGCAGACAATGTCACAGAGCAGCAGGAAATGCTAGCAGAATGCTTGGGTGTATAGGGAAAGGCATTACCAGTAGAAAGAGGGAGGTGCTCATGCCGCTCTACAGAGCATTAGTAAGACCTCATTTGGAGTATTGTGCGCAGTACTGGAGACCATATCTCCAGAAGGATATTGATACTTTGGAGAGAGTTCAGAGAAGAGCTACTAAACTAGGACATGGATTGCAGGATAAAAAAAAACTTACCAGGAAAGATTAAAGGACCTTAACATGTATAGCTTGGAAGAAAGACGAGACAGAGGGGATATGATAGAAACTTTTAAATACATAAAGGGAATCAACAAGGTGAAAGAGGAGAGAATATTTAAAAGAAGAAAAACTGCTACAAGAGGACATAGTTTTAAATTAGAGGGGCAAAGGTTTAAAAGTAATATCAGGAAGTAATACTTTACTGAGAGAGTAGTGGATGCATGGAATAGCCTTCCTGCAGAAGTGGTAGCTGCAAATACAGTGAAGGAGTTTAAGCATGCATGGGATAGTCATAAGGCCATCCTTCATATAAGATAGGGACAAGGGCTATTCATAGTATTCAGTATATTGGGCAGACTAGATGGGCCAAATGGTTCTTATCTGCCGACACATTCTAGGTTTCTATATGTGTAATTTCTTCGGTAAATAAATTCCATTATCTATTCACAATGTCTTGCTCTTCCATAGGTTTTTATAAGATTATTGGGCAGTTTATCTGCCTACAAGATATTATCACAGATGATTGGTTTACTTTTGCAGTTCTCAACACTGAATTTGACTCAGCAGAGATCACATGCCTCTTCTTCACAGCAAAAATTTTATAACATGAACAGAGTTGAGAAAAATACCTTAATCCTAACTTCTACAAACCTATGAATACAAAATCAACCTAATCAAACTAATATGAAAAGTAGTTATTCTAAAAATCTGCATCTACTTGCATATTATAAAGTTATACCAGCAAGAATTAGTCTTTATGTAGAAAACTATGATTTAAATCAAGCCTGACTAGTGATTTAAATCATTTTGATTTAAATCAAATCCCCCCTGCTTGCTAGCCCTAAATCCAGTCCCTTCTGAAGGAACTCTAAAATTCGACGAATAAGAGCAGAAGAGGGGAGGTCATTAATCTGGATCTAGGAATTTTTGCCAAACCCTAGCATAAATAGCCACAGTCACTTTTTTTCCTACTTTTATTTTTATATACTAGGCCTTGGCTCTATAGATTCCAGAACTCAGGAAGAACCCAGGGATCCAATATTGACATGATTCTGAGCCAAAATGAGGCAATGAGAATTACACTCGCCCCATCTTCCCCGATTATCCGTAAAACACAAGGAATCAAGGGAAGAGGAGGAAAGGCGTAAGCTAGGGGGAAAATTCCAGTTCTGAAGGAAAGCATCTATCCCACAAGAGGATCCCGCAGGGTCTAGGGGGAAGAATCTCTTGACCTTGCTGTTATGGTAAGTAGCAAAGAGGTAGATGTCTGGTTGTCCCCAGAGGGCCGTTATTTTCTTGAAAATGAATTGGTCTAGAGTCCATTTGCCCCGAGAGAAAAAAAAAATAAATGGCGACTCAGGAAGTCTGCCTGTCCATTTTCCACACCTTTGATATGTACTGCCGAGATCGAGGCACAGTCTTTTTTTGCTAATAGGAGGATTTTCTGAGCTTCCTGCATCAGAGTTCTGCACCTTGTGCCCCTGTTTGTTCAGATACGAGACTACTGTCTTGTTGTCTATCATGACCCCGAGATATTTTCCTCTTATTCTTGTGAGGATAGAGCTCATTGCAAGGCGTACCGCAGTTAGTTCTTTTAGGTTGGAGGATCCTCTTACATGGATATCCCTCCAATGACCCCACCCCCAGGGGCTTGCGGCTGTAGTTAGTAAAGCAAAATGTTAAAGGTAACCCCCTATTCTCACTGCAACTCTTTTTGATGCTCTAGAAAGATTGGGACATGATAATATGCATCTTTGAGATCGAGTACTGCCATGAAACAGTGAGGAGGAAAGAGGTTTATGGCTGATTTTATAGTTTCCATTTTGAACTTTATCTGTAAAAACCCTCAAGGACCCGTCGTTTTTTTTCACTAAAAACGGGGGAAGAGTAAAACCCCTCGCCTTCTTCCGCTTTTGTTACTGGCACTAAAACAGATTTTTCTACTAATTTTAGCACCTCGCTTTCCATGGCCGAATTTCCTAGAGCCGAGGCCTGATCTTTTGTAATTAAGAAATTCTAGTTTTAATCCGTTGTGAATGGTGTCTAGTATCCATGAACTTGAAGAAATCTGGGACCAGGCAGGGAAAAAATGTTTTCAATCTGCCCCCTACCCGACATCTGGTGTCATTGCTGGTCTTTCTTTTTGTCTCCAAAGGATTGGTTGAAAAGGAATTACTACCTCTCCTTTGGTTCGAAAATCTGTCCTCCCTGGATTTGTCTCCTAAAGGGACAAAAAGGAGGTTGGACCCATTTTGGGGGGGGGGGGGGGGGAGATTGGGAAAATTCTTTGTCAGCCGCTTTATCTAGAAAGTCATCTAGAGTTGGTCCAAAAAGGTACTACCCTTCACAAGGGACCCCACATAGTTTATTTTTAGATGGTAAGTCTCCCACCCAATTTTTTTGCTGGAGTGCTCTACGGGCTGAGTTAGACAAAGTGGCAGATCTGGCCGCCAGTCTAACAGAGTCAGCTGAGGCGTCCGCCAAGAAGTCATCTGCTCTTTTTTTTTTTTTTATAGTTGGCAATGCTGATAAAATTTATTCCCCGGGGCATCTATTTTTAAATTGATTTTCTAATTCAGAGAGCCATACTATCAAAGAAAGGGCCGTACAAGTAGAGGCTATGCTCAGTCTGAACGAAGAAGTAGATGCTTTCCATGCTCATTTTAAAAAGTTATCAGCTTTTTTTTGTCCAGTGGGTCCTTTAATATCCCCATAACATCGAAGGGAAGAGCCATCTTCCTAGATACTTTAGAAATGGCTTTAGAAATTCTTGGTGCTTTATCCCATGTGGCACACTCTCGCTCTTTGAAGGGATATTTACATTTAAGATTTTTAGATATGTAAACTTTTCTGTTAGGTTTTTTCCATTCTCCTTTGATTAAAGCTAAAACATTTTTATGAACCAGAAAGGTGCTATGGTGTCTAGATTCTAGCCCCCCCAAACATAATATCCTGGATGGACCTGGGTTCTTTTGTCTCTTCAATGCATATTAGTTGAATGTACAGCTTTTAGGAGTTTCTCTGTGTCTTCTATAGGGAAACAGGGTCTACCACTTATTTCACCTTCTTCAGAAGACAATAGGGATGAATCATCAGACTGCCCATATAATGAGGAATGTATGTCGTCTTCACCAGAATCAGACTAAATATGTTCCTGCACAGTATTATGTCGTCTTATTTTGGACTCTTTTTAAATAACGTAGAATTAACTTCCTATTTGACTAGTGCCTGAAGACATTTGTAAAAGGATGGCGATTCTTCTGCCACCGTTTTATCAATACATGGCTGACACATCCTCTTCTCCCATTCAGATGACAACCCAGTTTTACACAGAACACATTCCTTGTGCTTCTCTCTGCTGATTAGTATATATCAGCAGAGAGAAGCACAATATTATGCCCAGAGCACTCACCCCTTCAGAGGTACCAAGGCTGGAGGGACTGCAGACTCTTCCATGCGCTTATCCTCCTCCATGCTGCTTCTGTTACTACATCAGAGCGCTGCTAAGACGTCGGCTTTCCATCCACAGTGCGCCCTCATAGGCGCTTCTTTGATGATGTCACGTCCGAAGCGCGTGCTGGTCACATGACACATGCCTCTCTCCCTGGCCTAACTCCTTGCCAGAATCTCCTCCTCCTCCCCCTGGGTTCCGGAAGTCCGTGCCTCAAATGCATCACCGATGCCGCCAGGCACGGCATGCTCCAGCACACAAAGTACTACCCTCTCAGGAGTTTTGCTGTGCCTCTGCCCGGCAAAGATGCCGCAATATAATCCCGGGAATGGCAGGTACGACGGGGAGAAATTCAGCCCACTATAGGGGTCAGGGGTCCCCACCACCAGAGGGAGGGAACCTGAAAGTAAAAAAACTGCAGGCTTCCCCAGAGACAGGAAACCACACTGAATTGGGAGGAGAGTGTCCACCCTTTTATTCGGCAGGTTTCCTGTCTGTGGGGGGCGAATGCTCTCTCTTGTGGTGCTGTAATGGGCGAAGGGAAAAAAGGTGTGTGTATATGTAATGAGAGATCATGCGAGACTTAGATTGCACACAGGTGGACATCATTTCACTAATTATGTGACTTCAAGGTAATTGGTTGCACAAGGGGTGAATACATATGCACATGCCAATTTTCTGTTTTCTATTCCTATACAATAGTTGTATTATGTATTTCTCTCATTTCACTTCACCAACTTAGACTATTGTGCTCTGATCCATCACATAAAATTCAGATTAACAAAACATTTAACTTAATGTAACAAAATACGGAAAAAAAATACGTTTGCAAGGCACTGTAGATTCATTACAGAGAGAGTGATCCATTTCAATCGTTTATTTTTAGGTTGATGATTAGGATGGCCTACAGCTAATGAAAACCCAAAAGGCAGTATATCAGAAAATTTGAATATTGTGGTGTCATTTTCTAACACAAAACACCTGCAAAGGAGTCCTAAGCCTTTAAATGGTCCCTCAGTCTGGTTCAGTATGCTACACAATCATGGGGAAGACTGCTGAGTTGATAGTTGTCCAGAAGATAGTAATTGACATCCTTCACAAGTGCTGTATCTAAGTATTTTAATGGAAAGCTGAGTGAAGGGAAAACCAAATTACGTACCGGTAATTCCCTTTTCATGAATCCTCCATGACGGCATACCATGAGAGATGACCCGCCTCCAACCAGGTAGGGACAGGAAGTATAAGTTTGACTCTCCTCCGGCTCCTCCTCAGTGTCTTTCTGGATCGACAGCCTAGAGAGTGTTCTTTCGAATCTTTTTTTTTTTTTTTTTGCACACCATCACACACACCATCACCTATGTGTAGGCCTATCATATTCTTATGAACGTATATATATTATATATATATATATATATATATATATAAATAATAAAAATATATGTATTTTTTTTTTTTTTTTTCTAAGGGTGGGAAACCCCTATGCAGTCATGGAGGATTCATGAAAAGGGAATTACCGGTACGTAATTTAGTTTTTCCCTTTCATCCTCCATGACGGCATACCATGAGATATAACATATTAACAACTTAGGGGGGGATTATAGCTTGAAGGACTTTCCTCCCAAAGGCTAGATCTTGACCTGCCTTAACATGGATTCTGTAATGTTTAATAAAAGTATTAGGGCTAGACCAGGTGGCTGCCCTACAAATTTGCTCTAAGGAAGCGTTTGCCCTCTCTGCCCAAGAGGCCGAAACCGATCTCGTAGAATGGGCTGTAAAGGCTTCAGGAGGTGATTTCCCTAGCGCTTTATATGAATCTGAGATCGCCGTCTTAATCCATCTTGAAATGGTATTTTTTGTTGCTCTCTGCCCTTTGTTTATGCCATGAAACTGAACAAACAAGGAGTCCGTCTTTCTGAAAGCCTTCGTGGCCTCTAAATATATAAGCACTGCTCTCCGCACATCCAATTTATGAAACCTCTCCTCCCCTTCTGTTTTCGGGTCGTCGCAAAACGAGGGAACCAATATCTCTTCTTGCCTGTGAAAATTAGACACAACTTTGGGAAGGAAGGAGTTGTCCAATTTAAACGTAATTCTATCTGCAGAGATAACACAGAAAGGTTCATTAATTTTCAGGGCCTGGATTTCACTAACCCTGCGGGCTGATGTAATTGCTACTAAGAACAGGGTTTTAAGTGTTATATATTTTATAGAGACGGATGATAAAGGTTCAAAGGGGCTTTCTGTTAAGCCTGATAAAACTAAATTAAGATCCCATGGTGGAGTCATAGCTTTCAATGACGGTCTCAGTCTATCTGCCCCTTTAAGGAATCTGACAACCCAAGAATGATTGGCAATTTTTTCATCGAAAACTGCACTAAGGGCTGATACGTGAACCCTCAGAGTATTGGGACGAAGACCTTTCTCCAGCCCAGACTGTAAGAAACCTAGAACTGAAAGGACTGAAAATTTTTCAGGGGATACTTTTTCTTTTACACACCAGGTATTAAAAGCTCTCCAAACCTTATTATAGATCTTAGAGGTTGTCTCCTTTCTACTGGCCGACATAGTATTGATGACGGGATCTGTCAGGCCTTTAGCTTTTAAGATCAACCTTTCAGGTTCCAAGCTGCCAAATGCAGCTTTTCCACCTCGGGATGGAGAAGTGGACCCTGCGACAACAAATCCTGATCCCAAGGAAGGATCCATGGACTTTGGATTGACATGATCTTCAAAAGAGGAAACCATGATTTTTTGGGCCATAAGGGAGCTATCAAAATAACATGGGCATTGTCTTGCCTTATCTTCTTTATCACTCGGGACATTAGTTGCAGGGGGGGGGGGGAAGGCATAAGCTAGATGGAACCTCCATTTTATTGAAAAGGCATCTATGCCTTCGCTTTTGTCTCTTGGATTGAGGGAAAAGAAGCGGTCTACTTTTGCGTTTGTGGCTGAAGCAAAGAGGTCTATTTGGGGAACTCCCCACTTTTGGGTTATTTGGAGAAAAACTTCTTCCTTTAGACTCCACTCTGTTCGACATATCTTGACCCTGCTTAGGAAGTCTGCTTTCACATTTAAGCTTCCTTTTAAATGGACTGCTGAAAGGGATCTTATATTTCCTTCTGCCCAGGAAAAAATCTTTTCTGTTATTTGGCTCAGACATAGGCTTCTTGTTCCGCCCTGATGGTTTAAATACGCTACCACTGTGGTGTTGTCTGATCTTATTTGGACATCCTTTCCCTCTATGTCTTGCCTCGCCACTTTTATGGCCTCCCAAACTGCCATCAATTCCTTTTGGTTTGAGGACCAAGTCTTCTGGTGGTTTACCCAAGCCCCCTGGAAATAGTGATGAGAGTAATGCGCTCCCCACCCCCAAGGACTTGCATCTGTAGTGATGAAAACCTGTTCCTCCGTGTTCCACGGAATTCCCTGGCATAGGTGGTTTACTTGCTTCCACCACTGAAGACTCTGGTTCACCGAAACAGGAACCAGAACAGTCTGTTCCAACGAGCTCTGGCTTCTGTCCCAGCAGGCCAGTGTCCACTGCTGTAGAATTCGAGAGTGGAACTGAGCCCACTTTACTGCAGGGATGCAAGAGGTCAGGGTCCCTTGTAGTCTCATAGCCTCTCGTATCGAACAGGATGGATGACTCTGAAACCGTGAGACCTTTTCTACCACTCCAGAGACTTTTTGTTCTGTAAGAGACGTCTTCTGACAAGTGGTGTCTAGGGAGAGACCCAAGAAAATTATTTCCTGGGACGGGACTGGCTTTGATTTTTCCCAATTTATTAGCCATCCCGCCAGATACAGCGTCTGGCAGATCACAAAGAGATTGTTCTCTAGTGACTGTTTTGACTCGCCTACTATCAGTAGGTCGTCTAAATACGGAATGATCAAGATATTCCTCCTTCTCAGGTGGGCCACTAGTTCCAGCATCACCTTTGTGAAGACCCTGGGGGCCGAGGTTATCCCAAAGGGTAATACCTGGAACTGAAAATGGAACAGAACTTTCCCCAAATAAACCGCTATCCGCAGGAATTTTTGGGACTGTTAGCACCGGAATGTGGTAGTATGCGTCTCTTAAGTCTAGGGAGGCTAAGAAGTCTCCCTTTTTCAGCAGATTCACGGTTGATCTTATTGTCTCCATTTTGAATTTGTTGTACTGTATGAATTTGTTTAAGTTTTTTAGGTTTATTATTAACCGAAATTTCCCGTCTGGTTTCTTTACTAGAAAAACGGTTGAATAATATCCCTGACCTTTTTGGGAATAGGGAACCGGAATTATGGCCTTTTGAGCCAGAAGCTTCCGAATCCCTTCTTCCAGATTTGTTTGGAGAACAGTTGTCTTTTGAATGGGAGTTACCCTGAAAATATTTGAGGGAGGAGGAAGACGGAAAACTATTTTGTAGCCTTCTGATATCGTATTTAAGACCCAAGGGTTTGTTGTAATTTTTTCCCAGTAGTCTAAAAAAGAACTTAGTCTCCCTCCTACCTGAGCACTGGCGTCATTGCTTTGACGGTTCCGTATTCTTTGTAGAAAAGAGGTACCCTCTACTCTTCTGGTTTCTTCCCCTTGACCAGCCTGAGTCCCTGTTCGTTTTCTTTGCTTGAAAGGGGGTCCCTTTTTTAACTCTCCGAAAGGGAAATTTCCTCTTCCCGGAATCTCTGGGAAAGGTCTTCTTAGAATCGGAAGCCTTTTCTAGGATGGACTCTAAATCCTCTCCAAACAATAAATTACCATGAAAAGGTAAGGTACATAATTTTAATTTTGAACTGACCTCACCTGACCAGGATTTTAACCAGAGGGACCTTCTTGCCACGACCGCTAACCCAGATGCCTTAGCAGCTATCCTGACAGATTCCGCAGTGGAATCAGATAGGAAATCCACAGCTTTGATTAAGAGCGGAAAGGAATCTTTAAGATCACCATATGTACTACCGCCTTTCAGTAGGGATTCTAACTGTGTGAGCCATTTTTTTAATGATCTGGATACTGAAGTTGCAGCTAGGTTTGGTTTAAACAGGGCCGCACAAGCTTCCCATGTTTTTTTAAGAGTCTGATCTGTCTTTTTATCCATGGGGTCCCTTAATGACCCCATGTCTTCAAATGGTAAGGCGTTAGGACCCTTCACTAATTTAGATAGGGAAACGTCTATCTTAGGACAGGTAGTTAACAAGGCTTCATCTTCGCTAGAAAAGGGGAGTCGTCGCCTTATTGTCCTAGGAATGAATAGTTTCCTATCCGGGGACCTCCATTCTCTTTTAATTAGATCGTGCATGTTTTTATGCACCGGAAAGCCTCGGTTAGACCTCTGCTCAAATCCACTGAACATCTCGTCATGGACTGATCTACAGATTTTTTCATCAGAAAGATCCATAGTGGCTCTAACTGCCTTAATTAATTCTCTGGTATCCTCAGATGAAAAGAGATAGTTTTTAAATTCGGAATCTGAACCAGAATCTTCAGACCCGAGTTCACCTGATTCTGAGTCCTCCTCTAATTCTGAATCAGATGCTTTTGTCGCTGGTCCCTGCGCCTGTTTGGAGCAGGAAGGGATTAATGAGGTGTCTGACATAACAGCCCTGATTTCTTCCCTAATTGTGTTTTTAAGTTCTTCTTTTAGGGACGGAACTAAATCCTTAGAAATGTTGTCCGTGCATTTTTTACACACTTTCCTAGCAGAAGAATCAGAAAGTTTAATAGAACAGAGACTGCACTTTTTTGCCCTCTGACTAGATTTTGCTTTCTGAGCACTCTCTTTCTCGCTCTGCACACATACAGAAAGAAAGAAAATACATAAGGGTTAATCTAACAGAATATACTGCCTTTACCCATGTCCTGGTAAATTACTCACTGGTACGGATCCCTGAGTGTTCTCCATAATTTCACCTGGGTCCAGCATCTTTTTTAGGGTAACAAAGGTCACTGTTCCCCCCTTAAGTAGTTTTACCTCAAGACCTCAGATCAGAGGACGACCTCCGCCATAATCCTGCGCGTTTTTTTTAATTTTCCCGCCGCCGCCGGCATGCGATCCACCGCCCGGAAGTGCTCTCAGGCCCCATACCGGAAGTAAGCTGTGGAACGCTTCGTGGAACGCATGGCGCGCGTCCACTTCCGGTGACGACACTGTGAGCGCCGGCCATGCCGGATCGCAGTGTGGAGTTTAAAGAAACCGACCGGAGGGACTCCCTGAGTGTCCGGCCCCACGTGGACCTGTCTGCCCGCGCCAGCAGCAGGTAAGAGACAGGTCTTTCAGAGCCCGACTTCCCCAATGGGGAACGGACTCTGCTGCCTCCTCACATGGCATTCACTTTTTTCTTCATGGTCGGCGACCATAAGAGAAAACCTATCTCCTACCTGGAGGGACAGGAAGACACTGAGGAGGAGCCGGAGGAGAGTCAAACTTATACTTCCTGTCCCTACCTGGTTGGAGGCGGGTCATCTCTCATGGTATGCCGTCATGGAGGATGAAAGGGAAAAAAGTGTTTTAGAAAAAGGTGCACAAGCAACAGGGATAATGGCAGCCTTGAAATGATTGTCAAAAGGCCATTCAAAAATATGTGGGAGATTCACAAGTTGTGGACTGTGGCTGGAGTCAGTGCTTCAAGAGCCACCACACACAGACGTATCCAGGACACGGGCTACAACTGTTGCATTCCTTGTTTTAAGCATTTTCTATGGGCTAAGGAGAATAAGGACTATTTTAGAGCACTTCATGCTTCTTTCTGCTGACAAGCTTTATGGTGATGCTTTTTTCGTTACACTGGTTAGCAGGTAGACCATTCTGCCTACACTGCCAAAAGTACCAATCCTTGGTTTATTAACCAGAGTATCACTGTGCTTCATTGACCAGCAAACTCGCCTGACCTAAACCCAATAGAGAATCTGTGAGGTATTGTCAAGAAGATGTGAGACAACAGACCCAACAATGCAGACGAGCTGAAGGCCGCTATCAAAGTAACCTGGACTTCCATAACACCTCAGCAGTCCGCAGGCTGATCACCTCCATGCCATATTGATGGAGTAATTCATGCAAAATGAGCCCTGACCAAGTATTGCGTGCATGTACTGTACATACTTTTCAATAGGCCAACATTTTTGTATTAATCATTTTCTAATTGGTCTTTATAATATTCTAATTTTCTGGGATACTAACTATTGGGTTTTTATGAGCTATAAGCCATAATCATCAACATTAGAAGAAATAAGTGTTTAAAACATATCACTCTGTGTGTAAGGAATCTATACAATATATTTTCACTTTTTGAAGAGAATTACTGAAATAAAATTAAAGGGAACCTGTCACCCAAAAATCGCCTATTAAGCTGTTTACAGTACCTTATAGTGCTGTATACTCGTTTCTTGATGCACTTTTTGTTCGTTTTCCCGCATGTCTGCTCATTCAGAAATCGATGTTATATTCAGCTGCTGCCCCGTGCTTCAAGTCAGGCTTGAAGTCACGGGGGCAGCGGCCTCGGCGTCTTACATGGCCCTCTCCCCGCCCCCTGCCTCTGTTACTGACAGCCGAACTCCGAATCCGGGACCGCGCTCAACGGCCGCATGCGCAGTAAAGGGCGGCAGGAGCGCGGTCCCGGCTGCCGCGCGTACTACGCGCCGTCTTACTTTCGCCGCACTGCGCATGCGCCCGACATCCTGTATCAAACGCGCCCGCGCCCAGATGCCGGGCGCGGGCGCGTTTGATACAGGATGTCGGGCGCATGCGCAGTGCGGCGAAAGTAAGACGGCGCGTAGTACGCGCGGCAGCCGGGACCGCGCTCCTGCCGCCCTTTACTGCGCATGCGGCCGTTGAGCGCGGTCCCGGATTCGGAGTTCGGCTGTCAGTAACAGAGGCAGGGGGCGGGGAGAGGGCCATGTAAGACGCCGAGGCCGCTGCCCCCGTGACTTCAAGCCTGACTTGAAGCACGGGGCAGCAGCTGAATATAACATCGATTTCTGAATGAGCAGACATGCGGGAAAACGAACAAAAAGTGCATCAAGAAACGAGTATACAGCACTATAAGGTACTGTAAACAGCTTAATAGGCGATTTTTGGGTGACAGGTTCCCTTTAACCTTTGAGGATGTTCTATATTATGGAGATGCACTAGTACTCATTAATCTGAATAATTTAACAACTAAACTTAACATGGTTTGTTGATGACGGCAGATGAGACGTCTATGTTGTTTTACCAATTAGAGAAGTCTGTATAGAAGGACAAGATTTGATTTATATATAATCTAGAATAATCTGAGTCGTCAATACCGATCCTGAAATACAGCCTGTAGACACAGTACTCTGTCTTATATATGTGAATGGAGCAGCGGAAGGACATGCACTGTCCACTGCATTCAGAAAGGGGACATGGGGACTGTGGATAATTTTTGTTGGATAATCCCTTAATATTTTCTTCCTAGAAAATGAGGGCAGGCATTCGCCAATGGGAATGGCAGCAAGACTTACGCATGTGGCATCTGTTTTTGGCCATGGCAGATACAGCATCCTCGTGGGTCAAAAATCTTACTACTGCTTCCCCAGAAGTACCTCCTGCATCTGCACTGTATTCAATATTTATCTTCAGTGGCATCACAGGGTGGAAAAACTGTGGGGAAAAAAGTAGTATTTACAGCAGTATCCTAAAGGCTACTTTCAGAGCTCTTGGCAGAAGTGGACATTCATTTTTAACTGCCCATCATTAACTCACATTTGCAATATCTTGCCCAGAAGCATGGAAAGGGAGACCTCGAATGTGGATATCATGGGCTGGTGATACAACTGTGAATTCATTAGCATCCACAACCTTCCCAGACATGTCCTTCCCATAATCTGCAGGAGGAGAATAACAATGCAAATTAAGTTCCCTTATTCATCAATTTGTACTCCTTGTATTAATACAATTCTATCCTCCACCAGAGCAGATTACGGTATATCTCTTTGTATATTGGTAACGTAATCCGGTCCAGAAAAATTCCCAGTCAGTGGGATCATTTATCACACAAGACGTTTCAATTTGCTTTACACTGATCCACTTTAAATGACCCACAAGGTCCAGTGAGAACCATATTGGACATACAATAGTAAATGTACAATGGCGAGTGATCCACTTGATGCTCATATCTAAATATCCTTACATATTGCAATTTTTATTTATTTATACTCTTTCCTATCTACAAATGTAAAGTAAAAAAAACTGTAGGTCTCTACGGACCGGTTTTCTCTGACACAATAGAAAACGGATCCGACCCCCATTGACTTTTAATGGTGTTTATGACGGACCCGTCGTGGCTATAAATGACAAAATACAACCGGATCCGTTCATGACGGATGCAGACGGTTGTATTATTGTAACAAAGGTGTTTTTGAAGATCCATGACGGATCCGCAAAAAACGCTAGTGTGAAAGTAGCCTTAACTGTAGGTTCACACAAAATTAGATTCAAAATAAAAAAAAACATCCAGTAGATCATCATAAGGACAAGCCAAGTTCCATTGAGACCTATTATAGCCAGCTCAATGAAAAGGCAGCTTTTCAGGACCTGCAGCAGCCCTGACAGCGTCCTACTCCCCTGTACATGTTGGAGCTACCTGCAGAATCCTAATGTATGTCTCTTGACTTGCAGGCGGTTTGTAACAATATAAATGTCATGCGGGAAACTCAGCCACATGACGGTTTACGTTTAACATGTGCAATTAGTCAGGTCCAGAAATGTGGTAAAATGGAGACTAAAATATCCAGTATCTCACCATTCATGTGATTGTTCTCACTGGCTAGGTCAGACTGCCGCTCTTTATTTTCATTATTAATGGAAAGGTCTGGGTCATAAAGTTCTTTCATCGTCGGGGCAAAAGTGACTCCTTTCCTTTTTCTAACAAGGAAGCGAGCATTTTGAATTTCATTTTTTCGGCTTGGAAAAATTTCAATGTACCTTAAAAAAGATAGAAGAGAAAGATAAAAATGAACACATAGTATGCCAAAAATGTATTCATATCTGAGAAACAAGGAATGTATGCATATCAAATTACTGTTCAGCACAGGAGGTCATAAACAAGTACTTCAATAACAGAGCAAACATTTGCATCTTTTTATGATATGATATCAAACATAATTTTCTAATTACACAGTGAAACCTTTGAGACAACTATTCAAAATGTCATTGAAAAAAGTGGTTTGCTGGGGGTGGTCTTCTGAAGAGGGGGTCTTTTTGAGAGGTTTGCTGGTTATAGATAACTGTAACAAATCTGGATCTTCTGAAAGATTACATTTCAAGTTTAAACCAGCCAATATCAACTGATACGACACATGCCACATTATGTGCCCTGTGTTTCAGATTTAGGGATACTTTAGGGGGTTTACATGCTCAGGTACATCCTTCAACTGCCTCCTGAGCTGCGATAGGGAGGAGCTGTAGGGGACACTGCCCCTGAGCCACCAGCTTGAATGGGGAGATCTCTGGATCCATGTGAGGCACGGGGCTGGTTCTAGCTTTGTTAGAAAGAGGTTGTCATGTACTATATGATGTCTGATTAATGTATAATAAAAATTCTAAAGGGGTTATCCTATGATTAAAAGGTGCTACTGATCACCCCATGAATGATCTCATTTATTGGGTGAAAGCATCCTTGAGTCAGCATCCAAAAATTATCATTTCAAAGCAGCATTCCTTATAACTGCCTCAGTCAGTCCATGAAAAGGGGCCTTTAGTCCTTTGTCTCGGGTTTAGAAACAATGGGGCACCACCATTCTCCATATCAAACGCTGAATAAACCGTAAATGCCTTGAAAGGGTTATCCCATGATCCCAGATTTCATACAGTACATGACAACCTCTTTCGAACAAAGCTAGAACCAGCCCTGTACCTCACATGGATCCAGAGATCTCCCCATTCAATGCTCTGCTAGATTGATATCAAGCTGGCAGCTCAAAGGGAGTGTCTTCTCTGCTGCAGCTAAGGGGGCGTGTCCATGCTCTCCCTATCACAGCTCAGGAGCCAGTTGAAGGATGAAACTGAGCATGTGCGACCATCTCAGCGAGCAGGTCATAGAAATAAGAAAAAAAGCAAACAGCAGGTGACGCTACACAGACACATTTTATTGAATAACTCTGTGGCTATGCAAAATTTTTAATTACATATAAATACAAAAGTATTCAGACCCAGGTGCTGGTTTGAAAACTGTAGAATATTTTCAGTGGGACAACCCCTTTTAAATGTTATTTGCCAGGACATTCCTTTAAGTGATAGAATGAACAAGTATACCCTATAACTGATATAATGAGATGCAATACTAGTATGCAATGCCAATGGTACATGAAAGGGAAAAGAAAAAAAAAACACGCAAATTACCTGCTGCCTATTTCCTTCTTGTGTCTCAAAAGTGCTTGTTCTGCATGTTCTTCAGAAATAAACTGTACAAATGCCTCTCCAGACTTGCGCCCCCGGTGGTCAAACACAAATGTTATGCCTTCATCGGCTATACTCAGGCCTGTAAAGACATGGATTTTCATAAAACAAAGACGGGTGTACTGAAAATGTGAACTTACCTTTTCCAAAGCAGGGCTGTGTAACTAGCAACTTACAGAGTGAATGTGTCCCCACTGCATATAGTAGCTAGAGCTGTATGGAAAAATGACGGACCCTGATGGGTGCACTGCCACCACTTACAGCATCAGAGTTTAGCCTACTTGCAGAGCTATACAACCATTGAATCCTCAGATTTAGTATCAGCAATAAGGCCGGTCATACAAGAGAAAGTATTAGGCTGACCATAGTTTTAAAAATTGATGCACACAACCATTCATGATGGCATGTGATCACTAGGTTTGAAAAAAACTTTGGCTGCTGTGCGCAAGGATCAGGAAGTCCGTTTTATGGATTTTTCTTTTTAAAGCTGACTCCCTGGTCGGCCAGGTTTGTCTGCCATGTTGCCAGTAGGATTCTTGGTAAGTAGTTGTCTTTGGGTAAGTCCCAAAAGACAACCGATTGGACGTCATGCGATATGAGAGCCTCAACTTTTTATTTTATGTAAATGCAACATATTTAAAGGGGTGTCCAGGTTGAGAGCTGAACCCGGACATAAGCTCCCCTTCACTCATTTGTAGCTGCAACGCTCCCTCCTACCAATGAAATTTACCTGAAAAGAAATTGACAATATCCTGTTCACTACAGCTGTATGGAAGACCGCGGAGGCGCACCGTGCCGTCGCTTGGGGCACCAGCCACTGACTGTGCAGCTTGAGACACAGAAGAGGACGTGGTGGGTGACATGGGAGCCTGCAGCCTCTGCAGCAATGACTCTGCATCTTTCTGGCTCATTTCAAACACTGCAAAACAAGTACGGGTTAGAAAAAACTGTTTTAAACAATATTATATAATCAATATAAACTTAAAGGATAGCCGCCTTACATCTGGTGCCACTAGAGGCAGAGATTGTAAAGAGCCCATTTGCATCCCTTTCTGTCCAGAATTGCAGAGGAGCCTGTATGGCCTATAAGTCTCCTCACGCCGATTAAGGTGTAGTACCCCCGTTTAATGAAAATTACATGTTATTTCATTTTACCCTTAAAAAGGGGTTGTCCAGGGTTTTTCATTGATGACATATCCGCAGGACAGGTCATCAATATCAGATTGGCCGGGGTCCAACACCCAGCACCCCCGCCGATCTATGGTCTACCACTGCTGCCATCTATGGTCTTTGCCATAGACAGCAGCGGTGAAAAGGAAGAGAGACATGGGTACCGGGTGTCAGACCCCCACCGATCTGATATTGATTACCTGTCCTGAGGATAGGTCATCAATAGTAAAAGCTTGGACAACCCCTTTAAAGGGTTTGTCCGCACTACAGGTACTAATAAGATATCCTATCAGATTGATAGGGGTCAGAGTCCCGACACCCCCCCAGCTGTTTGAAGGGGCTGAGGAACTTGTGAGCGCTGTGTCCTCTTTAGTGTTTATCTGCACGCTGTCTACATTGTACCGTAATTACAGCGCTTCCTCTCCCATTCTTTTTATTAGAACCTCCCCTTTAAACACCTAATCGGCAGGGGTGCCAGGCGTCGGACTTCCATCGATCTGATACTGATGACCTGTCCTGAGAGTAGGTTATCAGTATCTGTAGCCCATATTAAAATTCATTAGAAGTGCCTTCACTTGCCATTCAAGACTTTTGGCGCCTTCCTTCCGTATTAGCATTACACCATAGGAGCTGGAGTAAACCTGTACCCTAGGGTGAGTATCGAGTTCTGTCCAACTTTTTTTTTTTTTTTTCTAAATGTATTCTGGGGTCAGTACAATAAGGGTAAAAAGCAGTTTTTTGTTTTTCTACTTTCACAAAAAAAACGAAAAAAAAAAACTGTCATCACACTCAAAGACCCATAACATTTCCTTTTTCCATTGACTGAGCTCTCCGAGGGCTTGTGTTTTTGTGGGATAATTTGGGATTTTCATTGTGCCATTTTCAGGTCCATATGACTTTTTGATCATGTTATTGTGTATTTTTAGGGGGTGGAATGAACAAAAAACAGCAAACTTTCAATTTTTTATGATGATGTTCACCGTAAGGGATAAATCATGTGACTAGTGAGGAGTGAAGCGAGCTTCGTATGGTACATCCCAAGTCGCTTTATTCAAAACTTTAGATTAATACTGCACAGAGATCCATCTCTGTACAGTATTAAAATGTATGGGCTCTGATGAGCCAAAGTTAGTTATTTGCAAAGTCGGCTACTTTAACAGGGTTCAGCAAAAAAGCTTCCGTTACTGATAATACAACCATCTGCATCCGTTATGAACGGATCCGGTTATATTATCTTTAACATAGCCAAGACGGATCCGTCATGAACTCCAATTAAAGTCAATGGACGACGGATCCGTTTTCTATTATAGCACATTGTGGCAGAGAAAACGGATCTGTCCTCATTGACTTGCATTGAGGGTCATGCCGGATTATTCCATCATGTTGCGGTTTGCTCTCCGGTCTGGGAACTCAACTAAATGGAACGGAATCCATTTTGGAGCACTCCGTTCTGTTCAGTTTAGTCCCCATTGACAATGAATAGAGACAAAACTGAAGCGTATTTGTTTTTTTCTGGTATTGAGCCCCTATGACGGAACTCAATACCGGAAAACTAAAACGCTAGTGTGAAAGTACCCTAAGACTTCGTTGAATAATTTCGCTAGTTGATTTTTAAAGTGTAAAAACACTTTAAAACTTGGAACCAAACTTGGCTTTGGTTCCAAATGGGCAGGACGAACACACTCCGTTTTAATCTTCAACTGTCACCTGCTGTAACCTCTGTTAGAAGCTGTGGCAGTTACAGGGAGAATTCTGCAGCAGAGAGGATGCACCCCCTGAGACAGGACATGTCCCCTGTCCTCAGACAAATAAATCTAGCAGAACAGTTGGAGCAGAATGGGGAATCTCTGGATCCATGTGCAGTACAGAGCTGGTTCTAGCTTTGTTAGAAAGACATTTCCAAAAAGGTACACTTCCAGCTCACCTTATTCACAAATGGTCCACGTGCTCAGAATGAACAGCTAGTCCTTGAAACATCAAAAAGAAAAAGTTTCCGGCGCTGTAGTGTTTTTCAGTAAAATCTTCCTCTTTATCAACGTAACATAAATCCATGTACAGACAAAATCGCTAAACGCGTAAACTATCGCATGGTTTAAGGATTTGTCTGTACATGGATTTATGTTACGTTAATAAAGAGGACGTTTTTACTGAAAAACACTACAGCGCCGGAAACTTTCTTTTAGAAAGAGATTGTCATGTACTATATGATGTCTGATAGCATCACCCGTTTAACTCGAGTCCTGGTACTGATCTTTCTTTTCAAAAATATAACAGAAATTCAGCAAGCTGTAAAAGCATTTAATGTATGAAACCAAAGACAGCAGCACGGGGTACTGAAGTTGCTCACCTTCTACATAGCGCTGTCCCAAGTACTTTTTGTGTTGTTCTAATGCTTTTACCAAGTCATCGGCCGTCTCAAACTCAATGACTGCATCTCCCCGCGGTTTTCCATCCCTATTAAATATGAAGTGCACCCCGTCTATGCCATTCCGCACATTGCAACCTGAAAAATTCCAGCAACAGCATTCTAGAGTCACATGCAAAACTACAAATATTACTTCCCAGAATTAGCATTATTTTAATTTATAAATATTTTATTTTAATGCTATAACAAGTAAACCTGTGTAGCCAATTACAAAATATATTAAAAAAAAAGGGGTCCTAATAGGTTTCGGTTTATCATAGTATTGTAGGGTAGAGAACCATCCATAAGAAAACCTAAAGTGTTAACAGAATCTGTCCAGTCTTCAGCTTTTGGAGCTGTGGTGACATTATACTGCAGTGGCGGGCTGAGAACATATGCAGGATAAAAAGGACTGTATGTAAAACATTTAAGGGGTTCTCCGAGATTTTGATACTGAACGCCTAGGTCATCCATATCTGATCGGTGGGGGTCAGACTCCCAGCACATCTGTCAATCACTGGAGCACTGCAGCCGCTTCCTAGGCTAGTGACGTCTCGTACATCTGTCACATGGCCTAGGAGCAGCTCAGTCCCATAGAAGTGAATGGAGCTGAAGCAATTTACAGCGCTGTGCTTGGTAAGCGGTCTTCAAACTGCTGATCTGTGGAGATGTTGGGAGTTGGATCCCCCACTGACCAGATATTAATGACCCATTCTGAGGATAGTCCATCGATATGAAAATCTTGGACATCCCGTATAAAATCATTCCCTTAGAGTTAGTTGTACCCCATTTGTTAATAGTACCGATATCTAAAAGATTATTGTGCATGTGGACTAATGTCATTTGAAAACCTTCTAGATACCTGTAAGCCTGTATTGGTCTTTGACATGAATTTTGAGATAAATTTCATGAAAGTTCATATTTTAAGCGGTAGCTCAAGCATTCCTCATAATTAAAAGGTATAAAGACATACCAGAGAAAAAACTGAGCACATCCTCTGCAGTGCAAGACCATGGCAGCCCTCTAGCACGCACAATGAACATCTTACTTGGTCCTGTATTTACAGGCCCTGGTTCATACTCTGGTAAATCAAAGTAGTCTTCAGTTTCATGTGAACCGTACGGACTCTGCCAAAACAAAAAGCAGAAAACATGTCACAAAATACACCAGACACTGGGCTGGGGAGAGGCAGGTGCTCATGAATAGGAGGGCTCCCAAGCTTGCGCAGCGTACTGAGCAGACTCTAGGGCTTTGCTCCTACTGGCGCAACTCAGTAGTGATCATAGCAAAAGTACTGGGTTACTAAGAACCTGGAGATGATCGACACATCCTTGTGATCTCTGTCTGGAGCAGAGCTGTCATGTATGCCCTCCAACTAAGGATGTTGATGTCCTGACATATACAACTGCCAATATAAAAGCTAGGGAGGAGGTGGCCTTTGGCCAAGATTTACTAATCCTGTAGACGGTGGAAACTTAGACATCAGATCATCACTATCTGGATGATAGACATGGTGCAGGGATAGACGCTTTTCTCTGACTCTGTACCAACTATTGGTTGGCTCACTGTGCAACAGAATTTTATGCCAGAATTGTGGTGCACAATGGTGCATCTTCGGCACCATCCCTTCAAACGTTTTCACATAAGGTGCTCTAAAAGGGCCTTCTTCTGAAAGGTCTCTTTCACAATGACAATTTAGTTGCATACATCACCACCTTCAGGGTGGATAAAAATCTATGATTTTTTTTCATAAAGAGATTTTTGGGATTTAAATCAGATTATTTTTTTATTTAAAATCCGATTTTTTTAAATATAAAATGCTTTTTGAGGAAAATATATTACCATCCAAAAGGTTATTCCATCATGAAATAAAGATTTTTTTTTTTTTTATTATGTAGAATAAGGCTGTATATGTTTAATTTTTTGGGTAAATAAATTCCATTAATCCATTCACAATGTCATGCTCTTCCAGAGGTTTTTGTAAGATTATTGGGCAGTTTCTCTGCCTACAAGATATTATCACAGATGCTTGGTTTACTTTTGCAGTTCTCAAAACTGAATTTGACTCAGCAGAGATCACATGCCTCACAGCAAAAATGTTATAACATGAACAGAGTTGAGAAAAAGACCTTAATCCTAACTTCTACAAAATCTACTTGCATATTATAAGTTATACCAGCAAGAATTATTCTTTATGTAGAAAACTGTGATTTAAATCAAGCCTTACTGAATCGTGATTTAAATCAGTTTGATTTAAATCAAATCCACCCTGACCACCTGCTTATTTGCTGACCTTATTACCTCAGTTCAAGCTCTCAGTTCTTCTCTTTGACAACTGCCGCAGGTCTAGTCTCTCTACTTCCTGGCCTGCTGCTGAGAATAAGTCCTCTTCTAGTGCCCAACGCTTAGTGCTCCGTCTCCAAGCTGCTTCTGTCACTTGCGTCTCTTAAAGGGTAACATTTGACAGAGAACAATAAATGAGAATAAGAAAGGAGCAGAAGACGGAGCAGAGAAGTGTCAGCGTAAAGAGAAGAGGAGATTTTACCCACCCCAATAAATTGCACTGCTTGCTGTTTTCTAATGTGGGATGTAGAAAACAGACACACCCCATTACCCCACTGGCATCTACTGGCAAGGTAGGGTTGGAACTGCATCCACATTAGATAGATGGCCAGTGCATGCAAAACTGGCTCATTGGACTGGCATGCATCTAATGTGTTGAATGCGTTGGCCACATCATAACCATTTTTCCTACATACCCGTAAAGTGCATACTGTGGCACAATACATCCGTCTACAAATGCTGTCCGTTTGCATGCAGATTGCCGGATCACTCTGCTGCAAGTGTAAAATGGGCCTAAGGGTCCATTCACACGGCCGTTGTTTCTTTCCTGATCTGTTCCGTTTTTTGCTGAACAGATCTGGACCAGATCTGTACCCATTCATTTTCAATGGGTCCTGAAAAAAAATCTAACATTGTGCTGTCCGTTTTTTTTCAGGACCCATTGAAAATGAATGGGTCCAGATCTGTTCTGAAAAAAACTACAAAAGGTCCTACCACTCTGGAGTGCCAACTATAGGGACACCTACCGCACTGTCAAACAGACCAGTCAGAAAGTGAACTGGTACAAGGATGGGATACGCTTGATATGAAACTTTAGATCTAGGAATTTATTAGGAGGTAGGCCTGCACAATATAAATCGCCAAAGCAATCGCAATCAATCGCCATATCGCAATCGCCCGACCCAAAAATGCTGCAATTCTATTACCATATTTTTCTCTTTATAAGACAAACTCCCCCCCCCCCCCCCCCCCAAAAGTGGGGGGAAAATGTCAGTGCGTCTTATAAAGCGATGGTTGACACGGGTGTATCGCCGGCCGCTATGCTGCACAGCGCGGCCGGCGAAACATCAGTTACAGTATGGGGAGGGAGGAGGGGCTGGAGGCAAGTCGTTATTTTAATGAACAAATGTTCTTTTATTTATCTGTTCTGTGCTATTAAGAAAATGGCAAGTTTTGTATTTTGTACTTTTGCAGTAATGCAAATATATTATTTAATTTAGTAAAAGATGTTTTATTTTGAAAAACACTGTGCATTTCAGTTCTTGAGTTAAGCATAACTGCACTTCAGCATTATCAGAAATTTCTTTGTGCTTTTGCCTTGAAAATCCAAGCAAATAGACCTCTAGCACAAGTCCCTTAAAATATCGCATCTCATACCGTTATCGCAATTTTTAGGGCCCTAATCGCAATCGCACAAAATTCCCATATCATGCAGCTATATTAGGAGGATAAAATTTGAAGTCAGTTTTGCAGTAGTCTATGTTGGCATACTCTAGGCCAGTGATGGTGAACCTTTTAGAAGCAGTGTGTCCAAACTGCAACCCAAAACCCACTTATTTATCGCAACGTGCCAACCTGAAATCTACAGTCTAATAGGGCTGCAACGATTAATCGATGTAATCGATTATATTCGATAACTGGATTCGTTGTCGACGAATCCAGTTATCGAATAATCGCCGATTCGTTGCTATTCGGGCGGGCGGGCGGTCGCTGCATCTTTATTTTACCTTTTTACAATGACGCTCCCAGTCCTGTAACAGCCAGGCAGAGCGGACGGCGGCGTAACGTCACTCACTCACGTGACACGCCTGCTCCGCCTCCTTCATTCATGAAGTGGGCGGAGCAAGCGCGTCACGTGATTGAGTGACGTTACGCCGCCGTCCGCTCTGCCTGGCTGTTACAGGACTGGGAGCGTCATTGTAAAAAGGTAAAATAAAGATGCAAGCACCGGGGCCGGGGCTGTTAGGGGGAGGGGGGATCTGTCTATGGCACTGCTATGGGAAGGGGGATCTGTCTATGGCACTGCTATGGGAAGGGGGGTCTGTGTATAGCACTGCTATGGGGAGGGGGGAGGCTCTGTCTATGGCACTGCTATGGGGAGGGGGGTCTGTGTATGGCACTGCTATGGGAAGGGGGGCCTGTGCACTGTTATGAGGAAAGGGATCTGTGCACTGTTATGCCCATAACAGTGCACATATCCCCCTCTCCATAACTACGCCGTGCACATATCCCCCTCTCCATAACTACGCCGTCCACAGATCCCCCATAATAGTGTCGTCCACAGATCCCCCATAATAGTGTCGTCCACAGATCCCCCATAATAGTGTCGTCCACAGATCCCCCATAATAGTGTCGTCCACAGATCCCCCATAATAGTGTCGTCCACAGATCCCCCATAATAGTGTCGTCCACAGATCCCCCATAATAGTGTCGTCCACAGATCCCCCATAATAGTGTCGTCCACAGATCCCCCATAATAGTGTCGTCCACAGATCCCCCATAATAGTGTCGTCCACAGATCCCCCATAATAGTGTCGTCCACAGATCCCCCATAATAGTGTCGTCCACAGATCCCCCATAATAGTGTCGTCCACAGATCCCCCATAATAGTGTCGTCCACAATTTGTTTTAATATGACCTTTGAACATAATTTTTCAAGTAAGATCATATAAACCTCTCTGTTTTGTAATTTTGTCGTTTTTCCCGATTAATCGATTAATCGTAGAAATTAATCGGCAACTAATCGATTATTCAAATAATCGTTAGCTGCAGCCCTACAGTCTAATATACTATATCTTCCATGTACTTTATCATTTAGGTACAATATCCTGCCTGCATTCAATGCGCTGCAGGAAAAGTCTAAGGCACATTGGTACACCATAGATTCTTTCCAGGGTGCGGGTGCCCACAGAGAGGGCTCCGAGTGCCGCCTCTGGCACCCGTACCACCACCATTGGTATAGACTAAATTTATAAAATATTGCTATATCTTTGTTAAATTTCGTGCCCCATTAAATCTAACACTTTTGTCCAGTAATGCTACTCCGGTTTTATATGTCTGCCCCTACTGATAAATTGGGAGTTAAACTAATTAACATAGCTAACCACACCCACTAAACTGTAGCGGGTGATGGTACACAGCTAACCCCAAAAAGTCACAAAGCCCTATTCTGAGACTTTGTGAAGCCAGCATTCTGGAGGGCAGGGTGTGATGAATTCCCCTGTGTGTTATCATTCGGGGAAACCGCCAGCATGTCCATGTGATAGTGTTCCTTTGTAAGTGGGAGCAGCTCTAGTCATATTAGGGCTATGGCTTCATTTAACAGAGCTTGTACAGGTTTGATGGATTGCTGTGAATTGAATCCTGCTGCCCAGGATAGCTCATCAGTATCAGATTGGCGGGGGTCTGGCACCCGGCACCCTTGCCGATCCGGAGTTTGAAGCGGTTGTGGCGCTCCACAAACACTGCTTGCGCTTTAAAATTACCTATGCGCGTCACGACCCGGTGAAGGGAGTCAGATCCCCGCCGATCTGATGCTCATGGCCTATCCTGAGGACAGGTAACCAATGTTTTTAAACTTTTTATTAACATAGAGAATTTAACATCAGCATCATACAGTTCTGTTACATGTCATAACACAGACATAGATAAAGAATCTACACTATCAATTTCTTCAGTTACCCACTGCACTATTACCGTCTCATAGGACAGTAAATTAATTTATATTATATGACACATTCGGATGATCCCACTAAGCCGATTAACCCAAAGTTCCTCGAGCCGCCGTCTCGAGGCTGAATACCAAGTGTGAGGTGACTCGCACCACAGACCCCAGACCTTGTCAGATTTTTTAGATTTGTTGCGGTGTTTAAACACTAACACAATATATACGGTAGTATCTGGTTTATTTGCAATTTCCACATGGACAGGTTTGGCGTATTGGGGGTCATTCCATCTGAGAGCAATACATTTACGTGCCATGAAAAGTGATTCTCTCAGAAATGTTGTCGTGTAATGATCCCATATACCCTCATTCACTATTCCCAGCAGGCAAACCTCAGGGGCGCCATCCACCCGAACCGGTAATAGATTGGAGAGAAATGCTGTCACTTCCTTCCAGAATACGGCAATCAGGTTCATCTCCATATCATGTGCCAGAAGTCCGCTTCCAGTGCCCTGCATCTTGGGCATGCTGTGGATGATGCTCTGCCCATTCTATATTATCTGGTTGGCGTGAGATATGTCTGATGAATATTGTACAGTTGGATTATTTTGTTATGGACTGCTGGTGATACTGGTAGAGGAGATTGTAATAAATCAGTTAGACTCTTCAGTGAGTGTGGGTATCAATCTTTTCCATTTGTCCATCACCCTGAGGGGACTGGTATTAGCAGTCGCATGTACTAAGTCCGAGTAGGTTACTGACACTAGTCCTCTAGGTCCTTGGGTTTTCACGACTCCTATGAGTGGGTACTTCTAGATCGTTTTGCTAGTATTCGGGAATGTACCCTGTATGGCAGATCTAAGTTGTACAGGTAACCAATATTAACCCCTTTAAAGAAAGAATAAGATCAGATTTTTTTTGTTTTTCAAAACTCAACGGGGGTTGAATTATAAAGACTGATGTTTTCTATGCTGGTCTTGGTATCCCTTCTGCCACAGGAGGACCTGCGTAACTTAGGCCTCCATTCACACATCAGTGATGAAATTTGTGATAGGGGAGCAGTGATTCATCCGTGCAGATGTCCGTGTTTGGTCCACATATCCGTATTTTGCTCTCCATGTGTCATCTGCGTTTCAGTGACACTGAACAGCGGAAAACAAATTTTCATAGCATCTTTTCCTAACGGTCTGTGAAACACAGTTTGCATCCGTGTTTTTCATGGACCCATATACTATAATGGGCGTGATGAATCCGTGAACACAGACAAAATAGAGCAGGCTTCCTAAAAACACGGACCGTGCTAAAAGACTGATGTGTGAATACACACATTAAAATGAATGAGGACGTGAGCTGTCCGTGGAGAACGTGTACAGCGCACATGCGTGGAACACTATCATGTGAATGAGGCTTTAGGATGAGGAGTGCACCTAGTCATAAATTAGGATACAATAATGATAACCCATCCTTAGGATCACATCGGCAAGGCGGGTGCCCAACCTGTTCTAACAGTTGATTGGTGGGGGTCCTGGGAGTCATACCACCGCTGATCTCATATTGATGACCGATCCAGAATATAAGTTATCAATATTATTTTGAGGATAACCCCTTTAAGCGCATCCTCCAGCAATCCATTCACCTAAAATTAAATGTATTTCCGGCATCTTTTAGGCCACACAATTAATCTGCCGGGGTTATAGCCTTGCCCACACCACCTTTTCAGAAAATAGCAAGGGCAGCATAAGACCATCAGAAAAAAATGGAATTTAAAAAAGGTGCAACCCATTAAAGGGACCCACCAAGTTTGGGATCCATCAGTTAGAATTATGGAATACATAAATTCTACACTGACATGCCATACCAACACGTGACCCAACCGGCCAATCGCTAGCAGTAAGAATGCTGTATGATCGCTGCAACCGGTGATCAGAGAGACCAGCGGGGACTCTGTAAGCGTCAGAACAGGAACAGCGAAGAATTGGTGAGGAGAGTATCCCCCTTTTTTTTTAATGACGCTATACCACTCTGAGTCTATGTAATGAATAAATAATCAGGGTGATGATAACCCTTTAAACCCTCATGACTCCCACCGGTGTCCGCCATTCACTTGTATCAGGTTCTTTGCACATCTGCATCAAGGTTTCTGATGGATCAAAATCGAAGCCTAAGGGTATAGTCACACTTGCAGGTTTCGATCATTCTATATTTTAAATGATATTTCTGAGGACACCCCACAGACTTCTAAGCAATCCATCCTGGATAGAGCAGATCAGAAGCCGCCCAACCCCCCTCACTGACCACACACGTCCCTGGGCTCGTTACCTGGTAGCTGCGGGTGCAGAAGGACCTCTGAAGCCTCCTGCTGGCCTGCGCTGGAGCCCACAGCCTCCCTGCCGGCCACACACAGCTCTGCAGCTCGGGCGTTGCTCTCCGCAGCACTGCAGCTCCCTGGCCCCTCAGCAGAAGCTGAGCTATTGAGGCGCTGATGATTCTGCAGCTCCCGGCCATGCAGAGGAAGGGCAAACACCGCACCCGGAAACCCAGGAGGAGCTCACCAACGATCAGCGACGACTGCCCGGCTCCGAAACAGGAAGAAGAACTACAGCTCCCAGCAGCCCCTGCTTCGCGTACAACCAATGGGGAAAGGAGAAAAGCTATAGGAACTACATCTCCCAGCGACCCTCGCTTCATCCCGACCAATCAGTGAAAACGTGCAAAACGTGACGTAGAACGGCTACTTCCGGTACGTACGTTCGGCCAATGAATGGGAGCAGCAGGACAGAACTACATCTCCCGTCATGCAATAGTGTGCGCAGCCTGTAGATAGTGCCGGTGTTCCGGAATTTACTGCTACCCGGAAAATTTTGCTACCCACGTCACTTCCGGTAGTGACGTGGAAGGTGTGTCACCTACCTCGGCTCCTCATTGGCTCTGCCGGGGGTTGGTGGCGCAGGCGCAGAGGATTCCCAAGTAGCGTGAACGCGCCGAAGGTAGCAGAAAATTCCGGGCCACTGCGCATGCGCGAAAAAGACGGCCGAACGTAGCAGAAAATTCCGGCTTCGCGCGTGCGCAGTGGGCCGGAATTTTCTGCTACCTTCGGCTCCTACTGCGCCTGCGCCGAGCCGTCTTGTTTAGCAAGCAGAAGGTAGCAGAAGATTCCGGTCTACTGCGCATGCACGAAGCCGGAATTTTCAGCTACCTTCGACACCTACTGCGCCTGCGCCCAGGACCAATAACATTTGAACTACTTTAGGCGTGCATGCGCCGTGGCCTGTCATTTTAACCTCAGTACAGAAAGCGAGCCTGTTATACTCGCGCTTGCGCATGGACATGTACAAATTTGCAAACCATTTAATTGACTCGGCGCTACTGCGCCTGCGCCAAGTCGTCTTTTTGGCGCAGGCGCAGTAGCGCCGAGTCAGTTAAATGGTTTGCAAATTTGTACATGTCCATGCGCAAGCGCGAGTATAACAGGCTCGCTTTCTGTACTGAGGTTAAAATGACAGGCCACGGCGCATGCACGCCTAAAGTAGCTCAAATCTTATTGGTCCTGGGCGCAGGCGCAGTAGGGGCCGAAGGTAGCAGAAAATTCCGGCTTCGTGCATGCGCAGTAGACCGGAATCTTCTGCTACCTTCCGCTTGCTAAACAAGATAGTTCGGCGCAGGCGCAGTAGGAGCCGAAGGTAGCAGAAAATTCCGGCCCACTGCGCATGCGCGAAGCCGAAATTTTCTGCTACCTTCGGCGCGTTCACGCTACTTGGGAATCCTCTGCGCCTGCGCCACCAACCCCCGGCAGAGCCAATGAGGAGCCGAGGTAGGTGACACACCTTCCACGTCACTACCGGAAGTGACGTGGGTAGCAAAATTTTCCGGGTAGCAGAAAATTCCGGAACACCGGCTGTCACGTGGAGAAGTGGATTCTGGTGACATTGTGTGAGACACCTGACCTTGTCACCTACTTGTAAAATCATTCTAGGAGCTAGTGTCCCAAAACAACCTTTACTCTACTCCTACATGCCTCCCAAGGAGGGGCAACAGCAGCCTCAAATGATTGTTTTCACTAGCTCCACCTAATCTCTAGCAATAAAAGCCCAATCCCACCCAGTCCTCTTTCTCTGCACACAGTAGTTATTCCCTCTTAGTGCCCCCTTCACTGTAGAATGTCCTCACATAGTAGTAAGCCCCCTTAAAGAGGTTGTCTGGTCCCAAAATCAAAATTCTTTTTCTGTGCTCCTAACACCCCTCACCATTAATGCATATGCCCCCAATACCTGTTTTTCCCTCCTCCCTGGATGACATCACATCATCCTGACAGATCTGTTTAATTTCTCCCCTTCTTGTTTTGTTGAATACATAACTTTATTGATACACAAACCTGGCTGCACTGCACAGTGATGAGTCACAGGCTGGCCACGCCCCCACACTGTCTGTCTGCAGCAGCTACACTCACTACAACTCCTGTGTCCATCTTTCTACACCCAGACATGAATCTGCTTCTCACTCAGTGTCTAAATCCCATCACTGACAGTCCACGGGCTCTGCCCTCACATGTGTATCTAATCCTATACTGTGTGATACAGCCTGCTGCCCTGTGTATCTAATCCCATCACTGACCGTCCACAGGCTCTGCCCTCACATGTGTATCTAATCCTATCCCGTGTGATACAGCCTGCGGAGCGGTGTATCTAATCCCATCACTGACCGTCTGCAGGCTCTTCCCTCACCATCTCCAGAGTGTGATAAACACATCATATCCAATCACATCTGTATCTAATCCTATCCCGTGTGATACAGCCTGCGGAGCGGTGTATCTAATCCCATCACTGACCGTCTGCAGGCTCTTCCCTCACCATCTCCAGAGTGTGATAAACACATCATATCCAATCACATCTGTATCTAATCCTATCCCGTGTGATACAGCCTGCAGAGCGGTGTATCTAATCCCATCACTGACATTGCTAAAATGTGTATCTAAGCCTATCTTGTATGATCCTGCCTGCTGAGCTGTGTATCTAAACCCTTATGCACACGACCGTATCCATTTTGTGATCCACTTTTTGCAGTCCCATTGAGTTCGATGGATTTGAGGTGCTCATTTTGAGGACCAGAATAGGACATGTTCTGTTTTTACTGAAACTGACATTCAGATGTAAAAAAAAACCTGATGACGTCCATGTGCTTTCCACATCCGTGTGTCAGTTCTGTGAAAGATAGAACATGCCCTATTCTGGTCCTCAAAATGCAGATCTAAAACCCATAGAACTCAATGGGACTGCAAAAAAATGTGAATCCCACATGGACAGTAACCACATTTAGTGGATCCGCGACTTGCAGACCGCAAAACAGATACGGTTCTTCTGTGCACAAGCCCTATCACATACTAAGCGCCCATAACAGTGACGTCCACAGTGCCCCCGTAACAGTGACATCCACAGATCCCGCATAACAGTTTTATCCACAGTGCATCCATAACCGTGACGTCCACAGTGCATCCATAACCGTGACGTCCACAGTGCATCCATAACCGTGACGTCCACAGTGCATCTATAACAGTGTCATCCACAGTGCATCCATAACAGTGTGTCATCCACAGTGCATCCATAACAGTGTGTCATCCACAGATCCCCCCATAACAGTGTGTCATCCACAGTGCATCCATAACCGTGACGTCCACAGTGCATCTATAACAGTGTCATCCACAGTGCATCCATAACAGTGTGTCATCCACAGTGCATCCATAACAGTGTGTCAGAAAAATAGTAACTATACTGTTACTGGGGTACTCGGAAATATCAATAAACACCCTTAATAAATGAGTACAATGAAACCCATATCATCTTAAAATTTATATAGTCTTTATTAGAAAATCAGAATGAACATGATTACATAACTTTATAACAATATTTCGTAAAAGTTGTACCAAGCCATAAAAGTGAAAGTAACTAATTGCTACAGAGCCGGTTCATATAATGTGACTATTCTCATAGAAAGGGATCATCTGGGTCTAAAACACTGCACAATGGTGGACTCTATTAGGAATTGTATCTGGGGTGTACTAGAATCTGTATACTAGTAGCAAACACCCATTTAGCTATATAAAAGAGACTGACACCAGGGCGGTGGGCAAAGTGCTAATTAGTAAAGCTAAAATCTAAAGCTACTAACCGTAAGATGAAAATGTGAAACCAGTCAAGAGGGGTCAAAGAATGAGGCTCTGGATCTCCCCGACGTACGTTTCGCCGTTCTGCGTCCTCAGGAGGAGTAAATTAATGGGGCTAGATGACCAGTTTATATTGATATATGTTATCCAATGAAATGGGGCGTTTGGGATCACATGTGTCGACTAGGACGAGATGGGCAACGCTGGCGCATGGCGCGTCACTTCCGGCCGCTGCTGTGACTGCTTCCGCCCGTCTCCCGAGTCCAGGCGGCGGCGAGGGCAGCCACGCGTCGCGTACGGCACGGGCTGACGTCACCGGCGTCCGGTCTCCTTGGAGACAGAGGGAAGTCCGCTGGCCACAGGACCGTCATGCGCACTGTGCCAATCTCGTCTCATGCTATGCATGCCTAAGTTAGTAACTAATACGGTTGTATGGGGCATGCTGGAGGAGCAAAATGTTATTTGAAAAAGGCTTATTATAATTGTGTAATCATTGTTAAGGACTCTACAATATATAAAACCTGGGGATAAATATGATGGATGGTGTAAACAAGGAAATTAATAATGAATAATGTTCAACAACCACCGTAACTGATTTCTATAATATTAATATGTAGTTGGAACTATTAATTAATATCAAATTTAAAAATGAATTCATATATTGCGGGATTATTTATAGTGCTAAAAAAGTGGTATGCTATCTTATGAATATTAAGTGCAAGATAAATATGCATACATTATTAGATATTTACATGATGAAAGGGGAAAAAGGTAGTGCAATTATATACATGATTAGACATCAAAAATAATCAATTATACATAAATAGGTAATAATATAAAAATGGATAAAGTGCTATAGTGCAAATTTAAATTAGATACAATTGCGGGCATTAAGCCAGCTATAATTAGGTGACTAAACACATAATGAGTTTACATAGTGGACAGATATAATATAAAAAAGTATATATAAGATGTGCCTTTTTCAAATAACATTTTGCTCCTCCAGCATGCCCCATACAACCGTATTAGTTACTAACTTAGGCATGCATAGCATGAGACGAGATTGGCACAGTGCGCATGACGGTCCTGTGGCCAGCGGACTTCCCTCTGTCTCCAAGGAGACCGGACGCCGGTGACGTCAGCCCGTGCCGTACGCGACGCGTGGCTGCCCTCGCCGCCGCCTGGACTCGGGAGACGGGCGGAAGCAGTCACAGCAGCGGCCGGAAGTGACGCGCCATGCGCCAGCGTTGCCCATCTCGTCCTAGTCGACACATGTGATCCCAAACGCCCCATTTCATTGGATAACATATATCAATATAAACTGGTCATCTAGCCCCATTAATTTACTCCTCCTGAGGACGCAGAACGGCGAAACGTACGTCGGGGAGATCCAGAGCCTCATTCTTTGACCCCTCTTGACTGGTTTCACATTTTCATCTTACGGTTAGTAGCTTTAGATTTTAGCTTTACTAATTAGCACTTTGCCCACCGCCCTGGTGTCAGTCTCTTTTATATAGCTAAATGGGTGTTTGCTACTAGTATACAGATTCTAGTACACCCCAGATACAATTCCTAATAGAGTCCACCATTGTGCAGTGTTTTAGACCCAGATGATCCCTTTCTATGAGAATAGTCACATTATATGAACCGGCTCTGTAGCAATTAGTTACTTTCACTTTTATGGCTTGGTACAACTTTTACGAAATATTGTTATAAAGTTATGTAATCATGTTCATTCTGATTTTCTAATAAAGACTATATAAATTTTAAGATGATATGGGTTTCATTGTACTCATTTATTAAGGGTGTTTATTGATATTTCCGAGTACCCCAGTAACAGTATAGTTACTATTTTTCTGACCGTCTAGGTATTTTTTACGATATATTTTCTGTTTTCCCAACAGATTAAGGTCAACGACATGGAGATGGGAGCCAGAGAACAAGCGTGGCTCTTACAGGCAGATAGCCTTTTTAGTGGAGGTTCTAATTCTATTTTAAATGACACAGCATTTCAGATGGGGGAGCTTCAAAAAAAGTATAAGACCTTGTGCCATAAGAAAATTAAAATGTGGTGGAATAAAGCATCCCTACAAAATTATAGTACTAAACAAATTGTCCCTAGGGGTTTGAGGATACAAATTTTCCCAAGCTTTGGCCTAGATGATCAAGATCTAAAAGACAGGTGGGAAGAGGGAATCACTAAATGTTCCCTGGAATTCCTGGATATCCTGACAGAAGCAAGTAATAGAAAATTAAAAATTCTAGAGGAGGAAATTACTACTTTAGAGTCAGTCCTAAAGAGAGATATGAGTAGAGACAACTTCACAAAATTGGAAGAAGAAACCAATGATTCTTTTCAGATCTGGGAGAAAGACATCACGGCGCAAAAAATTAAAAAATTTCAGAGGGATCTTAGCGATTATAAGAATAAGAAAGTTTATAGATGGCAACAGGTGAGAGGAGGGCAGGATGTAAGAGTTAGGGCACCCTCCTTCTCATCCACTGGATCTCTATCTGAAACAACCTCACGAACTGGTGATGAAGTATCCTTAAGATCAGGAAGATCTAAAACCAACTGGAGGGGTGGTAATCAAGGAGGCAAAAGAAAACTGGATATTAAAAATGACAACAAAAATAAAAAAGGAAAAGATGATCTATTACAGGTAATAAACCTATCTAAGGTCACATTGACATCTAATCAACTTAAAGTGTTATCTAAAGGACTCAGTTTTTGCCCCACAGCTAATATGGATCTTTTTACAGTGACCAAAGATGTACACCTATATGCCAGGAAACTGCTTTTAAAACGTTTACATTTTCATGGAGAAGAATATCAATGGTTTAATACACCAGCAGAAAAGGAGGCTCTTCAAATTTTGGAGGATTTAGAGAAAGAAAATGAGGGTGAAGAACAGGTAAGCTTATTGCCTAGAGGAATGGGCAAAAAGTCCACAACTTTCCCGCCATTCAATATCTGCCCCGCTTTGGACATCTTTGTAAAACTGGTCTGTGAAGACCTGAAAAAACTAGAAAAAGAAACAGGGAGATTTAACCTGACTAGAGCTGAAAATAATGCTCTACAGGATTTAAAAAAACTTAACGGCATAGTAATTAAACAAGCAGACAAGGGGGGCAATGTTGTAATCTGGCCCTCAGAAATGTATGAAAAACAAGTCTTTAAATTACTAAAAGACAAAACCTGCTATAAATGCATGCCAAATAATCCCCTATTGATTTTTCAGGATAACTTATGCGAAATGCTCCTGCAGGCTTTTGAAAATAACATCATCCCCAAAAAGACTTTGGAAACTCTACAAGTAACTCATCCTAGGACGCCAACCTTTTATATCATCCCCAAAATCCACAAAAATAAAGAAGATCCGCCAGGAAGGCCAATCGTAGCTGGTAATGAGGGACTCTGCGAGAATATCTGCCGTTTTGTAGATTATTATTTGCAATTGCAGGTGGCTAATTTACCTTCATTCGTACAGGATACCACAGCAGTACTAAAAAGATTACAAAATATTCAAATGGATGATGATATGTGGTTGGTGACGGCAGATGTCGAATCACTATATACAAGTATCAGACATGGCGATGGCCTGAAGGCAACAGCGGATTTCCTGAAAGGTAATAACTGTGACCAGAGCCTTAATGGCTTCATTTTGGACCTCCTACAATTTATATTGGAACATAACTTTTTCGTCTTCAAGGATAAATATTATTTACAACTGCAGGGGGTTGCGATGGGGGCCACTTGTGCCCCGTCGTATGCCAACCTTTTCCTTGGAGCATGGGAACGGTCCATTTTTCAGGATGGGCAAATCGTCAATGTAGACAAGGTCCATAATCGGATACGCTACATTGACGATATCCTATTCATTTGGGAAGGACCATTGGAGGATCTAAATGATTTCATGTATGTGCTCAATACGAATGAGCTAAATATCAAACTTACCTTTCAGGCTGCAAGAGAGCTGGACTTCCTGGATCTTCACATTCTGGTGGGTGAGGATGGGATGCTCAAAACAGATATCTACAGGAAAAAGACAGCAGTTAATTCCATCTTACATGCAGAGTCAGCACATCCCAGGACAACTATCAATGGAATCCCCACAGGTCAGTTTCTAAGGCTAAAAAGAATCTGTTCGGAAAAAACCCAATATCACAAACAATCAAAAATAATGAAAGACAGATTCCTAGATAGGGGTTACAGTAATCGGCAAATTAAAAAAAAGCATGAATGTGGCAAAACAAAGAACAAGAGAAAAATTGCTGTACCCGAATGATAAAATTATCAAGGATCAGAGCCAGGAACCAAGATTTATAACTAATTACAACAGACAGTGGGGGCAAATTAACAAAGTCCTAAATAAACATTGGGAGGTGCTGCTAACTGATATTAAATTAAAACAAATTGTTATGAATAGACCTTTAATCACTGCAAGAAGGTCAAAAAATTTAAAAGACATCCTGGTTCACAGCCACTATATACCTGAGGTAGTGGGAAAGAAGGATGAAATGAAAGGCGGCTCATATGCTTGCGGCAGATGCAAAGCCTGTAAAAACATGGAAAGGACAAATGTGTTCACGGACGGAGATAAACAGAGAACTTATGATATCCGGGAGTATATATCTTGCTCCTCCACGGGAGTAGTTTATTATGCTACCTGCCCGTGTGATAAAATATATGTAGGTCTGACCACACGAGAATTGCGCAAAAGGATCAGAGAACATGTTAGAGACATAGAAAAGGCGAATGATGAGGAAGACCTAGCAAATTTAAAAGCCATACCCAAACATTTTAAAATTTTCCACAAAGCTAATCCAAGTGGACTTAGGTTTAGGGGTATTGACCTAATCCATTTAGGGACCAGAGGAGGAAATAAGGGCAAAAAACTAGCACAACTAGAAAGCAAATGGATCTTTCGACTAAATTCCCTCACACCGGTAGGACTTAATGAAAATTTTGGATTCAGCTCTTTCCTCTGAAATGCAGTGTCTTTTAATCCATTTTATGGGGAAAATAAATGTTATTTTAATGGCTTCTAATTATTCTAGGATATAATATTTTCATATTATATTTTTTTAACAGCTCCATTTAATCATGACTAAATATACTTACTTTAATTTGTTTTGTCCAAAAGCAGTTTGGGTTCCATCTTCCCACACACATGTGCGATTTTTTTGGAGAAGTATTATGCAGGATGCTGTAGAATCAATCCATCAGGAGAAGATACACCGTCTTCGGTCCCTTCTTAGAAATGAATTTATATGCACAATTAAACCTCCATTAGCAGTTGGAGGTGGACTATAAGATAAAATAACATAGTCAACACATCTTATATATACTTTTTTATATTATATCTGTCCACTATGTACACTCATTATGTGTTTAGTCACCTAATTATAGCTGGCTTAATGCCCGCAATTGTATCTAATTTAAATTTGCACTATAGCACTTTATCCATTTTTATATTATTACCTATTTATGTATAATTGATTATTTTTGATGTCTAATCATGTATATAATTGCACTACCTTTTTCCCCTTTCATCATGTAAATATCTAATAATGTATGCATATTTATCTTGCACTTAATATTCATAAGATAGCATACCACTTTTTTAGCACTATAAATAATCCCGCAATATATGAATTCATTTTTAAATTTGATATTAATTAATAGTTCCAACTATATATTAATATTATAGAAATCAGTTACGGTGGTTGTTGAACATTATTCATTATTAATTTCCTTGTTTACACCATCCATCATATTTATCCCCAGGTTTTATATATTGTAGAGTCCTTAACAATGATTACACAATTATAATAAGCCTTTTTCAAATAACATTTTGCTCCTCCAGCATGCCCCATACAACCGCATTAGTTACTAACTTAGGCATGCATAGCATGAGACGAGATTGGCACAGTGCGCATGACGGTCCTGTGGCCAGCGGACTTCCCTCTGTCTCCAAGGGGACCGGACGCCGGTGACGTCAGCCCGTGCCGTACGCGACGCGTGGCTGCCCTCGCCGCCGCCTGGACTCGGGAGACGGGCGGAAGCAGTCACAGCAGCGGCCGGAAGTGACGCGCCATGCGCCAGCGTTGCCCATCTCGTCCTAGTCGACACATGTGATCCCAAACGCCCCATTTCATTGGATAACATATATCAATATAAACTGGTCATCTAGCCCCATTAATTTACTCCTCCTGAGGACGCAGAACGGCGAAACGTACGTCGGGGAGATCCAGAGCCTCATTCTTTGACCCCTCTTGACTGGTTTCACATTTTCATCTTACGGTTAGTAGCTTTAGATTTTAGCTTTACTAATTAGCACTTTGCCCACCGCCCTGGTGTCAGTCTCTTTTATATAGCTAAATGGGTGTTTGCTACTAGTATACAGATTCTAGTACACCCCAGATACAATTCCTAATAGAGTCCACCATTGTGCAGTGTTTTAGACCCAGATGATCCCTTTCTATGAGAATAGTCACATTATATGAACCGGCTCTGTAGCAATTAGTTACTTTCACTTTTATGGCTTGGTACAACTTTTACGAAATATTGTTATAAAGTTATGTAATCATGTTCATTCTGATTTTCTAATAAAGACTATATAAATTTTAAGATGATATGGGTTTCATTGTACTCATTTATTAAGGGTGTTTATTGATATTTCCGAGTACCCCAGTAACAGTATAGTTACTATTTTTCTGACCGTCTAGGTATTTTTTACGATATATTTTCTGTTTTCCCAACAGATTAAGGTCAACGACATGGAGATGGGAGCCAGAGAACAAGCGTGGCTCTTACAGGCAGATAGCCTTTTTAGTGGAGGTTCTAATTCTATTTTAAATGACACAGCATTTCAGATGGGGGAGCTTCAAAAAAAGTATAAGACCTTGTGCCATAAGAAAATTAAAATGTGGTGGAATAAAGCATCCATACAAAATTATAGTACTAAACAAATTGTCCCTAGGGGTTTGAGGATACAAATTTTCCCAAGCTTTGGCCTAGATGATCAAGATCTAAAAGACAGGTGGGAAGAGGGAATCACTAAATGTTCCCTGGAATTCCTGGATATCCTGACAGAAGCAAGTAATAGAAAATTAAAAATTCTAGAGGAGGAAATTACTACTTTAGAGTCAGTCCTAAAGAGAGATATGAGTAGAGACAACTTCACAAAATTGGAAGAAGAAACCAATGATTCTTTTCAGATCTGGGAGAAAGACATCACGGCGCAAAAAATTAAAACATTTCAGAGGGATCTTAGCGATTATAAGAATAAGAAAGTTTATAGATGGCAACAGGTGAGAGGAGGGCAGGATGTAAGAGTTAGGGCACCCTCCTTCTCATCCACTGGATCTCTATCTGAAACAACCTCACGAACTGGTGATGAAGTATCCTTAAGATCAGGAAGATCTAAAACCAACTGGAGGGGTGGTAATCAAGGAGGCAAAAGAAAACTGGATATTAAAAATGACAACAAAAATAAAAAAGGAAAAGATGATCTATTACAGGTAATAAACCTATCTAAGGTCACATTGACATCTAATCAACTTAAAGTGTTATCTAAAGGACTCAGTTTTTGCCCCACAGCTAATATGGATCTTTTTACAGTGACCAAAGACGTACACCTATATGCCAGGAAACTGCTTTTAAAACGTTTACATTTTCATGGAGAAGAATATCAATGGTTTAATACACCAGCAGAAAAGGAGGCTCTTCAAATTTTGGAGGATTTAGAGAAAGAAAATGAGGGTGAAGAACAGGTAAGCTTATTGCCTAGAGGAATGGGCAAAAAGTCCACAACTTTCCCGCCATTCAATATCTGCCCCGCTTTGGACATCTTTGTAAAACTGGTCTGTGAAGACCTGAAAAAACTAGAAAAAGAAACAGGGAGATTTAACCTGACTAGAGCTGAAAATAATGCTCTACAGGATTTAAAAAAACTTAAAGGCATAGTAATTAAACAAGCAGACAAGGGGGGCAATGTTGTAATCTGGCCCTCAGAAATGTATGAAAAACAAGTCTTTAAATTACTAAAAGACAAAACCTGCTATAAATGCATGCCAAATAATCCCCTATTGATTTTTCAGGATAACTTATGCGAAATGCTCCTGCAGGCTTTTGAAAATAACATCATCCCCAAAAAGACTTTGGAAACTCTACAAGTAACTCATCCTAGGACGCCAACCTTTTATATCATCCCCAAAATCCACAAAAATAAAGAAGATCCGCCAGGAAGGCCAATCGTAGCTGGTAATGAGGGACTCTGCGAGAATATCTGCCGTTTTGTAGATTATTATTTGCAATTGCAGGTGGCTAATTTACCTTCATTCGTACAGGATACCACAGCAGTACTAAAAAGATTACAAAATATTCAAATGGATGATGATATGTGGTTGGTGACGGCAGATGTCGAATCACTATATACAAGTATCAGACATGGCGATGGCCTGAAGGCAACAGCGGATTTCCTGAAAGGTAATAACTGTGACCAGAGCCTTAATGGCTTCATTTTGGACCTCCTACAATTTATATTGGAACATAACTTTTTCGTCTTCAAGGATAAATATTATTTACAACTGCAGGGGGTTGCGATGGGGGCCACTTGTGCCCCGTCGTATGCCAACCTTTTCCTTGGAGCATGGGAACGGTCCATTTTTCAGGATGGGCAAATCGTCAATGTAGACAAGGTCCATAATTGGATACGCTACATTGACGATATCCTATTCATTTGGGAAGGACCATTGGAGGATCTAAATGATTTCATGTATGTGCTCAATACGAATGAGCTAAATATCAAACTTACCTTTCAGGCTGCAAGAGAGCTGGACTTCCTGGATCTTCACATTCTGGTGGGTGAGGATGGGATGCTCAAAACAGATATCTACAGGAAAAAGACAGCAGTTAATTCCATCTTACATGCAGAGTCAGCACATCCCAGGACAACTATCAATGGAATCCCCACAGGTCAGTTTCTAAGGCTAAAAAGAATCTGTTCGGAAAAAACCCAATATCACAAACAATCAAAAATAATGAAAGACAGATTCCTAGATAGGGGTTACAGTAATCGGCAAATTAAAAAAAGCATGAATGTGGCAAAACAAAGAACAAGAGAAAAATTGCTGTACCCGAATGATAAAATTATCAAGGATCAGAGCCAGGAACCAAGATTTATAACTAATTACAACAGACAGTGGGGGCAAATTAACAAAGTCCTAAATAAACATTGGGAGGTGCTGCTAACTGATATTAAATTAAAACAAATTGTTATGAATAGACCTTTAATCACTGCAAGAAGGTCAAAAAATTTAAAAGACATCCTGGTTCACAGCCACTATATACCTGAGGTAGTGGGAAAGAGGATGAAATGAAAGGCGGCTCATATGCTTGCGGCAGATGCAAAGCCTGTAAAAACATGGAAAGGACAAATGTGTTCACTGGACGGAGATAAACAGAGAACTTATGATATCCGGGAGTATATATCTTGCTCCTCCACGGGAGTAGTTATTATGCTACCTGCCCGTGTGATAAAATATATGTAGGTCTGACCACACGAGAATTGCGCAAAAGGATCAGAGAACATGTTAGAGACATAGAAAAGGCGAATGACTGAGGAAGACCTAGCAAATTTAAAAGCCATACCCAAACATTTTAAAATTTTCCACAAAGCTAATCCAAGTGGACTTAGGTTTAGGGGTATTGACCTAATCCATTTAGGGACCAGAGGAGGAAATAAGGGCAAAAAACTAGCACAACTAGAAAGCAAATGGATCTTTCGACTAAATTCCCTCACACCGGTAGGACTTAATGAAAATTTTGGATTTAGCTCTTTCCTCTGAAATGCAGTGTCTTTTAATCCATTTTATGGGGAAAATAAATGTTATTTTAATGGTTTCTAATTATTTTAGGATATAATACTTTTATATTATATTTTTTTTAACAGTTCCATTTAATCATGACTATATATACTTACTTTGGTTTGTTTTGTCCAGGGGCAGTTTGGGTTCCATCTTCCCTTACACATGTGCGATTTTTTGGAGAGGTATCGTGCGGCATTCTGTGGAGTTAATCCATCTGGAGAGGATACATCGTCTTTGGTCCCTTTTAGAAATGAATTTATATGTACAATTAAACCTCCATTAGCGGTTGGAGGCGGACTATAAGATAAAATAACATAGTCAACACATTTTATATATATTTTTTCATATTACATCAGTTCACAATGTTTATTTATTATGAGTTCAGTCACTTAATTTTAGCTGGCCTAATGCCCGCAATTGTATTTAATCTACATTTGCACTATAGCACTTTATCCATTTTTATATTATTATCTATTTATGTATAATTGATTATTTTGATGTTAATCATGTATATAATTGCACTACCTTTTTTCTCGTTCACCATGTAAACACTTAATAATATATGCATATTTATTTTGCACTTAATATTCATAAGATAAGAATACCACGTTTTTTAGCACTATAAATAATCCCGCAACATATGAATTCATTTTTAAACTTGATATTAATTAATAGTCTTAACCAAATACTAATATTATAGAAATCAGTTACGGTGGTTGTTGAATATTATTCATTATTGATCTTCCTTTTTATCACCATCTATCACATTTATCCCCAGGTTTTATATATTGTAGAGTTCTTAATAATGATCACGCAATTATAACAAGCCTTTTTATAATAAAAAACATCTTGCTCCTCCAGCATGCCCCGTACAACCGTATTAGTTACCACCTTAGGCATGCATAGCATGAGACGAGATTGGCACAGTGCGCATGACGGTCCTGCGGCCAGCGGACTTCCCTCTGTCTCCAAGGAGATCGGACGCCGGTGACGTCAGCCCGTGCCGTACGCGACGCGTGGCTGCCCTCGCCGCCGCCTGGACTCGGGAGACGGGCGGAAGTAGTCACAGCAGCGGCCGGAAGTGACGCGCCATGCGCCAGCGTTGCCCATCTCGTCCTAGTCGACACATGTGATCCCAAACGCCCCATTTCATTGGCTAACATATATCAATATAAACTGGTCATCTAGCCCCATTAATTTACTCCTCCTGAGGACGCAGAACGGCGAAACGTACGTCGGGGAGATCCAGAGCCTCATTCTTTGACCCCTCTTGACTGGTTTTACATTTTCATCTGACGGTCAGTAGCTTTAGAATTTAGCTTCACTAATTAGCACTTTGTCCACCGCCTTGGTGTCAGTCTCTTTTATATAGCTAAATGGGTGTTTGCTACTAGTATACAGATTCTAGTACACCCCAGATACAATTCCTAATAGAGTCCACCATTGTGCAGTGTTTTAGACCCAGATGATCCCTTTCTATGAGAATAGTCACATTATATGAACCGGCTCTGTAGCAATTAGTTACTTTCACTTTTATGGCTTGGTACAACTTTTACGAAATATTGTTATAAAGTTATGTAATCATGTTCATTCTGATTTTCTAATAAAGACTATATAAATTTTAAGATGATATGGGTTTCATTGTACTCATTTATTAAGGGTGTTTGTTTAATAACAGTGTGTCATCCACAGATCCCCCCATAACAGTGTGTCATCCACAGGTCCCCCATAACAGTGTGTCATCCACAGTGCATCCATAACAGTGTCATCCACAGATCCCCCATAACAGCGTATCATACACAGATCCCCAGAACAGTGCCCCAGAACAGTGACATCCACAGTGCCGCAATAACAGTGACATCCACAGTGCCGCCATAACAGTGTCATCCACAGCACCGCAATAACCGCGACCTCCACAGTGCCCCAATAACAGTGACATCCACATCGCCTAATAACAGTGACATCCACAGTGCCCCTCTTGTGCCATCCTGTGCCCCTCTTGTGCCCCCTTGTGCCATCCAGCGCCCCTCATGTGCCATCCTGTGCCCCCTTGTGCCATCCAGCACCCCTCATGTGCCATCCAGAGCCTCTTGTGCCACCCTGTTCCCCCTTGTGCCATCCTGTGCCTCTAGTGTGCCATTCAGTGCCCCCTTTGTGCCATCCTGCACCCCTCTTGTGCCATCCTGTGCCCCCTTGTGCCATCCTGCACCCCTCTTGTTGCATCATGTGCCCCCTTGTGCCATCCAGAACCCCTCTTGTGCCATCTAGTGCCCCTCTTAGGGCATACTGTGCCCCCTTGTGCCATCCAGCACCCCCCTTGTGCCATCCTGCCCCTTCTCTTGTTGCATCCTGTGCCCCCTTGTGCCATCCAGTGCCCCCTGACATGCACAGCATAGCGATCAGCCTCTGTGGCTGATCGCTATGCTGTCACTCCTGCACAGCGCTTACATCGCGCTGTGCAGGAGTCAATACAGGCTTCACATGCAGTGTGAAGGACCACCCCCCCCTGTCTTCTGTTTATACTAAAGGGAAGACAGATAAGCCATAGCAACGGTCTTTTAAGAGCCATTAGAGACATTAATGAAAGCTGTTATTATAAGGTAATTACAGATGTTTTGGCGATCATTGACAGACTAACTCAGGTATACATGCCTAGCTCTAATAAACTAGCAGATACAAAAATGACAGTTACCCTTTAAACCACATCAAGCACAGGAAAGGCATGGCCGGTTGGTTCTAGCTGCTTTTGGTTGCATCACTATCTGTAAGTGCACCTTAAGTATTTAGGGCTTGTGCTCATGTAGTGAACAACAAGACACCAAAATTCCACAAGTGTCACCATAACTGGTTACCAGTATAGTTAGGGCTCCCAGGAGGCTTAGGTCGCATGAAGAGGTCATGTCACTCGGAGACAGGTGGTGGGGAAAAGTAGTATTTGGGGTGTGTTCAGTTTTTTAGGGGCTGTGAGAGTGTTTCTATTTTAAGTGTGTGGTCTCGTGTAGGGTTGCACTGGGTATCAAAGTATCTATACTTTTAGACCCGGATTGATTCGATACCGGGATTTGCCATTTTCCGATTACTAGGCTGCGCTACTGTAGTATCTGTTAGAAAACATGGCACGCTCCACTCTCTGAGCGCACCATGTTCTCCAGAGAAGGATAGTGGAGGAGGAGGCAGACGCGGCTGCCGCTGCCACCAATGAAGGGATAGTGCTGAGGAGGAGGGGAGGGGCTGTGACTACTGCGCCACCAATGAAGATAATTGACCCATTAATTCAAATGTAGGCTGCGGGTGCCGGCGGTATCACATACCGGACCTCTATGACAGGGCATTTGATCCTGCGAATCGCGGCAATTAACTCCTCAGGTGCCGCACCTGAGGGGTTAATTGATGCAGACCGCAGTGCCCTGTCATAGAGGCTGAGTGTCGGGTATGTGATACCACTGGCACCCGCAGCCTACATTTGAATAAATGGGTCATTGGTGGCAGTGGCTACAGGGTCCTCTCCGCCCTCTTCACTCTTCATTGGTGGTGCAGTAGCAGCTTCCGATCGTAGCCCCAGCAGTGAAATCGCGGTGCTCCGATCGGTTACCATGGCAGCCAAGACGCTACTGAAGTCCTGGCTGCCATGGTAAGCTCCCTGCTGCCGTGTGCACTATGCATAGGGCAGCAGGGACAGTGTAAAATCCTATTCAGCCTTAATAGAGCTCTATTAAGGTGAATAGGACAAGGGATTAAAAGGTCCCAGGTTCTAGCCCTAAGGAGGCTAATGGTTATTAAATAAAAAGTTTAAAAAAAAAACACCAAAATATAAAAAGTTTAAATCACCCCCTTTCCCAATTTTACATGAAAAATATATACACAATAAAAAAATAAACATATTACATATCGCTACGTCCAAAAAAGTCCAAACTATTAAAATATAAAAAAATATCTCCTATGCGGTGAACGCCGTAACAGAAAAAAAAGCACAATTCGCCAATTTTTTTAGTTACGTTGTCCCCCAACTGTCATGGATTCGGTGGGACAGGATTTTGGCGGCCTTCCTTTGGTCATGGAGGGTACGGCAGAGGGGTTTGCGCTGAGTACGGGCACCCTTATATCCCACTATCACCCACATGGCTCAGTCTATTCATGTGTAGAGAGGCTGGCATCATTCCTGACTCATCCATTAGGAAGAAATCTGTGGCACTCACCAATAAAACTTAATCCATAAAATACAGCCAGGGCTAGAGGAATGTTTTTGTAATTGTCTATAAAGTCCAAATGTGTGATAATTACTATGTTTATAAGATGTCATTTTAAAGGGATTCTCCAGGATCACTATGGTTATTAACACATATGCTCATCTAGGTGCTTTCCTCATATACATCTTCCCCATGACTTTATTATTATTATTTTTTTGGACTCTCCTGACCTGTTTTTATCATAGCACTTCCTGTTCCTGTAACCAACCAAACCCATGATGCACCTCTCCTTTCTCTACCACAGCTCCAGCACCAGCCCTAACACCCAGCTAGTTAGAGATATACTACCCTATCACTGCCAGGTAGTAGACTAGGAACTTAACCTCTTGGGTACCAAAGGTTTTTGCATTTTCATTTTTCTTCCCTGTCTTCCTAGAGTCATAAGTTTTTCATTTTTCCGTTCACATAGATGTATGAGGGCTTGTTTTTTGGGGGGACAAGTTGTACTTTCTAATGCCACCATTTAATGTTGCATAGGATGTAGTGGGAAGCAGGAAAAAAATCCAAATGGAATTGGGGAAAAAAAATAACTTTTTTTTTAATGGCGTTCACTATGCAGTAAAACTTGTGCTCTTCATTGTCCAGGTCAGTATGAATCCGGCGATACCACATATGTATAGTTGAAATAAAATATATATTATTTCTTTCTTTTTTTTTTGAGAAGCAATGAAATAATGGCGAATTGGCCGGTTTGATATTTTTTTCCTCTGGATAGATCATCAGCATCTGAGAGTCAGGGGTCCGACACCCGGGACCACCGCCGATCAGCTGTTTGAGAAGGCAGCGGCCCAGTGATGTCACGACTAGTCTCACTGGCCTGGGCCGCGGCTAAGCTCTGTTCACTTGAATGGAGCTTAGCCCCGGCCAGGCAAGTTGATACAAGTCGTGACATCACTGGGCCAGCAGTAAACAGCGTCTCAAACAGCTGATCGGCGGTGGTGATGAAGCGCCACTGCCTTCTCAAACAGCTGATCAGCTGATGATCTATCCTGAGGATAGATCATCAGTTTAAACAAACTGCAGAACCCCATTAACCCTTTAAGGACCCTTTTTTGCATTTTCGTTTTTCACTCCCTGCCTTCCCATAGTCCTAACTATTTTATTTTTCGATTCACATAGCCTTATGAGGGCTTGTTTTTTGTGGGACAAGTTGTTCTTTTTTGCACGCGGCTTCTGCTTCCGGACTGATCCGATGCCGTGGTCACATTTGACCACAGCATCTTAAGGGGAAAATGTATGCGATCAGCCTTATGTGTCGCGGGTCTCTACCATTTAAAATAGCAGAAACCTGGCGGCTATGGCGCCCGTTGCACGTGCAAGCGGGCGCCATGTTTAAAGACTAGACGGATCGCCGTAATCTCGCGCATGCGCAGTGCCGGCATAGTATTCCTTCCCTGTGCTGGCATCAGCCTCAGGGAAGGAACTCCGCAATGCGAGATTATGGCGACCACCTAGAGGTCACTACATGAAAAAAATAAACATTGCTTTCTTACCCCTAGTTGTGCTATAGGACCCCCTCCCCCCAGGCCCTAGAGCACTCACGAAGGTCTGCCTACACTAGCGTTCGATCGGATCCGTTCTGAACGGATCCGCTCATATTAATGCAGACGGTGGCTCCGTTCAGAACGGATCCGTCTGCATTATAACTTAGAAAAATTTTCTAAGTGTGAAAGTAGCCTGAGCGGATCCGTTCAGACTTTACATTGAAAGTCAATGGGGGACAGATCCGCTTGAAGATTGAGCCATATGGTGTCATCTTCAAGCGGATCCGTCCCCATTGACTTCCATTATAAGTCTGGACGGATCCGCTCGCCTCCGCACGGCCAGGCGGACACCCGAACGCTGCTTGCAGCGTTGAGGTGTTCCGCTCACTGAGCGGAGCGGAGGCTGAGCGCTGGCAGGCGGGTGCATTCTCAGTTGATCTGCCTCCACTGAGAATGCATTAGGGCCAGACGGCTGCGTTCAGGGCCGCTCGTGAGCCCCTTCAAACGGAGCTCACGAGCGGACACCTGAACGCAGGTGTGAAAGGAGCCTTACATGTAATTCTTTCTTTTTTTCTATACAATGTAATTTCAATATTTAGGACCTCCTTAACTGACTGGGTACAATCAGTAAGGACATTCTGCAAAAACTCGAAGGTTTGGATTAAAAGTACAGATGGGTGTCCCTGCACAGTCTGATTGGACAGTGTAAGACTGTGCAGGGACAGACCCCTAACTAGTAACATTTTGTTAAACATTTATTAGTACATTTCTAGCAGGAATAAGAGGAATGCCACAACACAGAGTCATAAGGATAAATGCTCTGGAATTGTTATTACATGGGGAATACAAGTAGCTACTAAAATAGACATGTCTGGAGAGGTGTCATGTCCTCTTTAAAGGGGTTCTCTGGGCTTTTACTATTGATGACCTATCTTGAAGATCAGCGGGGGTCCGACACCTGGCACCCCCGTCGATCAGCTGTATGAGGAGACGGTTCGCACAAAGACCAGGGACAGCTGCAGCGGACATGAAGAAAGAAGGGAGACGGCACGTGTGCACTGCGCATGTGCAATCTCCTCATACAGCTGATCAGTTGGTGTGTCGGACCCCCACTGATCTGATATTAATGACGTATCCTGAGGATAGGTCATCAATAGTAAAAGCCTGGACAACCCCTTTAAGTTACTCTTCAGAAACTGCTTGGTATTATTTAAAGTGCTCCCTTCACAGGCAGTAATATGCCCAGTAAAGTGCTCCCTTCACAGGCAGTAATATGCCCAATAAAGTGCTCCCGTCACAGGCAGTAATATGCCCAGCTGTGCCCCTTCACAGGCAGTAATATGCCCAGTTGTTCCCTCTTCACAGGCAGTAATGTGCCCAGCTGTGCCCTCTTCACAGGTAGTAATATGCCCAGTAAAGTGCCCCCTTCCCAGGCAGTAATATGCCTAGAAGTTGCCCCCTTCACAGGCAGTAATATGCCCAGTAAAGTGCTCCCGTCACAGGCAGTAATATGCCAAGCTGTGCCCCCTTCATAGGCAGTAATATGCCCAGCTGTGCCCCCTTCACAGGCAGTAATATGCCCAGCTGTGCCCCCTTCACAGGCAGTAATATGCCCAGCTGTGCCCTCTTCACAGGTAGTAATTTGGCCAGTAAAGTGCCCCCTTCCCAGGCAGTAATATGCCTAGATGTGCCCCCTTCACAGGTAGTAATATGCCCAGTAAAGTGCTCCCGTCACAGGCAGTAATATGCCCAGCTGTGCCCCCCTTCACAGGCAGTAATATGCCCAGCTGTGCCCCCTTCACAGGCAGTAATATGCCCAGCTGTGCCCCCTTCACAGGCAGTAATATACCCAGCTGTGCCCCCTTCACAGGCAGTAATATGCCCAGCTGTGTCCTCTTCACAGGTAGTAATTTGGCCAGTAAAGTGCCCCCTTCCCAGGCAGTAATATGCCTAGATGTGCCCTCTTCACAGGTAGTAATATGCCCAGCAAAGTGCTGCCATCACAGGCAGTAATATGCCCAGCTGTGCCCTCTTCACAGGTAGTAATTTGGCCAGTAAAGTGCCCCCTTCCCAGGCAGTAATATGCCTAGATGTGTCCCCTTCACAGGCAGTAATATGCCCAGCTGTGCCCCCTTGACAGGCAGTAATATGCCCAGCTGTGCCCCCTTGACAGGCAGTAATATGCCCAGCTGTGCCCCCTTGACAGGCAGTAATATGCCCAGCTGTGCCCCCTTGACAGATAGTAATATGCCCAGATGTGCCCCCTTCACAGGTAGTAATTTGGCCAGTGAAGTGCCCCCTTCCCAGGCAGTAATATGCCCAGCTGTGCCCCCTTGACAGGCAGTAATATGCCCAGCTGTGCCCCCTTGACAGGCATTAATATGGCCAGTAAAGTGCCCCTTCACAGGTAGTAATTTGGCCAGTAAAGTGCCCCCTTCCCAGGCAGTAATATGCCTAGATGTGTCCCCTTCACAGGCAGTAATATGCCCAGCTGTGCCCATTTCCCAGGCAGTAATATGCCTAGCTGTGCCCCCTTCCCAGGCAGTAATATGCCTAGCTGTGCCCCCTTCACAGGCAGTTATATGCCCAGCTGTGCCCCCTTCACAGGCAGTAATATGCCCAGCTGTGCCCCCTTCACAGGCAGTAATATGCCCAGCTGTGCCCCCTTCACAGGCAGTAATATGCCCAGCTGTGCCCCCTTCACAGGCAGTAATATGCCCAGCTGTGCCCTCTTCACAGGTAGTAATATGCCCAGTAAAGTGCCCCCTTCCCAGGCAGTAATATGCCTAGATGTTGCCCCCTTCACAGGCAGTAATATGCCCAGTAAAGTGCTCCCGTCACAGGCAGTAATATGCCAAGCTGTGCCCCCTTCACAGGCAGTAATATGCCCAGCTGTGCCCTCTTCACAGGCAGTAATATGCCCAGTAAAGTGCTCCCGTCACAGGCAGTAATATGCCAAGCCTTGCCCTCTTCACAGGCAGTAATATGCCCAGCTGTGCCCCTTCACAGGCAGTAATATGCCAAGCTGTGCCCCCTTCACAGGCAGTAATATGCCCAGCTGTGCCCTCTTCACAGGCAGTAATATGCCCAGCTGTGCCCCCTTCACAGGCAGTAATATGCCCAGCTGTGCCCTCTTCACAGGCAGTAATATGCCCAGTAAAGTGCCCCCTTCACAGGCAGTACAAATAAATAAATCTCCACATACTTACCTAGTTCCCCAGCACCCTGCCACGCCCCCTCCCCAGACCTGCAGTGTGGAGCGCCGGAATGATGGAGCAGGGAGCCGACGGGCGGCTCTTGCTACATCCTTACAGGCAGCCGTCTCTGCTTCCTATGGAAGACAGCTGCCAGAAAGCAGGCTCCTTGGCGACTGGGACCTGTCATTACTGGCTCCATTATTGTATAGTAACTGCAGAAGGAAATCACTCACCTCAACTCTGCGGAATGGTCTATATTTTCTGTGAGCTAGAAAGTTCTAGGAATCAAATGACATGACACCAACATATGCCACAGCACTGTACAGAGATTGCCATCACTTACTGGGACTCACAATCTATATGCCTCGCACACAGTAGGGCCAATTATCTAGAAAGTCAATTAACATGAAAAGACAAAGCATGTCAGAAACTGGCTACTGATTGCGGTCTAGGTTTTGGAACATTTTCTGCTCGTCCTTGTTTTGTCATCCTTGTCCTTTTTAAATAAAGTTGCGGTGAAAAAAAAAGGCGTTGTGCAGCGTGTGGTTCACACCCCCGTCTGTGGCAGAAGGAGCACAGCTGCTGTTCGGAGTGGACTGTCACCTCCTGCGCTCTGCTGCTGCCCCCGCTGCAAGGAGATGAGCTTCTTGTTGTGAGTGTCACCCTGTCCTTCTCTCTTTAGTGTCCCTTGTCACCCCGAGTTAGGTGTCCGTCACTCTGTGGTTTTGCCCTTTGGCTGTCTGGACTCACTACTGAACTCAATGCGTTTTTATGGGTAGGCTTTCTCTAGTGCTAGGTCGGTCCGTGCATTATACAGTGTGGGGTTGTGTTCTCCTCTATAGGTGTCATATACACAATGGCAGTAAACTTTTCAGGACCTCGGGGCCTAGCCTGCACCGTTACTATCAGGCAGTATGGCAGGCAGGGATTGTGCTCTGCAGGAAAGGGACCTATGACAGGCTGGGGTATTATGGTGTAATTGGATGTGTTGTATTCATCAGCTATCCTCCTAGTCACCACTGAAAAGGACCTTCAGTCGGTGGAGCTGATGTGTGTGGTTGACTGAGAGGGACCACCGATCCATGTAGAAGAATGGTGCTGTGCAGGTGCAGCCCTAGTGGCAGTGGGACCCACCGCTGTGTACAGGTGAAACTCGCAAAATTAGAATATCGTGCAAACGTCCATTTATTTCAGTAATGCACATTAAAAGGAATTGCATTAATGCAGCTTAAAATTAGAATTTTGTGAAAAGGTTTAATATTTTCGGGCTCAAAGTGTCATACTCAGCTAATTAATCCATACCCCCCGAGCAAAGGGTACCTCAAAATTGAGACTTTGGGGTTTCATTAGCTGTAAGCCACAATCATCCAAATTATAACAAATGAAGGCTTGGAATATCTCGTTTTGCATGTAATGAGTCTATCTCATATGTTTAAGTTGCATTACTGCAATAAATGAACTTTGCACAATATTCCAATTTTTCGAGTTTCACCTTTTATGAAGTAGTTTTAGAGGAGTTGTACAATTTAGAGCCTAGTTTCATAGACCCTGTTAGGAATTTCTGAGTTAAAGGGCTTCTGTCACCCCACTAAAGTCATATATTTTTTTTTGGCTAGTTACATTCCTTATAGTGCGATATATGAGAATATAATGGTGTTACTTACTTTCATTCGGCCCTTTCTTATAAAAACGAAGTTTTATAATATGCAAATCAGGTCTCTACCAGCAACTAGGGCGTCTACTTGCTGGTAGCCGCCGCAAAAAACCGCCCCCCTCGTCGTGTTGATTGACAGGGCCAGCCGCGATCTCCTCCTCCGGCCGGCCCTGTCAGCATTTTAAAAATCGCCGAAAGAGAAGACGTCATCGGCGCAGGCGCACTGAGGGAGTTCTGAGGAGACGAGCCTCCTCATCTCAGAGCGCCTGCGCCGAATCAACAGAGGCGCGCGATTTTTAAGATGCTGACAGGGCCGGCCGGAGGAGGAGATCGCGGCTGGCCCTGCCAATCAACACGACGAGGGGGGGGCGGTTTTTTGCGGCGGCTACCAGCAAGTAGACACCCTACTTGCTGGTAGAGACCTGATTTGCATATTATAAAACTTCGTTTTTATAAGAAACGGCCGAATGAAAGTAAGTAACAACATTATATTCTCATATATCGCACTATAAGGAATGTAACTAGCCCCCCCCAAAAAAATGACTTTAGTGGGGTGACAGAAGCCCTTTAAGCTGTAGGCCTCTTTCACACTACCGTATGGCTATTTCAGTGTTTTGCAGTCTGTTTTTCACGGATCCGTTGTTCCATTTTTTTTTTTTTTTTTTTTTTTTTTTTTTTTTGTTTCCGTTGTGTTTCCATTTCGGTTCCGTATGGCGTATACAGTAATTACATAGAACAAATTGGGCTGGGCATAACATTTTCAATAGATGGTTCTGCAAAAAACGGAACGGATACGAAAGACATACGGATGCATTCCGTTTTTTTATTTTTTTGCAGACCCGTTGACTTTAATGAAGCCACGGAACGTGATTTGCGGTCAAATATAGGACATGTTCTATCTTTGCACAGAACGGAGATAAGGAAACGGAATGCATACGGAGTACATTCTGGTTTTTTTTTTGCGGACCCATTGAAATGAATGCTTACATATACAGACCGTATAAGGAACGCAAAAAAAGCCTGCAAAACGGGAAAAAAAAAAAAGGTACTGTGAAAGAGGCCTTAGGTTACATGCACACAAACATTGTTTCCGTGTCCGTTCCTTTGTTTTTTGCAGATAGGATGCGGACCCATTGATTTCAATGGGTCCGCTAAAAATGCGGACAGCACACCGTGTGCTGTCCGCATCAGTATGTCTGTTCTGTAGCCCCACAAAAAAAAAAAATGGAACATGTCCTATACTTGTCCGTTTTAGTGATTGTTACAACGGATCCGCAAAAAAAAAGGATGGCATACGGAGGTAATCTGTTTTTTTTTTGCAGATCTGCAATTTGCGGACCTCAACACACATACGGTCGTGTGCATGTAGCCTTAATCACACGTCAGTGATTGAGTCAAAACCAGAAGTGGAGCCTCCACAGACATAAGGTATAAGAGAAAGATCTGCACCTGTTCTGTGGTTAGACCCGCACCTGGTTTTGGCTCAGAATCACTGACCAAACATTGACGTGTGAATGAGGCAATAATAGAGTTGTGCCCTCTGTTCAGGATCCTCATTTTTTGGGATGGAGAGCATTTACAACGAGTGTATGTCACTTTGGTGAACCATTCCTTAGTTTCCTCTATCACAGAATGAGCAATGTGTAATACTTAATTGAACACTTACTGCCAGGTTTTCTCACAGATTACAGCTGAATATGAGGGTCCTGGCAGGGTGCACTTAGTGGTCAGTTCGTTGTCGAGAGACCCTTCTAATACTTGAGATTGTGAAGAGACCCTTTAAAGGATAACTGTCACATTTAGACCCTAATTTCAATTTTCATATATGTAGTTACTAATAACATGATATTCCAGAATCAGTTCCTATTAGACTGACTTATCCCATATTTAATAAGATTCAGCCCTTAGCAACCAGTCTGCATAAAACTGCAATTTCACTATTCAGGTAAGATGGCCGCCACTGCCCTCACCCTGAGGCTAATCCCGCCTGCCCTCACTAGCCAGTAACAATAGCCCCCCAAAACCCCAAAAGTGTCAGTAACCAGAGCCCTCCCCCCTAAAGGGTTAATCTCCTGCAGCACAAAGGGGTCCTCTTACCACATGTTGCTTTCATTTATACACTGAGCTGCAGATCTCCCTTCCCTGCGCTGCGCTGCTCCAACTCTGCATCCTCCAGCTCTGCTGAGTGAGGGAGCGTCTGCCAAGCGCAGGGACAGGGAGAAGTGCACACAGCCCAGGCACTGTTATCAGCTGCTGGGGAGACCTGGCTTTAATCATTTACACACAGTCCCTGGCTGTCAGTAACCTGACCTTGCAGGCTGCGTGCTTCTGCGTCCTGCAACACATAGACGGATCATGCCTAGCAACCTGATTTTAAGCACAGGTAAAAGTAGGCAGTACAGGGAACAAAAGTGTGGAATTAAGGGGTAATTGAGTACACAGTGAAAAGTTGAAATAGGGCCACCAAGGAGATATTAATCACCACAATCCAATACTCCAAAAAAAAAAGAAAAATGACAGTTATACTCACATTGCCAGTGAGTGGCGAGTGTTCACCTTTGGGGCCTTTCTGTCAAACCCCCTGCCTCCCATGCTACTGGACCATAGTTACCTGCTCTCCGCTGCTCAGTTTTGGCTCCTTCTGTCCCCCACCACCTAGGGTTGTTGCGGGTATCGAAATTTCGATACCCAATCGATACTTTTGTCCCGGTATCGATACGATACCGGGATTTCCGTTTTTTCGATACTGGGCTGCGCTTCTGCGCAGTCTAGTATCTCTGAACATGAGCGCGCTGCTATCGGCGCGCTCATGTTCTCTCTCAGCAGCACGGGGAGAAGGAAGCTGTCCTCCCTCCCCCTGTGCTGCTGCTGCCGCTGCCACCAATGAGAAGCGAGGGGCGGAGGAGGGGCGGCAATGAGAAGCGAGGGGCGGAGGAGGGGCAGCGCCGGCAATGAGAAGCGAGGGGCGGAGGAGGGGCAGCGCCGGCAATGAGAAGCGAGGGGCGGAGGAGGGGCAGCGCCGGCAATGAGAAGCGAGGGGCGGAGGAGGGGCGGCGCCGGCAATGAGAAGAGAGGGGCGGAGGAGGGGCAGCGCCGGCAATGAGAAGCGAGGGGCGGAGGAGGGGCAGCGCCGGCAATGAGAAGCGAGGGGCGGAGGAGGGGCAGCGCCGGCAATGAGAAGCGAGGGGCGGAGGAGGGGCGGCGCCGGCAATGAGAAGAGAGGGGCGGAGGAGGGGCGGGCGCACTGCGCCACCAATGATAGGATTATTTCAACACAGAGCTGCGCCCAGCGATGCCCCAGCACTCACCATTAGTCCTGGGCGCCGCTCCGTTCGCCTGCAGTGCCCCATTACTGTCTCCTCTCCTGCTCCACATGCTGCTGATTACTATCGGAGCGATGGGAGGAGACATCAGCTTCACTAGTAGGCGTTCCTTCTCCCTGCGCTGCGATTGGACAGCGCTACAGCCAGGGAGAAGGAACGCCCACTAGTGAATCTGATGTCTCCTCCCATCGCTCCGATAGTAATCAGCAGCATGTGGAGCAGGAGAGGAGACAGTAATGGAGCACTGCAGGCGAACGGAGCGGCGCCCAGGACTAATGGTGAGTGCTGGGACATTGCTGGGCGCCGCTCTGTGTGGCCTGATAGTGAAAGTCTGGACTCATATACAGTAGTCAGTCTTTAACACATACAGGAGGCGGGTGCCGGCAGCAGAATCGCATTGCCGGCACCCTGCCCCTGACAGGGAGCTGCGATCAGCGGCAGTTAACTGCCGCTGATCTGCCAGTACCCGCCTCCTGTATAAAGAGGTAGTTATCATTGCCCCCCCCCCCCTCAACCCACCCATCCCATTAAAATCATTGGTGGCACAGTGTGCCGGCCCCTCTCAACCCCCCAGTATTAAAATCATTGGTGGCAGTGGCCACAGGGACCTCTTCCCCCCCCCCCCCTCATTGGTGGTGCAGTGGCAGCTTCTGATCGGAGCCCCAGCTGTGTAAGCCTGGGGCTCCGATCGGTTACCATGGCAGCCAGGACGCTACAGAAGCCCTGGTTGCCATGGTAACATCCCTGATGCTGTGTGCACAGAGCAGCAGGGACAGTGTGGAGTCCTATTCACCCTAATAGAGATCTATCAGGCTGAATAGGAAAAGGGATGAAAGATCCCAGGTTCTAGCCCCTAAGGGGAAAATAGTCATTAAATAAAAAGTGTAAAAAAAACAAACAAAAAACACTAAAATATGAAGTATAAATCACCCCCTTTTCCCAATTTCACATATAAAATATTTAAATAATAAACATATTACATCGCCACGTCAGAAAAGTCCAAACTATTAAAATATATAAAAAAAAATCTAGGTGGTGAATGCCGGAACAGAAAAAATAAAATAAAAACTGCGCGATTCGCCATTTTTAAAAATGAGGAATGCACGTGGCTTTTTTTGTTTATTTTTTTCGCGTGGTATCGAATGGTATCGAGTATCGCAATACTTTTTCATGGTATCGAAACCGAATCAAAAAATTGGTATCGCAACAACTCTACCACCACCACTGCCTGTCAACATCCTGTGTGACGAGAGTCACTCGGACCCTGTAGCCAATGACTGGCCACAGAAGTGACGTGACCCGTGTGGGCTTTGGCAGAAAGGCCCCCAAAGGTGAACAACTCCTTTAGGCATCTTGACAGATGAATTGGAGAACAGTTTATCCTAGGGTTCTTCCATGATGCAGGGGGTCCTGAGAACGGCTCAGGTTTGCCAGGTACTGAAGCTGGGACTGTCCTGTGGGATTGGTAAATGAATGTCATTGGAATTTACATACAGGATACTGCATTTCAAACCTAAGAGCTCCTCACACACAAGCATACTATGGGGGAATTCATCAGAAAACTGGCCTAAAAAAGTTGCAAATTTGGCACAAGCCCTACTTGTGGGGCCTAGGTCAGGTAAATTTATTATTATTAACGTCAGAAAACTGGTCTAGATTTCAGCTGTGGCACACATAATAGGTGTCCGCCTCTTTATAACTGTGGCACACCTGACACCAGCGGACCACAGATTAAAGGGGTAATCTGACTATTTGTAACTGATGACCTATCCTCTGGATAGGTCTCCAGTATCTGATCGGTGGGGGTCCGACCAGGGTGTCAGACCCCCACCGATCAGATGCTGATGACCTAGCCAGATGATAGGTGGGTCATCAATTACAAATAGTTGGACAATGTAAAAAGCCAGTCTTCTAAATGTCCCCCAGTGTGGTGAGTACAACGTAGCCTTTATGTTCATAGATATGGATATGATACTTTAATTTTTTACTTTTTTACATTTTCCCATTCTTTTAGCCTATGAATGAATCTGGTCAGCAATCAGAACATATACAGCAGTTTCTCTGTTAATTCATCTTAAAGGACATCTGTCAGCAGATTTGTACCTATGAAACTGGCTGCCCTGTTACATGTGGAGCCTGTGTTGGTCCCATGTTTATATGTGTCTGCGTTTCTGAGAAAAATTATTATGTTTTAATAAATGAAAAGGAGCCTCTAGGAGCAACCGGGGCATTGCCTTTGCTCCTAGAGACTCGGCTCTCTCTGCAACTGCCACACCCACTGCACTTTGATTGACAGGGCCAGGCTGGCGTGATGCCGTTTTCAGTGCCTGACCTTGTCAATAACATTCTCAGAAATGCGGGGACATATGAACACAGGACCAAAACGCACTTGCAGCAGGTCAGCCAGTTTCATTGGTACCAGTCTGCTGACAGATGCCCTTTAGGGAGGGTGCTGAGGATGGTCATTTAGTAGGTCCTGCAGGCTTTAAGCATTTTATAGCTCCAAACTTCTGGTTGGAAACATCTTTTTGTTGCTCAAGTGAAGTTCTAGTGTCCTTTACTTTCCATGACATAAATCTCCTGTACAAGCATGGCCCGGAAAGGCTGAAGGAAAGAGAAAAGCGCAGCTGCCTAGATTATCAGTGTATGTTTCCAGTAAAAAAGTGAAATAACACTCTAGTGTTATCAACCCCCTATTGTGTTGGTTTAAAGGGGTTTTGGCACTTCCGCAAATGGCATTTATCATGTAGATAAGGCCTGTGCACTCCGTGGCCGTATTGCGGACTGCATTTGTAGCACAGAGCACAGAACTGCAGTGTAGATGAGTTGTGGGACCTCACATGACCAGAAGACTTTGTAGAGAAATATATATCCCCAATGCATGGGCAACATCTGTTCAGCGGGCCGGACCCATTCAACTTAACATGTCATATTTTTTCATGGTGCGGTACTACGGAATGAAACCCCACGGAAGCACTCCGTAGTGCTTCTGGTGTTCCGTTCCATGACTCCGTTCTGCATCTCCGGAATTGCGGACTCATTCAAGTGAATGGGTCCGCATCCGTGATGCTGGGTGCACACAGCCGGCATCCGTGGATTGCAGACCCGCGCCGCCCAACGGCCGTGTGCTTGAGGCCACTGACCGGAAGACTGGGGCCGGGCTTCGGAAATGTGGATTCGGACAGCACACTGTGTGCTGTCCGCATCTCTTCTGGCCCCATAGAGAATGAATGGGTCCGGATTAGTTCCGCAACGTTGCGGAACGGATTCGGGCCCATTCTACGGACGTGTGACTGGATCTTGAGAGAGTTTTTGTTTTCCACATTTTTTACTAGTTGTAATTCACATATGTGCATTTATTTCCAAAATCCCCCTTGAAAAATATACTTGCTGCAGTCTGCTATGTGGCTGTAGGCTTTGCACTGGTTACAAGAAGACTCTTATTGGTGAGCACCATGCGAACCAGTCCATTTCTTTAACATAGCACCTATTGTGTCTTATATTGTTTTAGTATTCATGTATGATTCCTGAGAGATCTCAGAATTTCGGTATTCATAGAACAGTGGGTTGTATCCGTGCATCCGTTCCGTGCATTGGGGACCGCAATACAGCCATGGGCACACAACATTCAAGAGGCCTAAGGATCAGCCTGGATTTCTGGTGAAAAGCTATGCATCAGCTATAGGCTTCATGCACACGGCCGTGTTCCGCAGCCGAGAGCGGACCGTGGAAACCCGGCCGGGATTCAGTAATACACTAGTATAGTGTATTACTGTACAGCAGCGGCTGCATGAAGCGCACGGCGTCATAGCAACCCATGACGCTGTGTGCTCATGCTGTCAGCAGGAATCCCGGCCGGGTTTCCATGGTCCGCTCTCGTCCGCGGAACTCGGCCGAGAGCGCCGGTATGAGGCCATACCCTGACATCAGCATATTCCACTTTCAGAGAACAGGTCAGAAGGCGGAGGAAGTTCGGATTTCCTTAGTTCTGTAAATATGATTTCTGACTTCCTAAAGCCTTCTGATATATTTTTCTAGTAGTCGTGACTCTCTAGGTAATAAGTACTTGAAGTGAAGATGTGGTATTATACAGCGGAACGCTTGTTCAGCTAACCGCTATTCCTTCTGACCATCCTATACATTTTAATGCTCAGCCTTAGGGCTCATTCACACGATCGTATCAGATTACGGATCCGCAGAACAAAGATATCGTCCATTTTGTATTGCACATTTTGCGGAACCGAACGTCCGGCCCTCTATAGAACTGTCCTATCCTTGGTGCGGACCAAAAATCCATTTGTGTGCATGAGACCTGACATATACTAGACAGGCCACTACTTTGTCACCCTTGAGAGATTGAGAATGTTGAAATCTAACATGCCCAACCATCCTTTCTTGCCATGTCGTTGGGAGACCCCGAATATGTGGATGGCCACATTTAGTCTTTGCTATGTAGATGTACATTTGTATGGACAGGCATAGCATGTTCCTACAGCCCTGTTATTGCAGTCTGTAGCATGATTCCAAAGTTCTCTGTGTCTTTGCTGTTGTGCCAAGTCCAAAAACAGACAATGTAAATTGTGGTTTTGAAGTCAAGGGGGCAGCAGCTTTCTCGCTTGAAGTCATGCTTGCCGCGCCCCCTTTCCCGCCCCTTAACGTTTGATAGAAGTTTTTATTCCCTCATTGGCGGACACCAGAACGTAGTCTCGCGCATGTGATGTTTCCCCACCGTTCCGGGCCAAAGCTCATGACCGGGCCAACCAGTATGACTGTAGGTGTAATGGCAACACCCCCGTTGCTCCTAGAGGCTCATAGGCTCATATGAAGATGAGACCAACACAGATGCCTTCAGCTGCCAAGCGCAGATGTAACAGGTCCGCTAGTCTCATAGGTACAAATCTGCTGACAGATGTCCTTTTAGAGGGCTTCTGTCACCCCACTAAACCTTTTTATTTATTTTTTTGCTTACTTATAATCCCTACACTTCGATTTATGGCTACATGATCAAATTAATCATTTTAGTCCTGTAGATTTAGTTTAGAACAAGCTTTTAAAATATGCTAATTACCTTGCTACCAGCAAATAGGGTGGCTACTTGCTGCTAGCAGCCACATCCTCCGATCGTAAAGATGCCCCCTCCAAATTGTGATTGACAGGGCCAGGGAACGGGATTTTAAATGCAAACAGGCAGGGCCAGCAGAGAGCGATCCCGTTCCCTGGCCCTGTCAATCACAATGTGGAGGGGGCGTCTTTACGATCGGAGGATGCGGCTGCTACCAGCAAGTAGCCGCCCTACTTGCTGGTAGCAAGGTAATTAGCATAGTTTAAAAGCTTGTTTTAAACTAAATCTACAGGACCAAAATGATTAATTTGATCATGTAGGCATAAATCGCAGTGTAGGGATTATAAGTAAGCAAAAAAAAAAAAGGTTTAGTGGGGTGACAGAAGCCCTTTAAAGGGGTTCTCTGGGCTAACCCTAAATTTGGGGCATAATTCTAACCTGTGGAGGGAAGAATGTTGGTCTGGTACTTAACTTCCACAGCGCACCCCTTTCCAAGATTCGCCTCCCGGTCTTGTGACTGGTCTTCCGGTAAGTCTCAGTCTTCTTCTCTTCCTTTCTTGAGCAGGAGACGGATCGTCATGAATGACATCACTGCCTCCTGCAAAAGAAAGCTCCGCGCCGGCTTCACTCACCGCGCATGCACACAAGCATTTAGCTAGTGCGCATGCGCGGGATTATCGGCCGCTCTCTGCAGTGTACAGGCTTCTATGTGAAGCCTGTACTGACTCCTGCACAGCACGATATAAGAGCTCTGCAGGAGTGACAGCATAGCCACAGTGGCTGATTGCTATGCTGTGGATCTCACTGGGGGAACTGACTGGCACTGTGGATGGCACACTGGGGCAATGAGGATGGCACATGGGGGCACTGGATTTCACTGGGCACTGTGGATGGCACATGGGGCACTTTGGATGGCAACGGGAGCACTATTGATAGCACATGGGGGCACTGGATGGCACATAGAAGAACATGATGGCACATGGGGCACACTGGGTGGCAATACTAAAGTGGTAATACTAAAGTGCGCATACATGAGGTGAAGTGGGGCAACGGTGTCCTTTTGGCATAGGGACTGTGGGGGAAATGGAAACCCTTCTGCAATATATATATTAGATTTGAGTCTCCTTATTTGCTTCAATATAGAACGTGAGGCTTCTCATAGCTGAGCTGTTTGTAGAATACTTACAGGTAAAACTCGAAAAATTAGAATATTGTGCAAAGTTCATTAATTTCAGTAATGCAAATTAAAAGGAGAAACTAATATGAGAGACTCATTACATGCAAAGCGAGATATTCCAAGCCTTTATTTGTTATTTGGATGATTTCGGCTTACAGCTTATGAAACCCCAAAGTCACAATCTCAGGTACCCTTTGCTCAGGGGGTATGGATTAATTAGCCGACTGAGTGTGACACTTTGAGCCTAGAATATTGAACCTTTTCACAATATTCTAATTTTAAGCAGCATTCATGCAATTCCTTTTAATTTACATTACTGAAATAAATGGACTTTTGCACGATATTCAAATTTTTCGAGTTTTACATGTATGTGCCTCAAAATATCTGAGTTGTATTCATGATCCTTAAGGCCTCTTTCACACGGGCGTCATATTTTTGGCCTGGATAAGGGGGTGGGTGCTTTGCGGGAACACGCGCGAGTGCAAAACATTGTAATGCGTTTTGCACTTGCGTGAGAAAAATCGCACATGTTTGGTACCCGAACTTCTTCACAGAAGTTCGGACTTGGGATCGATGTTCTGAAGATTGTATTATTTTCCCTTATAACATGGAAAACAATAGCATTCTGAATACAGAATGCATAGTATAATAGTGCTGGAGGGGTTAAAAAAAATTAAAAAAAAATTTAACTCACCTTCTCCTCTTGATCACGTAGTTCCCGGTCTCTTCTTTACTTAATGATGAGCTGTGGGCTAAATGACCTGTGGTGACGTCAGATCACATGCTCCAATCGCATGGTCCATCGCCGTGGTGATGGAGCATGTGATCTGACATCACCACAGGTCCTTTAGCCCACAGCTCATCATTCAAGAAGTAAAGAAGAGACCGGGAACTACGCGATCAAGAGGAGAGGGTGAGTTAACTTTTTTTTATTTTTTTTAACCCCTCCAGCACTATTATACTATGCATTCTGTATTCAGAATGCTATTATTTTCCCTTTTAACCATGGCATTAGGGAAAATAATACAGTGAATAGACTGTCACCTAGCAACCATGCATGAAAATCGCACTGCATCAGCACTTGCTTGCGGATGCTTGTGATTTTCACGCAACCCCATTCATTTCTATGGGGCCTACGTTACGTGAAAAACGCAGAATATAGAACATGCTGCGATTTTCACGCAACGCATAAGTGATGCGTGAAAATCACCGCTCATGTGAACAGCCCCATAGAAATGAATGGGTCCGGATTCAGTGCTGGTGCAATGCGTTCAACTCGCGCATCGCACCTGCGTGGAATACTCGCCCGTGTGAAAGGGGCCTAACTGTTCCTTGCTGAGTTGTAAGGAGCCTTTCTGGACTCCTCTGAATTCAGATGATATTGTATGTGATTGTTCATGCCACACAAGTTTTTTCACTGCAGGGCATTTAGTCCCTTGCTGTCACGGACGTTCCCGCAACAGGTGGCAGGAGATCGGTGAAACTGGCAACGCGTGGTTTGATCTGACAGGTTTTCCCTGTGGATCAATAAGCGTCTGTGTTGTTTCTGGTAATGGCCACACCCCTTGCCTCAGGTGTTGCTAATGTGGTAATTTAACCTTCCTTATTTATTGTTTCTTCTCCCACAATGCTGTACGGTTTATAGCTTCAGTGTCAGTTGTGGAGATGATGTGCAGATCTCGGCAGAGTTCCTGGTGCTTCCATAGCCCCTTTGAAATTTAAGTCTTTTTTTCCTTTTTTGTATTTTGTTTGGGTTCTGTGTGTTGCATTTCCCTATTGTTTGTATTAGGCCTGAGGGAGACTCCTATTCGTCCTTCCTTTTGGAGGAACAGGTAGTCTCGTCCCTGCCATTAGTACCAGGGTCCTATAGGACTCTAGGTATTCTTGCGTGAACACCTACCTCTGGAGTCTGTTCATACTGGTAGTCAGTTAAGCCGTGCCCGTGCTGCGGGCCGCAATGCACGATTGCCAGCCGAGGGTGAGCCGCATCGGATCGCGGACCCATTCACTTTAATGGGTCCGCGATCCACCCGTTCCGCAAAAAGATAGGACCTGTTCTATCTTTTTGCGGAACGGAAGTATGGGACGCAACCCCACGGAAGCACTCCGTAGTGCTTCCGAGGGGTCCCGTTCCGTGCAGCCATTCCGCAATTCCGGGTTTGCGGACCCGTTGAAGTGAATGGGTCGACCCCCCCCCCCCCCCCCCCCCCCTCTTCCAATGCTTGGTGTGGTGTTTTCTTCCCACACTGAAGCGTGACACTTGAGCACTGACCACACCATGAGCTGTAAATACGCTTCCAGCGGCACAGCTTGCACGTGTTGATTGTTTCCTGACATTATGATATTGATTGTTGCTCAGGGATGCTTGGATCTGTGCCTCAGGGGGGGAACAGCATGGCCTCTTGCTTTCTTTTATTTTTCTTCCCACGTGCATTGTGTTGTTGCTCTGTGAAGGCCATGTGTTTCCATTAAGCTAACTGAAGTATATTTATATATCTTTTAAAGGGCTTCTGTCACCCCACTAAATGCATTCTTTTACCTTTCTACCACTAAATGCATGGTAGAAAGGTAATTAGCATATCATAAAAGTATGTTTTTGGCTAAATCTACTGAACGAAAATTATTAATAACATAATGTATGGCAATATGGCAGGATAGGGATTAAAAGTAGACAAAAAAAATAATATACGTTTAAGGCTACTTTCACACTAGCGTTCGGGCGGATCCGTTCTGAACGGATCCGCTCATAATAATGCAGACGGAGGCTCCGTTCAGAACGGATCCGTCTGCATTAAAATGGAAAAAAAAAAGCTAAGTGTGAAAATAGCCTCGGACGGATCCGTCCAGACTTTCAATGTAAAGTCAATGGGGGACGGATCCGCTTGAAGATTGAGCCACATTGTGGCATCTTCAAACGGATCCGTCCCCATTGACTTACATTGTAAGTCGGGACGGATCCGCCCGGCCAGGCGGACCCCCGAACGCTGCAAGCAGCGTTCAGCTGTCCGCCTGTCCGTGCGGAGGCGAGCGGAGCGGAGGCTGAACGCCGCCAGACTGATGCAGTCTGAGCGGATCCGCTCCATTCAGACTGCATCAGGGCTGGACGGCTGCGTTCGGGTCCGCTCGTGAGCCCCTTCAAACGGAGCTCACGAGCGGACCGACGAACGCTAGTGTGAAAGTAGCCTTAGTGGGGTGACAGAAGCCCTTTAAATTTATTTCATTACACCGAAGTAATGGTTTACCACAAAAGAACAAGATGGAGGTATTTTAAAATGTTCAGAAAGAATCTGAGAACCTCCTATAGATGTCATTCAATATCAAAAATGAATTCTGAAACTTCATTCTAGAAAACTTTTTGGCCAGGTTCAAAACTGGCACAACTAATGGTACACAGTGTTTTGTCAGTCGAACATGCCAAGAACGGTGGGTTTGGCTGACAGTCTAATGTGTTTGGGGAGATCCTGACTGTCCACCGACAGATGATGCCAGGAAAGAGAAGGGTTGGGCGAAGTGAATATTTTTGCCCAATCCCTTTGTATTCCCAGGAGATGCCTATCTGGTTGTTCCAGGTCCTTAATTGTCCTTTTGTGATCGAATTAAAATCAGATCACCAGGCATCCGACACCAGCGACCCTGCACTGGCAGTGGATCGGCAAAGTTATGTAGAGGCGAAGTTAATACAAGACACTAATTTATTGTGATTGTCCATATTGCCTCCTTTGCTGGCTGAATTCATTTTTCCATCACATTCTATCTACACCACCCATTTCCAGGGGTTACGACCACTGCTGCAACAGCGCAGATACGATGTGGTGGGGACGGGAGCTGCTGCGCATGTGTGCCTATGCATTAATTTCATATTTTGAAGTTCGGGTTGTGGTATAATCTGAATTGCATTATGGATTCCGTTACCACGAACCATAACGCAATTCCAGAGGGGCTGGCACATTTTTCTACAGTGTACAAGCACAGCCACTGCTGCTGGATTACAGCAGTGGTCGTAAGCCCAGAAGCTGGTAATGTATAATGTGATGGAAAAAGGAATCCAGCCATCAAAGGAGGCAATATGGACAATCACAATACATTAGTAAGTGCTTTGTATTAAAACAGTATTCTAGTTAATTGAAGTTGAACTTATGCTTATCAATATAATAAAGTCCCCAATACACTGTTATTTAAAGTATTCTTTGTAGTCCTCCCTGCCTAATAGTTACCCTCCGTTTCGCTTGGTTACAACCTGTAGTCTCTTGTCAAGCTACATTCAAACATGTGCAGTTCCTTCCTCTCTTGTCCATTTAGTTGTCCAAGATCATTAAAAATCTCACAGTCCCACATACAATGTGACAGCTCGTCACTGCTACAACCAGTCCCTCTCCTCAGTGATATACATTTACAAGACCACTGAGTTCAGTGATTGGCTGCAGTGATCACATGCCGTATACAGCTTTGTCACTGCTACAGCCTGGAAACAGAAACTGGAGATGGGACCTGGAGAAGCAGTGCAAGAACGGTGGGGACTAAGTGACTGGTATATTCTTTTATCACATGCACGAAGATTGAAGCTCTATTGAAACTGTAGTTTGCAGGATGACGATATCCCTAAGGCTACTTTCACACTAGTGTTTCTGGATCCGGCAGGGTTCAGCAAAAAAGCTTCTGTTACTGACAATACAACCGTCTGCATCCGTTATGAACAGATCCGGTTGTATTATCTTTAACATAACCAAGACTGATCCGTCATGAACTCCATTGAAAGTCAATGGGGGACGGATCCGTTTTCTATTATAGCAGATTGTGGCAGAGAAAACAGATCCGTCCCCATTGACTTGGATTGGGGGTCATGCCGGATCCGTCTTGATCAGTTTCCCAGGACGGAAAGCAAAATACAACATGTTGCGGTTTGCTCTCCGGTCAGGGAACGCAACTAAATGGAACGGAATGCATTTTGGAGCACTCCGTTTTGTTCAGTTCAGTTTTGTCCCCATTGACAATGAATAGAGACAAAACTGAAGTGTTTTTTTCCGGTATTGAGCCCCTATGACGGAACTCAATACCAGAAAACTAAAACGCTAGTGTGATAGTGCCCTAAACCTACCGTAACATTTGCCAAGGAGTGGCTGGAAAATGAAGGGTTCTTGAATGATAAAGTTAAAGCCTGGTTCTATATCCTATTTAGATGCTGTTGGGGGTGTTTGAAATGGGTTCTCTGTACAGGATTGGGCAAAATATCTCTCAATCCATGTCAGAGACAGACATTTAACAAGCCGCTTCAGGAAATCGTTTCTGTTAGCAGCAGGTTTCTTCCTGCTCAGTATACATAAGGTTTCCTCTGGCTTGTCTCTAATTTTTGTGCTGCTTTCTTGTCCATGACGGCACAGTACAATTAGTGTTTGGAGCTGGTCTAGAGAACGCTTCCTATAATCTTCTTTTTCCTGTTTTCTTCTGGGTGGCTGGAGTCATCCATTTCCTTATTGGCTTTAAACAATGCAATTATGTTTAGAGAATTGGAGTAATATTTCTTACATAGCCTGTAACCTCATCATGACTCGTGTTTGTCTTCTGGACAGAGGAAACAAAGCATCTACTTCAGTTGTGGTTGTGTGCAAGAGGTCTAATGCCTGGACAATACTTCTGTAGTAATACTTCGTTCCACCGGCTAATCACAACATGTTGGCAACTTTGAGGCTGTGTTCACACCTGAGCGTTTTACAGCGCGTTCCTACTCGCTGTAAAACGCTCAACAAGGGGAAACCAATGCTTCCCTATGGGAATGGTTCTCACCTGGGCCTTTTACAGCGCGTACGATCGCGCTGTAAAACGCCCAACGCCCCAAGAAGTACATGAGCTTCTTTGGGGCGTCTTGTCGCGCGTTCCCGTACATAGACTTTCGGGAACGCGCAACAATGGGCGTTCGCTTGTCTCTGTATGCGCGATTGCAAACGCCCGTACAATCGCGCATACAGAGCGCTCCTTCCAGAACGCTCAGGTCTGAACCCAGCGTAAAAGGTTGAAGACCTCCTTTACCACCTTGGCCCATACTAATCCTAAGGGCTGTTTCACGTTTGGAGTAAACAGATTTGGCAGGCTGTCTGGCCCAATTTACTGTAGATGTGTGGTCTAACAGAATGTGCAAACTGGGGGTACTTTCAGACTAGCGTTAGAAGAATCCGTATGTAAACTGATCTCCTTTTTTTTTTTTTTTTTTTTTTTTCCGGATCCGTTAGACTTTTGCATTAGAATAATGGATCCGTCTTTCCGGTATCATCTGGAATAATTGATCCGGTATTAAATTTTTTCAAAGCTAGAAAGAACTGCGCATGTGCAGACTGGAAAACTGGATCTGGCAATGCGGCAATTTCCAGAACACTTGGTACCGGATCCGGCATTAAAAGGGTATTCCCATCTTAGACAATGGGGGCATATTGCTAGGATATGCCCCCATTGTCTGATAGGTGCGGGTCCCACCGCTGAGACCCGCACCTATATCGAGAACGGAGCGGGGAGCACTGTGGCTAGAGGACCCCAGATTTCCCAGGGTCCGTCCACCACCAAGCACTAATTCCCACCTCTCCCATAGAAGTGAATGGGAGTGTGCCGCGCATGTGCAGCCTATGCTTCCATTCATTTCTATGGGGCAGGCAGCAATAGCTTAGCCAGCGCTCGGCTATTTTCGCGGCCCCATAGAAATGAATGGAGGGCAGCTGCGCATGCGCAGTGCACTCTCCTTCACTTTCGGGTCTCCGTTCTCGATATAGGTGCGGGACCTGCTGCGGTATTTTGTCCGGTCAAATACCGTACAAGGGACTGAACTGAAGACATCCTGATGCATACTGAACGGATTGCTTTCCATTCAGAATGCAATAGGACAAAACTGATGCGTTTTTTTTCCGGTATTGAGACTCTTTACCGGATTTCAATACCGGAAAAGAATAATTCTGGTGTAAAAGTACCCTTAGGCAGTCTAAATAAAAATGTGGTCCTACAGGAGAAATAAAAGGGCCGAAAAAACCACCATACCTGGAACATCGGATTGATCCTTTCATTTTCCAAAGGAACTCTGAAAAATTAAAGGTGAAATCTGCAACTTAGCCAGTTTGCCTTTGCACCAATTTTGATAAGTCACCCCATTTGTATGTAGTCTTATAAAAAATTGATCATGGACTTAATGTCATGGAAATAACGTCTGACTGCAGCATTTTTTTTTTTATTGCAAAAAACACTACAAAATTCAGCAAAACACTGTGGTTACTAATGTGCCTGCGCCCCAAATCTGTCTAAAAAAGTTTCTCAATTTTGCACATTTAGGGTTTCTACACTTTTTCCCCGACATGCTTAGTGGAAAGTGGGGGGAGCGTTGTTGGAAAATGAAAGGTGCAATTTGGTTGCTATGGGCGACTACGTTTTTCTTTGCACCATTCCCCCACAGAGTCGATGAGCCTCTGTGATAGACCTGGTGCAGATCTAGACAGCCTGTCTAAGCTTACACCTATATAGGATTAGTAAGGCTAGGACTACTTGGCGGCACGCGCAGCAGAAAAGTCGCTCAACATTTTTTTATAATGATAGTCAATGGTGTCGCACTGCAAGTTGTATTTTTGTGCAACTGTGGAGTCCCAGTTGCAGCATGTCACAGTGTGACACCATTGACTATAATTATATAAAATGTCATGCCACGTGAATGTCACAGTGTAGTTGTACCCTTTTGTCGCCGTGGACCCCTAGCCTGCATCTGGGCCTTGAAGCAACTTTTCTATTAGGCCCCTTTCACATGGGCGTTCCGGATTTGCTCCGGATGTATCGTGTGTGCATTGCGGGAAACCTGCTTGAGTAGGCGCGCAATTGCAGTCAGTTTTGACTGTGATTGCGTTCCGATGTTCAGTTTCTTTCCGCCCAAGTGCAATGCGCTTCGCACGCGCTTGAGAAAAAACTGAATGTGGTACTCAGACCTGAACTCGGACTTCTTCTTCACTGAATGGTTATAAAGGAAAATAATAGCATTCTTAATATAGAATGCTTAGTAAAATGTGGATTGAGGGGTTAGAAAAATGTAAAAAATGTACTAACCTCATCCACTTGATCGCGCAGCCGGCATTGTCTTCTTTCTTCTTCTATCAGGACCTGCAAAAGGACCTTTGACGTATTTTGCGCTCACCACGAGGTCCTGCTGAATGAAGACAGGTCCTGAAAGAAGAAGAAAGAAGACAATGCCGGCTGTGCGATCAAGTGGATGAGGTGAGTTAATTTTTTATATTTTAACCCCTCAAGCCACATTTTACTTTGCATTCTGTATTAAAGAATGCTATTATTTTCCTTTATAACCATGTTATAAGGGAAAATAATACAGGGAATACACTTTAATGGGGTCCAGGGTTGCTTTCATCCTTATCATCTCCTAGCAACTGTGCGTGATTTTCACACACACCCATTCATTTCTATGGGGCTTGCGTTGCGTGAAAAACGCAGAATATAGAACATCCTGCGATTTTTCACGCAACGCAGAAGTGATGCATGAAAATCACGTGTTCTCCACGGACAGCACACGTCCCTATTCATTTTAATGTGTGTATTCACACATTAGTGTTTCAGCACGGTCCGTGGGTCCTTTTTTTTTAACCACGGATGCATGCTTTATTTTGTCCACGGATCCATCACGCTTATTATAGTCTATGGGTCCATGAAAACCACGGATGCCATCCGTGTTGCATCCGTGTTTCACGGATCATTAACGAGATTTTAAAATTATTTTTCAGCTGTTGATTGTTAGTGAAACACTGACAGCAAAAAACTGACCCACGGATCTGTCACGGGAAAAAACACGGATTGAACACGGTCCATGTTACCACTGATCCAAAACTGACACGGGCGTCCACATGAGGCATTAGGCTGGGTTCACATGACCTTTTTGCTTAAAATAAATGATTTTAGTTTTAGATTTTTTGATGGATCAGAAGAATGGAAATGAAAACGGTGATTTGAACCAGGCCTTAGTTGTGTTGAGCTGTTTACCGGTAAATTGTTCTTATTTGATTGGTTTATCACAAAGAGTTGAAATTTGGTAAATTTGTACAGAATCACAGGTATTTTACTACATTCAAAGAACAGAAATGAACAGACTTTAACAGAACCTAAACGTGGTGTTTCCTTTTTAAAAGGTGCAGTATGATATGTGTAGAATACCTATGTATCTATCTGTACTTCTTCATTAATAGGGAACATCATATTTCTCAGTAATGCGGGCGCATATGAACATGGGACCAACACAGATGCCTTCAGCTGCCAACCGCACATGTAACAGGTCAGCCAGTGTCATAGGTACAAAACTGCTGACAGATGCCCTTTAACTATGGGGTGCTGGTTGGTTATCCCAGATGGACTTTAGTGACAGAGGGAAGGGGTCTAGAACCTCGGTTCATCTCAGCTCCTCAGTTCTCTAGTACTCGCCATACCCTTTGGTGCAGTCAAGTCCTCATTTGTATACAGAATAAAAGTTTTTATTTATTTATTTTTCGCGGGGGAAGCCACAACAGATTTTAATCAGCAGGGTCAATCCTACTAGAGAGTAGGTCTGGGGTTATAGGGTTGATCCTGCTGACAGGTGCTCTCTAAAGTAGCTAGTTAGATTCTCTATTATTGTGTAACTGATCTTTCACACTACTTAACGGCCTGACGTCAGGTGTGGAGAGACATAGGTGGCACGCCAGCTTGGACACTTGCCAAGTAAACTGTACAACGCCTGAGGAGTCCTGTGCCCGGGATGTCTAATAGGACCCATGCTAAGTGTGCTTTCTGCATTTCTCCATGTCTTGTGTAAGGTCAGCGGAGGTACAGTGACACTTCAATACTACGTTCCCTATGTCATGACTTATTCCTCTAGACACAGGCTGTAGCCTGTCATTTGGATGTATATGTAAAGTATGTAGGTTACTTCTGTACATACTGCAAAGTGATGCTCAAGGATGGACACGTTTTTCGTGATTCCATGATGTAAACTTAAATCACTGGGTTAAACCACTGGGTTGGCATTTTCTTGTGTTTAGGGAAGGAGCCCATGGTGCCAGGTCTCCAACTAATAACGGACTATATAATGCAGCTGAGATCTGAAAATACGGTATTCGTGAGCGAAGGAGCCAAAATGATACTGGGGAGCTTAATGCTACATTGTCAAAGAAGGCACAGCTGGTAAATTATAGTTATTTCGGTCTTTCACTGCATCATGCCCACATACAGTTGCCAAGAGGTTTTGGATAGGAATGATCTTTCTCTGAAGGAAACAAATGGAGAAGTAGATTGTGTCACAGTTCCAAGACTCCTAAGTGTTGTGCATCCCCTGCAGGTGGGGCTCAAATATATGTGGTAAATAAAGACTTCTTGTGGGCGGTAAGATTGGATGTGTGCTGTGTCATTTGTGCTAAGTTAAGCAAAATTAAACTGGAAAATAAGAAAGAATTACTTCTAAAAATATCTTTACGTGTATGCAGCTGCTTCTCTAACGTGGCATAGTAATTAGAACAGTCATTGATGGGTTCATCCCTTCTTCTACCCAACAAGGTGAGATACACCTATCCCAGTTTCCCATGTAGACCTCCATTCCCCCTCCCCCCATAACATACCTTAAAGGGGTTGTGCAGTGTCATGATATTGATGACTTATCTTCAGAATAGATCATCAATATCAGATTGGCATGGGTGCTGGGAGTCAGGCCCCTGCTAATCTAATATTGATGATCAGCTGTTTGAAGGGGTCTTCTTCAATGTTTACTTAGAGTTTAGCAGTTGTAATGACACTATACAGTGTGCAGGTAAGCATTGAAGAAGACACAGAACTCGCACAAGGACCACAACCCATTCAAACCTTCTGATTGGTGGGGGTGCTGCCAATCCTGAGGATACCTCATCATTATCCTGACACTACGAACAAGGGGACAACCTTAAATCCTGGGGGGAGGAACCTTGACCTGTAGCCTGCTTTCTGCACAACCTAGTCCTCCCACATCCGAACTCCCAGTTGTACTGTTCTTAGGATTAAAGTGGACAAAAAGTAGTTCAGGGTCACTTTTTCCTGACTAATATCACGCACTGATTGCATATTCTACCTATGTGTCATCAATGTTAGATCTTAGCAAACCTCCTTGAGAAAAATGCAGACATGCATGAAAAGCATTGTATTTGTGGTACTGTCAATCATATTTCTATAGAAACAGTTCTAGGAACACCCTAAAAATCACAGTGAAAAATAAATGACTTATGCTTTCTTCACACTTGTGTCAGAGGTTCCATTAGGAGCTTCCTTAAAAAGACAGGTTTTGTTGCAATCTGACCTTATTGTAAGGCAATGGGGTCTATCAGTCGCCATGAAGGACACCACAATAGAAATGTTAACAAAGCCTTAGGCTACTTTCACACCTGCGTTAGGTGGGGATCCGTCTGGTATCTGCCTATACCTATATATATATATAATATATATATATATATATATATATATATATATATATATATATATATATACCTATAATGCAAATGCTTGTATCCGTTCAGAACGGATCCGTTTGTATTACCATGATCATGATACCATGATGATGCAAACTGATCTGTTTTGACTTACACTGAAAGTCAATGGGAGGCGGATCCGTTTTCAATTGCACCATATTGTGTCAGTGAAAACTGATCCGTCCCCATTGACTTACATTGTAAGTCAGGACGGATCCGTTTGTCTCAAGCAGCGTTTTGGTGTCCATCTCCAGAGCAGAATGGAGGCTGAACAGAGCCAAACTGATGCATTCTGAACGGATCCTTATCCATTCAGAATGCATTGGGGCTAAACCAGGCATCTCCAAACTGCGGCCCTCCAGCTATTGCAAAACTACAACTCCCAGCATGCTCTAATAGCTGTAAGCTATCCAGGCATGCTGGGAGTTGTAGTTTTGGAACAGCTGGAGGGCCGCAGTTTGGACATGCCTGGGCTAAACTGATCCGTCTTGGGCCACGTATGAGAGCCCTGAAACGGATCTCACAGGCGGACCCAGAAACGCCAGTGTGAAAGTAGCCTTACATGGGTCTTTTTGCTGCAAATTTCCCAGGTTATCCCCTTTTGTATGAATCCAAATTGAAAAGGAATTAATGATTGCATGAACTACTTTAGTGATACAAAAAGGTGATTACATCCAAATAAAGTATATACAAATGATGAAAAGATTCCCTTAATTGTCTCATGATAGACGCACAAAAGCAGCTGATGAGCTGAGTCCTAAAGTGATACTTTGGAGCCATTTTAAATATTGTCAAGTACAGTGATCCCTCAACATACAATGACCTCAGGATACAATATTTTCAACTTAGTGTTTTTTCCCTGGGCCATTGTAAGTTGAAACCAGACTCGACATACAATGTCTCAGATTCACATGATCCTACCAATCAACATGGCCACTTCACTGGTCAAACACCTGTATTGGTTGTCTAGTAGCTCCTCTTTACAGTACAGAGTGGTACTACGTGTCCTGTACTGCCCTCGGTCTGTGCCAGGAGGAGCTGCTTCTTTGGAGGTCGGGTGAGGGGTTAATCCATTTTATTTTTCTAGTGTACTGTGGACAGAATCTCCTGTCTTCATCATAGAAAGTGACTTCCGGCATCTATTTCTGACTGTAATAGGTAAGGCATTGCTTTATCTGTCTTAACTATCTGCTTATTTTTCTTAAATCATAATTTCCTCTTATTTTGGGTGACATTTTGGGGCTTTGGAACCAATTACAATTTTTTTCCTTGGAGTTCCGAACTCAAGTTACAGTGGTTTCAACTTACAGCGGTTGTTCCAGTTGATCGACTGGCGAGTTCTCCTCTTCATCCAGTAAATCCTGCGCCGCCCCGTTTAGTATTTGTCGCAGTGAGAGAAGGACGCGCTCACCCACTGCACCTGTGCCGAATACTAAACGGGATGGCGCCTGCGCAGTGAGTGAAGCAGGCGCAGTGAGTGAGGCCGGCAGCAGGAGCGCGTCCACTCACTGCGCCTGCGCCGAATACTAAACGGGACGGCGCAGGATTTACTGGACGAAGAGGAGAACTCGCCAGTCAATCAACTGTACCTTGATGTGCCAAAGGGTGCGTAGACCGAGTCTCTAGGTGCTGAAGCAAGCCCTCATAGCACCTTGAGGCTCATTAGCATATTATAAAAGTCTTTATTATAAGAGAACGGCGGCAGCCAGGGAGTTATAAAGCATGCTGGTCTGTACTGCTGACATTAGCCCATCACTAATGTCAGTCAGCTACATAACGTTATTTCTCATGACAGAAACCCTTTAACTATTGCAACTTGAGGGACCACCGTACGATGTTTGGGAAGTGCATTATAAACAGAAGCAATTCCAACAGTAAGCTGCTGCCCTCCAAGGATATCTGTAGATCATGGTCTATCATCCGTTCACAGAATACAAACTGCCATACACGACTTGTATTTTGCCGGTAATGCTAGATGATCAGGTGCTAGGATTTTGATTTCTATGCAGTCTTTCAAGTCTACTATCCCGTCTCACTTGTAAAAGGAGTGATAATGTAGCTGTGTTTGCATGCTTCAATATTTTTTACACAGAAAATACAGAAAAATATGTTTCATGGACTTAAGCTTAAAATGTTACAAAGTTTCTCAGTGTGCATTCCAACTGAGATGTTTAAAGGGGTTGGCCAATTTTTTTGCCTACTTGTGACCAACGTGTATGTAAGATGACAATATAGCACTTACCGTACTAATATAGCCCTTGTTGATAATTTGTACTGTTTGCTAAATTTAATAAGCCATGCATGCACCCTTTTTAAGCAAACCTACTGTGCTGCCACATAGAAGTCCTGATCATAAGATAGCTGCTGATGGATGGTCTCTCAACAGTGCAAGTGCAGTTAACGGGCGCCTATATTATGCGTATTTCAGGTGCAGATGGCAGCGTAGTGGTTAGTTGTGCCGCAATCTGCAACTTTTCCCTGCTCACTCCAGCTCTAAAAAAAAAAGGCAGGCAGGCCCATCTCATTCATAATTTTCTACCCCTGTTTTAGGCGTAGAAAATTGTCTAAATGTAAGCCGGCTGACATTTAGAAGCTGCGCTGGATGCGATGAAATTATGTAGAGGCGCTGGCGATCCAGTGCAGAGGCTTTATTAACACCGGCTTCAAAAACGCTGGTCTTAAAGGGGTTGTCCGAGTTATATTTATTGATGACCTATCCTCAGGATAGGTCATCAATATCAGAGCAGCGGGGGTCTGACACCCGGCACCCCCGCTGCCACCTCTTCACTGTTTACCTTCTCGCCGTTGCATCTGCAGTGGTGAGCAGGTGTAATTGCACCCAACTGTCTCATTCGTTTTTATGGGACGGATCCCTCCTATACACTTGTATAGAAACAATCCATACCATTGAAATGAATGGGACGGCTTGGGTGTAATTACACCTGCTCACCGCTGCAGATGCAACGGCGAGAAGGTAAACGGTGAAGAGGAGGCAGCGGGGGTGCCGGGTGTCAGACCCCCGCCGATCTGATATTGATGACCTATATGCCATATAATTATCTTACAACACATTGATGGACAATAACCAGCTCTGACCCACTCCTATTTCTCTTGATCATCTTTGAGATGTTTCTAAATCATGATTGTAGTCCACCTTTGTAGTGGTAAATTCAGTTGATTGGACATGATTTGGAGGACACATCACTGTCTATATAAAGGCTCACAGCTGATAACGCATATCAGAGCAAAAACTTGCAGAGGGTCAACCCATCACTGCAGCACTCCACCAGTCTAGGCTTTATCGCAGAGTGACCAGAAAGTTTGCAAAAAAGCACCTAAAGGACTCTCAGACTGTGAGAAATAAGATTCTCTGGCCAATTGAAGCCAAGATTGAACATTTTGGCCTTAAGGCTGGGTTATGCTATTCTTTTCCCTTATAACCATATTATAATGGAAAATAATAAAATCTACACTACAACTAACTCAAACCCGAATTTCATTGAAGAAGTTTTGGTCTGGGAACCACATTCAGTTTTTTCTCACGCACGTGCAAGATGCTTTGCACTCGCGCAAAACGCAATCGCAGTCAAAACTGACTGAAATTGCGTACCTACTCGTACGGGTTTGCCGCAATGCACCCGGGACGCATCCTGAGCCAAAACGTGACGTCCGTGTGAACCCAGCCTAATTCTAAGCGTCATGTCTGGAGAAAACCAGACCCTACAGTGAAGCATGGTGGTGACGGCATCATCTTGTGGGGGTTGTTTTCATGATAATGGAGAGGGAGACAGATCAGGGTTGAGGGAAAACTGAATGGGGCAAAGTATAGATATTATCTTAATGAAAACTTGATCCAGAGTGCTGTGGACTTCTGTCTGAGCCAAAGGTTAACCTTTTAACATGATAAGCACTTAGCCAAGACAACACAGGAGCGGCTTAGGGAGAACTCTGTGAATGTCCTTGAGTGGCCCAGTCAGAGCCCTGACTTGAACCCAATCAAACCTGAAAATGGCTGTCCACCAATGGCCCCCTTTAAACCTGACAGAGCTTGAGAGGATCTGCAGAGAAAAATGGCAGAACCACACACAGGATCTTTGGAGCACAGCCAGAGTGACCATTGGGTTCTAACAAGAGCGTACTGGATACTTAAAGTAGCCCTGGAAAGAACAACTAAAAGTGGCCTCGGATACCACGTGCAGCACAAAATACTACCTCAGCAGAACCAGATACCACAGTGCAGCACAAAATACTGCCTAAATTAATGCTAAGAGCATTGGATATTATGTACCTTGCTTTTGGCCAAAAAAAGGGCTTAGGTGGCCCTCTGGGCATTGTCCCAGTGGGAAATTTCCTTGTAGGGTGTATGGCCAGTCTGCCCCTGGGTTCTAGGTCAGCACTCTTATAAGACCCTTCTCTCCTGATTGCCTAATTTGGTGGTGCAACTAGCTCTAAGAAGAGTCCTGATTGTTCCAAACTTTTTATATTTAAGAATTATGAACTAAATTTTGTTGTTGGGAACTTTCTTGGCAGCAGAAATTTTTTTTGTACCCTTCTTCAGATATGTGCCTCCACACAGTGCTGTCTCTGAGCTCTATAGGCAGTTCTTTACTCCTCATGGCTTGGATTTTGCTCTGACATGCATTGTCTACTGTGTGACTATATAGACAGGGGATGTCTTTCCAAATTATGTCCAATCAACTGGATTTTCCAGAGGTGGACTCCAATCAAGGTGAGAAACAGCCCAAAAGTGATCAATAGGAATGGAGGGCCCCCAGAGATAAATTTCAAGTGTCATAGCAAAGGGTCAGAATTTTTAGTTTTTCTTTTTAACCTCTTCAGGACATGATGTACCGGTACGTCATGTATGGTTCCGATCACTGCCGCCCGGCGGGCAGTGATCGGAACCCGGTGCCTGCCTTAGGCTAAATGCGCTGGGGGTGCATTTATTATTATGCAGGGGGGGTGTTGCAGGCGGTGCGGCAGGCGGGATCGTGATCGCCCGCCTCCTCTTGAATATTCATTGGTGTCCAGTGGTTATACCAGAGTGTCAGCACATTGTCACTCTGGTATAAACGGCTGACATCTGTGCTGCGATGTCAGCCGTTTAACCCTTTCCATACTGCGGTTCGTGGTATGGAAAGGGTTAACAGTCAGGGAGCTCCCTCTCCCATCGGGGAGCTGCTGTGCCTTTGCAGCCCCTAGACAGGATGGGGTGACAGAGGGAAGGAGCTCCCCTCCTTCCCCGTCTGCTCAGTTGGGGCAGACGGGGAAGGTTCCCATGGCAACAGGACACCTTCTCAGGCATCCTGCTGTCCATGGTGCTGAACAGATCTGTGCTAAAGGCATAGATTTGTTCAGACAAAGTGTAAGTAAAATACAGTACAATACCCTATATAGTGTACTGTACTGTATTATAGAGACATCAGACCCACTGGATCTTAAAGAACCAAGTGGGTCTGGGTCCAAAAAATGTAAAAAAAAGTGAAAAAAAAGTAAAAATCAAAAAACACATTTATCACTGATTAAAAATTACAAAATAAAATTCCCTACACATGTTTGATATCACTGTGTCCGTAACGACCTGATCTATAAAACGGTCATGTTACTTTACCCAAACAGTGAACGCCATAAAAGAATAAATAAAAAACAATGATGAAATTACAATTTTGCACACCTTACTTCCCAAAAAAGGTAATAAAAGTGATAAAAAATGTCATATGTTAGCCAAAGTAGTACTAATCAAACCATCGCCTCATCCCGCAAAATATGAGACCGTACCTAAGATAATCGCTCAAAAACTGAAAAAACTATGGCTCTCAGAATATGGAGACACTAAAACTTGATTTTTTTTGTATATGTTTCAAAAATAAAATCATTGTGTAAAACTTACATAAATAAAAAAATAGTATACATATTGGGTATCGCCGCGTCTGTGACAACCTGCTCTATAAAAATATTACATGATCTAACCCCTCAGATAAACACCGTAAAAAAAAAAAAAAAAAAAAAAAACGGTGTAAAAAAAAAAAGCAATTTTTGTTGTAATAGCAAGCGATCAAAAAGTCATACGCACCCCAAAATAGTGCCAATCAAACTGTCATCTCATCCCGCAAAAATCATACCCTACCCAAGATATTTGCCCAAAAACTGAAAAAACTATGGCACTATGGAGACACTAAAACATGATTTTTTGTTTTTTGTTTCAAAAATGAAATCATTGTGTAAAACTTGTCCGTGACAACCTGCCCTATAAAACTATTACATGATCTAACCTGTCAGATGAATGTTGAAAATGACAAAAAATAAAAACGGTGCCAAAACAGCTATTTCTTGTTACCTTGCCTCACAAACAGTGTAATATAGAGCAACCAAAAATCATATGTACCCTAAACTAGTACCAACAATACTGCCACCCTATCCCGTAGTTTCTAAAATGGGGGCACTTTTTTTGGAGTTTCTACTCTAGGGGTGCATCAGAGGGGCTTAAAATGGGACAGTGTCAAAAAAAAACGGTCCAGCAAAATCTGCCTTCCAAAACCGTATGGCATTCCTTTTCTTCTGCGCCCTGCCGTGTGCCCGTACAGCGGTTTACGACCACATATGGGGTGTTTCTGTAAATTACAGAATCGGAGCCATAAATATTGAGTTTTGTTTGGCTGTTAACCCTTGCTTTGTAACTGGAAAAAAAATATTTTAATGGGAATCTGCCAAAAAAGTGAAATTTTGAAATTGTATCTCTATTTTCCATTAAATCTTGTGGAACACCTAAAGGGTTAACAAAGTTTGTGAAATCAGTTTTGAATACATTGAGAGGTGTAGTTTCTTAGATGGGGTCACTTTTATGGAGTTTCTACTCTAGGGGGGCTTCAAATGGGACATTGTGTCAAAAAAACCAGTCCAGCAAAATCTGCCTTCCAAAAACCATAAGGCTGGGTTCACACCTGAGCGTTTTACAGCGCGTTCCTGCGCGCTGTAAAACGCTCAACAAAGAGAAACCAGTGCTTCCCTATCAGCATGGTTCTCACCTGGGCGTTTTACAGCGCGTACGATCGCGCTGTAAAACGCCCGACGCCCCAAGAAGTACATGAGCTTCTTTGGGGCGTCTTCTTGCGCGTTCCCGTACATAGACTTTCGGGAACGCGCGACAACGGGCGTTCGCTTGTCTCTGTATGTGCGATTGCAAACGCCGGTACAATCGCGCATACAGAGCGCTCCTTTCAGAACGTTCAGGTGTGAACCCATTGTCAGGCGCACCTTTCCCTCTACGCCCTACTGTGTGCCCGTACAGTAGTTTACGGCCATATATGGGGTGTTTCTGCAAACTACAGAATCGGGGCAATAAATATAGCATTTTGTTTGGCTGTTAAGGGTACTTTCACACTTGCGGCAGGATGGACCCGACAGGCTGTTCACCCCGTCGGATCCGTCCTTCCGCTATTTCGCCGGACCGCCGCTATAATGGGGAAAGGGGCGGCGTTCCGGCGCAGTACGGCAGTTTGTGGTCAGAGGCCGCCGGACTAAAAAGTCGGACATGCAGGACTTTTAGTCCGGTGGCCTTTCGCCATGCACTGCCGTACTGAGGTGGAGCGCCGCCCCCGTCCCCATTATAGTCAATGGGGACGGAGCGGCGGTCCTGCAGCACGGCGAAACAGCAGAAGGACGGAACCGACAGGGTGAACAGCCTGTCGGATCCGTCCTGCCGCAAGTGTGAAGGTACCCTAACCCTTGCTTTGTTACTGGGAAAAATGGATTAAAATGGAAAATTTGCTAAAAAATCTAAATTCTGAAATTTTATCACCATTTGCCATTAACTCTTGTGGAACACCTAAAGGGTTAACAACGTTTGTGAAATCAGTTTTGAATACCTTGAGGGGTGTAGTTTCTAGAATGGAGTTTCTATTATGTAAGTCTCGCAAAGTGACTTCAGACCTGAACTGGTCCCTAAAAAGTGGGTTATTGAAAACTTCTGAAAAATTTCAAGATTTGCTTCTAAACTTCTAAGCCTTGCAACATCCCCCCAAAAATAAAATATAATTCCCAAATTGATCCAAACATGAAGTAGACATATGGGGAATGTAAAGTAATGACTATTTTTGTAGGTATTACTATGTATTATAGAAGTAGAGAAATTGAAACTTGGAAATTAGCAATTCTTTAAAAAAAAATGGTAAATTTTTTTTAATAAATTAAAAATGTTTTGTTTTGTTTTTTTTTACTTCATTTTACCAGTGTCATGAAGTACAATATGTGACGAAAAAACAAGCTCAGAATGGCCTGGATAAGTCAAAGCGTTTTAAAGTTATTAGCACTTAAAGTGACACTGGTCAGATTTGCAAAAAATGACCTGGTCCTTAAGGTGAAATATGGCTGTGTCCTTAAGGGGTTAACCAGCTCAGCTACCCTAGCTTAAACCCCCTTAATGACCAGACCACTTTTTACAATTCTGCACTACACTACTTTCACGGTTTATTGCTCGGTCATGCAACTTACCACCCAAATGAATTTTATCTCCTTTTCTTCTCACTAATAGGGCTTTCATTTGGTGGTATTTCATTGCTGCTGACATTTTTTACTTTTTTTGTTATTAATCGAAATTTTAGAAAATAAATGCCATTTTTCAATTTCAGTTGTAATTTTTTTTTTTTTAAAAACTACATTTCTATATACATTTTTCTCTAAATGTATTGTTCTAAATGTCTTTGATAAAAAAAAAAAATGGTTTGGGTAAAAAAAAAAAATGGTTTGGGTAAAAGTTATAGCGTTTACAAACTATGGTACAAAAATGTGAATTTCCGCTTTTTGAAGCAGCTCTGACTTTCTGAGCACCTGTCATGTTTCCTGAGGCTCTACAATGCGCAGACAGTAGAAAAACCCCACAAATGACCCCATTTCGGAAAGTAGACACCCTAAGGTATTCGCTGATGGGCATAGTGAGTTCATAGAACTTTTTATTTTTTGTCACAAGTTTTTTTTTTATATTTTTTTTCCTTACAAAGTTTCATATTCCACTAACTTGTGACAAAAAATAAAAACTTCCATGAACTCGCTATGCCCATCACGAAATACCTTGGGGTGTCTTCTTTCCAAAGTGGGGTAGTTATACTGCCCTGGCATTTTAGTGGCCCTAATGCGTGAGAAGTAGTTTGAAATCAAAATGTGTAAAAATTGCCCTGTGAAATCCTCAAGGTGCTCTTTGGAATGTGGGCCCCTTTGCCCACCTAGGCTGCAAAAAAGTGTCACACATGTGGTATCTCCGTACTCAGAAGAAGTAGGGCAATGTGTTTTGGGGTGTATTTTTACACATGCCCATGCTGGGTGAGAGAAATATCTCTCTAAAAGTCAACTTTTCCTATTTTTTTTTATACAAAGTTGTAATTATAGAGAGAGATTTCTCTCACCCAGCATGGGTATATGTAAAAAGACACCCCAAAACACATTGCCCTACTTCTCCTGAGTACGGCGATACCACATGTGTGACACTTTTTTGCAGCCTAGATGCGCAAAGGGGCCCAAATTCCTTTTAGGAGGGCATTTTTAGACATTTGGATCCCAGACTTCTTCTCACGCTTTAGGGCCCCTAAAATGCCAGGGCAGTATAAATACCCCACATGTGACCCCATTTTGGAAAGAAGACACCCAAAGGTATTCAATGAGTGGCATGGCGAGTTCATAGAAGATTTTTTGGGCACAAGTTAGTGGAAATTGATTTTTTTATTATTTTTTTTATTTATTTATTTTCCTCTCGCAAAGTCTCCCTTTCCGCTATCTTGGGACAAAAAGTTAAATCTTTCATGGACTCAATATGCCCCTCAGCGAATACCTTGGGGTGTCTTCTTTCCGAAATGGGGTCACATGTGGGGTATTTATACTGCCCTGGCATTTTAGGGGCCCTAAAGCGTGAGAAGAAGTCTGGAATATAAATGTCTAAAAAATGTTACGCATTTGGATTCCGTGAGGGGTATGGTTAGTTCATGTGAGATTTTTATTTTTTGACACAAGTTAGTGGAATATTAATATCTGAATGGAGCCTTACAGGGGGGTGATCAATGACAGGGGGGTGATCAGGGAGTCTATATGGGGTGATCACCACCCTGTCATTGATCACCCCCCCCCCCTGTAAAGGCTCCATTCAGACATCCGTATGTGTTTTGCGGATCTGCGGTGTCCGTGTTTTGCGGATCCGCAAAACACATACGGACGTCTGAATGGAGCCTTACAGGGGGGTGATCACCCTATATACACTCCCTGATCACCCCCCTGTAAGCCTCCATTCAGACGTCCGTATGTGTTTTGCGGATCTGATTCATGGATCCGTGGATCCGTAAAACACATACGGACGTCTGAATGGAGCCTTACAGGGGGGTGATCAATGACAGGGGGGTGATCAGGAAGTCTATATGGGGTGATCAGGGGTTAATAAGGGATTAATAAGTGACAGGGGGGGTGTAGTGTAGTGTGGTGCTTGGTGCTACTTATTACAGAGCTGCCTGTGTCCTCTGGTGGTCGGTCCAAGCAAAAGAGACCACCAGAGGACCAGGTAGCAGGTATATTAGACGCTGTTATCAAAACGGCGTCTAATATACCTGTTAGGGGTTAAAAAAAATCGATCGCCGCTGGCAGGCTGTAGATCCACTCGCTTACCTGCAGTTCCTGTGAACGCGCGCGTCTGTGTGCGTGCGTTCACAGGAAATCTTGCGTTTCGCGAGATGACGCATAGATGCGTGACTGTGCCTGAGACAGCCGCCTCCAGAACGCGATCCTGCGTTAGACGGTCCGGAGGCGGTTAAAGGGGTTGTCCGAGTTATGAAAAAAAAAAATATAGCACTGAAAATCTGATATATAAATGAGCTAAGCAAGTTTTATGCAGAAAAAAATATATATATTTCCTCATTTCCCTGGTTTTTTTCTGGCCCTTTGTTTACATGCAATAAAAACAATCTCTGCCCCTCCCCCTGCACTGCTAAGGGAGTGAATACAAGAGCTGCCCTGAGTGACATGTCTGCCTGCTGGGAGACTCTGCAGCATGTTGTATGTGTAGAACTACAAGTCCCAGCTTTACAATGACACTGCTAAGGGGGTGAATACAAGAGCTGCCCTGAGTGACATGTCTGCCTGCTGGGAGACTCTGCAGCATGTTGTATGTGTAGGACTACAAGTCCAAGCTGTATAATGACACTGGTAAGGGAGTGAATACAAGAGCTGCCCTGAGTGCTGGGAAAATCAACAGCAACTTGTATTTGTAGAACTACATGTCCCAGCTGTATAATGACACTGCTAATACACACGGGATCTTCCCCCTACCTTCGTGTGCAATGCTCTCTCTAGTATGTCAGCCTCAGTGCCCAGCATTGTCTACTCACTGCCTGCAAAGCTGTGCAGCTGAAGGGGATAAGAATCCTAGCAGAGAGTAGACGGCAGTGAAGGAGGGGGGGGGGGGGGGCCAGCACAGTGACGTCTCGTTTACAGGCTTGTAAGTGACCTTTATCAGAGCAGGGAGAGAAGCTGACATCACAGGTCATGTGACCCTCAGTGAAATCTGAGAAACCAGGCACCGGAGATAAAGTGAGTGAATTGGAAAGCTGTTACATTTGCTTAGTTAGGAACATAGAAAGAAAAAAATAACTTGGATAACCCCTTTAGGGTGAAATATGTGTCCTTAAGGGGTTAATAAATTAGCAAATCATCATCTATTAATAATTCTCTTGTTATTGTGCCCATTGCTGCTGTTTAAATTTCCTCTCAGAACGTCCACCTAATGTGTCCAGTGCTAAGCAGGAATCAAAAGAACTCCATAACAAGTTTGTAACCCAAGTGTCACACACGAGACGCTGGAGGATGTTTTTAAATGATTCCAATTGAAAACCTATGTTTTGCTTGGTCTAACAGAGGAATTAACATTTAATTAGAACTCATTTTAATGAAGCTAAGAATATATACCATAGTTTGCTTTCCTCTTGGTTTCCTGTGTCAGATCCAAGTCTGCATACTGATTACAGGGCACATGTAACTTATATTCTTTCTTTGCATGGAAACAGTGAGGAGAATGTATAGAGAGGGTTTCTCAAGTATCAAAGAAGGCTCAGTACTGGTTTTCCGCACAGCAACTGAGCCAAGCTTCACTGTTGGAACGGGGACAACTTTTACTGCTATTTATATTAGTTCTTAAAGAGGACCTTTCATCTGGCAAAACATTGTGAACTAAGTGTCATGATCTCTGTACAGCGGCGCCCAGGGATCTCACTGCACTTACTATTATCCCTGGGCGCTGCTCCGTTCTCCTGCTATGCCCTCCGTATGCCCAGGCTGTGAGCTCTGCACTGCGATTGGCCAGCGCTACATCCTGGGAGAAGGATACGCCCAGGAGAACAAGGACAGTCTCCTACTATAACCAAGTCCCCTAAGTCTCCGCCTACTATAACCAAGTGACCGAACATACCGGAGGGCATAGTAGGAGAACGGAGCAGTGCCCAGGGATAATAGTAAGTGCAGTGAGATCCCTGGGCGCCGCTGTACAGATCATGACACTTAGTTCACAATGTTTTGCCAGATGAAAGGTCCCCTTTAACATGGCTATATCTAATTATTTTGCCATCATTCATAAAAGAAAGAAAAAGGTCCAGAAGCAAACAAAACTACCGTAGGCATTATATTTTTAAAAAGTACCAGTGCTGTGCTTGGTGGAAGGAAGCTTGAAATATGGTGCTAATTTTTAGACAAAGACCTCACTCTCACTTTGATCAGTATTTTGGTTCTTTTTTTATTATTTTTTTTTATATAAACCAGTAGTGGATTTTAAACTCAAAAAAAGATAATAGAAACATTTATGGGGGAATTTATCATTTCCCCCACGCCAATTTTCTGGCATAAAAAAGTCACAAACCTCATGTTGCATTCAACAAATTTTGGAAGAAGTGCTGTTACTATGCCTATCTCGCCACTTTCCAAAAAAAAAGTAGTAAAGAGCTGCCAAAGATTTCTGTTTAGGCTCACGGATTGCCAGAGGATGTGCTTAATTTATGACGAAGAGTGCGCTTTGTCATAAATCAGGCGCATCCTCCGGCAACGCAGAGGATATCATAGAATGGTGTAATGACTTATTTTTCAGTCCATTTCTGAACAGTATTAAATACTTACCAACTTTTCTGTTGGTTAATTTGGGGCATTTAATCCCCACCCTGGGCATGCCCCAAGCCAGGCTAATGATGTAATTTTCAGCCCAGGACAAGCCAAATTTGATGGAATTATCTTTTGAAAATTCTGTAAAGTCCCTTAAACTTGGCACTGTTGGCAAATATGTTTCATACTGAGCAGCTCATTCATGTTCCCCTTCCCCTGTCCATAGACTTCTATGGGAACGTGTAATCTGATCCTTCAGTGAGCAGGCAGACTGTCTTGGTCTCTCAAAATGAATTTATCAGAGAACTCAGAGTGAATTCAGGGTGAATCAGAGTGAATGTTACTTTAGATTAGGAAAGTGAGGGATGAAGAAACAGCTGATAACTGGAGAACAAAGCATATTTTTCTGATGAGATCTATTACAAATGTTCTTATATTCACCAGTATTATTGATTTATGCAAATCTATATGAAAGTACAGTGACCATTTCAAGTAAGTGTATTTTTAAGGTAGTCTACCTGATTCAACATATTTTTAAGATTCTCTGGCACTATTGTCAGTCTGTAGGGGTCTCCAGTGTTTTTGGTGCAAGAATAGTGCAGTCGGCAGTGTTGTTCTTCCCATAAAAAATACTGGAAACCTGTCTGACTTTATTACAACTCTATTCATTATTCTGGATCTCTCTGCAGTGTTTCACTCTATAGACTACCTAACTTCTACGCAGCATGCTCTACTTGACTGGCCTAAAGGATAATGCTCTCTCTTGGTTTCCTTCTTACATCTCTGACCACTCATTCAGTGCATCATTTCCTGGTGCTACTTCTTCTCTTTCCTTTGTTTTTGTTTTTTTGGGGTGCAGTCTATCTTCTTTTATTTTTTCGCTATGCTGCCCTAATTAGTCAAACTATCAGAAGATGTTCGGTACCATCTCTACATTTTTTACGCCAAATTGTATCTTCCTGTGACATCAGCCTTGCACTACTACAAAACACTAGTGAATATCAGCTATTTCTAAAATCATATCTTCTTTTTGTGTAGCGCCAACATATTCTGCAAACCTTCCAATCAGAGGGTACAAGTAAAAACAAGATCAGACATTACATTGTAACAAACTAATCAACGACAACACTTCGCAGGAGTTTACATGGCATGAGGAAATCTGCATGACACAAGAGCTAAAAGTGCTTGTTTTGTACAATAGCCCAGCGATCTCAAACTAGAAAGTGGAGCACACATAAAGCTTCATGAACTGGTCACCAGCCAGTATGAAGTGTATGGGGTTTGGGGCTTACTGCTAATCTCCCTAAATCAGAGTTTTCCATTTCAGACTTTAGTACTCCCTGAACGCTTATGTTTGATGCAGATTTTTTGTTCACCGCCTATGTTCAATCTCTTGTCACCTGCACCTCAAAAACATTTCCATAATACACCCTTTTCTTTATGTGAAAACAATAAAAACTATGTTACTGTTGCTCTGATCCATTCTTACCTATTGTAACTCATTACTGTACTCATTATCATACTGCCCCTCAGTAAACTCTCCCCTCTCCAATCTATCCTAAATGTAGAAGCCAGGTTTATCAGTCTGTCCTATGCTGATGCCCTCACCCTGTGACAGTTGCCGCACTGTTTGCCCATCCACTATAGAATACAGTTTAAAATTACCGTGCTCATTCACAAAGCTCTCCAGATTAATGTACCACCTGCATCTCACTTCTCATCTCTTTCGAACACCTTGTCCATTATCTATGTTCTGCCAACGATCTAAGGTTAACATCCTCCATAATCTGAACCTCCTACTTAGGTTTCCAAATCTTTTCTCATGCCGCATCCGTTCCTTAGAATGCACTACCCAAGACAATCAGGTGAATTCCCATATTCACAGCTTTATATGTGCCCTGAAACCACAACTCTTTAGGGTGGCATATTACATTCCTTAAAGGAAATCTCTCAGCAGATTTGTACCTGTGAAACTGGCCGACTTGTGTGCTTGGCAGCTGAAGACATTTGTGTTGGTCTCATGTTCATATGTGTCCGCATTGCTGAGAAAAATAATGTTTTACTATATGCAAATGAGCCGAGTTTACACTGCCGGTGCCTGTGTTTTGTGGACCACTATGTGTGGTCCACAACATGGCCAAGGCGACCATACAGTTTTATGAATGGGCCCTAAATGCAATACATATCTGTGCATACACAGATATTGGTTGGGTGACTAGATCATGCAGATTTATGTGTACCTCCTTGTCCTAGAAAAGATGGCTAGACCATTGTGCATAACAATAAAAGAAAATATTTGGTGAATCCATTCTTTGGACTGGTGGATCAGGGGAAACTATCTGTTCATCTGTGTTAGGTTCCATTTACACGTCCGTATAATGGGTCCGCATACGTTCCGCAAATTGCGGAACGGGTGCAGACACATTCATTCTCTATGGGGATGGAATGGATGTGGAGAGCACACTATGTGCTCTCCGCATCCGCATTTCCGGAGCGCGCCCCCGATCTTCCGGCCTGTGGCTCCGGAAAAAAATAGAACATGTCCTATTCTTGTCCAATTGCGGACAAGAATAGGCAGTTCTATGGGGGTGCAAGCTGGGTGTATTGCGGATCCGCAATGCACTACGGACGTCTGAATGGACCCTTAGAAGATGATCTCTATATCCAGGAGCTCCAACTACTGTGTGCTCATATACCACCAAAAACATGTATATGTAAATAAGTTGCTGTGATGAGATTACCTCTTTAAATTGTGAAACATAAATATTAATGCTATTTTTTTTTTTTTTTTTTTTTTTTTTTTTTTTCCAGTGGCAATCGATCCTCTAAAACCTTTAAGCCAAAAAAGAGTATTCCTGAGGGTTCCCACCAATACGAGTTGCTAAAACATGCGGAAGCCACCCTGGGTAGTGGAAACCTGCGCATGGCTGTCATGCTGCCAGAGGGAGAAGATCTCAATGAGTGGGTGGCCGTGAATAGTAAGTGCTTAGAAAGTATGCTAAACAGGTGTATTTGGTAAAAGAAGTTAACTACGTAATTCTGTTTAATAGGTGAGGTGACGTGCCATTGCTGCCATTCTCTGCCTGCACAATGCCAGTCCAGCTATGACTTGAATGGCTGAATCTCATCCGCCAATCTATTTAAGAATACACTGCAAGTCTTTTCAATGGAGTTTGTCAGGCAGCTTTTCCCTACTAACCACAGGACAGAGGTCAAAGCAGAAGTGCCAGTAAAATGTGGGCACAGTTTGAGCAAGGAAGTTTGATGGTACTCATGCCATATGTTTCTTGTAGTGTCAACTTACATTCAGTTTTACAAAAAATATCATTACGTACAGATTCTCATAAAGGGTTTTTCCAGGTCTTCGATATTGGTGACCTATCCTCAGGATAGGTCATCATATGTGATTGGCGGGGGCTTGCAGCATACCAAGCACAGTGCCATCCATTGGATAAGCCACTGTGCTTGGTATTCCAGCTTGGGCCCATCCACTTGAATAGAACCCATTATTTATCGCAAAGTGCCAACACGGCAATTTAACCTGAATACTACAGTCCAAAATACAAATCGGATTCCAAAAAAGTTGGGACACTATACAAATCGTGAATAAAAACTGAATGCAATGATGTGGAGGTGCCAACTTCTAATATTTTATTCAGAATAGAACATAAATCACGGAACAAAAGTTTAAACTGAGAAAATGTACCATTTTAAGGGAAAAATATGTTGAATCAGAATTTCATGGTGTCAACAAATCCCCAAAAAGTTGGGACAAGGCCATTTTCACCACTGTGTGGCATCTCCCCTTCTTCTTACATCACTCAACAGACGTCTGGGGACCGAGGAGACCAGTTTCTCAAGTTTAGAAATAGGAATGCTCTCCCATTCTTGTCTAATACAGGACTCTAACTGTTCAATCGTCTTGGGCCTTCTTTGTTGCACCTTCCTCTTTATGATGCGCCAAATGTTCTCTATAGGTGAAAGATCTGGACTGCAGACTGGCCATTTCAGTACCCGGATCCTTCTCCTACGCAGCCATGATGTTGTGATTGATGCAGAATGTGGTCTGGCATTATCTTGTTGAAAAATGCAGGGTCTTCCCTGAAAGAGATGACGTCTGGATGGGAGCATATGTTGTTCTAGAACCTGAATATATTTTTCTGCATTGATGGTGCCTTTCCAGACATGCAAGATGCCCATGCCACACGCACTCATGCAACCCCATACCATCAGAGATCCAGGCTTCTGAACTGAGCGTTGATAACAACTTGGGTTGTCCTTGTCCTCTTTGGTCCGGATGACATGACGTCCCAGATTTTAAAAAAAGAACTTCGAATCGTGACTCGTCTGACCACAGAACAGTCTTCCATTTTGCCACACTCCATTTTAAATGATCCCTGGCCCAGTGAAAACGCCTGAGCTTGTGGATCTTGCTTAGAAATGGCTTCTTCTTTGCACTGTAGAGTTTCAACTGGCAACGGCGGATGGCACGGTGGATTGTGTTCACTGACAATGGTTTCTGGAAGTATTCCTGAGCCCATTCTGTGATTTCCTTTACAGTAGCATTCCTGTTTGTGGTGCAGTGTCGTTTAAGGGCCCGGAGATCACGGGCATCCAGTATGGTTTTACGGCCTTGACCCTTACGCACAGAGATTGTTCCAGATTCTCTGAATCTTCGGATGATGTTATGCACAGTTGATGATGATAGATGCAAAGTCTTTGCAATTTTTCGCTGGGTAACACCTTTCTGATATTGCTCCACTATCTTTCTGCGCAACATTGTGGGAATTGGTGATCCTCTACCCATCTTGGCTTCTGAGAGACACTGCCACTCTGAGAAGCTATTTTTATACCCAATCATGTTGCCAATTGACCTAATTAGTGTTAATTGGTCTTCCAGCTCTTCGTTATGCTCAAATTTACTTTTTCCAGCCTCTTATTGCTACTTGTCCCAACTTTTTGGGGATTTGTTGACACCGTGAAAATTTGAATCAACGTATTTTTCCTTTAAAATGATACATTTACTCGGATTAAACGTTTGATCTGTCATCTACGTTCTATTACAAATAAAATATTGACATTTGCCATCTCCACATAATTGCATTCAGTTTTTATTCACAATTTGTTTAGTGTCCCAACTTTTTGGGAATCCAGTTTGTAGTATATCCTCCATATAATTTATAATTTAGCTATAATAGCCTGCCTACATTCAGTGCGCTGCCTGTCCTGTTTATAGAGCGCCCTGCGCTGATGAATGGCAGGAGAAGTCTAAGGCATATTGCTATACCATAGACTTTTTCCAGGGTGCGAGTGCCCACAGAGAGGGCTCTGAGTGCCGCCTCTGGCACCTGTGCCATAGGTTCGCCACCACTGACCTAGGCCATGTGACTCCACTGGCCTAGGAAGAGGTCACTGTGCTGGCTCACTGGAGCGCAGTAGCCTCTTCAAACAGCTGATCAGCAATAGTGTCACGAGTTGGACCCCCATCATTATAGAAGAACTGGTAAACCCTTTAAAGAGCCTCTGTCAGCATGATCAAGCCTATTAAACCTGGCATACTGCCTGATGGGGCTCATCATGCGATTAAAACTATACCTTTCTTTTATCTGTATGCTAAATAGCTGCAAAGATATCTGCAAGTTCGAGCACCAAGGGGCCGGGCTGAATCCTTTGAACACTGCTTTGTAACACCCACCTATGCTCTGCAAACTCCCCCCTCCATTTGATTGACAGGGCTAGACATCAGCATGCTGAGGGCAGAGCTGTGTCCTATAGTTGTCTCCTAGCATCTACATATAGCTTTACCATATTGAGATATGCTCAGAAAGCTAAGAATATTTCTACTTTATTTACAGGCAGAATATATGATTCTAAAGACATCAGTAATACGTGTTTGCTTTGTGTGCACAGAAAACCATTCTTCTGTATGTAGAAAGGTTATCGCTCAGTCTTGTATATAAACATCCTAAGTTCAAATCCTAGGCGAGATGTGTTCAATTTCCCCCCCCCCCTCACTCATTTAACCTGTAATAAAAGGCTATATAATAATATTTAATTATTAAATACCGATTTTAAAAATACCAGACCGCATGAAAAATAATTACCATATTAATTGGCAAAAATAATTAAATACTATAAAATCAAGTGCAGGGAATGGCATATCGCTCCGAAAATGTATCAAAAATTATGTAAAGTGCAATAAAGAACATTAACAACAATTGCAAAAAACAGAATCGGTTACCCATATTGTGTCTCCTCCGGGATGGCGCCAAACCCGATGCGCATTTCGGCGAACCTTCGTCTGGGGGTGGCGTCCTCGCTGCAGGACACACAATAAATACCCCTAGTAACCAATCATATTGTTCTATATAATTATAGACTACACACACCTGGATCTCAATTATACACAAGCTTGTATACAGCGGGCTGCATATTTGTTGTGTAATGTGCCGCATGACCTCCAGTCACGTGAACAACCATCCAGTCACATGATGACACTGGCAAGCCTCGCGATATTCGCGGGACAAGTATCAGCGGAATCAAAACAAGTATAGCGCAGGCCTGGCATAATCCCACTAGGAATAAGACAAACCACATTGTGTGTGTGTGTGTGTGTGTGTGTGTGTGTGTATATATATATATATATATATATATATATATATATATATATATATATATATATATATATACACACACACACAGGAAAAATGGCGGCACTGGAACACAATCAAAGAAAAAGAGGGTGCACGTCTCCAGGGGAATAGGCTTCTTACCCCAATGTATAATCCAGAAAAGTAGGCGGCACTCCAAGAAAGATGACAAGTGAACTTTATTCACCCAGGTGGTGCAACGTTTCGGTTCCTCACTAGAACCTTTTTCAAGCCTCTAGTGAGGAACCGAAACGTTGCACCACCTGGGTGAATAAAGTTCACTTGTCATCTTTCTTGGAGTGCCGCCTACTTTTCTGGATTATATATATATATATATATATATATATATATATATATATTATTATATTCACAGGCAGAATATATGATTCTAAAGAAATCAGTAAGGCTACTTTCACATTAGCGTTTTTCTTTTATGGCATAGAGTTCCGTCACAGGGGCTCTATACCGGAAAAGAACTGATCAGGCATATCCCCATGCAGTCTGAATGGCGAGTAATCCGTTCAGGATGTCTTCAGTTCAGTCATTTTGACTGATCAGGCAAAAGAGAAAACTGTAGCATGCTACGGTTTTATCTCCGGCGAAAAAAAACTGAAGCCTTGCCTGAATGGCATTTTTTTCCATAGGAATGTATTGGTGCTGGATCCGGCATTCAAAATACCGGAATGCCAGATCCGTCCTTCCGGTCTGCTCATGCGCAGACCTTTTAAAAGTGAGAAAAAAAAAAAAATGCCGGATCTGTTTTGCCTGATGACACCGGAAAAACGGATCCGGTATTGCAATGCATTTTTCTGACTGATCAGGCATTTTTCAGACTGATCAGGATCCAGAAAAAATGACATGCGTTTGCATACAGTTTGCTTGATCAGGCAGGCAGTTCAGGAAATGGAACTGCCTGCCGGAATCAAACAACGCAAGTGTGAAAGTACCCTAATACGTGTTCGCGTGGGGTTCAATGGGGTACGGATCAGTTTTTGTGTCAGTGAAAAACGGATACGTTGTAAGTCAGGACGGATCCGTTTGGCTCTGCATAGTTAGACGGTCACCAAAACGCTGCAAGCTGCGTTTTAGTGACAGTCTAAAAAACGCAACGGAGACCAAACGCAGCCAAAGTGATGCATTCTGAACGGATTCTTATCCATTCAGAATGCATTGGGGCTTAACTGACCGTTTTGGACCGCTTGTGAGAGCCCTGAACTGATTTCACAAGCAGACCCAGGAACACCAGTGTGAAAGTCGCCTTAGTGTTAAGTGTTTAAGGGCTCAGTCTTGTATGTAAACATCCCAAGTTCAAATCCTAGGAGAGATGTGTTCAATTTTTCCCCTTTCTCATTTAACCTGTAATAAAAGGCTATACTATAATTAGGGGTGGGCGGTATAGGCGATATAGGCGATATGCGATATGAATTTGGGCCACGATATGGATTTTCGCCATATCGCCGGACTGCGATATGATCATTTTCTCCTGAGCCGGCACAGCGGAGGGAGGAGGAGGAGGAGGAGGAGGAGGAGGGAGTCCCTCCCTCCCTCCCCACTGTGCGCGGCTGCCGCTGAAAACCAATGAGGACAGAGTAGGAGGAGGAGGGGAGGGACTGTGGCCACTGCGCCACCAATGAATGTGCTGGCCATATCCCACAGGGTCCCCCCCCCCCCCCCCCATCATTGGTGGCAGTTTGCCGTTCCGATCGGAGCCCCAGCAGTGTAATGCTGGGGCTCCGATCGGTTACCATGGCAGCCAGGAGTCACGCTACTGAAGTCCTGGCTGCCATGGTATGTTAGTGAGCAGAGAGCAGCGCATTATACTCACGTGCGCTGTGGCCGCCGGTCGCTGCTTCTTCTGTCTGTGCGGCGGATTGCTAATGCTTACAGCATTAGCAATGCGCCGCACAGACCTATGAGAAGGAGCGACCAGCGGCCACAGCGCACGTGAGTATAATGCGCTGCTCTCTGCTCACTAACATACCATGGCAGCCAGGACTTCAGTAGCGTGACTCCTGGCTGCCATGGTAACCGATCGGAGCCCCAGCATTACACTGCTGGGGCTCCGATCGGAACGGCAAACTGCCACCAATGATGGGGGGGAGGAGGGGGACCCTGTGGCCACTGCCACCAATGATTAATGCGTTGCGTTACCAGAGGGGACATATCAGAGGCAGGGGGAGAAGATCAGAGGCTGGGGAAGGGGGACATATCAGAGGCAGGGGGAGAAGATCAGAGGCTGGGGAAGGGGGACATATCAGAGGCTGGGGAAGGGGGACATATCAGAGGCTGGGGAAGGGGGACATATCAGAGGCTGGGGGAGAAGATCAGAGGCTGGGGAAGGGGGGCAGATCAGAGGCTGGGGGGGGCAGATCAGAGGCTGGGGGGGGCAGATCAGAGGCTGGGGGGGGCAGATCAGAGGCTGGGGGGGGGGCAGATCAGAGGCTGGCGCCATGGTCAGCTCCCTGCTGTTGTGTGTACTATGCACAGGGCAGCAGGGAGAGTGTAAAGTCCTATTCACCCTAATAGAGCTCTATTAGGGTGAATATGACAAGGGTTCTAGCCCTTAATGAGGCCAATAGTTAATAAATAAAAAGTAAAAAAAAAAAATGTAAACACCCCCCCCCCCCCCAATATAGAAAACAATATATCGCAATATATATCGCATATCGCACATGCTTAAAATTATATCGCAATATAGATTTTAGGCCATATCGCCCACCCCTAACTATAATATATAATTACTAGCAAAAGGACCTGGCTACCTGGCTTTGCACAGGTATATTTCATTTTCCACTGAAGAAGGAGCAGCACGCTCCGAAACGCGTATGGGATATTGAGTCAGCCTATTCAAACTAGCTAGCACCAAGGAAAAGGATCCTATAACCTAACAGAAGCTCCGGAGCTATTTTTCTTCCCCTCCTGTTCAAACTGCAGCATTTTCCCGCCACCCACTCCCACGTGGCAAGCCGACACCAATTCGAGTGGGAAACTCCACTTCAAACGCATGTGACGTCACCGGAAGTGAAGACCGCACGGCCGGAATACTCAGCCTGCGGGTAACTGACACGTGCACGCCGCTCTGCAGGAAGGAGCCGCTTACTATTCCATCAGCGACCAACAGGAGGGTAACGTACCTGCTTACACAGCAGTAGTTTTTTTCATATATACAGCTCATGACATCGGACCTGTAAAGAAACTCTGCTCACAAGGAGACACTTACCTTATTAGTTCACCAGATGTCTTTTTCCTCCAACAGGACTTGAATACAATTGACATTTCAGGACATTATCCAGTATTTACAGGATTTGTACATTCATCCCCTCTAATGGGTATTGCATCATAAGATTGGACTTTCCCTCCACAGGCTCTTCTTCAACAGGTGTCAAATACCTCTCCTTGAACATTGGGATTCAATTCCCACAGAATTTTTTATGAGTTGACATTTAAATTACCATTTTACCAGTTGGTTATTTTATATTTTATACTGTATACAAGTGTTGATACCTACAGATATACAGGTCCTTTTCAAAAAATTAGCATATTGTGATAAAGTTCATTATTTTCTGTAATGTACTGATAAACATTAGACTTTCATATATTTTAGATTCATTACACACCAACTGAAGTAGTTCAAGCCTTTTATTGTTTTAATATTGATGATTTTGGCATACAGCTCATGAAAACCCAAATTTCCTATCTCAAAAAATTAGCATATTTCATCCGACGAATAAAAGAAAAGTGTTTTTAATACAAAAAAAAAAGTCAACCTTCAAATAATTATGTTCAGTTATGCACTCAATACTTGGTCGGGAATCCTTTTGCAGAAATGACTGCTTCAATGCGGCGTGGCATGGAGGCAATCAGCCTGTGGCACTGCTGAGGTGTTATGGAGGCCCAGGATGCTTCGATAGCGGCCTTAAGCTCATCCAGAGTGTTGGGTCTTGCGTCTCTCAACTTTCTCTTCCCAATATCCCACAGATTCTCTATGGGGTTCAGGTCAGGAGAGTTGGCAGGCCAATTGAGCACAGTAATACCATGGTCAGTAAACCATTTACTAGTGGTTTTGGCACTGTGAGCAGGTGCCAGGTCGTGCTGAAAAATTAAATCTTCATCTCCATAAAGCTTTTCAGCAGATGGAAGCATGAAGTGCTCCAAAATCTCCTGATAGATAGCTGCATTGACCCTGCCCTTGATAAAACACAGTGGACCAACACCAGCAGCTGACATGGCACCCCAGACCATCACTGACTGTGGGTACTTGACACTGGACTTCAGGTATTTTGGCATTTCCCTCTCCCCAGTCTTCCTCCAGACTCTGGCACCTTGATTTCCGAATGACATGCAACAGTCCAGTGCTGCTTCTCTGTAGCCCAGGTCAGGCGCTTCTGCCGCTGTTTCTGGTTCAAAAGTGGCTTGACCTGGGGAATGCGGCACCTGTAGCCCATTTCCTGCACACGCCTGTACACGGTGGCTCTGGATGTTTCTACTGCAGACTCAGTCCACTGCTTCCGCAGGTCCCCCAAGGTCTGGAATCAGTCCTTCTCCACAATCTTCCTCAGGGTCCGGTCACCTCTTCTCGTTGTGCAGCGTTTTCTGCCACACTTTTTCCTTCCCACAGACTTCCCACTGAGGTGCCTTGATACAGCACTCTGGGAACAGCCTATTCGTTCAGAAATTTCTTTCTGCGTCTTACCCTCTTGCTTGAGGGTGTCAATGATAGCCTTCTGGACAGCAGTCAGGTCAGCAGTCTTACCCATGATTGCGGTTTTGAGTAATGAACCAGGCTGGGAGTTTTTAAAAGCCTCAGGAATCTTTTGCAGGTGTTTAGAGTTAATTAGTTGATTCAGATGATTAGGTTAATAGCGCGTTTAGAGAACCTTTTCATGATATGCTAATTTTTAGATAGGAATTTTGGGTTTTCATGAGCTGTATGCCAAAATCATCAATATTAAAACAATAAAAGGCTTGAACTACTTCAGTTGGTGTGTAATGAATCTAAAATATATGAAAGTCTAATGTTTATCAGTACATTACAGAAAATAATGAACTTTATCACAATATGCTAATTTTTTTGAGAAGGACCTGTATATATACATACATATATATTTACTAGCGATCTGCCTTATGAAATTGTTCACATCTATTTGTCGACACATTTTATGATACTATTTTTATTCAGGCATACCCAGCCATTGTTTTTTAGGCACATCCAGCCATTATTTAATAAATAATCTTTGAATCTACCTATCCTCCATACATCACCTATGTTTTGAGTGCCATCCCTCTACTTCCACTTACTCCTCCTCCATTACAAGCGTTGGGTACGCTTTGTTTGGATTGAGCACCATATTCCACCCCTTGGAGTTATAGTGAGCCGCCTCTTACCTATATTTTATATTTCATTTAATGTTTGTGTGTGTCATTAAAATGTATCAACACTATCCACTATAACAGTGACTGTTTCAACCATCGATGGTTGTGTTTTTGAGTGATCACGGAACATAGATATATACGTATATATTTTATTAATAAAAGGCCTTACTATATATTTGAAACCTATATTATCTATTATATTAGAAACCTAAAACCCATTACTGGATTATTCAGAGTCACAATATATGATGATAAAGAAACCAGCAATATTTATTAGCTTTTTAAAGGGATTCTGTCACCTCCCCTCAGCCAAAAAACGATTTAAAAGCAGCCATGCAGCACAGCTTACCTGGATTAAGCTGTGCTGTTTAATCTTGAAATCCGTCCAGCAGTTAAGGCAAAAAACGACTTTGATCAATGAGGAAATGCGTCCTGAAGGTGCCCAGAGGGGCGTTTTTTTCTTCCTAGTGAGCCCAGTACCGCCCCTCTTTCAGTGCCCAGCCCGCCTTCCTTGTATTTTCTAACTGCCGCCCCCAGCCTGCCACAGCCTCTCCTGCCTCTCCTCCCCCTCCCTCACGCCGAACGAACTCTCGCACAGGCGCAGTACCCACTGAGGGCTGCGCCTGTGCGATCATCAGGAGACTGAGGGCGGCAGCTTCATCTTCGTCACTGGGCATGCGCCGAGCCCAGTGACGTCCGATGCTCTCTCTTCCCTGCTGACTGAGGGAAGAGCGAGCATCGGACGTCACTGGGCTCGGCGCATGCCCAGTGACGAAGATGAAGCTGCCGCCCTCAGTCTCCTGATGATCGCACAGGCGCAGCCCTCAGTGGGTACTGCGCCTGTGCGAGACTTCGTTCGGCGTGAGGGAGGGGGAGGAGAGGCTGTGGCAGGCTGGGGGCGGCAGTTAGAAAATACAAGGAAGGCGGGCTGGGCACTGAAAGAGGGGCGGTACTGGGCTCACTAGGAAGAAAAAAACGCCCCTCTGGGCACCTTCAGGACGCATTTCCTCATTGATCAAAGTCGTTTTTTGCCTTAACTGCTGGACGGATTTCAAGATTAAACAGCACAGCTTAATCCAGGTAAGCTGTGCTGCATGGCTGCTTTTAAATCGTTTTTTGGCTGAGGGGAGGTGACAGAATCCCTTTAAGCATAAAAAACATTATTCTCCATATAAGGATATACATTTTCATTATGGGTTAAATGTGGAAGAAAAGAAGATGCAAACCTGGGAATGCTACATACAAAACTGTGTACTTAGCACTAAGCCATTGTCTTTTCACATAGAGAAGACAGTTTTATTTTTATTTTCTATGCTTAGACGCCAACTCACATTACTGATGTCTTTATAATCATATATCCTGCCTGTGAATAAAGTAGATAAAGGCTTATTAGCTTTCTGAGCATATGTTAATGTGGTAAAGCTATAGTACATGGTGTATATGATATGTAGATGCTAGGACACAGCTCTTCCCTCAGCATGCTGATGTCTAGCATTGTCAAGTGGAGGTGTTACAAAGCAGTGCTCCAATGGTTCAGTCCTGCCCCTTGGTGCTTGAACCTGATCATTTGCATATGAATAAAACACATCTATTTTTGTAGCTGTTTAGCATACAGACAAAAGAAAGGTATAGTTTTAATCAGCATTATGAGTCCTACCAGTCAGTATGTCTAGTTTAATAGGGTTAATCCTGGTGGCAGAGCCTCTTTAAAGTATTTTAAATACTGGTCTAGTGCAGTAACAGTTTCATCTTATGCAATGCCAACAGCCAGCAGCATGGTCTCTCTGTGTTCCTGTGGGTAGTTTATTGTAGGACACAAATAAATCTTTTTTTTTTTTTTATTTCATATGAACCGTGTGTTCAGTAAATAATACAGTTGTATTAAATTTGAACTTGGAAGTTTGATCCATGATAAATTTTATAGCCTTTCTTGTGATATGAACTTGCACATTGTTTACTGTGATATTATTAAAAGGTAATAGAAAAATGGGTTGGACTGGCACTCATATAAGGAATAACACGGTTTATTACATATGAATACAATGTGAAATGTAGTTTTCTTCACCTGTCACAAATAAAATACGAATAAAATACAATGAATGCAATATTCTACCTAAAATCTTATTAAATCACAAGAAAATAAAATAAAATTATAAAAATTGCAGGAACCACAGGCACCAACCGTTCACAAAATTCACTGGTTCTGGTTGTATGTCCAATGGTCGATGATGCCACCGGTTACTGCAAACCCATATGGTATTAAAACAAGAGTTACGTTTCTATGTATTATTCCACCTAAACAATTCCACAAGTTAGGAGATCTCAGAAGCGCAAGGTTCAGAGCTTTCAATAAGTTGGTGCTAGTATTTTCAAAAGTATAGCAACTTTTCAATATAATAATAGTGTGTCTTTATCCTCAATGTTGCAAGACACCGTTTGATAGTCAGTGTTTAAGATGATAATTCCTGCACAGCAAATTTTCAGGGAGACAGTGTAGCATTTTCCACAGCTGACACTGCTCAAACAAATTGTCCGCTGTTTATAGTTACCCGCAGAGATGTTTTCTTTGGGTTGGAAGCTGTTATTTAATCCACCATGTAATGCGGTCCTATTATTTTCTTATATAATAGCGGCAATGACCGTTGTAGTAAGTCTCAATTCAATGAAAGAGTTGTAAGTTTTCCCACAGGTTTTCCCACTGAGGAAGGGGACAGCGTTTCCCCGAAACGCGTTTGGTGAGCATCTGGGTAACATCCCAGACTAAAAGACCCCGCATCCTATCTTGGAAAATAAGTGCACTTATACAAAGAGAAAGATTTCCTGGACACGCACCGGAAAAGAGTGATTACGTCATCCCGCCAGCGCTCAGAAACAAGCGACTGCATACCTCACGTAAGTACACCACGTGAGAAGCAGCAGTGAAGAGCCACGAGGGACGCGAATACCGCAGCCGGGACGCCGGCACTTTGAGCGGCCGAAAAAGACCATCTACTAGTCCCACTGAGCAGAGCGCAGGCGGAGGTAAGCCCACACCTGTGGGAAAACTTACAACTCTTTCATTGAATTGAGACTTACTACAACGGTCATTGCCGCTATTATATAAGAAAATAATAGGACCGCATTACATGGTGGATTAAATAACAGCTTCCAACCCAAAGAAAACATCTCTGCGGGTAACTATAAACAGCGGACAATTTGTTTGAGCAGTGTCAGCTGTGGAAAATGCTACACTGTCTCCCTGAAAATTTGCTGTGCAGGAATTATCATCTTAAACACTGACTATCAAACGGTGTCTTGCAACATTGAGGATAAAGACACACTATTATTATATTGAAAAGTTGCTATACTTTTGAAAACACTAGTACCAACTTATTGAAAGCTCTGAACCTTGCGCTTCTGAGATCTCCTAACTTGTGGAATTGTTTAGGTGGAATAATACATAGAAACGTAACTCTTGTTTTAATACCATATGGGTTTGCAGTAACCGGTGGCATCATCGACCATTGGACATACAACCAGAACCAGTGAATTTTGTGAACGGTTGGTGCCTGTGGTTCCTGCAATTTTTATAATTTTATTTTCTTGTGATTTAATAAGATTTTAGGTAGAATATTGCATTCATTGTATTTTATTCGTATTTTATTTGTGACAGGTGAAGAAAACTACATTTCACATTGTATTCATATGTAATAAACCGTGTTATTCCTTATATGAGTGCCAGTCCAACCCATTTTTCTATTACCAATTTGCTTTGAGGGGTGTCTCAATTTTTGGACTAGAGCACCTGCCCTGAGGGGACAGAGGTGAGCGGACCCTATTTTTGATTTATTCTTGGACTATATTATTAAAAGGGTTGTATGAGACTGCGTGCATGATTCTGAGCTGCAAAAAATGCAGATCCTTTATTCTCAAACGTTTCTTGTAGCTAAAAATAAGATTTGCACAATGTTGAGGAGGGGTTTTGGACCATTTCTCTCTGCAAAAGAGGTCCAGCTACTCAATATTTCTGGGATTCTATCCATGAACAGCCCTCCTCAGGTCTTGCCATAGCATCTCCGTAGGGGTAAGGTCAGGCCTCTGCCATTGGCCATTTCAAAGATCTTCAACCAACTTTTAGTTGATTTACTTGGTGTCTTGTTAAATCGCCCAGCTTGAGACCACTTACTTTTTCTTGCAACTGTGTCTATTCAGAAGAGCTGCATATCATAAAAACTGAGCTCTGGCTACAATAAAAATGTGTGATGAAATTATAGGCTATGGACACCTTTTGGGCCAATTTTTTTTCCGATTGCATTTTACTTATTTTGGGCTAAACATAATTTTTTTATAAAAAAAATATTAAGCCATTTTCAGTCCATTTGCAGATTATCACTTCTCAGTCCAATCAGCTGACGGCTCAAGTAAAGCCTCATCTCTGAGTCTGATCTCCTGACCTCATAAACACTCATTATAGCTAAACTCTTAAAGGGGTTGTCCGGGTTCAGAGCTGAATAATTTCACCCAGGCAGCCCCCTAATGTTAGCATGAAATGCTCTGATGCTCTCCTTTGCCCTGCGCTGGGTCGCGCAGGGCAAGGGCTCTTTTATTTACAATAACACACTGCGGGGCGGAGGCTTCCGCCCAGCATTGTGTTCGGGGATGTCACCGACTCTGATGGGCAGGCTTTAGTGCTGCCGTAGCTGGGCTAAGGCCCACCCATCAGTGCCGGTGACATCACCGGGCTCACTGCTGGGCGGACGGTTCTGCCTGGCAGCCCTATGGATAGCCTGGTTCATCACCGGAACTCCAGAAAATGCCTTTGCCCTGCGCGATTTAGCGCAGGGCAAAGGAGAGCGTCGGAACATGAACTGCTCTGATGCTTAAGTCAGGGGGATGCCTGGGTGAAAATGGGCATAGCTCTGTGTTCAGCTTTGAACCTGGACAACCCCTTTTTATAAACTGATAGGAATATGGGTTAAATGAGTGTTGAAGAGGTTAGGAGATCAGAAATAAGGCTTCACATGAGCTATCAGCTGACAGGACCTTTGTATTTCAAAATGGCTAAAAATGTTTATAGCCCAAAATGACTAAAATGATATCATTAAAAATTGCCCTAAAAGTCTGTATGTAGCACACAATGTTGAATCAATTACATTTTTCATCATAAGAATGCTAAATGGTTTGCATGGATGGACATACATTTTACTTTATATGTGAAGTTACAATACTTTTACCAAAAAATACCTCTAACACTGACATCTGATAATTAATTTACTAGGGTAGTACAATACAATAGTTACTGTGAAAATAATGGTGTAATGATTTGATTAGATCTAATTAGCTGTATTCTTGCACAGTGTCATCCATCCTTAGTAATTGTTCTGGCCATATTTCATATACTTGTTTTTGCTAATTGCTTATATGTCCAATGGTAACCGGATTTCCTTTCATTTACAGCTGTGGATTTTTTCAACCAGATCAATATGTTATATGGGACCATAACAGATTTCTGTACAGAGGAAAGTTGTCCAGTAATGTCTGCTGGTCCAAAGTAAGACAGTGATATTTTCTTTGCTACTAGTATGTGCCTGAATGACTAGAAGTTCCAGTAGAATCATTAAATGTACTGCTTAAAGGTGTTTTACCATCACAGACAATGGGGGCATATCGATAGGATATGCTCCCATTGTATGATCGGTGTGGGTCCCACCTCTGGCACTCGCACCTACACCGAGAATGGAGCGTGAAAGGTGGCGGAGAGCGCACTGCACATGCGCAGGCTCCCTCTATTAATTTCTATGGGGTCGTGAAAATAGCCGAGCGCTGGCTTGGCTATTTCTGTCTTCCCCAAAGAAATGAATGGGAGCGTGGCCTTGCAAGCACAGTGCGCTCCCATTAACTTGTATGGGGAGAGCGCTTTGCGATGGCCGGACCCCGTGGTCCTCCAGCCACCACTTTCCCAGCTCCGTTCTCGGCATAGGTGCGGGTCCCAGAGGTGGGACCCGCACCTATCAAACAATAGGGGCATATCCTAGCCATATGCCCAAATTGTCTCTGATGGGAATACACCTTTAAGTTAGCTACAGATGAAGTAGCTGAATATTGAAGGGTTATACATTTTGTTTTAAATTAAAAGGGTTGTCTGGGTTCAGAACTGAACCCAGACATATCCCATTCTTTCCCCACTCAGCCCCTCTGACATGAGGGCTTTTTCTCATGGCTTTTTCTGGAGATCTGGTGACGTACTGGGCTTTTAATGTGTAAGTTAGGCGGAGGCTTCTGCTAAGCAGTGAGCCGGGTGACATCACAGGTGCTAATGGGCAGGATTTAATGCTGCCCTAGCCTGTAAAATGGCTAGGTCAGTGCTAAAGCCCACCCATCAGAGCCGGTGACGTTACAGGGAACACTGCTAGGCTGAAGCCTCCGCCTAGCAGTGCAAGAATGTAAACAAAAAAGCCCTTGCTCTGCGCAGTTCAGCGCAGTGTAACAGAGGGCATCGGGGCATGAAATGCATCCGATGCTCATGTCAGAGGGGCTAAGTGTGGGAAGAAGAGGATATGTCCGGGTTCAACCCCTTTAAATAGCTGTAGCCCTTTCAATCAGCTGATCAATGGTGGGGTCTAAAGGGGTACAAAGAGTTGGATCTAATGATGGCCTATAACAACTTTAACATTTTAGGATTTTAGCATAATACATTGTCATGGTAAGGCAGGCCATATGACTTTGGTACGATCAGTTGTCAAAAGTGGGTTTTAACAAGCTTAATTCTTAGTTTCCCAGAGAGATGGGTGTCTGGCAGTTGTTTATTCCTCCCATGTTCAAGCTCAGGAGAACAAGTCGTGCCTTGGACATCTGGATTTCTGCAAAACCTTTGCATACAAATCCACATAAACCACTAATAAGTTAATGAAAATTGGGCATAAAATTGGGTCTTCCTGAAACTTTAATATTGTGACCTAGCCTTCAGATGGGTCATTAACCCCTTCCTGCGTCTAGGCTGCTGCAGGTAAGTAGTTAGCACCCAGCGTCGTACATGTATGTCGGGATGTACATGTATTGTACAGCTGGCACCCTGCCGTTGCTGCCAGGAGTGGCAGTGACACATTTGTGCATAAAAGCCGAATATGCATAGCCTCTGTTTCAGTTTTTGAGAGCACAAGCTCTTATCGATGTCTATATGAGCTTCGTACACCTTGACATTTTATTTCTACATTATGTTTGTGTGTAAACCTCTGCTTGGTTGTGAGTTTTTGATGTTTTAAAACATTATTTTTTTTATAAAAAAAAAAAAATTCTGTTTGTCACAAAGTTATATAACGATGGACATGGTTGTCAACAACCCATCAATACAACTGCAATTATTAGGAGACATCCTACAGGAGATATACAGTACAGACCAAAAGTTTGGACACACCTTCTCATTCAAAGAGTTTTTTCTTTATTTTCATGACTATGAAAATTGTAGATTCACACTGAAGGCATCAAAACTATGAATTAACACATGTGGAATTATATACATAACAAAAAAGTGTGAAACAACTGAAAATATGTCATATTCTAGGTTCTTCACAGTAGCCACCTTTTGCTTTGATTACTGCTTTGCACACTCTTGGCATTCTCTTGATGAGCTTCAAGAGGTAGTCACCTGAAATGGTTTTCACTTCACAGGTGTGCCCTGTCAGGTTTAATGAGTGGGATTTCTTGCATTCTAAATGGGGTTGGGACCATCAGTTGCCTTGTGGAGAAGTCAGGTGGATACACAGCTGATAGTCGTACTGAATAGACTGTTAGAATTTGTATTATGGCAAGAAAAAAGCAGCTAAGTAAAGAAAAACGAGTGGCCATCATTACTTTAAGAAATGAAGGTCAGTTAGTCCGAAAAATTAGGAAAACTTTGGAAGTGTCCCTAAGTGCAGTCACAAAAACCATCAAGCGCTACAAAGAAACTGGCTCACATGCGGACCGCCCCAGGAAAGGAAGACCAAGAGTCACCTCTGCTGCGGAGGATAAGTTCTTCCGAGTCACCAGCCTCAGAAATCGCAGGTTAACAGCAGCTCAGATTAGAGACCAGGTCAATGCCACACAGAGTTCTAGCAGCAGACCCATCTCTAGAACAACTGTTAAGAGGAGACTGTGTGAATCAGGCCTTCATGGTAGAATATCTGCTAGGAAACCACTGCTAAGGACAGGCAACAAGCAGAAGAGACTTGTTTGGGCTAAAGAACACAAGGAATGGACATTAGACCAGTTTAAATCTGTGCTTTGGTCTGATGAGTCCAAATTTGAGATCTTTTGTTCCAAACACTGTGTCTTTGTGCGACACAGAAAAGGTGAACGGATGGACTCTACATGCCTGGTTCCCACCGTGAAGCATGGAGGAGGAGGTGTGATGGTGCTTTGCTGGTGACACTGTTGGGGATTTATTCAAAATTTAAGGCATACTGAACCAGCATGGCTACCACAGCATCTTGCAGCGGCATGCTATTCCATCCGGTTTGCGTTTAGTTGGACCATCATTTATTTTTCAACAGGACAATGACCCCAAACACACCTCCAGGCTGTGTAAGGGCTGTTTGACCATGAAGGAGAGTGATGGGGTGCTGCGCCAGATGACCTGGCCTCCACAGTCACCGGACCTGAACCCAATTGAGATGGTTTGGGATGAGCTGGACCGCAGAGTGAAGGCAAAAGGGCCAACAAGTTCTAAGCCTCTCTGGGAACTCCTTCAAGACTGTTCGAAGACCACTTAAGGTGACTACCTCTTGAAGCTCATCAAGAGAATGCCAAGAGTGTGCAAAGCAGAAATCAAAGCAAAAGGTGGCTACTTTGAAGAACCTAGAATATGACATATTTTCAGTTGTTTCACACTTTTTTTGTTATGTATATAATTCCACATGTGTTAATTCATAGGGTTGATGCCTTCAGTGTGAATCTACAATTTTCATAGTCATGAAAATAAAGAAAACTCTTTGAATGAGAAGGTGTGTCCAAACTTTTGGTCTGTACTGTATATCTATGTGTCGGACATTCACTTACTTTTCAAGATGTGTAATCCTTGTGTTTTTATAGGTTGCTTTTTTTCTTCTTTCCAGCTGAAAAACATATTTTTGGTCTTTTCCAATTCTAGTGATTTCTATGGAGATATGTGAATTTAGGCCTATTTGGGACCAGGAGATTCACCTGCTACACAGGGGGTTCCTCGCGGGTTGCTCAGTGGAAAAACGCTAGTCTAGCTCTTAGGCCAAGTTCACACTTCAGTTATTTCAGCAGTTATGTCCATCAGTTATTGGGAGCCCAAACCAGAACAGGTGCAAATCTTTACATTACACCTGATCTCTGTGGAGGCCTCACTACCGGTTTTGGCTCACAATAACTGATGGAAATAACTGAAGTGTGAACTTGGACTTACACTGTAATTACATACTGACAAACCTCCTGAGGCTACTTTCACACCTGCGTTCAGGTGTCCGCTCGTGAGCTCCGTTTGAAGGGGCTCACAAACGGCCCTGAACGCAGCCGTCTGGCCCTAATGCATTCTCAGTGGAGGCGGATCCACTGAGAATGCATCCGCCTGCCAGCGCTCAGCCTCCGCTCCGCTCAGTGAGCGGACACCTGAACGCTGCAAGCAGCGTTCGGGTGTCCGCCTGGCCATGCGGAGGCGAGCGGATCCGTTCCGACTTACAATGTAAGTCAATGGGGACGGATCCGCTTGAAGATGACACCATATGGCTCAATCTTCAAGCGGATCCGTCCCCCATTGACTTTCAATGTAAAGTCTGAACGGATCCGCTCAGGCTACTTTCACACTTAGAAAATTTTTCTAAGTTATAATGCAGACGGATCCGTTCTGAACGGAGCCACCGTCTGCATTAATATGAGCGGATCCGTTCAGAACGGATCCGATCGAACGCTAGTGTGAAAGTAGCCTGACCCTGTTGTTTTTTTATGGTGGAGATCAATGGGTACATAACAAAAACACCAGTAGCAAAAGAACACTTGTGATTTGCAATTCATATTTCCCAAAGGTTCCTGCTAACATCTGGAGCTGGTATTTAAAAAAAAAAAACACACCAGATGCAAAAAAAATCGATGAGGAAATGCATTTGCAATAGTTTTGTAGATTGAAAATATGGCAGAACACTTGTTTCCTCTCAAATAAGACCTAATGATGTTTTCATTTTTCCAAATACTTTATTTACCCCTTCGCGCAAAATCACATACGTGTACGTGAGGGAATGTTGTGCCTTACCGCATCCTGACATGCATGCATGTATGTGATGTGATCACGCGGGTGCATCTGCCGGCATCACTGTATGCGGTGATGTCGGTGGATTAACCCTTTCACATGGCGCGGTCAGCGCTGACCGTGGCATGTGTAGGGTTTACAGATGGGCTTCCTTTTGACTCCATCGACCCCCCCCCCCTCCGCGCTGGCTGACAGGCATCAGGTGTCTGCCAGCTACGGAAGCCCAGGAGATCCAGCCTGAGGGCTGGGTCTGCTAGGAAACTGTCAGCATCTTACTGTGTATCACTATCTATTTAAAAAGCAGAGAAATTGAAATTTTTAAAATTGTGAATTTCTCCAAATTTTTGGTTATTTTTTTTATTTTATAAATAAAAATGAAATATTGACTGAATTTTACCACTGTCATGAAGTACAATATGTGATGAGAAAACAATCTCAGAATGGCCTGGATAAGTAAAAACCTTTTTTTCAAGTTATTACTACGTAAAGTGACACGTCAGATTTGCAAAATTATGCTGTGTCCTGAAGGTGAAAATTGGGTATGTCCTGAAGGGGTTAAAACTTATTGTAAATGCCATAAAATAAATGTTTGTCAGCGAAATAGGCAGCTGAAGTTCACATTTCATACACACATTGGTGTTACATTAAGATGAAATAAAACATAAAAAAATGATTAGATACTATTTTGTGATGATGAATGCCACACAACTTCAGGCACCTTTAAGGGAGGTGAGAGGAACCGAAGTGTCACATCAGACCATGCAAAACCATTTACATCAGCGTGGTCTGCATGCTAGATGACCTTCAAGAGTACCTGACCACACCACCAGGCACAGGCGTTATCATCTACTCTTCCTGGCTCTGTTGAAAAGTTTTTGTATTCATCATCGAAGAAAATAAAATATTTATAATAAACAAAAAAAAGATTAAATAAAACATAAAAAAATTGTAAAAAGATCCTATTTTGTTTCCAGGTATGAATACCACTGGGCAGATGGAACAAATATAAAGAAGCCGATTAAGTGCTCTGCTCCCAAATATATTGATTACCTAATGACTTGGGTACAGGACCAGCTTGATGATGAAACACTTTTCCCCTCAAAAATAGGTAAGACTATAAGCGCAAATAAGGAATTAGTATATGATTTTTATTTCACACTTATTATTTAACAAATCTGGTTGGTTAGAGCTCATGCACATACCGTAAGTGCTGTCCAGGCAACACCCACAGTCAAAAAGGACCCATTAAAGTCAATGGTGGAGATTTATTAAGACTGCCGTTTTCTTTATATCCCCTGTGCCACATCCCTGTCATAAATTAGGCACATCACCCCGCAGTCCATGCACCTATATGAAATCTACACATGCCTTTTCGTTAAGTGAGGAAGGCACCATAAATTTTTTTATTTTTTTTGCACAAATGACATATAAAAACCTGTAACTTTTTTTTACACCAGTCTTCTGGCATAGGGGGTTGGTAAATATCTCCCAGTGGGTTTATACACGATTGCTTTGTGTGAAAGAAAAAGCAGCACACTGGATGGTGGCTCATTTCTCACTGATGGGTGCTAGGTAAAGCAGTGTGTTATTCTTGTTATTCTTCAGTTTTTCACACGCACATGAAAAATGCATGAAACCTGATAGGAAAAAAAAAAAAAATTAACAGAATTACAGAAAACACTGAAACAAAGTGAAGCAGGTAGTGAATAAAGATGATGTACCTTTCAAGTCACCCTCCATGCAACTGATATACAGAACTAATCCACTGGTCAGTTATGCAGTATTCCTCAAGAGATGTGCACGGGCTTGTGTATTACTTTGATATTACTGACTTATCACTTGCTACACTATTTGACATCTCAAAAACTGTGTGTGTGTGTATATATGTATTAAGGCTGGTTACAGCCTTCATTTGTGGGTGGGGGTGCCGGCTATATCTTCCCATGCGACCTCACCCCGAGGACGGTCACTTCGTGCAGCTTTCCTCAGTCCGTTCCGTCACTTCCAGTTCCCTGCCACGTCACTTCCGGGTAAGTCTCTGCTCTCCAGGCCTCCTCAGCTGGGGGCAGCGTTCATCCGGCATGCCTGGCCGGGCTTGGCGGGTCTTCCTATCTCCTTCAGCTCCTGGGGGAGCCTCCTCACAGCGTGTGTGTTCCTCTTGTCTGCGGTCAGGGTTCGGCAGAACCGGCATCCACGGCACTTCAGGTAGGGCTGTCCGTTCCTGCTGGGCTCGGCTTGCGCCACAAGTTCCTTAGCCCCTACCACAACTACGTTCACACACGCCTTGTTTTCAACCTATGCAGCTGAGCTGACTTTGTCTGGTTTAGCAGAGCTGAAAGTGTTACCCCCCCCCCCCAAAAAAGAAAAAGTAAACAGCATGCCCAGCTCTTCTGCCTCTGTGTGAATTAGTGTTCTACCAAGCAGGCATGTGCTTCGCACCGCGTTTTATACGGCACAGTCGTGTTGTGCCGCCCTCCTATGCACATGTCTGTGACACCTGTTATGCCGCCCTCCTGTGCACATGTACACCATGCAGCATGTCATACCGCCCTCCTGTGCACTTGTTTATAGCGCAGTGGTGTGATGCCGCCCTTCTGTGCACATTATACGGCTTAGCGGTGTTGTGCCACCCTCCTGTGCTCGGCTATTTGGCACGGCTGTCTCGTGCCGCCCTCTTGTGCACATGCATGTGGCACCGCTGTTGTGCCGCCCTTCCGTGCTTGGGTATTTGGCACAGCTGTCTCGTGCCGCCCTCCTGTGCACATGCGTGTGGCACTGCCGTGTTTTACCGCCCCTGACGCATGTGTGGGGGAGGGCGGGATATCCCTTAAACGCGTCCTTCCCTTCTCAGGTGGAGATGCTGTTTTCCGGTTGTCTTATGTGCCATTTCGGGCTCAGGGCTTTCTTTATGAGCTTATTGTGTATACCTGGGTGCAGATAAGTTTTTTTCCCAACATGAACAGGACTGCAGTACCGTCTGATATCCAGACTTCCCGTTCAGCCAAGTAGCTGCTCGTCAGGTTCCTGAATTTCAGGTATCTCGCATATGTCATTTTTTCTGTTTCTATGTTTTTTGTCTTGCTCTCACACGCCATCGGTAGTCTCCCTGGACCACCCAGGCTTATTCTGTCGCTCTCTTCCTGGATCGCCCAGGCTCGCTTTGTCGCTGTCTTCCTGGATCGCCCAGGCTCGCTTTGTCGCTGTCTTCCTGGATCGCCCAGGCTCGCTTTGTCGCTGTCTTCCTGGATCGCCCAGGCTCGCTTTGTCGCTGTCTTCCTGGATCGCCCAGGCTCGCTTTGTCGCTGTCTTCCTGGATCGCCCAGGCTCGCTTTGTCGCTGTCTTCCTGGATCGCCCAGGCTCGCTTTGTCGCTGTCTTCCTGGATCGCCCAGGCTCGCTTTGTCGCTGTCTTCCTGGATCGCCCAGGCTCGCTTTGTCGCTGTCTTCCTGGATCGCCCAGGCTCGCTTTGTCGCTGTCTTCCTGGATCGCCCAGGCTCGCTTTGTCGCTGTCTTCCTGGATCACCCAGGCTCGCTTTGTCGCTGTCTTCCTGGATCACCCAGGCTCGCTTTGTCGCTGTCTTCCTGGATCACCCAGGCTCACGTTGTCGCTGTCTTCCTGGATCGCCCAGGCTCACGTTGTCGCTGTCTTCCTGGATCGCCCAGGCTCACTCTGTCCCTGTCATCCTGGTTCATCCATTCACGTTCCCTCTAGGCCTTCCTGAGCACGTCGGGTCCACCTAGACAGACCCTTTCTCCAGTTTCTCTTCTGCCTCCAGGGTCAATTTCCTGCCTGATTCGCACAGGCATCCTTCCTGGCCGGTGTCCACCTGGATCGCCCAGGTCCTCCCACTGGCTGTCTTTTTCTAATTTCACCCCATGTCGCTCGGGTCACCTTTCCATCACGGCACGTACACGTCCAGGATCGTCACTCGACTCACCCAGGTCCATTCAGCTGGGACCAGATGCGTTTCAGTTCCTCTTGTCACCAATTCACCTGCCCCCGGCACATTCCGGCCCTCTTTTCCCAGCACTCCGTATTTTCGCCTTGGGTCCTCCCTCTCGTTCATTTTCCACTCTCATCCTTGCTCCCCGGCCACGGTCCTCCTTTTTCTCTTCTTCCTTCTCTCCCCGGCTACGGTCCTCCTTTTTCTCTTCTTCCTTCTCTCCCCGGCTCTCCTAAAGCGGTGTTTATTCGTGGCTATCTATTTCTTGTGTTCACAGGTACTTTTTTCCCGTACTGTCTCCAGTACCCTCCTGTAGCAAGTACCAGTTCTGCGCGATTCGGGTAGGATCACGTTTCCTTCACGTCTCTCTCCATTTTTTTTATTTTTTTATTGGCTTTTCCTTTTACAGGTTCAAGATGTCCCAACCATCTGATATTGAGGACACCTTCTCGGGTCCCGGCTCATCGGTTTCAGGGCACGCTAGTAACCCATCACTAAGGCGTTGGACCGTCCCTAAACTTATCGCTGAATTGAATAAGAGTGGTATTCCCCATCCAGCTTCACCTCGGAAGGCGGAGCTCTACCGCCTTCTAAGGACAGAGTCGGGGAGCTGAAATTCACAGTCCTCCCTCTCATCTATACAGCTGTCACTGAACCAGCTGCAAGCCACCATCAGCGGCCTCGTTGGTTCTTTGGCGGACGTCCAATCCAGAGTGACCGAGCTAGAGTCACGTGGCCCAGAGGATCCCCCGGCTGCGGTCACGGCGATCGTTCCCTCGACCTCTCAAGAACCAGCGTTGGGTACGCTCAACGCTAGTCCAGTTGTGGCCCCAGCCCAAGTATAGCGGCTCCAATTTTTACGATTACCATTGTTCTTTCTCCGCCAAAGCTGCGGCAGCCCTAGTCCAATTTCAGTTTGTTACCAACTGGGCGAACTTGGACATGGAGCTCTTTTTCCGGCACTTCGCCGGGCTGAGAGCTCCCACCTGCACGACATGCCAGTCCATCTCGCACATGGCGGACTGGTGCCCTTTGTTGGCCACCCCGGGTCTTGACCGGGCCCTCCCGTGTTCTTCTGGCCAAAGAAGCCAGCCGGCCGTGGACAAGTTGGACAGGCCTATCGTGTTCCTTGGGCAGAGCCAGGTTTGTAATAATTTGAATGCAGGAGGGTGCGGTTTTGGTAGCTGTAGAGCCTTGCACATCTGCTCCCTGTGCTTTAGGGCTCACCCCCGTTCTTCCTGTCTTAAAAAATCTTCCAAACCATGACTAGCCGACATTAACATTGAGTTATTGGCTGTCCTCTTGCAGGAACACCCCAATCAGCAATTGGTCCAGTTCCTCCTTTCAGGATTCAGGAGGGGTTTTCATACTGGGTTGATCGCCCTCCCTCTGGAGTCCTGGGAGGGAAAAAATCTGCAGTCGGCAATGCAGGATTCGGGCGCAGTCGACAGTCTGTTGTTAGCGGAGGTCCATAAAGGGTTCCTGCTGGGCCCATTTGACTCAATCCCATTTGATATCTGGAGGATTAGCCCGATCGGGTTAGTCTCCAAGCAGTCATCCAAAAAAAAAAAGGTTAATTTACGGCCTGTCTGCGCCCCATATGTCCTCCACACCCAGCTTGAATTCCCTGATTCAGTCAGAGGAGTTTGCCATGTCTTATTCCACCATAGGGGAAGCAATCAAATTAATTTTGCAGTCAGGGAGAGGGGCCCTTCTTGCTAAAGCCGATATAGCAGACGCCTTTAAGCTGCTTCCCATTGCACCTCAACTCTGGGGATTTTATGGCATCAAGTGGGATCATAATTATTATTTTGCCAATAGACTCACCTTTGGCTCCAAGAGCAGCCCTTGGTTATTCGACCAGTTCGCGGGCGCCCTGCACTGGATCTTGGGTCACCACGGGGGTTTGGATATGGTCATTCACTATCTCGACGACTACTTAATCATCCAAAACCCCCGGGGTGATTCCTCCGGGATGGATGTCCTGCTCCAGCTGTTTTCCAGTCTCCAGGTCCCAGTCGCTACCTCCAAGACTGAGGGGCCTAGCACAAGGGTCACCTTCCTAGGTATCGTGTTAGATTCCGTCCGTATGGAAGCAAGTCTGCCGGAGCCGAAGTTATCAAAGATCAGGACTGCAGTCTCCGCCGCGGCTTCCTCCCGGGTTCTCACCAAGCTGGAGTTGCAGTCCCTCCTGGGTTCTCTTAATTTCGCCTCCCGGATCATGCCCCAGGGTAGATCCTTCGTGTCTAGGCTCCTCACTCTTCTCCCCTCGGCTCCAGACCAGGATTCCACCGTCCATCTTGACAACCAAGCTGTTGCGGATCTGCCCAAGTGGCACTCCTTCCTGACTTCCTGGAACGGCATATCCCTTTTTATGCCCACCTTGGATGCCTCTTCCCCGAGGATCCATTCCGATGCCGCCGCCTCCCTCGGGTTTGCGGCCATTTTTCATCCGCGCTGGTTGGCGATTGGCCGGTGGAATTCTCCCTCGATGGCGAGTCCCTCAAATCTTCCCCTCTCCTGGAACTATATCCGCTGGTGGCGGCTGTCCAGGTCTGGGGCCCCCTCTGGGCCAACAAACCCGTAGCGTTCGTTACGTATAGCCTAGTTCTGGTAGAGGTTCTTTCCAAAGGCAGGGCCAAATCACCAAGGATCATGTCCCTCCTCCGCAGGTTGGTTTGGCTTTCCCTGCGGCACAACTTCCATATATTCCCTTCCCACATCGCGGGGGCTGAGAATGTGTCGGCTGACGCCTTGTCCCGATTTAACTTCACCATCTTCTTCCAGGCAATACCAGACGCAGACCCGGTGGGTACACCCGTTCCCCTCTTCAGCCTCCTGACCATGGACTAGGACAGCTGGTGGCATCCACGAAGAAGTTGGTCCAAGGATCTTTAGCTTAGAACACCGCCAGGAACTATCTCACGGGATACGAGGCGTTCCGCCGCTTCATGCTTAGCCACCCGCAGAATGGGCAGGACAATGTGACCTTTCTCATGGCATTCATCGCCCACTGCCATCTCCACTTGCACCTCTCTTACAACACCATCAAGGGGTATTTAGCGGGGGTCCAGCATTACAGATTACTTGACGATCCCTCCTGCCAATCCATCTTGGCCAACCAAGCTGTAAAGGCAACCCTTAGGGGCATACAAAAAAACAGTGCAAGCCCAGTGGCGCGGAGACAGTTTCTGGTGAGTTATTTCGGGGTTTGTCCCTAGCTCTAGATGGTTCCCCCTTTGGGCACCCAGCAAGCCTTATCATCAAGGCTGCAATATATCTATCTCGGGTTTTACGGCTTTCTAAGACCTAGGGAATTCACTTCTAGTGCCATGACACGCTCCACCCTCCTTAAACGCCATTTCGTTCGTCAGGGTGGCCAGTTTTCCTTATTTCTCCCTTCTTCCAAGACTAGTCAAGTAGGTCCTCCCGTCAAGATAAGGTTCTTTCCCACATCAAACAGCTGGTGCCCCGTCAAGGTACTGGGGGATCTTGCCGAGTTTCTCCTTCCTCTTGCTCTGGAGGACCCGCTACTTCCCCTCCAGGGCAGGCCTCTCACCGCGGCTCAGTTCGTGTCCCACGTTCGCACGTTAGCGGCAGGATTAGGGTATAACCCAGATACGATCTCAGGGCACTCATTCCGCATAGGAGCCACCTCCTCGGCCTCTAAGCACCAGGTACCCGCGCATGTCACCGCAAGATGGGGCGCTGGCGAGCCTCGTGCTTTGCCAGGTATATACCCAGCCCGCAGGTCGAGATTTCCAGGGCTTTTGGTCCATTGGCTTTGTAATTTGTCCCATTCGTTCAAATAAATATTTTACACCTAACAGCGTTGGTAGTCTTCTTGCCCACATATTCAGGCCTACCCCGCACTGGCTCCGGGCACAGTTCAGCCAAATAAGATCATGGAGGGTGGTAGGCATCCCTCCCAACTCCACGCTCATATACACCTCAGCCCCTACCACAAGTATTAAGGCTGGTTACAGCCTGCATTTGTGGGCGGGGCTGCCAGCTATATCTTCCCATGCGACCTCACCCTGAGGACGGTCGCTTTGTGCCCCACCCTTCCAACCCTTCTTTCTTTCATTCCACTCTCTTGGGTGGCCCACATATTCAGGCCTACCCTGCATTGGCTCCGGGCACAGTTCAGACAAATAAGATCATGGAGGGTGGTAGGCATCCCTCCCAACTCCACGCTCATATACACCTTAGCCCCTACCACAAATATAGTTAGGGATATTTGGCTTGTGGGTAAAATTTCAAGATGCACCTAAAATGCACTCTAACCTTTACAGGTGAACTTAATGTGACTTTCTCTAAACTTTTGAATGCACATGTCCAACTGTTCAATGTTTCAGTACTGTTTGCACAACTTGCTGTTCTCTAACAAGGAGCTTAAAGAGAACCTTTTACCACTCCTGTTTTAATAGTCTAATGCATTCCCCATGTAATAACAATTCCAGAACATCTATTCTTAAATATCTATTTTTGGGCCATTCCTCTAGTAGAAATAATAAAAGTTATGAATGAATTGCTAGCAGTCTGCAGTAAGAAACATAGAAACATAGAATGTGTCGGCAGATAAGAACCATTTGGCCCATCTAGTCTGCCCAATATATCTGAATCCTATGAATAGTCCCTGGCCCTATCTTATATGAAGGATAGCCTTATGCCTATCCCATGCATGCTTAAACTCCTTCACTGTATTTGCAGCTACCACTTCTGCAGGAAGGCTATTCCATGCATCCACTACTCTCTCAGTAAAGTAATACTTCCTTATATTACTTTTAAACCTTTGCCCCTCTAATTTAAAACGGTGTCCTCTTGTGGTAGTTTTTCTTCTTTTAAATATGCTCTCCTCCTTTACCGAGTTGATTCCCTTTATGTATTTAAAAGTTTCTATCATATCCCCTCTGTCTCTTCTTTCTTCCAAGCTATACATATTAAGGTCTTTTAACCTTTCCTGGTAAGTTTTATCCTGCAATCCATGTACTAGTTTAGTAGCTCTTCTCTGAACTCTCTCTAGAGTATCTATATCCTTCTGGAGATATGGCCTCCAGTACTGCGCACAATACTCCAAGTGAGGTCTCACCAGTGTTCTGTACAGCGGCATAAGCACTTCACTCTTTCTACTGCTTATACCTCTCCCTATACATCCAAGCATTCTGCTGGCATTTTGTGCTGCTTTATTACATTGTCTTCCCACCTTTAAGTCTTCTGAAATAATTACTCCTAAATCCCTTTCCTCAGATACTGAGGTCAAGACTGTGTCAAATATTCTATATTCTGCCCTTGGGTTTTTACGCCCCAGGTGCATTATCTTGCACTTATCCACATTAAATTTCAGTTGCCAGAGTTCTGACCATTCTTCTAGTTTTCCTAAATCCTTTTCCATTTGGCTTTTCCCTCCAGGAACATCAACCCTGTTACATATCTTTGTGTCATCAGCAAAAAGACAAACCTTACCATCGAGGCCTTTTGCAATATCACTTATGAAGATATTAAACAAAATTGGTCCCAGTACAGATCCCTGTGGAATCCCACTGGTAACATGACCTTGTTTTGAATGTTCTCCATTGACTACAACCCTCTGTTGTCTGTCACTCAGCCACTGCCTAATCCACTCAACAATATGGGAGTCCATGCTCAATGACTGCAGTTTATTGATAAGTCTTCTATGTGGGACAGTGTCAAAAGCCTTACTAAAATCTAGATATGCGATGTCTACTGCACCTCCACCGTCTATTATTTTAGTCACCCAGTCAAAAAAATCTATAAGATTTGTTTGACATGATCTCCCTGAAGTAAACCCATGTTGTTTTTCATCTTGCAATCCATGGGATTTTAGATGTTCCACAATCCTATCCTTTAGTAGGGTTTCCATTAATTTGCCTACTATTGATGTCAGACTCACTGGTCTATAGTTGCTCGATTCCTCCCTACTACCTTTCTTGTGAATGGGCACGACATTTGCCAATTTCCAATCTTCCGGGACGACTCCTGTTACTAATGATTGGTTAAATAAATCTGTTAACGGTTTTGCCAGCTCACCACTAAGCTCTTTTAATAATTTTGGGTGTATCTCATCAGGTCCCTGTGACTTATTTGTCTTCACTTTAGACAGCAAACTTAGAACATCTTCCTCTGTAAAGACACATGCATCAAACGATTTATTAGTCATCCTTTCTAGTGGAGGTCCTTCTCCTTTTTCTTTTGTAAAAACTGAACAGAAGTATTCATTAAGGCAGTCGGCTAGCCCTTTATTCTCTTCTACATACCTTCCGTCCTTTGTTTTTAATTTAGTTATTCCTTGTTTTAATTTCCTTTTTTCATTTATATATCTGAAGAATGTCTTATCCCCTTTTTTCATAGACTGAGCTAGTTTTTCTTCTGCCTGAGCTTTAGAAGTTCTTATAACTTGCTTGGCCTCTTTCTGCCTAATCTTGTAGATTTCCTTATCTTCATTGCTCTGGGTTTTTTTATAATTACAAAATGCTAGCTTTTTATTTTTAATGATTTGGGCCACTTCTGCTGAGTACCACAGTGGTCTCTTCCTTTTTTTGCTTTTACTGACAAGTCTAATGCAATTTTCTGTTGCCTTCAATAATGCACCTTTTAAGTAGTCCCATTTCTCCTGGACTCCATGTAATCCGTTCCAGTCTGATAAGGACTCATTTATGACTAATTTCATTTTTGAAAAGTCTGTTTTTCTAAAATCTAAAACTTTTGTTTTTGTGTGGTGGGACTCTTTCACAGTTCTTATATTAAACCACACTGACTGGTGATCACTAGATCCCAAGGTTTCGCCTACAATGACATCATATACCGAATCCCCATTTGTGAATATCAAATCCAAAATGGCCTCCCTCCGGGTTGGCTCCTCAACCATTTGTTGTAGGGATAACCCCAGTAGGGAATTTAGAATATCTGTACTCCTGGTAGAACTTGCTATTTTGTTTTTCCAGTTTATATCTGGAAGATTGAAATCTCCCATAATGATAACTTCTCCTTTCATTGTCATTTTAGCTATTTCTTCAACTAGTAGATCATCTAGTTCTTTAACTTGATCAGGTGGTCTATATATCACACCTACACGAGTTACTGCATGATTAGCAAACTGCAACGTAACCCAAACTGACTCTATGTTGGCCTCACCAACTTGTATTAGGTTAGATTTAATGCTATCTTTCACATACAGGGCCACTCCTCCTCCTTTCTTGCCTTCTCTGTCTCTTCTGTATAAAGAGTACCCTGGTATGGTTATGTCCCAGTCATTTCTTTCATTAAACCATGTCTCCGTAACAGCCACTAAATCTACATTCTCAGATGCCATTATTGACCCAAGTTCATTGATTTTTTTACCTAAACTGCGAGCATTTGTAGACAGGACTCTGAGCTTATCATTTCTTACCCTCTGTGCTTCTGACCTGTTCTGGCATTGTTTCGGGGGGCAATTGGACTCTTAATAAGGGTACAGAGGGGAGGCAACCAGCTGAGGGTGGGTATCTGCGCAGACTCACTCTATCTAATAAGTGCTGCCACTTTTAGATTGTGCAGGTACATACCCCCAACTTGTCACCAACCCTCTGTACCCTTACTGCAGACTGTTAGAGATGCATTCACAACTTCTAGTAGAAATAATAAAGGAATAGCACAACATAGAGCCATAAGAATAGACGCTCCATAATTATTGTCTCTTGCATGTCTCTTTTAACGGCAAAATTCACAACAGGTGTTTGATCCATGAAATCGCCCAATAAATTTCCTGGTTCATTTAGAATTGATATTTAAACAGTCCTCGTCATCATCATGCTGTTCATTTTGACATCATGAGACCAAGACGACACCTAACAATTGATCAACAGGACCTCGCCATTGCGAGGCTTCAAGCAGGACGTTCTCATACGGAAGTGGCCACTGAGCTTAGAGTGTCATCAGCCGGTTGCAACAGAGATAGAGACAGACTGGTAGAGTCACAGAAAGGCATAGATGTAGACATCCTTTGGCCACATCCTACACATAACCACTTCATTGTGAACAAGGCCCTGCGGAACCGGATGATGAATGCCACACAACTTCAGGCACCTTTAAGGCAGATGAGATGAACCGAAGCGTCACATCAGACCATGCAAAACCATTTACATCAGCGTGGTCTGCATGCTAGACAAAACTGAAGGGAAAATGGCCCAAGAACAATCAGGAACTGAAGACAGTTGCAGTAGAGGCCTGGCAGAGCATCACCAGGGATGAAACCCAGCGTCTGGTGATGTTCCAGACTTCAGGCTGTAATTGACTGCAAAGGATTTGCAACCAAGTATTAAAAAGTGAAAGTTTGATTTTATGATTATTATTCTGTCCCATTACTTTTGGTCCCTTAACCCCTTAAGGACACATGACGTATCGGTACGGCATGTTTCCCGAGTCCTTAAGGACACATGACGTACCGGTACGTCATGTGTTGTTCCGATCACTGCCGTGCGGCCGGCTGTGATCGGAACAAGGTGCCTGCTCAAATCATTGAGCAGGCACCTCGGCTAAATGCGCGGGGGGGTCCCGTGACCCCCCCATGTCCGCGATCGCAACAAACCGCAGGTCAATTCAGACCTGCGGTTTGTTGCGCTTTCTGCAGTTTCTGATCGCTGCGGTCCCTGACCGCGGCGATCAGAAACTTTAGTGTGGCGAAAATATATATTTATTACCCCCCCTGCACCTCTGAATGATTTTAGCCCGGTGGGAGGTGCAGGGGGGGTGTTGCGGGCGGTGGGGGCGGTGCGGGAGGCGGGCGGTGCGGCAGGCGGGATCGCGATCCCCCGCCCGCCTCCTATTGCGTAATCGTTGGTGTACAGTGGGTATACCAGGGTGCCAGCACATTGCTGGCACCCTGGTATAAACGGCTGACATCGGTGATGCGATGTCAGCCGTTTAACCCTTTCCATACAGCGGTCCGTACGGACCGCTGTATGGAAAAAGTTAACAGTAAGAGGGAGCTCCCTCCCTCTCCGATCGGGGGGCTGCAGTGCCTTTGCAGCCCCTCAATGGAGAGGGAGAGAGCCCCCAGACAGCCCCCCCAGAGCCCCGTCCTTACCCTTCCCCGTCTGCGCAGTTCTGACCATAACTGAGCAGACGGGGAAGGTTCCCATGGCAACAGGACGCCTCTCAGGCGTCCTGCTGTCCATGGTGCTGAACAGATCTGTGCTGAAAGCATAGATCTGTTCAGTGTAAGTAAAATATAGTACAGTGCAATATATATTGTACTGTACTGTATTATACAGACATCAGACCCACTGGATCTTCAAGAACCAAGTGGGTCTGGGTCAAAAAAAAAGTGAAAAAAAGGTAAAAATCAAAAAACACATTTATCACTGATTAAAAATTAAAAAAATAAAATTCCCTACACATGTTTGGTATCGCCGCGTCCGTAACGACCTGATCTATAAAACGGTCATGTTACTTTACCCGAACGGTGAACGCCATAAAAATAAAAAATAAAAAACTATGATGAAATTGAAATTTTGTCCACCTTACTTCCCAAAAAAAGGTAATAAAAGTGATCAAAAAAGTCGCATGTACGCCAAAATTGTAACAATCAAACCGTCATCTCATCCCGCAAAAAATGAGACCCTACTTAAGATAATCGCCCAAAAACTGAAAAAACTATGGCTCTTAGACTATGGAAACACTAAAACATCATTTTTTTTGTTTCAAAAATGAAATCATTGTGTAAAACTTACATAAATAAAAAAAAAGTATACATATTAGGTATCGCCACGTCCGTATCGACCGGCTCTATAAAAATATCACATGACCTAACCCCTCAGGTGACCACCGTAAAAAAATAAAAATAAAAACGGTGTAAAAAAAGCCATTTTTTGTCATCTTACGTCACAAAAAGTGTAATAGCAAGCGATCAAAAAGTCATATGCACCCCAAAATAGTGCCAATCAAACCGTCATCTCATCCCGCAAAAAATGAGACCCTACTTAAGATAATCACCCAAAAACTGAAAAAACAATGGCTCTTAGACTATGGAGACACTAAAACATTTTTTTTGTTTTAAAAATGAAATCATTGTGTAAAACGTACATAAATAAAAAAAATTGTATACATATTAGGTATCGCCGCGTCCGTGACAACCTGCTCTATAAAATTACCACATGATCTAACCTGTCAGATGAATGTTGTAAATAAAAAAATAAAAAACGCTGCCAAAAAAGCTATTTCTTGTTACCTTGCCGCACAAAAAGTGTAATATAGAGCAACCAAAAATCATATGTACCCTAAACTAGTACCAACAAAACTGCCAACCTATCCCGTAGTTTCTAAAATGGGGTCACTTTTTTGGAGTTTCTACTCTAGGGGTGCATCAGGGGGGCTTCAAATGGGACATGGTGTAAAAAAAAATAGTCCAGCAAAACCTGCCTTCCAAAAACCGTATGGCATTCCTTTCCTTCTGCGCCCTGCCGTGTGCCCGTACAGCGGTTTACGACCACATATGGGGTGTTTCTGTAAACTACAGAATCAGGGCCATAAATAATGAGTTTTGTTTGGCTGTTAACCCTTGCTTTGTAACTGGAAAAAAAAAATTAAAATGGAAAATCTGCCAAAAAAGTGAAATTTTGAAATTGTATCTCTATTTTCCATTAAATCTTGTGCAACACCTAAAGGGTTAACAAAGTTTGTAAAATCCGTTTTGAATACCTTGATGGGTGTAGTTTCTTAGATGGGGTCACTTTTATGGAGTTTATAATCTGGGGGTGCATCAGGGGGGCTTCAAATGGGACTTGGTGTCAAAAAACCGGTCCATAAAAATCAGCCCTCCAAAAAACAAACGGCGCACCTTTCCCTCTACGCCCCGCTGTGTGGCCGTACAGTAGTTTACGGCCACATATGGGGTGTTTCTGTAAACAGCAGAGTCAGGGCAATAAAGATACAGTCTTGTTTGGCTGTTAACCCTTGCTTTGTTAGTGGAAAAAATGGGTTAAAATGGAAAATTAGGCAAAAAAATGAAATTCTCAAATTTCATCGCCATTTGCCAATAACTCTTGTGCAACACCTAAAGGGTTAACGACGTATGTAAAATCAGTTTTGAATACCTTGAGGGGTGTAGTTTCTTAGATAGGGTCACTTTTATGGAGTTTCTATGGGTGCATCAGGGGGCTTCAAATGGGACATGGTGTAAATAAACCAGTCCATAAAAATCAGCCTTCCAAAAACCAAACTGCGCACCTTTCACTCTACGCCCCGCTGTGTGGCCGTACAGTAGTTTACGGCCACATATTGGGTGTTTCTGTAAACGGCAGAGTCAGGGCAATAAAGATACCGTCTTGTTTGGCTGTTAACCCTTGCTTTGTTAGTGGAAAAAATGGGTTAAAATGAAAAATTAGACAAAAAAATAAAATTCTCAAATTTCCTCCCCATTTGCCAATAACTCTTGTGCAACACCTAAAGGGTTAACAACGTATTCAAAATCAGTTTTGAATACCTTGAGGGGTGTAGTTTCTTAGATGGGGTCATTTTTGGGTGGTTTCTATTATGTAAGCCTCGCAAAGTGACTTGAGACCTGAACTGGTCCCTAAAAATTGAGTTTTTGTAAATTTCTGAAAAATTTCAAGATTTGCTTCTAAACTTCTAAGCCTTATAACATCCCCAAAAAATAAAATATCATTCCCAAAATAATTCAAACATGAAGTAGACATATGGGGAATGTAAAGTCATCCAAATTTTTGGGGGTATTACTATGTATTACAGAAGTAGAGAAACTGGAACTTTGAAATTTGCTAATTTTTCAAAATTTTTGTTAAATTTGGTATTTTTTGGTGCAAAAAAAATAATTTTTTTGACTTCATTTTACCAGTGTCATGAAGTACAATATGTGACGAAAAAACAATCTCAGAATGGCCTGGATAAGTCAAAGCGTTTTAAAGTTATCAGCACTTAAAGTGACTCTGGTCAGATTTGCAAAAAATGGCCTGGTCCTTAAGGTGAAATAGGGCTGTGTCCTTAAGGGGTTAACAAGTGAGACGCACATATGCAAACTGTTGTAATTCCTACACCGTTCACCTGATTTGGATGTAAATACCCTCAAATTAAAGCTGACAGTCTGCAGTTAAAGCACATCTTGTTCATTTCATTTCAAATCCATTGTGATGGTGTATAGAGCCAAAGATGTTAGAATTGTGTTGATGTCCCAATATTTATGGACCTGACTGTATGTCCATCAGTTATTGGGAGCCCAAACCAGAACAGGTGCAAATCTTTACATTACACCTGATCTCTGTGGAGGCCTCACTACCGGTTTTGGCTCACAATAACTGATGGAAATAACTGAAGTGTGAACTTGGACTTACACTGTAATTACATACTGACAAACCTCCTGACCCTGTTGTTTTTTTATGGTGGAGATCAATGGGTACATAACAAAAACACCAGTAGCAAAAGAACACTTGTGATTTGCAATTCATATTTCCCAAAGGTTCCTGCTAACATCTGGAGCTGGTATTTTTACAAAAAAAAAACACACCAGATGCAAAAAAAAATCTATGAGGAAATGCATTTGCAATAGTTTTATAGATTGAAAATATGGCATAGTACTTGTTTCCTCTCAAATAAGACCTAATGATGTTTTCATTTTTCCATATACTTTATTAAAACTTATTGTAAATGCCATAAAATAAATGTTTGTAATATACTTAATTTTTTTAACGGTTTCCCAGCAAAATAGGCAGCTGAAGTTCACTTTTTATACTCACATTGGTGTTGCATTAAGATTAAATAAAACATAAAAACATGATGGATACTATTTTGTGATAATGAATGCCACACAACTTCAGGCACCTTTAAGGGAGGTGAGAGGAACCGAAGTGTCACATCAGACCATGCAAAACCATTTACATCAGCGTGGTCTGCATGCTAGATGACCTGCAAGGGTACCTGGCCACACCACCAGGCACAGGCGTTATCGTCTTTTCATCTACGCTGGACGAGGGACCAGTGGGTGTCAGTGCTGAAAGTCGATTCACGCTGAGCAGAAATGATGCCCGCCAACAATGTTGGAGACATCAAGGAGAACAACTTGTGAACAGCATGAGACATTCTTGTCAAGCTGTAATTGATGCTCAATGCCATATGACAAGTTATTGAGGGGGCATACTCACCACTGTTGGCTTTTTTTCTTTCAATAAAATGTTTGAGATGAGGAAATCACCATTGCGTACTTTTACTTAAATGTCCTACTTTCAGGATCTAATATCACTCTAGTGTGAACTTTTTACGTTTTCCATAAATGTCACCCAAAACCCAAATATCTCAAATTTTTGGTGAGTAGTGTCTAGAAAAAAACATAATGGTTCTGCTTGCATATAAAAAGTTTTTATTTTAGATAGACCTGTTAAATGGAGCTTTGAATGACAAATGTAAGTACCGTATTTTTCGCCCTATAAGACGCACTTTTCCCCCCCCAAAATTGGGGGGGGAAGGCAGTGCGTCTTATGTGGCGCATACTTAAGTTTGTATACCGCCGACCGCATGCTGCGCAGCGCGGTGGCGGGTGTATTAGTAGGCATGGATGAGGGAGGAGGGGCCGGCATCCAGCTCTGTAACTACAGCGGGCCCGGTGCAGTCACTGTATTCTGCTACACCGGGCCCGCTCACTGTAGGAATCCTAACTGCAGGCAATGCTAACAGTAGTCTTTTATGCAGCCTGTACTTACGATACTAACTTTCCGGCAGCCAGCAGGCAGGAGGCTGAGCTGGCGGGCGGGCGCTGACAACGTAACTCACTATGTCACGCGCCGGCTCCGCCCACTTTATGAATGAAGAAGGGAGAGCCGGGGCGTGACATAGTGAGTTACGTTTTCAGCGCCCGCCCGCCAGCTCAGCCTCCTGCCTGCCGGAAAGTTAGTATCGTAAGTACAGGCTGCATAAAAGACTACTGTTACGGTACCTTAATCAGCATACAGCATTGTCTGCTGTTAGGATTCCTACAGTGAGCGGGCCCGGTGTAGCAGAATACAGTGACTGCACCGAGCCCGCTGTAATTACAGAGCTAGATGCCGGCCCCTCCTCCCTATTGGGGGTCATTCTATGGATAGCACTGTTATGGGGATTTGTGGATGGCACTGTTATGGGGGTCTGTGGATGACACATAGCGTAAAATGCTATTTGTGTCATCAACAGATCCCCCATAACAGTGCCATCCACAGTCCCCAATAACCGTGCCATCCACAGTGCCCCCCATAACCGTGCCATCCACAGTGCCCCCCATAACCGTGCCATCCACAGTGCCCCCCATAACCGTGCCATCCACAGTGCCCCCCATAACCGTGCCATCCACAGATCCCCATAACCGTGCCATCCACAGATCCCCATAACCGTGCCATCCACAGATCCCCATAACCGTGCCATCCACAGATCCCCATAACCGTGCCATCCACAGATCCCCATAACCGTGCCATCCACAGATCCCCATAACCGTGCCATCCACAGATCCCCATAACCGTGCCATCCACAGATCCCCATAACCGTGCCATCCACAGATCCCCATAACCGTGCCATCCACAGATCCCCATAACCGTGCCATCCACAGATCCCCATAACCGTGCCATCCACAGATCCCCATAACCGTGCCATCCACAGATCCCCATAACCGTGCCATCCACAGATCCCCATAACCGTGCCATCCACAGATCCCCATAACCGTGCCATCCACAGATCCCCATAACCGTGCCATCCACAGATCCCCATAACCGTGCCATCCACAGATCCCCATAACCGTGCCATCCACAGATCCCCATAACCGTGCCATCCACAGATCCCCATAACCGTGCCATCCACAGATCCCCATAACCGTGCCATCCACAGATCCCCATAACCGTGCCATCCACAGATCCCCATAACCGTGCCATCCACAGATCCCCATAACCGTGCCATCCACAGATCCCCATAACCGTGCCATCCACAGATCCCCATAACCGTGCCATCCACAGATCCCCATAACCGTGCCATCCACAGATCCCCATAACCGTGCCATCCACAGATCCCCATAACCGTGCCATCCACAGATCCCCATAACCGTGCCATCCACAGATCCCCATAACCGTGCCATCCACAGATCCCCATAACCGTGCCATCCACAGATCCCCATAACCGTGCCATCCACAGATCCCCATAACCGTGCCATCCACAGATCCCCATAACCGTGCCATCCACAGATCCCCATAACCGTGCCATCCACAGATCCCCATAACCGTGCCATCCACAGATCCCCATAACCGTGCCATCCACAGATCCCCATAACCGTGCCATCCACAGATCCCCATAACCGTGCCATCCACAGATCCCCATAACCGTGCCATCCACAGATCCCCATAACCGTGCCATCCACAGATCCCCATAACCGTGCCATCCACAGATCCCCATAACCGTGCCATCCACAGATCCCCATAACCGTGCCATCCACAGATCCCCATAACCGTGCCATCCACAGATCCCCATAACCGTGCCATCCACAGATCCCCATAACCGTGCCATCCACAGATCCCCATAACAGTGCCATCCACAGATCCCCATAACAGTGCCATCCACAGATCCCCATAACCGTGCCATCCACAGATCCCCATAACCGTGCCATCCACAGATCCCCATAACCGTGCCATCCACAGATCCCCATAACAGTGCCATCCACAGATCCCCATAACAGTGCCATCCACCGACCCCCCCCCCCCCCATAACAGTGCCATCCCCAGATCCCACATAACACCATTAGGCACACCTTTTGGTTCAAATGTATATATATTTTTTTCCTCCTTTAAAAACCTAGGTGCGTCTTATAGGGCGAAAAATACGGTATATGTCTACAAAGATATATATTCCCTGCAGTATTATGTCTCTGTAATTGTGCCAATTATCAGGAGTCTCTAGGCTAATGTTAACTGTCTGTTGTTTGGCTGTGGTATAATTTATAATTTTCTTACGTTTTAGGAGTTCCGTTTCCAAAGAACTTTATGTCCGTAGCCAAAATTATATTAAAGCGACTTTTCCGAGTTTATGCCCACATCTACCACCAGCACTTTGACTCCGTTATCCAGCTGCAGGAAGAGGCACATCTCAACACATCATTTAAGCACTTTATATTTTTTGTCCAGGTAATAATGTTATCCTCTACTCATTTTGACACATTTTAGGAAAATCTGCCTGCACTGTTTGCCAGTGTCAGTTATAGACAAAACCTATGTTGCAAACACCGTCTTAATGTAACATAATTTATTTTATTTTTTTTAAAAAGCACAGTGCCATTTTTATATGTTGTTATAAGTGCTCTCTGTTTGTAATAGAATTCAAGCAAAAGTTTAAAAGCCCCGATCATATGGTCTTTTCAGCATGGCATACAGCAGGAGGAGCTGGGCAGATTGATATATAATTTTATGAGAAAAAGGTCATGTATATTATTCCTTTTAATCCCTGTTCCTTCGATGCTGAGAGGTCATAGACAGGTCTATCTCTGTATGCACAGCTGAAGGCTGTCAATCATTGAGCAGGACTGCCCATTGGACTCCTAATGATAGAAAATAGTGAATAATTTCCAACAAAACTGTATATCAGTCTATATATTCCTTTAATGGGAACGTGTGAGGACAAAAATGCAGTGCAATCAGTAGGCAGAATGTTATAGAGCCGGAGGGGCTTACCAGATTGATATATAGCTTGGAGGGAAAAGATTTAATACAGCTGCAATGCTTCCGCTGTGTCCATGTTCCACTGGAACTAATGCCTGGTATTATCTGTGACGTGCTGCTTTTGTCCACATGTAAGCATGCCCTTGTAGTGCTGGAAGACTGGACACAGCAGATGCATTGCAGAGGACCGGAGCGGCAGGGAGCAGGTAAGTATCAATCTTCTGTTTACGGAGGCAGCCTGGTAGTACTTGCTGAAAAACTGTATAACCAGAGAACACTTAACGACCGGGACAATTTTCATTTTTGCGTTTTAAGTTTTTCTTTCCTGCCTTCCAAAAGTCATAACTTTTTTACTTTCCCATTAGCGTAGTTATATAAGGGCTTATTTTTTGTATGTAAAATTGATGGAGTCTTTTACCATATAGTGTTGTGAAAAAAATTCACTGTAGTTTAAGGGGGGTGGGGGGGGGGAGGGAACGCAAGTCTACCATTTTATATATTTTTTTGTTAGGGCGTTTACTATGTGCTGAAAATGATATGAAGGATATAATAAAACAAAAAGAAGTCGGGTGAACAGGGATGTAGGACAGCAAAGGAGGGAATAGGATATGAGGCGCCAGGGCCGTTTGAAGGAATTTGGGGGCCCCAAGCAAAATAGACATGGAGGCCCCCCCCTCCACACCTTACGCACGCAAAGCCTACAGGAACCACAGTATAGTCATACAGTTTAAGTTCACCCACACTTTATATAAATAAAAAAGGTTTACAGTGCAAATACTGTGGATGGCACTGTTTAGGGGGGGATCTGTGGATGGCACTGTTCAGGGGGGAGATCTGTGGATGGCACTGTTTAGGGGGGATCTGTGGGTGGCACTGTTTAGGGGGGAGATCTGTGGGTGGCACTGTTTAGGGGAGGGGGATCTGTGGATGGCACTGTAGGGGGATCTGTGGATGGCACTGTTTAGGGGGGATCTGTGGATGGCACTGTTTAGGGGAGGGGGATCTGTGGATGGCACTGTTTAGGGGGGATCTGTGGATGGCACTGTTTAGGGGGGATCTGTGGATGGCACTGTTTAGGGGGGAGATCTGTGGGTGGCACTGTTTAGGGGGGAGATCTGTGGATGGCACTGTTTAGGGGAGGGGGGATCTGTGGATGGCACTGTAGAGGGATCTGTGGATGGCACTGTAGAGGGATCTGTGGATGGCACTGTAGAGGGATCTGTGGATGGCACTGTTTAGGGGAGGGGGGATCTGTGGATGGCACTGTAGGGGGATCTGTGGATGGCACTGTTTAGGGGAGGGGGGATCTGTGGATGGCACTGTTTAGGGGGGGGGGATCTGTGGATGGCACTGTTTAGGGGAGGGGGGATCTGTGGATGGCACTGTAGGGGGATCTGTGGATGGCACTGCCATCCACAGATCCCCCTACAGTGCCATCCACAGATCCCCCTCCCCGACGCTCACAGCAGTATATTTATAAACTAATCAGTAACTACTTTAACTTTATTCATTGCTCATTGCTGAGCTCTTAACTTGGATTATTTGGATATCTCTTACTTTGTCTTCGCTCCGGTAACTAACAGCAGGCAGTGCAGGCGGCGCTCACTCACTGACGTCACGCGCCTGCGCCGCCTAGTGGGAGGAGCAGGCGCCTGACGTCAGTGACAGTCAGTGAGCGCCGCCCCCCGCTGCCTGCTGTTAGTTACCGGAGCGAAGACAAAGTAAGAGATATCCAAATAATCCAAGTTAAGAGCTCAGCAATGAGCAATGAATAAAGTTAAAGTAGTTACTGATTGGTTTAAAATATACTGCTGTGAGCGGCGTGGCCCTGTATATTCTAACCCCCAGGCAAGCGTCCCCGTCACCATGGGAACGCCTGGGGGTTAGAATATACCATTGGATTTGAGTTTTTGCGATCTCACTGAGCTCGTAAAACTCAGATCCGATGGTATATTCTAACCCCCAGGCGTTCCCATGGTGACGGGGATGCTTGCCTGGGGGCTAGAATATACCATCGAATCTTCTGAGTTACTCTGTTTGGCCCCGTCCAGCTCGGGGCCCCAAGCAATTGTTTGTTTTGCCTGTCCCTTAGCGACGGGCCTGTGAGGCGCCAATGGATATCTGCAATGAATGGTAGTGAAAGGTCTAGATGTGATGACTCAAAGGGAATAAGGCAGCTCCCCAAACCATGAAAATCAGTGCACACCAGTGAACTGCTGGAATGAAAAGAGATAAGAAAGGCGGTTATACAATGCTGTTCCAGGTATATCCCGGGAGCACAGTGGGGGTGCCAGAGGGCCAGACACCGGTCTGCAGTATTCAATTATCGTCCAATGCCAGAGTGGTGAACAAAATTAACAGTACCCCTTTATCAAGTTTCCTGCTCCTTGATAAAGGGGTACTGTCCCGAAACGCGTCAAGCTTATGTATTGAAGACCTCTACTTTGGAACTTGGAGCCCTGGTGTCATCCTTTTGGGGGACGTAGAAGTCACATCCACCATTACAAGACTATCTCTGCGGGGGAGGTACAAGTATAGGTGTTATGTGCTTAGCCTATACTTCCCTCCCCGGTAAAATAAGTCCTTTACCAGTGCTTATTTTATGCTCATGAAGGCGATACACTGAGATTTGTTGATATACACCAAGTTGAGTATATTTAAATACAATCCATGTATCCTATAATTGATTTTTATATGATTTTTATACTTCAATTAGTAATTTTATACTGTCTATTTGTCACTTAGAGACTTTTTTTATTCACTTCCTGGTACACTTTTACCTTGCTACTCTATTAAGAGTTCATTTTGTTCACCACTCTGGCATTGGACGATAATTTAACCACTTCAACCCCGCTAGCTGAAACCCCCTTAATGACCAGGCCACTTTTTACACTTCTGCACTACACTACTTTCACCGTTTATTGCTCGGTCATGCAACTTACCACCCAAATGAATTTTACCTCCTTTTCTTCTCACTAATAGAGCTTTCATTTGGTGGTATTTCATTGCTGCTGACATTTTTACTTTTTTTGTTATTAATCGAAATTTAACGTTTTTTTTTTTTTTTTAAATGACATTTTTCACTTTCAGTTGTAAAATTTTGCAAAAAAAAAACGACATCCATATATAAATTTTTCGCTAAATTTATTGTTCTACATGTCTTTGATAAAAAAAAAATGTTTGGGTCAAAAAAAAATGGTTTGGGTAAAAGTTATAGCGTTTACAAACTATGGTACAAAAATGTGAATTTCCGCTTTTTGAAGCAGCTCTGACTTTCTGAGCACCTGTCATGTTTCCTGAGGTTCTACAATGCCCAGACAGTACAAACACCCCACAAATGACCCCAGTTCGGAAAGTAGACACCCTAAGGTATTCACTGATGGGCATAGTGAGTTCATAGAACTTTTTATTTTTTGTCACAAGTTAGCGGAAAATGATGATTTTATTTATTTTTTTCTAACAAAGTCTCATATTCCACTAACTTGTGACAAAAAATAAAAACTTCCATGAACTCACTATGCCCATCACGAAATACCTTGGGGTGTCTTCTTTCCAAAATGGGGTCACTTGTCGGGTAGTTATACTGCCCTGGCATTTTAGGGGCCCTAGTGTGTGCAAAGTAGTTTGAAATCAAAATGTGTAAAAAATGACCTGTGAAATCCTAAAGGTGCTCTTTTGGAATGTGTGCCGTTTGCCCACCTAGGAGGCAAAAAAGTTTCACACATGTGGTATCGCCGTACTCAGGAGAAGTTGGGGAATGTATTTTGGGGTGTCATTTTACATATACCCATGCTGGGTGAGAGAAATATCTTGGCAAAAGACAACTTTTCCCATTTTTTTATACAAAGTTGGCATTTGACCAAGATATTTATCTCACCCAGCATGGGTATATGTAAAATGACACCCCAAAACACATTCCCCAACTTCTCCTGAGTACGGCGATACCGCATGTGTGACACTTTTTTGCAGCCTAGATGTGCAAAGCGGCCCAAATTCCTTTTAGGAGGGCATTTTTAGACATTTGGATCCCAGACTTCTTCTCACGCTTTCGGGCCCCTAAAATGCCAGGGCAGTATAAATACCCCACATGTGACCCCATTTTGGAAAGAAGACACCCCAAGGTATTCTGTGAGGGGCATGGCGAGTTCCTAGAATGTTTTTTTTTTTTTGGCACAAGTTAGCGTAAATTTTTTTTTTTTGTATTTTCTCACAAAGTCTCCCTTTCCGCTAACTTAGGACAAAAATTTCAATCTTTCATGGACTCAATATGCCCCTCACGGAATACCTTGGGGTGTCTTCTTTCCAAAATGGGGTCACATGTGGGGTATTTATACTGCCCTGGCATTTTAGGGGCCCTAAAGCGTGAGAGGAAGTCTGGAATATAAATGTCTAAAAAATTTTACGCATTTGGATTCCGTGAGGGGTATGGTGAGTTCATGTGAGATTTTATTTTTTGACACAAGTTAGTGGAATATGAGACTTAGTAAGAAAAAAGAAAAAAATTTAATAAAATAAAAGCTAACTTGGGTGAAAAAAAAATGTCTGAATGGAGCCTTACAGGGAGTGATCAATGACAGGGGGGTGATCAGGGAGTCTATATGGGGTGATCACCGCCCTGTCATTGATCACCCCCCTGTAAGGCTCCATTCAGACGTCCGTATGATTTTTACGGATCCACGGATACATGGATCGGATCCGCAAAACACATACGGACGTCTGAATGGAGCCTTACAGGGGGGTGATCAATGACAGGGGGGTGATCACCCATATAGACTCCCTGATCACCCCCCTGTCATTGATCACCCCCCTGTAAGGCTCCATTCAGACGTCCGTATGTGTTTTGCGGATCCGATCCATGTATCCGTGGATCCGTAAAAATCATACGGACGTCTGAATGGAGCCTTACAGGGGGGTGATCAATGACAGGGAAGTGATCAGGAAGTCTATATGCGTGATCATCCCCTTGTCATTGATCACCCCCCTGTAAGGCTCCATTCAGACGTCCATATGTGTTTTGCGGATCCGATCCATGTATCCGTGGATCCCTAAAAATCATTCGGACGTCTGAAGCCTTACAGGGGGGTGATCAATGACAGGGGGGTGATCAGGGAATCTATATGGGTGATCACCTCCCTGTCATTGATCACCCCCCTGTAAGGCTCCATTCAGATGTCCGTACGTGTTTTGCGGATCCGATCCATGTATCCGTGGATCTGTAAAAATCATACGGACGTCTGAATGGAGCCTTACAGGGGGGTGATCAATGACAGGGGGGTGATCAGGGAGTCTAAATGGGGTGATCATGGGTGAGCAGGGGTTCATAAGGGGTTAATAAGTGACAGGGGGGGGTGTAGTGTAGTGGTGTTTTGTGGTACTTTACACAGCTACCTGTGTCCTCTGGTGGTCGATCCAAACAAAAGGGACCACCAGAGGACCAGGTAGCAGGTATATTAGACGCTGTTATCAAAACAGCGTCTAATATACCTGTTAGGGGTTAAAAAAAATCACATCTCCAGCCTGCCAGCGAACGATCGCCGATGGCAGGCTGGAGATCCACTCGCTTACCTTCCGTTCCTGTGAACGCACGCGCCTGTGTGCGCGCGTTCACAGGAAATCGCGGCTCTCGCGAGATGACGCATATATGCGTGACTCTGTGCAGAGCTGCCACCTCCGGAACGCGAATCTGCGTTAGGCGGTCCGGAGGTGGTTAATACTGCAGACCGGGTGTCTGGCCTTCTTGCGCCCACTGTGCCCCCAGGATATACCTGGAACAGCACTGTATAACCGCCTTTCTTTCTGATCTCTAAAAATGACATGGCAGACATGATAAATATTTATATATTTTAATAGTTCTGATATTTTCAGACATGTCAATACCAATTGTGTTTTATTTTTGGTTTAATTTATATGTAAAAGTGGCAAAGGGGATGATTTGAATATTTTAGTGTGTTTTTTTATATTTTAAAAACATTTTTTTATTTAATATTTAGTCCACATAGGGGATTTGAACTTGCAATCCTCTGGATCAGAGTTCCTTAACTCCAGTCCTCAGGGCCTACCTGCTGATCATGTTTTCAGGATTTCCTTAGTATTGAGGAGGTGATATAAATATTGTCAATGCATCAGGGCGTACCACAGGTATTCATTCTGTGGGATAATTCTCAAATCATGACTGGCATGTGGGCCCTGAGGACTGGAGTTGAGGAACACTGCTCTGGATGCTTACATTATAGACAGCATTGTTATACTATTGTATTTTTACAAGATTCCTATTAAGCCCTGCTGCAGCCAGGTCTTAAAAAGCAGCTTCCCATGAGAGGCCTGAAACCCTTCACAAGGCCCCACGCTGCCATAATAACTGATTGAAACCCCACGTTTATGCAGTTACAGTCCAATGGGAGGACAGAGGAACCCCTTTCCTCTGTCTACTGCTCAGATTCCGCAGTTACTTTTGACCGTGCTGCCGCTTATGGACAGGCTCAGCTTATGAGCCTGTTCCATACTCTTCCTGCTCGTAAATAACACAGATTGAGCTAAAAAAAAAAAACACAGATTCGGAATATGTGATTGTTATCTTACTACTTACTTTCATTTCATTCTCCCACATTAAAGGGAACCTGTCATCAACTTTATGCTGACCGTACTGACGGCAGTAAAAAGTAGTGACGGAAATGCTGATTTCAGCGGTGTGTCACACATCAGCTAAAAGTGGTTGCTGAGAACCAGCATCATAATCATTACAGCCCAGGCCTGGAAAAGAGTCAAATTTACCTGAGAAGAGTCATGTTTATTCCTAATCTGCTCTCCCCACCCATCTGCTGATTGGCAGTCTAATACCTAGTTTTCTCCCTTTCTCTCTAGTAGAGAACTGCCAATCATCAGCAGATGGGCAGGAGGGCAGGAGAGTATATGAATAACCTTGACTCTTTTCAAGGCCTGTGCTGCAATGATTATGATGCTGGTTCTCGGTGTGTCAGGTGCAGCACTATGAAGTGCCTTTTGCGCTGTGGCATTAGAAGAATTTTGATTATATCTGACTTTTAGTGTAACCAGACTGTCTATTACTCTGTAATTCCTCTAGCGCCATTCTATGTAAACAGTAGGTTTAAAGAGCACACCAAATGATTTAAATAAACTTGTATGGTGGAACTGTAAGTAAACATACATATAACCAGTTCAGTATACAGTTCTAATCACTATATTAAAAGTAGGAACATTATATAAGTGTTTTAAATACCTACTTTCTGCTTCCATAAAACATAGCTCTAAGGCCTCTTTCACACTTGCGTTGTCCGGATCCGGCGTGTACTCCACTTACCGGAATTACACGCCTGGTTGCCATAGTAGTAGTGGGGAGCGGGGGGGCGGTATACTTACAGTCCGCGCGGCTCCCGGGGCGCTCCAGAGTGACGTCAGAGCGCCCAATGCGCATGGATGACGTGCCATGCGATCATGTCATCCATGTGCGTGGGGCGCCCTGACGTCACTCTGGAGCGCCCCGGGAGCCGCACGGACTGTAAGTATGCTGCTCCCCGCTAAACTTTACCATGGCTGCCAGGACTTTAGCGTCCCGGCAGCCATGGTAACCACTCTAAAAAAGCTAAACGTCGGATTCGGCAATGCGCCGAAACGACGTTTAGCTTAAGGCCGGATACAGATCAATGCCTTTCAATGGGCATTCATTCCGGATCCGGCCTTGCGGCAAGTCTTCAGGATTTTTGGCCGGAGCAAAAAGCGCAGCATGCTGCGGTATTTTCTCCGGCCAAAAAACGTTCCGTTCCGTTCCGGAACTGAAGACATCCTGATGCATCCTGAACGGATCTTACTCCATTCAGAATGCATGGGGATAATCCTGATCAGGATTCTTCCGGCATAGAGCCCCGACGACGGAACTCTATGCCGGAAGACAATAACGCAGGTGTGAAAGAGCCCTTAGTTGAGTGAATGTCTTTTCAGCTTCTCTCCTCTGGTGTAATTTATTCTAGCAGCTCCTTCTAGGGGGAGTTCCCATACAGGCTGTGTGTAAGGCTGGCTGTGATTGGTCAAAACTCTTGCTGTGTGTGAGGCTGGGTGTGATCGGTCAAAACTCCTGCCCAGCAACAAGAGTTTAACTCTATGCTTTCTGTTGTTTCTGCTGTGTCATTGAGCTTAACTTACATTATATAATGATTCTTAAAGGCATATATTTTTTTTTCTGCTTCTGTAAACAAAATATATAACAGTTTTATGACATCAAAACATGAAGTCACTGTAAAAAAACAAACATAGGAACTGTATTAAGGTTATTTGCAGGTTTAGCTGTATAAATATATAAGCTATATTAGCAACCTAGGACAGGTCTGCAATTACTTACTTTTAGCTGATGTGTGACACCGCTGAAATCGGCATTTCCACTTCATCACCACGACGGCTACAAGGAGATTGACCCCTGACCTCTGTAGGGGCAGGAACAGAGAGAGGGTTTAAATCCCCCCCTCCCACCACCAACACCAGTGTTTCCTGTCCCTACAGAGGACAGGGGCAGAGAGAGTCTCCCTGCGGGGAGATGAAGATGAAAGCGGTAATTCCTGACACCTACCGGGTGTTCCCCCTGCCCTCCTGCGGTCTCCGTACTAACGCTGGGCAGGGGCGAAGGAGGGAGGCCTCGCTCCATTATTATATGTGAGCCTGCTCCCGGTCGCGATCTCCCGCCGGGCCTGTTCGGCTATCGCCGGGTGCGCGCCTAAGCGCTTCAGGATAACGGCCGTCGTCACTTCCGGGTGCCGAAAGGAAGTGACGTCATTCAGAAGCGTCTCCGAGTTCAAATTTTCGCGCGCAGCAGCGCCGAATGTCTCAGTGTACCGGCGTACATCGGAGCCAGCGTGCAGTCATGTCGGCTGAACCTCGCTCCCCTGGAGACCCTTCTGTGCCGCCTGTAGTAAGTCCCCTGTGGGGAAGCGCTTTTTCCTTTACCCTGTACTTGTCCATACACTGTACCAGGTTGCTTGTCCCTCCTCCTCCACATCTCTGGCTTGGGGCTATATCCTGCTGTTAGCATGTGTACTTACCATAGCTAATTAGGGTTGTTCTCCCCAGGTCACTAAGGAGGCTCAGAGAAAGATCAAAAAACAGTCCAAATGTGTGTCCTGCCTCAAACGGCTACCGGACGACTACCGTAAAAAGCTTTGTAAGGACTGCATATCTAATGTGATTGCCGAGGAACAGCCTTCTTTCCTTAAAGATCTAAGGTCCATGATCCATGAGGAAGTCAAAACCTCCTTGTCTCAGATACCTTTACCTAGGGATGCACCCCCTTCAAAAAGACATAGGGGCCCATCCCCTTCACTATCTGATCCAGAGATTATAGAGGAGGAGGCCTCGTCCTCCAGAACGCGGGAGGACGAGGCGGTCTCCTCTGATTTTGAGACTTCAGAATCAGATCAAAGATTCTGCTTCTCCTTGGACGAGATGCCAGACCTGCTAAGGGCAGTCCGGGCCACTATGGGGGTCGAAGAAACCCCTAAAGCACACTCAGTCCAGGATGAGATGTTTGGGAGACTCAGGGTTAAAAAAACCCGGGTGTTCCCAATCAATGAGAACATACGGGATATGGTGCTGGACGAGTGGTCCAACCCAGAAAAAAGGTTGGGGGTATCCAGGTCCTTTAAAAACCGGCTGTTGTTTGACACGGAAGAAGTTAAAATCTTCAGTGAAACACCGAAAATTGATATTCAGGTCGCAAAGGTCAATAAAAAGACTGCCTTGCCCTTTGAAGACACCTCTCAACTGCGTGATCCCATGGACAGGAAGGCAGATAGCCTCTTAAAAAAATCATGGGAAGCAGCGATGCTTGTCTTAAAAACAAACATCGCAGCTACCTCAGTGGCAAGATCCATGAAACTGTGGCTAGAGGAACTGGAATCTCGTATCACAGATAATACTCCTAGGGATGAGATCTTGAGATCCCTCCCCCTGTTAAAATCCGCCACAGCATTTATGGCTGACGCCTCAGCGGAATCGGTCAGATTCGCCGCAAAGGACGCGGGACTCTCCAATGCGGCCCGTCGCGCCCTATGGATGAAAAGCTGGTCGGGCGACAACACATCAAAGATGAAGCTTTGCTCCATCCCGTTCTCAGGGGAATACGTCTTTGGGCCCGTCCTAGACCGTATCCTGGAGAAAGCGGCGGACAAGAAAAAGGGATTCCCAGAAGAGAGACCCTACAAAAGGAAATATCCCTTTCGGGCCCCCACTAGCCAGAACAATCCCTTTAAGGGTAAAGGGAAGTCAGGACGCTGGAGTTACCCCAAAGGGGGCAGGGGTAGGAATAACCCCTCCTCCTCCCAGAGTAAACCCTCGGATAAACAATGACGTCAGAGTGGGGGGGAGATTGAAGAACTTCCTGACTCCTTGGGAGTCCATTACTCCGAACCCTTGGGTCCGGGACATCATAAGATCCGGGTACCGGATCGAACTCTCTTCATCTCCCCCAAACCGCTTCATTGTTACCAACCCACATTCCCCCAAAGTACGCGGAAAGATCCTGGAAGGAATCCAAAGCCTTCTGGCAACGGACGTAATAGTACAGGTCCCGCCAACACAGCAAAAACAAGGTTTCTACTCAAACCTGTTTTTGGTAGAGAAAAAAGAAGGCTCGTTCCGTACGATCATAAATCTGAAAGCCCTGAACAAATTCGTCATCTATCGAAAGTTCAGGATGGAATCCCTGAAATCCCTGATTCCATTGATAAAAAGGAATGCCCTGATGTGCTCAGTAGACCTCCAGGACGCATACTATCACGTCCCAATTCATCCAGAGTCACAAAGGCTCTTGAGGTTCGCCATCCAGGACCACAAGAGGGTAACCCGTCACTACCAGTTTACGGCCCTTCCCTTTGGGATATCATCTGCACCCAGAGTGTTTACAAAGCTGGTAGTGGAGATGATGGCCTTCTTGAGACACAAGGGACTGGTGATCATACCGTACCTGGACGATTTCCTCCTAATCGGCAATTCAGAGAAAGAACTCAGAACAGACCTGCAAACCTTTCTGTCTCTTGTCCAGGATCTGGGTTGGTTGGTGAACTTAAAGAAATCAAACCTGGTGCCCTCCAGCACTATCCAGTTCCTGGGTGTTATCCTGGATTCCCGAACACAACGTACCTTCCTTCCGCCAGACAAGGTCAGAAACCTTCAATTAAAGGTCCGACGATTCCAGCACAGGAGATCCTGTCCTATAAGAGAAGCTATGAGTCTCCTGGGTCTTCTCTCGTCCTGCATCACGTCCGTCCCATGGAGCCAGTCCCACTTCAGATCCCTCCAGTCGTGGATCCTCAGAGCTTGGAACAGACAGCAGGCCTCCTTGGATCAGAAGGTCCTGATCCCTCTGGCAGTAAAAACCTCCCTAGATTGGTGGAAAAACACAAGCAATCTGTCCTTGGGGGTCGTTTGGGAGAAAATCCCCTACATTCAGGTGCTTACAGACGCAAGCGAGAAAGGATGGGGAGCGACAGTGGGAGACCGTTGGTTTCAAGGTTCCTGGACCCCAACTATCCGCTCTCAGTCCTCCAACTTCAGGGAACTAGAAGCGGTCTGGAAAGCCCTGAAAACCGCAGAGATACTTCTGAGGGGTCAACACGTAAAGGTTCTTTCAGACAACACGACGACGGTGGCGTACCTATCTCACCAGGGAGGCACGAGATCGGAGAAACTGATGTCTATTACAAAGAAGATCTTCAACTGGGCAGAATCCCACGTGAATTCCATCTCCGCAATCCACTTAAAAGGGATACTGAACGTGGAAGCGGACTATCTCAGTCGCCAGTCGATAGACCAGACAGAGTGGTCCTTGAATCCAGAAGTGTTCCAGCTGCTGGCAGGAAGATGGGGCACTCCACAGGTGGATCTATTCGCATCCAAAAGAAACGCAAAGGTACCGACGTTCTGTTCGTTAAACCCACGGGACAATCCCTGGGCGTTGGATGCGCTCACAATTCGTTGGGACTGGGATCTCAGTTATGCGTTCCCACCATTGCCTCTACTTCCCAGGATAATCCAGAAACTCTACCTGGAAGATACGACACTCATCCTGATAGCTCCCTATTGGCCGAAGAGGAGCTGGTTTCCTGCTCTAAGGAATCTATCAGTAGAGGACCCATGGCCTCTTCCTGCCAGGAGGGACCTGCTTCACCAAGGCCCAATACTACATCCAGACCCAAGCTTCCTCAAGTTGTCAGCTTGGATCCTGAGGTCCAGAAGTTGAGGTCACAGGGGCTCTCGGACCAAGTGATAACTACCCTTAAAGCTAGTAGGAAGAAGGTTACCTTCTCAATCTATCTAAAAATTTGGAAGAGATTCTGTACATGGATGGGGAACCCAGCCCCAAACTTAGAGCCGCCCAATTTCTTGAAGATCTTGGACTTCCTCCAGCAGGGACTTGAACTAGGTCTCAGACCCTCTACCCTAAAGGTACAGGTCTCGGCACTAGCCTGCTTCTTTGATCGAGATATAGCCAGTCATCACTGGATCAGGAGATTCATGAAAGCTGCCTCCCGTCTACGTCCCTCTCTAAAATCTAGGATCCCCAGCTGGGACCTTAACGTGGTACTCTCTGGCTTAACTCTCGCTCCATTTGAACCCCTATTTGATTGTTCCATCAAACATCTATCATTTAAAACTGCTTTCTTGGTGGCCATCACGTCCGCAAGAAGGATAGGCGAGATCCAAGCATTATCGATACAGGAACCCTATCTCCGTATCACCGATGATAGGATTATTCTTAAATTGGACCCGGGTTTCCTGCCTAAAGTAGTATCGGATTTCCACCGAAACCAGGAGATAGTCTTACCCTCCTTTTGCAATGATCCCTCTAACGATAGGGAATCTAATTTCCACTCTCTAGACGTAAGACGCTCTGTCTTACGGTATCTTGAAGTGTCAAAAGGGTTCCGTAGATCCAATAACCTGTTTGTCCTCTTCTCGGGGAAGAATAAGGGTCTAAAAGCCTCCAGATCCTCTCTAGCACGGTGGATAAAAGACTCCATTTCCATTTCTTACGAGTCCCAAGACCTGTCTTGCCCCTCAAATTTAAGAGCTCACTCTACCCGGGCTATGTCCTCCTCCCAGGCAGAACGGGCCGGAGCTTCCCTTGAAGACATTTGTAAAGCCGCTACGTGGTCTAACATCCACACCTTTACAAAACACTATAGGTTAGACCTATCCAGCTCAGACTTGTCTTTTGGACGAAAAGTCCTTCAGGCGGTCGTCCCCCCCTAAGCTATAATTTTTTATATCTCCTTGTAGCCGTCGTGGTGATGAAGTGGAAAGCCGGAATTAGACTTACCGGTAATTCAATTTCCACGAGATCACCACGACGGCTACAAGGAGATTGACCCCTGACCTCTGTAGGGGCAGGAACAGAGAGAGGGTTTAAATCCCCCCCTCCCACTACCAACACCAGTGTGTCCAAAATTACAGAGACAGAAAAAAAAAGTGGTGAGAACAAAACATACTAAACCGAGAGGGTATTACTTCATAGCCTCCCAGATAAGGCTTAAGGAAGGGTAGGGAATATATGTGCCGTCGTGGTGATCTCGTGGAAATTGAATTACCGGTAAGTCTAATTCCGGCTTTCTGTCACTACTTTATACTTTCCTCAGTACGGTCAGCATAAAGTTGATGACCGGTTCCCTTTTAAGCCCGCAAAGGGTGTATGCACTGTATGCTAATATATACGAGGACTGTTAACGTCTCTGATATAATAGATAGGACTCTTAAGTGCTTTAGCGCATGAACACTTTGCAGGCTTAAATCTGGGTTTGTGACTTGTAACATCATAGCGCCTAAATCTAGGTGTAAGTGACATTTGTAGGCCAGTCTCCTTTTAGGAAAATGGCGGTTCCATAAACCCCAACATGCATTTATGCCAGTTTTCTGTATGACGGAAATCTACAGCAGCTATGATCTGGTGTAAATTTCATTTTAGGCACAAGGACTGCCTGAGCCTCATCCTAAATTAAGCAAATCCTTCAGAGGAGCAGGAAATATCAATGACATTCCCCCCAATAGGTTTACACACCTTGGTGTTTGTTTTCTCTTTCAAGATCACTCTGTGTGTAGCGATCAGTGGGTATGGAACCTCTCTTTCAACCAACCAGTTTGAATTTGGCTTAAAACTAAGGGGAGTTATCCTGGCAGTCCCCTGGTGTTCAGTCTTTATACAGGGACTTCTCTGCAGGGGAGCCACAAAGCTGCTACTTCTTGGAGTAGTCCCAATATGTTTGACAGCTGACCCACGGGGGTCAGAGGCACCAATGTTGAAAACCGAGGGGTCAGGCAAAACTCATAGTCAGTAACAAGCCATTACTACATTGAAGTGAATGGGTTCATATCCGACCCGCAAACAATGCGGCTTGGATGCGGACTCAAACCACATTCGTGTGCATGAGCCCTAATATTGCTTGTATGCATGAGCCTTTGGTGAAGTGCAACGAGAAAGATTCTCTTTAAAGCAGTCACAAGGCATGACAGCTTTTTTTTCAATGATTGTCCTAGCCAATATGATCTCTCCGGTAGTCATGTTGCTTTGAATTTTAAACTATTTCTTCCCTAATCTGTGACTATGCTGATGCCTGTGATATACTGTATGTTAGCAAAATGGAAGTGATTTTAGACAGCTAAGAGACATTACTTGCCAGCTAGAAAAGAAGCTGCAAGGGAACAAAGTGAGTATTTTTTAAACCAGTTTTTAATCCACTGGATTGGGGGTGAAGGGTTACATAATGACTGTCCAGTCAGGGAACACTTTAGAGGGAATCAGTCAGCCTGTATGCCCATGTTAAACTGTTGACAGCACTAGGTACTGGCTGAGAAAAGGACAAATCTTTTGTGGAAATTTTCTCATCAGGAGTAGTGAGAATATGAACTTCTATTTTACCAGATTCTGCTCTTTCAAGTGCCCAGGGCAGGGCCTTACTTTGAAGTGCTCTCTGCATTGAGCTGCTTCACAGCCCCTCCCCACTGTTCTGAGTGACAGCTGTAGAGGTCTTCTGGTTGGATGCTATAGCTGTCACTCAGAGCAGAGGGGAGGGGCTGTGAAGCAGCTCAGTGCAGAGATCACTTCATAGTGAAGCCCCAACCTGGGCACTTGAAAGAGCAGAATCTGGTAGAATAAAAATTAATAGTCTCATTCAGCATCAGACTGTGATTCCTTGGGTCCAACCCCTATATAATTAATAATATCTAATTGATTCAAAACCTAACATATGGACCCTAGTGGACATTGATTAGTTAAAAAAGCATCTCCAAATCCAAGTTTTCTGTTGGACCTTTTGTGGCCCATTATGGTTTCACAGACTGGGCCCACCGGAGGATCCTCTGGTGGGCCAGTCTGAATCTGGTCTCGTTTCTCCTGGTGAGAGAAGCTTCACAAAAGGTATGTTTATACTGCTGTCCCCAGACCCTACCTAGCGCCGTTAGCAGTTGTCATGGTCATGGTCAACCTCTTTTTAAGATGAAAATAGCAGCATGTTATGGAAACGTGTAGGGCCTAACTATACATCTACAGTAATTTGGCTTCCACAAATACAGGTTGAGTAGCTACCATAGCAAACATGATGTAATTCTATGAGCTTCTTGGCTTGCTTTAATGGTAAATGTTATTGACAATTCACAGGAGTTCAACTTAATTGACAGAAGAGAACAAGCTCCCCTGCAAGAACTAATTGAAAAGCTGACATCCAAGGACAGATAAGATCTAAGACACAGTGCACAGATGCCTTTCATGCGTGCAAGCTTTGTGTCATCATTTCTGGTCCGTTTATAACAGCCAAAACCAATTTTATTTTTGTTAATTTTTTGCGTGTGTGCTTACAGAGGGAATGTGATGTATCTATTTTCTTGCCTTCTAGTGATTCCAGTTGAATGTATTTTACATAAGCAGTTTTGGAGGAGAAGGAATCTGTTGTACCCCTGTAATACTTTGCACACCCTTTACTGCACTGATGAGGTTATGTATAATGTGCCTAATTGAAATAACGCCTCAGTTTCTACTCAACCACTAAAGATATTGTACATTATTACATGAATGCTTGCTGATTTCCTAGCTAGTGTAGTAAATGGCCAAACGGAACATGAGCTCCAATGTGAAGGAGGCGTGCTTTGCCCATAAACCAGACACTGTAAACACATTTTAATGGTATGTATGCATCCGAAATAGACTTTTAAAGATGAGAAATAGCATAAAAAGTTGAGATTTTTTTTAAAATTTGGTTTACAGTAAGTGGAGCTAATATACAGTATATATATTTTGGACCGTAGCAGCGTTTCGGACCTTAATGTTTCAATAATGTATGCCTTAAGCTAAAGCAGTTCCTACACCCTAACAAGGAAGAGTTGAGAGTTTTGAGACCTACAAAATCCTGAATTATTTTGTGGTTTGGCTTTGTAACAAGAAGCAGGTAAGCAGTAAGAGGACTGTAATATGTCATGAAAGTGCACATAGAACAAATACTTTCATTTGCATAGCAATATTTGGAAATGTTTGGACAAAAAAGATTAAAAACTGACATATGACAGGACTGTATGGAAATTAAGTCTGCTGCATCATGTCAAAGAAACCATCAGGTTAGTCCAACATGTGGACTCAGTCAAGGGCACTACTCTGGTCAATCTCCACAATCAGACCTATAGGGATCATATACTGGTAAGCAAAATAAGTATTCACTTACATGACTTGGCCATATCTCCACTTCTGTGCATCATATCTATGCTGTTTATCTAAAAGAAACCATGAAAATGAACTCCTCAGTACTAAGAGAGTCAATGGTCTCTCCAAGATACTAAAGGTAACCATATAAAATAAATGTTGGTGTAATCTGATTTATAGCAGAGCAGGCCAACCATCCAACTATATGAGGGTGTCGCAACTCTTTCCAGACAGCAAATTTGGCGAGAGAGAAAAAGGAGTGGGCACATTTTGTTTGCATCCTGCCAATCCTTTTATTTTCAAGGGTGATAACCCATCACCAGAGAAGTCCTCTGCCATGCTTGTGCATTGGGTGAAAGGGTGGAAAGGAATAGCTATCAGATAAATGAGATGTTGGATATCTAAGGTGTATGGCTACCATAAAGGCCCCCATACACATTAGTGTATTGCCGGCGGAACCTGCTGAGAATGGCAAGTTCGTCTGACAGTTTAATGTGTGGGGAGCTCCCCAATCTACCCGGACAGATGATATGGGTGGAGAGAAGGATCAGGTTAAATGAATATTTTTGCCCAATCCTTTTGTTCTCCCGGGAAATAAGCCATCACCAGAAGTGTCTAGAAATAGCTCTGTCCATTCTCCCCATTAAAGACGCATACACATTTGGCGAAATCAAACATGCATGTATGCAAGGGATTCCAGAGACATAGCTGTCGGTCGAATGATCGTTTTGCTTACAGCTATGAATGTGTATGGCTACCTTAACACTTAAACTGAGATATGGCCAGTTGCTACTAATATGTACAGTGAGGAACAGAAGTATTTGAACACCCTGCGATTTTGCAAGTTCTCCCACTTGGAAATCATGGAGGGGTCTGAAATTCACATTGTAGGTGCATTCCCACTCTGAGAGACAGAATTTAAAAACAAAATGCATGTAATCACAGTGTATGATTTTAAAAGAATTTATTTGTCTTGCACTGCTGAACATAAGTATTTGAACACCTGTGAAAATCAGTGTTAATATTTAGTACAGAAGCCTTTGTTTGCAATTACAGAGGTCAGACATTTCCTGTAGTTTTTTTTTACCAGGTTTGCACACACTGCAACAGGGATTTTGGCCCACACCTCCACACAGATCTCCTCTAGATCTGTCAGGTTTCAGGGCTGTCGCTGAGCAACACAGCGTTTCAGCTACCTCCAAAGATGTTCTATTGGATTCAGGTCTGGACACTGGCTAGGCCACTCCAGAACCTTGATATGCTTCTTCCGGGCCACTCCCTGGTTATCCTGGCTGTGTGCTTCGGGTCGTCATGTTGGAAGAACCAGCCACGACCCATCTTCAATGCTCTGACTGAGGGAAGGAGGTTGTTGCTCCAAATCTCACAATAAATGGCCCCAGTCCGAGGAAGACTGACAGTAGTCTTTAGCCTCTTCCATTTTCTAACAATTGCTCCAACAGTTTTACCAAGCTGCTTGGCAATTGACCCGTAACCCTTTCCAGCCTTGTGGAGGTCCACAATTTTGTTTCTGGTGGTTTTTTTGACAGCTCTTTGGTCTTGCCCATGGTAGTAGTTGGCGTCTGACTGACTGTGGGGTGGACAGGTGTCTTTAAAGAGCTCAGACAGGTGCTACTAAGTTAGATTAATGAGTAGAGTAGTGGTGGACTTTTTAAAGTCATACTAAGAGGTCTTTGAGATCCAGAATTCTTGCTGTTTCTCCGGTGTTCAAATACTGATGTTAAGCAGTGCAAGACAAATAAGTTCTTTTAAAAATCATACAATGTGATTTCCTGAATTTTTTGTTTAAATTCTGTCTCTGAGTGGGAATGCACCTACAATGTAAATTTCAGACCCCTCCATTTTCAGGTGGAAGAACTTGCAAAATTGCAGGGTGTTCAAATACTTCTGTTCCTCACTGTATATTACCATGAAGTCTACAGTATCGGTAAAACTAAAGATGCAAAGGAAAACTTTTGCCAGTTTGATAGTTATAGACCAGTGATGCCCAACATGCAGCCCTCCAGCTGTTGTAAAACTACAACTCCCACCATGCCCTGTTGTAGGCTGATAGATATAGACTGTCTGAGCATGCTGTGAATTGTAGTTTTGCAACAGCTGGAGGGCCACAGGTTGGGCTACCATATTATAGACCATGGTGTTCTCATAATCTACTGATACAAATGTCAACCATGGGTGCTGGTGGGTAACTGTATTGGATAATGATATTGACATTATAGTTATTGGCAATGCAATCCACATACAGTTTGAGGTTTTGTGGTCAGAATTTCTGAAGACACGATATTTGACAACTTAGGCTGACTTGTACTTTGCTTTATTAAAATGATTTTGATATGCATGTTCCTTAAAGGGGTTATGCCATGATTGATATACAAAATGAAAATCAGTCATCATATAGTATATGACAGTCTCTAAGAAAGTTACAACCAGCTGTGTACCTCATATGGATCCAGAGATCTTCTCATTCATTGCTCCAGTTGCTCTGTTTTTTTCAGGCTGGCAGCTTAGTGCGTGTGTCATTTGTCAAAGGAGGTGTCCTTTCTGCGATAGCTCTTTCCCTGTAACTGCCACAGCTTTTAACAGAATATATAGCTCGTAGCAGTTAAAGAGGTAAATAGAACATGTGTGACCACCTCAGGGAGGTGGGCAAGAAATAAGGGAAAGAACAAACAGCAATTTGAGATATACAGATCCATTTTATTAAATAACTGAGTGACTATACAAAATTTTTTATTCCATACAATTACAAAAATATTCAGGTGCTGGTTTGAAAAACGTATAATATTTTTTTTGTGGCACAACCCCTTTAATATCATACAACTATGATATATACAGTAAATCTGTAGATAACAAACTGCCATCATGAGAAGATCCGGAAAGAAGCATTTGACTTTGTGTCTATTTCCAATATTAAACATTGTGAACAATTACTTTTGTCTGGAAATATTAATGCCGTAACATAGGAATATCATTAATACCACAGCATATATCAATCACCTAACAAGATATACTGCTCCATTGTACTGAGTAGTCCTGGGTAGATATTTGTTATACTGTACGTGTACACTTATCTAATAAACTTAAAGTGGAACTAAACCCAATGGACTGAAACATGACCTCGCCACCTATGGAAAGCAAATACCCCCAAAGAATGAGGCTCAGCCTATATTGCCTCTAACAGGATCCAATCTACTGCGCAGGAGTACATGGCCATAGTTTTCCTACAGTCAATGGCCAACATGCCCGCCCTCTCCACTCATTCTTTTCTTATAGGTTTAGCTCCAATTTAAGTGATCAACATATTATTATTTTTTTATTCTACAAAATAACTGATATAGCATTTACTGGTAAAGATATGTCCATTATAATGAAACATTACTTCTAGGGATGAGCTAATCAACTTTGGATGAAACATCCGAAGTAGATTCCCATAAAACTTCATTCTAATACTGTACGCTCCGGAGCGCTTGATGTATTGCTTCGCGAAGTCTCGTGAGACTTCTTGTAATAACTTCACAAATTAATTTGTACTGTAAAAAAGCATTTCCCGAACTCAGGTTCGTTTCCAATAAATTTATGAAGTTATGCAAAGTTTCACAAGCCTTTGCGAAGCAATAACTTCGGCTCATCGGCGCCAATATATTCTAATACTGTACGGAACTCCTGCTCTGTACAGTATTAGAACAAAGTTTTATGTGAATCGACTTTGGATGTTTTATCCAAAGTCGATTCGCTCATCCCTAATTACTTCAAATGCAATATATGTTTTGCAGAACCTTTATTGTTGAATAAACCTAGAGAACTCCTGTCTCCGAAAATGCTTTTTTTTTGGGCCGTCATTGCTTAATACGTAGATCCCATAGCCAAATGGTCGGAGCTGCAATACTGGTGTTTTTGAGGAGTTCCCCAATCCCACAATCAAATTGTCTCGGTGTCTTCTTTGTTTCAGTGGTATGTTAATTAAATGTTACATATACAATACTAATGAGTTAAATGTATTGAATTTATACAGAAGTTTATTGTTATAAAGTGTTGTGAACGAATCGAAGCATCCGAAGTGGAATTCTATCCGAAGTTTGACTCTTAACGATTCGTTTCATTGTAATAAATAGTTTTTTCTTAAGATGGAGGCTACACATGTTACAGTGTGAAATTCAGAAGCCTGGGAACTCGAGATCACCCATAATGCTGTGCAGACAGCCAAGCAGCCCCTGGGATGTCACAGCCCTTTAAAAGTTTCATCCCGTCAGGTATCCGCCATTTCACTGTGAGCTGATCATAGGGAGGGACGTGACAAGCGCTTGGGACAGTGTTGCTAAAAGCTTCTTTTTTTTAACTTGTTTTATTAACGATAAACCGTTCACGTATGAATCTAGTAGGATAAAGCATATTAGTTTCCCATGCAGGGGAGTAACATATGATACAGGTACAGAGTGATGCAAGACACAGGGCATACAATTTAAGACAAAAATAAATCATGTGAAAAAGTGCTGAGAATGAAAGCATACAACTTCACACATTTATGAGAAACTGAACACATCCCCTTTAACCCAAACTTGGATTGTCAGTCGCTGAGTACATATGAGAGGTTTGCAGGGTTAATGTGGAGGAGCACCATTCTCCCCCAAACTTCTGGAATTTTTTGCGGGCACTTCCTGTGTTTAAAGACGATGTTTTCCATGGACACTACGTGGTTGACAAGGGACTTCCCCTGACCCAGAGATGGTGGTCTGTCTCCCATCCATCGGAGCGCAATAGCTTTTCTAGCTAGGAATAATGCTTCCCCTAAAAATATTCTATTGTAATGGGACCATGTCTCCTCATCCAGCACCCCGAGTATACAAAGTTTGGGACAGAGAGGGATCGCAGCAGGAACCATTGTGGATAACACCCCAAGGACCGAAGTCCAGAAGCTGCGGATATAACTGCATTCCCAGAACATATGCCAGCAGCCGGCACTGTCCGCCGAGCATTTATGGCACCTACTATGAGGGATCCTTCCCATCTTATGTAGCCTGGTTGGAGTGAGGTAGCTCCTATGTAGAATAAACATCTGGATCAATCTATTATTAATAGAGGGTGAAACCATGGTCGGAGTAAGGAGCGCCTCACTCCAATCATCCTCCGTCAGAGAGGGTATGGATAGCTTCCATTTGTTTTCAATAGCAAGAGGGTTCATTGTCATGCGGTTGCATAGCAGATAGGTGTACAGGATGGAGATGATCCCTCTCTGACCCTGCGATCTCAGCACTCTTATCAAAGGGTATTTTGAGAAAACCCTCTCCAATACTCTTAGCTGAGCCTGCAGGGCGTGTCTCAATTGCAGGTACCTAAAAAACATATTGCGAGGCACACCAAATTTGTCCTGAATCTGCGAGAAGGAGCGTAAATGCCCACCCTCATACAAATATTCCAGTTTGCAGACCCCATGGAGCTTCCACATATCAACCCCATCCACCACACTCATATGAGCAAACATGGGATTATCCCACAAGGGAACTACATCAGGCAGATCCTTATGTGAATGTAGTTTAGAAGCCTGCCACACTTGATGTGCCAGCCTGTTGAGAGGGAGCAAGGGACCGCAAAGGCAATTTGAATTCTCCCAGAACTGGCCAGAGAGTATCCAGACCCAAGTGTTCCTGTAGAAAGTACTCAGCATTGGGCAAATGATACCGATGATACCCAGGGCCTCAGGAACTTAAGCTGCCCAGCCAAGAAGTAAAGAAAGAAGTCCGGGAGAGAAGCACCCCCTTGCGTCTTAGGCCTCGGAAGCACAGCCAAGGTTAGTTTTCTTCTAGCTCCACCCCAGACAAACGAGGCAACCAGGGCGTGAACACGATCAAAGAAGCCTTTAGATATGGGAGCGCACGCATGAGCTAGAATGTATAGGCCCTTCGGGAGCAGTATCATTTTAATAAGATTCAATCTGCCCATAATGGAAAGGGGGAGAGATCTCCACGACTTGAATTTGTCTGCAAAGAGAGCCACCAGGGGTTCAATATTCAAAGTGTATGATAGATGTGCATTTCTAGTGATTACTATCCCTAGGTACTTAAAACGATCCAGCACGGGTAGATAGTGGTAGTGAGACGGCCAGGTGTGATCCCAGAGAGGCATGATAGCTGATTTGGTCCAGTTTATGCGCAGCCTGGAGAATCTGCCAAACTGTTTAATAATCTTGATTGCTCTAGGGAGCGATGCCTCGGGGTCAGACATAAACAGGAGCAAATTGTCCGCATATAGTCCTATTTTAGCTAACCTGCCTCCCATGGTGATACCTGTGTATATCTGATCCTGCCTGATTCTTAGAGCTAAATGTTCTATAGCTACTGCGAATAACAGAGGCGACAAAGGGCATCACTGCCTTGTGCCCCTATTCAGTGGGAAGGAGCTGGAGTGATGGCCATTAATTAATATATCTGCCCTCGGTCGTTTGTATAAAATCTCAATCCAACTGTTGAATTTCGGACCGAAGCCAAAGCTCTTCAACACGGCAAGCAGAAATGTCCACTCAATCGAATCGAAGGCCTTGGCGGTGTCCAAGGAGGCCATAGCCCAATGCGCCCCCTCAGCCGCCCCTATCTGTGCAATCACCTGGGCTCTCATGATGTTATCAGAGGTGGACCTGCTCAGCATAAAGCCCGACTGATCACTATGTACTACTGTAAGTGATCACTCTATTAAGACGATTTGCTAGAACTCTGGTGAGAATCTTATAATCTAGATTCAAAAGGGAAATAGGACAGTATGATCCACGTTCCACCGGGTCTTTATCGGGCTTCAGAATAACCACTATTGTGGCGTCATACATAGAGTCCGACAAAAGTCCACGGGTGTGAGCTGTCTTATATAATTTATGAAGTTGCAAACCTAATGTCAGTGTATCTGGAGTATACTTCTATTGGGATGCCATCCGGGCCAGGGGCCTTCCCAGCAGTGATCTCCTCCAAAGTGATATCATCCTCCAAGACAATTCTATCCAAATCACTAAGGCGAGGATGAGGCACCTCAAGAAGGTATTCCTCCATCTCTTGCGCTGTGTAGGTCACAACAGAGTCATATAAATCTGTGTAAAAGCTCTCAAAGCATTCTAGGATACCTTCTGCTGACTCCCTCACTAGCCCACCAGGGCCCCTAATTCTGATAACTGAAGGAGACATGTTGCTGCCACGCGCCAGGTGCGCAAGGAGCTTGCCAGCCTGATTGCCCATCTCAAAGGTCTGATGATTTGAGACAACCTCTCGGATACGCCTTCATGGTATCCCATAGCAGCAAGCCGTCTGTCTCAATATCCTGCACCTCTAAAAACATCAGCAACTGATCAGGGACCCTGTCGTTGCTAGCAAAAAGAGACAGCCAGAAGGGGTGGATGCGCATCTTCCTTCCCTGTCTAGCAACATCAGAGAGTTTAAGCTCTGCCCATATCGGGGCGTGGTCTGAAGGGCCCTGGGGCCCGTATCTCACATAATTAAGATCAGTGTAAAGCAAAGCATTCCCTAAAATATAATCAATCCGGGAGAGAGCTCCCCTGGATGGGGTGAAGCATGAGTATTCCTGTATTAGTGGATGTCTGATCCTCCACAAATCCAGCCACCCCATCTCAGCAGCTACTCTAGAGAGAACAGTATCAGGAGGAGAATCATCATGCACACTAGAATCCCCGCGAAATCTATCCATCCCACAATGCATAACCATGTTAAAATCGCCCATGAAAAGCAGTCTAACATTGGGGTATTGCGCGACAAATCCAATCACAGTTTGCAGTAGGGAGGTAGAAGCAGGCGGCGTATTATATACATTAATCACTACGTAGGGAGTACAGTTAATATGCACGTATAGGAAAATATATTGACCCTCTGGATCAGTAACCACCTGATGCACCTCCCATCTAAGACTACTATGGACCATTATAGCAACCCCCCTAGAGTGTGAACTTCCAAATGCCTTGGCTAAATATTGAACCCAGGGTTTTTTAAGTCTACTCCCAGTCTCAGGCATCAGGTGGGTCTCCTGCAGACCAATAATGTGAGGGTTAAAGGAGCGAATGTGTGAGAATACCGCTATCCTTTTCTTTGGCTCCCCCAGTCCCCTTACATTCCAAGACAGGATTTTCATGGAGGCCATTTTGGGTTCATCTCTGATCTTATAGGATGTCTTGCTACTTTTCCCACTAGAAAGAAGCGAACCATTACTATACACCACTGAACTGTCATTCCTGTCTAACCCTGCTAGAGAAGAAATCCATACCTGAAGAAAACAAATCCTAAAGGAACATAACTTAATGCGTTGAAGTAACAAGGTGAATATATGGTCGTAGGGAGTCTGATCCAACTAGTATATGGGCCCATATTTCGGGGACCTGCATAGTGCAATTAGATGGAGTACCTATGCAGGTAGTGCTCCCATCCCAAATTATTGAGCAACAACAATATATGTTCACTTATAGTGACAAGGCATGCACAATAAGGTGAAATAAGCTATGACATAACTCCCACATGAGTGAAATTTGCAGTTAGCGGAACAAAAAGACCCACACCCGCAGACATAATAATAAGTGGGTGATAGAACGATCAGTAAGTCACCAAACAGCAGTAATACTTGCGCAATGAATGCAACCAGCGGGTCAGTGTAGTCCTGAACGTCCCGATTTCCTGGAGACCCAATCTTCTGCTTCTTTAGGGTCAGCAAAGAATATGGTTTTCTCCCCATCCACTACACGTAGGTGCGCTGGATATGCCATAGAATACTGCAGATTCAGGTCCCGCAGTCACCGCTTGACTGAGACAAATGTGGCTCTCTTCTTTTGTAGATCGGCCGAGAAATCTGGGAATAAAGAGAGTGTCACATTTTCATGCTTGATTACTTGCTTGATCCACGCTTGGCTAAGGATGAGATCTCTATCCTTCCAATTTAAAAATCTCGCAAGGAGAGGTCTCGGTGGAGCACCGGGAGGAGGGGATTTGACAGGAACCCTGTGTGCCCTTTCTATGGCGTATGCGTTGGAAAATGGCGCTTCTGGAAATAATGCTTTGAACCAGAGCTCGAGAAAAGTGGCAGGGTCCCGACCCTCTGCTTTTTCCGGAAGACCCAGGATTTGGACGTTTTTTCGTCTGGCTCTGTTCTCCAGCTCGTCACACTTCTGCTGCCACTGATTCACAGAGTGCTCAAGATCTTGTACCTTGCCCACCAAGGGCCTGGTCAGGTCTTCAAGTGAAGATACCCTGTCCTCAGTATTCTTAACGCAATCTCTAAGCAGCTGGACATCATGCCGAAGCAGGCCCAGGTCCACCCTCATCTCCTCAATCTTGCCGGTAAGCGATGTTTTGTCAGAAGTATCACTGACATGAGCTGTATATAGCCTCTTGTCTGGCGTACTGTTTGAGCTTTTCAGCTGCAGTTTGCGCTTTGTTTGGACCAAGTTTCGGTGCGCGGGGTTTCCTCTTGCGCTTGCACACGGTCCACTCTAGGATAGGAGTCGGCAGGTTGCCAGGATTGAGACGGGGAATCGGAGCAGATCTCAGATGCGTGCTCATATGCCGGTAGTTGGCCACGTTCCCCGTTGCTAAAAGCTTTTAATTGTGGAATATTGTATAGGGAGAGAGCAGGGACAGTGCCAGAGAAACCGTAGGGAGAGTTTTTACACTGTAGTGAGAGCATAGGGAGACTGCAGGGACAGTAAGCTCAAGCTGAAGGGATCCATAGGAGACGGCGCAGTTTGCATCAATCCCTGTGTAGGGCACAGAGCTATCTAATTGAACAGTGTCCATCATATTTAATAGATGAGCAATTCTATTATGCCTTGATTCTCAAATTGGAGTGAATAGGCTGTCTAATACTATTGTTATTGGAGTGTCCACCTGCCTATCACAGTAACTGTTTGGGCTGTTTCACACGAGTGGATGCCGTGCGTGGCATCCGCTTCGTGAAAGAGTGCCAAGACCCGATGCAGACTGCAGAGGCACGGAGCATTAACATGACTGATAATGCTCCGTGCCTCTCTGTAACCTCTTTACTCCGAAATCACTGTGATTTCGTAGTAAAGAGATCACAGAGAGGCACGGAGCATTATCAGTCATGTTAATGCTCCGTGCCTCTGCAGTCTGCATCGGGTCTTGGCACTCTTTCACGGAGCGGATGCCATGCACGGCATCCGCTCGTGTGAAACAGCCCTTTTACTATCTGAAAGGACTAGCTATGCATGTTGCTGCAGTGCACAGTTAGGCCGGGATATAGCTGATTTAAGGTGCTTTGTGACAAATTATTTTGGAACTCAGATAATTTCTTGAAAGAATTTGGCGAAGCATCCAAATAATTTTTTTTAAAACATTGCTCATCTCTAAACACAATGTAATAGCATCACAGTTGTATAACCTTTGTTTGGTAAGGCCTCTTTTACATAAGCAAGTTTTCCGAAGGGCGAGATGTGTGACACAAACACAGCATCTGGACTGAATCGTGACCCATTTATTTCAACGGGTCTGTTCTGCATTAAAGAAAAATCGCAGCATGTTCTATATACTGCGTTTTTTCACACAGCTCTGGGGCCATAGAAGTGAATCGGGCTTCAGTGAAAAATGGATTGCATCTGGATGCAATGCGTTTTTCACTGATGATTGCTGGGAGATGTAGATTGTTATTCTTCAGTTTTTTCATGCACATTAAAAAAGCATCAAAAACTGATTGCACCCGCAGAGAAACCATCAGTTTTTTTTCCTGAACAGACCCGTAGGGAATCTGTAATGCTTGTGTGTAAGAGGCCTAAGGCCCCTTGCACATGGGCGTCACAAATTTGGTCTGGATGCGTTGCAGGTGCATTGTGGGAAACTCACGCGAGTGAGCACGCAATATCAGTAAGTTTTGTCTGCGATTACGTTGTTCAGTTTTCGCGTAAGTGCAAAGCGTTTTAATGCATTTTGCACGCGCGTGATAAAAAACTGAATGTGGTATCCAGACCCGAACTCGGACTTCTTCACTGAAGTTTGGGTTCGGTGTTCTGTAGTTTTTATTATTTTCCATTATAACATGGTTATAATGGAAAATAATAGCATTCTTTAATACAGAATGCTAAGTATAATGTCCCTTGAAGTTAAAAAAAATAATAAATTACTAACCTCATCCACTTGATCGTGCAGCCGTTATCGTCTTCTTTCTTCTTCTTGCAGGACCTGCAAAAGGGCCCACGCTGACGTCACCGCACTCGCCACGTGGTGAGCGCGGTGACGTCAGAGCAGGTCCTGCTGAATGAAAGAACAAAAAACAGCCAAAATAGTTGCAGAGTAGTAATTAAATAAGCAAGTAGTCATTGTGTCTTGCCCACGAACGTTTTTATTTTCTGTTTACATTCCATTTTTTGCGTTCCGTATACGGAACCATTCATTTCAATGGGTCTGCAAAAAAACCTGAATGTACTCCGTATGCATTCCATTTCCGTTCCGTTGTAAGATAGAACATGTCCTATTATTGCCCGCAAATCTGTAAAAAAAATGTATGCCCAGCGCAATTTTTCTATGTATATGCCATGCTTCCTTTTTTGATCTGCAAAAAACGGAAACCAGACGGAAAAGCAGAACGGCAAAACGGAACGGAAGCACTACACGGATCCACAATACACGGGTTCCGTTCCGTGGGCATTACACATCACGGATGCGGGCAGGTCTGCTGCCAGCAAAGGATATCTTTTTTACCCTGCAAAAAAATTGTGATTGCCCAAGTTTTCTCATTGAATAATCGGCGGCACTTTTACACAGGGAGATCATCACTAACGAGCTTTCCTAAGAACACTTGTTAGGGTGGGTTCACATCAGCGTTATGTATTCCGTTATGGCTTTCCATTATAACATGGCCTTTAAGACGCATTCCGTCATAATAGAAGTCTATGGGAATCATAACAGATCCGTCCGGTTCCCGTTATGCAAGACGGAAACCAAAGTTCTGTCGACAGGACTTTTTTTTTTTCCGTTCTGCATAACGGAAACCAGACGGAGCCGTTATAATTCCCATAGACTTCTATTATGATGGAAAGCAAAACTGAATGTCTTCTAACGCCTTAGTGACCAAGCCTGTTTGGGCCTTTATGACCAAGCGTTTTTCTTCCTTTTTTCATCGTCTCGTTCCAAGAGCTATAACTTTTTATTTTTTCGTCTATATAGCTTTATAAGTGGTTGTTTTTTACGGGCGCCATTTTGGGGTACACATAACTTTCTGATTAACTTTTATTAACTCTTTCTGGGAGGGTGATGGGGAAAAATAGCAATCTGCCACTGCGTTTTTACATGATAAATTTTACGGCGTTCATTTTTCGGTACAAATAACATAATATCTTTATTCTCTGGGTCAGTACGATTACAGTGATACTAAATACTTATAATTTTTTTTATGTTTTACTACTTTTTTTTTCCAATAAAACCCCTTTTATTAACCCCAAAAATGATTTTGCATTGCCACTTCACAAGACCCATAACTTTTTTTATTTTATTTTATTTTTTCTATAGAGATGTGTGAGGGCTTGATTTTTGAGGGACAACTTGTATTTTTCATTGGTATAATTTTGGAGTAAATGCCACTTTTTGATCGCTTGTTATTAGGTTTTTTTTCGGTGGAGACTTAGAATAAATTAGAAATTTTGTCATTTTTTTTTTTACGGCGTTCACCATAGGGGATAATTTATGGAGTCCGGGTCGTTACGGACACGGCAATACCAAACATATGGGGGATATTTTCTTTTTGCAATTTTTTTCATTGAAAAGCGTATTTTCAATGAAAAAAAAAGCATATTTATTTATTTTATGGAATTTTTTTATTTAATAAATGTGTATTTTTTTTACTACTTAACCACTTCAACCCCGCTAGCTAAAACCCCCTTAATGACCAGGCCACTTTTTACACTTCTGCACTACACTACTTTCACCGTTTATCGCTCGGTCATGCAACTTACCACCCAAATGAATTTTACCTCCTTTTCTTCTCACTAATAGAGCTTTCATTTGGTGGTATTTTATTGCTGCTGACATTTTTACTTTTTTTGTTATTAATCGAAATTTAAAGATTTTTTTTGCCAAAAAATGACATTTTTCACTTTCAGCTGTAAAATTTTGCAAAAAAAACGACATCCATATATAAATTTTTCGCTAAATTTATTGTTCTACATGTCTTTGATTAAAAAAAAATGTTTGGGCAAAAGAAAAATGGTTTGGGTAAAAGTTATAGCGTTTACAAACTAAGGTACAAAAATGTGAATTTCCGCTTTTTGAAGCAGCTCTGACTTTCTGAGCACCTGTCATGTTTCCTGAGGTTCTACAATGCCCAGACAGTAGAAAACCCCCACAAATGACCCCATTTCAGAAAGTAGACACCCTAAGGTATTCGCTGATGGGCATAGTGAATTCATAGAACTTTTTATTTTTTGTCACAAGTTAGCGGAAAATGATGATTTTTTATTTTATTTATTTTTTTCTTACAAAGTCTCATATTCCACTAACTTGCGACAAAAAATAAAAAATTCTAGGAACTCGCCATGCCCCTCACGGAATACCTTGGGGTGTCTTCTTTCCAAAATGGGGTCACTTGTGGCGTAGTTATACTGCCCTGGCAATTTAGGGGCCCATATGTGTGAGAAGTACTTTTCAATCAAAATGTATAAAAAATGGCCTGCGAAATCCGAAAGGTGCTCTTTGGAATGTGTGCCCCTTTGCCCACCTAGGCTGCAAAAAAGTGTCACACATCTGGTATCGCCGTACTCAGGAGAAGTTGGGGAATGTGTTTTGGGGTGTCATTTTACATATACCCATGCTGGGTGAGAGAAATATCTTGGCAAAAGACAACTTTTCCAATTTTTTTATACAAAGTTGGCATTTGACCAAGATATTTATCTCACCCAGCATGGGTATATGTAAAATGACACCCCAAAACACATTCCCCAACTTCTCCTGAGTACGGCGATACCACATGTGTGACACTTTTTTGCAGCCTAGATGCGCAAAGCGGCCCAAATTCCTTTTAGGAGGGCATTTTTAGACATTTGGATCCCAGACTTCTTCTCATGCTTTAGGGCCCCTAACATGCCAGAGCAGTATAAATACCCCACATGTGACCCCATTTTGGAAAGAAGACACCCCAAGGTATTCCGTGAGGGGCATGGCGAGTGCCTAGAATTTTTTATTTTTTTTTGCACAAGTTAGCGGAAATTGATTTTTTTTGTATTTTCTCACAAAGTCTCCCTTTCCGCTAACTTGGGACCAAAATTTCAATCTTTCATGGACTCAATATGCCCCTCACGGAATACCTTGGGGTGTCTTCTTTCCGAAATGGGGTCACATGTGGGGTATTTATACTGCCCTGGCATTTTAGGGGCCCTAAAGCGTGAGAAGTCTGGAATATAAATGTCTAAAAAATTTTACGCATTTGGATTCCGTGAGGGGTATGGTGAGTTCATGTGAGATTTTATTTTTTGACACAAGTTAGTGGAATATGAGACTTAGTAAGAAAAAACAAAAACAAACAAAAAATTTCCGCTAACTTGTGCCCAAAAAAATGTCTGAATGGAGCCTTACAGGGGGTGATCAATGACAGGGGGGTGATCAGGGAGTCTATATGGGGTGATCACCCCCCTGTCATTGATCACCCCCCCTGTAAGGCTCCATTCAGACGTCCGTATGATTTTTTACGGATCCACGGATACATGGATCGGATCCGCAAAACACATGCGGACGTCTGAATGGAGCCTTACAGGGGGGTGATCAATGACGGAGGTGATCAGGGAGTCTATATGGGTGATCACCCCTCTGTCATTGATCACCCCCCTGTAAGGCTCCATTCAGACGTCCGCATGTGTTTTGCGGATCCGATCCATGTATCAGTGGATCCGTAAAAATCATACGGACCTCTGAATGGAGCCTTACAGGGGGTGATCAATGACAGGGGGGTGATCAGGGAGTCTATATGGGGTGATCAGGGGTGATTAGTGGTTCATAAGGGGTTAATAAGTGACAGGGGGGGGGTGTAGTGTAGTGTAGTGTAGTGGTGTTTTCTGGTACTTTGCACAGCTACCTGTGTCCTCTGGTGGTCGATCTAAACTAAAGGGACCACCAGAGGACCAGGTAGCAGGTATATTAGACGCTGTTATCAAAACAGCGTCTAATATACCTGTTAGGGGTTAAAAAAATCGCATCTCCAGCCTGCCAGCGAGCGATCGCCGCTGGCAGGCTGGAGATCCACTCTCTTACCTTCCGTTCCTGTGAGCGCGCGCGCCTGTGTGCGCGCGTTTACAGGAAATCTCGCGTCTCGCGAGATGACGCATATATGCGTGACTGTGCGCAGGGCTGCCGCCTCCGGACCGCACATCTGCGTTAGGCGGTCCGGAGGCAGTTAAAAGTCCCACAAGGGGACTATAATATACAGTATTTTGATTGCTTTTAAAATGTAATGCGTTATCTCTATAATGCATTACATTTCAATAGCAATGCTATTCAAAGATTGACCAGCAGGCTGCGCCAGAGAGGCACAGCCTGCTGGAGATAACTGCAGACAGGCTCAGGGCCCTGATCGGAAGCAAGGTAAGCTTCCCAACACATCAGCACCCCACGGTCGCATTTTTGGGGTGCTGATAGGAGACAGAGGGAGTCCGTTCCCTCTGTCACCACTTTACATGCAGCGGGTGCCATTGCGCCTGGCATGTAAAGGGTTAAACAGCCCAGATCGGCACTTCTGCCAGTCAGGGCTGTTAGAGCAGGGCCCAGGCTCTCATGTGAAAGAGCCGGGTCCGCGCTCCCCGCTGCACTGGGGAGCCGTGCAGCGCTTAGACTGAGCCACCGTAAAAAGGCGGCGGCCCAGCCTAAGGCCTCTTAGTGACCGCCGTAAAAAGGCGTATGGTCACTAAGGGGTTAAAGGCTTTCGTTTTGCATTCTGTCATAATACAAGTCTATGGGCAGCATAACGGATCCGTCTGGTTTCCACTATCCAGGACTGGACTTATGAAGGATCAAAACGGAATGCCTCTTAAAGGCTTCGGTTTTGACTTCCGTCTTATAGATTCTGTTATTTTCAGTTATAACCATGTTATAACGGAAAGCCATAACGGAATATATAATGCTGATGTGAACCCATCCTTAGCGATGATCTGGCCAACCATCTCCAGGTCTAACACAGCCCTTACTCTTTTTCTGGAAACAAGAAAAAAAACATACATTCTCCTAAGGCCTCTTGCACACGAACATGTGCGCCCCGTGGCCATGCTGCGGCCCACAATGCGCGAACACCAACCGTGGGGCAGCCGCAGCGGATTGCTGACTCCTTCAATTTAATGGGTCCGCGATCCGCCCGTTCCGCAAAAAGGTAGGACATTTCGCGGAACGGAAGCACTCCATAGTGCTTCCGTAGAGTTCCGTATCTCCGGATTTGCAGACCCATTCAAATGAATGGGTCTGCATCTGTGATGCAGAATGCCCACAGAACAGCAACTGTGTATTGTGGATCCGCAAATGCGGTCCGCAATACGGCCACGGAGCACACCTTTTTACTACGATCACTAAGGGGCCTCAGGCTAGGCTGACACATTTTTATAGCCGCCTGGTCTAAACATTGCAGCGGTCTCCCATGCAAAGCTCAGGAGTTCACCTTTCTCATAAAATGCGATCTCTCTGACAGCCATCATCACTGCCGCTAATGAGATCACAGGTTGCCAATATCTGTACACAGCAGCTGGGTTTGCAGAAAAGGCCACTGGGTCTGCCCTCTGTGTATGCCTATTAAGCTGTGCCAGAGGCAGAGCCTAATAGGCTGCCTTTGAGTATCCTTTTGACAGCATAATACATTGTGCTACACAAGAACTACAGTGTATCATGGAAGTGATTGGAGGACTGCATGTCAAAGTCCCCTCATAGGACTAATAAGTGGTAAAAAAAAAAGACATTTTTATCTGCAAAATGCAAGCTAAAAAAAAAAAAAAAAAAACAGTGGTTAGCTGGCATGGCAGCAGGGCGCAGATTTAGAGAGCTCCATGCTGCCAGCTTATATCCCTACTCATCAAGGCAGCGGCTCACCTCATACAGATCCCGCTCACTCCTACCTCTGCAGCCCCTGAACAAAAAAAAAAACAACTGTGGACACTACCCTACATCTGGGGAACACTCTATGTACAGGGGCAATCTTCCTACCATAGTGGCTTACACAGCCCCTCCTAACCTAAGTGGACTCTTTGCATAAAGGTGCTGCTATTTTCCTTCAACCTCTAGCTGACCAGTGGTGCTCCATTTTTATTTCAGCTGCGTAGTTGCTAACATTTCTACAGGTCCTATTCTGCAATATGGAATATTTTTTACACATTACTATAACCAATGTACCACTCACTATGGCTTCTTCTTTTCGTGAAAATAATGATTATGGAGCCAAACTCCTGCTGACATTCTAAGCCCCATTCGTGGCATGATTTTTTTTTTCATCTTTCCTTATTTTTCTGATATTTTATTTTAGTTTTTTTCTTATGGTCTAAATATATATCTATTCTAAACACCTGAGTGAAACATGCTACAAAGTCACAAAAAAAGGAACCGCATGGGCAAGCTTCCTCTTGGCAAACCCTTCCTGAGCTCTTTCGTACTCCACATGTCTGACATGGACCGTCCTGACTCCCCAACGCAGTACTAGTTCGCTGCTGCCATCTGAACCCGAGCCTGCGGTGGATTGCAAACATTAAAAACCTCTCTCCCTCCTCCTGATCCCTTTTTTATTTTACTTTTATTTATCATTTATTTGTTCTTTTCTCTATTCTGCCACTTTCGCTATTATTTCTTTTAATGATTGCCGCAGATCTGGATTCCATGATCTCCCCGCGCTTTAGGCGTTTCGGGACACGTTGTCCACACATTTTGTTTGATGCGTGGTTCCTGACTGTTAATGTTCAAGTACTTCTGTTATATTTTAAGAGTTATTGACTCCTTTCTTACGAAGCTGATGTGTGGCTCTCAATCGCCTCTCCTGGTCTTTTTCCTTTTGCCTTCCCATTGCGTTCCTCTTTCTCTTTTAATATGCTCTGGACATGACTTACGGTCTCAAGATACCAGGGGGTTTAATTCTCCACAAACGAGACGTAAGGCTTTCCTCCAATATGATCGGCTTAAGAGTCCATTCACACGTCCGTTTTTTCTTTCCTGATCTGTTCCGTTTTTTGCGGAACAGATCTGGACCCATTCATTTTCAATAGGTCCTGAAAAAAATCGGACAGCACAATGTGTGCTGTCCGTTTCCGTTGTTCCGTTCCGCATGTCCGAAAAAATATAAAACATGTCCTATTCTTTTCCGCAAAAATCGGATCCTGGTACAATACAAAGTCAATGGATCCGCAAAAAACGGAAGACATTCGTATGTCATTACGTATGTCATCAGTTTTTATGCGGATTCCGTTCCTGAAAATTAAATCCTGCAAACAGAAACTTTTTTTTTTTCAATTTTTTTTTCAAAGAAATCCAAACAACTTTATTTGCTTATTGAAATTTATACATGTTTCCGTTTTTTGCGGATCCGCAAAAAACGGATGACATACGGAAACATTTTTAGGAACAACGGATCCGCTAAAAACAGACCGAAATTCGGGATATAGAAAAATACTGACGTGTGAATGTAGCCTAAACCTGATATTATTTGTATTCAAGAATCACATTTTACTCCAACCTCATCTCTTAGGCATTTCCATAATCGATATATCTTGCTGCGTTTCCCACTAAAAGCAGAGGCGTCGCTATTTTTACTAAAAACTCCTTACCTTTCCAGATTGATCCCACTATTATAGACCCTGATGGACGATATATTATTGTGGTAGGCGCTCTATATAATAAGACGGTGGGTGGACTCTCAGTTCCCCATCTATATAAGCATTATCTAGCAGCCAGACTATCACAATTAGTATCATTACATGTGTTCCCTAATCCTCTGTCATTCCATGTGCTCCCTAATACTTTGCAGTGGGTTCTACTTGAATCCGATCTATTGATACCAGTGTCCCTGTTAGCATTAATTTGGTCACCTGATATCTCCTCGGGGATAGTCAACACCTTAGTGAAAATCCCCTATCTTATCTTACAACTTTGGAGGACAGTTCGATTAAAATTTAAATTACAAAGTCCGATCTCACCAATGCTCCTTATATTTAGAAACCCCCTCTCTTCACCTGGGTTATGTTTGGTGGAAACATGCCACACTACGCTATGTTGGTATCTTCTTGCTTAACTCTAAACTCATGTCCAGAGCATATTTCATTTCTACTTTCTCACCTCCAAATTCTGAACTCTAGAGGCACCCAGGTCTTCCATTTTTTTTATCCTCCCTGGTCTCAACAAACACCACAATAGACTTCACAATGTTTAACGACTTTGAAAATATAGAGCTTCAGAGAGGGGTATTCTCTCCCTTCTTTATTCTATTTTGAATTCACCACTGTCTGACACAAAGTTAACCTTTATGCACGAATGAGAGGTGGATTTGGGAGAGACCCTCACATTGGAGCAGTGGCATGAATGCTGTACCATGATCAGTAACAGGGGTTCAGACCTGAGCGTTCTGAAACGAGCGCTCTGTATGCGCGATTGTACGGGCGTTTACAATCGCGCATACAGAGACAGGCGTGCACACATTGTCGCGCGTTCCCGAATATCTGTGTGCGGGAACGCGCGACTAACGCCCCCAAAAAAAGCTCAAGAACTTGTTTGAGCGTCGGGTGTTTTACAGCGCGATCGTACGCGCTGTAAAACGCCCAGGTGAGAACCATTACCATAGGGAATCATTGGTTTCTCCGTGTTGAGCGTTTTACAGTGCGTAGGAACGCGCTGTAAAACGCTCAGGTCTGAACTTAGGGTAAGGGAAGCTGGCAGGTTACCTTAAAGGGGTTGTCTGAGTTCAAAGCTGAACCCGGACATCCCACCATTTTCACCCCGACAGCCCCCCTGACATGAGCATAGGAGCAGTTCATGCTCTGATGCTCTCCTTTGCCCTGTGCTAAATTGCGCAGGGCAAAGGCATTTTTAGGAGTTCCGGTGACGTAACTGGGCTCTCCATGGGGCTGACAGGAACCCCGGTGATGTCACCGGCACTGATGGGCGGGATTTAGCTGTGCCCTAGCCAGTAAAACAGCTAGGGCAGAGCTAAAGCCCGCCCCTCAGAGCCGGTGACATCACTAAACACACTGCCGGGCGGAAGTTACCGCCCGGCAGTGTGTTATTGAAAACAAAAAAAAGCCTGTGCCCTGCACGATTTAGCGCAGGGCACGGGAGCGCATCAGAGCATGAGATTCTACGATGCTAGCCTCAGGGGGGCTGCCTGGGTGAAAAAAAAGGGTATGTCCAGGTTCAGCTCTGAACCCGGACAACCCCTTTAATGGAGACCTCTTTAAATATACTTCACAGAGTTTATATGGTGCCTTCTAGATTACACCTCCAAAGGTTTCTCCTTTGTTTTAGAGGTTGCCAAGAAACCGGTAACACCCCTCATATTTGGTGGACTTGTCCCATAGTGAGACAGTTCTGTACCAACATCAAAAAGGAGATTTTTGTGAAACTCACCTGTAAAATCTTTTTCTCGTCTTTTCCATTGGGGGACACAGACCATGGGTATAGCTTAGAGGTATTACTAGGAGGGACACTATGCAAAAGTCGTTGCAAAAGCAGTAGGAGAAGGAGAACTGAAAAAAACCACAATGGAAACCAACACACCAACTAAACAAAAAAAGCGGGCGGGAGCTGTGTCCCCCAATGGAAAAGACGAGAAAAAGATTTTACAGGTGAGTTTCACAAAAATCTCCTTTTCTCGTACATTCCATTGGGGGACACAGACCATGGGACGTCCAAAAGCAGTCCATGGGGTGGGAAAAACCAACACCGCCAGGAGAAAAAACGTCCAACCGTTAAACGGGCACCACGGCCTGCAATACCCTGCGCCCGAGGACAGCATCAGCCGAAGCCAGCGAGTGCAACTGATAAAACTTTGTGAACGTATGCAAGGACGACCAAGTGGCAGCCTTACACAACTGGGAGGCGGAGGCGCGATTGCGTCTGGCCCAGGAAGCTCCCACTGCCCTTGTGAAGTGAGCGGTAATCCGCGACGGGGGAACCTGACCACGAGCGCGATAGGCCGCAGCAATAGCGGAACGGATCCACCGCGCCACAGTAACCTTGGAAGCCGCCAGACCCTTACGAGACCCCTCGGGAACCACAAAGAGGGAGTCCGAACGACGAAAGGAGGCGGTGGCCCCCAGATACACTTTCAGGGCCCTGACGACGTCCAGGGAGTGGAGAGCACGTTCCTTGGGGTTCGCCGGAGAAGGACAAAAAGAGGGCAGGACAAGATCCTCGTTAAGGTGGAACGGGGAAACCACCTTGGGCAAAAAAGAAGGAACCGGCCATAGCACCACCTTATCCTGGTGGAAGACCAGAAAAGGCTCCCGACAGGAAAGCGCGGCCAGCTCCGAAACCCTCCTGATGGAGATAATGGCCACCAGAAAAACCACCTTCCAGGTGAGGAAGACTAGGGAGACCTCCCTCAGAGGCTCAAAAGGCGCATCCTGAAGGGCGCGCAGGACCAGGTTAAGATCCCAGGGGGGTAAGGGAGGAACATACGGAGGAACCGAATGCGCCACCCTCTGCAGGAAGGTTCTCACAGGCCCCAAAAAGGCAATAGACCGTTGAAAAAAGACCGCCAAGGCCGAAACCTGACCCTTCAAAGAACTGAGCGACAGCCCCACCTCAACGCCGGACTGTAGAAAGGCCAGCACCACCGGAACAGAGAAACGAAGCGGCGGAAAACCCGACTTCTCACAAAAGGTTAGATAGGCCCTCCAGGTGCGATAATAGATCCGCGAAGAAGCCGGCTTTCGAGCTCTGATCATGGTTCTCACCACTGCATCAGAGAAGCCTCTCTTCCTCAGGATGTAGGTCTCAATAGCCACGCCGTTAAACGCAACTGACGTGAATTCTGGTGGAAGAGCGGTCCCTGAGATAGAAGATCCTCTCTGTCGGGAAGAGGCCACGGAACGTCCGCTAACATTCGGACGACGTTGGAGAACCAGGCGCGGCGAGGCCAATCCGGAGCGAGAAGAATGGTTAGTATCCCCTCCGCCTCGATCTTGCGCAGCACCTTCGGCAACAGAGGAAGTGGAGGGAAGACATAGAGGAGGTCGAATCGCTGCCAAGGAGACACCAGCGCGTCCACTCCGCACGCCCTTGGGTCCCGAGCGCGGGCCAGGAACACCGGCACCTTGTTGTTTAGCCGGGACGCCATTAAATCCACGTCCGGACGGCCCCATCGGCGGCAGATGTCCTCGAACACCTCCGGATGTAGGGACCACTCTCCCGGATCCACCTTGGTGCGGCTCAGAAAATCTGCCGTCCAGTTGTCGATGCCCGGAATGTACACCACCAACAACACTGGAACATGAGACTCCGCCCATAGGAGGATCCTCGCCACCTCCTGCATCACTGCCCGACTGCGCGTTCCGCCCCGATGATTGACGTAGGCCTACAGCCGTGGCATTGTCCGACTGAACACGCACCGGCCGAGCCGCAAGGAGGGAAGTCCAGTGGGAGAGGGAGTTGAAGATCGCCCTTAGTTCCAAAACGTTTATCGGAAGACGGGATTCCTCCGTCGACCAGACCCCCTGAACTCTGAGGTTCCGGAGAACGCCTCCCCAACCGATGAGGCTGGCATCGGTGGTGACTATCGTCCAGGAGAACGGAAGGAAGGACCTCCCTGATGAGAGATTCGGGGAGGCCTGCCACCAGGGGAGAGACAACCGAACGTGCCGGGACAGGCGGACGGGAGCGTCCAGACCACGAGAGGTCTTGTCCCATAGGGCAAGAATCCACTGTTGTAATGGTCGAGTGTGGAACTGGGCATACGGAATCACCTCGAAGGAGGCGACCATAAGGCCCAGAACCCGCATGCACTCCCGAATGGTGGGACGAGGAGCTTGTAGAAGGAGCGACACCGCCCTCCGAATCTGAGAGGACTTGGAATCCGGAAGAAACACCCGAGAACTCGAGGTGTCCAAAATCATCCCCAGGAAGGAGAGTCTCTGGGAAGGGTGCAGAGAGGATTTTGGTAGATCAGCCACCCGAACCGTTCTAGAGATTGAACGGTAATTCGGACGCTGTCCTCGGCCTGTGGAAGAGACGGGGCTTTTATCAAGATGTCATCCAGGTAGGGCAACAACGAGATGCCCCTGGTGCGAAGAAGCGCCATGAGAGGCGCCAAAACCTTGGTGAAAACGTGAGGGGCGGTCGCCAACCCAAAAGGCAGGGCGACGAACTGGTAATGACGACCCCAGATGGCAAAACGCAGAAAGCGATGGTGAGACTTCGCAATCGGGACGTGTAAGTAGGCGTCTTGAATGTCCACAGACGCGAGAAATTCCCCCGGAAGCAGAGAAGCAATAACGGAGCGAAGGTACTCCATGCGAAACTTCCGCACCCTTAGAAACTTGTTCAGAAGCTTCAGATCCAGTATCGGGCGCACCGACCCCTCCTTCTTCGGAACGACGAACAGGTTTGAATAAAAACCTGTTCCCTGTTCCTCCGGGGGAACGGGAAAAATGACACCCCGGTCCAGAAGAGAGGAGACCGCCAAAAGGAGGTCCGAGGCCCTGGCTGGATCCCCCGGAACGCGAGACGGGAAAAAGCGTTCCGGCGGGCTGGACGCAAACTCCAATTTGTAACCGGACGTCACAATCTCCAGAGCCCAGGCGTCCTGAACGTGAGCCCTCCAGACCTGCTGAAAGGAGAGCAAACGGCCCCCCACCACGAGAGGTGGGGGCACCCCTTCATGCGGAGGGCTGCTTGGGAGCAGGGGGACGGGTTGACTGTGCCCGTGGTCGCCAAGAGGGCTGGGGTTTGAAGAAAGGCTTCTTGCGGGATTCCTGGGATCCCCCAGCCGACAAGGACGAAGACGTCCTGGCTGTGGAGACGCGACGAAAGGACTGGCCCCGGAACCATGAAGCCCGAGATCGAAAGGGCCGTTTGGATCTGGGTTGAGGCAGATGAGTACTCTTGCCCCCCGTTGCGGCAGAAATGAATTCGTCCAACTGGGCTCCAAAGAGTCTAGATCCTTCAAAGGGAAGGTTAGCGAGGGAACGCTTGGAAGAAGCATCAGCATCCCACACCTTCAACCAAACCTCTCTACGCTGAATGACCGAGAGGGCCGAAATACGGGCAAATAGGGAACCGATATCCATTGAAGCCTCACAGAGATATTTAGAAGCCTGAGACATTTGGAGAATAAATTCCAAAGTGTCTGCAGGGGCGCCCTGTTCCGTCAGATCCTGGTGGTGGCGCCGCAACCACGCCGTAAGGGCTCTGGCAACCCAAGCCGACGCAAAAGCCGGTCGCAGGGACGTGCCCGCCAGAGAGAAGATGGACTTGGAAAGTGAATCCAGGCGTCTGTCCACCGCATCCTGCAGGGAGGAACCGTCTAGGACAGGAAGGGCCGTGTTCTTGGCCAACCTGGCCACCGGAGGATCTACCTTAGGGGAAGAAGTCCACTTTTCCACCGAGTCAGAGGGGAAAGGGTAAAGCGTATCCATGCGCTTGGTGGCCGAAAATTTCTGATTGGGTCGGTCCCAAGCCTTTGATATGACCGCTGTGAATTCCTCATGAATGGGGAACACCGCGGATTCGGGCCTTTTGGGCGGAAAGAGGGAGAACTCCCGACTAGTGGAGGGAGTGGAATCTCCGTGGATATTAAAAGTGTCACGGACAGCCTCCACCAATTCGGATACCATGGTGGAAAGCTAAGGCAGGGGTTCCCGCTCCGTGGCCTCGTCCGATCCGGACAATTCCCCTTCGGATTTGCGCTCCCCACGAGAGGGAGAGTCAACCGGGCATGCCTCAAGGCGTGGGGGAGAAGCGGAGTCATCCGATGAGGAATGCTGCCGCTCACGCTGCCTCTTAGATGTCAGACACCCCCTGTGAGAATCACTGAGAGGAGATGGAGCGGTGGACGCCACTGGAGTAGTAGCTGCCATACGCTCCATGAAGGACATGGCTGCCTTGGCAACTAGGGCCAGATCCGCTGCCGCACTAGACATGGCGGAAGCCCAGGCGGGTACCGCCGGTTCCGCAGGGGCAGAGGGAGGACTGGGCTGAGCAAGAGAAGGAGGCTGATCCTGTCCAGGAGCAGGGCACGAGTCACAGGTGCCAGAGGCAGAAAAAGGCAGAAGGCACACCTTGCATGACCCCAAAAGAGCCTGAGAGGAGGCCTTGGCAGATTTAAGTGCCCCAGGCTTTGGCATGATGGAACCCCACAGTAAAAGATCTCCTACCAGTTGCTGCAAAGATCAGGAGCAGAGCAAGCTGTTCTCCTACCACCCAGGCAACGCTAGCAGAAGTCTCCGGTGTAGAGAGATGAGGAGCTGCACGGCCGTGAGCAAACAGAGTCTCCGGTGTAAGGAGAGTCAGAGCGGCATGCCGAGGCTCCGCCCCCCCCGAACGCGTCACTATGGCGCGAAAAAATGGCGCGAAAATAAGCGCGCGCGCGATTTAAACAAACACGTGGTGCAGCAGGGGTTAACGAGGCCATGGAGGAGCGGCCTGCCGGCGGGCGCTGAGAGAGCGCAGCAGCCAAGGCCCGACGAGAGAATCGCTGAAGCCCACAGTTTAAGGGGGAAGAGATGCCAGTACTCCAGTTCAGGATCCTTCTTCAAGCTCACCCAGGTAGCCACAGACAAACAGACACAGAGGGAGGGGGAGGGACTGGGCAATACTTATCTGCTCAGCATGCTCCCTCGATGTCCAGACCAGCAGGGATGCGCCTCTTCAGACTTCTGACTCCAATCCAGGAGAACAGTGCTCTGGAGGAGGGTAGGCAGCAGGCGTCCCAGCAGCTGGTGGGATGCCAGAGCTGACATGTTGAGCCTGGATCCACTTTTCTTCTGTGGGGGGATGGGAGGTAGCCAGGACACGTCGAAAGACGGTGGCAGACACTCCACGGGGGCCAGGAAAGCGCAATGCTGACCTGCGTCCCCATCTGAAAACAGAAAAAAAAAATAACAAACAGGAGAAGAGTAAGCGTCACCTCCTTGGACAGACACTAAGCAAAGACTGAAGTCCTCCTGGAGGTGTCTGGGGGTATAGCCCGAGGAGGAGGAGCTTCGTTTTTGCATAGTGTCCCTCCTAGTAATACCTCTAAGCTATACCCATGGTCTGTGTCCCCCAATGGAATGTACGAGAAAGAGGACTATTTGAAGTGTTTAGGAAAGATCTCCCCTTGACGGTAACTGTATATTTGCTAGGCCTTAAACCGCTGACATTTAACAACACTGCCCATAGGCTTCTACATTATATTCTAATGTCTGCAAGGATTCTTATTGTCTCCAGGTGGTGGTCTCCCTCACTTTCGGTATCAGCGGTTATTTTCAGAGTTAAACTCATTGCGTTATATAAAAAATTAAATGCCACTTTGAATGATACCAGGGAACGATGCTTGCCAATATGGAATTCCTATGCGAACTTACAGCATTTCCTATCTCTCTAAATATCTTCTTTAGTACATGGAACAGTTGACTACTTATCCCCCCCCCCTATCCTATACAAATATATATATGGTCAAAATGGCCCACATAGGTACAGGTAAATCTCCCGATGGGCCCCTGAGCAAGGTGGGCCTCTAGTCTTCCACCCCCTGCACAAGTGGCACATAACACAGTAGACTTACTGTACTACATACATTAGAAACAAAGAAAATAGGAGCTCATAATGCCAAAAATATTATACATTTTATTAAAGCATGATTAAAATGACATAAATAGATAAATCGAAGGGTATGATGCCATAAACAGGAGCGGAGGGCAAAAAAAAGCAGAAAGCGCCACCTTGGGAGAAGAACACACGGATCAAAATGGTAAAAAATGGTGTATACATACAGCATGGGGATAAAAGTACTGGATGGAAAATCTAGACCCATGCAGAAATAAAATGGATGGGGTCACCTGGTGAGATTCCCGTCAGCACATACACCTCCAATGGGCAATAAATGGTATGCAAATAATAATAGTAGCAATAACAATAATGCAGACCAATCAGTAAAGACCAAGTGAGTAAATAACACGGTCAAATAGCTCATGGAGGGTGGTGGAGAACAGGAACTCACCGGAGACGAACCGCGTGTGAAGAGACCCAGGGTGGCACTACCCCCAACGCGCGTTTCGGCGTACCTTCGTCAGGGGGTAGCGCCATCACTGTGAATCTGGTATAAAAACTCTCCCCCAGCCAATAAGAAGGTCGACATTTACTCGTCCCCAGGTGTGTATGTATACAGGCGCGTGAAAATCCAGGGAAGCGGAATCCAGCCGCCCCACGGGCGGCGTCCTGTCGGCACGCCCACACCACGTGATGAAGTCACATGATCGGGCGGCTATGACGTGAGGACGCACGGACGTGAGGCGCCGGATGACGCGCGCACACATCACACGAGGGGAAGAGAGTCGGGAAGTCACCATACACTAAGAATCAGAGGTCAAAGTGCTAGAGTGTAGGCTATTATATATAAATATATTAATGCGGCATATCTCATATGGAGTGATATAAACATATAAAAAAAAGCATATAGAAAACCAGAGACACCTATATATATATATATATATATATATATATATACACACACACAGGGAGTGCAGAATTATTAGGCAAATTAGTACTTTGACCACATCATCCTCTTTATGCATGTTGTCTTACTCCAAGCTGTATAGGCTCGAAAGCCTACTACCAATTAAGCATATTAGGTGATGTGCATCTCTGTAATGAGAAGGGGTGTGGTCTAATGACATCAACACCCTATATCAGGTGTGCATAATTATTAGGCAACTTCCTTTCCTTTGGCAAAATGGGTCAAAAGAAGGACTTGACAGGCTCAGAAAAGTCAAAAATAGTGAGATATCTTGCAGGGGGATGCAGCACTCTTAAAATTGCAAAGCTTCTGAAGCGTGATCATCGAACAATCAAGCGTTTCATTCAAAATAGTCAACAGGGTCACAAGAAGCGTGTGGAAAAACCAAGGCGCAAAATAACTGCCCATGAACTGAGAAAAGTCAAGCGTGCAGCTGCCAAGATGCCACTTGCCACCAGTTTGGCCATATTTCAGAGCTGCAACATCACTGGAGTGCCCAAAAGCACAAGGTGTGCAATACTCAGAGACATGGCCAAGGTAAGAAAGGCTGAAAGACGACCACCACTGAACAAGACACACAAGCTGAAACGTCAAGACTGGGCCAAGAAATATCTCAAGACTGATTTTTCTAAGGTTTTATGGACTGATGAAATGAGAGTGAGTCTTGATGGGCCAGATGGATGGGCCCGTGGCTGGATTGGTAAAGGGCAGAGAGCTCCAGTCCGACTCAGACGCCAGCAAGGTGGAGGTGGAGTACTGGTTTGGGCTGGTATCATCAAAGATGAGCTTGTGGGGCCTTTTCGGGTTGAGGATGGAGTCAAGCTCAACTCCCAGTCCTACTGCCAGTTTCTGGAAGACACCTTCTTCAAGCAGTGGTACAGGAAGAAGTCTGCATCCTTCAAGAAAAACATGATTTTCATGCAGGACAATGCTCCATCACACGCGTCCAAGTACTCCACAGCGTGACTGGCAAGAAAGGGTATAAAAGAAGAAAATCTAATGACATGGCCTCCTTGTTCACCTGATCTGAACCCCATTGAGAACCTGTGGTCCATCATCAAATGTGAGATTTACAAGGAGGGAAAACAGTACACCTCTCTGAACAGTGTCTGGGAGGCTGTGGTTGCTGCTGCACGCAATGTTGATGGTGAACAGATCAAAACACTGACAGAATCCATGGATGGCAGGCTTTTGAGTGTCCTTGCAAAGAAAGGTGGCTATATTGGTCACTGATTTGTTTTTGAATGTCAGAAATGTATATTTGTGAATGTTGAGATGTTATATTGGTTTCACTGGTAAAAATAAATAAATGAAATGGGTATATATTTGTTTTTTGTTAAGTTGCCTAATAATTATGCACAGTAATAGTCACTTGCACACACAGATATCCCCCTAAAATAGCTAAAACTAAAAACAAACTAAAAACTACTTCCAAAAATATTCAACTTTGATATTAATGAGTTTTTTGGGTTCATTGAGAACATGGTTGTTGTTCAATAATAAAATTAATCCTCAAAAATACAACTTGCCTAATAATTCTGCACTCCCTGTATATATATATATATATATATATATATATATATATATATATACATATCATTCATAGAACAAAAGTAATAAAATCTAAGTGTCATGATTCAGATAAATACAGTAATCAATAGAAACAATCATTACAGACATAATAATAACAAAAAACAATGATGAATATATTGAAAAAATTACCTATAAACCCAATAGATATAAATATACATGATTGTAGAAATTAATAATATATAAAATTAGTGTATACGATTTATATAAATGGTGAAAAGGAAGAGTGATGATGAAAATACATATAAAATAATATGTAAGAAAATCATGATAAACCTCAATAAATGAATAAATAAAATAAATAAAAAATGAGTGGAAGAATTCATAATATGTATAGACCAAGGATCAATAGTGTGTAAATAAGATGCATGATATGCATAGGACAGGAAGAAAAAAACAAAGTGAAAAGTGCACAATGAGAAAGCATAATTTAAAAAGGGCATATATGGCAATATAGACATATGTATGCAATAAACAATATATGTTGTAACAATGTACAGAAGCGTATGCCGCATGTGATGGACCATGCCCGAAAAAGGTCCAATCATAATAGTTCAGCTGTAGACAAGATGACTTGATATCCCGCACAAAATGGCTAGAGGGAAATGAATAAATAATAATAAAAAACAGTAAATATGACATATTTTCAGTTGTTTCACACCTTTTTGTTATGTATATAATTCCACATGTGTTAATTCACAGTTTTGATACCTTCAGTCTGAATCTACAATTTTCATAGTCATGAAAATAAGGCTGCTTTCACACTAGCGTTCATGGGTCCGTTCGTGAGCTCCGTTTGAAGGAGCTCACGAGCGGACCCGAACGCCTCCGTCCAGCCCTGATGCAGTCTGAATGGAGCGGATCCGCTCAGACTGCATCAGTCTGGCGGCGTTCAGCCTCCGCTCCGCTCGCCTCCGCACGGACAGGCGGACAGCTGAACGCTGCTTGCAGCGTTCAGCTGTCCGTGCGGATCCGTTCAGACTTACAATGTAAGTCAATGGGAACGGATCCGCTTGAAGGTGACACCATATGGCTCAATCTTCAAGCGGATCCGTCCCCCATTGACTTTACATTGAAAGTCTGAACGGATCCGCTCAGGCTGCTTTCACACTTAGAAAATTTTCTAAGTTATTAATGCAGACGGATCGGTACTGAACGGAGCCTCCGTCTGCATTAATATGATCGGATCCGTTCAGAACGGATCCGATCAAGCGCAAGTGTGAAAGTAGCCTTAAGAAAACTCTTTGAATGAGAAGGTGTGTCCAAACTTTTGGTCTGTACTGTATATATATATATATATATATATATATATACACACACACACATACACAGTATTTTCCGCCCTATAAGACGCACCTAGGTTTTGGAGGAGGACAATAAGAAAAAAATATTTTTAATTGCGCCTCAGGTCAGACCACCAGTGTTAGGCGACTTTCACGCTGGCGTTTTGTCTTTCCGTTTGTGAGATCCGTTCAGGGCTCTCACAAGCGGTCCAAAACAGATCAGTTTGGCCCTAATGTATTCTGAATGGAAAAAGATCCGTTCAGTTTGCCTCAGTTCCGTCTCCATTCCACTTTGGTGTCCATCTGACGAAACTGAGCCAAACGGATCCGCCCTGACACACAATGTAAGTCAACGGGGACGGATCCGTTTTCTATGACACAATCTGGCACAATAGAAAACGGATCCGTCCCCCATTGACTTTCAATGGTGTTCAAGACGGATCTGTCTTGGCTATGTTACAGATAATACAAACGGATCAGTTCTGAACGGATGCATTCGGTTGTATTATCTGAACGGATCCGTCTGCAGATCTATAACGGATCCGCACCAAACGCGAGTGTGAAAGTAGCCTTAATCAGACCTCAGCTGAAAGCCCCAATCAGACCCCCAATGTTAACAAGACCCCAAAAAGACCTCAGCTCAGATCCCAATGTAAATAAACCCCAATCAGATCTCAGATAAGAGCCCCATGCTTCTTAACAGCCCTTCACTGCTTCCTGGTCCTCCGGTACTAATGAGCGATTCCATAATGGCATGATGTGGCAAAATGTGAGCATAACTATTTCCGGAGAGGCAGAATATGGGTATTACTACTAAAAGGGGGCACAATGTGGGCATAACTACTGAAAGAGAGGCAGAATATGGGTATTACTACTGAAAGGGGGAACAATGTGGGCATAACTACTGAGAGGCAGAATATGGGTATTACTACTGAAAGGGGGCACAATGTGGGCATTACTACTGAAAGGGGGGCACATGTGGGCATATCTACTCAAAGGGAGGCAGAATATGGGCATACATACTGAAAGGGGGGCACGTGTGGGCATTACCACTGAAAGTGGGTACAATGTTGGCCTACGTACTATGAACGGGCACCATGTAGGGGGAAACTACGAGGACTGCGCATTAGGTGGAGTTAGGGTGAGGACTAGTACATTTGCCTCTCGCTGGTGCTATTGTCCCTTGTCGGGAGCCGAGTACACTGCGGGCGGATCTGCAGCCATGTCTCCCGCCTCTTGTTTATTAGGCAGCATTGGCCTCGGCCAAGAGCTGACAGCCTTCGTTTCAGGCTTGTGAGCATTGTGCTGTCACCCTGCCCCCGCACACTTCTCCTCCATTGGTCGGCCGCCTTCTGTCCCGGGTAAACTGCAGCCTCTGATTGGTCCAGGCCGGAGGTTTTGAAAGGTCTGGTGCCACTATGTCCCTAACTCCGCCCACTTCTCCCGGCGCCAAAACTCGCAGAGAACAGAGGGAGATCCAGAACAAGTCTGGTGCCAGTCTGTACCCTGCCATGGCCACCCCGCCGAAGAGAAGCTGCTCCGACCTCCCTCCATCACCCTCCTCTGATAGGTCCTCCCCGGGCACCAGGAGCAAGGTGAAGCGGATCTCCATAGAGGGGAACATCGGTAAGCGGGGGACTGGGATAGGCGCGCACCTGCTGGCTGTGGTGTGTCTGCCCTGTTCACACTGGGCATCCGCGTTTATTGGAAGCTGCTTTTTATATATCGGGGTAGACTGCTGCCTTCACTCTGTATGTATAGACTTCTACTATAAAAGTCTGCTGGGAATCTGCTCCCTATGCAGCCTGTTTGGTGGCCAGCTCTATTTTGTGTTGCTGGCACTTGTAGTGCACACTGCCCCAACCGATACCAGTAGCACAGGCAGATTTCAGGGCTTTCAGATTTCAGATTTGCATGTGATTGTGGTATTGCCCCTATTAAAAACCGCAAGCAGGTCTGTGGCATTGAAATTGGAAAACCGTGTCTGTTTCTGCCGTGGAATACGCTTTTTGATATCGAACATACAAATGTAGCAGCGCTCACCGAAAAACTGCAGTGGATTTTTGATATAGTCAAAATCTGCTGTGTGAACACGCCTCAGGCACATGGCTGTATTGTCATCCGTGTCCCATCCGCATTTTTTCTGCAGGGTCATTTGCTTCTACGGGTCCGCTGTCCGTTCTGTAAATTACAGCGCATGTCTTGTTCTTGTCTGTATTGTGGACGAGAATAGGCATTTCTATTGATGGGAGAGAGAAAAATGCGGACTGTACACACAAGGGACCCGTGGTGTGCAGACGGAAATACGGATACGGGGGGCTGGATGTGTCGAGGTTAGGCTACCTTCTCATCCGCGTTTTCCTTTCTGCTTTTGAGATTCAGCAGAGGATCTCAAAACCGGAGGAAACCGCTTCAGTTTTGTCCCCATTCATTCTCAATGGGGACAAAACTGAACAAACAGGGACATTGTTGCATTCCCATGTAGGACACACAGCTGCTGCAAGCAGCGCTTTTGTGTGCGGCATGGGAAACTGAATATGCCGGATCTGTTCTTTTTTCCGGACATGAAAAAACTGGATCCGGTGCCCATTGATTTTTCAATGGTATTTGATGCCAAATCTAGTATGTTCAGTTTGGATGTAATAAGACCAGATCTGTTCTGAACGGATGCGGTTTCCTCCGGTTTTGAGATCCTATGCTGGATCTCAAAACTGGAAAGTAAAACGCAAATGTGAAAGTAGCCTTAGGCTACATTCACACGTCAGTATTTTCCTATATCCCGATTTTCCGTTGTTCCTGAAAATGTTTCCGTATGTCATCCGTTTTTTGCGGATCCGCAAAAAACGGAAACATGTATAAAGTTTAATAATCAAATAAAGTTGTTTGGATTTCTTTGAAAAAAAATAAAAAAAAATTTATGTGTTTCCAGGAACGGATTCCGCATAAAACGGATGACATCCGAATGTCTTCCGTTTTTTGCGGATCCATTGACTTTGTATTGTACCAGGATCCGAATTTTGCGGACAAGAATAGGACATGTTTTATATTTAAACGGACATGCGGAACGGAACAACGGAAACGGACAGCACACATTGTGCTGTCCGATTGATTTTTTTTTTTTTTTTTTTTTTTTTTTTTTTTCCCAGGACCCATTGAAAATGAATGGGTTCAGATCTGTTCCGCAAAAAACGGAACAGATCAGGAAAGAAAAAACGGACATGTGAATGGACCCTTATGTAGAGGTGCAGGCTCTTTGGCGCTTTCTGCCACTGGCCGTGCAGCCTCCCTTGCTAGTGTAGTTTAGGACCATTTTCCACACCATAAGCTAGTGGGGGAAATGATGAATGAGACTGGATGGCTGGTCCGCCCTCTTCCTGCCCACACCACACCCCTTTTCCCGCTACTTCTCAGAAGTGGCGTGAGCTGGATAAAGTCATATGTTTTGTCGCAAAACACCTTTTCAGCAAAATCCGTGACCTAAATACACCAAAAAGTAGCGTATAACCTATATTAAATGAGCACCGCAGTGCTTGCTAGGCTGTGGCTGTCTAATGTATGGTGGCATCAGTCCATGTTCCCACCCAGGAATAGTGTGCAGAAATCCATGGCAGAGGGGCACGCCCTCATGTGTGTGACGTCCACAGTACTACTGAAGTACTACAGATTCTAAAATCTGAAAACTATGGGGGTCATTTATCAAACTGGTGTAAAGGAAAACTAGCTTGGTTGCTATGGGCAACTAAGCCGGTTTTCCTCTATCTCTGTCCCATTGAATCTGAGGGTTAGCCTTGGCCTGAATCTGCTGCAGGACGATACTTCCATGATGGAGCATGCCGCACACAATATTTATTTTATTCCCAGATTCATGAATAGAGAAAAAACCGCCACCTGAAATCTTAGACAAATGGCGTTACAGTAGGCCACATCGGACCCTATGACGTTGTGCAGCTAATGTATACCTACAATTTATTCATGTGTGTAGAGAAATACCCTCCCCCCCCTGCTTTATGAACCATGTGAGATGTGCAGCCAGGCAGGCAGGCTTCCAGTCACACAGGACACAGATGTCCGCCTTGTGACTAGATTTAGCACATGTAACGGACTAGTAAGAGGAAACTGTCAGCAGGTTTGTGCAGTCCTCCTGACCACTGGCTAGGCTCTGGAGAAGATCCCTTTAGCTTTTTGCCTGGCTCAGCTTGACTGACAGATGTCGTCCTGCTAGAGACCTATGAATCGGGCAGGTCTCTGACATGTGGGACATTAGTGGCATAGTGACAGATAGATGCGGGTCCTACCACTGGGACCCACTCCTATCTCCAGAAGGGCGTGGCCATCCTGTGTGACGGGAAGCCTGTCTGGCTGCATTCCCATAGCGGTAACTGGAGAGGTGGACGTGCCTGCTCTCCATTCACCTCTATGGGACTTTCCAAAGTAGCTGAGCGTGCTCATTTGTCTATTTTCAGAACTTCCGTAGTGGTGAATGGAGGGTGGCTGCTTTCCTTTACTTTGGGGTCCTCATTCTGGAGATAAATGCAGGTCCTACCGCTGGGACCCGCTCTTTTCTGATACTGATGACATATCCTGGCAATGTGCCACTGATGTCCCATATGGGCATATTCCGTCAACGGTGGTTTTGTGCACTTTTATGTTGTTAGTCCCTTTTTTTTTTTTTTTTTTTTTTTTTTTTTTTTTATTTGCACCTGCTGAGGCTAGTCAAAGGCTGCGGCGGTGCTTGGGACCCTGTCCATGTGGTAGTTGACAGACAAGCACTGAAAGTCCAATGAAAGCGGCCATGGAGCTGGGACAGAGTGGGGGGGGGGGGAGCGGATAAGTATAGATCAGGTATTAAATATAGATAGATTAGGGGATTTGAAATAAAAAAAATAATCCTGGACGACTCGTTTAAGGTGTAACATTTCTGTTAATGTTCTGTCTTTACTGCCTTTGACAGCTGCAGGAAAATCTACATTTGTCAATATCCTCAAGAAATGCAATGAGGACTGGGAAGTGGTTCCTGAACCCATCGCAAGATGGTGCAATGTACAGAACAATCAAGATGAATTTCAGGTACCATCTAGGACATTTAGATTGTGTTTTATTCTCATATCGCTAGGATATGCCCCCATTGTCTAACGCTGGGTTCACACCTGAGCGTTTTACAGCGCGTTCCTACGCGCTGTAAAACGCACAACAGGCAAGAACCAATGATTCCCTATGGGAAGGGTTCACACCTGGGCGTTTTACAGCGCGTACGATCGCGCTGTAAAACGCCCGACGCTCAAACAAGTACAGGAGCTTTTTTTGGCGCGTTTGGGCCATAGACTCTTTGGACAACACTGCTGTCAATCACCCAAACGCGCGTTCACTATTAAAAAAAAACGCGCATAGAAACGCGCGTTTGAGAAACGCCTAGGTGTGAACCCAGCGTAAGAGATGTGAGTCCCACCCACCTATCTCAAATGGCTAGTTTCAGAATTCCCATAGAAGTGAACGGGAGCACACTGCGCTTGAGCGGCCACCGCTTCCACCCACTTCTATGGGGTGATGGGAATGGCCGAGCCAGCGCATAGAAATGAATGGAGGGGCTGCACCTATCGGACAATGGGGGCATATCCTAATGATATGCCCCCATTGTATGAGATTGGAAAATCCCTTTGATTTTGGAAAATTCCTCATTTTAATAGCAGTCTTGCTAGGACCATACTGCACCTGGCCACTTTCCTGACACCGTAGTACAATGCATTCAGACCCTTCACTTTTTTCCCATTTGTTATGTTGCGGCCATCTTCTAAAAAAACTGAACTTCGTTTTATCTATCCCCATCACTCTGCACTCAACACCCCATAATGAGAAAGTGAAAACAGAATGTTAGAAATCTTTGCTAATTTATTGAAAAGAAAAAAAAGTAAATTTTGGTTTTCACACCCTTTACTCAGTACTTAGTTGAAGCACCTTTGGCAGCCATTACAGCCTCCAACAGCTGGCCCCTAATGGAACAGTCCTATCCTTGTCCATAATAAGGACAATAATAGGACATGTTCAATTTTTTTTTTTTTTTGCGGAATGGAAATATGGAATAACGGAATGGACACGGAAATAAAATACGTTGGTGTGCATGAGCCCTTAGGGAGATATTGGGAGATACAATGACTGCTGTACGATATAGTGTACATTGTCCAACATAAAACAGTTATCTAACTTTCTAATCACCTATAAGTAACATGACATATTTTACACGATCAATCCAATAATCTGACATAATGCAGGAAGACTATAATATTAATATTAACCCCTTAGGCTACTTTCAGACTTGCGGCAGAGTGATCCGGCAAGCAGTTCCGTTGCCGGAACTGTCTGCTGGATCCGGCAAAACGTATGCCAACTGATGGCATTTCTAAGACTGCCCGATCAGTCAGAAAAATGCATTGAAATGCCGGATCCGTCTTTCCGGTGTCATCCGGCAAAACGGATCTGGCATTTATTTATTTTTTTCACCCCTTTTGATCTGTGGATCGGTTCTGGCATTCCGGTATTTTGAATGCTTTCGGGCAAGTCTTCAGTTTTTTTGGCTGGAGATAAAACCGTAGCATGCTGCGGTTTTATCTTTTGCGTGATCAGTCAAAAAGACTGAACTGAAAGACATCCTGAACGGATTACTCTCCATTCAGAATGCATGGGGATATGCCTGATCAGTTCTTTTCCGGCATTGAGCCCTTTTGACGGAAAAGAAAAACGTGTGAAAGTACCCTTAGTGATCACTTTAAAAACTGGTATACATTCAGGCTTGGACCCATCATCCAGGGACAATCAGTCCCTCTAGGGACACCCAAAATGTAATTTATAGACATTGTGGCTTATTTACTAAAGACTGGCATTTCACACTTGAGAGTTGGTAAAAAGCTCGCTGGAGGATGATCGGATAGGAGGCGCGCACCTTGTAGTAATCTTGTCACATCCTTCATCCCCTAGGTAGAGCAGATTTCAGCTTCTAATGCATACATAGAGTAGTTTTTGGTTAAAATTTACCATTTTTCTTACGTAAATTCTTGTTAATGTGTTAGACTGTGGCCCGCATGGCTCATTCGTGGACATATACGAGCACGAAGATAAAAATCACAGATTTGTAATGGGTGTCTGATTATTGTAGTCGGGGGAGGGGGGTTTCGGAGGGGACACATTCAGTTCAGGGTATCTGCTCTCGCGTATCGTTTATGACAAGTGGAGACAATACCATGTGATACATCAGGACTAATCTTGGCTGCCGTGTATCGGTCTGGAGTCCAGGCTGTTTGTGGAAACCTTTGTGTCCTTTAGATGATTATGTTTTGTTTTTCCTTCCATACCTTATGTACACAAATAGGAGCTCACCACTTCACAGAAAAGTGGTGGCAACCTTCTCCAGATGATGTATGAGAAGCCTGAACGCTGGTCCTTCACCTTTCAATCCTATGCCTGTCTCAGCCGTATTCGAGCCCAGCTGAATGCCTTTGGAGGGAAGCTGAGAGAAGCTGAAAAACCTGTGCTCTTTTTTGAGCGTTCAGTTTACAGTGACAGGTAATGCCCTTGCTGTTCACTAGGTTTATTATAAGGCTATGTTCACACATTTTATTTTTTTTTATTTTTGTTGTTGTCATTTTAAGAAATAAACATTTAGAACAGTTCAAAGAACCAGATTCACACAAATCGGTGAAACATGTTGGCAACGGTTTGGTACATTAAACAGTCTGGCAGTGTGATTCCTTCAGGACTGCCTTTTCGCCGTAATTATCTTATACATTTTAATATCATTCACTTTGTCGCGCACATCGCCGCCGGGCTCCCGCATTCCTTTAGACCACCGATGTTCTAGCAGTAAACCACAATCCCCATATTTTGTCAAATCCCTCAGGATTATTTCTAGCCAAATATGTCATTTTATACATTGGTAAGGGTCCATTCACACGTCCGCAAAATGGGTCCACTTTCGTTCCTCAATTTTGCCGAACAGGTGCGGACCCATTCATTTTCAATGGGGCCGGAATGTGCTGTCCGCAACTGCGGACAAGAAAAGGCACTTTCTATGAGGGTGCCGGCGATGTGTGGTCCACAAAATGTGGAACGCACATTGCCGGTGTTCGTGTTTTGCGGATCCGCAAAAAAAATGCATATGTGTGAATGGACGCTTAGGCTTCATCTATAAGTTGCATCCATTGTTGGATTGAGGGGGCTTCCAATTCAATAGGATAGACTTCCTAGCATAGAACATTAGAAGTCTGTATAGTCTTTTAGAGTATTTTGTTTGCAACAGATCATCCACAAGTCCTAACAGGCTATTTTCACGGGAGCATACCGCCAGCAATCCCAGTTTCAAGTTCAAAAACTCATGAATTGCTGACCAGAATTCTGCAATTTTCGGACTTTCCCGGATCATGTGCATTAGAGTGCCAGTCGCTCTATTACATCTAGAACATACAGAACTATTAAGGCTACTTTCACACTTGCGTTCGGAGCGGATCCGTCTGGTGTCTGCACAGACGGATCCGCTCCTATAATGCAGACGATGGGATCCGTTCAGAATGGATCCGTCTGCATTATATTTCAGAAAAAATTCTAAGTGTGAAAGTTAGTCAGACGGATCCGTACAGACTTTACATTGAAAGTCAATGGGGGACGGATCCATTTGAAATTAAGCCATATTGTGTCAACTTCAAACGGATCCGTCCCCGTTGACTTACATTGTAAGTCTGGACAGATCCGTTTGCCTCCGCGCGGCCAGGCGGACACCCAAACGCTGCAAGCAGCGTTCAGGTGTCTGCCTGCGGAGCGGAAGCCAAGCAGAGCCATACTGATGCATTCTGAGCGGATCCGCATCCACTCAGAATGCATTGGGGCCGTACGGATGAGAGTGCCACTTGTGAGAGCCTTTAAACGGAACTCACAAGCGGAGCCCCGAACCCTAGTGTAAAAGTAGCCCAAGTTGGCGCATTTGTTCCAGCCTGACTTAACTGATCCCTAGCACTTATCACTGTACTCCTCCATCTATTCTTGAGCCCTCTGACACTTTGCCAATGCTTTGGTCAGCGGAGCAGCCAATTGGCACATGAGTACTGTGTAGAAGGAGGATACTGGTTTACATAGATTTGTGTCTAGCAATTTTTTTCAATCTCTCCATAGTCTTGACCCTACTACTACCAAATTGCTCTGCACAGACATGTCTTAATTGAAAATATCTAAGCAGGCTCTTCCTAGGTAGACCGAACTCCTCCTTTAACTCAGGAAAGGTTTTAAAAGCTCCTTCGGAGAACAACAGAGTTAAATTTTTAATTCTATATTTTGGCCCAAACTCAAAATCGGGAAGTGAATCTAGTTCCTGTAATTTTTATATCCCTCCACAGGGGACCATCCTCTCCACCTCCCCTATTACTCCAAACCCACACACGTTCTTTCCATATTTTTATTATCGCAGTCATTGATTCTGCAATACAAATCCAGAACAGTTGACTGTGCTATACATGTGGATGAAAACCACATTCACAAGTAGCAGGAAAAAAACTCTTGTGTTATATAGGGCAAGCTGATGATTTTTAAGGGAACCTGTCTGTCACATGGTGTCTGAGCTGAATGCATGTTATAGACTTATGGGAAATAATTCTGTAAAATGTGTAATTTATTCATTTAAATTCTTGTGTGTGTTATGGGCTTTGAAGACAAGGAGGAGGTCCTACCAGTGACTGGCAGCTATCTCTGTATACACAGTCATAGAGGGAAGGCTGTCAGTCACTGATAGGACCGTCTCCTTGTCTTCAGTCAGTGACTGACAGCTATCTCTGTATACACAGTCATAGAGGGAAGGCTGTCAGTCACTGATAGGACGTCTCCTTGTCTTCAGTCAGTGATTGACAGCTATCGCTGTATACACAGTCATAGAGGGAAGGCTGTCAATCACTGATAGGACCGTCTCCTTGTCTTCAGTCAGTGATTGACAGCTATCGCTGTATACACAGTCATAGAGGGAAGGCTGTCAATCACTGATAGGACCTCCTCCTTGTCTTCAGTCAGTGAGTGACAGCTATCTCTGTATACACAGTCCTAGAGGGAAGGCTGTCAGTCACTGATAGGACCGCCTCCTTGTCTTCAGTCAGTGAGTGACAGCTATCTCTGTATACACAGTCATAGAGGTAAGGCTGTCAGTAACTGATAGGACTGCCTCCATGTCTTCAGTCAGTGACTGACATCTATCTCTGTATACACAGTCATAGAGTGAAGGCTGTCAATCACTGATAGGACCTCCTCCTTGTCTTCAGTCAGTGACTGACAGCTATCTGTATACACAGTCATAGAGGGAAGGCTGTCAATCACTGATAGGACCGTCTCCTTGTCTTCAGTCAGTGACTGACAGCTATCTCTGTATACACAGTCATAGAGGGAAGGCTGTCAGTCACTGATAGGACCTCCTCCTTGTCTTCCGTCAGTGACTGACAGCTATCTTTGTATACACAGTCATAGAGGGAAGGCTGTCAGTCACTAATAGGACCGTCTCCTTGTCTTCAGTCAGTGAGTGACAGCTATCTCTGTATACACAGTGATAGAGGGAAGGATGTCAATCACTGATAGGACCTCCTCCTTGTCTTCAGTCAGTGACTGACAGCTATCTCTGTATACACAGTCATAGAGGGAAGGCTGTCAGTCACTGATAGGACCGCCTCCTTGTCTTCAAAGCCTAGAATGAGCAGGAATTTAAATGAATAAAACACACATTTTGCTGAATCTTTCCCCATAAAACTACATATCGGGCTGCTCCTGCTCAGCTCAGACACCATGTGAAAGTACCCTAAGTCTACAGCATGTGATCATGTTGTGGAAATACAATGTGGATTCACTGCAGACAGGCTCCATGATGTTTGGGTGTATTGTAAGATCTGGATATTTTTGTTTTGTACTTAAAGTAACCACCAACTTCCTTATTTTATTTTTTTTCCTCCCACCAGATACATTTTTGCCTCCAATTTGTACGAGGCAGAGTGTATGAATGAAACAGAATGGACAGTTTATCAAGATTGGCATGAATGGATGAATTCTCAGTTTGGAGCTGATCTTCAGCTTGATGCTATTGTCTATCTCCGTGCAGCACCTGAGGTAAATATTCTTTCGGCAGGATCAGCCCTATTAAACCTGACGCACTGCCCTGTTCCCATACAATTGTATTGTTTCTGGACGGCAGGTCTGTCTGTTGGATATACTATTTTAGGTGATGGCCTTTTTCAGCTTGTTCATTGGGTGATCGCTGGCGCCTTTTACACAGGCCAGTTAGAATGAGCGCTACTACAAACGCTTGTGCCAGATAATTGGCCTGATTGCCAGTCCGTGTAAAAGGACTATTAGACAGTTTCATGTCTTTTTAGGCCTAGTTCAGACTTCAGTGATTTTCAGTCAAAACCAGGTGCGGGGCAAAAACACAGAACTAGTGTAGATCTTTCCATTCTACCTTATCTGTGGAGGCTCAATTCCGGGTTTTGGTTTAAAAATCACTAAAGTGTGAACTAGGCCTTAGGCCACATTCACACGACCGTATGTGTTTTGCAGTCCGCCCATCTGTGTTTTTTTTTTTTTTTTTTTTTTTTTTGGGGGGGGGGCTACAGAATTGACATGCGGATAGCAAAAAATCGGAAAGGACACAAACAAAATACGTTCATGTGAATGTAGCCTTAGGCCTCTTGCGCATGACCGTATTGCTTTTTCAGTCTTTTACGGAACAGCTGGCCCCTGATAGAACAGTGCTATCCTTGTCCGTTATGCGGACAATAATGGGACATGTTCTATTTTTGAACAGCACCGGAAGGCATACGGAGTACCTTCCATTTTTACTTTATTTTTTATTATTATTTTTTGCGGATCCATTGAAATGACTGGTTCCGTATACGGAACGCAAAAAACGGAACGTAAATGGGGCAAAAAAATAAACGTTTGTGTGCAATGTTTTTACATGCACTTTCAATGTGAGTTTGTAGCTCATTTTTGTATTAAAATGTATTTATTATCCAGAGTTGCCTAAAAAGAATTTATACTCGTGGAAGAGAAGAGGAGCAAGGAATTCCTATGGAATATCTAGAGAAACTTCATTATAAGCATGAGAGCTGGCTCCATCACAGAAACATGAGGTTAGCTGTTTATTCACTCTTCTAGTGTGTTACACTTCACGTCTTTGCTTGTCATGGGAAGCAACGTGTAACTGAATCAGAGGCTTTAAAGGGGTTGTCTCATCGCTAGGATATGCCCCCATTTTCTTATAGGTGCGGGTCCCACCACTGGGCCCTGCATCTATATTGAGAATGGAGCCTACAAGTGAAGGAGGGCGCATGCGCAGCTGCCCTCCATTAATTTTCTATGGGGCAGGCAAAAATAGCCAAGCGCTGGCTCGGCTATTTTCGTCGGCCCCATAGAAATGAATGGGAGTGGGGGCCGAACATGCGCAGTACGCTCCCATTCACTTCTATGGGGATCTGGCTTGGTGGTGGCCGGACCGGAGTCCTCCAGCCACCACGTTGTGTGGCTGTGTTCTCGATATAGGTGCTGGTAAGGCTACTTTCACACCTGCGTTCAGGTGTCCGCTCGTGAGCTCCGTTTGAAGGGGCTCTCAAGCGGCCCTGAACGCAGCCGTTTGGCCCTAATGCATTCTCAGTGGAGGCGGATCCACTGAGAATGCATCCGTCTGCCAGCGCTCAGCCTCCGCTCCGCTCAGTGAGCGGACACCTGAACGCTGCAAGCAGCGTTCGGGTGTCCGCCTGGCCGTGCGGAGGCGAGCGGATCCGTTCCGACTTATAATGGAAGTCAATGGGGACGGATCCGCTTGAAGATGACACCATATGGCTCAGTCTTCAAGCGGATCCGTCCCCCATTGACTTTCAATGTAAAGTCTGAACGGATCCGCTCAGGCTACTTTCACACTTAGAAAATTTTTCTAAGGGCTCTTTCACACCTGCGTTATTGTCTTCCGGCATAGAGTTCCGTCGTCGGGGCTCTATGCCGGAAGAATCCTGATCAGGATTATCCTAATGCATTCTGAATGGAGTGAAATCCGTTCAGGATGCATCAGGATGTCTTCAGTTCCGGAACGGAACGTTTTTTGGCCGGAGAAAATACCGCAGCATGCTGCGCTTTTTGCTCCGGCCAAAAAAACGGAAGACTTGCCGCAAGGCCGGATCCGAAATGAATGCCCATTGAAAGGCATTGATCCAGATCCGGCCTTAAGCTAAACGTCGTTTCGGCGCATTGCCGGATACGACGTTTAGCTTTTTTAGAGTGGTTACCATGGCTGCCAGGACGCTAAAGTCCCGGCAGCCATGGTAAAGTGTAGGGGGGATGGGGAGCAGTATACTTACCATCCGTGCGGCTCCTGGGGCGCTCCAGAGTGACGTCAGGGCGCCCCAGGCGCATGGATGACGTGATCGCATGGCACGTCATCCATGCGCATGGGGCGCTCTGACGTCACTCTGGAGCGCCCCGGGAGCCGCACGGATGGTAAGTATACCGCTCCCCGCTCCTACTATGGCAACCAGGACTTTAATAGCGTCCTGGGTGCCATAGTAACACTGAAAGCATTTTGAAGACGGATCTGTCTTCAAATGCTTTCAGTACACTTGCGTTTTTCCGGATCCGGCGTGTAATTCCGGCAAGTGGAGTACACGCCGGATCCGGACAACGCAAGTGTGAAAGAGGCCTAAGTTATAATGCAGACGGATCCGTTCTGAACGGAGCCACCGTCTGCGTTAATATGAACGGATCCGCTCGAACGCTAGTGTGAAAGTAGCCTTACATACATATAATAACTTTATCAATGGGTCATTGTCTGATTAAACATGTATTTCTAGGTATGAGGAAATTTTGCAATCGTAATCTGCAACAATGTAAATTTCAGTGTTGAATTTTTTTAAACTATTGACGCACTGCATAACGTGCAACAGTCGGGGCGTGCTGAGGATGGATTTCCCATATTTAGTGCAAATTTAAAGAGCATCTGTCAGCAGTTTTGTACCTATGACACTGGCTGACCTGTTACATGTGCACTTGGCAGCTGAAGACATCTGTGTTGGTCTCGTGTTCATATGTGCCCGCATTGCTGAGAAAAAAGATGTTTTATTATATGCAAATGAGCCTCTAGGAGCAACGGGGGCTTTGCTGTTACACCGAGAGGCAGAGGCTCAGCTCACTGCAACGCCCTCTGCACTTTGACAGGACCATGAAATTAGTTTTTATTGATAATCTCATGTTTTAGTCTGCAGCTCATATATGTCCATCATTACAGACTGCAGACAAACCATTTGTGTAATCTGATCATGCAGTCATGGGTGAGGGTGCTTTACATGGAGCAGATTTTGAGACTGAACATCTGTTCCGTTCACTTGAAGGGACCTTGCAGAAATCCATGTGCTTGCCGCCAAAACAACCCCTTTCAAAAGAATGGAGCTGATTTACAGTCAGACATTTTCTGCAGCAAAATGTACTACTTGTGAAGGTACCCTAAGGCCTCTTTCACACGAACTATACGGATTGGCTCCGGATACGTTCAGTGAAACTCGCACCATTTTGCAAGCCAGTTCAGTCAGTTTTGTCTGCGATTGCGTTCAGTTTTTTCCGAGCAGTTGCAATGCGTTTTAATGCGATTTTTCGCGTGCATGATAAAAAACCTGAAGGTTTGCAAACAACATCTCTTAGCAACCATCAGTGAAAAATGCCTCGCACCCGCACTTGCTTCCGGATGCGATGCGTTTTTCGCTAAAGCCCTATTTACTTCTATAGGGTCAGGGCTGCATGAAAAGCGCAGAATATAGAACATGCAGTGTTTTTCACGCAAGCAGAACTGATGTGTGAAAAAAAAATTAAAATAACATTGCTCATGTACACAGACACATTGAAATGCATGGGTCAGGATTCAGTGCGGGTGCTATGCGTTCACGTCGCGCATTGCACCCGCACGGAAAACTCACTTGTGTGAAAGGGGCCAAACTCTCTTACAACCCAAACTGGCAGCGCCATAAATCTCTAATGTACAGTTCAAAGCAGTAAAGCCACAGTTGGGCCAGGACACTATTCTTTAATACCCTTGTGTGAAACAAGCCTTAAAGGGGTTCTGCACTTTCATTTAACTGATGATCTATCCTCTGGATAGATCATCAGCTTCTGATCGGCGGGGGTCCGACACCCGGGACCCCCACCGATCAGCTGTTTGAGAAGGCAGCAGCGCCGCGGCCTTCTCACTGTTTACCGCCGGCCCACTGACGTCACGACTAGTATGAACTAGCGTGGGCGCGGCTAAGCTCCATTCAAGTGAACAGAGCTTAGCCGCACCCACGCTAGTTGATACTAGTCGTGACATGAGTGGGCCGGCGGTAAACAGTGAGAAGCCCGCGGCGCCGCTGCCTTCTCAAACAGCTAATCGGTGGGGGTCACAATTGTGAGATCCAATGTTCTTACCATCATTGTCATCTCTGGAACATTGATATTGAATCTGCACCTACCTGCTAATAGTTATAGTCCCTGGACATGAATCAGGGCCATTAGAAAACAGCTCTTGAGAGACTTTATATATCGAATTACAGAGCTAAAGGTCTTTAGTGCAGCGTTTTAAGTGTATATTTTATTCATTCAATTTTTATGAAATGTTTTATATGTAAATTGTTTTATTTGCATTGTTTGAAGTATATATATATATATATATATATATATATATATAAGAATTTATATGGATACTAATCACCGTGTGTTTGCCTTATATTGAGTGACCCCCATCACAATTTTTTTTATCCAAATTTTGGAGTGTGCATGACTTTTGGATCACATTTTATTTCATTTTTTTTGGGGGGGGGGGGGGGCTAGAGAAGCAATGAAAAAATGGCATATCTGCCATTTTGACCCTTATTTTCCGTTACGCCATTCGCCATATTAGATTTTTTTTATTTTAATATTATGGGCTTTTTCTGTCGCGGTGATACCCAGGATGTTTATATTTATTGTTATTTATTTATCTTTTTTTTTTTTTTTTCTTTTTTATAATTTTACAGAAAGTGGGGCGATTTATTTTATTTTTTTAAACTTTTATATTTAATTTATTATTTTTTAAATCATTTTTAAGGCTCTTAAATTACTTTTTTTTTTTTTTATTTTTTTTTTTATATAAATGGTTTTTTTTATTTTCTTCTTCTGACCTATAAGGGATTAAAAAAAATGACTTTCTTTGCATTTTGCTAATTTCCTATGTTGGCCTGCCATCTGGTGGCCACAATAAGAATTGCAGCATCAATACTCTGAATTTCTTCATAGAGACTCATTCAGTGCATGTACTGCAGTCCTGATTGGCTGCACAGGGCTTCAGTACTAAGGTTTTTGCACATTCAGGTGCCATGATCTCACTTGATCACGGCATCTGAAGCATTTAATTACCGTGATCGGCATTATTATTGCCAGTTGCGGTAATTTTAGCCGCAGGTCTCTTCTGTTTGAAACAGTAGAGACTTGCCAGCCATGACACCCGCTGCATGCGAAATGTTTAAGACAAACTCTTTTTTGATTTCCTAAGCAACGTTTCACACAATGTAGGCATGCTGATTTTGTTCAAATATGTTTGAATATAGTAATATAGTTCTGAATTGTTATAGGAAATATTTCAATATCTATTTACATGAATAAGCTAAAAGGCTAATATCAGACTTTATGCCTTTTCAGGATGGATTTTGCATATTTGCAAGATGTCCCCATTTTGACACTCGATGTCAATGATGATTTTAAGGATGATAAACAGAAGCAAGAATGCCTAATAGAGAAGGTATGTTCAAATGGCATGCATTATGCAAAAAGTCATTTTTATTTTATTTCTTTTTTTAAACATTAAAATTCAAGAAAAACTATTCCAATTGGTATCGCTGTAATCGTACTGATCAGAGGAATGTATGTAACAGGTTAGTTTTGCTTCATAGAGAATACCATAAAACTGGTGGAATTGCATTTTCTTTCCCCACCCAACCTCATTTGGATAGAATGTAGTGGAATGGGTGAAAAAATGCAATTCTTCCAGTTTTATGGGTTTTATGCTGTTCCCTATGCGATAAAGGTGACCTGTTGCCTTCATTCTCAATCCGATTACAAAAAGACAGCATTTAGGGGTCATGCGTATGACTGTGTGTATTTTGCGGAACGGAACAGCTGGCCCCTAAAAGAACAGTACTACCCGTTCCGCAAAAAAAAAAAAAAATAGAACATGTACTATTATTGTCCGCATTACGGACAAGAATAAAACTGTTCTATTAGGGGCCAGCTGTTCCGTTTCGCTAAATACGGGATGCACACGGACGTCATCCGTATTTTTTTTGCGGACCACAAAATACATACGTTTGTGTGCATGAGCCTTAAAGGGAGTCTGTCACTTCCAAAAAACATCCAAAGCCACCAGCAGTCTGTTTCTGATGATGCCTTTCTTCCTGAAGGCAGATGCAGCAAAAGTACAGAAAACGTTGTTTTATCCCCTGCCTGGCGCGCTTCTCCAGCGGCCTCCTTGCTTCAAGTCATGGTAACAATGCCCCCTTCCCTACTGCTTCGCTGTGACTGACAGCACTTATGCACGAGAGTTCGGCGAAGCCAGCCAAACTGCCGGATGTCCGTCACAGGGAAGGGGGCGTGGTTACCTTGACTTGAAGCAAGGAGGCCGCTGGAGAAGCGCGCCGGGCAAGGGATAAAACAACGTTTTCTGTACTTTTGCGTCATCTGCCTTCAGGAAGAAAGGCATCAGAAACACACTGCTGGCATTTTGGGAGGTGACAGGTTCCCTTTAATACTGATGACCTAGCCTCTGGGTAGGCTATCAAAATCTGATCCGTGAGGGGTCCGAATCCAGACACCTCTGGCAATCAGCTGTTTGAAGAGGTCTCAGTCCTCCTCTTCATAGGCCAGTGCCCTCATGTTCATCAGTCACATCCCCTTCAGGTGCAAGGACCTGGGCTGCAATACAAAGCACAGCCACTATACAGTGACCAGAAGTGTTCTTGGTATGCTGCACTCTCCAGAGCGCCACAACCTCTTCAAACTGTTGATTGGTGGAGGTGCCAGGCTCATTAAGGTTATACAGATTGAATCAGCTCATCTCCATCCACTAGATTGGTGGACGACCACAGGGCTGGCTCTCAGTTGATAGAATTTTGCTTCATTTAGTCTTGAAACATAGAAAAATGTATAATGAATTTCGGTGAAATTTATTTTAAATGGTTCAAGACTAAAGTACTGAACAAACCTATTTTTCATTAGGAAAAACCCTTTGATGGTTCAATTTTTTTATTTTTATGTGCAAGTAAATTATGGCTCTGCGTATGAACTATATATGTAAAGCCAAGAATTACATCTGATCCCATAGTAAAAGCCTTTTGTCATGGGGTGTGATCTGCTTTTGCTACTAAATATAAAACGTGTGTGTGTGTGTAACCATTAGCCAAAGGCAGCCAATGAGGTGTATGGGTAAAGAAGAAAATAAAAAGGAAAGAACTTGTATCTGGGCACTGCAGCAATCCTTGTTCTGCTATTCTCAACTGAAACTTTTTTTTTTTTTTTTTACAGGTTAAAGAATTCTTAAGCACGTTATGACAAGTGGAATGACCTACTGTAACTGTACAATTAATCCTCTTTTTATGTGCAGGCATTTTTTATTTTTTTCAGCCATTATTGTGCCAGAACTTTTTTTTTTTCTCTAATTTACAGTTCAGCCACTTAACAGGTTTAGTGTATTAATTATGTATTTGTACATTTTTATTTAAAAACAAATTGCTGTCCTGTCAATTATTTTATATTTGTGTAACGTGTCTACAAATGTCATGCTTTGGACACCTCCTAGTTATAAAGCTGCCTGGATACTGGCTGGCTAATGTGTAGTGGGGGATCTTCTGAGTCTACCCTGGTGGCAGATGGGGGAATTGCCACTTGCCAAATACTTGCATGTGATGTAGTCTGGAGAAATCTTTGGAAGCGCAAACATTCAGCCAACAGCTATTTCAAGTATATGACCAGCTTAAAGGGATTATGCAGGGGTTTTATATTGATGACCTATCCTCAGGATAGGTTATCAATATCAGATAGCCACGGATCCGACATCTGGCACCCCTGCCGATCAGATTTTGGAAGAGGTAATGGCTGTCATGTGAACGTTGCTTCCTGTTTATTATTGCGCTGTGCACCTTCTCGCTTGTAGTGGTTGCGCAGTGTAATTACAAGTGCTAATCCCGGTGACGTAAATGGGGCGAGCGTTTGTACTTTGTAATTACACTGCCCCACCAAGACCACGCACAGTGTAATGAAGAGGACACAGCGCTTACATGAGTTCCGCGTCTTCTTAAAAAAGCTGATCGGCGGGGTGCTGGGACTTGGACCTCCGCCGATCTGATATTGATGACCTGTCCCGAGGATAGGTCCTCAATATAAAACCCCTGCACAATCCCTTTAAGCCCACTTTCTTAAAAAGCCTTAAAGGAAATCTGTCACCAGGATAATCACTATTAAAGTAAAGCCATAGCCTAATAACACTTAGTACCTTATTTCCAGATGTGCCTTTGTTCCAGCAATACATGTGGTGTTTCCTCTGAAAATCCAGTTTATTTGGTATGTAAATGAGCCAGTAAGGTGCTCAGAGGGGCGTCACTCTTGCGGGAAGGAGCCCAGACACGCCCCCTGCCACAATGTGTCCGCCCACCCATCCTACATCACATTCCAGCCATAACTTTACCCCCATTTTCCCTGCTCCCAGCAGGAGGCGTGCCTGGGCGCCTTCCTGCCAGAGTGACGCCCCTCTGGGCACCTTACTGGCTCATTTGCATGCCAAATAAACTGGATTTTCAGAAGATGGAAAACATCTATTGCTGGAACAAAGGCACATCTGGAAACAAGGTACTAAGTGCTATTAGGCTATTGCTTTACTTCAACAGTGATTATCCTGGTGACAGATTTCCTTTAAAGGGCTTCTGTCACTCCACTAAACTCATTATTATTTTTGGTCTCCTTAAAATCCTTAGGTTGCGATTTCTCAATATATATGGCTATTACTCTGTTTGGTTCAGTAGTTCTATAAAAAAAAAACTGACTTTTATATTATGCAAATTACCTCTCTAGGAGCAGGTAGGGCGGCTACCTGCTGCTAGCAGCCGCATCCTCCATTCATAATGACGCCCCCTCCTCATGTTGATTGACAGAGCCAGCGGACGCGCTCGTCCTCTGACTGGCCCTGTCTGCGTTTTAAATCTCGCGCCGGTCTTCAGTTGGCGCAGGCGCACTGAGTGGAGGACGCTCGCTCGGCCGCTCCATCCTCAGTGCGCCTGCGCCGATGACGTCACATGTACACCCGGCGCAGGCGCACTGAGGATGGAGCGGCCGAGCGAGCGTCCTCCACTCAGTGCGCCTGCGCCAACTGAAGACCGGCGCGAGATTTAAAACGCAGACAGGGCCAGTCAGAGGACGAGCGCGTCTGCTAGCCGTGTCAATCAACATGAGGAGGGGGCGTCATTATGAATGGAGGATGTGGCTGCTGGCAGCAGGTAATTTGCATATTATAAAAGTCAGTTTTTTGATAGAACTACTGAACCAAACAGAGTAATAGCCATATATATTGAGAAATAGCAGCATAAGGATTTTAAGGAGACCAAAAAAAAAAAGTTTAGTGGAGTGACAGAAGCCCTTTAATATTAGAGCTTTTCTTGTACCTCTATTACAGACAAAACCATGATCTCCTATGAGAACTAGAGTTCAAGCACCATAGGAGGTTATGGTTATCTAAGGCTACTTTCACACTCGCGTTTTGTGCGGATCCGTTCAGATAATACAACCGTCTGCATCCTTTCAGAACGGATGCGTTTGTAATATCTTTAACACAGACAAGACGGATCCGTCATGAACACTAATGAAAGTCAATGGAGGATGGATCCGTTTTCTATTGTGTCAGAGAAAACGGATCCATCCCCATTGACTTACATTGTGTGCCAGGACGGATCCGTTTGGCTCAGTTTCATCAGACGGACACCAAAACGCTGCAGGCAGTGTTTTGGTGTCCCTCTCCAAAGCAGAATAGAGACTGAACGCAACCAAACTGAGGCATTCTAAGCGGATCCTTTTCCATTTAGAATGCAAACTGATCCGTTTTGGACCGCTTGTGAGAGCCCTGAGCGGATCTCGCAAACGAAAAGCCAAAACGAGAGTGTGGAAGTAGACTAACTATTTCTACTGAACTATGAAAGGTTTGGGTGTTGTCTGTAATGTAGCACGAAAAAATCCAGCTATGTCAGTCCGAAAGTATCCAGCAGCAGGATCCTCATGTGGATCACCACTAAATGCCAGGCCACACCTGTACTCTCCAGGCCATGTTAGCAAGGATCTGCATTGAGAACCTCATTTTCTATGGGCCATTTAAAGCAAGTAATTTATTAATAATTTAGTTAACTTTCAAATTAAGAGGTATCCCAGCTTGTTAGTATATCTGTGTTATCTGGAAGGATCATGCCTTATTGGCCGAACAACTTGGTTATTACTCATTTTGTGCTTTTGTATTCTTTTGTAATATCATAATCCATCATGGATTGTTGAGGTTGATTCACACATGAGGAATTTAGGTGTGGGTTCCACAACTGAAATTCCCCAGCAAAGTACAGTACAGTACAGTATTAGTGATTGAGGTTTTAGCAAGCTCATTCAGTGGGCAGATTCTGCAGCGTGTTTTAGGACTCATGCACACGACCGTGTGCTGGCCGGGCCTGTGCTGCTGTCCGCAATGCACGGGCACTGACCATGGGGCAGCCGCATGCAGATTGCAGACCCATTCACTTGAATTGGATCCGCATCTGACAAAGTAGTGCTGAGGCACAGACAGAAGCGCTCCGTAGTGCTTTTCGTGGGCTTCCGATCTGTGCCTCCGCATCTCCCGGATTCTGGACCCTTCAAGTAAATGGGTCCGCATGCAGGGTGCACACAGCTGGTGCCAGTGTATTGCGGACTCGCTGTATGCGGGTCGCAATACGGCAACGTCCGTGTGTATGAGCCCTTATGCTGTAAGTGAATAGGTTTTATAAGATCTTCGTCACTAATATTGTTGCAAAAGTCACAAAAAGATACAATGAGTGTAAGCTGACGCAAAATAAACAGTGAACTTCACCTGTAAAGGTGCTTATACACTGGTTTTTGGTAGGCTCCTGATGTTCCATAGGAAATAATTAAATTGCAGGCCACGCAAATGCTTTTTTGTACTGGTGTTTATCTTAATTGGGTAACTTTATATTTATTTATATATATATATATATATATATATATATATATATATATATATTAGTTTTAGTTTTTTTTTTTTCCTTCTTCTTTGGACTCTTTACAAATGCTACACGCTGTAGCTCTTGGTATTTTTTTTTCAAGCGTTTCCGCATCACACTTTTTTTTATAGGGAAAAGGCTCCATTGCTAGTGGTGGCAAAAAAAAAATTTGCTTATTTCTTGTGCTTTCCCCCCTGGTTTAGATTTTTGTTGCTGGTTTTAGGTATGGATTTTTAGGTCTGTTTTGACAGTGTAACTTTTATGTATTGTGTGAAAACTGTCTTATAGCAGCCAAATGAATTAACTTTTTACTGCCATGTTGTGAAGAATGTATAAATGTTTATAAATTTCTTTTTATAAAAAAAAAAAAAAGCTAAATAAATTGTGTAGCTTTGTATTACTCTATGGCAGTGGTGGCGAACCTATGGCACTGGTGCTAAAGGTCTAAGGGTATTTTCACACTAGCGGTTTTTTCTTTTCTGGCATTGAGTTCCGTCCTAGGGGCTCGATACCGGAAAAGAACAGATCAGTTTTATCCCCATGTATTCTGAATGGAGAGAAATCCATTCAAAATGTCTTCAGTTAAGTCACTGAACAGTGTTTTGGACCGAGGAAATACCACAGCATGCTGCGGTACTATCTCCATCCAAAATTCCGGATCCGTCCTTCCACATGCGCAGACCTGTAAAAATGTGAAAAAAAAATATAACGGATCAGTTTCTCTGGATGACATATGGAGCGATAGATCCGTTCTTGCAATGCATTTGTAAGATGGATCCGTCTACAAATACTGTCCGTTTGCTTGCAGATTGCCAGATCCGGATCACTCTGCCGCAAGTGTGAAAGTAGCCTAAGGTGTACCAATATGCCTTAGCTGTTTCCTGCCATTCATCAGCGCAGGGCGCACTATGTACGGAACAGGTGTCGCACTGAATGTAGGCAGGCTATTGCAGCTAAATGATAAAGTACATGGAACATATACTATGTTGGACTAGAATTCAGGGTACATTTCTGTGTTGGCACTTTGCGATTAAATAAGTGGGTTTTCGGTAGTAACACAGCACCTTCATTCGGCTGATTTGGCCCAGTCAATCTCGTATTGATGACCTCTGTTGAAGATAAGTCATCGATATGACATTCCCAAAAATCCCTTTAATCAATGGGGTCTGTTTGGCCTAGTTATGAGCGGAATATGGCACTTACGTGTGTTTTTTTTTTTTTTTCTTTTTCTTCTCTTCTAACTGAGCAGAATAACAGAAATGACTATTGCTGGCGTGTACATGCTATATATATATATATATATATATATATATATATATATACATACACAGGGAGTGCAGAATTATTAGGCAAGTTGTATTTTTGAGGATTAATTTTATTATTGAACAACAACCATGTTCTCAATGAACCCAAAAAACTCATTAATATCAAAGCTGAATATTTTTGGAAGTAGTTTTTAGTTTGTTTTTAGTTTTAGCTATTTTAGGGGGATATCTGTGTGTGCAGGTGACTATTACTGTACATAATTATTAGGCAACTTAACAAAAAACAAATATATACCCATTTCAATTATTTATTTTTACCAGTGAAACCAATATAACATCTCAACATTCACAAATATACATTTCTGACATTCAAAAACAAAACAAAAACAAATCAGTGACCAATATAGCCACCTTTCTTTGCAAGGACACTCAAAAGCCTGCCATCCATGGATTCTGTCAGTGTTTTGATCTGTTCACCATCAACATTGCGTGCAGCAGCAACCACAGCCTCCCAGACACTGTTCAGAGAGGTGTACTGTTTTCCCTCCTTGTAAATCTCACATTTGATGATGGACCACAGGTTCTCAATGGGGTTCAGATCAGGTGAACAAGGAGGCCATGTCATTAGATTTTCTTCTTTTATACCCTTTCTTGCCAGCCACGTTGTGGAGTACTTGGATGCGTGTGATGGAGCATTGTCCTGCATGAAAATCATGTTTTTCTTACCTTGCAGACTTCTTCCTGTACCACTGCTTGAAGAAGGTGTCTTCCAGAAACTGGCAGTAGGACTGGGAGTTGAGCTTGACTCCATCCTCAACCCAAAAAGGCCCCACAAGCTCATCTTTGATGATACCAGCCCAAACCAGTACTCCACCTCCACCTTGCTGGCGTCTGAGTCGGACTGGAGCTCTCTGCCCTTTACCAATCCAGCCATCTGGCCCATCAAGACTCACTCTCATTTCATCAGTCCATAACCTTAGAAAAATCAGTCTTGAGATATTTCTTGGCCCAGTCTTGACGTTTCAGCTTGTGTGTCTTGTTCAGTGGTGGTCGTCTTTCAGCCTTTCTTACCTTGGCCATGTCTCTGAGTATTGCACACCTTGTGCTTTTGGGCACTCCAGTGATGTTGCAGCTCTGAAATATGGCCAAACTGGTGGCAAGTGGCATCTTGGCAGCTGCACGCTTGACTTTTCTCAGTTCATGGGCAGTTATTTTGCGCCTTGGTTTTTCCACACGCTTCTTGCGACCCCGTTGACTATTTTGAATGAAACACTTGATTGTTCGATTATCACGCTTCAGAAGCTTTGCAATTTTAAGAGTGCTGCATCCCTCTGCAAGATATCTCACTATTTTTGCCTTTTCTGAGCCTGTCAAGTCCTTCTTTTGACCCATTTTGCCAAAGGAAAGGAAGTTGCCTAATAATTATGCACACCTGATATAGGGTGTTGATGTCATTAGACCACACCCCTTCTCATTACAGAGATGCACATCACCTAATATGCTTAATTGGTAGTAGGCTTTTGAGCCTATACAGCTTGGAGTAAGACAACATGCATAAAGAGGATGATGTGGTCAAAATACTCATTTGCCTAATAATTCTGCACGTAGTGTGTATATATATATATATATGAAAAGCTTTAGTTGCAATTATACACACATCATTCACACACATACCCGCTATTTGTTTTTGACCACTAAAAACGTCACAGGAACCGCTTGCATTTTTTTTCCACATTTAATTGTTTTTTAAACTGTTTTTCTTAGTGGCATTTCTTTAAAACAGTAATATTCACATAACCATAATGACAATGTCCGACAATCGGCTAGCCAAACTAATCAAAAATCTAAGCAAACAATTATAAAGGGTAACCTTATTAATATATAACTTAATAAATGCGGATAAAATAATGGCCCATTAAGTCAATCAATTAAATAGAAAGTGACGCAGGTTAGTGTGGTAAATAGCAGTGCACAAGAAAAAAGGAACAGTGTTACCAGGGGTACGTCCTCAAATCTAATGGGGGGTCTCAGGGACACAAATGCTGGGTCTCTTCCCCTAGATTTCCCTGCTTGACCTGAGCTAAATCCTATTGCCCATGGAGCAAATTGCTCACCCTCAAAAGGGTGACCCCCTGATCCTCACTGCCTAGGTGTCCCCACTTGTCCCTGGGCAGCCAAATGACTGCCCAGTTTTGTCAGAGGAACCCTAGTGATGGTTAGAGAAACATCCCGACACGTTTCATTGGCCCAAGGCCAAATCATCAGGGGACCAACATGAATGAAGACTCAGCATTAATTATAGGCTGATGTCTAAAAAACGAAGGCAAGGACTCAGCGTTGGACAGCCGCAAAAGTCACTAATACTCAGCCCTCTATCTCCATGTGCTAGTGTGTATGCAACGGGCTACCAGCATCCTACGTGTGGCAGCTGCAATGTCGGCATATCTACTGGCACTTTTTAAACATGCCCGGGTAGCTAGTAAAGCCGCCCCCTTAAGGCACGTGATGGATCACATGAACAGTCAAGTGACCAAACTCAGTGACGTGTCCAGCAAGCAATTCCAGATAGGCGCCCCTCCTTCAATACGTGCACGCCTATCAGGATGGTGCTGTAGGGAGGCGGGATTGGGCGGGAGCTCACAGAGGTGATAGCGATATCACAACTAATGCGCTGGTCAACAGTGAAGTGACTGTGGCCGGCGCAATAAGGGCTTTAAGTGGTACAGGCTTAAATAAATATACTGGTAGAACATATATTGTATTCCAAGAGAAAAGGAGTATGTACATATAACACAAGGTGAGAAATCTTATAGAGATAAATAAATGAAGTGAAAAAATAAACTGTTTAAAAAAATAAGAATAAAATATCAAGAATAAATACAGCAAAAATGGGGGAAATTATATATATCACCAGGATTGACGCTATAGCGATATTTATGTGCGCCCAGAGCAGTAACAGTGGGAACCTCTTAAACACAGCAAGAAGACTGATGGGCACATATAAATATCGCTATAGCGTTAATCCAAAAAACTGGTTTTTATAAGCTGTCACTCACCTACCCAAGGGGTTTTACGTTAATCCAGGGTGCCCGCCCGCACCTCTTGCCGTCTGGTGCCCAGCGCCGCCTTCCTCACCTCAGCGCCGCCTCCGCAATCCTCCCGTCCCTCTGCCAGATCCTGCGCACTAGGCTCAGTCTGATGCGCCGCGGACTCCTGGCAGCGGCTTTGTTGAGCGAGGTGCGCATGCGCTGGCCTCTAATGAAAAAAAATGTAACCTTGATGGTTTCCAAAGTTACTGGCATGACAAGCAGATCCCACCTGAGATGTTTTCTATGCACCATAATGGTCTGGGGTGCTTTTTCCTTCAGTGGAACAATGGAGCTTCAGGAAGTGCAGGGGCATCAAACGGCCGCTGGCTATGTCCAGATGTTGCAGAGAGCATTCCTCATGACTGAGGGCCCTCGTCTGTGTGGTAACGACTGGGTTTTTCAACAGGACAACGCTACAGTACACAATGCCCGCAGGACGAGGGACTTCTTCCAGGAGAATAACATCACTCTTTTGGCCCATCCTGCGTGCTCCCCTGATCTAAATCCAATTGAGAACGTTTGGGGATGGATGGCAAGAGAAGTTTACAAAAATGGACAACAGTTCCAGACAGTAGATGGCCTTCGTGCGGCCGTCTTCACCACTTGGAGAAATGTTCCCACTCCCCTCATGGAAACGTTTGCATCAAGAATGCCGAAACGAATTTTGGAAGTGATAACCAGTAATGGCGGAGCTACTCATTACTGAGTTCATGTTTGGAAGTTGGATTTCTTTGTGTGTGTTTTTTTTTTTTTTTTTTTTTTTTTTTTTTTTTTAATTATATAGAGGTGTGGTCCTAAACTTTTGATCACCTGAAAAACAGCCGGTTTCATTAAATTGAATGCTCCAAAAATGTTTTCTCATTCCCATTTCTTCTTTTTGTTGCATGTTGCTTGGAACCTTGTTAAGATCTAACCATGCTAAATATGATTTTTTTTTTTGCCATTTTTCAAGTGGTCTTAAACTTTTGATCAGGACTGTATATGAGATAGACTCATTACATGTAAAGCGAGCTATTTCAAGCCTTTATTTGTTATCATTTGGATGATTTTGGCTTACAGCTTATGAAACCCCAAAGTCACAATCTCAGGTACCCTTTGCTCAGGGGGTATAGATTAATTAGCCGACTAGAGTGTGACACTTTGAGCCGAGAATATTGAACCTTTCCACAATATACAAATTTTAAGTTGCATTATTGAAATTAACTTTTGCATGATATTCAAATTTTTTGAGTTTCATCTGTAAATTAAATGTCGCAGTAGGTACAAAGGAGAGGCCTCTACTTAGTTTTACCATTTCTGCTGGTTGCAGAGGTTTGGCTCACAGGTTTAGTATCTGCGAATAATAGTATAGAGGCTCACCCGTCTGTTAGTAGGGATATGGTGCTCTTGTCAAAATTGTTACACCCAATCAATAGTAAAATAAATGATATTTGAACTAATGTCGACAAAACCACATAAAGAAACTCATGAAAAATTAAAGAAAGAAAAAAAATTGTATAGCGTTGATCTGGTCTAGCCAAGTATTGTGTTCCAGCAGACACTGTTAACTGGCAGTGATGTCGTAATTATTAGATGTTTGTAATGTATCCGTCTGTCGTCTGATACACACAAACTTCCTAATGTTAAATCATGAGGTTATATAGTAAAACCCCATATTCTTTAAATGAATCACAAGAAAAGTAAAACCTACGGTAGGGTTAAGTATTCGTCAATAAAAACTAAAAAGCGCCTCAGCGCTGAGAAAACGTTAAAGGGTAAAAAAGCTATTAGAATGTGGACATTTTAACCATTTCAACAATGTGTTAATCAACCCCCAAAAAGACTTCCACCGTAATTGTATGAACTTTAGATCCATCCAGAAGTTACTCAATCGTATTGGTGTAGCATAATTTGTATCACATGTTGGGTTTTGGGGTGTTAGTTAATAATGAGATGTTACTTAGGGTCCATTCACACGTCCGCAAAATGGATCCGCATCCGTTCCGCAATTTTGCGGAACGGGTGCAGACCCATTCATTTTCAATAGGGCCGGAATGTGCTGTCCGCATCCACATTTGCGGATCCGCACTTCTGCATCCGTGCTTCCGTTTCCGCCAAAAAATAGAACATGTCCTATTCTTGTCCGCAATTGCGGACAAGAACAGGCATATTCTATTAGTGTCAAAAAGAAAATAAGTATGATATATTTGATAGTCACCACGTCTTTAGTATTAAGCGTACCTAGAAAATTATAACGTGCTCTTAAAAACAATACCTTTATTGTACCTAATTGGGTAAATGGAGCAGAATGCTGCTCATATAGTGATCGAGACTCAATACTATTTGGTTTTGAGTCTTTTTTACACAAACTCCTACTTAGATTAGGATGCCACAACACGATTAAAAAAATACCTGATAAAGAGGGAAAATCTACAGTCAACTAGGTAATAAATCCAAAGACAGGGATTGTGGGGTATCAGACGGGAGGAATTCACTCTCCCTAGATGTCCCTGACAGACTAGGCCCTCAGCCCAGGGATATCCCCATATGGTAGAGATACCCTGTCCCCGTGCCTATGACTGTAGTTAACCTAATAAAGCCCTACCTATATAGATGATAGCAGGTTGGAAAAATAATAGTGAAACGAACCCCGACGCGTTTCATCTGCGCCCGGCAGATCATCAGGGGGTGATAGACAACCCTATTTTGTAGGGAAAAGAATTTAATATATATAATGATGTAACGGATATGAATATCTGATACTTAGCTCCTATTGTTGATCAGTGGGGGTATAGAGATACTAGGTCCTGTCAGTAAGTAGGTAGCCTGTAGAGAGGTGAACAGAAAAGAGAAAAATCGATACAGATCCTGACAAAATAAATAAGTACAGGTTCTCATTCAATTTACTTACTGCGCAGGGCAATCCCACTGTCATGTTTAGATACTCATCATAGGAGAGCCGATGTGGCTGGTTTACTTGTTGCCAGTGCTCAGCTTATAAGCACCGGTCTTACTGTTACTTCCGGACGCTGAAAAAGCCAGGCATTTCCGGCTGGTGAGACGCATGCAGAGTTGCAATACGTCACTTCCGGTTGATGGCACGCATGCCACCGGAAGTTACCAGCTTCAGGTTCCGGTCTTTGAGCCGCATTTTCGGCAAATATCAAATGATGGATAGGGTACTGATATTTATTCATTATGGTCTAAACCCGTCCCCCCTATGTAAGGAGAAACCGGAGACATATCTCATTTTTAAATAATGACGGTATTAGTGATATGTTTATCATACACAGCAGTCCATTATTATATATTACTATAAACCGGCTATCAATCATAAGTGGGAGATTGAAAAGATGTGGCTCTGTTTTAAAGCCCCATCTTCATTTTACAAAAGGTCCACCCATCTCATAGGTGGTCCAGAAGTAAAAAATAGTTAGGATAAGGGTTTAATGATAAAACTATCCCTATTTCTTATGATACTTCTCGTATCTGCATGGTCCAATACTAGGATATTGGTTGTTTGGGCTGAGGGCCTAGTCTGTCAGGGACATCTAGGGAGAGTGAATTCCTCCCGTCTGATACCCCACAATCCCTGTCTTTGGATTTATTACCTAGTTGACTGTAGATTTTCCCTCTTTATCAGGTATTTTTTTAATCGTGTTGTGGCATCCTAATCTAAGTAGGAGTTTGTGTAAAAAAGACTCAAAACCAAATAGTATTGAGTCTCGATCACTATATGAGCAGCATTCTGCTCCATTTACCCAATTAGGTACAATAAAGGTATTGTTTTTAATATTCTATTAGTGCCGGCAATGTGCGGTCTGCAAAATGCGGAACGCACATTGCCGCTTTCCGTGTTTTTGCGGATCCGCAAAACACATTGCGGACGTGTGAATGGAGCCTTTACACTGATAATCTGGATGCTAGTGGTAGTGAATAGGGTTACTACCCGCAGCTTCTCCGTGGCGTCCCACGTGTCAGGCTGAGTATGACGTTTTTTTTACCTCTCTCCTTAAGAGTAGGGTGCAGGCAATACCTTATCCTTCGGCTGCGCCACTCCTGGAGGTTCGCATCCGGCGTCTCACGTGGCTCAGTAGTTCGGAGGTCAAACTATCACATGTGCCGGCTCTTTACTTGCGGTCCCGCTGTCAGTAGAACACTGGGTTGTAGGTTTCAGAGCGGCACTTATATGTAGGTTTGTCGGAACTTTGCTCATATTGTTTATCCATGGATATTAAATGGGAGTCATTCAAATTTGCAGGTATCAAAACACCAGACGTGTTTCGGAGTATAGCCTTACTCCGTCAGTGGCTACCTGCTAGGTTCTTAATCTCCCCTTTTACATGGGCATCTAAAGCAGTGGTTATTCCGAAAAAACTGAAACAATGGTCATCTTCCAAACCAGTACTGGATCAGCATATTTTCTCACCATCATTACATTTAAGCCAATTTCTTCTTTTTCCCACTTGATTGTCAAAAATCCAATATATAGGTTATGTACAGCATGCAGATTCTCCCCAAAAAACGCACATGCGTTTTCAATGCAAGAAGGTGCGTTTTCTTGTGAGAAACTACTATTAATTCCCCAGAGGCCAATATGGCTCTTACTTTCTCATATCCTAGAAAATATTCATAAACATGTATATTATACCAGTGAAAAAGCACTCTCCATTGATAAAACTAATGTTATTATAAATTCTTCGACTGTACATGATAAACCAATTGAGGCAAAGTGTATTGATAATCCGCCTTCTATACTTCATATCAAAATTATAAAGGGTTTCTTATTAATAAAATATAATGTGGAATATTCATAAACTTTATTCATCTTCATAAAATATAGAACAGTATAGAGGAGCGGTGTAGTGGTGAGTTTGTTTCCTCCAAAAAGGTTTAGAGTTCATTCTCTCCTTTTTGCCAAATAAAAGTAATATCGTCAATATATCGTTGGGAATTGGAAAACATTAATCCCAGACTGGAGACAGACCTGGTCCTCTGGCAACGATTTATTAACGATATTATTTTTATTTGGCAAAAAGGAGAGAATGAACTCTAAACCTTTTTGCAGGAAATTAATACAAACTCATATAACCTACAGTTTACATCGAACATTAGTAGATCATCAATCGAATTCTTGGATCTACAGATTGTCTTGGTCCACTGTAAACTAGTATGCAGCACCTATCAAAAACCAGTAACCAAAAATGGATACATAATGTATTCAAGCTGTCATCTACCAAGATGGCTCCTTAATATTCCATCAGGTCAGTTTTGCCGTACTAAACGTAATTGTACCACCAATGAACAGTTTGAGGAAGAGGCCAAAATGATGAAAGAACAATTCTTAATGAAAGAATATCCATTAAATTTAATTGAAACATCTCTGTCTAAGGTAAGGGAATTAGACCACCAATCCTTCTTTACAACGAACAACACTATGACAAAGAAAACCAGAGAGGAGGAGATCATTCGTAATATCTTACCTTTTAACTTGCAATACAAAAAAATGGACAGAATCATTAAACAACATTGGCATTTCATTTTGAAAGACAAACTTATAGGCCCCCTGGTAACTAATGCTGTCCGGGCATGCTGGGAGTTGTAGTTTTGCAACAGCTGGAGGCACACTGGTTGGGAAACTGCTGTAGATTGCAGTGCGATTTATAGTGGTATATACCCGGTTTTCCCTAAAATCTTGCAGATCTCGGTTGAACTGACAATGTTTTTGTTCTTTCGAGTGATACTGAAATTTCTCAAGGGTATTTTTTGAATTGTAATTCCTTATTTATAAAATCAGGTTCCTGTCTGAACTTTTGGATTACCGCCACCTGATCCCTCAGTTTATTTTCCAACGTACCCATGGTGACCCTCCCGCCTCGCTACAGCACGTGCACGTACTGAAGGAGCCGCGCCTATCTGGAATTGCTTGATGGACACGTCACTGAGTTTTGTCACGTGACTGTTCATGTGATCCAGTAGATAACAGGTCGACACTACCTTTCTAGAGCTTGCGATGCACGTGTCAGTGGATTGACGTCCAATGAAACAATATAACAAGAAGACCGACACTTCGCAGAATTTCATTCAGGAATCCAATTTATTGGTCAACTATTATTATTCCATAGTGACGTGTTTCAGCACCAGTGTGCTTTCTTCAGACTACAAACAAACATCTCACATACACACTTTAAATAGAGAAATAAAATACAGGGGAACTGACGTCATCAGTAAGGCTCCTCCCCCTCATTGACGAATAGCCATATGGTGAAAATTATATAATAGGATATAATCCAATACATTTAGTAATCAATCCCACTGGAAAAAAAGAAAATACATTTATAAACTTTATATGAGCAGGAAACCTCACAGGAAGCAAGACGCATTGTATTCATGATTGAGGCCCCTGGGCTCCATCGTTTAACCACTTCAACCCCGCTAGCTGAAACCCCTTAATGACCAAGCCACTTTTTACACTTCTGCACTACACTACTTTCACCGTTTATTGCTCGGTCATGCAACTTACCACCCAAATGAATTTTACCTCCTTTTCTTCTCACTAATGGAGCTTTCATTTGGTGGTATTTCATTGCTGCTGACATTTTTACTTTTTTTGTTATTAATCGAAATTTAACGATTTTTTGGCAAAAAAATGACATTTTTCACTTTCAGCTGTAAAATTTTGAAAAAAAAAACGACATCCATATATAAATTTTTCGCAAAATTTATTGTTCTACATGTCTTTGATAAATAAAAAAAATGTTTGGGCAAAAAAAAATTGTTTGGGTAAAAGTTATAGCGTTTACAAACTATGGTACAAAAATGTGAATTTCCGCTTTTTGAAGCAGCTCTGACTTTCTGAGCACCCGTCATGTTTCCTGAGGTTCTACAATGCCCAGACAGTAGAAAACCCCCCACAAATGACCCCATTTCGGAAAGTAGACACCCTAAGGTATTCGCTGATGGGCATAGTGAGTTCATAGAACTTTTTATTTTTTGTCACAAGTTAGCGGAAAAGGATGATTTTTTATTTTTTTTCTTACAAAGTCTCATATTCCACTAACTTGTGACAAAAAATAAAAACTTCCATGAACTCACTATGCCCATCACAAAATACCTTGGGGTGTCTTCTTTCCAAAATGGGGTCACTTGTGGCGTAGTTATACTGCCCTGGCAATTTAGGGGCCCATATGTGTGAGAAGTAGTTTGCAATCAAAATCTGTAAAAAATAACCGGTGAAATCCGAAAGGTGCTCTTTGGAATGTGGGCCCCTTTGCCCACCTAGGCTGCAAAAAAGTGTCACACATCTGGTATCGCCGTACTCAGGAGAAGTTGGGGAATGTGTTTTGGGGTGTCATTTTACATATACCCATGCTGGGTGAGAGAAATATCTTGGCAAAAGACAACTTTTCCCATTTTTTTTTTTATACAAAGTTGGCATTTGACCAAGATATTTATCTCACCCAGCATGGGTATATGTAAAATGACACCCCAAAACACATTCCCCAACTTCTCCTGAGTACGGCGATACCAGATGTGTGACACTTTTTTGCAGCCTAGGTGGGCAAAGGGGCCCACATTCCAAAGAGCACCTTTAGGATTTCACCAGCCATTTTTTACTGATTTTGATTTCAAACTACTTCGCACACATTAGGGCCCCTAAATTGCCAGGGCAGTATAACTACCCCACAAGTGACCCCATTTTGGAAAGAAGACACCCCAAGGTATTCCGATACCAGATGTGTGACACTTTTTTGCAGCCTAGATGCGCAAAGCGGCCCAAATTCCTTTTAGGAGGGCATTTTTAGACATTTGGATCCCAGACTTCTTCTCACGCTTTCGGGCCCCTAAAAATCCAGGGCAGTATAAATACCCCACATGTGACCCCATTTTGGAAAGAAGACACCCCAAGGTATTCAATGAGGGGCATGGCGAGTTCATAGAATTATTTTTTTTGGGCACAAGTTAGCGGAAATAGATTTAATTTTTTTTGTATTTTCTCACAAAGTCTCCCTTTCCGCTAACTTGGGACAAAAATTTCAATCTTTCATGGACTCAATATGCCCCTCACGGAATACCTTGGGGTGTCTTCTTTCCGAAATGGGATCACATGTGGGGTATTTATACTGCCCTGGCATTTTAGGGGCCCTAAAGCGTGAGAAGAAGTCTGGAATATAAATGTCAAAATTTTTTACACATTTGGATTCCGTGAGGGGTATGGTGAGTTCATGTGAGATTTTATTTTTTGACACAAGTTAGTGGAATATGAGACTTAGTAAGAAAAAACAAAAAAAAAAATATATATATTTCCGCTAACTTGGGCCAAAAAAAATGTCTGAATGGAGCCTTACAGGGGGTGATCAATGACAGGGGGGTGATCAGGGAGTCTATATGGGGTGATCACCCCCCTGTCATTGATCACCCCCCTGTAAGGCTCCATTCAGACGTCTGTATGTGTTTTGCGGATCCGATCCATGTATCCGTGGATCCGTAAAAATCATACGGACATCTGAATGGAGCCTTACAGGGGGGTGATCAATGACAGGGGGTGATCAGGGAATCTATATGGGTGATCACCCGCCTGTCATTGATCACCCCCCTGTAAGGCTCCATTCAGACGTCCGTATGTGTTTTGCGGATCCGATCCGTGGATCCATAAAAATCATACTGACGTCTGAATGGAGCCTGACAGGGGGGTGATCAGGGAGTCTATATGGGGTGATCAGGGGTTCATAAGGGGTTAATAAGTGACGGGGGGGGTGTAGTGTAGTGTTTTGTGGTACTTTACACAGCTGCCTGTGTCCTCTGGTGGTCGATCCAAACAAAAGGGACCACCAGAGGACCAGGTAGCAGGTATATTAGACGCTGTTATCAAAACAGCGTCTAATATACCTGTTAGGGGTTAAAAAAATCACATCTCCAGCCTGCCAGCGAACGATCGCCGCTGGCAGGCTGGAGATCCACTCGCTTACCTTCTGATCCTGTGAACGCGCGCGCCTGTGTGCGCGCGTTCACAGGAAATCACGGCTCTCGCGAGATGACGCGTATATGCGTTACTCTGCGCAGAGCTGCCGCCTCCGGACTGCAGATCTGCGTTAGGCGGTCCGGAGGCGGTTAAGTAACAATTTGTTTCTGTGGCCCCCTCGACGGGGTAACGACACTCCCTCAAAAATTTGATACCGTACATGTGCAATGTTGTGCTTTTTTTCATGAAAATGAAGGGGTATTGGAAGCAATAGATTTCCTTTTCTGATAGTGGATTTGTGTTTACTCAGTCTGTCCTTCATTCTCATGGAGGTTTCCCCCACATATAATAATCCGCATGGACACTTGAGAATGTAAATCACACATCTACTATCACATGTGTACCCCTTATCGAAATTCTTTCACCTGAATATGGATGAGAAAAACATGAGCCCTTAATAACACTAGAACAACACAGTTGAGACAAGATACTTTGTCTTTTTTCTATTCTATTACTTCCCACATCAGCCTGAACTATTTTATCTCTAATATTGTCGGCACGTTTATAACATATCATAGGTGGTCTCTGGATCTCACCTATCTGTGGGTAAGATTTAGATAGTATGTGCCAATGTTGATTAACAATAGTCCTCAGGCGTTGGGACCATGGGTGATACTTAATCACTAAAGGGATCCTTGTCTCTTTCTTGTTTTTAACCACCTGTGTAATATCAGCCTTGTCACGTTGTGTCCTCAATAACTCAAGGGGGTAGCCTCTCTCTCTGAACTTGTGAGTCATGTCATCCAATCTTTTTTGACACGTCTTTATTACTAACAATGCGTTTTACTTTTTGATATTGAGAATACGGAATTGATTCTTTAACCGCCTCCGGACTGCCTAACGCAGGATCGCGTTCCGGAGGAGGCTCACTCAGGCACAGTCACGCATCTATGCGTCATCTCGCGAGCCGCGAGATTTCCTGTAAACACGCGCACACAGGCACTGCAGGTAAGTGAGTGAATCCACAGCCTGCCAGTGGCGATCGTTCGCTGGCAGGCTGTAGATGTGATTTTTTTTTTTTTTTTACCCCTAACAGGTATATTAGACGCTGTTTTGATAACGGCGTCTAATATACCTGCTACCTGGTCCTCTGGTGGTCCCTTTTGCTTGGATCGACCACCAGAAGACACAGGCAGCTCTGTAAAGTAGCACCAAGCACCACACTACACCCCCCCTGTCACTTATTAACCCCTTATTTACCCCTGATCACCCCCCTGTAAGGCTCCATTCAAACGTCCGTATGTGTTTTACGGATCCATGGATCGGATCCGCGAAACACATACGGACGTCTGGATGGAGCCTTACAGGGGGGGGTGATCACCCCATATAGACTCCCTGATCACCCCCCTGTCATTGATCACCCCCCTGTAAGGCGCCCATTCAGACGTCCGTATGTGTTTTACGGATCCGCAAAACACATACGGACGTCTAAATGGAGCCTTACAGGGGGTTGATCAATGATAGGGGGGGTGATCACCCCATATAGACTCCTTGATCACCCCCCTGGATCGGATCCGCAAAACACATACGGACGTCTGAATGGAGCCTTACAGGGGGGTGATCAATGACAGGGGGGTGATCACCCCATATACGTCCGTATGTGTTTTGCGGATCCTATCCGTGGACAGTTATTGCAGCAGGTTCAGATGCTACAAGCCAGAGCGGAGGATGCTGAAAATCGCAACAGACGCAACAATATCCATATCTTGGGCCTACCGGAGCGAGCGGAGGGGTCTTCTCCTGAAACATTCGCGGAGCAACTCATAAAAGAAGTATTGCATCCTATTGCTCTCTCCAGCTGCTTTGTTGTAGAGAGGGCACATCGGGTCCTGACTAGGCCTCTACCACCGGGATCTCCGGCAAGGCCCTTTATTATGAGAATCCTGAACTACAGAGATAGAGACGCTATTTTGTTGGCCACCAGACAGAAGGGTAGCATCACCTATGAAAATGTCCGCTTGTCATTCTACCTGGACTTTACTGCGGAAGTCCAAAAGAAAAGGAAGCAATTTACTGAGGTCCAGGCACGGCTGAGAGATAAAAATGTGAAATACGCAATGATCTACCCTTCCCGGTTGCGAGTGCAGGATGGACAAACTGTCAGTTTTTTTTTATACTCCTGAAGAAGCAACAGAGTGGATTGACAGGAATTTGAATCCTAGACCTCATCGCTGATGGACTAAACCCTGGCGGGGACAACTTGATAAGTCCATAATTGATTAAATGTCAGATTGCATTACTGAAAGAAGTGTTAAGGGGGGGGGGTGAGAATGTTAGATGCTACCAAACTACTGTTATTCCTGTTACAATATCTTACCTTGAGTGCTGTCTACTGTTAGGTGTCACGGAAGGTGTACAGGAAACAAGACAACACAAAATGAATATACGACTCACTGGATCCAAAACTAAGGAACAAAAAGGGAGACCCCTGCATCAGACCTGGCACTCTCCCTGACTGCTCAGCCTATGCGAAAATCCCAATGGTAGATGATTGCATATCCTCGTACCTCGACTGTATAACACCTGAACACCCTGAAATAGTGAGGGGACACGGCCACCAGCTCCCTACACTAGATACGGAGGGAGTCAGGGTCACCTGGGATCCAGCAAACAGAAAAACACAAATGAATGCACAACACTTATCTTGTAGAAGACTGGGAAGTAGGATCAGCATGCGCACACACTCCAGGAAGTAATATAAACCGCAAACTGATGCACTATGGGGAGGAATTTAAAGGGATGCAATCAGTACAACTACATGACAGCTGAGAGAGGCTAACGAGATGAGGAACTGAAAGCAAAAGGGAGCTCAAGGAGGAGGTTCTGAAAGGCATCTGTCAGAGCTTCTCAGATGTCTGGTGGTGACAGTACCCCTCCTTCTACGAGAGGACTCTGGACACTCAGAGCCCACCTTTTCAGGATGGGACCTATGGAAAGCCCTGATGAGACGAGTGGCCTTAATGTCCGTCACTGGGACCCACATCCTCTCCTCAGGACCATAACCCTCCCAATGAACGAGGTACTGGAGAGAACCGCGGACAACACGAGAATCCACAATCCTAGAGACCTGAAATTCAGGATTACCATCAACCATAATCGGAGGAGGAGGCAAAGACGAGGGTACAATGGGTTGGACATAAGGTTTTAATAAGGACTTTTGAAAAACATTATGGATCTTCCAAGTCTGAGGAAGATCAAGACGGTAGGCAACAGGATTGATGACAGACAAGATTTTGTAAGGCCCAATAAACTTAGGACCCAACTTCCAGGAGGGAACCTTCAATTTGATATTCTTAGTAGACAACCACACCAGATCACCAACATTCAGGTCCGGACCAGGCACACGTCTCTTATCCGCCACACGCTTATATCTCTCACTCATGCTCTTTAGATTATCCTGAATCTTTTGCCAAATAGATGACAAAGACGAGGAGAATCTGTCCTCATCAGGTAAACCAGAAGACCCCTCTCCCGAGAATGTCCCAAACTGCGGATGAAACCCATATGCACCAAAAAATGGTGACTTATCAGAGGACTCCTGACGACGGTTATTTAAAGCAAACTCAGCAAGGGACAAAAAAGAACACCAATCCTCCTGATTCTCCGCCACAAAACAGCGCAGATATGTCTCCAGATTCTGATTGACGCACTCTGTCTGGCCATTCGACTGCGGGTGGAAAGCAGAAGAGAATGACAACCGAACCCCCAAGCGAGAACAGAAAGCCTTCCAGAATCCTTAAAAATCTTGTGTCTTAAAGCGAGAGGCACAAACAACCTCCCAGGAGGACAAAGATCAGGAGCCTCTGACTGGGCTGCCTGCACCTCTGCCTCCAATTTAGGAAAAAGAGCAGAGACCACCACACCTTCAGCCAAAATGGGACCCGGGTCTTCAAAATTCCCACCTCCTGGAAAACGTGACAGGGCATCTGCCTTCACAATCTTAACCATAGGGCGGAACGTGAGAACAAAATTAAACCTTGAAAAGAACACAGACCATCTGGCCTGTCTCGGGTTCAGACGCTTGGCTGACTCCAAGTAGGCCAGATTTTTATGGTCAGTAAACACGGTAATAGGGTGTCTGGCTCCCTCTAGCCAATTGCGCCATTCCTCAAAAGCCAACTTGGTGGCCAACAACTCCCTATCTCCCACATCGTAATTTCTCTCTGAGAAATTACGATGTGGGAGGAGAGTTTCTTCGAGAAAAAGGCACAAGGTCGCCATTTGGCAGGAGAGGAACCTTGAGACAAGACCGCACCCACACCCACCTCAGAAGCATCAACCTGAACTATGAAGGGTAGAGAAATATCAGGTTGTACCAAGATGGGAGCGGAAGCAAAACTCTCCTTGATATTAGAAAAGGCCTTACGCGCCTCTACCGACCAGGAAGAAAAATCTACCCCCTTTCTAGTCATATCAGTGAGTGGTTTAACAGCAGAGGAATAATTCAAAATAAACTTCCTGTAATAATTGGCAAAGCCCAAAAAACGCATCAGCGCCTTCTGACTCTCAGGAAGCTCCCACTTAAGCACAGCGCGGACCTTCTCGGGGTCCATGTGAAAACCAGAAGCGGAGAGAAGAAACCCCAGAAATTAAATTTCTGGAACCGCAAACACACATTTTTTCAGTTTCGCGTACAATTTATTCTCCCGCAGGATGAGCAAGACCTGACGTAAGTGTTCCTTACGAGTTTTAAATTCAGGAGAAAAAATCAAAATGTCATCCAAATACACTAATACAAATTTCCCCATTGAATGATAAAAAATGCTGTTCACAAAATGCTGAAAAACGGCTGGAGCATTCATCAAACCAAAAGGCATAACCATATTCTCAAAATGGCCCTCAGGGGTATTGAAGGCTGTCTTCCATTCGTCTCCTTCTCTGACCCTGACCAGGTTGTATGCCCCTCTTAGATCTAATTTGGAAAAAACTTTAGCCCCAACAATCTGGTTAAACAGGTCCGGGATCAGAGGAAGCTGATAAGGGTCACGAATTGTGATACTGTTCAGCTCCCTGAAATCCAGACAAGGTCTTAAAGAGCCATCTTTTTTCTTAACAAAGAAAAAAACTGCGGCAACAGGTGACTTCGAGGGTCGTATGTGTCCTTTTCTCAGACTCTCAGAGATATAAGCACGCATAGCGACCCTTTCAGGTTGGGAGAGATTGTATAAACGAGATTTAGGCAGCTTGGCGCCTGGGATGAGATTAATAGGGCAATCGTACTCCCTGTGCGGGGGCAAATCCTGAACTCCACTCTCAGAGAAGACATCCGAAAATTCAGAGAGAAAAGATGGTACAGTCTTAGTAGAAACCTCAGAAACAGATGTCGTGAGGCAATTCTCTCTGCAAAAGTCACTCCAAACATTTATTTGCCTCGCTTGCCAATCAATGGTGGGGTTATGTTTAGTGAGCCAGGGTAGCCCCAACACTAGAGGAGTAGGAAATCCGCTAAGGACGAAACATGACACATCCTCAACATGAGCATCACTCACAATTAAACGGATATTGTGAACTATGCCCTTTAATGATTTCTGAGAAAGTGGAGCGGAATCAATAGCAAAAACAGGAATATCCTTTCACAAAGTGCATACCTGGAAACCATGAGTTATCACAAATTGATTATCAATGAGATTGACAGCTGCTCCACTATACTGTCTATATTGAGTGTTTTTGAGTGGGTGTGCATGTGTGAGTGATTGTTCCTTCATCAGCCAGAGGCTTTGGTTGCTTTTTTTTTCTGGTGGGCAAAATGGCATTAATTAAACTACTTTCCTGGAACATTAGGGGCCTCAACAATAAGATCAAGAGATCTTTAGTGCTTAACTATCTAAAGAAGTATAATCCAGATATTGTTTTACTGCAAGAAACGCATCTTCAAGGGAGGAAAGTACTAACTTTGCAACGTCCTTGGGTAGGTCCTACGTATCATGCAGTGTACTCAAACCATGCCAGGGGGGTTTCAATTTTAATTGCTAAGAGTCTTCCGTTTCAGATAATCTCTGTACAATTAGATCCTCAGGGTAGGTATGTGAGTTTGCATGTCAGAGGGTTGCAATATTTAATTGTAGGACTTTATATCCCGCCGCCATTCCGCAAAGAAGTCCTAGACCTGATTATAGCTAAGATAGCAATGTTTCCAGTGTTGCCCTGCATTATTATGGGTGACTATAATGCCACTCTGGATCCAATATGGAACAGATTGAATCCTCAAGCCTCTCACAACAATGCGCATTAATGTTGGGCTAATACCTATAATCTGATTGAGATGGAGCCTTACAGGGGGTTGATCAATGATAGGGGGGGTGATCACCCCATATAGACTCCTTGATCACCCCCCTGGATCGGATCCGCAAAACACATACGGACGTCTGAATGGAGCCTTACAGGGGGGTGATCAATGACAGGGGGGTGATCACCCCATATACGTCCGTATGTGTTTTGCGGATCCTATCCGTGGACAGTTATTGCAGCAGGTTCAGATGCTACAAGCCAGAGCGGAGGATGCTGAAAATCGCAACAGACGCAACAATATCCATATCTTGGGCCTACCGGAGCGAGCGGAGGGGTCTTCTCCTGAAACATTCGCGGAGCAACTCATAAAAGAAGTATTGCATCCTATTGCTCTCTCCAGCTGCTTTGTTGTAGAGAGGGCACATCGGGTCCTGACTAGGCCTCTACCACCGGGATCTCCGGCAAGGCCCTTTATTATGAGAATCCTGAACTACAGAGATAGAGACGCTATTTTGTTGGCCACCAGACAGAAGGGTAGCATCACCTATGAAAATGTCCGCTTGTCATTCTACCTGGACTTTACTGCGGAAGTCCAAAAGAAAAGGAAGCAATTTACTGAGGTCCAGGCACGGCTGAGAGATAAAAATGTGAAATACGCAATGATCTACCCTTCCCGGTTGCGAGTGCAGGATGGACAAACTGTCAGTTTTTTTTTATACTCCTGAAGAAGCAACAGAGTGGATTGACAGGAATTTGAATCCTAGACCTCATCGCTGATGGACTAAACCCTGGCGGGGACAACTTGATAAGTCCATAATTGATTAAATGTCAGATTGCATTACTGAAAGAAGTGTTAAGGGGGGGGGGGGGGGGGTGAGAATGTTAGATGCTACCAAACTACTGTTATTCCTGTTACAATATCTTACCTTGAGTGCTGTCTACTGTTAGGTGTCACGGAAGGTGTACAGGAAACAAGACAACACAAAATGAATATACGACTCACTGGATCCAAAACTAAGGAACAAAAAGGGAGACCCCTGCATCAGACCTGGCACTCTCCCTGACTGCTCAGCCTATGCGAAAATCCCAATGGTAGATGATTGCATATCCTCGTACCTCGACTGTATAACACCTGAACACCCTGAAATAGTGAGGGGACACGGCCACCAGCTCCCTACACTAGATACGGAGGGAGTCAGGGTCACCTGGGATCCAGCAAACAGAAAAACACAAATGAATGCACAACACTTATCTTGTAGAAGACTGGGAAGTAGGATCAGCATGCGCACACACTCCAGGAAGTAATATAAACCGCAAACTGATGCACTATGGGGAGGAATTTAAAGGGATGCAATCAGTACAACTACATGACAGCTGAGAGAGGCTAACGAGATGAGGAACTGAAAGCAAAAGGGAGCTCAAGGAGGAGGTTCTGAAAGGCATCTGTCAGAGCTTCTCAGATGTCTGGTGGTGACAGTACCCCTCCTTCTACGAGAGGACTCTGGACACTCAGAGCCCACCTTTTCAGGATGGGACCTATGGAAAGCCCTGATGAGACGAGTGGCCTTAATGTCCGTCACTGGGACCCACATCCTCTCCTCAGGACCATAACCCTCCCAATGAACGAGGTACTGGAGAGAACCGCGGACAACACGAGAATCCACAATCCTAGAGACCTGAAATTCAGGATTACCATCAACCATAATCGGAGGAGGAGGCAAAGACGAGGGTACAATGGGTTGGACATAAGGTTTTAATAAGGACTTTTGAAAAACATTATGGATCTTCCAAGTCTGAGGAAGATCAAGACGGTAGGCAACAGGATTGATGACAGACAAGATTTTGTAAGGCCCAATAAACTTAGGACCCAACTTCCAGGAGGGAACCTTCAATTTGATATTCTTAGTAGACAACCACACCAGATCACCAACATTCAGGTCCGGACCAGGCACACGTCTCTTATCCGCCACACGCTTATATCTCTCACTCATGCTCTTTAGATTATCCTGAATCTTTTGCCAAATAGATGACAAAGACGAGGAGAATCTGTCCTCATCAGGTAAACCAGAAGACCCCTCTCCCGAGAATGTCCCAAACTGCGGATGAAACCCATATGCACCAAAAAATGGTGACTTATCAGAGGACTCCTGACGACGGTTATTTAAAGCAAACTCAGCAAGGGACAAAAAAGAACACCAATCCTCCTGATTCTCCGCCACAAAACAGCGCAGATATGTCTCCAGATTCTGATTGACGCACTCTGTCTGGCCATTCGACTGCGGGTGGAAAGCAGAAGAGAATGACAACCGAACCCCCAAGCGAGAACAGAAAGCCTTCCAGAATCCTTAAAAATCTTGTGTCTTAAAGCGAGAGGCACAAACAACCTCCCAGGAGGACAAAGATCAGGAGCCTCTGACTGGGCTGCCTGCACCTCTGCCTCCAATTTAGGAAAAAGAGCAGAGACCACCACACCTTCAGCCAAAATGGGACCCGGGTCTTCAAAATTCCCACCTCCTGGAAAACGTGACAGGGCATCTGCCTTCACAATCTTAACCATAGGGCGGAACGTGAGAACAAAATTAAACCTTGAAAAGAACACAGACCATCTGGCCTGTCTCGGGTTCAGACGCTTGGCTGACTCCAAGTAGGCCAGATTTTTATGGTCAGTAAACACGGTAATAGGGTGTCTGGCTCCCTCTAGCCAATTGCGCCATTCCTCAAAAGCCAACTTGGTGGCCAACAACTCCCTATCTCCCACATCGTAATTTCTCTCTGAGAAATTACGATGTGGGAGGAGAGTTTCTTCGAGAAAAAGGCACAAGGTCGCCATTTGGCAGGAGAGGAACCTTGAGACAAGACCGCACCCACACCCACCTCAGAAGCATCAACCTGAACTATGAAGGGTAGAGAAATATCAGGTTGTACCAAGATGGGAGCGGAAGCAAAACTCTCCTTGATATTAGAAAAGGCCTTACGCGCCTCTACCGACCAGGAAGAAAAATCTATCCCCTTTCTAGTCATATCAGTGAGTGGTTTAACAGCAGAGGAATAATTCAAAATAAACTTCCTGTAATAATTGGCAAAGCCCAAAAAACGCATCAGCGCCTTCTGACTCTCAGGAAGCTCCCACTTAAGCACAGCGCGGACCTTCTCGGGGTCCATGTGAAAACCAGAAGCGGAGAGAAGAAACCCCAGAAATTAAATTTCTGGAACCGCAAACACACATTTTTTCAGTTTCGCGTACAATTTATTCTCCCGCAGGATGAGCAAGACCTGACGTAAGTGTTCCTTACGAGTTTTAAATTCAGGAGAAAAAATCAAAATGTCATCCAAATACACTAATACAAATTTCCCCATTGAATGATAAAAAATGCTGTTCACAAAATGCTGAAAAACGGCTGGAGCATTCATCAAACCAAAAGGCATAACCATATTCTCAAAATGGCCCTCAGGGGTATTGAAGGCTGTCTTCCATTCGTCTCCTTCTCTGACCCTGACCAGGTTGTATGCCCCTCTTAGATCTAATTTGGAAAAAACTTTAGCCCCAACAATCTGGTTAAACAGGTCCGGGATCAGAGGAAGCTGATAAGGGTCACGAATTGTGATACTGTTCAGCTCCCTGAAATCCAGACAAGGTCTTAAAGAGCCATCTTTTTTCTTAACAAAGAAAAAAACTGCGGCAACAGGTGACTTCGAGGGTCGTATGTGTCCTTTTCTCAGACTCTCAGAGATATAAGCACGCATAGCGACCCTTTCAGGTTGGGAGAGATTGTATAAACGAGATTTAGGCAGCTTGGCGCCTGGGATGAGATTAATAGGGCAATCGTACTCCCTGTGCGGGGGCAAATCCTGAACTCCACTCTCAGAGAAGACATCCGAAAATTCAGAGAGAAAAGATGGTACAGTCTTAGTAGAAACCTCAGAAACAGATGTCGTGAGGCAATTCTCTCTGCAAAAGTCACTCCAAACATTTATTTGCCTCGCTTGCCAATCAATGGTGGGGTTATGTTTAGTGAGCCAGGGTAGCCCCAACACTAGAGGAGTAGGAAATCCGCTAAGGACGAAACATGACACATCCTCAACATGAGCATCACTCACAATTAAACGGATATTGTGAACTATGCCCTTTAATGATTTCTGAGAAAGTGGAGCGGAATCAATAGCAAAAACAGGAATATCCTTTCACAAAGTGCATACCTGGAAACCATGAGTTATCACAAATTGATTATCAATGAGATTGACAGCTGCTCCACTATACTGTCTATATTGAGTGTTTTTGAGTGGGTGTGCATGTGTGAGTGATTGTTCCTTCATCAGCCAGAGGCTTTGGTTGCTTTTTTTTTCTGGTGGGCAAAATGGCATTAATTAAACTACTTTCCTGGAACATTAGGGGCCTCAACAATAAGATCAAGAGATCTTTAGTGCTTAACTATCTAAAGAAGTATAATCCAGATATTGTTTTACTGCAAGAAACGCATCTTCAAGGGAGGAAAGTACTAACTTTGCAACGTCCTTGGGTAGGTCCTACGTATCATGCAGTGTACTCAAACCATGCCAGGGGGGTTTCAATTTTAATTGCTAAGAGTCTTCCGTTTCAGATAATCTCTGTACAATTAGATCCTCAGGGTAGGTATGTGAGTTTGCATGTCAGAGGGTTGCAATATTTAATTGTAGGACTTTATATCCCGCCGCCATTCCGCAAAGAAGTCCTAGACCTGATTATAGCTAAGATAGCAATGTTTCCAGTGTTGCCCTGCATTATTATGGGTGACTATAATGCCACTCTGGATCCAATATGGAACAGATTGAATCCTCAAGCCTCTCACAACAATGCGCATTAATGTTGGGCTAATACCTATAATCTGATTGAGATGTGGTGGTACTTGCATCCTGCAGATACGCAGTTCTCGTGCTACTCGGCTTCCACTGGTTCACTGTCCCTTATAGACTTAGGGAGATAAATCTTTACTGATAAAGCCTATGTCAGGTCTAGTGACTATCTGCCGAGAGGATCATGCCCCCCTTCTTCTGATTTTGTCCCAACCATTGGCGTCAGCAGTTAAACAATGGCGGTCGAACCCCATGTGGTTGGATGTTTTGCCAGTGGTGAGTGAATGTCTAGACACCATGGGGAACTATTGGAGGGAAAATGAGGGGTCTTTAAATCCCCTAGTGGAATGGGATGCCTTTAAATCAGTGGTGAGGGGAACATTAATTTCTGCAATAGCGACACTCAGGAAAGAATTGAATATCAAACAAACGAAATTAGAGAGGGAACTGATAGACAGTGAGAGGTTGTACATACTAGATCCTTGTAGTGAGAGCCGGACTGTCTGGCTAGAGGCTCAGCGTAGATTTAATTTGCACTTAACTGAGTATACTCAAAAGAAACTCTTAAATCAGAGACAAACCATTTTTTCTGATGGCGATAAATGTGGTACAGCTTTGGCATATCTGGCGAGATCTGAATACCAGCACACGATAGTGGCAGGGATCCTAAATGAGCAGGGAGTGATGGTGAGGGAGCCTAAAGATGTTTGCCGTCAGTTTGCCTCCTACTATACGAATTTGTATGCCCCCAAAACCACAAACTCCCCGGGAGAGATTACCAAATTTCTTGCAGGTATTAACATTCCCTCACTTGATAGGGAAGACAGGGATGCCCTGGCGGCAAACATATCGGATGTAGAAATTGAAGCTGTCATCAACTCATTAGCAACCAAAAAGACCCCGGGCCCTGATGGATTTCCAGCTGAGTGGTATAAGAGATTTTCAAAAGACCTTGTCACTAGAATGGGGAAGCTATTGAGGGATGCGCTGGAAGGAGGTTCACTGCCTCCTTCCTTTTCGGAGGCAACAATTGTAGTAATACATAAGCAGGGAAAGCCATCTCACCAGTGTAGCTCTTATCGGCCGATCTTACTTCTGAATCTTGACGTAATTTTTTTTGCTAAGGTCCTGGCACTGAGATTGAGGTAGGTGATTCTCTCTTAAGTGGGTGTAGATCAGTCGGGTTTCATGCCTGGGAAGACTACCGATATCAATCTCAGACGTTTGTTCACTAATCTTTAGGTTAAACATGATAATCGAGGTATGAGGGTCCTAGCTTCCTTAGATAACGAAAAAGCTTTTCACTCAGTAGAGTGGGACTTTATGTGGGCGGTGTTAGAGCGTATGGGGTTCCCTGCAAAATTTTTACGCTGGCTACAGATGCTTTATAAATCCCCCTCAGCAAGAGTCAGAGTGAATGGGTATACATTGGATCCCTTCCCCTTAGGTAGAGGCACTAGACAAGGCTGTCCTCTCTCCCCCTTATTATTTGCATTAATAAGCCTCTATCGATACTCATTTCTTCTAACTCAAATATAGAGGGTTGGGAAATAGCAGGAATTACAGAGAAACTTTCACTATATGCTGACGACATGTTGGTATATCTGGCTGATCCAGGGAAGTCCTTACATACCCTTTTACAGGTTATGGACCATTTTGGTAGCTTTTCGGGACTTCGTGTGAACTGGGCTAAGTCGAGTCTCTGCCCAATTGATAGATTTGTTCCAACTCACATCTCATTGAATTGTAGGCTTCAGGTTGTTGAGCAATTTACATATCTGGGGATTGTCATTCACAAAGAGGTGACGAAGTTTTATGACCTAAATGTTGTTCCTACAATGCAATATTTTACTAAGAAATTAGAAGCTTGGGAGAACTTGCCTCTGAACCTTATTGGACGTATCAACATTATAAAAATGATTCTCCTCCCAAAGTTGCTATACTTATATAGGGCGGCCCCGATGCTACTCCCCAGGAAACATTTCACTACATTGGATAAAGCAATTACTCCTTTTCTATGGAATAAATCTTCTCCTAGAATAGCGAAACGCACCCTTCAGGCAACCTACATACAGGGAGGCCTCGCTTTGCCAAATATGTATATGAACTATGTGGCTGTACAGTTGAGCTACGTGGCCTGGTGGGTACGGGCAGACTCGGGCAATCCGGCGGTGGTGCTGGAAGCAGCATTGATGGGATCCTTTGAAGCACTTACGAATCTGGCATACAAGGGAGGGGCGGACTCTGTAGAACACTATACCCAATCTATGGCAGCGGTAGTGAAGATTTGGGTCAAATGGAGTCCGGTGAGCATTTCTAGAGAGAATATTCCTACTTGGTCACCCTATATGCCTCTATGGAAAAATAGAGGCTTGCTGGAATTGCTCTCATTAGTAGAGTTCGAATTTTGGCCCCAAAAGGAGGTGCGTTACCCAAACCAATTTTGTGAGAAAGGCTTGTTTAGATCTTTTAGTAGTTTGAAACAAGAATTGAATCTCCCCCAACATAGTCTATTCAGATACTTTCAGCTCAGACATGCCTGTCAAGCGCAATTTGGTAGAGAACCTCTAAAGCTGGAGTGTGGCCCGATAGAATCAGTAATCAGGAGGGTTCCTTTAGTCAAACCGGTGTCGGCTCTCTATGCGTCACTAATGATGCTGCAGGATTCTCCCCTTGATAAATCGTTGGTCAAGTGGAGAAGAGACGTAGCAGCTCTAGAAGATGTACATATTAAGAAAATTGGTCATGCATGGAGGTCTACTGTGGTAAGCACGAGGGATCAATTGATTCAAGTTAAGTGGCTCCATAGGATATACTATACCCCTGAGAGACTATTCAAAATGGGTAAATTACCAGGTTCGCAATGTACGAGGTGTGGGCATGAAAGGGGATGCCTAATACATATGATATGGCAGTGTCCAGTCATATATAGCTTCTGGGAAGGGATCCATGCCTATATTAACGACAAACTGGGCTTTTCCAATGTCTGTACTCAGCTGACGAGTCTGCTGGGGATAGCTAATGAGGTTGTTCCTACCAAATTCGGCAGGAAACTATATAGGATTCTCTTGTTTTATGCAAGGAAAACTATCCTCCTCAATTGGAAACCCCCTAAGAGTCCTATGGTGCAGCAATGGATACAAATAATCAATGCTGACCTTGAGTTATACAAGTTTATTTATGAACGTCGAGGCACCCCAGACTGTTTTATCAAAATCTGAGATCCCTGGATTAGTGCCCAAACGCTGATGCCTTAAGTGGCTGTGATATCTTGGCTCTGGCTGATGAAGGGGAGTGTGAATGAGTGTGTGTATGCAGGACTCTATATTATTCCAGGACATATTCTGATGGGTGCTACTCACAATATCTTGCTCTTATCCACTGATGTCGTGTGCAATGGGCTAACAGAACACTGTGGTGATTAATCCAATGCTGATCTATGTACTGCTTCTGTGTGATTTGCCTTTCAATGGTGTGTCTGCAATGCTTTTTGTTAAAATGTAATAAAAAAAGAGACTATTTAAAAAAAACGTACATCACAAAAAGTACAACAGTAATCGATCAAAAAGGCGTATGGCCACCAAAATAGTACAAATCTAACAGTCACCTCATCCCGCAAAAAATGAGCCCCTACCTAAGACAATCGCCCAAAAAAATTTAAAACTATGGCTCAGAATATGGAGACACTAAAACATATTTTTTTTGTTTTAAAAAAGCTGTTATTGTGTAAAAATTAAGTACATTAAAAAAGTATATATATTAGGTATCTCTGCGTCCGTAATAACCTGCTTACATTACAAAAAGTGTAATTAGCAAGCGATCAAAAAGTCATATGTGCCCCAAAATAGTACCAATCAAACCGTCATCTCATCCAGCAAAAAAAATGAGACCCTATCTAAGATAATCGCCCAAAACCTGAAAAAAACTATGGCTCTCAGACTATGGAGACACTAAAACTATTTTTTTGTTTCAAAAATGAAATCATTGTGTAAAAATTACATAAATAAAATAAAATAAATTAAATAATAGTATACACATTAGGTATCGCCGCGTCCGTGACAACCTGGTCTATAAAAATACCACATGATCTAACCTGTCAGATGAATGTTGTAAGTAACAAAAAATAAAAATGGTGCCAAAACAGCTATTTCTTGTTACCTTGCCTCACAAAAAGTGTAATATAGAACAACCAAAAATCATATGTACCCTAAACTACAGTAGTACCAACAAAACTGCCACCCTATCCCGTTGTTTCTAAAATGGGGTCACTTTTTGGGAGTTTCTACTCTAGGGGTGCATCAGCGGGGTTTCAAATGGGACATGGTGTCAAAAAACCAGTCCAGCAAAATCTGCCTTCCAAAAACCGTATGGCATTCCTTTCCTTCTGCGCCCTGCCGTGTGCCTGTACAGCAGTTTTACGACCACATATGGGGTGTTTCTGTAAACTACAGAATCAGAGCCATAAATATTGAGTTTTGTTTGCCTGTTAACCCTTGATTTGTAACTGGAAAAAAATTATTAAAATGGAAAATCTGTCAAAAAAGTGAAATTTTGAAATTGTATCTCTATTTTCCATTAATTCTTGTGGAACACCTAAAGGGTTTACAAAGTTTGTAAAATTAGTTTTGAATACCGTGAGGGGTGGTTTCTATTATGTAAGCCTCACAAAGTGACTTCAGACCTGAACTGGTCCTTAAAAAGTTGGTTTTTGAATATTTCTGAGAAATTTCAAGATTTGCTTCTAAACTTCTAAGCCTTGTAACGTCCCCCAAAAATAAAATGTCATTCCCAAAATGATCCTAACATAAAGTAGACATATGGAGAATGTAAAGTAATGACTATTTTTGTAGGTATTACTATGTATTATAGAAGTAGAGAAATTGAAACTTGGAAATTTGCAAATTTTTCTAAAACTTTTGGCAAGGAGGAGTAATTGATAATGCTATTGCTCATCCCCATAAACACTTGATGTTTGCCGACAGCAGATGCTCTTTACACAGCACCATCTTCAGCCGGCAAACGTTGATTTTTGTGACCTCATGAATGATCTGTTTCGCTCATTCATCAGGTAATTGGTGGCACCTTTAGACCGCCAGATAATTCGCTAACGAACATTCCTTATAAACGCTTTTTAGCAATCATCTGGCCGGGAATCGTCTCATGTAAAGGGTCCTTAAGACTTCAACTATAGGTGTTGGCTAAGAGAGATGGGTCTTTCACACATTGCACTCACTGGACCTGTCTTTGCAGAAAAAAATGCTCATTTTGTATTTCCTAACCTATAGAGACCAAAGGAGTGAACACTAATTAGTACCAGTCTCACAGGTACTCTTTGACTCACTCTTGATGATATTTTTACACCTAAATGAGACCTAGAATGTATATTTTTACTGTTCCAGACATTTTTCGTTACTACTCCTTAGTCTTGTCCTTCTCATAGGAGGTTGGAATTATAGTCTAGATGCTTCCTTGATGAAACGCACAAAACAAAATTCTGTTATTTCCCAATGATAGTTGTTTTTACATCTTATGTAAAAGGGATTTACATTCTACTCTACCCCCCACATTGTATATGGGATACTTGCAGGCTCGGACTGGCCCACAGGGGTACAGGGGAATCCCCCGGTGGGCCCCTGAGAAAGGTGGGCCCCTAGTCTCCCACCACCTGCACAAGTGGCACATAACATAGTAGATTTACTGCTCTACAAGCATGTATTCAATGCAGAGCACCTCAACCAGCCTATGTTCATATAAAAAAACTTGTTAAAATATTTATTATATTTGAATGTATCTGTACGGTGGGCCCCCAAAATAAATTTTACTGGTGGGCCTTAGGTATCCCAGTCCGACACTGGATACTTGACAGAATTTATGTTGGCCCTGCTTTACTGTATTATCATGTAGCTTTACAGATCAGTGAATATTTATACTTACGATGTCTAATTTTGTTTATTGTACTTGGACTGTGAACTACAGACTGAACAGCTCAATTTGACACATTGCAGAAGTCTATGGGGAGTACACATTATTATGCCCACCATCTAATATCCAGAGTGACCGCCGTGTGCAGCATGGACAGCGACTAGAGGGGCTGGAGTGACTCAATAAGGTCCATCTGGAGCCATATTGACTGCAAAGCATCCCACAGTTGCTGGAGGATGCATGGAGGAGTCAGAGAATGAACACAACGATCGAGTTGGTCTTAAATATGCTCAAGTGGGTTCAAGTCTGGGGAATTAGGGGGCGAGAGTAGTACTTAGAAGTCTTGGTCATGCTCTTCCAACCAATGTCAGACATTTCTAGGGTTCGGATTCATAATGTAAAACATGAATGCATGCCCCGCTACTTACGGTAACCACGTATGCACGCACAGTAGTCTTGTGTCACCCGCCACCATATTCTAAGTGCCATGTAGGTAGATCAAAGCAGAACAAACTCATTTCACACATCAGTAGGTTTGTTCTCTGATGTTTCTCGCCTGACACGACAACGTCCATCTGTTCAATGAAGCAGAAAACATAACTCATCGGAGAAGGCAACCCTATGCCAATCAGTGGAGGTCCAATTCTGATACTGCTGCGAAAATGGAAGCCTTTTCTGCCAATGCAACTTTGTTAGCAGAGGTGCAGTGATCATCCATCTACTTCGATGCCTCATACACTGTAGGGCAGGCATCTCAAACTCGCGGCCCTCCAGCTGTTGTAAAACTACAACTCCCACCATGCCCTGCTGTAGGCTGATACCCGTAGGCTGTCCGGGCATGCTGGGAGTTGTAGTTTTGCAACAGCTGGAGGGCCGCGAGTTTGAGATGCCTGCTGTAGGGTTTGCAGAACTGTTGTTTTAGTCACACACTTTGTAGCCTCCTGGTTCATTGGCGTGAGCTGCTCCAGTGTAGCATATTGGTCCATGGGGTCCGGCAGCGGGATGTAAGGTGTTAAATGGCTGGAATCTACACATCTGCTGATCTGGGCCAGTAGAGCAGATTGTCCTGTACTGGATTATGTATGATTTTTACATTAAAGGGGTTATCCCGTAAGTATCACATGATAATCTCTTTCTAAGGGCTCATGCACACAAAGTATTTTCTTTCCGTGTCCGTTCTATTTTTTTTTTTTTGCGGACCATATGCAGAACCATTTACTTCAATGGGTCCACAAAAAAACGGAAGTTACTCCGTGTACATTCTGTTTCCGTCCGTCCATATTTCTGTTACGTAAAAAAATAGAACACATCCTAATATTGTCTGCATTACGGACAAGGATAGTACTGTTCTATTAAGGGCCAGCTGTTCCGTTCTGCAAAATACATACGGTCGTGTGCATGAGCCCTAACAAAGCTAGAACCAGCCCTGTACCGCACATGGATTCACAGATCTACCCATTCATTTCTTCAATTGCTCTCCTAGATTTATTTCAGGCTGGCAGCTCAGGGTGTGTACCCTTTCTGAGGGGGCATGTACTTTCTATTGCAGCTAGTGGCAGCTGAAGGATGGAAATGAGCATGTATGTCAACCTCAGTGAGCTGGACAGAGAATTTAGAAAAAGGGAAAACGGGTAGTGCTATACAGATAGATTTTAGTGAATAACTCAGTGGCTGAGCTATACATTTAATTACATGTAATTACAAATACAATATTCCGATCCAAGTACTGGTTTGAAAATCTAGAATAATTTTTGTGGGACAACCCCTTTAAGGATATCATGTATATGCACGGTGGTTGTCTGCACTTTAAAGATGACGCCTGTTCAGAAGCCGAGTGGGCCTTGTAGCTGCCGATTGCATGCTGTACTATTAGAAAGTACAACTTGTCCCTCAAAAGAATAATCTATCATGTGAATTAAAAACTTAGAGTTATGGCTCCAGAAAGGCAGGGAGTAAAAAACAAAAATGGAAAATCACTTGATCCTTAAGAGGTTAAGGCCATGTTCACATCTCTCACACACGAACTGGTGTAGAGGATAAGATTTGTAGTGGCCCTGATGTAGTGTTGTAGTATCACGGTGTCCTACATTAGGCCGTTGCTCCCTGGGGTCCGATGCAGTGAAACTTATAATACTGAAGAAGGAGGCCAGAGTAACATAGTCTTTTTTACTAAGTGCAATGTAGAACTGGAAATACAAACAGCAGCAGCAGGGTTTTAGTGCAATTCTTCTCTGGCACTAGATGAGGAGGTATGGTGGGTGGTTGTATGACAATTGATTGGCACATGCAGGCACTTGTGGATATAGGTGTCCACTGTACTACTGGCTTGATGTTTTTTCTGGCCTGGTGGTTGGTTAGGTAGGTGGTGGTGTCTGAGCTCTAATCCCTCACCTTGCAGCAGTGTGTAAAGCTGTCATTTCACTGATCACTGCTGTCTTCTCACACTGATGGTTGTGTTCTTAATTCTGATGGTCTCTTTGGAGTGTTGGTCTCACATGAAAACTGGATCTGGTTCCCAAATATCCCTTTGGAGTGTTGGCCTCACAGGGGAATAGTATATGCTTCCTAGGACTGGGAGCCCTGCCATGTGCTACCTCACTCCTTGTTGTCTGAACTGGAATTCCCTCTCCTGGCAGGAAGCAGGACTAGCCCACTCTTACCAAGAGGGGAGGAATGGAAAAAGGCATAACCAAGAAAATACATAACAATAACCATACATAATAAACATTTTCAGACACCCCCTGGTCTAGGGTACGGCATCAGATGATCATAGTTTATCAGTGGTATTTGTTGGTTTGAAAATCGCTTTTATGCAGGAAATCTGTTGGATCTCATTATAGTCAATGGGGATCCTGCGGTGTGCGGCCGTATCTGGCCATGTCAGATAGGGTAAGCTCCGGTAATCTCTTCCCCTGCCGGATCAGACTGCTGGAGTTTGTGCTGCTCATGTTAACCTACTCTACGTCAAATGTTTCTGCAGTGCCACTAAAGAGGAAATAAAAGGAGTTACACAGTGCACATTCAAATCAATTGGTTATTTGTGTAATGCAGGGCAGGAGAAGTCTTGCAGAGCCAGGAGATGAGGATCTTCATCGTCCTCTGTTAACTCTGAATTAAGGTATATAAAATTGATTTTCTAAACTTGACAGCCCCTGAGTATTGATATTAAGAAAACTTTTAACCCAACCCCTTACACAGACTGTAATAATATAATGGCCCTATAGAGCACAGGTGTTAATATGGATGCCCTTTGTCTCCAGTGCGTTTTTGCACAACTTTCATTTGAGAAAGCCCTGATGTTATCAGGGTTCAGACTAGGGGTACAGAGATCAAAATAGCACTTTATGCTGACATTGTGTCTCAAACCAGCTTAAAATGTATGTTGCTAACACACAGAGATCTCAAAGTTTGTGGCACCAAAAGAAGTTTTTGTTGAAGTGGACCTTACTTCTGAGAGGAAGAGTGAATTTGATAGCACCATCACTAGACTATGTTTTTAAAAAAAATGTCTTCTGTTGTTCTGATTTGTTTCCAGGCTTTTTCAAAAATGTTTCTCCCCAGTTTCCACAGTTGCACTATTAAATGCCACCCCTCTATTTGTTTTTTCTCTGAACAGAATAAGTCATTAGTGTTGTAAATGGGTGCAGCTAAATGGCTTGCATGTGCCTCTAAGTATGGCAATCCATGATGACCATTTTGCTGCACCGTGCTTGAAGGGGTTGTAGTAAAAAATAAAAATAAAAAAAATAAAAGCGAGAAGCAAATGTTCTAAAATTCACTCCCCCTCAATCCAGTGCAGATTCTTTGTTGACCGCCAACTGGTCTTTGTTTGCAGACTGTCATACTTACTGGCTTCACCGCCAGTGTTGATGTCGCTAGCAGCCAGCATCCAGGCTACATGCCCTGGATTTTTGGTGCACTGCACCAGATTCCTGGACAACTATTTGCACATGCTAGTAAGCCACTGGATACCTTAGGACATGCTGGAATGACTTCATCATGTCTGCATTGAGATGGCTGCATGGTATTTGAGATATCCTGCTCAACATGGGAACAGAAGAAAATTAGTATTTATTATTTTCAGAGGGAAACAAAAAAGGAGTTATTACTTGGGGGTGGGGGGTGGGGGGGCAAGCCATCAATGGTTAATAGTGGTGTTTACTGATGAAAGCGGGTTCTGCCTTGGTAGTAATGAGAGCTGTCATCATTCATAGTGCGGGGACACACAGGATCAACACCAAGTGTCATGGTGTGCGTGGGGAACCATTATCTACATGACCATTCTTGCCTGGTATTCGTTGATGGAACATTGACGAGCCTTCAGTATGCCCAGGACATCGTGGAACCAGTCCTAATGCCTTTTTTGACTCAGGAGAAGTGGTGTTCCAACAAAATAATGTCTGCCCTACACAATGTGCTCTTTAGGGTATCCAGCAACTCCCCAGGCTAGCTCAATCACCAGATCTCTCCTACATTGAGAATGTTTGGGACTGGATAGGAGCAACAGATCCTCCATACACAGCAGCCAACAACCACCTTGGCTGAAATATGGGCCCAAGTTGATAGAGCTATGACATACCACAAGAAAATATGCAGCATTTGTATGACTGTTACCTTGCCAGAGTGACAGCCTTTATCGCAGCAAGGGGAGATGCCACCCAGTATTCAATGGGTTTTCTCAGTGTTTAACCCCTTAATGCCTAGTGCTGTACATTTACTGCGCTCTAATCGGGCGGGTGCAGGAATCCACGGCAGGGGTCTGGCAGTCACTGATAGCCGGACCCCTGCTGTATGCGCTGGCACATTAACCCCTGCACGGCCACGGTCAGCACTGACCACCGCACGTGCGGGCTTCAGACGTGTGCGGGGTGTCCATCAGGTCCGTCCATCAGGTCCCTGAGCTGCTGTGACGTGGACCTGATGGCAGGAAAGGCAGCCTGATGCCTTCATTAGGCATCGTGGCTGCCTTCTGGGAGAGCCTGTGAGATCCAACCCCCTGGATCTCACAGGCAAGCTGTCTGAAGCGTATTACATTCAGTAATACACTTACAGCCCGTGCATTATGATACAGAAGTATTGTAATGCGCATTGTAAAGGGGATCAGACCCCCAAAAGTTGAGGTCCCAGAGTGAGACAAAAAATAAAGTTAAAAAAAGTTTAAAAAATTAAGTTTTCAAAAAAATAAGTCCTTTTCCCAAAATAAAGTAAAAAAAAAGAAAAGGGAAAAAATAGGGAAAAAAGTGAAAAGTAGACATATTACGTATTGACTGGCTCTATAAAAATACCACATGACCTAACCCCTCAAGAATAAAAATAAAAACGGTGTCAAAAAGCCATTTTTTGTCACTTCATCACAAAAAGTGTAATAGCAAGCGATCAAAAAGTCATATGCACCCCAAAATAGTGCCAATCAAACCGTCATCTCATGCCATAAATATGATACCCTACCTAAGACAATCGGCCCAAAAACCAAACTATGGCTCTAAGACTATGGAGACACTAAAACATGATATTTCTTTTTGTTTCAAAAATGATATAACTGTGTAAAACTTAAATAAATAAAAAAAAGTTGACATATTAGGTATCCCCATGTCCATAACGACCTGCTCTCTAAAAATATCACATGACATAGCCCCTCAGGTGAACACGGTGTCAGAAAAACCATTTTTTGTCACCTTACATCACAAAAAATGTAATAGCAAGCGATCAAAAAGTCATATGCACCCCAAAATAGTGCCAGTTAAACTGTCATCTCATCCCGCAAAAATTATACCCTAATTAAGAGAATCGCCCAAAAACTGAAAAAACTATGGCTCTCAGACTAACGTGATACTAAAACATATTTTTTTTGTTTGTTTAATAAATTATATAATTGTGTAAAACTTAAATAAAAAAAGTAGATATATTAGGTATTGCCACGTCTGTAACGACCTTCTCTATTAGGTTAGGTCTACACGATGACATTTGTCACGCGTCAATAAGTTGCGCAACATTTTGATGCACTAATGTCGCGCGACAATTTTTATAATGGCAGTCTATGGTGTCGCACTGCAACATGCGACATGCTGCGACTGCGACGCAACAGTCGCAGAAAAATCCATCTCGAATGGATTTTCTGCGACTGTTGCGTCGCAGCATGTTGCATGTTGCAGTGCGACACCATAGACTGCCATTATAAAAATTGTCGCGCGACATTAGTGCAACAAAATGTCGTCGTGTAGACCTAGCCTAAAAATATCACATGACCTAATCCCTCAGATGAACACTGTAAAAAAAAAAATAGAAAGCGATCAAAAAGTCATACGCACCCCAAAATAACACCAATCAACCCGTCATCTAATCCCGCAAAAAATTAGACTCTACCTAAGACAATTGCCCAAAAAAAATAAAAAATATGGCTTTTAGAATATGGAGACACTAAAAAAAAAGTTTTTTTCAAAAATGCTATATTATGTAAAACAAACCTGTTCTGTAAATATAGCACATGATCTAACCTGTCAGATGAACATTGTAAATAACAAAAAATAAAAACGGTGCCAAAACATCTATTTCTTGCCTCACAAAAAGTGTAATATAGAGCAACCAAAAATCATATATAGTAAACTATATATAGTATACTAAAATAGTACTAACAAAACTGCCACCTTTTCCGTAGTTTCCAAAATGGGGTCATTTTCTTGGAGTTTCTACTCTAGCGGTGCATCAGGGGGTCTTCAAATGTGACATGGCATCTTAAAATTATCCCAGTGAAATCTGCCTTCCAAAAACCATATGGCCTTTCCCTCTACTCCCTTCCATGTGCCCGTACAGTTTACGACTACATATGGGGTGTTTCTGTAAAAAACAGAATCATGGAAATAAATATTGAGTTTTGTTTGGCTGCTGACCCTTGCTTTGTTAGTGGAAAAAAATTATTAAAATGGAAAATCTGCCAAAAAGTGAAATTCTGAAATGTCATCTCCATTTTCCATTAATTCTTGTGGAACACCTAAAGGGTTAACAAAGTTTGTAAAATCAGTTTTGAATACCTTGAGGGGTGTAGTTTCTAAAATGGGGTAATTTTTGGCCAGTTTCTATTATGTTAGAACTCACAAAGTGAGTTCCGACCTGAACTGGTCCTTAAAAAGTGTGTTTTGGAAATTTTCTGAAAAATTTAAAGATTTGCTTCTAAACTTCTAAGCCATCTAACGTCCCCCAAAAATAAAATGTCATTCACAAATTGATCCAAACATGAAGTAGACATATGGGGAATGTAAAGTAATAACTATTTTTGGAGGTGTTACTATCTATTATAAAAGTAGAGAAATTGAAATTTGGAAATGTAAAAAAAAATTGGGGTACATTTTTTTTCTTATAAAAAAAATGATTTTTTTTAACTTATTTTTACCACTGTCATGAAGTACAATATATTATACACATAAATTGACACATGTCAGATTTGCTAAAAATGGCCTGGGCAGAAAGGTGAAAAAATGGCTTGGACCTGAAAGGGTTAATACTTTGGAAGATGTATAAATGTTGTTTATATTCCTTATATGGAAACATTTGTGCACAAAGCCATTTAAGGGTATTATCATTCAAAATTATTTATTTGTTACTCATTTGCTAAATTTCCTGCTTTTATACAAAGATAACAGTACAAAAAGTGTGATACAATATGTTCAATTTACAATGCAAATAAGTCAGTAAGCAGCACATCTGATATGGACATTCACATGTACGTATTTCTCTCCTTCAAACATATAACCTATTTTAATTCAGAAATTTTTATGTATTCAGCTACTTTATTTTTACATGATCAGATGGTACAAAAAACATGTTTATTCAGTGATTCTCTAAATTTCAACTAGATGTTGGAGATAAGGGTTTGGCTCTTGGATTTCAACTGTCCAGTCTATTGTTCTTCTGGAAATAAGCTACTGGCAAAGGTGTCTGGCATCGGTTTTCTCCCCTCTCCCTGTTGAGGACAGTCGATTGTGCGTGTGTATGAAGGGGTCAGGAGACAGCTGACAACTATCTAATGGTCTATGGCCAGCCTTACTGGCAAATCCATGTTGATGCTGAAAACTGTTTTTGCAGATAAATGAGGACCAGAAGAAACTGGTAGCATTTTGGTAATAAATTAGGACTGCTAGTGTTGTGTATCCTCAATTGCTTAGACAACAGTATTTATAAAAGTGTTCCTTTAATAAAAAGACGGTTAGCTAGCTGCCTGGCTTTGTTCATTAGCCCTCTTCTTCCATTAGGGCTAACGCAAACATAGAAAAGGGGACAGGCTTAGCTAATGAACTGAGCCAGAACAACAGCCCTTCAACATGTCATCGACACAGAGAGAGGGAGGCAGTAGAAACTTTACTTCAAAAAGAACAAACATGGTCTGAAATGGAAGTTTTATTCATAAAAATGAAAGTAAAAAAAATGAAAAATGTTTTTAAAAATATAAAAAAACTAAATTTTAAATCACATCACTTTCCCAATTTTACACCTAAAATAAAGTATAAAAAAAATAAACATACCGTAATTGGTATCAGTACATGAAATGGTAAATTAAATTGCGGCATTAAAAAAAATACAAGCCATGCCTACAGTATGTAAGCATAAAAGTAAAAAAATTTATTGGCTATTAGAAAGCAGGAAGGAAAAAAGGAAAATTGTTTGGGTCTGGAAAGGCTTATAACATGATCATCTTCCTTCCTCAGTATGTTACAAAAATAATATCACAGTTATATTAATAAGAAATATTGTTTTAAAATGTTCTCTATAAAATAAATAAAAATTTGAAAATTGCCCTTAAATGTAAAAAATAATAGATTAACCCCTGAACACAAAATGATGTACATTGCTGTGCCTGATACATACTGTGGGTGCTGGCATGGCTGTAATACATCTGACACCTACTGGCAGTGTGTGGGATCAGAGGCAACTCAGATCCCAGTTATTTAACCCCTCAGATGCAGTGGTCACTAGCAACTACAGCATTTGAGGGGTTAGACAGAGAAAGGGAGCTCCCTCTGTCCTCCGATACCCACATGGAAAAATTGTGGGACTTCACTTGCTATGGCAGCCTGGGGCCTTGTGAAGGCTCCAAGGCTTTCCACAGTAAGATGCCCATTAAGCCATGCCTGCAGCATGACTTAAGAGGAAGCCTGTAAAAATGCTATAGACTGCAATAGTAGTTTATGGCACAGGAGAACACAAAAAAATAGGAATATGAAACATTCAGCCCCATTCCCAATTTTAAATATAAAAATAAAATAATATACATCACTGTTATTGCTGTGTTGAAAATGCTGGAAGTACTAAAGTATAAACAATATTTATCATGTGCGTTGAACAGGATAATAGAAAAAACAACCAATTTACTGTCTTGTTTTGTTTTTGGTCATGTTACAATTCCCCTAAAAATTGAATAGATATCAAAAAGTCAGGTGGACCCTAAAATGGAACCAATAAAAAACTACAGCTCACCCCCACAAAAATTGGCCCTCACCCAGCTCTGTTGAAAAAAAAAAACACGTTACAGGTGTTAGAATATGGTGGTGCAAAGATATGCCTTTAAGAGGCATTCCGTTTTGATCCTTCATAATACAAGTCTATGGGCAGCAGAACGGATCCATTATGCAGGAGTCCAGTCCTGCATAACGGAAACCAGGACGGATCCGTTATGCTGCACATAGATTTGTATTATGACGGAATGCAAAGCAGAAGCCTTTAAGAGGCATTCCGTTTTGCTTTCCGTCATAATAGAAGTCTATGGGTATCATAACGGATCTGTCTGATTCCCGTTTTGCAGAGCCGACAAAAAAGTCCTGTCGACAGGACTTTGTTTTCCGTCTTGCGTAACAGGAACCGGACGGATCTGTTATGATTCCCATAGACTTCTATTATGACAGATCAAAACGGAATGCCTCTTAAAGACTTCCGTTTTGACTTCCGCCTTATGGATTCCGTTATTTTCCGTTATAACCATGTTATAACGGAAAGACATAACGGCATACATAACGCTGATGTGAACCCACCCTAACATATTTACCATAAATTTGGAAGAAAATAATTCCTCTTTATTCTATGTGAAGGCAGGAAGAAATAAATGAAAGCACAAAGACGTAAAACTGGTCTGGTCCTTTGGGGGATATAAGTGTAAAAAATAATATAAAAATGTAACATCTTACCAGCAAAGTATGCACTTAAAATCTTGAAACACATTTAGGACTAAATATATAGACAAACCTGGAGTAATTCAAACAGGATGTCTTATGCTTGTCATGGGTGTAAGATTTTGGTTTGCTGATCCACTGACAGGGGCAGAAGGGGAGCAGCTAATATTAGAATAGTGAAACTAAAGCAAATAAAACGCTGACTTCCGTACCAGACTGTGCTAGAAAACAAGACTCCTCTGTTCATGTTAAAGATGACATTGTCTATTGAGCTGGAACCAGGGGCTTAGCTATAGGGGAAGCAGGGGGCCCGAACTCAGAGGAGTCCCACCCAGGAAGAGGACTCAAAAGATTTTATTGTCAGGGCCCCTCAATAGTATTATACAATGACATTATATACAGTGACACTGTAGGAAACGGACAGAGTGGCTTCTGGGCCTGGTCTGAGAGAGCGATTTTGACTAGCCATGGGAGGAGGGGATTGCAAAGACGTTGCTTGGAGGAGAGGGGGATTTTATACATTTGTTGTAGGCCCAGTCCTTTCTAGTTACGCCACTGCCTGGTACAGACATTTTTGCAGCTACGGATGATAAATGGCGCCTTCTGCGACTAAAAATCAGTTTCATTCATTTGAATTGAGTTGTTTGGTGGCAATCACATGGATTTCAAGTGAATGGAACTGATTTTCAGTTGCAGAAATTTTCTGCAACAAAATCTACCATGTGTGTTAGGCCTCGTGCACACGACCGTTGTTTAGGTCCGCATCCGAGCCGCCGTTTTGGCGGCTCGGATGCGGACCCATTCATTTCAATGGAGCCGCAAAAGATGTGGACAGCACTCCGTCTGCTGTTCGCATCCGTTGCTCCGTTCCGCAGCCCCGCAAAAAAAATATAACATGTCCTATTCTTGTCCGCGATTTGCGGACGAGAAAAGGCATTTATATTGCCGGCTCCCGTTCCGTTCGGCAAATTGCGGAAGGCAACACGGGCGCCTTCCGTTTTTTTTGCGGATCCGCGGTTTGCGGACCACAAAAAATGGCACGGTCGTGTGCATGAGGCCTTAATTGCAGATTTTGATGTGGATTTGCCCCAGATAAGGGTGAAATCTGTGCCCGAAAAGCCACACAAAAAATTGACATGCTGTAGATTCCAGTATTCTCACCACAGGTCAATTTGAGCGTGGAAAATTTCTGCACCGTGTTCGTGAGATTCTTGATCATCTGGTTCCAATGTAGCCATTTTTTTATTTTTGGGTGGTAATCTTCTATGAGCAACATTCCCTAAATAAAATTGGCTAGTACAATAACAATATGATTAATATAATGGTGAAACAAGCAAAATAAGCTAAAGCACATCATAGACTTCAGAGTTGCTACCAGATTCAAGATTGTATATCCATTATATTTTGCCCTGTGAGAAAAAATAAAATAAAAATCTCAGTTGTTCTCTGTCTGTGGTACATGCCCTGATGCCAGGAGTGGACTTCAGTGTAACGTATCTGAACTCTGATGTTGTAGCATTACTTTTTTCTTGATGCCCTGTTAAAATGAATACAATAAAAGATGTAATTACATGTGATTTTCACGCATTTGTACAGTATACGGTATATATATATATATATATATATATATATATATATATAAAATCATATTTCAGTGCAAGCATTTGTTTCCTTGTGTATTTATTGAATACTGCTGAGCTACAACATGCCACTCACAATAAAGGGGTTAATTACTGGCTGGAAGCTGTTTACAGTAAAGAAATAAATGACTCTCACCTCTTCCAAGCAGCTCCGTTTCAGCGCCTATGAACCCATCTACGCTGCTTCTGGTCCCCTGTGGACTGGAAGTGTGATGGCCGGCCCTTCCTCATGTACACCTCAATGTGCTGCTAAGGTACAACAGCTGAGGCCAGTCAATGGCTGCAGCGCTGCACATGGCGATGGACAGGATGTCACACTTCTGTTCCACAGGACTGGGACTGGAAGCAGCATCGGAAGGGGCCGATGGCGCTGTAATGGAGATGCTTGGAACAGGTGAGTCTCTTTTTCTTTACTGTAAACACAATCTGGCCCTCAATCAATTTTGGGTTAAACAACCCATTTAAGACTTCCGGCAGAGACCCTGCTCTGTAGGACAGGTAATTGCTTTCATGTATTCTTGACATTTCTTTGTATCTTACTACAAAATAAGACATTTTCAGAAGTGGATGTGAAATAAAATGTGTTCAGTGTATTAAGTTTTTTGTGGAGTCATTTTACCAAGAGGATTGCATAAAATAAACAAGGGGAAAGGGAACAGCTTACATAGTAACATAGGGAATCATTTATTAAACTGGTTCAAAGTAGAACTAGCTTAGTTGCCCATAGCAACCAATCAGATTCCACCATTCATTTTGAACAGCTCCTTTGGAAAATGAAAGGTGGAATCTTGCTATGGGCAACTAAGCCAGTCCTATTTTACACCAGTTTGATAAATGAGCCCGATAGTTTGTAAGTCTGAAAAAGACTTGTTACAGCAGTGGTTGTGGAACCACCGTGTCAACCAACAGATTTGACTTTGGGCTAATCCTAAGGGGTTCAACCTGGCAATCCCCTGGTTTTCACACTTTAACCACTGTACAGGGATCTGGACTTTGCTGCAGGGGAACTACCAGGTCGCTACCTCCTGGAGTAGTCTCTGTGTGATTGACAGCTGAGTGGGTGGGTAAGTGCAGCGGTCAGGCAAATTCAGGGTCAGGCTGAGGTAAGGGCAGCAGAGAACATTCTATACAGTCCAAGGTCAGGGCAGGCACTGAAGAATCAATATGAAGGTCAAGCACAGGTCAGGTGAAGCAGCAGAGGGTTAAAATCTAGTAAACAAGCAGAAAGATGGTACACAGACAGAAAACAGAACATACACCTTTGCAGGATAATCGCACGCTCGAAAACCTATTGCTCAGTTATCGCCCCACAGGGGAAGGTGACCTAAGTACCCCAGGGTTGCCAGGCATTGTCTGATGAAGATTAGGGTGCATGGGCGCTGCTCCTTTAAGAGCCAGCAGGAGCGCATGCGTGTGCCCTATGGGCTGAGGAGGTAGGGCTTTGACAGCAAGCAGGCCACAGCCTGCATGAAGGGACAGAGCAGATCCAGCTGGACCCACAAGGAAAAGACACAAGGAGGAAGGCTGCCAGACAAAGTGTAACACTTATCCTGAAATGTAATTGTAATGTCCAGGAGTGCCATTACCACTTATTTTTGGCGCCTTGCTACCGTCTCCTATGTGCTAATGTAGAACATCTAATGTATTTTGTGTCATCGCCTAATAATGTGCATATTATGGCGGCAGCATTGGCAGTATTAACCTCCTTGTTCCCTTCCAGCCCTCTCTAGATAGGGAGGAGTTAGTTAGTTAGAAGTCAGTGTCTAGTCCACCCTCCTTAGGGAGAGGTTGTGTGTTGGCTGGCAGAGCACTGCCTGCTCTGCTAGGCCCAGAGGCCCTGCCTCTGAAGTCTACATGGTTGCTTGTCCCCTCCTGGGCTTACATTGCCTTCATCCAAGCTGAAGCTAGAGCTTAAGGTACTCCAAAGGCAGGACAAGAAGTTCCTAGGATTAAAGTAAGAGAGAGACTACAGCTAAACTAAGTTCCAGCAGAAGAGGAAGCATTTGCTATTTACTCCAGCTAGCATAGCAGAGCTGAGATCATTGCAGAGAAGTATTTGCCTGCCAAAGTTAAGCCAATACCTGCTGATGACCAAGATACCGTTTGGAAATTGTTTGGATTACCGTTTCTGTCAAGTAAAAGCAACTGTTCAACGTTATTACAAAGTCTGGACTCCATTCATTCTACTCCTCCACCATCCAAGTTCACCTACCCCTTTTGCACTGCTTCGGACCACATCACGTCTGGGATCCACGGATATCCAGGTAGGAACACTGTGACAAGTGTATATAATATCTACAGAGATTGTAGGTCTCCCTACACCACTCTAGCAATCCTACCTCTGGGTACCAACATTACAATCTACAAAGGAAGCCTTGTGCTTCTGCTGCTTAACCGCAGCTGGTGTCACGTTTACTTGCTCTATAAGAGGAACATATTTCGTAGGAACCTCCCAAGGGATCCACAGGCGTGGCCCTTTAGTGGGACAATGCATAATCATTTCATCTGATCTGTGTGATGAGTAAGAAACTATATATGTGTGTATGTTTGCATATTGAATATAATTTCCACAAATTAAATACGTTGAGAGAATTTGGAAATAATACCTTTTTCTTAAGAATATTATCGACCATGCGTTTCACCCACTTGACTTCCGGATTTAAACAGCTTTTATACCCATTTTTCAATGTAAGACTGCAAAAGACAATGTAAATGCCAAATTAAAATACTGTAGCACTCCCACAAAAATTGTTATTCTCTGACTGGTAAGGTGCATGATGTAAAATGTAGTGTAGGTAATCTTCTTACTAGTGAATAGCTGATAATGATGCGATCCTGTGCGTGATATGCCATCATGGCTGGGTATCCTGCCAGGAACATATGATCCTGCTCTCCGTTATTATCAGACTGCTCAGTTATGACGGTATATACCCCATAGAATCACATCACTACCATCTACTATAGAGCAGAATTCCTGCCCTTTAAAAGATGGTAACGGAACTGCAGTATGCAGCCAGGTTGAAGACATCAAAGGTTACCAAAGAATGTATGTGGAATATATGAGGCCCCATCCCCTCACCTTCCCTACACAGTTCTGCATGAGGAGACAACCTGTTCTATTTACATTCTAGGACAAGTTGCTTGTATCCATTTTAAATAATTCCTGGAGAACCCCCTTAAATCTATTTAGTCCAAACAGCTGTATCATTTTAAAGACATACTTAATTAAAGGGGTTTTCCAGATATAATGATTTTTTAAGCAAGTGCCAGAACAGAAGATTCATATTTAACTTTTTTCACATCGCTCCGGTCTTTCGCACTGCTACTGCTTTCTCTGCCTTCCAGTTCTAACACTGTTCTTACATCCAGTTGTGCCTGGACATGGTCACATGACTGGCTCCATCGGTTATGTGCTGCTTGTGGCCACATCACTGCTGAAGCCAGTTATTGGCTAGAATGGTGCACGTGCACGTCACCAAGCCTATGCACCACCAGAAGAAAACAGTGTGGGGGCTGGAATTTGGAGGCAGTATGGAGATCAGGATATGCATGGAGCAGGTATGAATCTTCTGTTTCAGCAGGCAGGCTGTGGGCACTTTCTTAAAAATCATTATAACCAGAAAACCCCTTTAAGGTACATTCTATACAAATAGATATGTCATGTAGAGCCAGGATTGTTATTTGCACAGCAGCTTTGATGTTGTCCAATGATAAGGACCAGCCCTTATTTAGTACAGTTCGCTTCAGGACCGCATGGTGCTCTGGTCGTCAAAATGGCCACTGATGGAGGGACACATGTCCAGACCCATCCAGGACATCAGGGCACATTTGCAAATAACATTACATAAATAAGTGGCTTAAAGGGATTCTGTCATCAGATTTGTGCCCTATAAGCTGAACATATGGCCATGTCGGTGCTAATAACATGAGTCCTAAACTGCCCTTATTAAACCTGCTTGTGGCTCTATTAGCCCAAAAAAAATGGTTTTAATAAGCTGTCACTCACCTACCTAAGGTGCCCAAGGGGTTTTACGTTAATCCAGGGTGCCCGCCTGCACCCCTCACCGTCTGGTGCGCAGCACCGCCTTCCTCACCTCAGCCCCGCCTCCTCAATCAGCGGCTTTGTTGAGCGAAGTGCGCATGCGCCGGCCTGATGCGCATGCGCACTTCGCTCAACGAAGCCGCTGCCAGGAGACCACGGCGCATCAGGCTGAGCCTAGTGCGCAGGCGCCGGATCTGGCAGAGGGACAGGTGGATTGAGGAGGCGGCGCTGAGGTGAGGAAGGCGGCGCTGGGCACCAGATGGCGAGGGGTGCAGGCGGGCACCCTGGATTAACGTAAAACCCCTTGGGCACCTTAGGTAGGTGAGTGACAGCTTATTAAAACCTGTTTTTTGGGCTAATAGAGCCACAAGCAGGTTTAATAAGGGCAGTTTAGGATTCATGTTATTAGCACCGACATGGCCATATGTTAAGCTTATAGGGCACAAATCTGATGACAGAGTCCCTTTAAGTTAGTATTACACTGGCCGATTGACAGCCAAATCATTGCTTGTAGGAATGCTTGTTAGCAATGATTTGGCAGTGTAATACTGCCGCCGATTACCTGATGAACAAGCAAATGCTCGTTCATTGGGAAAACCAGATTTTTAAACCCGGCAGCAGATTGTGCTGTCTAATCACGATCTGCTGTGGCAAACAACTAGTCAGTATAGGGACGAGCGATGGTATTGGTGATCGCTTCTCCTCATACTATGGAGGAGATCACTGCATGTGTAACATCCCAGAGTATGTCACTAAACTCTGTCTCCCTGCTCTAACATGTCAAGTTTATATTTATTACCATCTTGTGTAATCTAACTTTGCACTTTCCTATATATATATATATATATATATATATATATATACACTACGTGCAGAATTATTAGGCAAATGAGTATTTTGACCACATCATCCTCTTTATGCATGTTGTCTTACTCCAAGCTGTATAGGCTCGAAAGCCTACTACCAATTAAGCATATTAGGTGATGTGCATCTCTGTAATGAGAAGGGGTGTGGTCTAATGACATCAACACCCTATATCAGGTGTGCATAATTATTAGGCAACTTCCTTTCCTTTGGCAAAATGGGTCAAAAGAAGGACTTGACAGACTCAGAAAAGTAAAAAATAGTGAGATATCTTGCAGAGGGATGCAGCACTCTTAAAATTGCAAAGCTTCAGAAGCGTGATCATCGAACAATCAAGCGTTTCATTCAAAATAGTCAACAGGGTCGCAAGAAGCGTGTGGAAAAACCAAGGCGCAAAATAACTGCCCATGAACTGAGAAAAGTCAAGCGTGCAGCTGCCAAGATGCCACTTGCCACTAGTTTGGCCATATTTCAGAGCTGCAACATCACTGGAGTGCCCAAAAGCACAAGGTGTGCAATACTCAGAGACATGGCCAAGGTAAGAAAGGCTGAAAGACGAGCACCACTGAACAAGACACACAAGCTGAAACGTCAAGACTGGGCCAAGAAATATCTCAAGACTGATTTTTCTAAGGTTTTATGGACTGATGAAATGAGAGTGAGTCTTGATGGGCCAGATGGCTGGATTGGTAAAGGGCAGAGAGCTCCAGTCCGACTCAGACGCCAGCAAGGTGGAGGTGGAGTACTGGTTTGGGCTGGTATCATCAAAGATGAGCTTGTGGGGCCTTTTTTGGGTTGAGGATGGAGTCAAGCTCAACTCCCAGTCCTACTGCCAGTTTCTGGAAGACACCTTCTTCAAGCAGTGGTACAGGAAGAAGTCTGCAAGGTAAGAAAAACATGATTTTCATGCAGGACAATGCTCCATCACACGCGTCCAAGTACTCCACAGCGTGGCTGGCAAGAAAGGGTATAAAAGAAGAAAATCTAATGACATGGCCTCCTTGTTCACCTGATCTGAACCCCATTGAGAACCTGTGGTCCATCATCAAATGTGAGATTTACAAGGAGGGAAAACAGTACACCTCTCTGAACAGTGTCTGGGAGGCTGTGGTTGCTGCTGCACGCAATGTTGATGGTGAACAGATCAAAACACTGACAGAATCCATGGATGGCAGGCTTTTGAGTGTCCTTGCAAAGAAAGGTGGCTATATTGGTCACTGATTTGTTTTTGTTTTGTTTTTGAATGTCAGAAATGTATATTTGTGAATGTTGAGATGTTATATTGGTTTCACTGGTAAAAATAAATAATTGAAATGGGTATATATTTGTTTTTTGTTAAGTTGCCTAATAATTATGTACAGTAATAGTCACCTGCACACACAGATATCCCCCTAAAATAGCTAAAACTAAAAACAAACTAAAAACTACTTCCAAAAATATTCAGCTTTGATATTAATGAGTTTTCTGGGTTGATTGAGAACATGGTTGTTGTTCAATAATAAAATTAATCCTCAAAAATACAACTTGCCTAATAATTCTGCACTCCCTGTACATATATATATATATATTTTTTATTTATTTATTTTTTTCTATGTCTGAAACATATACATATACCATATATATACCATATACCATGCTGTAATTTCCCTGTACACCAGCAGGTGGCGGTAATGTGTGATCAGGTATATAGTCAGTTTAGTATATCTAGGCCTGGAATAGTTCATTCCAGCCTAGTCTCCCCTGTCTGAGCAGAAGTGGGCTGTTCCCATGTCCTGTATCATGAGGAGGAGGAGGAGAAGGAAGTTAAGTTAGTGTACCAGCCACCCCTGCTGGGGGTAGGCTGTGTTAGTAGGAGCTCCCAGAACCAGGGATCGCAACCTAGGATCCAGCCTCGGCTGAGGCCTAGGATCCATCTTCCCAGCCTGAGTCATCTAACTCAGCTGGTGACAAGCAAGCAACACCTCCAGAACTACAGATCTCCAGGAAGACATCATTCCCTGCGAGCAGTCCTGTGAGTACTTATCCAGAGTCCAGGAGAAGCCAAATTCCTCCTCAGCTAGTCAGGCCCATTACAAGCAGAAGACAGAGCAGAAGATAGATACCTGCCAGATTCACCAGGCATATGACAAGAGGCAGAATATATATAGATTCCTGCCCCATATTGCCAATACCTGCTGGGACCCAAGACTATTGCTGTAACTCGTATGGATATCTGTTGCCATTAAGTAAAGACAAGTTGGATTATATCTCATGTCTGGATCTCAATCATTCCTTCATTACTCCTATTAAGAACACTCAATTTATTGCAAGTGAGCCAGGATCCAGGAGTCCAGCCGTAACAAGGTAGGAGACACCGTTGACACTACACAGAGACATTATCCCCCTCTGGCATTCCTCACCTGGTACGTGAGCTATAACATCTTAAAGGGCCCTGCTACAGTACCTGCGCAAGCTACAATTGGCATCACGAACTAAAAACTATTAATATTGCGCCAGTGCACTTAGTCACCAATCTGGCTTACTGCACATGTAATAGCAGCAGTCTCTTCTACTGCCTAGTGGGAATACTTCCCTTCCAAAAATCACTTGCATGATCACACAGTCTAATACAGCCTTTACACTGGCAGATAGTCTGCCAGATCATCACTTATGAGTGTTCATAGGACGTGATGATCTGGCTGTGTAATGCTGCTGCAGATTACCCGCTGAACGAGACAAACGGTTGTTCATCGGGCAATCCAGATTTTGAAGCAGGCTCAATAAGCATCATTTGCCGCAGGTAATCACGATCTGCTGCTGGAAAACAACTAGTCTGCATGGGGACGACTGTTTCTCCTCTTTATTTGTCTAATGTATATCAAATGAAACTTCTGGATCCATTCACAGTAGTAGTGCTGGTGGCTGCAGGTAATAGCTGATCGGGAAGGGGGGGGGAGTCAGATCCCCACCAATCTGATATTGATGACCTATGCTAAGGATAGGTCATTAATATTGTTAGTCTACAAAAACCTTGTAATTTTAATAATACTTACATAACTTCTTCTCTGGAGCAATGAGGACCACTGTTAAAAAGTTCTAGTTTCATAACTTGCTTCTTGTCAATAGGTTTTAACACTCTGACAGTATTGATACACAGGCAACGCAAATCTGCAGACTCAGGTATACCTGTTTATAAGGAATAAGTAATTAGAATTTCATAAAAAATATAACTGATGAATGAATATACTCAGAATATAATTGTTTTCAGCAGAAAACATAGTTTTCATGTGGCATTTACTAACATCAGCAGTTGATAACATGGTACTGTAAGTTAGCAAGTCACACTGGAGGACTAAGCAGAATGATATACAGTTCTATGGGAAATGCCTTGTTCAGTAGGGGTTCCTAAGGTCCTAAGGACCCTTTCACACAAGCGAGTTTTCCACACTGAATCCTGAACCATCCATTTCAATGGGTATATGTACATATGTGGATGTTTTTCACACATCAGTTCTGCGTTGCGTGAAAAACGCAGCATGTTCTATATTTGTTTTTCACGCAGCCCTGACCCTATAGAAGTAAATGGGGCTTCAGTGAAAAACGCATTGCATCCGGAAGCAAGTGCAGATGTGATGCGTTTTGCACTGATGGTTGCTAAGAGATATTTTTTGTAAACCTTCAGTTTTTTATCACGCGCGTGAAAAACGCATCAAAACGCATTGCACCCGCGCGGAAAAAACTGAACAACTGAACGCAATTGCAGACAAAACTGACTGAACTTGCTTGCAAAATGGCGCAAGTTTCAGTGAATGCACCGTGAACGCATCCGGACCTAATCGTTCATGTGAAAGAGGCCTAAAGCCTCATTCACACATCAGTGTTTGGTCAGTGATTTCCATCAGTGATTGTGAGCCAAAACCAGGAGTGGATTCTACACAGACATAAGGTAGAAGGGAAAGATCTGCACCTGTTCTGTGTTTTGGACCCGCACTTGGTTTTGGCTCAAAATCACTGATAGAAATCACTGACCAAACACTGACTGTGTGAATGAGGCTAAGGGCTCATGTACACAAACGTATTTTCTTTTTGCTTCTGTTCCGTTCCGGTTTTTTTTTTTGCAGACAGTATGCAAAACCATTCACTTCAATGGTGCTGTAGAAAATACAGAAGTTACTCAGTGTGCATTCCGTTTCCGTTTGTCCGCATGGCCGTGCCGCAAAAAAGTAGTGCATGTCCTATTATTGTCCGCAAATCACGATCCGAGGCCCCATCCAAGTCAATGGGTCTGCAAAAATTACGGAACGCACACGGAACACATCCGTATGTCATCCGTATTTCATCCGTATTTCGCGGATCCATACTGTAGAAATGCTATGTCCAGCCCATATTGCTCATGTGTTTGGTGATTAATAAGTTACTGTTTCTGTATACGATCCGCAAACAATTGATCAAATACGGAAACCATACAGCTATGTTTTGTACAATAACGGAACGCAAGAGGACTTAAATCAGAGAAAAAAAAACTCAGATACGGAACAACGGATCAGTGAAAAACGGACCGCAAATCAACATCGGTCATGTGCATGAGCCCTAACAGTGATGGACAGCCTGACCGTTGACTGTGGATACAGAGATACAGGTAGCTGCAATCACTGGACTCCTAAGCACAGAAAGAGCAGAGATTGAAATAAATTATAAGTTATACTGGAAGTTTTCTGATAAAACTATCAGTCTGCTCAGATCCTCCTGCTCCATAACATGATGTCCGTAGATTGGATAGTATTTTCAATGGACATGTTCTATACATGTATATCCTGTTTGGTTGCATTACAAACTGGAAATAAAATATATACATATTTTTTGGCGGGGTTGGGAGGTTTGAGCTGGGTTTGCAGGGCTTGTACCGTTTAATTTGCACTAAATGCCTATCACACTGAAGGTGCAAAATATTTTTACTGTGACACAAACAATAATTAACACACACTGAAAAATAGGAAAGCTTTAAAGGGAACCTGTCACTGGGATTTTGTGTATAGAGCTGAGGACATGGGTTGCTAGATGGCATCTTTAATTGCAGCATTAGGTGGTTCCATAAAGTATCGACTTTCAGGGGGTGAATACTTATGCATAGTAAAGGGAACCTGTCACCTGGATTTTGGGTATAGAGCTGAGGACATGGGTTGCTAGATGGCCGCTAGCACATCCGCAATAACCAGTCCCCATAGCTCTGTGTGCTTTTATTCTGTGAAAAAAAACAACTTGATACATATGCAAATTAACCTGAGATGAGTCCTGTACGTGAGATGAGTCAGGGACAGGACTCATCTCAGGGTAATTTGCATATGTATCAAATCGGGTTTTTTACACAATAAAAGCACACAGAGCTATGGGGACTGGTTATTGCGGATGTGCTAGGGGCGATCTAGCAACCCATGTCCTCAGCTCTATACCCAAAATCCAGGTGACAGGTTCCCTTTACTATGCATAAGTATTCACCCCCTGAAAGTCGATACTTTATGGAACCACCTTATGCTGCAATTACAGATGCCAGTCTTTTGGGGTATGCCTTTATTAGCTTAGCACATTAGACATTGGGATTTTGCCCATTATTCTAGACAGAACTTATCCAACTCCGAGTTACATGGTTGTGTTGGTTTACAACAGTCTTAGGCCACAGATTGTCAGTTGCATTGAGGTCTAGGCTTTGCGTAGGCCAGCGTACCGTTAGTGATATGTTTAGGGTATTTGTCCTGCTGGAAGGCCAACCTCTGTCCCAGTCTCTGGCAGACATAAACAGATTTTCCTCAAGAATTGCCTTGTATTTACTGACCATCTTCCTTCAATCCTGACCAGTTTTACAGTCCTTGCAGATGAAAAGCCATCCTCACAGCATGAAACTACTACCACCACCATGCTTCATCGAAATGGTGTGAGCCCCACCTATATAACAGGCTAGTGTGACACACAGGCTACCAGGTGCACCAGAATGTTACCAAAGCTAAAAAATGGCATATTCCATACATCTAGCGTGAGGGTTTAGCCTTGTATTCTCATTTGCATATATTGTAGTGCACCTTTGCAGTGATATTTATTTATTCTCATAGTCTAATCCACACATTATTCCATATTGTGTAGGATTTTTTTGTGGCACATGTGGTCCGCTGCCGGCATCCTCCATTGTATGAATTATTTGCTGGGGATTGCTGTTTGCAGCGGATCACATGTGGAGGTTTTGCTCCCCCCGGTTATAAATACGCTACAGTATTTTGGGTTCTGAGCATTTCCTCCCATTTAGGTCACTTTATTCAGTGATTTGTCGCCAAGTCAGAGAATCCTATAACAGCCTTAGCTGTATTGGTTAATTTACTTTTATGGGGTTGCTAGGGCTGTTTGTTATGGGTCTCTCTGACTTGTGTCTATGCGGATACTCAGACTATAATGTGGCTGCTCTGGTTGTTATGGGGGCACTTAGCCTTACTTTCGCTGACCTAATGATTATGAGATAAGCAGTCACATGATAGGGGATACTATTAGATTAGTGGGGGTCCTACCACTGGGACCCTCATTGATCATGAGAATGGGTACCCCTCTGAGCACCCCGAAATTAATTTAGTATAGGGTCAAGCATGCGATGTGCTGCTCCATTTATCTCATTGGGAGTTCTGGAAATAGCTAAGTGCTGTATTCCCATAGAGAGGAATGGATTGGCAGTGACGTTGCTGGACCTGCCGCTTCGTTCATTTTGGGAGCTCAGAAGGGTACGGGTACCCATTCTCGTGACAGGGGTTTGCACACACACACACGTCCATACAGTGATCCCACAGATACAGCACATGCATACACTTCAGATTTGCCATTCTCCACTTATTTCTATACAACTAAATACAATAAGCAATTCATGAAGCTAGTACTGTAACTATAGGCAAATAAATATCTCTTACCAGTGCAGATATGAAGCATTGCTGACAGCTGAAGCAGGAGAACAAATGCAGATGGGGATGAGATTTTGCACTGCATACTGTAAGGTGCTCATGGGCAGATATGTGAATTTAGAGTCTTCTGGCAGCGTTCTATCTGAGTGCCTCTGCATAGCTGCACTTTGATTTATAACTCTCAAGCTGGCCACAATTCAAGTCAGAGGAGGAAACATTTGCAGGGACAGATTCATAGATGATACAATCCCACCTTGTATTTAAGACCACACAATTTAAGTTTCCTGAATCTCTTCAAGGAAAGATGCAGTGGATATACAGCTTTACATGATCCACTTTTGTGTTTTTTTTTTGTTTGTTTTTTTACTGCAGGTGCTTTTAAAGAAACACTAAACCTCAAAGTAGATAAAAATAATTAAATACACATGCAGCTTGTTGCCCCGAAGGGGAGGAGTTGGGTGCAAAGCTGTTAGTGGTGGCAGTGGCAATAAGAATGGTTGTAGTCCTTACTTTGGCCAACCCTGCTCCAGATTTCTTCCAGGCCGGGCATCTAGTGTTGGAAGGGATGCACCCTTTCTTCCCCTCCTTGTGGTGGCCTTGTGGTGGATGGGGTGCCCTTGGTGTTAGTTGAGCAGTGAGGTGCAAGGCAGGAGAACAAGGGCCCAGGTCAAATATGCAGACAAATGATCAGGCCAGCTGGGCTAAAGCAAAATATAGTCTCTCTCTCCTGAGTGGATGATGGTTAGTATAAGTATTGGGGGCAGTCCTCAGATATTGTACATTGGCTGTGTACAGGCAGTGGGAATGATAACAGTTCCCTCTAAGTCTCTCTTTAGCTATACAATGGAATCCTCCTAGTTGACCAAAGGTATGCAACTTCTTGCTCAATATTTTATGCAATACTTGGCAGATGTATTGTGCTGTATTGAAACAGGGATCAGACCCTGAAATGTTGAAGTCCCATAGTGGGCCAAAAATAAAAAATAATAAAAGTAAAATAAAAGTGTTTTTAACATTAAAAAATATAAAGTTTCAATTTAAAAAGAAAAGCCCCTTCCCCATAAAAAAGACATATACAATTGTAAAAAATAGAAAAAAAACAAAAAAAACACACATTTTAGTTAGTGCTGCGACCGCAAAAACCTGCTCTATAAAAATATCCCATGATCCACCACATCCGGTCAACACTGTAAAAAAATACAAAATAAAAACTGTGCTAAAAAAAGCTATTTTTTGTCACCTTTTATCACCAAAAATGGTGGCAGTGGCAATAAGAGTGGTTGTAGTCCTTAATTTGGCCAAACCTACTCCCGATTTCTTCCAGGCGATCAAAAAGCCATATGTACCCAAAAATACCAATCAAACCATCATCTCATCCCACAAAAAATAAGTCCCTACTTAAGACAATCGGCCAAAAAATAAAAAAGATATGGCTTTCAGAAAATGGAGACATAAAAACATATTTTTTTTTTGTTTAAAAAATGCTTTTATTGTTCAAAACAAAAATAATAATAAACAAAAACATATTAGGTATCTCCACGTCTGTAACGACCTGTTCTATAAAAATATCACATGAGGTAACCTGTCTGGTCAACACCGTAAAAAATAAAAACTGTGCCAGAAAGCAATTTTTTATCACCTTACATCTCAAAAAGTATGATATCAAGCGATCAAAAAGCAGTATGTACCCAAAAATAATACCAATCAAATTGTCATCTTATGTCACAAAAAAAGAGACCCTACATAAGACCATCGGCATAAAAACTAAATTTGTTTGTTTCAAAAACGCTTTTATTGGTTAAAACCAAGATATATAAAAAAAAAAACATATTAGGTATTGCCGCATCCGTAACAACCTGCTCTATAAAAATATCACATGAGCTAAGGCTACTTTCACACTAGCGTTCGGGGCTCCGCTTGTGAGTTCCGTCCAGCCCTAATGCATTCTGAGTGGATGCGGATCCGCTCAGAATGCATCTGTCACTACCAGAGCTTTGAGACGTTCTCACAGCTCTGTTTCCACACCCCTGTGATGATGTCACTACTAGAGCTTGGAGGCGTTCTCTTCCCTGTTTCTCCGCCTCTGTGATGAGGTCTTTACTTTCGGTTTCCTTCCTCTCAGCTGTCCCTTCTGTGTTTGATTTAGCTGCCTTTAAATCACCCCTCCTCCTTTGTAGAGGTGCGGATTATACTCTTCATTTTGAGCTGTATCTATCGCTCGCTTGGATCGTCTTCACCTGTGTGACTTCTCTTCACTGGATCTGTGTTCTGCTGATGCAAGTACTTCGGATATCGTCTGCGGACTTTGGATCTGTTTTCACTGCGGCTGCAGCACCTCAGTTAAGTGTTCATACATTGTGTGTTTCTGTTTCACTTGCTGACTGGATCCGAGGCGACCCCGGTTCCGTCCATATACTGAGCAGGGCACCGGTGGCCGTGCCCCTTCCACTATTGTAGGGGTTTCAGCGGTCTTCAGCCTCAGGTACGCGGGCATGTCTCGATCCACCATTTGGATCCGGACATGGGCATAGCAGCTTAGGGAGAGCTTTTAGGGTCTGGCAGGGGTCACCCTTTATCCTCCCTAGTTTGGGTCTGGTCAGTTGCTATTCTATGTGTACGCTCTTGTTGCTCACTTACAGCCGTGCCAGCATCAGTCTGGCACCGTCTGTCCTCCGCTCCGCTCAGCAGGCGGACACCCGAATGCTGCTGGCCGTGCGGAGGCAAACAGATCCGTCCAGAGTCACAATGGATATTAATGGGGGCGGATCCGTTCGAAGGTGACACAATATGGTGCATTTTTCAAACGGATCCGCCCCCCATTGACTTTCAATGTAAAGTCTGGACGGATCTGTCTGAATACAAATTGTACTTAGACTTTTTTAGTAAAATATAATGCAGACGGTTCCGTCTGAACGGATACCATCATTTGCATTATAGGAGTGGATCTGTCTGTACAAATACCAGACGGATCCGCCCTGAACACAAGTGTGAAAGTAGCCTAACCTGTCTGGTTAACACCATAAAAAAATAAAAAATAAAAACCGTGCCAAAAAATTATTGTCATCATAAATCACAAAAGGTGTAATACCAAACAAAATAAAAGGTAGTATGTACCCCAAAATAGTACCAATCAAACAGTCATCTCATCCCGCAAAAAATTAGACCCTAACTAAGGCAATCGTCCAAAAAATAAAAATAGATTTGGCTTTCTGAAAATGGAGACATAAAAACATTGCGATGTTACAGCAAGAGGAGGGGGGAGGGAGGGAAAGCGGGAGGCGTCACAGAAGATTATGAGGCGGCGCTGAGGTCGGGAAAGGCGGAGCTGGGCACGAACGGCGGCGGGTGCGGGCGGCAGCTTGGATTTATTTACATCCCCTTGGGCACCTTATTTTTATGAATGACAGGTTAGTAATAGCGTATTTTTAGCAAAATGAGCCTACAGATTACATTTATAAGACCACATTAGGAATGGTTAAAGCTCCCTGAACATAACCATATTTTTATCTGGAGGGGGTGAAACCTGGTGACAGAATCCCTCTAAAGGCTGTAGTTCTTTTCATTTGTTCGGATTTCATTTCTAGTGTTCCTGTAAGGCCTCATGCACACGACCGTTGTTTGGTTTCTCATCCGAGCCGCCGTTTTTGCGGCTCGGATGCGGACTCATTTACTAAAATGGGGCTGCAAATTATGCGGACAGCACTCCGTGTGCTGTCCGCATCCGTTGCTCCGTTCCGTGGCCCCGCCCAAAAAATAGAACATGTCCTATTCTTGTCCATTTTGCGGACAATAATAGGCATTTCTACAATGGGCCGCCCTTTCCGTTCTGCAATTTGCGGAAGGCACATGAGCGGCTTCCATTTTTTGCGGATCCGTGGTTTGCGGAACGGTCGTGTGCATGAGGCCTAATAAGAAAATGCTAAAACATATCTTTCATTACACTCCTGCTTTGGCAACAACATATTTATTTCTGAATAAACAGTTGTACATTTTGTAATCAAAAGAATATTATCTGAAATATGCGGCAGCAAAATACAAATGGATTATTGTCCCATAGTTACTATCAGAGTTAATGAGTAATTAAACAATTAAGCAATGCACTCCACCACCATAAAGTTGGAAAAACAACCCTGTGCCTGCGCATTTCTTTCTTTCTCTAGGTCCTTAATGAGAACGCTTATCACCATGTGCTGCCTATGTTTGGAAAGTTTCTGGTTAACCCACTGAACTGTATGAGGAAGTGTTCAAGGACGTACTAAGATGGATGCCGTTTATCTTACAAATTTTATAATGCCTCTGACACAGATTTTAATCCGACTTGCTACTTCTACTACTGCAGCCTATCAAAATGGCAGGATCCCTGGAAGTTCGGTATGGACCCCTTATCTTCCAGCCAATGTTTTATATTATCATACTCAGCCTGTACTGGTCGCTCAACTCTTATTTTGTTGGACTTGGAGCAATCTCTGGTTATGTTCCGTGGTATTGCATTCTAATTATAAGGCTGTTACCAGCCTGCATTTGTGGGAGGGGCGTCTGGCATTTATTCACCTCCCCTTCGCTCAGCCAGGCGCCCGAGCCTCACGCATCACTGCGGCATCGCATCGCGCTCCCTCTTCCGGTCAGTGTGTTTCCTTCCGGTGATACCGTGTGCACGTGCCGCCGTCGTCCGCATCTCCACACGCCAGCCTGTCAGGTAATCAGGGCTCAGCGGGCCCCGCTCCAGCTGTGTATCACGTCCGACCTGGTCTATAGCTCCTGGAGTGCGGGGTTGAGATGCCGCTCTCCCCCAGTATGTTCCGCCCACGATATTACAGGCGGCTGGGTTGGGGAGCGGCATCCTAGCTCCGTGTCCTGCCGGTCACATGCCGGCTCAGGACGTGTGTCATGAATGAATTAAAGGCTTAGTCAGTTGTACTGCCATACCGATTCCTGAATCCTTCTGGAATCCAACTATACTCCCAGGGCTTCCAGCTGTAATGCACCGAGCTGTTTTGCGAGGATCTCAACTGCGGAATCGTGTTGCATTAACCAGTGCCCAAGACCCAGAAGGAAAGTGAGGTTATAGATCAGGTTCAGTAGTGGATTCCCAGGCGGCTCTCTCAAACAACTGAGCGGAGAGTTAGGGATCCTGACATCATACACCTGTTCCCTGCTCTGAATGTATTATTAGCGGCGAGATGCCATACGCCCTACAGGTGGATGTAGTAATTCATTTTGATGTAGGCAACAGTTATAGTCCATAAATCTTGTTTTCCATAACACACACCTCACTTGCATAAGTTATACAGAGAACAGAGTGCCTTGAATATTATTGTTTAGTTGGAAGGTACTGATAGTCCAGGTTATATTCAGCCACTGAATTCATTATACTTGCGGTTTGGTAGAGTCCTCAGTAGCGTCCCGGATTGCCTGGGAGGTTAGCGGAGTGAGGAATAAGGTTCCCAGGGGTTCCGGGGTCCGGATCCAATGCCTATGGGGGAGGCTTCTGTAGCAGTATGCACGGTGCACACTCCAAATTAGTGGAACACTGTGCATAGCTGCCACAGGGCTTATATGGGGTAGCTCCGCCCAGTGGGAGGAGTCGCTGTGCTGCAGATGGAACCACCCTGCCGATCGTTACAGTACCCCCCTCCCAAGGGAACCCCTCCGGGGTACCCTAGAAGGGGAGGGCCGGTCGGGGAACCTGCGGTGAAACTCCCTTTGCAATTTTGGAGCGTGGACATCATCGGCCTCCTCCCAGGAATCATCTTGGGGACCATAACCCTTCCATCGTATGAGGTACTGGAGTCTCCCCCTCCTCCTTCTGGAATCCAAGAGCTCCTCAACCTCGAACTCTTCATCACCTTGGACAATGACCGGAGGTGACGGGGCAGGGTTCCTGCCCGGGAAAGGGTTAGGACGAAAAGGCTTCAGCAAAGATACGTGAAAGGTGGGGTGTACCTGAAAACGAGGAGGTAGAATGAGTTTCATCGTGTTGGGGTTGACGACCTTCTCGATACGGAATGGTCCCAGGAACTGTTTCCCCAATTTTTTAGAAGGAGTACCCAAGCGGAGGTTTTTGGTGGAGAGCCAGACGGAGTCCCCTGCTTGATATGGGGGACTCGGCCTCCTGCGTCGATCATAATAACATTTTTGTCGATCTCTAGCTCGGATAAGGTTTTCTTTAAGCTCCTTGAGGGTCTTCTGTAATGTGGAGATGTAATCTTCAGTAGCTGGCACGTTAGTAGGGATACTCATCGGAGTGAGAGGAGAAGGGTGAAAACCGTAGTTCGAGAAGAATGGAGAGTGAAGAGTGGAGGCACTTTTGGAATTGTTATAGGAAAATTCCGCGAGAGGAAGCAGGCGCTCCCAGTCGTCCTGGAGATATGAGCAGTGACAGCGAAGGTACTGCTCGAGGCATTGGTTTACTCTCTCAGTTTGTCCGTTTGTCTGCGGGTGGTATGCACTGGACATCCGATGGTCTATCTGGAGTTTCCCACAAAGAGCCTTCCAGAACTTGGAGATAAATTGTGAGCCTCTGTCCGATATCAGTTTAGTAGGCACTCCATGTAGACGGACGATGTTAGTCACAAAAACCTCAGCAGTCTCCTTCGAAGATGGTAATTTTTTCAGGGCCACAAAATGTGCCATTTTTGTTAGTAGATCCACAACAACAAGTACGGTATTATGACCATGTGAGGGAGGAAGATCAACTATAAAATCCAGTGATACCCACTCCCAGGGTCTGGAGGGTATCGGGAGATTCATTAGTAGGCCGTAAGGTTGCTTACGATCATGTTTGCAGGTGGCACAAATCTCACATGAGGCGACGTAGTCCTCAATTTCCTGTATCATGTTGGGCCACCAGTAATATCTGCGGACTAAATCCACGGTTTTGGAGATGCCCGGATGACCCGCCATGGGAGTATCATGGCATAGTTGAATTACTTGTGTTGTAACGTTTGGTGGTATATATAGATGATTTCCCTTATAATAGAAACCTTCATCATCCTTACGGAGTCCTGGAGGTAGATCGTTTTCATTTAGGGTTAGACAGTCCTTGAGTCTTTGTCGTAGAGCTACAGTGGCGATCATTTTTTTTGGTGGAATTACCCACAAAGGGAATTCTGCTCCTGGATGGGGATCATTCAAACGAGATAGGGCGTCTGCCTTTCCGTTTTTTGAACCGGGTCTGTATGTGATTTGAAAATCGAAGCGGTCGAAGAAGAAACTCCACCTCACTTGGCGAGAGGATAATGTCTTACCCGTCTTTAGGTATTGGAGGTTGCGGTGGTCTGAGTATATGGTGATTGGGTGTGTTGAGCCTTCCAATATATGTCTCCAATTTTCCAACGCGTTTTTTATTGCCAGAAGTTCTTTTTCCCCTATGGGGTAGTTAACCTCGGCCGGATTGAGTGTCCGGGAGAAAAACCCTACCGGATGTAGGGGCGTCATTAATGATGAACGTTGAGATAAGACAGCTCCAACAGCATGTTGGGAAGCATCCACTTCGAGGACGTACAAGTTGTTAGGGTCAGGTATGGTGAGAATGGGAGCGGATGTAAACCTGTCCTTCAGTAGTTGGAATGCTTCCTGAGCTTCTCCATTCCATATGAACCTCGTGTTGATGCTTGTAAGTCTGGTGAGCGGTTTTGTAGTTGCAGAGTAATTCTTGATGAATTTCCTATAGAAATTAGCGAACCCCAAAAACCTTTGAAGTGCCTTTCTGGATCCTGGAGTGGGCCAATTTTGTATACATTCAATCTTTGTCTGGTCCATCTGAATCCCCTCGGGGGAGATGATGTAACCCAGGAACGGTAGTGTAGTCGTATCAAATACGCATTTCTCGAATTTTGCGTACAGGCAATGGGCTCTCAAACGTGCTAATACCCAACGCACATGTCTTCTATGGTCTTGGATGTTGTCTGAATAAACCAATATGTCATCGAGGTAGACAATGACACAAACATCCAGTAGATCTCGAAAAATATCATTTATAAAATTTTGGAATGTTGCAGGTGCATTGCACAGTCCGAACGGCATCACTTGGTACTCAAAGAGTCCGTAACGGGTGCGAAAAGCGGTTTTCCACTCGTCTCCTTTTCTGATCCTTATCAAGTTATAAGCTCCTCTAAGGTCCAGTTTGGTATAGACAGTGGCAGTGCTGAGACGTTCAATCAGTTCGTTAATGAGAGGCAGTGGGTACCTGTTCTTTACCGTCACTTTATTTAGGGCTCTATAGTCGATGATAGGACGGAGGCTGGAATCCTTGTTCCGAACAAAGAACATTCCCGATCCTGCGGGTGAAGTAGAGGCCCTAATGAATCCCTTTTTCAGGTTTTCCTCTAGATACTGTTTGAGGTGGTCTAGCTCAGGTTTCGCCAATGGGTAGATTCTCCCCTTAGGTATTTCACTTCCTGGAAGTAGATCTATGGGACAGTCGTATGTCCTGTGAGGCGGAAGCATCTCTGCATTCTTTGAACTGAACACGTCGGCGAAATCCTGGTAGTGGTCTGGTACCTGGGTGCCGCCAACCAGTAGTATGGAATTTGTAGGATAACAGGTCTCCTGGCAATACCCCGAATCTAACCGTACCCTTCCTTGGTCCCATAGTAGTGTTGGTCTATGTAGTTTTAACCAAGGTAGTCCTAGTATGATAGGGAATAGAGGGGAGGGTATAATGTCAAAGGACATAAATTCAGTGTGGTTGTTTTCACAGGTCACCATTATAGGTAAGGTTTGGTTTTGAACTGGGCCTGAGGCCGAAGTAGTACCGTCAATAAAACTCACGGACAACGGGGAATTCTTTTTGATCAATGGAATTTTATTTCGCTTAATCAACAGCGTATCGATAAAATTTCCGCAGGATCCTGTATCCACCATTGCGTCAACGGTAAGACGATTTTGGTCCCACTGTAGAGTAAGAGAGGTGTATAAGTAACCCGGGGTTCTGATCTGGGGATCTACGATTTTACATAGAGAGTATCGCTTACCTTCGGACTTCTTCCGTATTACCGGGCAATCTTCTACCCCATGGCCTTCGGAAGAGCAATATAGGCAGAGATTCAGGTTGCGTCTTCTGGTTTTCTCTCTTTCTGTTAGAGGGCCCCTGAGGGCAGCTATCTCCATCTTTTCTTCAGGAGGATGCATCTCGGTTTGTCTACTGGGAAGTAGATATCCATAGGACCGCTCTGCTCTGCGTTCACGGAGACGCCTGTCGAGGATGGTGACACGTTGCATAAGATCTTCTAGGGTGAGGGGCATGTCACCTCTTGCCAACTCATCCTTCAGTGCTTCGGAAAGGCCGAGACGGAACTGGTTCCTAAGACTGAGATCGTTCCACTCAGTCTCCCGAGCCCACCGCGTATATTCCGCGATAAAATCCTCAACAGGTCGTCTGCCTTGTTTAATGCTCCTGATGGCGGATTCCGCCGTCAGCTGCTTGCTATGGTCTTCATACAAGAGGGCCATGATTGTAAGAAATTGGTGGTAGTTGTCTAGGACGGGGTCCTCCCTCTCCAAGTAGGTATTTGCCCAGGCTCTGGGCTCCCCCCTAAGAAAGGAGATCATAGTGAGGACTTTTATCCGGTCAGTAGGGTAGGTCCTAGGACGAAGCTCAAACATTAATTTGGAAGCATTAATGAAATCTCGGAACTGCTTGCGATCGCCTGAGAATAGTTCCGGAGGACTGACCATTGGCTCAGGTCCCTCCCTTGGGGGGTTTGTGTTCTGTGCGACAAGGTCTCGCAATGTCTGGTTCTCTAGTTGCAGGTTCTGAACATCCTCTGAGAGGTTCTCAACCTTTTGTGAGAGGATGACGATGTGTCGTGCTAGTTCCGCTGGATCCATTGAGGTTCCACTAATATGTAATGCACCGAGCTGTTTTGCGAGGATCTCAACTGCGGAATCGTGTTGCATTAACCAGTGCCCAAGACCCAGAAGGAAAGTGAGGTTATAGATCAGGTTCAGTAGTGGATTCCCAGGCGGCTCTCTCAAACAACTGAGCGGAGAGTTAGGGATCCTGACATCATACACCTGTTCCCTGCTCTGAATGTATTATTAGCGGCGAGATGCCATACGCCCTACAGGTGGATGTAGTAATTCATTTTGATGTAGGCAACAGTTATAGTCCATAAATCTTGTTTTCCATAACACACACCTCACTTGCATAAGTTATACAGAGAACAGAGTGCCTTGAATATTATTGTTTAGTTGGAAGGTACTGATAGTCCAGGTTATATTCAGCCACTGAATTCATTATACTTGCGGTTTGGTAGAGTCCTCAGTAGCGTCCCGGATTGCCAGGGAGGTTAGCGGAGTGAGGAATAAGGTTCCCAGGGGTTCCGGGGTCCGGATCCAATGCCTATGGGGGAGGCTTCTGTAGCAGTATGCACGGTGCACACTCCAAATTAGTGGAACACTGTGCATAGCTGCCACGGGGCTTATATGGGGTAGCTCCGCCCAGTGGGAGGAGTCGCTGTGCTGCAGATGGAACCACCCTGCCGATCGTTACACCAGCACAGGAGGTGTTGGCAATGCTGGTCTTATGATGCAGGTGGTACTCCTGTTTTCAGGGGGGGCGCAGCTTCATTTGTGCTCCCCAACCCCTCCAGCAGATTACCAGCGGGCTAAAAACGCCGGCCCTCAATGCATGTGCCCGTTTAAATTCATTGCAGCTATACATAGGCTGTTTTTATTTTTAAAAATTTTTTTTTTTTAAATTACTGCATCATAATACCAGAATTTGCGGTCTAGGTGCAGGGGATGTTTTTACTTTACTGTTTTAAGACAGCGGGTTTTCGTTTCTGTCTCAATTTGCTTCTGTCTCCTGGTCTTTCCGTTTTTCTGGGTCCCTGGGTCGCCCAGGTTGTCAATGTTCCTGGATCGCCCAGGTTGTCAATGTTCCTGGATCGCCCAGGTTGTCAATGTTCCTGGATCGCCCAGGTTGTCAGTGTTCCTGGATCGCCCAGGTTGTCAGTGTTCCTGGATCGCCCAGGTTGTCAATGTTCCTGGATCGCCCAGGTTGTCAATGTTCCTGGATCGCCCAGGTTGTCAATGTTCCTGGATCGCCCAGGTTGTCAATGTTCCTGGATCACCCAGGTTGTCAATATTCCTGGATCGCCCAGGTTGTCAATATTCCTGGATCGCCCAGGTTGTCAATGTTCCCGGATCGCCCAGGTTGTCAATGTTCCTGGATCGCCCAGGTTGTCAATGTTCCTGGATCGCCCAGGTTGTCAATGTTCCTGGATCGCCCAGGTTGTCAATGTTCCTGGATCGCCCAGGTTGTCAATGTTCCTGGATCGCCCAGGTTGTCAATGTTCCTGGTTCGCCCAGGTTGTCAATGTTCCTGGATCGCCCAGGTTGTCAATGTTCCTGGATCGCCCAGGTTGTCAATGTTCCTGGATCGCCCAGGTTGTCAATGTTCCTGGATCGCCCAGGTTGTCAATGTTCCTGGATCGCCCAGGTTGTCAATGTTCCTGGATCGCCCAGGTTGTCAATGTTCCTGGATCGCCCAGGTTGTCAATGTTCCTGGATTGCCCAGGTTGTCAATGTTCCTGGATCGCCCAGGTTTTGTCTCCGTTTTTCTTAGGGTTTTACATCTATTCTGATGTCGGTTGTTCCTTCCTTTAGATTGGGCAGTTGTTATTTTTCATTCCTCTCCTTCGTGTCATCTAGGAATTTCGAGGCAATTTCAGGTAAGTCGGCTCAGAGACGATCACTGAGGCAGGGTTAACTGTCAGTTTGATACTCAAGTCTGTTCTTTTTATTAGTTCCTCTCAAACGATTGGGGTTTGTTTTTGGAAATCATCTTTTCAAATCTGTTTGCATTTCGTCAGGTAGGTGCTTCCGCTGGTCACTTTCACGCTTTAGTCTCTCACTTTCTTTCGGCCGCTATCACCGCTTCCGTCTGTGCTTTCTTGTTTCCGGCAGATATAAATTCCCCTTTTTTTCCCAGGTCATCATGTCTCACATATCCGATATGGAGGACAACCTCTCCATGCCAGGATCATCTGTCTCGGGGCATTATAGCAGCACATCATTAAGGAGTTGGACTGTGCCAAAGTTGCTTGCCGAACTCAATCGCAGGGGGATTCGGCATCCCGCGACTGCCCGCAAGGCCGAATTATACCGGCTCCTGATGACCACTCCGGGTCCGACAGCTGAGCGGTCCAATAACGACTCCGTCCGGCTGGCACTAGCCCAGATCCAGTCGTCCATCGCCGGACTCGTCAGCTCAGTCACGGACATTCAGAATAGGGTCGCGGTTTTAGAAACCAGGCCAGCCTCAGTCATTCCTGCCATCCCTCCGGACGTTGCAGGTAGGCCTTCTACCACCCCCCAGATTGCTCCTTCCCATTTCGTTCCGGAGCACATCAAGGATATCCTGGCAGGCAAGGATGTTAATTTGGCATCCATTTTGATTGCCTCCCAGGATATTTCCGAAAACCGGGTGATTAATTGCGGAGAGGTTTCCGTGGTGTTGAAGGCCAAGGATGCTCGGCTAAACAGGAAGTTGTCGGTTTCCGAGTTTGTCCTGGCCTTCAGCCTCTACAGGGACGTACTGTGCTCCGCTCACCCCAATCGCAGGGAAGAATTAGACACCTACTTGTACCGGATTACGGATTTGGGGCACAAGTACGGCGGCTCGGCATTTTACGACTATCACCGTTCGTTTTCTGCCAAAGCCGCCGCGGCCCTGAATCAATTTCAGTTCATGTCCAACTGGGCAGACTTGGACATGGAGTTATTTTGCCGGCACTTCGCAGGTCTGAAGGCTCCTCTGTGTGCCATCTGCCAATCCATCTTTCATTCCACGGAATGGTGCCCTAATCCGGTGCAAGATCCTCAGTCAGCACCCACTCCAGGTCCTTCCGGATCCGCAGGCCTATTGTGTACCTTGGCAGTAGCCAGGTGTGCAATAACTTTAATGCCAAGGGCTGTGCTTTCAACGCGTGCCGAGCACTGCACATCTGCTCCCTTTGTTTTCGGGCTCACCCTCGTCCTTCTTGTCCCAGGAAGTCAGCCAGGGACTCCTGACTAGCCGACCTCAACTTGGAATTGCTGGCTGCACTCCTGCAGGGCCACCCAGATCGTTCCTTTGTCACCTTCTTATTGGATGGGTGCAGAGAGGGGTTTCACACCGGCATTATCACGCGCCCCCAGGGCTGCTGGATGGGCCCCAATCTGCTATCCGCCTCCAGTGACCCTGAGGCGGTGACCACCCTCATTCAGGCAGAGATCGACAAAGGGTTCGTCATTGGTCCCTTCCTTAAGATCCCGTTCCAGTCGTGGCGCATCAACCCTATCGGCCTGGTCACGAAGTTATCATCAAATAAAAAACGTCTCATTTATGATCTCTCCGCGCCTCATATGTCCTCCATCCCCAGTCTCAATTCACTCATTCTGTCTGAGGAAGATTCCATGCAGTATTCCTCAGTTGACGAGGCCATCCAGTACATTCTTCAAGCAGGTGTTGGGGCTTGGTTGGCCAAGGTAGACATTGCCGATGCTTTCAAGCTGCTTCCAATACACCCGCAGCTTTGGAAGTACTACGGCATCCAGTGGGCAGATAAATTTTACTTTGCCAACCGGCTTACTTTTGGCTCCAAGTGCAGCCCTTGGCTTTTTGAACAACTTGCCAAAGCCCTGCACTGGATTCTCAACCATCACGGTGGCTTATCCATGGTCGTTCACTACTTGGACGACTTTCTCCTCATTGAAAGGCCCAGTCAGGTCCCTTCCATTCCCCAGTCACTTCTGGATATTTTTTCTCGACTCCAGGTCCCCGTGGCCACGGCCAAGACTGAGGGTCCGGCCACCACAGTCACCTTCCTGGGCATCATCCTAGATACCGTTAAAATGGAGGCTAGCCTCCCCAGCGAGAAGTTGCTCAGGATTCGCTCAGCCATCTCCCGGGCAGTTCAGTCTCACTCACTGACCAGGGCGGAGCTCCAATCCTTGCTGGGGATGCTCAATTTCGCCTCCAGAATTATGCCCCAAGGCAGGACCTTCCTTTCCAGGTTGCTATGTCTCCTGCCCTCTGCCCTGGAGCAAGATTCTGTCGTCCATTTGGACAGCCAGGCCATTGCAGATCTCGACATGTGGAGCAGTTTTCTCTCTGGCTGGAATGGCATTTCTTTGTTCGTTCCGCAGTGGGATTCCTCTTCCCCCATGGTTTTCTCTGACGCCACTGGTTCCTCCGGGTTCGCTGCCATTTTCAGGTCTCATTGGCTGGCTGCCGGATGGCCGCCAGAATTAGCCTCAGACTCTGCAGCCCTAAAATCCTCCCCCCTTTTGGAACTTTACCCCATTGTGGCGGCTGCTCAGGTCTGGGGTCACCACTGGTCCAACACTTCGGTGACGTTCATTACAGATAGTCAGACCTTGGTAGACATCGTCAACAAGGGCAGGGCCCAGTCCCCCAGGATTATGGCGTTGTTGCGCAAGCTAGTGTGGTTATCCCTTCATCACAATTTCCACATGCGCTGCGTACACATCCCAGGCGAACAGAATAGGGCTGCGGACGCGCTTTCCCGTGCTAATTTTGCAATTTTCTTCCAGGAAATGCCCGACGCGGATCGGTCAGGCACGCCGGTGCCCCAATTCAGCACCCTCGTTCTGGTTTAGATTCACTCTTAGAGGAGGCCAAGGGTCTGGTCACCAAATCGTTGTCACGCAATACGGCGAGAAATTATCAGGCTGGCCTAAGAGCGTTTGATAAATTCTCTAAGAGTCATCCGAGGGGTCAACACTCCGAAATCTCCTACATCATGGCCTTCCTGGCCTATTGTCACTCGCATCTCTCTCTGTCGTATGGTACCATCAGACTTTATTTAGCCGGACTTCAACATCATGCCATGCTGGCCACTCCTCATCACAGGTCCTTTTTTTCCGTCCAAGCTATTAAAGCCACCCTTCGGGGCATTCAAAAGGAGGGGAAGGGGTCCGTGAGCCATAGGCAACCAGTGTCCAGCAAATTGTTCAGGGATCTCTCCTCGACATTGGATGGTAATCCTTTTGGGCCCTCCATTAGCCTGATTCTGAAAGCGGCCATGTTTCTCACTTTTTATGGGTTCCTCCGGCCCGGAGAGGTTTTGGCCGGTCCAAATCGTACAAACCATCCTCTGAAGCAACATCTGTCATGGGGCCAGGGCCATTACACACTCTCCCTACCCTCTACCAAAACCAATCAGACGGGTCCCCCCACTCAAGTTAAGTTCTACCCAACTTTGAACAAATGGTGCCCCGTTCAAGTGCTGCATCAACTGACGGCACTCACCCGAGGTTCATTGCCTGATAGCCCACTCTTACCGCATGCAGGCAAGCCGCTCAGCACCTCTCAGTTTATCTCTTATATCCGCGCCCTCGCCCAGGGACTAGGCTATGACCCCAAGGTAATTTCAGGGCACTCTTTTCGTATAGGGGCAGCCTCTGCCGCTTCTCGACATCGGTGCCGGCCCACGTCATCCGGTCCATGGGGCGGTGGCGGTCCTCCTGCTTTACCTGGTATATTCCCAATCCTCAAGTCGAGATATCTCACGCCTTCCGATCACTGGCTTTGTAATTTGTAAATAAAAGTGTTGTACCTACCTGTTGTTTTTGCGCCCTTTTCTCACTGGTGTACCCGCGTCCGTGGCTTCCGGCACAACTCAGCCACTATGTTCAGGGCAGGTCTCTCTGCGTACGCCGACGTTGTCCTAGCCCTGACCATAAATATATTTTTGTTTGCTGCATGATATTCTAGAAAAACACTTGTCAACCACTTTATAACACAAATATGGCTTCAAAGTTTGGCACACTCCCTGCTTGCGGAAAAGTTTGTGACTTTAGTTGTGAGTTTTCATTCCTGCTTATCACTATTCCGAAGTGGACAGGGATTAGGTGGAGCAGGGCCAGGCATGGCTGGTCCAGCACATTTATCATAATCTACCCTAGGAAAATGTTGAAGACTAAACTGTGCTTGAAGTCTATAGCAGCTCTTTTACTGGTTTAGATTTCAGCTCTGGTGCCCAAATGTAGCAAAATTATTAAGAGATTTACTCCTTTTAATAATTGTGCGAAATCTTCCACTCTTAATAAATGCCCCCTCTATGTCCTTGTAGGTTTTTGACTAGGGTTTCAACAATTTTTATGACTTGCTCAAAAAGAGGGCAAGGATTAGCAGGATATGGCTTGGCATGAAAGAGGCCTAAAGCAATAGTTTGCACACAGATTGCAGCACAATTCTGGTGTAAAATTCTATCTCAAAATAAGCCTATCAATTGTTGGTATAGAGTCAGAGAAAACGGTCTATCCTACAGTGTTCATTTTACAGTGTTTATTTTAGGACATGGTCAAATATCATAGCAAACATCAAAATAGAAGGTTTGAGGCAAACTACTCACCCTGATACCTGACTCTGAGACTTGTCTCTGACACCTGACTTTGATAATTGACCCTGACATCTGAGTTTGACTTTGATGTCTGACTTTCTTCACAGGTCAGGATCAAAGTCAGAATGAGTTATAGATATACTGTGTATTTGCATGCTAAATCACACAGTCAAAGAAAGTCTTTAGTTGACTATAGCCGAGCCTATAGCTCTATGGTATGTACAGTTGCAATGATCGGCATTTTACGTTTCTGAAATACTGATGAAAATTTTTTCATTTTAATTATGTGCAAGAACAATTGCAGCTATAGATGAGCCTTTAGCTCAAAGGTAAGGTTTCTGCCTTGTGAACAGGAGGTTATTGAGTTCAAGACCAAATAGAAACCTAAAAAATATATAATCATATATTAAGACCAGCATTTTAGACACCGAGTCCCTTGCGCTCATGCATGATGTGCCTAAATCCGACCTAAAAATGATAAATGAGACAAGCTGGCTGGCACGCCCCCATTTTTAGACCTGACGTGAGCAGGGAAAATTTCAGATTCTGCCACAAATTCCCTTTGTGACCAAATCTGCAACAGATATACGCCAATTTTTGGTATATTATATATATATATATATATATATATATATAATATATAATTTTTTTAAACCCTAGCTAGGAGACAAATTCAAATGATATTTGACTTTGATATCTAACTTTCTTCATTGGTCAGCATTAGTGTTGGGCAAGCATGCTCGGCCGAACACTGCGTGTGCTCGAGCGCGATGCTCGAGTCTCCTCTCCGTATGTTTTTTGGCTGCTATGGTTTATTGGCTGCTATGCAGCCAATAAACGTGCGGGGAAGTCCTGGCACTCACTGTAATGCCGTAGCCATGTTGGTTTCTGGCATTACAGTGATTGGCTGGCTGAAATGCAGCATCGGGTGCTTTATAGCACCCGATGACATGTAGTTCGGCTCAGTCTTAGTCAGGGCGAGGTGCAGCAGAAGGGACAGATAGTGTAGGGACCCAAAAGGTTTTTTTTTAGGCAGGGTTTAGTGTTGAAAGGTGTTAGAGACCCAAAAGTCCTTTTGAGGACTATTGTTTTATCTGGCTGCAATATACAGTACTGACCAAAAGTTTGGACACACCTTCTCATTCAAAGAGTTTTCTTTATTTTCATGACTATGAAAATTGTAGATTCACCCTGAAGGCATCAAAACTATGAATTAACACATGTGGAATTATATACATAACAAAAAAGTGTGAAACAACTGAAAATATGTCATATTCTAGGTTCTTCAAAGTAGCCACCTTTTGCTTTGATTACTGCTTTGCACACTCTTGGCATTCTCTTGATGAGCTTCAAGAGGTAGTCACCTGAAATGGTCTTCCAACAGTCTTGAAGGAGTTCCCAGATATGCTTAGCACTTGTTGGCCCTTTTGCCTTCACTCTGCGGTCCAGCTCACCCCAAACCATCTTGTTTGGGTTCAGGTCCGGTGACTGTGGAGGCCAGGTCATCTGGCGCAGCACCCCATCACTCTCCTTCATGGTCAAATAGCCCTTACACAGCCAGGAGGTGTGTTTGGGGTCATTGTCCTGTTGAAAAGTAAATGATGGTCCAACAAAACGCAAACTGGATGGAATAGCATGCCGCTGCAAGATGCTGTGGTAGCCATGCTGGTTCAGTATGCCTTCAATTTTGAATAAATCCCCAACAGTGTCACCAGAAAAGCACCCCCACACCATCACACCTCCTCCTCCATGCTTCACGGTGGGAACCAGGCATGTAGAGTCCATCCGTTCACCTTTTCTGCGTCGCACAAAGACACGGTGGTTGGAACCAAAGATCTCAAATTTGGACTCATCAGACCAAAGCACAGATTTCCACTGGTCTAATGTCCATTCTTTGTGTTCTTTAGCCCAAACAAGTCTCTTCTGCTTGTTGCCTGTCCTTAGCAGTGGTTTCCTAGCAGATATTCTACCATGAAGGCCTGATTCACACAGTCTCCTCCTAACAGTTGTTCTAGAGATGTGTCTGCTGCTAGAACTCTGTGTGGCATTGACCTGGTCTCTAATCTGAGCTGCTGTTAACCTGCGATTTCTGAGGCTGGTGACTCGGATGAACTTATCCTCCGCAGCAGAGGTGACTCTTGGTCTTCCTTTCCTGGGGTGTAGTAAAAAGATGTAGGCTACAGCAGCATTTCCATTAACTTCTTTATTCAGGTTTCCAAGGTGCGGTACAAAATAGCAATGTTTCGGCTAGAGATAGCCTTTGTCAAACATAAAACACCGGCGATAGTGTCAACATATATATATTGAAAGACATAAACTCCCACAGGGTTACCCACCCAATCAAAAAACAGGCATGATGTAACAATTTAAAACATGGCCAATCAATGGAGACTCACAATAAAATACCTGTTAATGCAGCAACACCCCTCTAAATCACCTGAGCGGGCCTTCCATAATCACTGTTGCATGTGTCTCGGCGTGCCCATGTAGTGTGCGCGCATGTCCAAGGGCGTCATTGGGAAGCGCCAGACCAAATCTCGCGGACTTCACCTAAGCCCTGCCTTCGGCGTGGGGGTATCCATGGAGACAAGTCAGCGGGGCCATCATACAAAGGGAGGCGTCAGCACTGCCGACGTCATCGTCGTCGTGCATGTCACATGATCGGAGGTCCCGATCACATGACCGCTGTCCATATAAAAGAGATAGAGTGGCATATCAGATCCTGGTCAGCCACCCGGGAAAAGAAAATACAGTGTTGTAAGGGGTGATCATATACAGCTCATAAATCCCATGATTTGAACAGCACAGAAAAATTGCCAAACAGCCATTTTGCAAAAAATGCATCATGCTGTGTTGTGGTAACCCAGGGATACATACATAAAAACGTGGATTAAAATCACAAAAGAAATCGTACCAGATGAGTACCTAGCTGATCCCAGCCACATTGAACTCTAAATTGAGTCCATGTGGTTGCAGAGACCTCAAGGTATATATCCATTTAAGTTATTTTCTCCTGAGAACTGCCTCTCTGTCTCCACCCCTGTGTAAAACACCTACACTGTCTATCACCCTGAAGCGCCATTGGTTGACAGAGTGTCCTGCATCCACAAAATGTTTCGCTACTGGTTTGTCTAAGTTGGCTTTGCGTATTGTGCTTTTATGTTTATTGATCCGCTCACGAATCTCCATTGTAGTCTCACCAACATAGATGAGACTACAAGGACACTGTATTACATATACAACATCTCGGGATCTGCAAGTGTAGTAACCGTTAATCTTGTATTTTTTGCCACTGTAGGGTTGAAAGAAATGGTCACCTTTTTAGAATATTGCTACAGTTGCAACAAGACAAGCATGGAAAGATTCCATTCCTGCGTGGGGCCAAAAGTTTCTGCGTACCGACACTTGAGCCTCCAACATTAGCCTTTACCAGTCTATCGCGCAAATTAGAGTTCCTCTTGTATGCCATTAAAGGAGGGGCACTGAATTCCTTAATGTCCGGCAAACCTCGTTGCAGAATATGCCATTCTTTTCTAAGTATGTGGGCAATATCTCCACTGTCCTGACCATACACTGACACAAAAGGAACTCTATTTGTGGCCTTAGTTCTTAATGATTTGCGTATGGTAGAACCCCTGTCAACCAAAGTGACCTTGTTTCTGGTTCTATCTAGGAGCTTCCTGGGATAGCCTCGTTCCATGAACCTATCACACATGGCATCCACTCTTTGCGTAAAATTGACTTCATCGGATACAATACGCCTGACCCTGAGTAATTGACTCCAACGCAGGGAATCCAACTTCCGACGTGGGTGGTAACTGTCATGTGTGAGAAGGGTGTTCCTATCTGTTGGCTTCTGATGAAGGTTCGTTTTAATTTCACCCCCCACAACATAGACCCGCACATCTAGAAAGTTAAGTTCATCAACTGAGGATGTGACCGTGAAGTGTAGTCCAGTCACACCAGAATTCAGGTGTGAATGGAACTCCTCAAGCTCACTAGTAGTACCAGTCCAGATCATGAAAATGTTGTCGATGTAGCGCCACCAACATAGGACCCTCCCAAAAAATTGGGATTGGTATACTAACTTGTCCTCCACCTCGGCCATGACGATGTTGGCCACATTGGACCCCATGGCCACGCCCCGCCTCTGCTGATAGAAGGTGTCACCGAAAAGGAAGTAATTCCTCCTCAGGACTACCTCCAACAGGCGGAGGACAAATCGGCACACCCCCAGGGAGAGTCCCATGTCGGCAAGGGCCACATCGACGACATTCAGACCATATGTATGGTCAATGGATGTGTACAAAGAAACGACATCAAAACTGACTAACAAAAAGTGCGCTGGGAGCTGTAACTCACATAGTTTGGATAGGAAGTGTCCAGTGTCCTTGACATAGGACAGGGCGGAGGTCGCACGGATCTGCAGAAGCCTGTCAAGAAATATCGAGATGGGATTAAAGACAGAGTTTCTACCCGATACAATCGGACGGCCTGGCGGATGATCCAGTCTTTTGTGAATTTTTGGGAGTATGTATAGCATAGGAGTGACAGGATGGCTTACGTTCAGGTATTAAAACAGCCCATCATCAATGATGGCATTTTGTACCGCCTCCTCCAGTATGACGACCCCGCCCTTGTCATCTGGTTTAATGGTGATACGATCATTGTAACGGATCACCTGGCACCCCGACTGAGTACCTCCGTTTACGGATGCGCCTAGCGTTTTCCTGAGGCTTCCAAGCACTCTGGCAGACACCACAATCACCGAACCAGCATATAAATCCTCTCCCAGCAATGAATGCTGTAGGCAGTTGAATAGGAACCATACAAATAGGTTTTCACTCCTAGCAGTCAAACTGGGACAGCATACCATAAATCCTCCCCCAAGAATGAGACGACACTTCACCTTGAGGTTTAAAACAGGAACTCCCTTTATTTTAACACAAGCATTGATTTATACACATCTTCCAACAAGGTACCACCCACAGCCAATCATATGTATCTACAGTATTTAAACCTTCCCAGCAATTGTACACAAAATCCCCTTCCCTCTGTCTGTAACGCAATAAACAAAACACAATGAGCATTGTCTGAGATGTAATTAACCAACACAATAGCATTGTCTCAGACGTAATCCACAAAATACAATTATCAAACGTAATGGACTAACTTGAACCCTGGCATACACATATACAATGTAACCGAACACATAATAACATACATAGTCTGTAAGACAGCCTGAATGCAATCTGCTACACAGTCTTAAAGGGGCATTGTTCCTAAAAGTCATAACATGGCCATTAAAGTGCCAGTAGCAGCAATATAAAATACCACATGCCCAAATATTGCATTCAAACGTACCAAATCACCAGGGGCCATAGTCAGCAGGTAGGAGGCGGGCAGTCAGGCCTCTACAATGCCCAGTGGCGAGGCGGGTTCCGCCACAATCATCATTTTCCAATGACAAGATGGCATCACGTTCCAATTTGGTAAGATTGTTCCTACCCAAAGAGGAAGGTTTTAAGGTTTCAATCTGCTTGTGTACTATCTGAATGTAAGATTCAACCACATGGTTAGTGTGTGTGTGGGGAGGGGGGGGGGAGAGAGAAATTACTGGGCATCCTGGGTAACCTGAATAAAGAAGTTAATGAAAATGCTGCTGTAGCCTACATCTTTTTACTCAGTTTTACTCATCTTTTCGGCTCAGCTGCTGCATTCCACAACCCGAGCTCTGGTAAACCTGCTTTGTGTGGCGCTCCTAACCCCTGTTTTTTCCTTTCCTGGGGGGATGTCCGCATGTGAGCCAGTTTCTTTGTAGCGCTTGATGGTTTTTGTGACTGCACTTGGGGACACTTTCAAAGTTTTCACAATTTTTCGGACTGACTGACCTTCATTTCGTTTTTCTTTACTTAGCTGCTTTTTTCTTGCCATAATACAAATTCTAACAGTCTATTCAGTAAGACTATCAGCTGTGTATCCACCTGACTTCTCCACAACGCAACTGATGGTCCCAACCCCATTTATAAGGCAAGAAATCCCACTTATTAAACCTGACAGGGCACACCTGTGAAGTGAAAACCATTTCAGGTGACTACCTCTTGAAGCTCATCAAGAGAATGCCAAGAGTGTGCAAAGCAGTAATCAAAGCAAAAGGTGGCTACTTTGGAGAACCTAGAATATGACATTTTTTCAGTTGTTTCACACTTTTTTGTTATGTATATAATTCCACATGTGTTAATTCATAGTTTTGATGCCTTCAGGGTGAATCTACAATTTTCATAGTCATGAAAATAAATAAAACTCTTTGAATGAGAAGGTGTGTCCAAACTTTTGGTCTGCAGTGTATATTATTAGTGCAACCTACGCTAAATTGCGTGCAATTGTTTGGTCGCTGCTGACAGTGACACAACCTCTGCTACATTTGTTGTGTTTCATTTGCGCATCCTAAATATCAATGAGATTCAGCGCAATTGTTTGGCCGCTACTGACAGCAATACTACCTGCGCTACATCTCCTGTATAACTGTCACCGCCAGATCTCTGAGAAGTTCTGACAGACGTTCTTTAGTACCTCCTGTATGATGTTCTTTTGTTTTGGTTTCGCTTTGACATCTCTTCTCCCTCTCCCAGCTGTCATCTATTAGCAGTGATTGCCTCCCTTTATATCCCCTCCCATACTGCCTCACTTTGCGGTTTATACTACTTCCTGGATTGTGCTCACTGCTAGAAGTTTGCTACTGCTACTTCCTCAGATAAGTCTATCCCTTTATTTGTGTTTTCCTGTTGGCTTGATTCTAGGTGACCCTGACTCCCTCCGTATTAAGTGCAGGGAGCCGGTGGTCGTGTCCCCTCACTATTATAGGGTTTTCAGGTGTCACTCAGTCTAGGTACGTGGACATGCAACTTTCTATCACAGAGATCTTTGCATGGGCTGAGCAGTCAGGGAGAGCTCTAGGGCTTAGCAGTCAGGGAGAGCTTTAGGGCTTTAATAGGGCTCACCCTTTTGTTCCTTAGTTTGGGATCAAGTCAGTCGGATCTTTATTTGTTACTTCTTGTTTTCTGCAACACCATCCGTGACATTATAAACCGCCAAAACCATCTTAAGCATGGATCCGCTTTCAGCCTTGACGGACCGCATGCAGGCTCTTTCACTGGAGGTCGCAGAGCTCCATAAAACTGTGTCTCAGTTTCAGGCGACCATGGAGTTCATGGAGTTTGTTCAGAGCCTAAGATCTCGCTTCCGGATACCTTCTCTGGGGGTATTGAGAGTTTTGTTTGTTTGAGAGAGGCTTGCAAACTCAATTTTCGCCTACTTCCCCATTCCTCTGATGATGAGGAGCAGAGGGTGGGGATCATCATATCAGTGCTCAGGGATAACACTCAGTCTTGGGCCTTTTCGCTGCCGGTGGGGGCACGGCCCCTCCGATCAGTGGATTAATTTTATGTAGCTCTGGGTCAGATATATGATGATCCGGATCATATTGCTCTGGCTGAATCTAAACTGCGTCTTTTATGCCAGGGTAAACAGTCCGCAGAGATATACTGTTCAGAATTTCGGAGATGGGCAGCTGATACTGGTTGGAATGATGCTGCACTCCGAAGTCAATTTTGCCATGGTCTTTCACAGGGATTGAAAGATGCATTTGCCTTTCATGAGAGACCTACCTCCTTGGAGTCTGCCATGTCTCGGGCCGTTCGTATTGACAGGCGTCTTAGAGAGAGAGGAGAGATCACTCCTTGCTGTCATACTCAGTCCAATGACAGTGGGACGGTCTCATTCAGTGCGCAAGGGTCTCAGTCTCTCTCAATCCCCTCTGAGCAGGAACCCATGCAGCTGGGTTTGCTTGCCTCTAACAACAAAGGATTCAGCTCTCAGAGGAGAGTTTGTTGTGGTGGTATAAATCATTTGGCAAATGTTTGTCCCTCTAGGAGATTCAGGCAGTTTTTTGAGAGTAATAAAGAAACAAAAAGAAAAAAGTCCTCTAAAAACGTTCCATCTGTTACAATTGGCAAGGTTGATGCGGAAATTGAAGGTTTTCCGTTTGCTTGTAGTTCCCATTTTGTCCTACCTGCCAGTGTGGCGCTAGAGAGCAAGAACATTGTTTGTGAGATTTTTGTAGATAGTGGAGCAGCTGTCAATCTCATTGATAATCAATTTGCTATAACACATGGTTTCCAGGTATGCACTTTGGGAAAGGACATACCTGTTTTCCGCCCCACTTTCTCAAAAATCGTTAAAGGGCATAGTTCACAATATCTGTTTGACTGTGGGTGATGCTCATGTTGAGGATGTGTCATGTTTCGACCTAAGCGGGTTACCTACTCCTCTAGTGTTGGGGCTACCCTGGCTCACTAAACATAACCCCACCATTGATTGGCAAGCGAGGCAAATAAATGGTTGGAGTGACTTTTGCAGAGAGATTTGCCTCTCAACGTCTCTTTCAGAGGTTTCTACTAAGACTGTACCATCTTTTCTCTCTGAATTTTCGGATGTGTTTTCTGAGAGTGGTGTTCAGGAGCTGCCCCCTCACCGGGAGTACGATTGCCCTATTAATCTCATCCCAGGCGCCAAGCTGCCTAAATCTCGTTTATACAATCTCTCCCAACCTGAAAGGGTCGCTATGCGTACTTATATCTCTGAGAGCTTGAGAAAGGGACACATACGACCCTCGAAGTCACCTGTTGCCGCTGTGTTTTTTTTTGTTCAGAAAAAAGATGGTTCTTTAAGACCATGTTTGGATTTCAGGGAGCTGAACAGTATCACAATTCGTGACCCTTATCCGCTTCCTCTGATCCTGGACCTGTTTAACCAGATCGTTGGGGCTAAAGTTTTTTCCAAGTTGGATTTAAGAGGGGCATACAACCTGGTCAGGGTCAGAGAAGGGGACGAATGGAGGACGACCTTCAATACCCCTGAGGGCCATTTTGAGAATTTGGTTATGCCTTTTGGTTTGATGAATGCTCCAGCCGTCTTCCAACATTTTGTGAACAGCATTTTTTATCATTTGATGGGGAAATTTGTACTAGTGTATCTAGATGACATTTTGATTTTTTCTCCTGATTTCAAAACTCATAGGGACCACCTACAACAGGTCTTGCTCATTCTGCGGGAGAATAAATTGTACGCTAAACTGGAAAAATGTGTTTGCGGTTCCAGAAATGCAATTTCTGGGTTTTCTCCTCTCCGCTTCTGGTTTTCGCATGGACCCCGAGAAGGTCCGCGCTGTGCTTGATTGGGAGCTTCCTGAGAATCAGAAGGCGCTGATGCGCTTTTTGGGTTTTGCCAATTATTACAGGAAGTTCATTTTGAATTATTCCTCTGTTGTTAAGCCACTCACTGATATGACTAGAAAGGGGGTCGATTTTTCCTCCTGGTCGGTAGAGGCGCGTAAGGCCTTTTCTAGTATCAAAGAGAGTTTTGCTTCCGCTCCCATCTTGGTACAACCTGATGTCTCTCTGCCTTTCATTGTGAGGTGGACGCTTCTGAGGTGGGTGTGGGTGCGGTCTTGTCTCAGGGTCCCTCTCCTGCCAAATGGCGTCCGTGTGCCTTTTTCTTAAAGAAACTCTCCTCCGCAGAGAGAAATTACGATGTGGGAGATAGGGAGTTGTTGGCCATCACGTTAGCTTTTGAGGAATGGCGCCATTGCCTAGAGGGAGCCAGACACCCTATTACCGTGTTTACCGACCATAAGAATCGGGCCTACTTGGAGTCAGCCAAGCATCTGAACCCGAGACAGGCCAGATGGTCTTTGTTCTTTTCAAGATTTAATTTTGTTGTCACGTTCCGCGCTGGGGTTAAGAATGTGAAGGCGGATGCCCTGTCACGTTGTTTTCCAGGAGGGGGGAACTTTGAAGACCCGGGTCCCATTTTGGCTGAAGGGGTGGTGGCCTCTGCTCTTTATCCTGAATTGGAGGCAGAGGTTCAGGCAGCCCAGGCAGAGGCTCCTGATCTTTGTCCTCCTGGGAGGTTGTTTGTGCCTCTCGCTTTACGACACAAGGTTTTTAAGGAGCACCACGATACTGTCCTTGCTGGGCACCCGGGGGGTAGAGCCACAGTGGATCACATTGCTCGTAGATTCTGGTGGCCGGCACTTTGTAAGTCGGTTGAGGGTTTTGTGGCAGCCTGCGAGACCTGCACTCGTGCCAAAGTTCCCCATTCACGGCCATCAGGTCCTCTCCTCCCGTTACCCATTCCTTCCCGTCCTTGGACACATCTGTCCATGGACTTCATTACGCACCTCCCTCATTCCTCGGGGAAGACTGTAATTCTGGTGGTGGTGGACCGTTTTAGCAAAATGGTGCATTTCATTCCTTTTCCTGGCTTGCCCAATGCTAAGACGCTGGCGCAGGCATTTATTGATCACATTGTCAAATTGCATGGTATTCCTTCAGACATAGTCTCTGATAAGGGCACGCAGTTTGTTTCCAGATTCTGGAAGGCTTTCTGTTCTCGCTTGGGGGTTCGGTTGTCATTCTCTTCTGCTTTCCACCCGAAGTCGAATGGCCAATCAGAATCTGGAGACATATCTGCGCTGTTTTGTGGCGGAGAATCAGGAGGATTGGTGTTCTTTTTTGTCCCTTGTTGAGTTTGCTTTAAATAACCGTCGTCAGGAGTCCTCTGATAAGTCACCATTTTTTGGTGCATATGGGTTTCATCCGCAGTTTGGGACATTCTCTGGAGAGGGGTCTTCTGGTTTACCTGATGAGGACAGATTCTCCTCGTCTTTGTCATCTATTTGGCAAAAGATTCAGGATAATCTAAAGAGCATGAGTGAGAGATATAAGCGTGTGGTGGATAAGAGACGTGTGCCTGGTCCGGACCTGAATGTTGGTGATCTGGTGTGGTTGTCTACTAAGAATATCAAATTGAAGGTTCCCTCCTGGAAGTTGGGTCCTAAGTTTATTGGGCCTTACAAAATCTTGTCCGTCATCAATCCTGTTGCCTACCGTCTTGATCTTCCCCAGACTTGGAAGATCCATAATGTTTTTCATAAGTCCTTATTAAAACCTTATGTCCAACCCATTGTACCCTCGTCTTTGCCTCCTCCTCCGATTGTGGTTGATGGTAATCTTGAATTTCAGGTCTCTAGGATTGTGGATTCTCGTGTTGTCCGCGGTTCTCTCCAGTACCTCGTTCATTGGGAGGGTTATGGTCCTGAGGAGAGGATGTGGGTCCCAGTGATGGACATTAAGGCCACTCGTCTCATCAGGGCTTTCCATAGGTCCCATCCTGAGAAGGTGGGCTCTGAGTGTCCAGAGTCCACTCGTAGAAGGAGGGGTACTGTCACCACCAGACATCTGAGAAACTCTGTCAGACGTTCTTTAGAACCTCCTGCTTGAGGTTTCTTTTGTTTTGCTTTCGTTTTCTCATCTCGTTAGCCTCTCTCAGCTGTCATGTATTTGCACTGATTGCATCCCTTTAAATCTCTTCCCATACTGCATCACTTTGCGGTTTATACAACTTCCTGGAGTGTGTGCATGCTGGATGCTACTACTGAGTCTTCTACAGATAAGTTTTGTTCATTCATTTGTGTTTTCCTGTTTGCTGGATCCCAGGTGACCCTGACTCCCTCCGTATCAAGTGTAGGGAGCTGGTGGTCGTGTCCCCTCACTATTATAGGGTGTTCAGGTGTCATACAGTCGAGGAACGAGGATATGCAATCATCTACCATAGAGATTTTTGCATAGGCTGAGCAGTAAGGGAGAGAGCCAGGTCTGTTACAGGGCTTACCCTCTGGTTCCTTAGTTTGGGATCCAGTCAGTCGGATCTTCATTTTGTGTCTTCTAGTTTCTGTACACCTTCCGTGACACCAGCATATGCAAGGTAGAGTTCCACCTTGTGGGCACGTCGCATATGAGGCGGTGAGCGGGAAGGCTGAAGTTACGCTGCAGCGCTGACATATTGGGGAAATTTGTAAGGAATCTCTGCACCACCAAATTCAGCACATGCACCAGGCAAGGGATGTGCATCAAACTGGCTAGTCCCACAGCTGCTACGAGATTTCGCCCATTATCGCACACCACCAGGCCGGGCTTGAGGTTCACTGGCACAAACCACTCATCGGACTGGTGTTCAAGGCCTGTCCACAGCTCCTGCGCGGTGTGGAGTTTGTCCCCCAAACAGATACGTTTTAAAACAGCCTGCTGTCGTTTACCCCTGGGTGTGCTGAAGTTGGTGGTGAAGGTGTTACGCTGACCGGATGAGGAGCCGGTAGAGGATGAGGAAGCGGAGTAATCCTCGGTGGTGGAAGGACATGCGCAAAACTGCTATCCACCTCAGGCCCAGCCGCCACTGCATTTACTAGTCCACGTATCCGTAGTGAGGTGCACCTTGCCACAGATGGCGTTGCGCAGTGCACACCTGATTTTGTCCCCCACTTGGTTGTGCAGGGAAGGGATGGCTCGCCTGGAAAAGTAGTTGCGGCTGGGCACGACGTACTGTGGGACAGCCACCGCCATAAGGCCTTTAAAACTATCCGTCTCCACCAAACGGAATGACAGCATTTCAAAGGCCATTATATTTTAAATGCTGAACACTTCCATGGGACATTGTGGAGATGCTTAGTGACCCAGGTGGTGGTGCTGCTGAAAGATCCTCTGTTTGCGGGGTGGCAGGTGGCACTGTCATTCCAGAGGTGGATGAAAAGGCAGAGACTGCAGCAGAAGAGGAATCAGGAGGAGCCAGAGACCTTTCTTGGTTTTTGAGGTGTCTACTCCACTGCAGCTCGTGCTTAGCACTTAAATGCCTGGTCATGCAGGTTGTGCTCAGTTTGAGAACGTTTATGCCTCGCTTCAAGCTCTTTCACAGCGTGCAAACCACTTGTGTCTTGTTGTCAGCACATTGTCTGAAGAACTGCCACGCCAGGGAACTCCTTGGAGCTGGCTTTGGTGTGCTCGGTCCCTTGCTGCGGTGGGCAGTAGCAGGCATACTGTCTAGAGGACGGCTGCTCCGCTTTTGCACTCTGCTCCCTCTTCTGCTGTGCTGGTGGCTCTGTGCGACCGCTGCCTCTTCCTCCGAACTACATAGGTCACTCGCATGATCTTAATTCCTTGTGGGGTTGAGGACCTCATCATCCTCCACATCATCTTCCACCCAGTCTTCACTCCTGCCTTCTTTGTCGGTCTGCACACTTTCGAAAGCCCCAGCAGTTGGCACCTGTGTTTCGTCATCATCCGAGACGTGCTGCGATGGTCCTCCCATGTACTCATCTTGAAAGATAAGTGGTTGGGCATCGGTGCACTCAATCTCTTCCACTTCTGGGGCAGGGCTAGGTGGATGGCCCTGGGAAACCCTGCTAACAGAGTCATCAAAAAGCAGAAGAGACTGCTGCATGACTTGAGGCTCAGACTGCTTGGCTGATTTTCAAGGGGGTGAGGTCAAAGACTGGTGGACATCGGCTGCAGGTGCCAACTGTGGTCTTTTAGCAGGAGACTGGGTGGGAAACAATGTGAAGGAACTGGATCCACTGTCAGCAACCCAATCTACTATCACCTGTACTTGTTCAGGCCTCACTATTCATAGAGCTGCATTAGGCCCGACCAAATACCGCTACAGGTTCTGTCGCCTACTCGCACCTGAGGAAGGGCTTTCACTTGTGCGATGTAGCTGGCACAGATCGACCACGTCCTCTCCCTGCAACAGAAGCTCCACCACTACCTGGGCCACGTCCCTTATTTGACGCTCTCCTCATATTTCTCGAATTTAGGATCTTGCGATTAATTAATAGTAGAATAGAACGACAGTATGTAAAAGGTGTATCTCACACGCCCTGAACCAGACTAGGCCTCAATTAAATTTGTTTGCCCAAAATGGCTGTATTTCAAATACCTGAATCAAACCCCTGTATTTAAAGATTGTATCGCACATGGCCTGAACCAGACTAGGCCTCAATTAAATTTGTTTGCCCAAAATGGCTGTATTTCAAATACCTGAATCAAACCCCTGTATTTAAAGGGTGTATCTCACACGGCCTGAACCAGACTAGGCTTCGATTAAATTTGTTTGCCCAAAATGGCTGTATTTCAAATACCTGAATCAAACCCCTGTATTTAAAGGGTGTATCACACACGGCCTGAACCAGACTAGGCCTCAATTCAATTTGTTTGCCCAAAATGGCTGTATTTCAAATACCTGCATCAAACCCCTGTATTTAAAGGGTGTATCTCACACGCCCTGAACCAGACTAGGCCTCAATTAAAGATTTGTGCACCAAATGGCGGTATTTCAAATATCTGAATATAACCCAAATATATAAAGGGTGCATCTCACAATGACATATGCAGCAAAAGCTGTCAAATAAACTTTTTTTGCCCAAACGGGAGTTTGTTTAATAACTGAATATGGCAGCAGTATATAACCCTGGAATTTCAAACGTCAAGATGCTGCAAGGCCTGAAAAATTGTTTATTTTGCCCTAAAAAGGGTGTTTTATTAATAGAAGAATATAAGCTGTGTATATACAGGGTGTATTTTACACGGCCTGACCCATACCAAGCCTCAATTAAAGATTTGTGCACCAAATGGCGGTATTTCAAATATCTGACTATAACCCAAATATATAAAGGGCATATCTCACAATGACATATGCAGCAAAGGCTGCCAAATATACTTTTTTTGCCCAAACGGATGTTTGTTTAATAACTGAATATGTCAGCAGTATACAACCCTGGAATTTAAAACGTCAAGATGCTGCAAGGCCTGAAAAATTGTGTATTTTGCACACAAAAAAGGTGTTTTATTAATAGAAGAAGCAAACCCCTGTATTTAAAGGGTGTATCTCACACGCCCTGAACCAGACTAGGCCTTCTTTTAATTTTGTTTGCCCAAAATGGCTGTATTTCAAATACCTGAATAGAACCCCTGTATATAAAGGGTGTATCTCACACGCCCTGATCCACACTAGGCCGCAAATAAATTTGCTTGCCCAAAATGGCTGTATTTCAAATACCTGAATAGAAGCCCTGTATTTAAAGGGTGTATTTCACACGCCCTGATCCACACTAGGACGCTATCAAAGAATTGTGCCCAAAATGGCTTTATTTCAAATAATTGAATAGAAAGACAGTATGTAAAGGTGGTATCTCACAATGACATCTGCAGCAAAGGCTGCAAACTAATTTTTTTTTGCCCAAACGGGTGTTTGTTTAATAACTGAATTTGACAGCAGCATATAACCCTGGAATTTCACACTTTCTGATGCTGCAAGGCCAGAAAAATAGTGGAATCTGGCAAAAAAGTGTGTTTTTTTAAAACCCAGAAAATGATGGCTGTATTTCTAGCTTAAATTGCACACTGACTAATCCAGATGTTGTATATTGCCATAAAAGTGTTTTTTGGGTAACAGAATATGAAAGCTGAATATATTAAACTTGAATTTAACACTTGCAGATCTGGAAAATTGTGTTTTTTGGCAAAAAAAGTGTGTTTTTAAAAACCCAGAAAATGATGGCTGTATTTCTAGCTTAGCCACCTCCCGACCACCTTACGCAGGGATGCGTCCTGCGGGCGGCCGGGTTATTCCTCCGTCACGCATCTACGTGTCATCTCGCGAGACGCGCAGCTAAGAAGTTGATCTACAGCCTGCCAGCAGCGATCATTCGCTGGCAGGCTGTAGATGCGATTTTTTTAACCCCAAAAAGGTATATTAGACGCTGTTTTGTTAACAGCGTCTAATATACCTGCTACCTGGTCCTCTGGTGGTCCCTTTTGCTTGGATCGACCACCAGAGGACACAGGCAGCTCTGTAAGTAGCACCAATCACCACACTACACTACACCCCCCTGTCACTTATTAACCCCTGATCACCTCATATAGACTCCCTGATCACCCCCCTGTCATTGATCACCCCCCTGTAAGGCTCCATTCAGACGTCCGTATGTGTTTTGCAGAATTGCGGATCCACGGATCCGCGGATCCGCAAAACGCGGACACCGGCAATGTGCTTTCCGCATTTGACGGATCCGCACATTGCCAGAACTATATAGAAAATGCCTTTTCTTGTCCGCAATTGCGGACAAGAATAGGACATGTTCTATAGGCCTGATCAGGCCTGATCTTGTGCGCACACTTGCATTCAGTCCGCCCCACCGCAGTGACAGAATTTTTTTTTCTGATCACTGCAAAAACACCGTAAAATTGCTGCGGCGCTATAAAGATCACTTTTAGTTTCAAAGTGTTTTATTCATTCACAATGGTAGAAATCATGAACAGCATACATAAATGGTACGGAAGTAATATGCTTCACGGAAATCAGATCATACATGTAGAGTGAATATCATTATATCCATAAGAAGTATGATAGAATATAAATTATGAATATAACAAAAAGAAAAAATAAAATAAAATAAAGCAACATTAATATGCGGAGATCATACCAAGGAGCAAAAGTAAGCTAATTTAGTGCCTACAAACACACAATGACCCTCAGATAAGTACTGCCAAGCAACGTACCTTAAGAATCCCTATTTCTAATAAGTCAATTCACGTTGTACATTCATTGAATATGAGGAGGACATCCAGGGCTCCCACAGCTTCTCAAAGGCTTCATAGGTGTCTTGGTGGATAGCAGTAAGTCTCTCATAGAGCAATATTTTGTTAAGTCTGTCCACTACTGCTTGAAAGCTAAGATCCGCCGTTCGCCATTTATAAGCAATATGAATCCTGGCTGCTAATAACATGTGCTGAGACAATATAAAGATCACTTTTGAGGGCCATGGCGAGTTCATATAAGATTTTTTTTTTGGGCACAAGTTTTTTCTTACAAAGTCTCATATTCCACTAACTTGTGACAAAAAATAAAATCTTACATGAACTCACCATACCCCTCACGGAATCCAAATGCGTAAAAATGCCCTGTGAAATCCTAAAGGTACTCATTGAAATTTGGGCTCCTTTGCGCATCTTGGCTGCAAAAAAGTGTTAGAAATACCACACATGTGGTATCGCCGTACTCAGAAGAAGTAGGGCAATGTGTTTTGGGGTGTATTTTTACATATACCCATGCTGGGTGAGAGAAATATCTCAGTAAATTGACAACTTTGTATAAAAAAATGTAAAAAGTTGTCATTTACAGAGCTATTTCTCACACACAGTATGGGTATATGTAAAAATACCCCCAAAACACATTGCCCTACTTCTCCTGAGTATGGCGATACCACATGTGTGACACTTTTTTGCAGCCTAGGTGCGCAAAGGGGCCCAAATTCCAATTAGTACCTTTTAGGAGGGCATTTTTAGACATTTGGATTCCAGACTTCTTCTCACGCTTTAGGGTCCCTAAAATGCCAAGGCAGTATAAATACCCCACATGTGACCCCATTTTGGAAAGAAGACACCCCAAGGTATTCCGCATGGCGAGTTCATGTTAAATTTTATTTTTTTGTCACAAGTTAGTGGAATATGAGACTTTGCAAGAAAAAAAAAGAAATAAAAAATAATTTCCGCAAACTTGTGCCAAGAAAAAAACTTATATGAATTCGCCAAGCCCCTCACAGAATACCTTGGGGTGTCTTCTTTCCAAAATGGGGTCACTTGTGGGGTATTTATACTGCCCTGGCATTTTAGGGGCCCTAAAGCGTGAGAAGTAGTTTGGAATCCAAATGCGTAAAAATGCCCTGTGAAATCCTAAAGGTACTCATTGGAATTTGGGCCCCTTTGCGCACCTAGGCTGCAAAAAAGTGTCACACATGTGGTATCGCCGTACTCAGAAGAAGTAGGGAAATGTGTTTTGGGGTGTATTTTTACATATACCCATACTGTGTGTGAGAAATATCTCTGTAAATGACAACTTTAAAAAAAAAATTATACAAAGTTGTCAATTTACAGAGATATTTCTCTCACCTAGCATGGGTATATGTAAAAACACTGGGCAGACCTAAGAAATTTGGTCACTGCGTTTAATAAAGTTGAATGCGATAGTATACAATATGTATAAAAACACATATGGCTAAAAATGAATCTGACAATCCTAAATAACATAACAATGAGGTGTACAATTGGGATAGGTGCCACCTGTTGGGGAGTATAATAAAGTTAGTACATCCATTAAATAAAATATAATATGATAAAAATTATAAAAAGCTTCCCAGTTCTTGGTGGGAAAAATTAGTATAGCAGCGTGTATCAAATATAGCAGCGTAAGTGAAATGTAACAAATGCTTATGAGTTTGTTGTAGCAGCGTGGATCAAATGTAGCAGCGTAGATCAAATATAGCAAAGCTGCTGGCAACACAAGTAGCAAAATAGTTCTTATGTGCATTACGATAAACAGCAGAAAACAAAATCAAGCACAAAGTCCAGCACAAAATCTTTGTTATCTGCACAACAGGCCGGTAGAGCCTACAAACTTAGGTCATCAAACAAAGTCACTGGGTCAAGATGCATCCGGGACAACGATGCCCGAACTATATGCAGTGGCGTCCCGCTGTATGACTGACCTAGCGGCGTCCCGCTAGAGGTAAATGATGAGACTTATATTAGCTAAGCCGACTCCGATGTCAGAACAGTCTTACCAGTGTTTTTAGACCTCTGCCGTCCTGCGGACTTCAATGGGATATTCTCCTTATGTCTTGCAAGGTGTTGATTTACCGAGTTGGTGGATCGCTACACGCGGGCCCGCCGATTTGGCTACTGGCTCCGATTTAATACCACCTCTCCCGCGGGATTTCAAATGAATATTCGGCAATGGTCCTTCACTGGTTCTTTGTGGTGCACTCAAGTGTGGTGCACTTATGTTCAAGCAGTGTCAGTGCGCAAAAACATAAATTGTGTTTTATCTACTAATGGAAAAAGCATCCATGAAATTTACACTGTATGGACAGACACACTGATGAGGGATTGCTATTAATGAAATATTGTATCCTATGTTTGATACAACATAATGAAAAATGAAATATCTAGGTCACTTCCGGAATGGAATCCATGCCGGTGTTTGTATTGAACACAATTTTGTTATAAAAGAGGCTTCTTTGGGGGGGGGGGGGGGGGGTCCGATTACCACTGAGGAAGGGGACATTTCAACCCCGAAATGCGTCTGGTCAGACCCCCCACTTGAATGTGAGTGCACCACAAAGAACCAGTGAAGGACCATTGCCGAATATTCATTTGAAATCCCACGGGAGAGGTGGTATTAAATCGGAGCCAGTAGCCAAATCGGCGGGCCCACGTGTAGCGATACACCAACGCGGTAAATCAACACCTTGCAGGACATAAGGAGAATATCCCATTGAAGTCCGCAGGACGGCAGAGGTCTAAAAACACTGGTAAGACTGTTCTGACATCGGAGTCGGCTTAGCTAATATAAGTCTCATCATTTACCTCTAGCGGGACGCCGCTAGGTCAGTCATACAGCGGGATGCCGCTGCATATAGTTCGGGCATCGTTGTCCCGGATGCATCTTGACCCAGTGACTTTGTTTGATGACCTAAGTTTGTAGGCTCTCCCGGCCTGTTGTGCAGATAACAAAGATTTTGTGCTGGACTTTGTGCTTGATTTTGTTTTCTGCTGTTTATCGGACTGAACATAAGACTCTGAACTATTTTGCTACTTGTGTTGCCAGCAGCTTTGCTATATTTGATCTACGCTGCTACATTTGATCCACGCTGCTACAACAAACGCATAAGCATTTGTTACAGTTCACTTACGCTGCTATATTTGATACACGCTGCTATACAAATTTTTCCCACCAAGAACTGGGAAGCTTTTTATTATTTTTATCATATTATATTTTATTTAATGGATGTACTAACTTTATTATACTCACCCACAGGTGGCACCTATCCTAATTGTACACCTCATTGTTATGTTATTTAGGATTGTCAGATTCATTTTTAACCATATGTGTTTTTATACATATTGTATACTATTGCATTCAACTTTATTAAACGTAATGACCAAATTTCTTAGGTGTGCCCAGTGTTTTATATACATTTTCAAAGCATTTACTGAGTAGTGGGGTGATACTACTGGACTGTAAGCACCCTGGTTGGTGGACTAGTAGCCCTGTGCGTCCCACTACCCTATATTTTTATATGTAAAAATACACCCCAAAGCACATTGCCCTACGTCTCCTGAGTACAGCGATACCGCATGTGTGACACTTTTTTGCAGCCTAGGTGTGTAAAGGGGCCGAAAGTCCAACGAGTACCTTTAGGCTTTACAGGGTTGCTCACAATTTAGCCCCACCCAAAATGCCAGAACAGTAAACACACCCCACAAATTACCCCATTTCGGAAAGTAGACACCCCAAGGTATTCACTGAGGGGCATAGTGAGTCCGTGGGATATTTTTTATTTTTTTTGCCAGAAGTTAGCAGAAATGGGAACTTTATTTATTATTATTTTTTCCTCAGAAAGTGTCATTTTCCGCTAACTTGTGAAAAAAAATTAAATCATACATGAACTCACCATGCCCCTCCGCAAATACTTTGGGGTGTCTTCTTTCTAAATGGGGTCATTTGGGGGGGTATTTATACTATCCTGGCATTCTAGCACCTCAAGAAACATGACAGGCGCTCAGAAAGTCAGAGCTGCTTCAAAATGCGGAAATTCACATTTTTGTACCATAGTTTGTAAACGCTATAACTTTTGCACAAACCAAAAAATATACACTTATTGGATTTTTTTTTATCAAAGACATGTAGCACAATAAATTCTGACGCAAACTTGTTTAGAAATTTAATTATATTTGAACAATTTTATCAGAAAAAGTTAAAAATACACTTTTTTGAGAAAATTGCGGTCTATTTTGATTAATATCCCAAAAAAAAAATGTCAGCAGCAATCGAATACCACCAAAAGAAAGCTGTGTTTGTGAGAAGAAAAGGAGGTAAAATTCATTTGGGTGCCAAGTTGCATGACCGAGCAATAAACTGTTAAAGTTGTGAAGTGCCGATTTGTAAAAAAGGGCCTAGTCACTAGGGGGGTATAAACCCGTGGTCCTTAAGTGGTTAAATTGCACACTGACTAATCCAGATGTTGTATATTGCCAAAAAAGTGTTTTTTTGGCAACAGAATATGCAAGCTGAATATATTAAACTTGAATTTAACACTTGCAGATCTGGAAAATAGTGGTTTTTGGCAAAAAAGTGTGTTTTTAGAAACCCAGAAAATGATGGCTGTATTTCTAGCTTAAATTGCCCACTGACTAATCCAGATGTTGTATATTGCCAAAAAAGTGTTTTTTTGGTAACAGAATATGAAAGCTGTATATATTAAACTTGAATTTAACACTTGCAGATCTGGAAAATAGTGTTTTTTTGGCAAAAAAGTGTGTTTTTAAAAACCCAGAAAATTATGGCTGTATTTCTAGCTTAAATTGCACACTGACTAATCCAGATGTTCTAGATTGCCAAAAAAGTGTTTTGTTTTTTTCGTAACAGAATATGAAAGCTATGTTAAACTTGAATTTAACACTTGCAGATCAGGATAATAGTGTTTTTTGGCCAAAAAAAGTGTGTTTTTAGAAACCCAGAAATGATGGCTGTATTTCTAGGTTAAATTGCACACTGACTGTGATAAAAAATAAAAAATAAATTATTTGTGCTGTTTTTAAAGCTTGGATTTCAATGTCCCAAAAGCACATATGCAGTGCTGGTGCACTGAGCTTGCATAAAATGGCCGCCGCCGCCCACCTAACTGACTTATAAAAGTATTTTTTTTCCGTCACTGGGCTCAGGGCAGGATAAAAAAATTGCGCCCTGCACCCACACGACACAATGTATGTAGATTGCTGAGTTAGATTATTTCCCTGAAATCACCAGCAGCATCCTCTCCCTACACTAAGCACAGCAGAGTGACGTGCAGCGCTACGTGACTCCAGCTTATATAGAGGCTGGGTCACATGCTGCACTGGCCAATCACAGCCATGCCATTAGTAGGCATGGCTGTGATGGCTTCTAAGGGCACAGAGTTAAACGCTTGTTGACTGGCTGCTCTGCAGCCTTTCAAAAAGTGCAGAGAAATCACTGAACACCGAGCCTGAACTTTTACTGAAATGTTCGGGTTCCAAAAATCCTAAAGTTCGGTACGAACCCGAACTTTACAGTTCGGGTTCGCTCAACCCTAGTCTCAGGTGTCTGACCATCAGGTTCTGCAGACCACATTTTACTATCTCAGCTAGAGAATATCAGATTATAAAATTTGTTCACGCTTCGTTTACTGGTATCAGCTGAATTGCATTATGGATTCCGTTACCACGGACCATAACACAATTCTATGATGGAATGCATAACGGAATGCCTTTACAGGCATTCCATTATTCAGTCCGCCATAATAGAAGTCTATGGGCTGCAAAACGGATTCGTATTAATTCCGTTATGCAGGGGAGTCCTCTCCTGCATAACGGAAACGTGACGGATCGGTTATGCAGGCCATAGACTTCTATTATGACGGAATGCCTCTAAAGGCATTCCATTATGCATTCCGTCATAGAATTGCGTTATGGTCCGTGCTAACAGAATCCATAATGCAATTCACCTTTTACCAGTAAACGAAGCGTGAACGAATTTCATAACCTGAAATTCGCTCATCTTTAATCTCAGCCCTTCTGCTCAGAACTCAATACGCAAGTGTGGCTGCTCAGGCTGCTTGCCATAACCAACTGACTTAGAGGGAATATGACTGGCCTATAATAACTCTCTGGACTCCTCCTAGGTGCGTCCTGTAGCCATGCGCACTGCCCCAGCACCATGTTGGCCACAGTTTTGTGCAATCCGCATGGATCATCACCTTCCCCTCTCTCAAATGTAATAAAATAAATTACCTTTCTCTGTGCAAGGAGGAAACAACACATTGCCCTCTGGATAAACAGAAAGGACAAATTCTAGAGTACTACTTTACTGAATAATATTTACTGTATGTGTATTTGAAGACATACAGTACAGACCAAAAGTTTGGACACACCTTCTCATTCAAAAAGTTTTCTTTATTTTCATGACTATGAAAATTGTAGATTCACACTGAAGGCATCAAAACTATGAATTAACACATGTGGAATTATATACATAACTTATAGTGTGAAACAACTGAAAATATGCCATATTCTAGGTTCTTCAAAGTAGCCACCTTTTGCTTTGATTACTGCTTGGCACACTCTTGGCATTCTCTTAATGAGCTTCAAGAGGTAGTCACCTGAAATGGTCTTCCAACAGTCTTGAAGGAGTTCCAAGAGATGCTTAGCACTTGTTGGCCCTTTTGCCTTCACTCTGCGGTCCAGCTCACCCCAAACCATCTTGATTGGGTTCAGGTCCGGTGACTGTGGAGGCCAGGTCATCTGGCGCAGCACCCCATCACTCTCCTTCATGGTCAAATAGCCCTTACACAGCTTGAGGTGTGTTTGGGGTCATTGTCCTGTTGAAAAATAAATGATGGTCCAACTAAACGCAAACCGGATGGAATAGCATGCCGCTGCAAGATGCTGTGGTAGCCATGCTGGTTCAGTATGCCTTCAATTTTGAATAAATCCCCAACAGTGTCACCAGCAAAGCACCCCCACACCATCACACCTCCTCCTCCATGCTTCACGGTGGGAACCAGGCATGTAGAGTCCATCCGTTCACCTTTTCTGCGTCGCACAAAGACACAGTGGTTGGAACCAAAGATCTCAAATTTGGACTCATCAGGCCAAAGCACAGATTTCCACTGGTCTAATGTCCATTCCGTGTGTTCTTTAGCCCAAACAAGTCTCTTCTGCTTGTTGCCTGTCCTTAGCAGTGGTTTCCTAGCAGATATTCTACCATGAAGGCCTTATTCACACAGTCTCCTCTTAACAGTTGTTCTAGAGATGTGTCTGCTGCTAGAACTCTGTGTGGTATTGACCTGGTCTCTAATCTGAGCAGCTGTTAATCTGAAATTTCTGAGGCTAGTGACTCGGATGAACTTATCCTCTGCAGCAGAGGTGACTCTTGGTCTTCCTTTCCTGGGGCGGTCTGCATGTGAGCCAGTTTCTTTGTAGCGCTTGATGGTTTTTTGTGACTGCACTTGGGGACACTTTCAAAGTTTTCCCAATTTTTTCGGACTGACTGACCTTCATTTCTTAAAGTAATGATGGCCACTCGTTTTTCTTTACTTAGCTGCTTTTTTCTTGCCATAATACAAATTCTAACAGTCTATTCAGTAAGACTATCAGCTGTGTATCCACCTGACTTCTCCACAACGCAACTGATGGTCCCAACCCCATTTATAAGGCAAGAAATCCCACTTATTAAACCTGACAGGGCACACCTGTGAAGTGAAAACCATTTCAGGTGACTACCTCTTGAAGCTCATCAAGAGAATGCCAAGAGTGTGCAAAGCAGTATTTAAAGCAAAAGGTGGCTACTTTGAAGAACCTAGAATATGACATATTTTCAGTTGTTTCACACTTTTTTGTTATGTATATAATTCCACATGTGTTAATTCAAAGTTTTGATGCCTTCAGTGTGAATCTACAATTTTCATAGTCATGAAAATAAAGAAAACTCTTTGAATGAGGTGTGTCCAAACTTTTGGTCTGTATTTGGCTTACCTTCACAAATAGTCCCACAACATGGACAGTGACATACCAGACGTATTATTCGAATTTGCGATCTCCATTTGTTGTTTTTTTCAATGCGAAATATCGGCAATATAATTTTCGCATACGCGCATGCGCAAATGCACTACACAGTACCCAAATGCACTATAAAGAAAGTATATTGGTATATAACACCCCACTTCAATCAGTTTTTTTGGGGGGCGACTGGTGTATCACACCAGTAGAAATTATTTATTCCAATAACGCTTGTCCCTCTATATACCTGCAGTATCGCAGCAGAACCGGACACAACTGCCGCACAATACAAATGCACTATAATATACTAACATAGAAAGTTTATTATAACATTGTACAAGTAAGGCAATCCATTAGAATATACATAAAGATAAAACATAACCTTTAATAATTTTACTATGAGGGTCCATTCACACGTCCGTAAGTGTTTTTTGCGGATCCGCAAAACACGGACACCAGCAATGAGCATTCCGCAATTTGTGCACCGCACATCGCTGGCACTTTAATAGAAAATGCCTAATCTTGTCTGTAATTGGGGACAAGAATAGGACATGTTCTATTTTTTTCCGGAAACGGAAGCGCAGATGCGGAAGTGCGGATCCGCAAATGCAGATGCGGACAGCACATTCCGGCCCCATTGAACATGAATTGGTCTGCAACCGTTCCGCAAAATTGCGGAACGGATGCGGACCCATTTTGCGGACATGTGAATGGAAAAGATACCCCTTAAAATGAAAATAAATGAAGTTATTAAAGTTAAAGGGGTTCTGCACTTTGTTTTAACTGATGATCTATCCTCTGGATAGATCATCAGCATCTGATCGGCGGGGGCCTGACACCCAGGACCCCCGCCGATCAGCTGTTTGAGAAGGCAGCGGCGCTCCAGCAGCGGCCCGGCCTTCTCACTGTTTATCCAGAGGATAGATCATCAGTTAAAACAAAGTGCAGAACCCCTTTAAGCAAAAAGCATAGATGTGGTAGGCAATAACAAGTGCTTGTAGCACTAAATCAGTTGCTCGGCGGCACTAAATGAGAAACCATATGTCCTACCACAATCCGGGGGGTTCAAGTGCACATCGATGAATCCCGGAGGGAAAGCAAAAAACATCTATCCCTGGGTTAGCTGATGATGTGGTATTGAAGGACAGGGTGGGCAAAGAACTGTTCCTGATATTGCCCTACATGGGGGGTGCTATTCTGGCCCTGATAGCCTAACCACAGACCACCCGCCCTGATAAGAGCGACCCCGTTTGGAACATTACCCTATATAAAAATGGCCCTAGTAAGCTCCTAGCCCCTAGGCCCCTGACTTCTAGGTGATCACTATATACAGTGGGATGCAAAAGTTTGGGCAACCTTGTTAATCGTCATGATTTTCCTGTATAAATCGTTGGTTGTTACGATAAAAAATGTCAGGTAAATATATAATATAGGAGACACACACAGTGATATTTGAGAAGTGAAATTAAGTTTATTGGATTTACAGAAAGTGTGCTATAGTTGTTTAAACAAAATTAGGCAGGTGCATAAATTTGGGCACCACAAAAAAGAAATGAAATCAATATTTAGTAGATCCTCCTTTTGCAGAAATTGAAGCCTCTAAACGCTTCCTGTAGGTTCCAATGAGAGTCTGGATTCTGGTTGAAGGTATTTTGGACCATTCCTCTTTACAAAACATCTTTAGTTCATTCAGGTTTGATGGCTTCCGAGCATGGACAGCTCTCTTTAAGTCACACCACAGATTTTCAATTACATTCAGGTCTGGGGACTGAGATGGCCATTCCAGAACGTTGTACTTGTTCCTCTGCATAAATGCCTTAGTGGATTTTGAGCAGTGGTTAGGGTCGTTGTCTTGTTGAAAGATCCAGCCCTGGCGCAGCTTCAGCTTTGTCACTGATTCCTGGACATTGGTCTCCAGAATCTGCTGATACTGAGTGGAATCCATGCGTTCCTCAACTTTGACAAGATTCCCAGTCCCTGCACTGGCCACACAGCCCCACAGCATGATGGAACCACCACCATATTTTACTGTAGGTAGCAGGTGTTTTTCTTGGAATGCCGTGTTCTTTTTCCTCTATGCATAACGCCCCTTGTTATGGCCAAATAACTCAATTTTAGTTTCATCAGTCCACAGTACCTTATTCCAAAATGAAGCTGGCTCTTCCAAATGTGCTTTAGCCCACCTCAAGCGGCACTTTTTGTGCTGTGGGCGGAGAAAAGGCTTCCTCTGCATCACTCTCGCATACAGCATCTCCTTGTGTAAAGTGCGCCGAATGGTTAAACGATGCACAGTGACTCCATCTGCAGCAAGATGATGTTGTAGGTCTTTGGTGCTGGTCTGTGGGTTGACTCTGACTGTTCTCACCATTCGTCGCTTCTGTCTATCCGAGATTTTTCTTGGTCTGCCACTTCGAGCCTTAACTTGAACTGAGCCTGTGGTCTTCCATTTCCTCAATATGTTCCTAACTGTGGAAACAGACAGCTGAAATCTCTGAGACAGCTTTCTGTATCCTTCCCCTAAACCATGATGGAGAACAATCTTTGTCTTCAGGTCATTTGAGAGTTGTTTTGAGACCCCCATGTTGCTACTCTTCAGAGAAAATTAAGAGAGGAGGGAAACTTACAATTGACCCCCTTAAATACTCTTTCTCATAATTGGATTCACCTGTGTATGTAGGTCAGGGGTCACTAAGCTTACCAAGCCAATTTGAGTTCCAATAATTAGTTCAAAAGGTTTTGGAATCAATAAAATGACAACTGTGCCCAAATTTATGCACCTGCCTAATTATGTTTAAACAATTATAGCACACTTTCTGTAAATCCAATAAACTTCATTTCACTTCTCAAATATCACTGTGTGTGTCTCCTATATGATAGATTTAACTGACATTTTTTATCGTAACAACCAACGATTTATACAGGAAAATCATGACGATTAACAAGGTTGCCCAAACTTTCGCATCCCACTGTAGATCTATGTGTTATTGACTCATTATAAAAGTATATTATAAGTATATCACACCCCTCAGTATATCACACCCCTCGATAGCACACCTATACTAGTCCTTAAAAAGACTTTTGTGGCCCTATTAGCTAGCGTTTGGTGTCCCTAACAGCCTGTCCCTGCTCCACACAGCAACCTCTCCCTACACTGGCAAAACACTGAATGTTAAATGGTGGCCAGATCAGGTTTATTTATAAGGTAGGGGGGTATGTCCATGTGCTGAAACGTCTCAATTGGCTGTCCTGTACCACCTGATGGATGTGTCATGGGTCAAAGTTCTTCATAATGTAAAAGAATATGGTGGGCGCGAATTTCTCCATATGTTCGCATGTTCGGCGAATCGCGAACACGCAAAGTTCGCCGTGGGGCGAACCGCAAGGCCATCTCTAATTAGGATGCATAAGTATACATCTGTTCCATTTTGTTGCATTTTGGTGTCAGACACAAAACCACTGCAAGCTGTGTTTTGTGTCCAGTTTGCAAAACGGAACAAGCCGGATCCGGAATGAAAATCAATGTAAGTTAATGGCGTTGTATACACTTTTTTTGTTACTGAAAAAAAACGCCCATTGACTTACAATGATATTCATAAAGTATCCGGGTTGTTCAGTTTTGATTTAATTAATGCAACCGGATCCGGCCAAAACAGATGCATTAAATGGCATGGATTCATTTCATTCTGGAATTAACAATGCAGATGTGAAAGTGGCCTAATAGTACAGTGGACATGTCCCTGTAATATGCTACGCTTCCATAGAGCAGTATATTTAGGTGACAGATCTACCTAAATATAGCCCTGAATAGTTTTTGTGTGTATGTGTGGACGGTGTGTGTGTGGTATATTCATGTTTTAACCTCTTCAGGACCCTGCCATATTTCACCTTTAAGGACCAGGCCATTTTATTTTATTTGAAATGTGTCACTTTATGTGGTAATAACTTTGGAGCACTTTTACTTATACAAGCCCTTCTGAAATTGGTTTCTTGTGACACATTGTAGTTCATGATAGTGGTAAATTTCAAGGGACACTGACAGGCCTTCTGAGCATAATTAGATCTTTATAAGCCCCCCTAGATCTTATAATAAGTTCCCCATTCATATAAGTATTATCCCTGTGCACATTATGAAATGTTACAAATAATCTTTATAATCACCTGTCCTTTCTGCCCAAGGGGCGTTCTTTGTGCCGCATTTGTGCCCAGTCGCGTCCCAACTGCCGGATCCTTAGACACGCCCATCTCATTAGTATTCACTTCGCTGGGCGGTATTTTCCAGTCCCTGACATTCGGAGATCCTGCGCATGCGCCCGGCACCCTCGCTCGCCGGGATCACATTGCGCCAAGTGAATACTAATGAGATGGGCGTGTCTAAGGATTCGGCAGTTGGGACGCGGCTGGGCACAAATGTGGCACAAAGAACGCCCCTTGAGCAGAAAGGACAGGTGATTATAAAGATTATTTTTAACGTTTTATAATGCGCACAGGGATAATACTTATATGAATTGGGAACTTATTATAAGACCTAGGGGGGCATATAAAGAGCTAATTATGCTCAGAAGGCCTGTCAGTGTCCCTTTCAGTCAATAATTTTTGTTTTTAAATCCCAAATTGCAACTTTCCAAATTTCAATTTCTCTGCTTTTAAAACAGATAGGGATACCTCATATCATAGTTATTACTTTACATTTCCCATATGTCTACTTTATGTTTGGATAATTTTGTGAATGCTGTTTTATTTTTTGGGTACGTTAGAAGGCTTAGAAGTTTAGAAGCAAATCTTTAAATTTTTCAAAAATTTTCCAAAACCCACTTTTTAAGGACCAGTTCAGGTCTGAAGTCACTTTGTGGGGCTTACATAATAGAAACCACCTATAAATGGCCTCATTTTAGAAAATACACCCCTCAAGGTGTTCAAAACTGATTTTTACAAACTTTGTTAACCCTTTAGGTGTTCCACAAGAATTAAAGGAAAATATAAATGAAATTTCAGAATTTCACTTTTTTGGGCAGATTTTCCATTTTAATCAATTTTTTCCAGTAACAAAGCAAGGGTTAACAGCCAAACAAAACTCAATATTTATTACCCTGATTCTGTAGTTTACAGAAACACCCCATTTGTGATCGTAAACTGCTGTATGGGCAGGTGTTTATCTGACAGGTTAGATCATGTGCTATTTTTATAGAGCAGGTTGTTACGGACGCGACAATACCAAATATGAATACTTTTTTGGGCTGTTTGTTTCAGTTTTACATAATGAAGTATCTTTGAAAAAAAATTGTTTTTTTTGTGTCTCCATATTCTGAGAGCCAGTTTATTTTTTGGGAGATTGTCTTAGGTAGGGCCTCATTTTTTGCAGGATTAGATGACAGTTCGATTGGTACTATTTTGGGGTGTGTATGACTTTTTGATCGCTTGGTATTACACTTTTTGTGATGTAAGGTGACAAAAAATTGCAATTTTTAAAGGGGTTATCCAAAGTCTAAAACATGACCCCCAATGCCCGGGCCTTTATATAGATTATATTTACCCCAATTCCTGCCACCTACAACGGCTTCTGATTCCTGCACGGCCGCCGCTGCATATCCCTGTCACGTGGATCAAAACATCCAGCAATGGGGGCAGCCAATAGGACTACGTGGGAAAAAGTTTAAATGTAAGACAGCAAGGAAGCAGAACTGGTGGAGGATCCGCCGAAGTTATGAAGAGGCCGTCACGGCTTTATAATTCCAGCGGATCCACCGCCAGCTTAGGGATTTATTAAGCCGGTCTTTATAAATGTGCCCCAAAAGTATTGTCTGAAAGAGCAAGACTCCAGAGAGAAGTGGGCAATCAAATGTCTACATTTCAGGGTGGAACAGAACTGTGGGGGTTCAATGTCAGTTGCCAAGATAATACAAATCATTCCATGGCACGTAATGGTGACCTTCTTCAACTGAAGAAATGCTGTGTTTATACACTATTTTATTCTCCAGTGATGCCATTCTGATAGGGGCCAGTTGGCGTCTCTGGCGTAGTGTGGCAGCAGATAAGTCTATGTAGAGCTTTACAGGTTGGTAAAGAGCAGACAATTCAGGCTGGCAGCAAGGCCGTCTCTTTTATGTGATAGAAATGGATACGGGCCAAAATGTCCCTTGGTGTAGTCTCCAGAAGGTGGCGGGGCCTGGGGATCCTGTGGGCCCTATTAATTGTAAAATCATGTGATGAGCAGGATAGTAATAGCTTCTGAAGAAAGGCTTGCAAATATGGCAGAAGGTCCAATGTCCTCCAGCACACCATGGAATTTGATGTTGTTACATCGGGAGTGATCTTTTAGATCGATTAGCTTAGCTTTAATTTGTTCCATTTTTTACACCAGCTCTTTGTGTAAATCAATGAGCAGGTTATGTGGGGTGGCGATTCTCCCATCTTGACCTCAACATGAGAGACCTGAGAGTCTATAGCAGAGATGAAGGTCTGGAGTGGGGTGAGTAAGGAGGAAAAATCTTTATGTAGGGGTGTGCTAAACACCACCAACATTTATTTCAAAAGATTACCAGAGGGCGGTTGGTCAGAGGTACGGAAACTGCTAAACACTGTGGAGGTGCTGACCTGTAGTGGCCTTAGAAATATTGCTCACCACTGCTGGTTCTTCAGCTTGGAGCCTGGCTTTGTTGACCGATCCAGCAATGGATGAGGTGCATGCTAGTCTCATTTCAGCGAGTGCTCCGGGGAAGGCAGCATAGGAGATGGTGGGAAGTTACAGGCTCCTCAGTTGGGGGGAGAGGCACTTTACTGCAATTGCGGAGGAGGCAGTGAGCCCAACAGGGAAGATAGCGGTAATGCCAGACGGGCATTGGGGCCAGCGCTGCTGCTGTCTGCATATTTTTTTTAAGTAAAAGTCAAGTTTCCCTTTCTTCGGATGGAGTCTTTTACCTCTAGGCATTTTGAGGGAGAAGTGGGAACCTTTTGGGTAAAAACAGTGCCTGGTAGAAGAGGGTAATCATGCTGTTCAAGTTGCTGTGTGCCGGAGCTAGAAAACTATGCAGATTTACTCAGGTAAGGGGCAGAGCTAATCAACTGGTTCTCTTTTGTATTGTCTGCTTTTGAAAACCTGAAAAAATGTTTCATTCATGCTACTGTACTCATCCAGCCAGGTGTTATCAAGGAATTCATTGTTGAAGTGGATGCTTCAGAGGTTGAAGTGGATGCTGTTTTGTCGCAGGGGCCATCTTCTCTGACTAATTTGCTGCCATGTGAATTATTTTCTAGAAAAGTTTTCTTTTTGGGAAAGAATTATGACAGTGGCAATTGGGAACTGCTAGCTATATTATGGCCACTCGAGGAAAGGTGGCATTTCTTAGGAGAGGCCCAACACCAGGTAATGTTGTACCTTGACACTGCTAAGCTCTTGAACCCCAAACAAGCACGGTGGAGCTTGTTCTTTACTTGGTTTAATTTCATTGTTACATATAGTCTTGTATCTGGTAATGTAAAAGCGGATGCTTTGTCACATAGTTTTGAGACCTGTGAGTCTATTGATACTAAAACTGTTAACATTCTTGCTCCTGGTATGTATTGTTATTGCTGCCATTAATCCTGATCTTGCCTCTGAAATTTAATGCTGATTTACCTCCCAATAATTTTCCTTTTGGTAAATTGTGCCTCCAAATCTTCTTCTTAAAGTTTTGGAAGAGTCTCATAGCTTGGTACTTACAGGTCATCTGGGAGTTGCTGGGACTAAACATCTGGTCTCCAGAGCCTACTGGTGGCCTACTTGGTTGTGAGATGTGGTTGCCATTGTCTCAGCATGTGATATTTGCACAAATGCCAAGGTTTCTTACTCATTCCACAGAGACCCTGGACTTACATCTTTATGGACTTTATAACAGATATTTCCCCCTCTAAAAGAGGACTGTTATCTAGGCAGTCATAGACATCTCCAAAACATTTTTTTTTGTCTTAGCAAAGTTTGCTATCAACAACGACGTCAGCTCCTCTAGTGGCTTCTCGCCTTTCTATTGCAATTATGGGTTTAATCAGCGTTTTTTTTTCCAGTGTCTGAGTTTAGTTTTGCAAGTCCTGCGGTGGATGTGCAATGGCCAGGATACGGGTTGTTAATGTTCAGTATTTGTTGTGACGCCAATTGCAGCTATACCAGGGCCCTTCCAAGGTGTTATAACGCCCGTCCCAGAATAGGAATGCCAGAGCGGTGTAATGGCCTATAATGTCTCTGCAGGGTGGTGATAATTGTGTCAAGGTGTCTCCTACCTGGGTATGGCTGGACTCCTGGCTTCCTGGCTCACTTGCAATAAATTTGAGTGTAGTGATAGTAGGAGTAATAGAGGAATTTTGAAGAAGAAATGATGTCCAGACCTTTAACTTGCATCTTGAAATAACTTGCATCCAAGCAGTATACAGCTTTGGTCTCTTGGTCCCAGCAGGTTTTGGCAATGATTGGCAGGAATTAGTGCTTCTGCTTTAAATGTGACCTCTGCTGTGTAGGGGACAGACAAGCTGAGGAGGAATAGGCTTCTCCTAGGCACTGGACTTAACTCACAGATGGATTCTCAGGGGATGCTTTCTTCCTGGAATTCTGGAGGTTGTTTGTGGTTTTCTGCTTTGTTCATCCAGCTGAGCTGAAGGTGCTCAGACTGAGTATATGGCCAAGTCTCAGCCAAGACTAGGTCCTTGCTGTCTTCCCTATGTAGGGGATCTCCTGGATGCTATCACACAGCCTTTCCCTAGCAGGGGGGAGGCTACACTAACTCTAACTTCCTTCTCCACCCATGCAGCAGGATGTGGGAACAGCCCACTTCGCTCAGAGAGGGGGAGCTAGGCTGGAATAATCCATTCCAGCTTAGATACACTAAACTGTGACTTGTACTTGCCAATGTGTTGCTGCCACCTACTGGTAATCAGGCAAATTACATGAACAATTATTTTTAACATAGTTTTGTATGCACATTTTTGGAAAACATAATATAAATTACATCAGATGACAGTATGAAGGCTCTTAGAAGATAGTAGCGGGGTAGAGGCGTGTAGCAACACAACTCTGGGGTGTTACAGATGCCATCATGAATGATCTGTGCACAGTTTGGGCCCAGGCCTGGGAAAAGCTCAAAGCATCCAGTGTGAATAAGCCAATAGTTCCTTGGATCAGAATTTTGTTCTGGGGGAACTTGTAAGGCTTTTGACTAAAAATTTGCACCTTAGGCTCACATCAGATAAACTTGCTCCGAAATTTATTGGCCCCTATAAGTTCACTGCTATAATAATTCTGGTATCTTTTGCATTTCAGTTGCCATCCTCCTTTAGGATATATCATGTATTCAAAAAATTACTATTTAAGAAATATATTCCTCTGGTGATTCCTCCAACTAAAGCTTCAGATCCAGTTGTTATCCAAGGTGAATTGGCGTATGAGGTAGAGAAAGTTCTTGACTCCCGGAGAGTTCGGGGTTCTCTGCAGTACATTATCCATTGGAAGGGATATGGTGCTGAGGAAAGAACATGGGTTGCGGCTCGGGATGTTCATGCTCCTCGTCTGATTAGGAAGTTTCATCTTCAGTTCCCACTGAAGCTTGCTCCCTATGTTGAGGGTCCGGTGGACCCTCATATAAATGTGGTAATGTAACAAACTTACTGACTGGGCTCCAGTGGCGTGATCCTCAGCCACGGCACGGCCACGCCAGGTGAGACGCGCTGCTGAACCTTGCCCCCTGGTGACGCAACAGCATCCTTAGTCACAGGATGCAATGCTCTGTTTCTCCTTGCAGCGGGCATGTTCTGGGAGAAATTAGCAGTGGGCTGATTGCTCAGCTGCTCTATTACTGTGTCTAGTGTGTCTGACTAATGGAGCACCAGGTCAATGGACCTATCAGGTGCCGATCTAGGGACTCGGCACTCTATTTGAACCCCTTCCTGGCCATGCTCAATTGCCAGTGATAGTCTTTGACTTATCAGCTGTGTTCCTGGTTCTTGCACCTGTGCTTATTTGGATTGGTTGTGCTTCTGACACGGCTTGTCTTCTGACCTCTCTCTGTTTCTCGTTTGGTACTGAGTAGCCCGTCTGGTTCTGATCTCAGCTTGTCTTCTGACCACTCTTTGTATCTTGTTTGGTACTGGATAGCCCTTCTGGTTCTGACCCATTTTCATACTACTCTGGTATTGTGTTGGTCTGTCTTTCTTTGTTAGTCTGACTGCACTTACATAGCATAGGGTCCAGTCGAGTACTTGCGGTCTAGCTATCTAGGGCTTGTACTGCAAGAAGGTATGGGAAGGGGGCTGGGTTCTAGCCTTAGGGCTCACTGTCCTTGTCTGTCCCTACCTACAGTCGTACCAACATTAAAAGTGAAGTTTTAGATAGTCTTGTTTTCAGTGATATCCATACTACTTGTCCCTTTTTTAAAGCGGCCTTGTGACATATCGTCTAATGGTAAGTGCTGTCAGCACTTGTATTAAGGTTTTCTGTAACACCACATGAAGCAATGCCTATGACCTACACCTTCCATGTGACTTTTCCATCTCTTTCAGGTGTCTATAAATTATCAGGAAAAAAATAATAATTTCAGTGTAGACCCTGACTGCTATTTACTGGGCGTTAAGTATCATAGTAGGTCAGAAAACCCAAATAATGATCCAATAACCCATAACCACATAAGTTATTAATTAAAATTACTTTAGCAGAAATGGAAACCCATTCAACCTGTTTTATGGGAAATGTTCAAATCACTTGTGCAATGTTTAGCTACGTATTAAGTGTCTTGGAATGTTCAGCCACATGTGTTTAATTTGTAGATTACCACTTTGCGGTATTTGACTCTAAAGTAGGATGATGATATAGTTACTGTACGATAAGTAGTGTAACAAAATATTAGCATTTTCAGTTGAATCAGGAACATGAATTGTGTTTTTCCCAACTAATAAAAATGATGTTAAAATATTTTGCAAATCTGACTTGTCACTTTATGTGATACTAACTTTGGAATGCTTTTACTTATTTATTTAAAATTTCCCAAATTTTCAGGAATTTTTTAACCGCAATTTTCAGAACCTGTTTTTAAGGATAGTGACCTCCCATAAATAGTGTAGGGATCTGCTCTGGTATGCAGGGTAAGCGGAAGCAGCACAGAGGCAAGACCACGGTTGAAAAACAAAAGTTCAGTTTTTATTCACACCAAAACAAGCAGAAAAGGAAAAACAACACTTTACAGGGTCTTAGTGTTAGTTCACACAGCAAGATTCCACAAATCACCTGGCAGTCCACAGCAGATTGCTCTCATGCGGCTCTCAGCCTGGCAGCGTGGCGGGTCTCCTCAGCTCCCAAAAAACAGAGATTCCACAGCTCCAGTAGCACTTGGAGAATCACACCATACCCAGCTGAGCTGCTGGCTGGGTTTTTAAACCCCAGCCCAAAACCTGGCCTGGACGTGGGGGAACAGCCACCCACCCTGCTCTTTGGCTGCTCCCAATAAGAACCGGCCCGGATTGGCTTTACAGCCATACTAAGTACAACAGTGTCAGCGAGCCCTAGCTGCCGCTGACACACAAAATTACCGGTTCTTATCTCACCGAGGCCAGGAACCTCGTGACACGTACCTTCCGTCAATGACGGACCCCTGCGCCTTCCTACAATAGTTATAACTTAACATTCACCATATGTCTACCTTATGTGGTCATCATTTAGTAAATGTCATTTAATTTTTTCATTTTATGATGTTACAAGGCTCAGAATATTTTATGTCATTTTTAAAATTTTCAAGAAAATTTCCTTGACCCACTTTTTAAAAGACCAATTAAGTTATGATGTAATTTTGCGGGACTTACATAATTAAAAATACCCATAAATTACTCTATATTGGAAACATAGGTGTTCCACAAGAATTAAAGAAAAATGGAGGCGAAATTCCAACATTTTGTGCAGATTTTCCTGTGAATAGCCAAATAAACCGAAAATATTTATTACTCCGATTCTGCAGCTTACAGAAACATCCCATAGGTGGTCGTAAACTGCTGTATAGGCACACTGCATGGTACCAAAGAGAAAGAGCACCATGTGCATTTGAGGCCTAGTTAGGTGATTTATACAGCACTGGTCGACAACTGAAGAGGCTCTGAGGTGAAAAAAATAATAATACACCCCTTAGGGTCCATTCACACGTCCGCAAAATGGATCCGCATCCGTTCCGCAATTTTGCGGAACTGATGCAGACCCATTAATTTTCAATGGGGCCGAAATGTGCTGTCCGCATCCACATTTGCGGATCCGCACTTCCGCATCCGTGCTTCCGTTTCCGCAAAAAAATAGAACATGTCCTATTCTTGTCCGCAATTGCGGACAAGAACAGGCATATTCTATTAGTGCCGGCAATGTGCGGTCCGCAAAATGCGGAATGCACATTGCCGCTTTCCGTGTTTTGCGGATCCGTAGCTCCGTGTATTCGCAAAACACCTTGCGGACGTGTGAATGGAGCCTTAGAAGTAACCCATTTTAAAAACCACACCCCTCACAGAATTTACCAATGGATGTAGTGAGCATTTTGACCCCCCCCAGGTGTTTTGTAAAAAAATACAGTAGAGAGTGCCAATTCAGTGCCCAGTATGTTGTGCCCAGCATATGCCAGTGTGAAGAACAAACCCTCATTATTATGCTGTGCTTCCTGGTTTTCCAAACACCCCACATGTGATCCTAATGTTATGCTCAAGAGTACAAGATGAGCATTTAAGGCCCCATATGATGATTTGCACATCTTGTGCTGACAACTGTTGAGTCTCTGGAGTGAAATAATAAATGGGACCCCCGAGAAGTGACCCTATTTTGAAAACTCCGCCCATCAAAGTATTAAGTGGTGTATTTTGCAGAAATTGATGAGCAGCGGGCGGTGCAAGATTTTCCACAGATATGTGGAAAAGAAGTTTTCAACAGATATGGCTTTTTAGTGTGCAAAATGTTGTGTCTAGCTTGTACCATGTGAGAAACACCATGCCCTTTAAATTGTTAGATGGGCTTTACTGGGTACTGAAATGCCACAAACATGGATGTAAACTGCTGTTTGGGTATGTTACAGGGTTCAGAAGGAAAAAACCTGGCTTTAGCAGCACAGATTTTGATGGATTAATTTATGGGCACTATGTTGCTATTGAAAAGCCTCTGGGGTAGTAGTAAAGTTTTTTTTTCTCAAACCATACATTTATGGTAGGATAAATTGCCATCATTGGTTTGCTTTTGGAGTACATACAAATTTTTCGCACCCCGGCTGTTTCCGTGTAGTTCCGGCACCAGAAAGACACAGCTCTTGCCATTGTGTAGTGGACAAAGCTGGTTACTGCAGTGCTGCTCCCATTGAAGTGAATAGGAACAGCACTACAGTAATCATCTCAGTCCACTACACAATGGACAGAGCTGTATATTTTTGATGCCGGAGATACAAGGTAAGAGCTGATTGGCGGCGGAGTGAGGTATTGGACCCCTGCACCATCCCTCAGCATTTGATGGCCTGTATTGAGAATAGTCCTTTAGTATATGGTAGAGCTCCTGGACAACCCTTTTAAAGAGATATGTCATGACATTTAATAGCATCATGACAGGTACTTTCACTTGAATAAGGGAGATGGAATGCAAAAAGTTAATCTCTGAACTCCATTTGAGCTACTTTCCCTTTGTTTCTGGCTTTTTCGCTGAACAGAATAATGCATGTTATTATGTCCAGCAAAAGAGCCAGAACCAAGCCACAGGCAGGTCAATCGGTTTTCAAAGATGAATTCTTTGTATTCTATTTGTCTTATTTGTCTTATTCAAGTAAATGTACCCATCTTGGTATATGATTGAATACCACTTTTGTACTGCTGATGAAAAATTCAGCTGGCGGCCATAATGCAGTGTGAACCTAGATTTACACTTTTTATTTTTGGGATCAGTGTCAATGAAGATAGGATCAGGACTGTATAGGCATTCTGCTACATCCAAATTTTTGCTAGCTGCATTCAGCATGTCTGTATACTGGCAACTATCCCTGAACATCTGGAAGGCTCCTGGAAAAATGAGAGACCTTCCTGACTCCAGGAAGAGATGCCAAATCTCCCGGGCACAGCATGGAGTTGTCAGGATAAGGCAACTACCATCACACAGAAACAGGGATAGTGCAGCCCTAAAACTTCCAAGACCCACTATCCCTACCTACTTGCACGGTCACCCTAGGAAGTGACCCCACAACTGGGTGGCAGTCCCTATACTGAAATATGTGCAAGGACAACACATGAACAGGGAAAAACAAACAGACAAACAATCAGAGTTTCGAGTGGTCGAACGGTAAAGAGTCAAATGCCAGTTGGACAATAAAGTACAAAAAATGCCAGAAGCAAACGAGAAAACCAACACACCAAAAAGTCAAGAAACCAGGAGATCAATGCAATACCAATTCGACAGAAGCCAAAAACATAGTTGCAATACCAGTCCAGAAATCCAAGCTACATGAGTCTTCAATTACAACAAGGGAACAGCAGGGGGAGCCAGAGGACAAGAAATTCACCACCAGCACCTGCACATGCAGGTGCGGACCTTATATAGTAACCAGGGAACGGCTACACGCCAGGTGCCGGCAGCAGAATCACATGACAGGGAGCTGCGATTAGCGGCAGTTAACCCGTCAGCTGCCGCTGATCTGCTCCCGGCACCCGCCTCCTGTATTAAAGGTTAATTATCATCGGTGGCGCAGTGCACCCGCCCCCTTCAACCCCCCTAGTATTAAAATCATTGGTGGCAGTGGCCACAGGGTCAGGGGAAATAGTTATTAAATAAAAAGTTTTAAAAAAAGTTAAAAACTCCCCCACTAAAATATTAAGTATAAATCCCCCCCTTTCCCAATTTTACATATAAAATATATAAACAATAAATAAATAAACATATCACATATTGCCACGTCCGAAAAGTCCAAACTATTAAAATATAAAAAAAATCTATGCGGTGAACGCTGGAACAGAAAAAAATTAAAATAAAAACTGCGCGATTTGCCATTTTTTTTAAATGCGGAATGCACATTTTTTTTGGGTGTTTTATATTTTTTCTCCTGGTCTCGAATGGTATTGAGTATCGCAATACTTTTTTATGGTCTCAAAATCTAATAAAAAATTTGGTATCACAACAACTGTAATAGAGAGCCACTCAAAGGGGGCCAGAGTACTGTTGAAATGGGGCAGGTCTATAAAAGTAGACATAGCAATAACATTTTTTGCTGATTGCAAAGCTATGGTGCCCATGGAGGATGATAATATGGGTGGTTTGGGCATTTCTGTCACTCTCAGTGCTTTAAACTTGTCATAGACGGGGGAAAAGTCAATTCCCAGGGCCTTTATGAGACGAAAAAGTCTGAATAATCTACTGCTGTGGACCCCAGCTATCAGACATTTTACATCTATCTCACCTTGTAATGTGTTCATGTTCAAATGACTCAATGACTTCAAATGATTGTGCAAATAGTGTTGGTTAAAGGGATTGGCCACTCTCTGGCTACTTGTGACCAATGTGTATATAAGAAGACTATTTGGCACTTAATAATATAGTCTTTTTTGAAATTCTCAAAAAATACCCAAAAGGGAAAGTATGATGGTTACCTCCCCTGAAACTACCCCGGATCAGTGTAAGTGGTCCACATGCAGAGAGTTGACACATGCACTTCAGCTTGGGGATTACTTACCTATCAGCACCCCAGCATTATAGATGGTAGATTACTTGTCCATATTCTTGTTCTACCATCTAGGGTGGGTTATATTGACTAGGCCCCCCTTCCATTTTCTTATGTTTGGATACCTGGAGTATTAGACATTTCTCTCCATTAATTCTAATTGGGAACACCAATAAACTATCTAGACTCCCTACCTATTGTTTCTGGGTCAGTTCTAATTGAGTTTCCAGATACACAATTTCCCCTTGTCCCCTGACGAGTCTTGGGCATTAAACATCAGACAAAACATGTAGGGACATTTTTCCTTTCCTGGGGGTTACCCCAAAATTTTCTCCTTGGGTAGGGACATCCAGGGCCTCCTATCTAGGGAAAGGTTCCGGACGAGGCTGCTCTTGTCAGGGCGATGACTCCATATTAAGAGGTCATTAGGGTGAACTAGACCTAACAGGGCGATTTAGGGACAGTGTTCAATATTACAGACCCTGCCCCCCCACCACCCCAAACAAAAACCTTTTTGAAGTGATTTTTACAACATACTTCAAGTTTGACTTCAAACAACTCCTGCTTACTGGTCAGATCTTTCCTTTTTTATCCAGGAATTATTATTCCAATGGTTGAAAGATCCTTTTGTCACTTGCCTTTAATATTTGTTGTCGATGGGACAATTAACATATTTGTTTGTGGCACGTGTATTGGTGTGCGTACACTTTTTGTCATTATTTAGGTGAAAGCGAGGTTCATTCATATATATTTTTATTTATAATTGATTAAAAGTTACGTTTTATATACACTACAACCTTTAGCTATTCTTTTTTTTTATCATCATCATTTTCTATATTTCATAAGTTATGCCCCTTTGTTTGACATGTTTTTGTGCTGTCTACACGGAGGTCTTGTCCATAACATGGTCGCTAATAGAGGATCATGTGACCAGGCAAATCACCTCCATGTGATATCTCCTCCATTCAAACACACTGCACCTGCACTAAATTCCCAACAGTGAAGTGCAGATGGCAGGTGTGGTGTATCTGAATATAGGAGCCATCACATGGACAGCACAAAAGACTTGGCAAACAAGGGGGCATAGCATATGAAATATAGAAAATGGTGCAGAATTTTAACCAAGGCTATATTAGTAAGTGCAATATAATCATCTTATAGACACATTGGTCAACAGTAACCAGAAAATGGCCAACCCCTTTAATCATTCTCACTGCACATGTATCCACATGTTATCTTCTGACGTGTCATAGACACTTGGGAGAATATAGTCAGTAGGTGGCCATGTATCAGACTCTCGCCAGTCATCAGAAAGAAGATGGTGCAGTGATCTACCAAGCATTGTTCGACTTTGGCTCCTAATTGCTTTACTAATTGCTGATGGGGTTGTGCAGCCTTTGTTCTTAAATTAGTTTCCAGGAATCTTTACTATCTACAGCCTCCTTGCTCTCCTTGACACTACAGTTCTACATCCTGGATCCTGTTTGGCCACCTATTTTCAGCCAGGGTCTGGACATGGTCACCTGAACCTCTGCACAGGGAGTTCAGTATACACCTGTATATGTGGAATATGTGTTCATTCCAGTATAAACTACACATATGTCATGTGTATTCTCTATTTAAAAAGCACAAGGAATTCAGTATACAACTATATATGTAGAATGTGTTCATTCCTCTATAAACTATTCATGTATCCTGTTCATTCTCTGTCTATGAAGCACATGGAATTCAGTATACACCTATATACAATATGAAATATGTGTTCATTCCTCTATAAGCTAGAGGACTGCCCCAGGAAAGGAAGACCAAGAGTCACCTCTGCTGCGAAGGATAAGTTAATCCGAGTCACCAGCCTCAGAAATAGCAGGTTAACAGCAGCTCAGATTAGAGACCAGGTCAATGCCACACAGAGTTCTAGCAGCAGACACATCTCTAGAACAACTGTTAAGAGGAGACTGTGAATCAGGCCCTCATGGTAGAATATCTGCTAGGAAACCACTGCTAAGGACAGGCAACAAGCAGAAGAGACTTGTTTGGGCTAAAGAACACAAGGAATGGACATTAGACCAGTGGAAATCTGTGCTTTGGTCTGACGAGTCCAAATTTGAGATCTTTGGTTCCAACCACCGTGTCTTTGTGCAACGCAGAAAAGGGGAACGGATGGACTCTACATGCCTGGTTCCCACCGTGAAGCATGGAGGAGGAGGTGTGATGGTGCTTTGCTGGTGACACTGTTAGGGATTTATTCAAAATTGAAGGCATACTGAACCAGCATGGCTACCACAGCATCTTGCAGCGGCATGCTATTCCATCCGGTTTGCGTTTAGTTGGACCATCATTTATTTTTCAACAGGACAATGACCCCAAACACACCTCCAGGCTGTGTAATGGCTATATTACCATGAAGGAGAGTGATGTGGTGCTGTGCCACATGACCTGGCCTCCACAGTCACCGGACCTGAACCCAATCGAGATGGTTTGGGGTGAGCTGGACCGCAGAGTGAAGGCAAAAGGGCCAACAAGTGCTAAGCATCTCTGGGAACTCCTTCAAGACTGTTGGAAGACCATTTCAGGTGACTACCTCTTGATGCTCATCAAGAGAATGCCAAGAGTGTGCAAAGCAGTAATCAAAGCAAAAGGTGGCTACTTTGAAGAACCTAGAATATTACATATTTTCAGTTGTTTCACACTTTTTTGTTATGTATATAATTCTACATGTGTTAAGTCATAGTTTTGATGCCTTCAGTGTGAATCTACAATTTTATTTCAAGACACGGAGGCTCATATTGCTTAACCCTTTCTTTACTTCCACAAATAGCAGCAAAGAATTAAACAGACAAAATCCACCAATGGGCACACAGCCCTCCCCTAGTCAGGGTATAAAGGGACCACCCCTTAAGTCCATCCTCCTCTTTCTTTGCTGCTGCACAAGTTAAGTATTCCACCCTCCTGCTTGCAGGGGTGGTGTTTTTTTTTGTCTAAATGTCATATTACTGGTTTTCATCCCATTATAGGGCGTCTCTTCCCCCCTGATGTTCATGCCCGATTTTATCTGTTAGGGCTGTGGTGCCGTTCGGCCGCCGTTTTTCCCTTACAGGTTCCCTCTATCCCCCCTCCCTGCCTTGGATCGGGGATCTCTCTCTGTCTCTTCAGTGCGCCGGTTGGACCGAGTCGGCGATTACCTTTTTCGCCGCTCCGTTCGCGTCCGAGATCTCTGGCTTCTCGCGGGATCTCGGCCGCCATCGCTTCTTCCTCAGTTCGTTTTCCCGCCGCTCCTATTGCTGCGTCCGAGATCTCGCGATACTGGGCGGGATCTCGGACGTCTGCTGTGATAAGCCGCACCGCTGTACTCGTTCAGCGTACGGCTTCCCCCTGCATCTGTCCGGAACGGCGGCTCCTTCGGCAGCACAGAGTGACTAACTCTGCTTGCTGTTCTAGCATCTAGTGGGGTTAGTAGTGGTTAGTGGTGCTTTATTTTCTTCTCCCCTGGGATTATTCGTTATATAGATAGATAGTCCAGGATTATGTCTGCCCAGAAGGCCCCACCATCAGTGCTTGGGACTCCTGTCCCTGGAGACTCCCCTTGCCCTCCACAAATTATGGGTGTTGCCCCGGCTGCTAGGGGGCCTGCTCAAGTCCCAGCGGATCCGCAGGCACTTACCTTACAAAAGTCTATTTCTGAGGCCATTATCTCCGCAATGGGCTCTATGTCCTCAGTATTGACTCACTCTATATCCCAGGTTCTTATCGCCAATACCTCATCTACGGTGGCCCCAAACCCCATGCCTTTGCCTGCCCCTATTGCCTCCAGAAGTGATATGATTGATGGCGTTGTTCCATCCAATGACGGCGCGCCTTGGCCGCGCAAAAGAGCCTGTCCGCGCCAGGCAGAAAAAGCACGGCATTGGAAATCTGCTCGTTCCCACCCCGAGCTAGTTTCTGATTCTAATGGTGAATCTGATGAGGAGGCTTTGATTGATCCATATGACGATTCAAATGAATATGGCGATGATGATATGTCACCTGCTCAGGGGACGTCTGTGTCCTTTTCATCAGCGCCTCAGCGACCGTTAGAGGTCGATCCGGTGAACCCGTCCCAATCCGTTTCCCTTTTGGATCCGGCAGGGGAGGCGCTCTTTGACCCGGACTCTTTGCACCACCCCAGGTCCGCGGAATGGCTCCCGGCTCCCCACATCTCTAGTTACTTGGAGTCCATGGTCCGTAAGCCCCTTAGCAAGGAGGCACAGAACAAACTCCGGGCAGAATGCCCCCGCCCGGCGATACCTAATAAGGTATGCGAGACGCCGGTTGTGGACCCGAAGATGGTCCAATTCCTGTCTAAAACGGGATTTAGTCCAAAGAGAGGCCTAGACTCGGCCCTGAAAGCTTGCCAGGACAAGCTACTTGATATTATGGGGCCCCTGACAAAGATTTTTGATTTGGCGGAGTCCGCCAAGGCTGAAGGCCGAATGGTCGACCCGGAAGACCTCCGTGGTTGGACCCAAAGAGCCATTTGCATGGCAGGTAATGCAAATACCTCCCTCAGTATCGAAAGGCGTAAAGCCATATTGTTAAAAATTGAGCCAAAATTGACCAATATGGCCCTGTCGGAGGCTGGCAAGGATGCCCAGGGTTTCCTATTTGGGGATCCTTTCATTAAAGAACTTGGAAAGTTTGTAGGAACCTTCACCGCATTGGATAAGGCCCAAACGTCTATGCGTAGGGTTTTTAGTGGTAGGGTTTCCACCAGGGCCGGCAGTTCAAGGGGCCGTCTGTCCGGCCGTTCCTCGTTCCAGACCCGTGGTTCGGGTCGAGGCTCCTACTCATCGTACCGTCCTCCTGCCAATGAACAAAGACATCAGCCGTCCTTCTTCCCCACCCGTGGTGCTTCCGGACGGGGGAGACCTTACAGAGGGAACCCGAACCTCAGGCGTCCATTTGGTAAGTCTACCGCCAATTCACCCTTTTTCGGAAAGTTATGTAGGGGGCAGACTCCAACATTTTATGCCTGCTTGGGAGTTCATTACCAACGACCCCTGGGTGCTGTCCACGGTTCGGGGTTCCCACATAGAGCTGGTCGCCCCTCCGGGGCTTCCAGTCCCGCCCCCTCCCGCTTTCCGTTCTCGGGAAGCCCGGAAGCTGATAGATCTAGAGCTTCGGAATTTATACCTCAAGGGAGCTATAGAACCGGCTCCTCTCGACCACGAAGGGGTAATCAGCAGGATTTTCTTGGTGGAGAAGAAAGGGGGTCAGTTACGCCCCGTTATCAACCTCAAGGCTCTAAATGTATTCATCAAATACAGGCATTTCAAGATGGAGGGCATCCATCTCCTGAGGGACATGCTACTCCCGGGGGACTGGATGGCCAAGTTGGATCTCAAAGATGCCTACTTGACGGTTCCGATCTCTCCTCCTTCCAGGGATCTTCTGCGCTTCCATTGGCAGGGAGCGGTTTGGCGTTTCTCTTGCCTCCCCTTCGGTCTTTCGTCCGCCCCCTGGTGTTTCACCAAACTGATGCGTCCAGTGGTGGCTTGGCTCCGCTATCGCGGGGTGAGACTCATAATCTATCTGGACGATATTCTGATTATGGCGGAGGACCGTCCATCTCTGCTGTCGCATCTGCAGATGACAGTTCATCTCCTCTCGGCTCTGGGCTTCATTATCAATCGGGAGAAGTCTTGCTTGATTCCTTCCCGGTCCATGGAGTTTCTCGGATTCCAGTTGGATTCTCTGTCCTTGACTCTCAGTCTCCCTCCTGTGAAGGTACGGTCTATCCGCAAGGAGTTGCGTCGCACTCTTACCCTTCCGCGGATTTCTCTGCGTCATCTGGCCAGGGTGATAGGTCTCTTATCATCCTCCATTCAGGCGATTTTTCCGGCTCCCCTTCATTATCGGGCCCTTCAACGCCTCAAAATTGCTCACCTGCATGCCGGGTCTTCTTATGCGGACCTCATCTCTCTGGATCAGGAGACGAGGGACGAGTTGGAGTGGTGGATTGCCAACCTCTCTGCCTGGAATGGCAGGGCTCTGTTCGGCCCGCGCCCGGATATGGTGATCGAGTCGGACGCCAGCCTTCACGGTTGGGGCGCTCATTGCGAGGGTGTTTCCACGGGAGGTCCGTGGTCCACGGGGGAATCCCGCTTACACATCAACGCTTTGGAGCTTCTGGCGGGGTCGTTTGCTGTCCGCAGCTTTGCCAGCGGGAGGGCCACGGCGTGCATTCGCCTTCGCATGGACAATATCTCGGCCGTCCGCTACATCAATGCCATGGGCGGTACCCGCTCGAGGATGTTGACATACCTAGCCAAGGATTTTTGGGAATACTGCCTGTCCAATGGAGTTTCGGTTGTGGCGGAATACCTTCCGGGTTTACACAATACGCTGGCCGATTGGAGCTCTCGCTACATCTCAGACGCCAGCGACTGGAGATTAGACAGGGAGATATTTTCCTCCATCGAGTCTCTTTGGGGTCCGTTTTCGATCGACCTTTTCGCGTCCCGTTGGAACGCCCAGCTGCCCAGATACTTCAGTTGGAGGCCGGACCCGTCCGCAGAGGCAGTGGATGCCTTCCTCCAGTGCTGGTCGACGGACGTGATGTATGCATTCCCACCGTTCTCGATGATTCCTCGGACCTTGGCCAAGATACGTCTTCAAGCCTCGGAACTGGTGCTGATTCTTCCTTTCTGGAGCGCGCAGTCGTGGTTCCCACAGCTGTTCGAACTTCTGGTAGAGATTCCCTGGTTGCTTCCTGTCCGGACGTCGCTGCTACTGGATCCGTTGAACCATCCTCACCCGCTGATCCTGGAGGGGTCCCTGCGTCTTCTGGCTTGCAGAGTGTCGGGTTGTCCTGGCAGACCGAGGGACTTTCGGAGACGGCTATTTTCCTTTTGGAGAGCGCGTGGGCCCCAGGGACCAGGAGAGCCTATAGGTCGGCTTGGCGGTCCTGGGCTGATTGGTGCTGCCTTCGGAATTTGGATCCCACTACGGCCGCTGTAGGCAGTGTGGTTCAGTTTCTCAGTACTCTGTATGAAGAGGGTAAGGCTTATCGGACTATAAATGTGTTCCGGTCCGCCATTTCCTCCGGTCATAGGGGCTTTGATGGCTGCTCTGCCGGTCGGCATCCTTTGGTGTGTCGATTGCTTAAAGGCTCCCGTTTTGCGCGTCCCCCCAGGCCTCGGTTTTCCAGTTCTTGGGACGTTTCGTCCGTATTGTCTTTTCTGTCGACTTGGCATGCTAACAAGGATTTATCCCTTCGCCAGTTGTCAGCTAAATTGGTCACTCTTTTTTGCTTGATCTCTTGTAAGAGGGTCTCGGACGTCCGTGCTCTAGATGTTGACGCTCGGTCGTTTACACCAGAAGGTGTGACGTTCAATATTTCCCGGCGTACAAAGACCGGCATCACTTCGGTTTTCCTACCCTGTTTTTCCTTCTTCGGCGGCGCTCTGTCCTGTCGCGTGTTTGAAGGAATACGAATCCAGAACTCGCCACTTGCGGTCCTCTTCGGCGACCCAGTTGTTTATTTCCTTCCGCAGGCCTTTTGCTCCAGTTGCCGTGGTTACTCTGTCGCGCTGGGTGAAGTGGATCTTGTCTCTCTCGGGTATAGATACGTCCGTTTTTACGGCGCATTCTGTTCGCGGCGCTTCCGCGACTTCCTTGACTGTGTCGGGTGCGCGCCTGGAGGACGTCATGAGGTTGGCGGACTGGTCGCGTGTCTCCACATTTAGGGAATTTTATTTTAGGCCGGATCCGCATGTTTTTGCTTCTATTGTGGATCGGCTTTGAACTAGCAATATGAGCCTCCGTGTCTTTTCCTAAAATATGACGTAAAGTCATGATTTTATGAAAGACACGGAGGCGAGTATTGCCCCACCCGTGTTTATTCTCCCTCCCTGGGGTGCTATTGTTTATATATATTTTTATAATATGTGTCATGTGCATGTGTTTTGTCCTTGTTGTTGTTCGACTGGATATGCATATGTTTAAATTATTTAACCTTCTTGCCTTGTTTACCGCTATGTCGCTGCTATGATATTTCCGCATGCCTTTGCTGGAGGTTATCTGTGTGTTTCTCTCTTTAAGGTTGATTTCATCCAGTTCGGTGGAAGGTGGAGTGGATCTCCTGCGCTCCCTGTTTACAGTTTTTTTTCTTCGTGTCCATGTTCACGGCGTGTTCTTCCTCCGGTTGATGTTCTTCCTGGTTCCGGTTGTTCCTATTTGATTCGTGGATGGAGTTTTAAAGACAAAGAAAGAGGAGGATGGACTTAAGGGGTGGTCCCTTTATACCCTGACTAGGGGAGGGCTGTGTGCCCATTGGTGGATTCTGTCTGTTTAATTCTTTGCTGCTATTTGTGGAAGTAAAGAAAGGGTTAAGCAATACTCGCCTCCGTGTCTTTCATAAAATCATGACTTTACGTCATATTTTAGGAAAATCATACAATTTTCATAGTCATGAAAATAAAGAAAACTCTTTGAATGAGAAGGTGTGTCCAAACTTTTGGTCTGTACTGTATATATATGGAATATGTGTTAATTCCACTATAAACTATTAATGTATACTGTTCATAAAGCACATGGAACTCAGTATACATATACATATATATATATAGAAAAAGAAAAAGAAAAACCACAGGCGGCACCACCTAACGTACAAAGTGGGTGCAAAGTCCAAGTATGGCAGCAGGTGCTTACCCAATCGTGCCACATATGGGTGAATAAACACACATTGTTTGAAGATACGCTTGGAGTGCAGTCCAATTTTTTCAATTCATATATATATATATATATATATATATATAATGAAAAACAGGGCAGCACAGCCTCAAGACGGTAATGGGTGCACGGCCCACTGGGAAAAGTCAATCCCACAACAATAGGTAGGAAAAAGGCAGCACTCCAAAAAAAAAAAAATTTAAAAAATACTTTATTCACCTCAATGCCATTGCCACTGAGGTGAATAAAGTATTTTTTTAATTTAATTTTTGGAGTGCTGCCTTTTTCCTACATATATATATATATATCCTTGTGTGTCATGTCCTGAGCATGTGAGCGTTTGACGCTAGGCTCTGCCCCCCTCCCCCTGCCCGCTCGCCTGCCTGCTGCCGCTGTAATGTGTCTGCGGGGGACGCCGATATTTTCGTGGTGGTGAGATTCCCCCATTTCGCCGATACCTTGGTGGTGAGATTCCCTGTGTGGAAAAGCGGCGGGATGCAGTGTCGCTTCCGTCCTTGGAGCTGACGTGAGTTGGTGTGAGGTTGGGGGTTCGATGTGTGGAGAAGCCGAACGCTGATCTGTGAAGTTGCACCCCCTGTGCGGCCCGGTGCGCGAGCGGGAGACAGGATTGCTGAGGGAGCCATCGTCAGTGAGCGGCTGTTCAGAGCAGAAGAGTGGGCGTTTTGTTGGATAGGTGGGAGCTATCTTACAACAGGAAAGTTGTGTTACAGCCACAGAGGTAGGAAAGGAGTGGGGTTTGGGAGTGGAAATTGGAGGCCGTATTGACATTCTGTAGTACTTGATATATTTGTGGGGACTGATTGTCCCTTGCTGAAGGAAAGTCGAATAAGAGGGGAAGGAAGAAGAAAAGGGGGCTGAAGAGACACGGACGGCTGTGGAGTATTTTATACAGTAGACTGTTTATAGATACATATATCGTACAGTCCTGACCCTAACCGTAACCGTACCTCCCCTGCTGGTTTAAATATCGTGAATCTGTGGCTTCTCTACCTCTCCCTTCTTGACTAAACACACTTAAAGAGGACCTTTCACTACGCTACAAACGAAAAACTAACTATACCTGTGGGCAGAGCGGCACCCAGGGGTCCCCCTGCACTTACTAGTCAGGCTATGAGCTGTGCGCTGCGATTGGCCAGCAGTGCAGCAAGGGACACGCCTCCTACAAGAAATCAGTCAGAGGGAGCTGAGACACCGGAGCCTATACCGGGCGAACGGAGCGGCGCCCAGACTTACTAGTAAGTGCAGGGGGACCCCTGGGCGCCGCTCTGCCCACAGGTATAGTTAGTTTTTCGTTTGTAGAGTAGTGAAAGGTCCTCTTTAAACTAGGAAAATGTGCCTGGAGGTGTCTTATTTGAGTATCTGTGGATAGCAGTAACTGTATTAAGCATTCGCTAACTGGATTCTTTATTTATTTTTCCCCCTTTTTTTTTTTACTAACATATTTTCTTTTCTCTTTTCCCCTTTTTTCTTTTTTCTTTTCCTAACAATAATAATATTGGGACTAAGGCGTAGCTCATGGCTTTGTTTAATTGGACTATTCGTTGATAATACACTAACATATTGTAAATAGTATTTGTTGTTATCTGGCTTAATGTTGGTGATTGAGACAATTGATAACTGCTGGGTAATAGTAGCAATAGTTGTGAGAGGGGAAAGGAGGTAGGAAGGGGAAGGGAGGGAGAGAGGAAAGAAAAAGAAGGTACAAAAATGCCCCCAAAGAAAAAAGAGGAACAGCGCAGCCCTACTGGCGCTGGCAGTAGTAGATCAGCAACAGGGTTAGAGATTGGGCAAAAACAGCATAGCTTAAATACATTTCTGATCCCCAATTCCCCAGGGTCTACTTCTCTACAGAAAGAAAAAAACGTAGATATAGAGACACATATTCTGACACAAGAGAAGGGAACTGCGGGTAACGTGGGAGAACAAGGAACCCCTGTGTTGGCCACAGAGATCGATGCAAAAATGATGAAAGATATATTTCATACCGTCTGTAGGATGGGAAATGTAATGGGGAGTATAGTGACATAGATTGGGGTAGTGCAAACTGATGTTAGCGTAATACGTGATGAGTTGGAGAAAATAAGACCGCGATTACACGAGATGGAAAAAAGGATCCCGTCTTTGGAGCACTCTGTCAAGAAATTACAGAAGGAGGTTGCATTTCTATAAATCAAGAAGATAGATCGAGAAAAACAAATATAAGATGTGTAGGGATTCCAGAACAGGAAGAAGGGGACAATTGTATATAGCATTTATGGAGAGATGGATAAAGGAGAATTGCAAGGAGGGTATCCTCTCTCCCCTGTTTGCTATTGAAAGAGCACATAGGATTTCCACAAAAAAAGGGTCCCAGGCGATTACCCTAGACCAGTAATGGCTAACCTTGGCACTCCAGCTGTGGTAAAACTACAACTCCCAAGATGCCCCCCTTGCTTGGCTGCTCTCAGAACTCTATAGAAATAAATGGAGCATGCTGGGAGTCGTAGTTTCACCACAGCTGGAGTGCCAAGGTTAGCCATCACTGCCCTAGACACATGCTGGTGAAATGTTTACCCCCTAGGGATCGAGATACAATATTGTCTGATGCTAGAACCTCTGAAAAATACCAGATACATGGTGAAAGGATAAAACTTTTTCCAGATTATTCAGCAGATACTAATGCACGTAGGAAGGAGTTTATAACAGCAAAAAAGAGACTAAGGGAAGCAGGCTTCAAGTATAGCTTACTCTTTCCTGCAAAGCTAAGGGTGGAATATAAAGGAAGGGTCACATTTTTTCAGACACCTATAGAAGCCAATGAATGGGCAGACAGGATGGGTTTTTGAGGGGGAAGGGTGGGGGTGGGGGGGATAAGGAGCCATTATCCTAAGTAATGGAGTTGCCTCGTCTGCTGATCAGCAGAGGGGGAGCTATTCAGAAGGGTGGGGAGGGAAGTATCTTGGAGACGAGAGAGGGGTTGTGTTTTTCCTTAGTTTTTTTCCTCTGCTAAATGATTAAGATCCTTTCATTAAATGTAAGATGTCTGCGAGAAAGGATAAAGAGATATGCTATCTTTGAGTGGATGAAGAGGTTCTTGCCAGCCATCGTTTGCCTCCAAGAGACACATTTAGATAAATAATCCTTAAGGTGGCTGGAGAAGAGATGGATAGTGGAAGGGTACCATTCGGTATATACTACTTATTCTAGAGGGGTCTCAATTTTGGTACATGATAAGATTAAATTTGAGTGTGTTGCATATGAGGCGGATGACTGTGGTAGGTACCTCTTCCTACAATGTAACATAGAAGGAGATAAAATGGTAATCGCAAATATATATATTCCACCACCATATAAGAAGATGTGTTGTATGAGTTGCATAGATTCATGTTGAATAGACTGGAATGTATAATGATCGCAATAGGAGATTATAATGCTGTAACGGACCGACTCAGCGATAGAATGTCTAGCAGAGGAAGAATACAAAATGTAGATTTGGTCAAACTGGCCTTGGAGTTTAACTGGACTGATGTCTGGCGTTATCTGAACCCGGAAGAAACCATGTATTCTTGTTACTCTAAATCACATCAAACGTGGTCAAGAATAGATATGGTTTTGGCAAATAAAAACTTAATGACCCAAAATAGGATTAAGATAAAGTATTTTTCTATGGCCTTATCCTTGAACAGAAAGCAAAATTTGCCAATGTTTAAGTTTAATCCCCATTGGTTATCGTTAATCCCGAATAAAGAAAGTATATTGGAATTTATTGGAATTTTTTTTTAGAAGAAGTAAGATTAGCATGTATAATGAACCCCACTGGAAATAATAAGAAGAAATGGGAGGAGGAATACAAAAAGTTAAAAATATATTATATGGAGAGAACTAGGAAATAATTGTTCTTCCAAGGGTTTCGATTAGCTTCAGAGGGAGAAAAGGTTGGGAAAATCTTAGCAGGTATAGTAAAAAATCAGAGAGGGAAATCATGGATAGGGGCGATCAGAGATAATAGGGATGAAATAGTTAGTTCACCTGAAGGTATCCAAAAAGTTTTTGTGGATTATTTTCAGGAACTCTAGGGTACAATATACAAAAAAAGACTTGGACCAATACTTAGATCAGATTGCCCTGGGTGATATATCTAAAGCCCAAAAGGAATACCTGGAAAAAGAAATATCTATTTTAGAAATAGAAGAGGTTTTAGGTATGGTGAAACCAGTAAAATCACCAGGGTGTGATGGACTCCCATTCGAAATATATAAGACCTTCGCGCAGGTGTTAATACCAGAATTAAAAGCGACACTTTGTGAGGCCCAAAAAATAGGCGATTTACCAGACTAAATGAAAGAAGTAATTATTACACTGATTCCAAAAAAGGGTAAGGAACAACTAGATCCCGGTTCATTTAGACCAGTGGTTCTCAACCTTTCTAAAGCCGTGACCCCTTAATACAGTTCCTCATGTTGTGGTGACCTCCAACCATTACATTTTTTTCCTTGCTACGTCATAACTAATTTTGCTACTGTTATGAATTGTAATGTAAATATCTGATATGCAGGATGTATGCCAGTCTATTACAAGGTGTTAGGTAGTTCTGTAATTGGCGCTGTGTTGTGGGGGATCTGTGGATGGAGCTGTGTTGTGGGGGATCTGTGGAGGGCGCTGTGTTGTGGGGGACCTGTGGAGGGCGCTGTGTTGTGGGGGATCTGTGGAGGACGCTGTTATATGGGGGATCTGTGGAGGACGCTGTTATATGGGGGATCTGTGGAGGACGCTGTTATATGGGGGATCTGTGGAGGACGCTGTCATGGGGGATCTGTGGAGGACGCTGTTATGGGGGATCTGTGGAGGATGCTGTTATGGGGGATCTATGGAGGACGCTGTTATGGGGGATCTGTGGAGGACGCTGTTATGGGGGATCTGTGGAGGACAGTGTTATGGGGGATCTGTGGAGGACACTTATGGGGGACCTGTGGATGGCACTGTTATGGGGTGGATCTGTGGAGTACGCTGTTATAGGGGATGTGTGCTATGACACATAGGGCCATGAGGGGGGCCAGCATAAGACATATAGCATCTTATGCTGGTCCCCCTCATGGCCCTATGTGTCCCCTCATGTGTCCTAAACTGCGCACATAACTGTCTTTGCGTGTAAAGTATGTTACTCCTGTGTGAAACAATCTCTCTCCTATTTGTAGCGTTATACTACCCTACCTCGTGAGATTTACCTACCTCCTGACTTCCTGTCGCACTGCTAATGATGTGAGGAGGCGTTCCTGAGTTTTGACGATCTGCGCATGCGCAAACCGACAGTTTATGGAAAATCTCAGCGGAGTTCAGCTTTACACTGGGAAACTGCGCATGCGCAGGAGAGCCTTAGTAGGGAAATATTACGGCCCAGTGCGCAAGCGCGGCTAACTCCGGCCGGCATGCGCATGCGCAGATCGGTTTGCGCATGCGCAGATCGTCAAAACTCAGGAACGCCTCCTCACGTCATTAGCAGTGTGACGGGAAGTCAGGAGGTAGGGAAATCTCACGAAGTAGGGTAATGTAACGCTACAATCGTGCAGCCCTAATAGGAAGCCTCAGGCGACCCCCCGGAAAGGGCCAATCGACCCCCAGGTTGAGAACCGCTGATATAGACCAATATCTCTTTTAAATACGGATGTCAAAATCCTAGCAAAGGTTTTGACAGGTAGGCTTTCTAAGGTGATTAAAGGTATAATTCATGAAGATCAGGTTTTATACCCGGAAGAACGATATATTCAAATATAGGAAGGCTGTACCTTAATACTGAAGCTAATAAAATAGAAACTGGTGAGAAAACCATACTCTCATTGGATGACCAAAAGGCATTTGATTGTATCGAATGGGAGTATTTATGGGCAGTTTTGAAAAGGGTTGGTATAGCGGAGGGATTTACAGTATAATATGGATTCAACTTATATACTCGAATCCAAGGTCCAAGGTGAAGGTGGATGGGAGATTGTCCCTCCCTTTTGCCCTCTATAGGGGCACTAGGCATTGATGCCCTCTCTCCCCATTATTATTTGCTATCGCAATAGAACCCTTGGCAAGTATGATAAGAAATGATAGGGAGCTCAAAGGTTTTCAATATGGGGAAGGAAATGAAAAATTATTAATGTATGCCGACGATATTTTATTATTTATGCACAACACTGGGGATGAGTTTAATAGAGTAATGGATATAATAGATAACATTATTTTTTTCTGGTTTAAACATTAATTGGGGAAATCCCATATGATGTTGGGGACCACTCATGAAGGCGACCTTGACGTGGTGAGTGGCTTGTTACGCTTTGGCCAAAATGTGCACCGATGCCTTGTTCAGCGTCCAGCATAAAGGCAGGGCAGAGTGCTGGTTGCAGTGTGCGATTGCATTTTGTGTTTTTACATTTAAATCCCATATGATGTTATTAGGGAAGGGGCAATTACAGAATGGCTCAAGGGTGCATGTGCTTGAGCAACACGAGTTTTAAATTGAGCAACACGAGTATACAAATTTCTAGAAATATAGAAGAATATGAAAAGTTAAATGTACTCCCCTTAATAAAAGAACTTAGAACTAAAATACATATTTGGAAAAGATTATCTTTGTCAATCCAGGGTCGGGGGAACTGTATGTTTTACAAAATGCCCCAATGAGGTTGCCGAAGAAAATTTTTAGGTTATTAGACAGTCTAATGGGGGATTTTATTTGGAAAGGTGCCATTCCTAGGTTAAAGAGAGAAGTGCTTCTGCTCCCCGTAAGAGAGGGTGGATTAGCAGTTCCTAATTGTTTTTTTTTATTATTAAATAACACAATATAGTCAGATAAAAGGAAGTTAAAGGGTTTAGTGGGGAAGGAGGAATTAACGAAAATGGGATGGAGTGGGGAAAGGAATCAATTAGAGGTTTTGGAGTCAGGAACACTGGCAGGGGTGGGCTGGGCCGGGGGGCAGGCAGGCAATTGCCCCCCAGGCCGCCTAAAAAAACGGCCGCTGGGCCGCCCCTTTAACAAAAATTATTTATAGTTTTTATTCTTCAGGGCCGCACCGCCGATCACCACAGGCGGCGCGGCCCTGGATATAATTGCGGCGGCGGGGTGGTGCTGTGTGGCAGGGAAGGACTCAGGGAGAGGCGTGTCTCTCCCCTGTTCTTCTGATAGGCCGCAGGCACTAATGCCTGCAGCCTATCAGAGGCCGGCTCAGGCAGCGCGATGACGTCATTATCATCGCGCCGCCTGAGTCGGGCGGCAAACAGCAGGGACACGGGCCAGAAGAGGCCTGCATCGCTGCTGATGGAGCCAGGTAAGTATTAGTGTTTTTATTTTTCTTTGCAGGAGAGCTGGGCTGGCACTATGTGGTGGGATCTGGCACTATTAGGGGGCTGGCACTATTGGGGGAGATCTGGCACTATTGGGGGCTGGCACTATAGGGGGGATGGCACTATAGGGGGGCTGGCACTATTGGGGGATCTGGCACTATTGGGGGGGGATCTGGCACTATTGGGGGCTGGCACTATTGGGGGGAGCTGGCACTATTGGGGGGAGCTGGCACTATTGGGGGGGAGCTGGCACTATTGGGGGAAGCTGGCACTATTGGGGGGGATCTAGCACTATTGGGGGGGATCTGGCACTATTGGGGGCTGGCACTATTGGGGGGAGCTGGCACTATTGGGGGGGAGCTGGCACTATTGGGGGAAGCTGGCACTATTGGGGGGGATCTGGCACTATTGGGGGAGATCTGGCACTATTGGGGGCTGGCACTATGGGGGGGCTGGTACTATTGGGGGGCGGATCTGGCACTATTGGGGGGCTGGCACTATTGGAGGGGCTGGCACTATTGGGGGGATCTGGCACTATGGGGGGCTTGCACTATAGGGGAGCTGGCACTATGTGGGGGGGGGGGAGCTGGCACTATGGGGGGGGCTGGCAGTCTGGCACTATGGGGGAGCTAGCACTATTGGGGGATCTGGCACTATGGGGGGAGCTAGCACTATGGGGGAGCTAGCACTATTGGGGGGAGCTGGCACTATGGGGGGGAGCTGGCACTATGGGGGGCCTTACACTATTGGTAGTGCTGGCACTATGGGGGCATTTCTTACTGGCACATTATGGGGGGGGGGCACCATGGGGGAGAGGAGCACTATGGGGGTATCTTGGGGCTCTAAAGTGGCTTTTTTAAAATTATTGGCACATTCTGGGGGTACTATAGGGGAGAGCAGCACTATGGGGCATCTGGTGTTACTATAGGGGCATTATTTGGGGGGACTATGGGGAAGTGGGGGCTCTAAAGGGGCCTTTTGTTGGGGGCTCTAAAGGGGCCTTTTGTATTGGAACATTATTGGGGGCACTATGGCATTTGGTGGCACTAAGGGGGCATTTTTTACTGGCACATTATGGGAGGCACTATAGGGGAGAGCAGCACTATGGGGCATTATTTGGGGGCACTATGGGGGAGTGGAGCACTATTGGGGCATATGGTGGCACTAAGAAGGGGCATTTTTTTACTGGCATATTATGGGGGACACTATGGGGAAGGGGGAGAGGAGCACTATGAGGGCATTTACTGGTGCACTATATAGGGGTATTTTATACTGGCATACATTATGGAGATATTAGCTCAACTACGGGCACTAAGCGGGGGTATTTCATGTACTGTCATATTATAGGGAGAATTAGTACTACTAGGGGGTATTATGGGGAGCTTTACTACTACTGGGGGGCTATGAGGAACATGATTACTAGGGCACTAAAGGGGCATTATTACTACTAAGTGTGCTCTGGCAGAGAATTATTTCTATTGGTGGGATTTTGGGGAGCACTGTTACTTTGGAGGGTACCCTGCCACAGTATCAGCTTAGCACAATTATTTTTGGGGGACATTATCTTTATACTATTAGTGTCTGGGCGCAGTTATTTTTTGGAGCACTGTGTGCCAATAATTGTTTAAGGGGGCACTATCTGTGTGGTAGTAGTATTCCCAGGGGTACTGTTTCTGCAGTATAGTATTGGGGGCACAGCGGGCACAGTATTGGGGGCACTATCTGTGTGGTAGTAGTATTTCCAGGGGGACTGTTTCTGCAGTATAGTATTGGGGGCACAGCGGGCACAGTATTGGGGGTGGCAGGAAAGGCTGTTCAGAAGATGTGAAGATGATGGAAATGTGGGAAACTAATGTCTGTTTGTCAATCTCTGCAGAGACGGGAGATGGCAGAAAAATCATCATGGCGGCCTGGTCTGAATGGAGAAGATAAAGAAAGAGAACATCTACAACAAAGGTGACATCACTGGATGTAAGAGGTACGAGGCGCTATGTAGGAGAGGAGATGCTCCGGCTCCTTCCCCTGCCATTTGCAGAAGGAGGATTCAGAGCTGGGTGAGGACGATGAAAGGGGGCAGCAGGCTACGGGCGGGTGACAGATGGTGGGGGGAACCACAAGCCCTGAGCAGGATCAGGGGAGGGAGGAGAGCGGAGGAGCTTCCTGGCTGTAGTCTGCTGTTTATTGTATAATGTGAAGCAGGCAGTGCAGCCAGGACAGGCCTCCCCTCTCTGTATGATTTGTAGAGACAGGCCTCAACAATAGGATGTCAGCGGTACAGTGTTTGTTGGGAGTGGCCTATTATATGTAGGAAGGGCTTTAATAATGGGCAGGGCTAAAATGGGCCACTTGACTGGATTTGCCCCCCAGGACTAAGGCTGCCAGCCCTCCCCTGAACACTGGGGAAAAATATCACAGAAAATATAATATTGAATTCAATGGAATATATATGGGTGGAAGTAAAAAAAAAAAAAAAAAGATATTAAAGGTTATTTACAGTATACACCTATTTGGAAACATATACATTTAAAGGAAGTGCAAATAATTAGGTCTTACATAGACTGGGATAAAAAGGGGGTGAAATATCTAGGCCAAGTATTTGAGGAAGATAAACTGAAGGATGTTGGCACCTTGGTAAGGGAGTTTGGGATCCCCCAGAAGGATAGTTATAAATATTTTCAGCTTAAAAATGCTATGAGGGTACCAGTGAATTCAGATAAATATAGAAAAGAACAATCAGACAGAATATATAAATTTACTAATGGAGGAGAAAAAAGAGAAACAATGGCAAAAAGATATGTGATCTTGATGGAGGGGAAAAAAATACTGATTACGATACTTGCTAGAGGAAAATGGGAAAAAGAGGTCCCGTTTTTTACGGAAGAAAAATGGAACGATGCTCTTGGAAGTTATAATATGGTGTCGGAAAGAGCCTCACATAAAATCTCTCAATTTTTTATAGTTCACAGGCTACAATGATCTCCTTGGGCGTTAAAGAAAATAGGGGTAAGAACTTCTGATATCTGCCCAAAATGTAGAGGAGAGAAGGCGGATCTTATACATTGTGTTTGGAAATGCCCTAAACTTTTTAGGTATTGGAAAGAGATTGCAGATATTATATTAGTATTTCTGGGGATTCAAGTTTTTGAAGACACAGTTGTTTGTATATTAGGGGCAACAAAACATCTTAGATTGAATAAGGAGATACGATTGGTTTTAGGTAAAGTACTATTTCAAGCCAGACTTCTTATACAAACCGGATTCCAAAAAAGTTGGAACACTAACCAAATTGTGAATAAAAACTGAATGCAATGATGTGGAGATGGCAAATGTCAATATTTTATTTGTAATAGAACGTAGATGACAGATCAAACGTTTAATCCGAGTAAATGTATCATTTTAAAGGAAAAATACGTTGATTCAAATTTTCACGGTGTCAACAAATCCCCAAAAAGTTGGGACAAGTAGCAATAGCAGGCTGGAAAAAGTAAATTTGAGCATAACGAAGAGCTGGAAGACCAATTAACACTAATTAGGTCAATTAGCAACATGATTGGGTATAAAAAGAGCTTCTCAGAGTGGCAGTGTCTCTCAGAAGCCAAGATGGGTAGAGGATCACCAATTCCCACAATGTTGCGCAGAAAGATAGTGGAGCAATATCAGAAAGGTGCTACCCAGCGAAAAATTGCAAAGACTTTGCATCTATCATCATCAACTGTGCATAACATCATCCGAAGATTCAGAGAATCTGGAACAATTTCTGTGCATAAGGGTCAAGGCCGTAAAACCATACTGGATGCCCGTGATCTCCGGGCCCTTAAATGACACTGCACCACAAACAGGAATGCTACTTTAAAGGAAATCACAGAATGGTCCACCGTGCCATCCGCCGTTGCCAGCTGAAACTCTACAGTGCAAAGAAGAAGCCATTTCTAAGCAAGATCCACAAGCTCAGGCATTTTCACTGGGCCAGGGATCATTTAAAATGCAGTGTGGCAAAATGGAAGACTGTTCTGTGGTCAGACGAGTCACGATTCGAAGTTCTTTTTGGAAATCTGGGACGCCATGTCATCCGGACCAAAGAGGACAAGGACAACCCAAGTTGTTATCAACGCTCAGTTCAGAAGCCTGCATCTCTGATGGTATGGGGTTGCATGAGTGCATGTGGCATGGGCAGCTTGCATGTCTGGAAAGGCACCATCAATGCAGAAAAATATATTCAGGTTCTAGAACAACATATTCTCCCATCCAGACGTCATCTCTTTCAGGGAAGACCCTGCATTTTTCAACAAGATAATGCCAGACCACATTCTGCATCAATCACAACATCATGGCTGCGTAGGAGAAGTATCCGGGTACTGAAATGGCCAGTCTGCAGTCCAGATCTTTCACCTATAGAGAACATTTGGCGCATCATAAAGAGGAAGGTGCAACAAAGAAGGCCCAAGACGATTGAACAGTTAGAGGCCTGTATTAGACAAGAATGGGAGAGCATTCCTATTTCTAAACTTGAGAAACTGGTCTCCTCGGTCCCCAGACGTCTGTTGAGTGTTGTAAGAAGAAGGGGAGATGCCACACAGTGGTGAAAATGGCCTTGTCCCAACTTTTTGGGGATTTGTTGACACCATGAAATTCTGATTCAACATATTTTTCCCTTAAAATGGTACATTTTCTCAGTTTAAACTTTTGTTCCGTGATTTATGTTCTATTCTGAATAAAATATTAGAAGTTGGCACCTCCACATCATTGCATTCAGTTTTTATTCACGATTTGTATAGTGTCACAACTTTTTTGGAATCCGGTTTGTACTTCGGAAATGGGTAAATGGAGATTCCGCCACAGTGGGACAGTGGCAAGAAGCAGTTACTAATCTGATTAAATTACAACGGCTATCTGAGAGATATAGTGAGAGAGCAGGAAAAACTGATAAAATATGGGAAAAATGGTTGCACTAGGGCCGGATGTGGTGTTTTTTTTTCTCCTCTCCCTCTCTCTCTCTCTCTCTCTCTCTCCATAGGGTGGGGGGTGGGCCGCTAATCAGTTCAGCAGCACACACTGGGAGGAAAATACAACTCCCTTTACTGTGTCACAAAATATATATACAGATGAAACTCTAAAAATTAGAATATCGTCCATCTATTTCAGTAATGCAAATCTAAGATGTTTTTCATGGTGCTGTTTACTGTGATTAGGTTCCCTGGTCCATTGGCTCAAAAACATCCCCAAAGCATTAGGTTCCCACCACCATGTTTGACAGTGGGGAAGGTGTTCTTTGGGTTGAAGGCTTCTCATTTTTTACTCCAACTATCCTACTGGCCAGCACAGGTGTCACTTTTGGCTTCTGACCATGTCCTCTGAGATTTTCCACAGTGCGGAACATCTTGTATTTGTTTTATAATACTTTGCACTGTAGCCACTGGAACTCGAAAACAGTTAGAAATGGCCGGCCTTGTAGCCCTTTCCTGACTTGTGAGCAGCCACAATGCGCAGCCGCAGGTCCTCACTGAGCTCCTTTGTCTTAGCCATGACTGTTCACAAACCAACTGCAGAGAGCTGCTGTTTTTCACCTGTTGAGTTGATTAAACAGCTGTTCCCAATTAATCAGGGTAATTAGGATAGTTTAGAACAGCTTGGACTATTTGGAATGATATAGAACTTTTGATTTTCCCACAGACTGTGACAGTCTGTGAAGGGTATGAATAATTTTGGACTGGACACTTTTTGCTCAAATGTAAATAAAAGCTGAGAAATGTTTTTTTTTTCCCCCACAAAAATGCCTCTTGTACATCGTCGTATTATCTTTTGGGAGCCACCTATGTAATTTCCCATCAAAAAAATTCTTGCTGGTTGAATAAAAGTAACTTTAAGTCAAAATTTGCCAGGGGTATGAATAATTATGGGCAGCACTATATATATATATATATATATATATATATATATATACAGTACAGACCAAAAGTTTGGACACACCTTCTCATTCAAAGAATTGTCTTTATTTTCATGACTATGAACATTGTAGATCCACACTGAAGGCATCAAAACTATGAATTAACACATGTGGAATTATATACATAACAAAAATGTGTGAAACAACTGAAAATATGTCAGATCCTAGGTTCTTCAAAGTAGCCACCTTTTGCTTTGATTACTGCTTTGCACACTCTTGGCATTCTCTTGATAAGCTTCAATAGGTAGTCACCTGAAATGGTCTTCCAACAGTCTTGAAGGAGTTCCCAGAGATGCTTAGCACTTGTTGGCCCTTTTGTCTTCACTCTGCGGTCCAGCTCACCCCAAACCATCTCGATTGGGTTCAAGTCCGGTGTCTGTGGAGGCCAGGTCATCTGGCGCAGCACCCCTTCACTTTCCTTCATGGTCAAATAGCCCTTACACACCCTGGAGGTGTGTTTAGGGTCATTGTTCTGTTGAAAAATAAATGATGGTCCAACTAAACACAAACCGGATGGAATAGCATGCCGCTGCAAGATGCTGTGGTAGCCATGCTGGTTCAGTATGCCTACAATTTAGAATAAATCCCCAACAGTGTCACCAGCAAAGCACCCTCACACCATCACCACCTCCCCCATGCTTCATGATGGGAACCAGGCATGTAGAGTCCATCCGTTCACCTTTTCTGAGTTGCACAAAGACACGGTGGTTGGAACCAAAGATCTCAAATTTGGACTCATCAGACCAAAGCACAGATTTCCACTGGTCTAATGTCCATTCCTTGTGTTCTTTAGCCCAAATAAGTTCCATGAAGGCCTGATTCACACAGTCTACTCTTAACAGTTGTTCTAGAGATGTGTCTGCTGCTAGAACTCTGTGTGGCATTGACCTGGTCTCTAATCTGAGCTGCTGTTAACCTGAGATTTCTGAGGCTGGTGACTCGGATGAACTTATCCTCCGCAGCGGCGGTGACTCTTGGTCTTCCTTTCCTGGGGCGGTCCGCATGTGAGCCAGTTTCTTTGTAGTGCTTGATGGTTTTTGTGACTGTACTTGGGGACACTTTTAAAGTTTTCCCAATTTTTCGGACTGACTGACCTTTATTTCTTAAAATAATGATGGCCACTCGTTTTTCTTTACTTAGCTGCTTTTTTCTTGCCATAATACAAATTCTAACAGTCTATTCAGTAGGACTATCAGCTGTGTATCCACCTGACTTCTCCACAACGCAACTGATAGTCCTAACCCCATTTATAAGGCAAGAAATCCCACTTATTAAACCTTACAGGGCACACCTGTGAAGTGAAAACCATTTCAGGCGACTACCTCTTGAAGCTCATCAAGAGAATGCCAAGAGTGTGCAAAGCAGTAATCAAAGCAAAAGGTGGCTACTTTGAAGAACCTAGAATATGACATGTTTTCAGTTGTTTCACACTTTTTTGTTATGTATATAATTCCACATGTGTTAATTCATAGTTTTGATGCCTTCAGTGTGAATCTACAATTTTCATAGTCATGAAAATAAAGAAAACTCTTTGAATGAGAAGGAGTCCAAACTTTTGGTCTTTACTGTATATATATATATATATATATATATATATATACATACAATATGTGTTCATTCCACTATAAACTATTAATGTATCCTGATCATTCTCTGTCTGTGAAGCACATGGGATCCAGTATACACCTGTATATATGGAATATGTGTTCATTCCACTATAAACTATTCAGGTATCCTGTTCATTCTGTCTATCAAGCACATGGAATTCAGTATACACCTGTATACAGTATCTAGAATATTTATTTATTCCATCTCTATCAAATATAGGAAATAAATTATACCTCTTTCTATAGCTTTACAAATTGCTAATATTGTTCATTCATTTTCTTCATTCCCTATCTTCATTCTTTTTAGCACATCCCATTGTTGATGCTGACCCTGCTCATACAGTATTTATAACATTAGCATAACCTAGCTGCTGTAGTCAGTGCTGATTTCCCACAAAAAAAGAGAAACAACAGATGGTGAAAAAGCACAGGATAAGGTTAAGTAGAGTTTCCAAAATTCCCCATTCCAGACTGCAGAGAACCCTCAGGAACTTCCCAGCAATCATTAACAGTAAGGCTAATGTTTGCTTATTGCATTTATAAACACAAGATTTTTTTTTTTAGCCACCCCATCTAGGTGACTTCAGTGTGGAATACCTATGCTCACCACTTTAGTATCCAAGATTGCATATTCCTTTGAGTGTAAGAAGCTGTATAGCAAGGAGCTCATTAGTGCATAATTCATATTTTCGTATTTTTCATATATCTGAGACTACATTGTAAAGCAGATGGTAAATTTATATTGAATTAGTTACAATACTTAGAAAAGATATTTTTGAATTTTCATAATAAAACTGGAGAACTGTGGCCTCCTAGCATCATGCAACCAATGCACATGGGTTGCCCTTGATCTTTAGATACCACTTCTCTCACTTCGGCCTCAGAGAAGTATGAGCTGCAGATTCCTATAGGAGAGACTGCCTTTGAGTGGGTGCAAGACAACCAAGGGAGCAGTTATAAAGGATGCAGATAATGTATAGGCCCCCCAGAGTGTTCAGCTTGGGGGACACATGGGGGCACATACACCTTTAGGTTTTAGGTTTTGGTGTCCCCCCCCACCTTTTATATTTGACAGGTAAATCTACCTCAGGAGAATTACTCAAGAGAAGAAGACTTGTTTAATCTGCCCTGAAGTGGTGCTAGCTGTAGAGTCCAGGCCCTTGGTGATTGGTTGCCACAAGTCGCTGGTTGAAAATTTCCAAGTTTCAATTTCTCTACTTCTATAATACATAGTAATACCTCCAAAAATAGTTATTACATTACATTCCCCATATGTCTACTTCATGTTTGGATCATTTTGGGAATGATATTTTATTTTTTGGAGATGTTACAAGGCCTAGAAGTTTAGAAGCAAAAATTGAAATTTTTCTGAAATTTTCCAAAACCCAATTTTTAGGGACCAGTTCAGGTCTGAAGTCACTTTGCGAGGCTTGCATAAAAGAAGCCACCCAAAAATGACCCCATTCTATAAACTACACCCCTCAAGGTATTCAAAACTGATTTTACAAACTGTGTTAACCCTTTAGGTGTTCCACAAGAATTAATGGAAAATAGAGCTACAATTTCAAAATTTCCCTTTTTTGGCAGATTTTCCATTTTAATAATTTTTTTCCAGTTACAAAGCAAGAGTTAACAGCCAATCAAAACTCAATATTGATGTCCCCGATTCTGTAGTTTACAGAAACACCCCATATGTGGTCGTAAACCGCTGTACGGGCACACGACAGGGCGCAGAAGGAAAGGAATGCCATATGGTTTTTGGAAGGCAGATTTTGCTGGACAGTTTTTTTTTACACCATGTCCCATTTGAAGCCACCCTGATGCACCCCGAGAGTAGAAACTCCATAAAAGTGACCCCATTTTAGAAACTACACCCCTCAAGGTATTCAAAACTGATTTTACAAATGTTGTTAACCCTTTAGGTGTTCCACAAGAATTAATGGAAAATAGAGATACAATTTAAAAATGTCACTTTTTGGGCAGATTTTCCATTTTAATATTTTTTTTTAACTTTTACAAACCAAGGGTTAACAGCCAAACTAAACTCAATATTTATGGCACTGATTCTGCAGTTTACAGAAACACCCCATATGTGGTTGTAAACTGCTGTACGGGCACATGGCAGGGCGCAAAAGGAAAGGAATGCCATACGGTTTTTGGAAGGCAGATTTTGCTGGACTGGTTTTTTTGACACCATGTCCCATTTGAAGCCCCCCTGATGCAACCCTAGAGTAGAAACTCCATAAAAGTGACCCCATCTAAGAAACTACACCCCTCAAGGTATTCAAAACAGATTTTACAAACGTTGTTGACCCTTTAGGTGTTCCACAAGAGTTATTGGCAAATGGAGATGACATTTCAGAATTTAAATTTTTGGGCAAATTTTCCATTTTAATCCATTTTTTCCAGTAACAAAGCAAGGGTTAAGAGCCAAACAAAACTCAATATTTATGGCCCTGATTCTGTAGTTTACAGAAACACCCCATATGTGGTCGTAAACCGCTGTACGGGCACACGGCAGGGCGCAGAAGGAAAGGAATGCCATACGGTTTTTGGAAGGCAGATTTTGCTGGACTGTTTTTTTTTTGACACCATGTCCCATTTGAAGCCCCTCTGATGCACCCCTAGTTTAGAAACTCCAAAAAAGTGGCCCCATTTTAGAAACTACGGGATAGGGTGGCAGTATTGTTCGTACTAGTTTAGGGTACATATGATTTTTGGTTGCTCTATATTACACTTTTTGTGAGGCAAGATAACAAGAAATAGCTGTTTTGGCATCGTTTTTATATTTTGTTATTTACAACATTCATCTGACAGGTTAGATTATGTGATATTTTTTAGACCAGGTTTTCACGGATGCGGTGATACCTAATATGTATACTTTTATTTTATTTATGTAATATTTACACAATAATTTCATTTTTGAAGCAAAAAAATAATGTTTTAGTGTTTCCATAGTCTGAGAGCCATAATTTTTTCAGTGTTTCGGCGATTACCTTGGGTAGGGTGTGATTTTTACAGGATGAGATGACGGTTTTATTGGCACTATTTTGGGGTGCGTGTGACTTTTCGATCGCTTGCTATTACACCTTTTGAGATGTAAGGTGACAAAAAATTGTTTATTTAGCACAGTTTTTATTTAAATTTTTTTACGGTGTTCATCTGAGGGGTTAGGTCATGTGATATTTTTATAGAGCAGGTCGATATGGATCCGGCGATACCTAATATGTATACTTTTTTGTCCCCTATTTTTTACCCATTCTTTTTTTACTTTATTTGGGGAAAATTATGTTTTTGTTTATTTTTTCAACTTTGTTTTCACTATTTTTTGTCCCACTTTGGGACTTGAACTTTTGGGGGTCTGATCCTTTACAATGCATTCCAATACTTCTATTGTATTGGAATGCATTGGCTGTATGAGTAATACTGTGTGTATTACAAATACAGCTTCCGGCCTGTGAGATCCAAGAGGCTGGATCTCACAGGCTCGTCACCGGAAGGCAGGGCGATGCCTTCCTTAGACATCGCGCTGCCTTCACTGCCATTGTGTCCCCCCTACAGCCGCATGGGGATCCGATGGCACCGCCCGCCACCGCCACAACCGCAGTTAAAAGCTGGAAACCGCAGGTCTGAATTGACCTGCGGTTTGCGGCGATCGCCGATACAGGGGGGGTCATGATCCCCCCGACGTTGTGACAGGATGTCCGCTGAATGATTTCAGTGGGCATCCTGTTCCTATTAACTCCCACCGTGCCGCAATGTACTTTAAAAGGGAATCTGTCATCAACTTTTGCTGACCGTACTGAGGGCAGCATAAAATAGTGACAGAAATGCTGATTTCAGCAGTGTGTCACTCATGACCTAAAAGTAAGTGGTTGCTGAGAACCAGCATCATAATCATTGCAGCCCAGGTCTGGAAAAGAGTCAAATCTACCTGAGAAGAGTCATGGTTATTATATTCTCCTGCTCTCCCGTCCATCTGCTGATGATTGGCAGTTCTCTCCTAGACAGAAAGAGATAACTTGGTAGAAGACTGTCAGTCATCAGCAAGTTGGCAGGGAGAGCAGGAATTTATGACTCTTCTACGGTGGCCATGACTCTTTTTCCAGGCCCAGTCTGCAATGATTGTGATGTTGGTTTTCGGTAACCACTTACTTTTAACGTGTAAATGACAGACTGCCGAAATCAACTAACCTGTCTCTACTTAATGCTGCTGTTCGTATGGGCAGCATAAAGTTGATGACAGGTTCCCTTTAAAGTTAGGACGTACCGGTACGTCCTGAGTCCTTAAGGACTCGGCAAACATGGCGTACAGGTACGTCCTACGTCTCTTGATGATGCTTTGGTGAGGCGTTTTTGGAATGGGGCTTTTCTGGCTAAAGCACATGTGAAGTCAGCTTTTTTGTTTATTGCCAGTAAGGCTGTCTGGGTTTAATTAGTTAGGTTTTCTGTTTGGTTGGAGTTATCATTTTGACAAATGTTTACCAATGGTGTTTTCTTTATCTTGTTTTTATTTTAAAGCATTTTTAACATTGGTTCCAGATGGCAGTCTATTACACAACTTTATTCTTTGTCGGTCAGAATTTTCCTGGAATATGTCAGTTTTTGCTTATCACATAATTACTTTTGGTATAACAATGATTTCTATCTGTAGGTTAAAGGGACAGCAATGGGGGTGAAATTCGCCCCCATTTATGCAAATCTGTTCATGACATACTGGGAAAGTATTTATATAGACCCTCTATTGGCAAGAAAAGAAGATCTTAACCAGCTAATCCTTTGGAAAAGGTATATAAATGATTGTGTATGTATTTGGAGGGGGCAACATTTTATTGCGTACATTACCAACAATGACTGGGGCATTTACAGAAGGTTCACAGAAAATATAATTTCCCAATCCATCAGCTTTATGGACCTAGAAATATATGTGGAAGATGGAAAGCTAAATACAAGGACCTTCTTTAAGCCAACAGATAGAAATGGTTATATACTGTAGATATGACTAGCTGCCATTATAAGCCATGGATTAAAAACGTACCAAACGGACAGTTTCAAAGAATATACAGAAATTGTACAAAGAGGGAGGAATATAAAAAACAGAGCCATATCATGAATTAAAGATTTAAAGAAAATGTATGTAAGGCAGAGAATTTGCAAAAAATATGGAGGAAGTAAAGAAAAAGAGTAGCCAGATGATGATAAAAAGAAAAGAGAAAAATTACAAAAAAGAAAAAAAAAGAAGATATGTATTTTTGACACAATACAATAGTAATCATGAAAAAAATGTATTAAAACAAAATTGGAAGATATTAAAAAATGATTTGGTCATAGGAAATGTACTCTTAAAATTCCCTCCATGTATCTTCAGAAGAGTGCCAACAGTCAGAAATAAATTGGTGCACAGCAATTTAGTAACAAAAGAAACTGCCTTTAATATGTCCTGGAATGCCCCTGTGGATTACAGTTTGTAGGAAGGACCCTCAGAAAACTAAAGATTAAAAAACAGGAAAACATCAACAATATAAGAAAAGGGTTGGAGACCCACAGCGTTTCAGCACACTTTAGAAAATGTAATGAAAAAACCCTAGGGGTCTCAAATTTATGGGGGTAGAGTTGGTGAAAAAGAAATGGAGGGGTGGAGACCCAGTAAAAAAATATTAACAAAAAAGAGGCTGAATGGATTTATAATATGCAGACTTTGCAGCTGTGAGGTCTAAATAGATAATGGGATATTAAATTAATTTGTATGTATTAGCAAAAGCAAACCACTGATTGGAGAAAGAGTTAAGAAGCTTGTTAAAGTGCATGATAGCTTCACTAGATTGTAGCGATGCATAAGGAGAATATAGGTAGCATGGGAATCGAGTAGCGATTTTGAAATTTAAAGGGGTTGTCCGAGTTATGAAAAAAAATATAGCACTGTAAATCTGATGGGCAGCAATATATAACTAAGCTAAGCAAGTTTTAGGTAAAAAAATAAATAAATCTATTTCCTCATTTTCCTGGTTCTCTTCTGGCCCTTTGTTTACATGCAATAACAACAATCTCTGCCCCTCTCCCTGCTCTGCAAAGGGAGTGAATAAGTCTACCCTGAGTGACATGTCTGCCTGCTGGGATACTCAGCAGCATGTTGTGTGTGTAGGACTACAGGTCCCAGCTGTTCAATGACACTGCTGATACACACAGGATCTTCCCCCACCTGTTCTTGTGCAATGCTCTGCAAAACTCTTCTGTCTGCTCCTGTGCCCAGCATTTGTCTCCTTACTGCCTGCAGATACTCAGTAATGCCTTCAGCCCTGAGTCTGTGCAGCTGAAGGGGTTAAGAATCCAGGGAGAGAGCAATAAGCAGCAGCAGAGGCAGTGCAGGGGGCGTGGCCAGCACAGTGACATCTCGTGTACAGACACATCTCTGCTCTGTCAGGCATGTGCACGAAACATCATCAGAGCAGGGAGAGAAGCTGACATCACAGGTCATGTGGCCCTCAGTAAAATCTGAGAAAGGAGCAACTACAGATTCAGTAAGTGCATGGTAAAGCTGTTACATTTGATTAGTTAGAAACATACAAAGAACAAAAAAATACCTCAGACAACCCCTTTAAGGGAGGACTGTGTAGTAAGGGAAAGAAATGCTATTGGTACATTTGATGAGATGACCCAATTCACAGACATGAGCAGGGGAATAGTATAGAGGAGGGAAGCCTCTAGATAGGTGGAAACTTTCCTCCATTAAAAGAAACATGAGAAGGTGCGTCTAATTAGGAATTTCCTATTGGCTAGAGGAGACACATGACCCAATGACCCATAGAATGAAAGAAAAAGGGAAGGCCTTCTGGGAAAGCTGTATGATGTGGTTATGAAACAAGATTCAGAGAGTTTTATTGTTATTTTATAAATTGATATGGACTATGTATTTTTAAACATTTGCAATGTTTTTTTTAAACATTTTCATATAGATTTATAGCAATAAGGTTTTTGTAGCATTTAGGCATTATTTAATTAAGAATGGTAAGTGAGGTAGATTGGGAATATAAACACTGCCCTGAATTAAGTGATACGATGGTTTGCCCTAGAAGGTGCTGGAGCAAAACCTGGGTCAGGCATATTTAGAATTTTGGTAATAATCAATTTTATGCTGTTGAAAAAGTTTTATCCTGTGAGTGAATAAATTGTCCTTTATATCTTATGTTGCTGAACTTCACTATATATTTTTATTATTGAGGATTCTGCAGCAAGAACATTTTCTGCTGTTGATGGTGCTCCACTGAAAAAGTGACAGAACCAACTGGGAAGGAGGATCATACCATGAAAAAAGATCACAAGGAGCTGGATTCACAGAGTAGGGAATATACTTACCTTTTAGAGACCGCTGCAGAGAGAATTGGCATGGATCCGGTAAAATTTTGCAATTTTGCAATTTTGAAACAAATATTACCAGTTAGGCGCATACTGTCACAGTGGGGAGTGGGGAAAACCCCTACCGTATACTGGGAACTGTTACTAGGCCAGACAACAATGATAGGAGCAGGCTACAGCCGCCCTAAACCTGACCCTGATCTCCTGATCGCATGAGCAAATCCTGAAGGTGGGAGGGCTCATGCACTGGAACCTCGATCCTGCTGACCCTGACGGTCCCTGGCATAGGTGTCAGGAATAAGAGACAACTGGTTCCTCAAGGATAGACGAACCAGAGTCTCTAGCTGCCTATTAACAGGTGGAAGGGAAATTACCATATGCAGCATCTGGATCGGCAGGTAAGAACACCGGAAAACTCACTTACCTGCCGCTACCACCACGACTGAAACCCAGGCATAAGTACAGGTGCCCACACACCAAACAGGACACCATACAGACAACACACACACACACACACAGGTATCCAGCACTCTTGATACTGTATGGACCCTATGCCGCAAGGAGCATGGCAGCCCCAGGCAGCACTGCATACAGACTAATGGTTAACCCCTCCGGGAAACCAGCCCCCTCCCGAAGGTATCAACATACTGGGTGACGTATAGCATACATGCAGGGACCAATACCAACAAAAGCCCAGACATGTAACAACCAATAAAACACTACACACACCCAGAACATAAACTCACACCACACAACAAGTGAGGGTAAAGGTACAAGGAGGGTACAAAAGGGAGGACAATTTATGTTCCATAAGGTGGCCCTCAAGGACTGGGCTGGAACACCCAGGCAAGGAGCAAAGCTCCAACACCAAGCAAGGCTGTAGTACAACTGCACCCAGCCAGCAAGCCACAGGTTTATTTCAAGCTTGCGGCCACACCCAGGAAACACCTTAATCCCCACTTGTCAGAAGATTAGCCCCTTGCTCACCAAACAGCAGGGAGGCACACATTAAAGGGGAAGTGCACGTGCAAACCACAAACTACACGTTGCCCCTGGCAACCAGTCTGCACGGCAACCGCGTCACAGTCAAACACCAATATGACTGTGACATACAGAGACAATATTGGGTGTCCAGCATAGGGATTCACCAAGCATTCCCTAATCCCTACCTCAAAATATTGCCATAGCTGGCTTCCTAGGGGTCTGCTCCAAACAGGAAAAAAATAAATGAATACATGGAGTATGTAGATGGAAGAAGCTATCATGACATTCAGAGCCAGATGCAGATGAGAAAGTGAATGTCTACAATGAAATAGGGTGATGACCGGGGACATTGTCCCAGGCCCTGAATGTCCTGCCTGCCAGATAAATATGACTGTATCAATTGAATCTAATGCCCTGCAAGAGCTGAAAGACCTGTGGTGACATCACAGGTCATGTGATCAGTTCTAAATGCAGTAGCTGAAAAGGACCTGCGATGATGTCACCATCATGTGACCATTGGAGGAGAGGATGGCTCAGCAGTGAAGAGAAGTCCTGGAAAGAAGCTGTGGTGAGGTCTGCTACATGAAGAGAGGTAAGTAAAGGGAGAGCAATGCTGGGAGTTGTGGTTATTTAACTGGGACTGTATGTTAGGGCTGATGGGAGGGAAGTTATTTACATGCGACTGAAAATTGAGGAGGTGACGTTATTTACATGGGAATGCATGTTGGGGGTTGCTAGGGCAGGATGATGTTATTTACATGGGACCATATGTCGAAGGTGGCTGTGGAAGGGAGTGATATTATTTACATGGGACTGAATGTTGAGGGGTAATGTTATTTACATGGGGCTGTATGTTGAAGGCAGCTGAGGAGGGGGTGATGTTCTTTACATGGGACTGTATGTTGAAGGTGGCTCAGAAGGGGGTGATGCTATTTACGTGGGACTGTATATTGGAGGGGGCAGGAGAGATGGTGTGATGTTATTTACATGGAACTGTATTTTGGAGGGGGATGTAGGTAGAGAGGGATGTTATTTACATGGGACTAGTGTTAAGCAAGCATGCTCTGCCAAACTGCTGTTCGGCTCGACCATCGCTATACTCATTACATGGCGGTACTCGGCCGAGTACCGCATTTGCTCGAGCGCCATGCTCGAGTCTCCTCCCCGCACATTTTGCGGCTGCTATGCAGCCAATAAACATACAGGAAAGTACTGGCCTCACTGTAATGCCAGTAGCCATGTTGGTTTACAGTGATTGGATGGCCGGAACACGTCATCGGGTGTGCATGTTCGGCTCATTTGTATTCAGGGAGAGCTGCGCTTCGGAAGGGACAGAGAGTGTAGGGAGTCTGATCGCTATCAATTCAGTAGAGTTGTAGTGGTGGCATGCTGGCAGTATTTTATAGCTACAGTACAATTTTTTCCCCCCAGCATTTTCAATACTTTTTATATAGAGGGTGTCTGCAGTGACTAGAGGCATCTGTCCAATACCTTCTCTGTGTCAGGGCCAGAAATTGGAGGAATATAACTGAAAATGACTATATTTTTTCCATCATCTTCAATACTTTTTCTATAGAGGGTGTCTGCAGTGACTTGTGACATCTGTCCAATACCTTCTGTGTGTCAGGGCCAGAAATTGGAGCAATATAACTGAAAATTAATATATTTTTTCCATCATTTTCAATAGTTTTTCTATAGAGGGTGTGTACAGTGACTAGAGATATCTGTCCAATACCTTCTGTGTGTCAGGGCCAGAGATTGGAGAAATATAACTGAAAAGTAATATATTTTTTCCGTCATTTTCAATACTTTTTATATAGTGGGTGTCTACAGTGACTAGAGACATCTGTCCAATACCTTCTGTGTGTCAGGGTCAGAGATTGGAGAAATATAACTGAAAAGTAATATATTTTTCCCGTCATTTTCAATACTTTTTATATAGTGGGTGTCTACAGTGACTAGAGACATCTGTCCAATACCTTCTGTGTGTGTCAGGGCCAGAGATTTGAGAAATATAACTGAAATCTATTTTCCTTTTTCCATACTTTTACATACTTTTTTCATATAATGTGCTTGCTGTGAACTGTGACATCCGTGCCACATCTTGTGTGCCAAGTGCGCATATAACATTTAATATGCGCAAGGCGAGCAGTAAGGGACGGGAAAGTGGCCGTGATTCTGATGGTTCACGCAGAAGCCGTGGCCCTGGGCGCGTTGAAACTGTGCCTGCTGCCAGAGCACAAGAAAAACAATCATCCACGATACCTAGCTTCATGTCCCAGTTTGCAGGGCGACGCAGGACAAAACTCTTGAAGTCAGACCAGTGCGACCAGGTGGTCGGTTGGATTGCAGCAGATAATGCTTCCAGTCAGTTAAGCACCAACCTGTCTTCCACCAAGTTCAGTCTCAGTAGCCAAGAGTCTGGTCAACAGGATCCTCTCCCTGATCCTCCTTCCTCCCACCATGGAGAGTCTGGCCAAACAAGTGATCCCACACTCGGAAATTCTGAGGAGCTCTTTTGATTGCCATTACTTGATTCGGCCCTCTCGCCAAGCACGCTTGACAAGGGACATGAGATCTTGTGCCCTGATTCCCAACCTCTTGAGCATTCGCAGTCACAAGAACATGACGGTGGGGAACGGCAATTAGTGTTTAATGAGGTGGATGATGATGAGACACAGTTGCCAATGAGTCAACCGCAATTACTGTCTCAAGAGGTTGATGAAGAGGATGAGACACAGTTGTCAATCACTGAAGTTGTGGTTAGGTCAACAAATCAAGAGGATGATCAGAGTGAGGAAGTGGAGGAGGAAGTGGGGGACAATGAGGTCACTGACCCAACCTGGGAAGGTGGAAAGCCAAGCGAAGACAGCAGTATAGATGGGGAAGGATCTGCAGCACCGCAATAGGCTGGAAGAGGCAGTGGGGTGGCAAAAGGGAGAAGGCGGGTCACACCAAACAGGCCCACAACTGTTCCACGGTGCACCCCCTTGCGTAAATTTCCCTTGCCAAGGCATCCAAGCACTGTAATAAGTGGGACAAACGCCTGGGTCCACAATCTGTGTCTGCGAGTCACACCACTGCCTCCTCTTCCCCTATGGTACGTGCTGGACAATCGCCTGTCGAAGGCGCAGATGAGGATGCCTCCTGCCCTGCACCTGGACCTTCACAAGCACCATCAGTGACCATATCTAGTTCCCTGTCCCAGTTCAGCGTCCAAATGTCATTACCCCAGGCATTTGAACGCAAGCACAAATACACAGCCACCCACCCATAGGCCATAGCACTAAATGCACACCTTTCCAAATTACTGGCCCTAGAAATGTTGCCATTTAGGCTTGTGGACACTGAGGCCTTCCGCAGCCTGATTTTTCAAGGTGTGCCGTGCCCACTTTACACCAACATGTGACCCGAAACGTCACACGTGCCCTGACCAATGCAGTTACTGGGAAGGTCAACTTAACCACGGACATTGTCCTGACTGCACATTGGGTGAACATTGTGGAGGCAGGGAGAAAATCGTACCCTGGGATGACACAGGTGCCACCAACGCCGAGGATTGCGGGCCCTAATTCCATCAGGGTTTCTGTCAGCACATACGTTAGTGGCTCCAACCCCCACTTCTCCTCCTCCGCCTCCTCCTCCACTTCCACCTCCGAATTATCCGCGTGCAGCACCAGTCAGCCAACAGCCGGTAGCTGGAAGCAGTATAGCACTGCAGTGGGGATGTGTCAACAGGCCGTGCTGAAGCTGATATGCTTAGGGGACAAACAGCACACCTCCACAGAGCTGTTACAGGGGATTAGAGACCAGACTGAGCTGTGGCTCTCGCCACTCAACCTACAACCAGGCATTGTTGTGTGTGATAATGGCCGTGACTTGGTGGCGGCTTTAGAGCTCGGCAAGCTCACACACATCCCATGCCTAGCCCACATCTTAAATTTAGTGGTTCAGCGGTTTCTCAAAACCTACCCCAATTTGCCTGGGCTTCTGGTGAAGGTGCGCCGCGTGTGTTCACATTTCCGCAAGTCATCGACAGCTTCAGCTGGTCTGTCAACGCTGCAGCAACACTTGAAATTGCCAGCTCACCGGCTGTTGTGCGACATGAGCACGCACTGGAACTCGACGTTCCACATGTTGGCCAGGCTTTGTGAGCAGCAGAGGGCAGTAGTGCAATACCAGCTGCAAAATGGTCATCGCCTTTCCAGTCAGCTTCCGCTAATCAGAAGCAAGGAGTGGGCATCGATGTCTGACCTCTGTGAGGTTTTAAGAAACTTTGAGGAATCAACACAGATGCTGAGCGACGATAACGCTATTATCAGCATAGCCATCCCACTTCTATGTCTACTTAAATGCTCGCTACTCACAATTAAGGACAACGCTTTACATGTGGAAGAGGTAGAAATGGGGGAAGAAGACATTACACAGGGTAATAGCCAGATCACCCTCTGTCCGTCTTCTCAGCGCGAATTGGACGATTAAGAGGAGGAGAAGCAGGAGACGGTTGCCTCTGCTACAGAGAGTAGTACCCATGGAAGTTTAATTCCATCTGTTCAGCGTGGGTGGGCAGACGAGGAGGAAGAGGATGAAGAGATTGAGAGTGATCCTGATGAAGACAGCAAAGTCTTGTCTGTTGGTACTCTGGCATACATGACTGGCTTCATGTTAGTCTGCCTTTCTCTGCGACCCGGGCATTATACGCATTTTAAACAACACTGATTACTGGGTGTTCACCCTTCTCGACCACCGCTACAAAGAGAACTTCTCATCTCTCATTCCTCAGGTGTCAACTGAAAATGCTGACAGGTTGACTCTTATAAAAAGGAACAAGGCCTGGATTGCCCCAGACTTCTCAACATTACCAGAAGAAAGCGGATGAACAAAGGCACTTTAAATGTGTTGTTTAATGTACTGAATACACTGTATTCCCATGCACCCCTTCCACCACAAAAAAGGGTATATAGTTAAATCTTCCTTTTCTCATCCTCCTTCTCCATTATATTAACATGCTTATTCGTCGCATATAATGCCCTCGCATATAATTTTTTACAGGGTCAGTTCAACTGCAGGCCCTGACATATAATGTTTTACAGGGTCAGCTCAACTGCAGGCCCTCGCATATAATGTTTTACAGGGTCAGCTCAACTGCAGACCCTTGCATATAATGTTTTACAGGGTCAGCTCAACTGCAGGCCCTTGCATATAATGTTTTACAGGTTCAGCTCAACTGCAGGCCCTTGCATATAATGTTTTACAGGGTCAGCTCAACTGCAGACCCTCGCATATAATGTTTTATAGGGTCAGCTCACCTGCAGGCCCTCGCATATAATGTTTTACAGGGTCGGCTCACCTGCAGGCCCTCGCATATAATGTTTTACAGGGTCGGCTCACCTGCAGGCCCACGCATATAATGTTTTACAGGGTCAGCTCACCTGCAGGCCCTCGCACATAATGTTTTACAGGGGCAGCTTACATGCAGGCCCTCACCTACAATCTTTTACAGGGTCAGCTCACCTTCTGATTACACAGCGAAGTCTTGCCTGTTGGAACTCTGGCACACATGGCTGACTTCATGTTAGGCTGCCTTTCCCACGACCCGCACGTTATATACATTTTAGACAACACGGATTACTGGTTGTTCACCCTTCTCAACCCCCGCTACAAAGAGAACTTCTCATCTCTCATTCCTCTGGTGGAGAGGATAAGCAAAACGGTGCTATACCAGAAGGTCCTTGTTGAAAAATTACTTCACAGTTGATAGGGCAGGCATCCAAATGGATTGTCGCCGTCACGGGGACGTGCAATCGCCCAGAGGTTATCTAGAGTCACCAATACGGCAGCAGGCCCTCAACGCTAATGTTTTAGATGGTCAGATCAGCAGGCCCTTGCTCCAAGTGTTTTTGAGGGTCACCAGCAGGCCATCAATCATAATTTTTCAAGGGTGTGTATGATGCCCTCCTTTATGTGTAACAAAGGGTGTTTTAGAATGCCGATTCCTTGTAATTTTTGGCAGCCCTTTCACCTAGTGCATAGGCTTTATGAGTGTAGGAGTCCCACTACTTGAACTATTGTACCACAATGTGAATGAGGCCCTCCATTATGTGATATATAGGTTGTATCAGAGTACCTCTTCCTTGGAATTTTTGGCAGCACTTGCACTTTATATACAAGTAAATATACAGGAAAGAATGTTTCTTAACAATTTTTCCTCTAAAACAGATTTTTTTCGGTTTTATGCGTATTATTGTCAGTCTGTAAAAGTGACGTACTACTCGGACAACATAGTTCCCAGCAGCGACCTGGGAGTCCAAGATGCATCAAGACATCTTCCCCATGATGTTCCTGAACCATTTTGGTGGTGTTTCCATAAATTTCTGACCTTTTCCTATGAAGCAGGCACCCTCCCCTCTTCAGAGCAGGGGGTGTTTGGTTTAATGCTTGGGTTCTCCCATTGACTTCCATTCTACTCGAGTGCTCGGTAGAGCACCCTAGCATACCGATGTGTTTGGCCAGAGCACCCGAACACTTTGGTGCTTGATCATCACTACATGGGACTGCATATTGGAGGGGACTGGAGAGGTGGTGTGATGGTATTTTCATGGGACTCTATGATGAGGGAGGGAAAATAATGTTATTTACATGGGACTGTATGGAGGAGGGGCTGAGGAATTATAATTTCTGAGGACACTAAACAGAGGAATATAACTACAGGGGGCACTGCAGGAGACATTATAAACACTGGGGCGATTCAGGGTGAGCATTATAACAGTATGGGGCAGTATAAATACTGGGGGCACTTTAGGGGCATTATAACAGTAGGGGGCGATATAAATACTGGGGCATGTCAGGGTGAGCATTATAATAGTAGGGGGCGATATGAACACTGGGGGCATTATAACAGTAGGGGGTGATATAAATATGGGGGGCACTGTGGGGGGCATTTTAAATCCAGGGGACATTAGGTGTTCGTATTACTACTGGGGGCTCCATAGGAGGGACTTATAGATCCGCATTATTTCTACTAAGAGCATTATGGGGGCCTTATTACTACTGAGGGTTCTGTAGATAGCTTTATTACCACTGGGGGAACAATAGGGGGCCTTATTTCTACGGGGGGGGGGGGGGGGGGGTCTGTAAGGGCATTATTAATGGAGGCACTCTTGGGGAACACTATCACTGTTTGGGGCACTGTAGGGGTCAGTATTACTAATGAGGGCATTCTAAAAGGGAATTACTATTGGTGGGACTATGAGGAGCACTATTACTATGGGGAAGATTATCTGTATGGCACTCATTTTTCTTCAGAATAGTATTTTGGGGGTACAGAAAAGTGAGGAACCTAAGACGTCTGTGTGTCACAGTCTGTAGAGAAGAGGCAGCTGAGAGAAGTTGTCCGGACCAAATGGAGAAGATGATGACAGAGAAAATATACATAAGAGGAGACGTCACCTGGGAGGCACTGGATGTGAGAGGTATGTGCTGCTGTATAGCAAGTACAGTAAAATGTCTTCAGGTCTAGTGCTTGCGGTGGTGGGGGGTTGGATTCGGTTGGTCGACTTAGAGAATTGGTCAATATGCATTGGGGCTTGAGACCCGGATCTTTAGAGACCCTAGCAACGCCCCTGGTGATGACTGTGATTTGCAATAGTGCCTTTCAATAAGGCCTCATGCACACGACCGTGCCGTTTTTTGCGGTCCGCAAACCACGGCTCCGCATAAAACGGAAGGCGCCCGTGTTGCCTTCCGCAATTTGCAGAACGCAACGGGTGGCGGCAATATAAATGCCTATTCTTGTCCGCAAATCACGGACAAGAATAGGACATGTTATATTTTTTTTTCAGGTCCGCGGAACGGAGCCACGGATGCAGACAGCACACGGAGCGCTGTCCGCATCTTTTGCAGCTCCATTGAAATGAATGGGTCCGCATCTGAGCCGCCAAAACGGTGGCTCGGATGCGGACCCAAACAACGGTCGTGTGCATGAGGCCTAATCAGTACTCTACTCCATAACTAAAGGGGTTGGCAACAGCAGTGAGTCAAAACAGCAAATGTGAAGCAATGATTCATGTAACCCAACAAGTGATATTTCAGCTTTACACAGCCTTTTTCAAGCATGCTTGAGAAAGACTGTGTAACCTGAAACATCACATACTAAAACATTGCATGTGTAGGTGGAAACGGACCAAGAAAAACAAATCAGCTGGAAGATTTGATTTGGGTCTGAATAGTGAGCTCTTGTGAGCAGGGCATTCACTCCTAGTGTTTCAGTTGTATATTAGCTAGTTACATTGTGATGTCTTTTGTTTTGTACATGAACCCTCTGAATTTGTAAAGCTCTGCGGAATATGGTGGCGCTATATAAATATTATTATTATTTAATAGATTTGATCTGATTCAAAAGTGCTCAGATTGCCCTGAAAAGTTGTACATGACATTCTGGGGTCTCCTAGAACTGTATGTAACTACCTTGAAGCTCTTTAATGCCAAGACAGCATTAGTAATCTTAATGTGACAGCAACATAATATGGCAATGGATAAAAGCATGGTTGCCTGTTTAATAACACACTGCACTGTCAGATTTGTTATGCTTTTAAAATTAAAGTGGTCCAAAACGATCCCTTACTGGGGGCAGATGCATGCCCATGCTTATGAACACACAACTGGAAGAAGCATTTGCTTGTTCTGAACAAGCGGTCCAAAAATCCTTTTTTTCCAGGAGCAGTAACAGCATGGAAACCGTCAGATAAGGCTGGAGAAGTCTGCTGCTATGTAGGGGTAGTAGTAGCAGCAGTAGTAGCCACAGCACTAGCAGTAGTACAGTACGGAACCTGATGGACAGGAGATCTGTGGCTGGGTGGGGGTAGTAGTAGAAGCACATTATGGAACCTGACGGTCAAAGTAGGAGATGTGTGTCTGTGTCAGGTTAGCAGTAGTGCGGCAGTAGTAGCAGCACAGTGTGGAATCTGATGGACAAGGCAGGAGATGTGCGACTGTTTAGGGGAAGTAGCAGTGGGACTGGCAGCACTAGCAATACAGTATGGGACATGATAGACAGACAAACATAGTGGTATAATTGTGCTGTCAATAATGGCAGATCTATTCATTGGCATCAGCCAGAGGTGTGTCAAAATCCTCCAGAAAGCATGGATCACAAATGTAATCTTTTGTACAGTTGTGGAGGACAAATATGGTATGTCTGCTTCAGTGGCGATGCAACCTGCCGCACTAAATACCCTCTCTGACAGTACACCTATAGCAAACTGGGCCAGTTCCAGTCACTGTTCCAGTCTGCCTCCCTGTGTCCATGGGATCAGGGAACAGGGTATGTGCCAGAGAAAGGACACAGTCCTGGTACGACTGAACTTTGTTGTTCAGGCAGTGTTTATCCATTTGCTATGCATCCTCCTCCACTTCTTCCTCCATGGGGCTTCTATATGGGCACCACAGGGTAACGAGCAAGATGTGGAAGCTGTTCTTTTTCCACCATCCCTTGTTGCATGAGCGTGACCGTTTGCTCTAATACAGATTTCAGCTGCTGCTGTCACTACTCACAAATCTCGTGGCCTCACTGTGGTGCAGTGTCACCACTGCTGTGCAAAACTATGACCCAGTGGGCCCTGAAAAACATGTACTGTTCCTGCCTGTAACAGCTGTTCCACATATCAATGGTGGCGTGCACCTTACTGCACACTGACAAGTCCAAGGAGCAGCCAACATTTTCTGCCACATGAAAGTGCAAAGAAAAAGTCTGAGCAGGAGAAGCAGTAACCGATGATGATGACAATGACACTGTAGCACTTGTGGATGGGTCATGGCTGCTGTGACCCATGAATTAAGAATTGGGGAAGGTAGACAGTCTTGTTCCAATTGCAGGCCAGTTTGATTTTTCCACAGGGTCATATGTTGCTATAGTGACTTAGGGGGGCATTTATCAAACTGGTGTAAAGTAGAACCGGCTTTATCTGCCCATAGCAACAATCAGATTCAAACTTTCATTTTGGACAGCTCCTTTGGAAAATTAAAGGAGGATTCTGATTGGCTGCTATGGGCAACTAAGCCAGTTCAACTTTACACCAGATTGATAAATGACCCCCTTAGTACCTACATTTGTGTTAAATGCCCACAGCAGTTTTTTAGGATTCTTTGGCTGTACATTGTCTCTGCTGTTTATCGTCGCCACCTCCACTCTCCTCCTCTGAGGTCATCACCTCCTCCACACCCTGATCCACTTCCCAGATCTTTTCCAACACAGAATCATCATCATAGTCATAATCCACCCTCAACTTTTCTCAGACTGTACTATGTCTTGGGCTCTTTGCCCCTTCTAAAAATCCCCTCCCTTTTTCTTTGTCCTGAGTACCACTGTCACCACACCTACCAGTGCCCCTACTACCACCACCAACACAGCTATGTATCTCAGTTTTCAGGTCCCACGCCTCTGCGTGAACCTCCTCCTCATTGCAGTTCAAATGCTGATTGTTCTCACACAACTAATCAATAGGAAGGTAATCTTGAATATCTTCAATAGTACACAGGGTGTCGTTGGCACTACTTAGGAAAGAAGAAGGCACACCATTAGGTCAGAGATGATGTAAATGAAAGGTTTGATTGGGCCTGCAAGGAGGAGCAGGAGGAATGCACTGAACTCTTGCACAACTGCACATTGTCAGACTCAGATGCAGGGCCTTTTCTACAGCCGGGAGAGGGGTGCGGCAGCACGGGGCGCATGTCTCCAGCAAGAAGAGGGGAGCGCTGTCAGCAGGGCCGTTTCTACAGCCGGGCGAGGGGTGCGACCGCGCGGGGCGCATGTCTTCAGCAAGAAGAGGGGGGCGCCGTCAGCATCTATTTACAGGCTGGCAGGCTTAGCTTAAAGTGCTACTACGCTCCACTCGGACCGCGCTAATTCCTGGCTGCAGGCTGCCCTGGCTGTAAGTATGTGCAGAGGGGGAGGGTGGTTCAGGCCGTGTGGTGTGCACAGTGTCAGGGTGAGTGACTCAGTCACTGCCTGCCTGACATCCCTGCTGAGCTCCACTGACTGGACAGTCTCGACTTTTACTGTGGATGGAATTGGGCCGCTGAAGATCTGTCACATTACTGCCGCTCCGCCCCTAGGCTGCCTGGGTGAGTTGAACACTTCCAAATGAAGTTCCACACTGGGGCTGGCCTGCACAATGTCAGCTAAACTACACAGACACTGCAAGCGCCCGGCCCTGACATCCCTGCTGTGATCTCTCATTATCATAATGTCAGCACAACAGGGGATAAAAATTAGGTATTAGGTATCTTTGCATCCGTAACGACCTGCTCTATAAAAATATCACAATATCAGGTGAAAGCTGTAAAAAACTGTAAAAATAAATAATAAAAACTGCCCCATAAAGTGTAATAATGGATGATCAAAAAATTATGTGTACCCCAAAATGGTACCAATTAAAGCATCAACTCTTCCTGGAAAAAACAAGCCCCTGCACAAAACGATCGGCAGAAAAATATGTTGTTCAGAAAATAGAGACACAAAAACATAATTTCTTTTCAAAAATGCTTTATTATGTAAAACTGAAGCAAACAAACTAAGAAAGTTGACATATTTGATATACTCGTGTCCGAAACAATCTGCCCTATAAAAATAGCACATGATTTAACCTGTCAGATGAACATTGTATAAATCAAAAAATGAAAACTGCTCCAACAGCCATTGTTTGGGTGCCTTGCCTCACAAAAAACTTAATATAGAGCGATCAAAAATCAAATGTACCCCAAAATAATATAAATTTAACTCACCTTAACCCGTAGTTTCCAAAATGGGGTTACTTTTTGGGAGTTTCTACTGTAGGGGTGCATCAGGGGCGCTGTACAGTTCCATACCACATGATCAGGGTCTTAGAGCCGTTGACCATTACCTTAGAACTAGGGGTATCCACTGTTTTCCGCATAATGCCTTCATCCTGGAGCTATTGAGGTTCACCCTTAACCATAATTTTTTTCTATTTGATGCACGGTTCTACCATCAGCTCAGGGGGGCGGCAATGGGCAGCCCTTGTGCCCCTTCCTATGCCAACCTCTTCCTGGGCTGGTGGGAGGACACCCACGTGTTTCCAGACCACATCGTCTGGTGGGCGGACAATATCCAATTTTGGACACGATATATAGACGAACGACGTGTTCGTTGTCTGGAAGGGTGATCCTCTTAGTTTTAAACGGTTTGTATCAGATCTTAATCAGAACCAGGTGGGCCTCAAGTTCACTTATGAGCTGGATCCGGATTCCATTACCTTCCTGGATGTGAGGGTAACCAAAGTAGGGGACTCTTTATCCACAAACATTTACAGGAAAAGCACTGCCACAAACTCCCTGCTTCATTGGAGCAGTTACCATCCTGTCCCTCTTAAACGAGGTATACCCAGAGGCCAATACCTCAGGGTTAGGAGGAACTGCTCCAATAACACATCATTCTTCAATGAGGCCGGGAGTTTGCAGGAGAGACTCTTGGCAAGGGGGTACCCCAGAAGGGTACTTCGGGAGGCGTTTCAACACGCAGTAACTAAACCTCGAACCGAACTTTTGGTCCCGAGATGTAGAACCATTGACTGTCCTCAACCGGCACGGATTATTGCCAACTTTGACACTGCTAATCGCAAAATTAGGGAAGTGCTTAAAAAATACTGGCCTATATTGCATATGGACTCTTACCTTTCGGATATTGTAAGTAAACATCCTTCGGTCTCCTATAGATGGGGTAGGAGCCTGAAGGACCGACTCGTCTGCAGCCACTTTTCACCATCAGCTAAAAGTGGTTCTTGGCTAGATCGCAAACCCATGGGGGTCTTTAAATGCGGTAGATGTAAGGCCTGTCAATACGTCTCGACTGTAAAGACTATTACTTGCTCTGCCAAGGGTCACTCCTATCAGGTTCGCGATTTCATCAATTGCGTGTCTAAAGGATTGGTGTATCTATGCCAGTGTCCATGCCCCATGGACTACGTGGGAAAGACCATACGCGAGTTCAGGAGAAGAATCCTTAAACATATTAACGATGTCAACAAGAAGGAGCCAACACCGGTAGCCACCCATGTCAATGATTGTCATGGGGGAGATCCCTCAGTTCTCCGTTTCACTGTCCTTGAGCTGGTGTCCCCCTCCCCACGAGGGGGTGACTGGGACAGGCGAATTGTACAAAAGGAGAGCGAGTGGATACATAGGTTCGGTTCACAATCTCCCCGGGGACTCAACAAGCGACTCACGTTTTCATGTTTTCTATGAAAACTGACAGCCTTCGCTTTTTCACTTGTGCCCGCCTATACTCCCTCCTTCCCACCCCCCCCCCCCGGGGGTACTTATTTATCATTACAATTCCTCCTTTATTCCTATTAATACTGAATTTATCCTGTCTTGCTGCAGCCCTGGCCTAGTGCAGGGATTGCCCTGTAGGTGGGGTGTCCCTTTAGCAATTGTGGCCATTAGTGAAAATACTATGTATTCCCCGTTACTTAGCCTGGGTAGGCGAAGTGCCCGAATGTAATATTTACTGTGGTGTGGCCCTTTATCTGCACACATCGATAATGTGGCACCTTGTTATCGGGAAGGTGACCAGCTTTATATCTGAGAATATCTTCTATTACTCTATATATACATTCTTTGCACAATTTCTCCCCCCCCTCTCTTTTTCTCCCTCCTCCAGCCCCAACCTTTACCATCAGTATGCCCGTTGTTTTTATTTTTCATGGCGTCCTACCCCACACTGGGTTAATGTCAGCTCTATTACATCTAAGACACTTCCTCTTAGATTACACCTACCACCTGACTACACCTACCAAATTAGATTGCCCGGTTTCCTATAGGGTTAATACAGCAGAGGGGTTAATTGTGCGCTTGTGTTATGTGCTCCATACGCCGGACATCCTGTCTGGCAGTGGCCCCAAAGTGTCCATTCCGGCATGCGTTCCACGGTGGAACGCACGCCTAACGCTAGCCTACGCAGCACCTGGATAGCTGCGTCTCACATGCCGGATATCCGTCCGGCGGCAGTCTGAAGGGGTGCATCTCGGCGTGCGTTCCACTGTGGAACGCACGCACAATGGCCACTATGAGCCAGCAGCTCTGTGGATGTCTCTCCACCTGGGGCTTGCTGCCCCCCACTAATTGGCGGGCTGGGTATTTAAAGGGTGGGGGAACTTGTTACCATTGCTTCAGACCCTTTTTCCATATCGACGGCGGCACTATGTGGGTACACACTTCACTATCCTTATACCTTCTTGAAAGTCAGTCCACAGGTTTAACATTATAGCCTTCATTACATTCTAGGCACTATATGGTTGGTAGCTCTATATTAGAGGAGCCATACCCTGCGGGACCGCTCTGCATTGGCAGTTACTTTCAGGTACTTGAGTTTTTACTACTTCCATTTCTTACATCTGAGGGGTTATAAACAATATTAGCACGGTGACCATCCTTTTTCTTACAGCTTTACCTATGAAGGTTCGGGGCCATTACCTTTGATGCCCTTTCATGAGCACTCTCACAATTTTTCATTTTGTGACTTGGTGCCCTCTGTGACTTCAGGTTTTTATTAAGTATTAGATGTGCATTCCCATGGCTAATTTTCACCTCTATATATGTCTCCATCTCTGTTTTCATCCTGTGCAGAGATTTGCATTTTGCATGCGTTCGTCCTACCCCATCGTCAATTTCACTGCCAACTGACCGTATGTACTCCGCCATTTGGCACAGATTTATCTATTCTCCTTTATATTAAGTATGGGTCTTTTGTCTCTACGTAATTTCTTAACGCAATTTTAAATTACGCATCATTATCGGACGGGGCATGCTTTATTTATCATTATTGGCTCCTTGTCTGTATTATACCTACCTCGTATTACCCCCTGATGATCCCACTTTGTGGGTGAAACGCTTCGGGGTTGTAGTGTATCATATTTATATCACTTAACTATCGTATCAGTGTTTATGTGCGTGTGTTTGTCTGCGTATTTTACTTACTAGGTGGACCATGTACCTCCTGGCAATCCGTCACGAGGGCTGTATACAGTGGACACCTCTTTTTCTCTTTTTTGTCTGTGCTAGTCATCCGTTGGGGGGCCACTCTGATACTAGCTTCTCTCCACCTGTCACCTTATCAGGGTTAGACAGGAGGTGAGGCTAGGCACGAGGACAGGGAGTCCCCACCACTAGGGGACGTCCCTGGGCAGAGGACCAGATTAGGGTAGCAGTGGTAGGGACTGTGACGAACTGCGACCGCCGCGGCCACAATACGTCACAAAACCGTCACAGCGCCCCTAGTGGTCAATCCGCAAACAGGCCTCCCAGCCACTTTCAGCACACCGACAGTCTAACTTGAGTCCGTACAGTCGATAGGCTGAAAGCGCAGGGAGTGGACCTCCGATTGACCGCAAGTAAGCGTGCGAAGAACTGCGACCGGAACGACACACAGGGTAGTTTAACTGCCACCACCTCACAATTTATGGGAGCGAGGAAGCCACTATCTAGATAACACAACCGAGTAGCTTTCTCTTTGGAGAGGCTAGGGTAAGTTTTTGCAGTGTTTGAAAACAGGCATATGGCTAGAGAAATGACTTGGAGGTCATTTATTATATATCTATATACAATACAAATTATCACGAAGCACAGTAATTATTAACACAATAATCAAGGAAAGTATAGTCCAATAAACAAAAGGGAGAAAAGAAAGAAAATACTTAGTTTCCGCAGAAAAGATGTCCGCTGGTGAAATAGTCAGTTGCAGGGGTAAAGTCCAAGAAGCCTTTGTCCAGTGTAATATGCCTACAGCCCACAGGTTCTCTGGCTGAGGCCCTCTTTAGGTGTTGTTAAAAGTGGAGAACTCCTTTAGCAGATTCTAGGTCTTGTTATAAAGGGTCTCAGAAACAAGGCGGGGAATTGAGAGTCCGCCTGCTGGGCAGGCTGTATTCCTGAGGTGAATGTCAGTTCTGAAATATGGCATGTGCCATATCGTAGGGTGTCTCCGCTGTACACAAGTAACAAGCACATATTCACATTCCCCACAAAATATGGAGTTCAGGGATACCAAATATTACTATTATAACTGGTTCTATGATGGGGTAACACCATAACTTTATCTGGGTACATCTTAGAGTTATGTTTGTCCTATGTAAACGTCCAGTGAATTCTGAGTGACACGATGATGTGATTTTTACGTCCGTAAGATGCATGGGCTCTCTTAAAAAGGTAAAAATCATATCTCAGATTCATGTTGCAATCTGGGAAACCTTGGTGCCGGACTGTCTGCAGCAAGCCAGCTTACAGACCCCTTATGGCAACGACACCAAATGTCTCCCCCCCCAGGTGCAGTCTTCACACCTAGCTGTGATATCTCTTCAGGAAGAGAAGTTATTTTGTCAACCATAGGAAGCCAGCTGTAATTGCGTTATCTGCTGGGCATCTATTGACTGACTTGAACAAAAGGACTATGTTGTTCTCTGGGTACAACAGAAGGAGACACTCTGAATAATCAAATTGTAGGTTCTGGGGCCTAGGGAAATAATTACTGTTTAATAAGGCAGAGTAATATTGATAATATTGGGAGGACAGTTCAATATTCTCGCGGATCATCCGTGACACCTCCCCCCCGCGTCTGTGGCTAGACATCCGTCCGCAAGACGGGTGGCGTCGCCGCTAACCTGCGCTGATCGGTCTGGATCGCCGTTGCACCGGGATAAGCCATCCGCATTTTGATGTCTGCTGCCTGCCCTGTGCTGGATTGTAAAATCGTACTGCTGCAGCGACAAGCTCCAACGTAGGAGCTTTCCGTTGGACCCCGCAGTACGGTTCAGCCAACTGAGAGGATTATGGTCCGTAATGATTGTGAAGGAGCGGCCGTACAGATAGGATTGAAGCTTCTGCAGGGCCCACACAATCGCCAGACCCTCCTTTTCTGTAGTTGAGTAGGAGACCTCTCGGGGAAGAAGTTTCCGGCTCAGGTACAGAAGAGGATGCTCGTCCCCTTTTCCATCCACCTGGCTTAAGACAGCGCCGAGACCGTAATCTGATGCGTCGGTTTGCACTATGAACCGACGGCTGAAATCTGGGGCTTGAAGCACAGGGGCGCTAGCTAACACCTGCTTCAAGGCCCTGAAGGCGTTCTCACACTCAGGGGTCCACATAACCACTTTCGGGTGCTTCTTACCAGTGGCATCCGTCAGGGGCTTCGCGATGGCACTATAGGCCGGTACAAACTTCCTATAGTAGCCCGCGGTCCCCAGGAATGCCTGAACCTGCCGCTTGGTGATAGGCCGAGGCCACGCTAAGATGGCGTCAACCTTTCCCGTGTCCGGTTTCAGGGTGTTCCCTCCCACTCGGTGCCCTAAATACTGGACTTCCGTCATGCCGATCTGACACTTACTTGGCTTAACTGTCAAATTGGCTGCAGCCAGCCGTTGCAGTACCTGGGACAGATGTTTGAGGTGTTCTTCCCAGGTGGGGCTAAACACAGCAATATCGTCCAAATATGCTGCAGCGAGCGGTTGCATTTCCTCCAGCAAGTCGTTCATAGCCCGCTGGAACGTGGCAGGCGCATTTTTCATTCCAAAGGGCATCGTCGTAAATTCGAAGAGCCCGAAGGGAGTGATAAAGGCCGACTTCTGCCGCGCGTCCGGGGCAAGAGGGATCTGCCAGTACCCCCGGCTCAGATCCATGATTGATAGATAGCTGGCAGCCGCCAGCTTATCTAGCATCTCATCGATGCGAGGCATGGGGTAGGCGTCCGTAGTGGTTACAGCGTTCAACTTCCGGTAGTCCACGCAGAACCGCGTTGTCCTGTCTTTCTTGGGTACCAAGACGACGGGTGCCGCCCATGGACTACAGGACCGCTGAACGACCCCCAGTTCTAGCATTTCCCCCACCTCACGCTGCATGTCCGCCTGCACCTCCGGAGAGACGCGATAGGCGGATTGCTTGATGGGGGGATGTGCTCCGGTATCTAACCGGTGAGCGGCCAGATTGGCCCGTCCCGGGATACCTGAGAAGGTCCAGTGGTACCGACCTAACACCTCCTGTAACTGCTCTCTCTGGGACGGGGAGAGCTGCGGGTTGACATTTATGTCCCCGTCCGTCTCCCGGGTGTCAGCCAGCAGATCTACCAGAGGGTCTGTCTCGCCCTGTTCTAACCGGCTGCACACTGGGAGTACATACTGGGTTCTATCGTGGTGAGCCTTCAGCATGTTAATGTGAAAGGCCTTCTGTTTTCTACCCCCCATGTTCACCAAGTATGTCAGGGGGTTTAAACGCTTCTCTATGGTGTATGGCCCCTCCCATGCCGCCTGTAACTTATTGTGCCATATGGGAAGAAGGGCATAGACCTTGTCTCCAGTTTCAAATGCCCGGTCTCCCGCGGTGCGGTCGTACCATAGTTTCTGTTTGGCCTGGGCCTGGGCCAGATTCTCCGTTACCATGGCAGAGAGTGACTCCATTTTGTCTCTGAACTTCAGGACGTAATCCACTACAGAGACATCCGTGGGATCACCTTTGCCTTCCCACGTCTCTCGCATCAGCTGTAGTGGCCCTCGGACGTTCCTGCCATACAGGAGTTCAAACGGGGAGAACCCGGTGGACTCTTGCGGTACTTCCCTGTAGGCAAACAGCAGATGAGGCAGGTACCGTTCCCAGTCCCCACCCTGCGACTCAACGAATGTGGCCAGCATCTGCTTTAATGACGCGTTAAAGCGCTCGCAGAGGCCGTTGGTTTGCGGGTGGTATGGACTGGAGACAAGGTGCGTCATCTGGATCTTTGCCGCCAGGGCGTCCATCAGTTCAGACATAAACTGGGGTCCCTGATCTGTGAGCATCTCCGCAGGGAACCCTACATGGGAAAATATGGAAATTAGCGCGTCTGCTACCTTGTCTGCCCTCAGGGAGGAGAGGGCGACCGCATCTGGGTAGCGAGTCGCGTAATCCACCAGCGTCAAGATGTACCTCTTGCCGCTGTGGCTGGGAATGGGCAGAGGTCCAATTATGTCGACTGCCACTCTGTGAAATGGCTCACTTATGATTGGCAGTGGACACAGGGGAGCCTTGCGCGGATTCCCAGCTCGTTTAACCCTCTGACAAACCGTACAGGAGCGACAATAATTAATGACATCTATCCTCATTCTAGGCCAGTAGAAATGCCCCTGAATACGGTCAAGTGTCCTGCGAACTCCTAGGTGCCCTGCCAAGGGGATGTCATGTGCGGATTTCAGCACATGCCCCCGGAAGGCACTAGGTACCACAAGCGACTTGGTACTCACGGTCATTTCGCCTTCGGTGGGTTGTATCGCCTCACTATACAACTTCCCACCTTCCCAGTACACCTTGAACCCGGCCCCATCCGCGAGGGGCTCAGCAGCCTGTCTTCTGAGACCCTCGAGGCTAGGATCGGTTTGAAGTGCGTGCTCGAAGGCCGCCTGATCCGTTTCAGCCAGCTGGCCCGTGGCGTACGAGGCCTGTGGCTGACAGTCAACCTCCCTGGGGTCAGAGGAGTGGGAGGAGACCGGAGCCTCTTCCCCCTGTTCTGAGTTCAAGTTTTGGGTGGCCCGACTCCGAGTCACAGCTAGGACAGGTATGACTTCGGAGCAAGGCAGATTAGCATTTTCAATATCACATGTAGAAATCACATTAGCAGGTACGTCATGCATATCATCAACATTAATATTGGATACATTCAACCCCCCTCCCCCAGACTTTTGCCCCCGGGTGCCAAGCACCTGGGTGGGGGCAGAGGGCGGACCCCCTTCCTGGGATCCTGAGGGGTTTGTGGCGGGTTCATAATAGGATACCAGCTTGCCTAGATCGGTCCCCAACAAAACAGGAACTGGTAGCTGGTCTAGGATACCAACTACCTTTTCTTGAACACCCACCCCCCCAGTCGATGGAAACCCGGGCTTGGGGAATGTGAGAAAGAGTGCCCCCCACCCCAGTGAGGGTGAGATACTTGTCTGGGATGATGTCCTTTGTGGGCACAAGGTGCGGACGCACCAGGGTGACATCGGCTCCCGTGTCCCGGAAACCGGTGACTAGCTGGTCATTCACTGTAACAAGCTGGTGATTGCTGGTGATGGGGTGAATCTCCTCCCCACCGGCGAACAAAACAGTTGAAGATGATGGTTCATGCTGGGATGCACTGGCTGGCTGTGTCTGTCGTGGGCGAGGTACAGGTGGTTCAGATGCTGGCTGTGGCTGTCTCCGCTCAGGACAGTTGAATTTCATATGTCCAGGCTTGCGGCAGTAGTGACAGGTGATTCCATTAGGTGCCCCAGGTCTGGAAGCAGTAGCTGCACTTGGTGGTCTCTGTGGTGGACGGCCCACAGAGGCAGGGGGGTCTGCCCTGACATTGGGCAGACCTCCTCTCCAGTGAGATGGTGCAGATTTACGCAGATCGGGCACTCGGGTTGTGACAAAAGTCTCAGCTAAGTCTGTAGCAGCAGTTGCTGACGCAGGCTTCCGTTCTAGCACGAATTGTCTCACATCCGCAGGGCAAATACAAAGAAGCTGGTCTAGCACCATCAAGTCCTCTAGGATGTCATAAGACCCTTTTGTTAGGCCTAAAGTCCACTGGCGGAATGTAGTGCGTAAGCTGCTGACCACATCCGGATAAGAGTCCGTACGATCCTTTTGTAAGGACCTAAACCTTTTCCGATAGACTTCAGGGGTCAGCTGGTATTTAGCAATGATAGCGTCTTTTATGGCGGAATAATCTTCATCCTGCTCCATGGATAACTCCGCAAACGCGTCCAGCGCTTTGTAGCGCAACAGGGGGGTCAGGTGTCTGGCCCACTGCTCTTGGGGCAGACGATACTGACGGCAGGCTTTCTCAAAGGATCGAAAAAACAAGTCTATGTCAGTGTCCTTTTCAATGGGAGAAAATTAAAATTTTGCACTCACGTGTAATGCTGCTCCTTCTGCAGGAAAGTTGGGTGATGAGCTTCGGCTGGGTTGGTGTATTCTGGCCATGCTCAGTTCATGCCGACGTTGGCTTTCTGCAGCAGCGGCCTCCCTCTCAGCTCGGCGTTCTTCGCGCTCCGCCATGTACTGCAGGTACTTTACCGGGTCAGTGGCCATTAGTTTTTGGAGGGCCTGCTGCATCATAGGGTCCGTACAAATAGATAGTCCGGTACTGGCCGCTTCCGGGCGAGTACTTAAAGAAAAATTAGGATCCGTGCTGAAATACTGCGCTGGGGGGCCAACAGGGCCCGCAGGATGTTCCCCCTCCGAGTAGTCAGGATTCTCAGTCTCCGGTTCCTCAGTACTTGAGTCAGATGGGCCGGTGTCTCCCGCAGTAGACACATCCAACAGCCGCAGTTGTTGGTTATCCCATCGGAACAAGTCTTTTATCAGGTCGGTCTTCGTCTTGCGACCGACTTCAATGCCCCGTTCTTGGCACAGATTTTCCAGATCTGCCAAAGCCATTTTCTTGTATTCCCCGGACATTTTCACGCCAAATAAAAGATAGATAAAGAAAACAAGATTTCGGGGAGGGTACTGGACTACATTGTCTCTCTGTACACACAGATAAATGTATTGCACTCAGCCATACCACCACCAAATTGGTTTGGTTCTGACAGAGGTAAATTAGTTAATCTCTGTTCAGATGTTCTAAACACATGCAAAAAGGAATCCCACTGCTGCCACCAATATGTGACGAACTGCGACCGCCGTGGCCACAATACGTCACAAAACCGTCACAGCGCCCCTAGTGGTCAATCCGCAAACAGGCCTCCCAGCCACTTTCAGCACACCGACAGTCTAACTTGAGTCCGTACAGTCGATAGGCTGAAAGCGCAGGGAGTGGACCTCCGATTGACCGCAAGTAAGCGTGCGACGAACCACGACCGGAACTACACACAGGGTAGTTTAACTGCCACCACCTCACAATTTATGGGAGCGAGGAACCCACTATCTAGATAACACAACCGAGTAGCTTTCTCTTCGGAGAGGCTAGGGTAAGTTTTTGCAGTGTTTGAAAACAGGCATATGGCTAGAGAAATGACTTGGAGGTCATTTATTATATATCTATATACAATACAAATTATCACGATGCACAGTAATTATTAACACAATAATCAAGGAAAGTATAGTCCAATAAACAAAAGGGAGAAAAGAAAGAAAATACTTAGTTTCCGCAGAAAAGATGTCCGCTGGTGAAATAGTCAGTTGCAGAGGTAAAGTCCAAGAAGCCTTTGTCCAGTGTAATATGCCTACAGCCCACAGGTTCTCTGGCTGAGGCCCTCTTTAGGTGTTGTTAAAAGTGGAGAACTCCTTTAGCAGATTCTAGGTCTTGTTATAAAGGGTCTTAGAAACAAGGCGGGGAATTGAGAGTCCGCCTGCTGGGCAGGCTGTATTCCTGAGGTGAATGTCAGTTCTGAAATATGGCATGTGCCATATCGTGGGATGTCTCCGCTGTACACAAGTAACAAGCACATATTTACATTCCCCACAAAATATGAAGTTCAGGGATACCAAATATTACTATTATAACTGGTTCTATGATGGGGTAACACCATAACTTTATCTGGGTACATCTTAGAGTTATGTTTGTCCTATGTAAATGTCCAGTGAATTCTGAGTGACACGATGATGTAATTTTTACGTCCGTAAGATGCATGGGCTCTCTTAAAAAGGTAAAAATCATATCTCAGATTCATGTTGCAATCTGGGAAACCTTGGTGCCGGACTGTCTGCAGCAAGCCAGCTTACAGACCCTTATGGCAGCGACACCAATCGGCTCCCCCCAGGTGCCATCTTCACACCTAGCTGTGATATCTCTTCAGGAAGAGAAGTTCTTTTGTCAACCATAGGAAGCCAGCTGTAATTGTGTTATCTGCTGGGCATCTATTGACTGACTTGAACAAAAGGACTATGTTGTTCTCTGGGTACAACAGAAGGAGACGCTCTGAATAATCAAATTGTAGGTTCTGGGGCCTAGGGAAATAATTACTGTTTAATAAGGCAGAGTAATATTGATAATATTGGGAGGACAGTTCAATATTCTCGCGGATCATCCGTGACAGGGACATCTCCCCCACCACTCACATAGTGTCTCTAACTGTGTCGTGGCCCACCCGTATGACTATGTAGAGGTTAGTTTATTCTCATTAAATGTAGTTATCTAATTATTGAACAGGGTACAATTGCTGGACTTTTTGATTTCTTTATTATTACCCTTATTCTGTATAAGTTGGTATCTTTACTGCTGGACGTGCATCAGGGGGGCTTCAAATGGGACATGGTGTCTAAAAACCAGTCCAGCACAATCTGCCTTCCAAGAACCATATGGCGCCAGTGGCGTCTCTAGCTTTCAAAATTTGGGGGGGCACACTGGGGGCCAGGACAAAAGTAGGGGGGGCAGCTATAACAACGATACATTTACACAAGTACGCTTCGAAATGCTGCGATACCTAAAACCGCAACAGGGAAGAAAAGTCCAGCTGTCTGTGGATGACACTTTTATAGAGAGGGGGATCTGTGGATGACACTGCTATGGGGGGGTTCTGTGGATGCCACATACCGGGTATAGCATCTTATGCTATATGTGTCATGCACAGATCCACCCCATGACAGTGTCATCCCCATTTCCCCCTCCATAACAGTGTCATCCCCATTTCCCCCTCCATAACAGTGTCATCCACAGATCCCCCTCCCCTCCTCTCACAGGAGTGTACATTTGACATTTCTAAACCGTAATCCATATCCTGCAGTAACTTTAACTTTAAATCAGGATTCAGCAGCCGCTCATCAATACTAGTACCTTAACCTTACAACACTCGGCTAGCTTCGGTAACAGGGCCAGGCTACAGCCTACAGGTACTGCCTGTTAGTTGTTATCGAGCGAGCGCTCATTTCTGCAGGTCAGAGGATACGGATTACAGTTTAGAAGAAAGGTACACTCCTGTGAGCGGTCCAGACCAGTGGCGGATCCAGAGCCTGGTCTCGGGAGAGGCACTTCCAGATTATTTTCTGTCCGCCGCCACAGAACAAGGGTGCTTATAGAACAGACTCCACAGTGTAGCGGTATACTGTATACTGTGTGGCACAGTGTAGAGGTATACTGTGTGGCACAGTGTAGAGGTATACTGTGTGGCACAGTGTAGAGGTATACTGTGTGGCACAGTGTAGAGGTATACTGTGTGGCACAGTGTAGAGGTATACTGTGTGGCACAGTGTAGAGGTATACTGTGTGGCACAGTGTAGAGGTATACTGTATATTGTGTGGCACAGTGTAGAGGTATACTGTATATTGTGTGGCACAGGGTAGAGGTATACTGTATATTGTGTGGCACAGTGTAGAGGTATACTGTATATTGTGTGGCACAGTGTAGAGGTATACTGTATATTGTGTGGCACAGTGTAGGCTATATGTGTATAACATAAACATATTTCACATGAACACTTACAGTTACTTGGCTTGGCCCTTGGGGATCTCGGACGCCACTTCCACACTTTGTCCGGGGGCTCGGCGGAGCTGATGTGTTTTATCCTAATGAGAAAGATTTCATAATAAGGATTTGGAGAAGGGGCAGAGGGATAGCAGAGCAGGGAGAGGCCGGTGCTGCTACTAGGGGGTCATACCATGGGGGAGTAATAAAGCCCACCATTATGCCCCCCAGTAGAAATAATTCTCCTTATAATGTGACAATGCAAAAAATACCCCCTTATGCCCCCAGTTGAGCTAATGTCCCCCATAATGTGCCAGTATAAAATACCCCTATATAGTGCCCCCAGTAAATGCCCCCATAGTGCTCCTCTCCCCCTTCCTCCTAGTGCCCCCCCCATAATGTACCAGTATAAAATGCCCCAGTAGATGCCCTCAGTGTCCCCCATAATTTTGCAAGTATAAATTACCCCTTCTTAGTGCCCCCGTAGATGACTCCATAGTACTCCTCTCCCCCCTTCCCCATAGTACCCACCATAATGTGTCCCAGTATAAAATGCTACTGTACAGAGCCCCCCATATAAAACACCCCTTCTTTGTGTTGCCTCAGTAGATGCCCCTATAGTGCCCATCAATAATGTGCCAGTAATAAGCCCCCCATTACGTGTCAGTAATAAGCCCCCCATTACGTGCCAGTAATCATGTGCCATTATTAAGTCGCCCCCCATTACGTGTCAGTAATAAGCCCCCCAGTATACCTCTACTTGCAAAATTATGGGGGACACTGAGGGCATCTACTGGGGCATTTTATACTGGTACATTATGGGGGGGCACTTCCACACTTTGTCCGGGGGCTCGGCGGAGCTGATGTGTTTTATCCTAATGAGAAAGATTTCATAATAAGGATTTGGAGAAGGGGCAGAGGGATAGCAGAGCAGGGAGAGGCCGGTGCTGCTACTAGGGGGTCATACCATGGGGGAGTAATAAAGCCCACCATTATGCCCCCCAGTAAAAAATAATTCTCCTTATAATGTGACAATGCAAAAAATACCCCCTTATGCCCCCAGTTGAGCTAATGTCCCCCATAATGTGCCAGTATAAAATACCCCTATATAGTGCCCCCAGTAAATGCCCCCATAGTGCTCCTCTCCCCCTTCCTCCTAGTGCCCCCCCATAATGTACCAGTATAAAATGCCCCAGTAGATGCCCTCAGTGTCCCCCATAATTTTCCAAGTATAAATTACCCCTTCTTAGTGCCCCCGTAGATGACTCCATAGTACTCCTCTCCCCCCTTCCCCATAGTACCCACCATAATGTGTCCCAGTATAAAATGCTACTGTACAGAGCCCCCCATATAAAACACCCCTTCTTTGTGTTGCCTCAGTAGATGCCCCTATAGTGCCCACCAATAATGTGCCAGTAATAAGCCCCCCATTACGTGTCAGTAATAAGCCCCCCATTACGTGCCAGTAATCATGTGCCATTATTAAGTCCCCCCCATCATGTGCCATTATTAAGTCCCCCCCCATCATGTGCCATTATTAAGTCCCCCCCCATCATGTGCCATTATTAAGTCCCCCCCCATCATGTGCCATTATTAAGTCCCCCCCCATCATGTGCCATTATTAAGTCCCCCCCATCATGTGGCATTATTAAGTCCCCCCCCCGTCATGTGCCATTATTAAGTCCCCCCCGTCATGTGCCATTATTAAGTCCCCCCTCCGTCATGTGCCATTATTAAGTCCCCCCTCCGTCATGTGCCATTATTAAGTCCCCCCTCCGTCGTGTGCCATTATTAAGTCCCCCCCCGTCGTGTGCCATTATTAAGTCCCCCCCATCATGTGGCATTATTAAGTCCCCCCATCATGTGGCATTATTAAGTCCCCCCCATCATGTGGCATTATTAAGTCCCCCCCCATCATGTGACATTATTAAGTCCCCCCCCATCATGTGCCATTATTAAGTCCCCCCCCCATCATGTGCCATTATTAAGTCCCCCCCATCATGTGCCATTATTAAGTCCCCCCCCATCATGTGCCATTATTAAGTCCCCCCCGTCATGTGCCATTATTAAGTCCCCCCCGTCATGTGCCATTATTAAGTCCCCCCTCCGTCATGTGCCATTATTAAGTCCCCCCTCCGTCATGTGCCATTATTAAGTCCCCCCCATCATGTGGCATTATTAAGTCCCCCCCATCATGTGGCATTATTAAGTCCCCCCCATCATGTGCCATTATTAAGTCCCCCCCCATCATGTGCCATTATTAAGTCCCCCCCATCATGTGCCATTATTAAGTCCCCCCCATCATGTGCCATTATTAAGTCCTCCCCCGTCATGTGCCATTATTAAGTCCCCCCATCATGTGGCATTAATAAGTCCCCCCCATCATGTGGCATTATTAAGTCCCCCCCCATCATGTGGCATTATTAAGTCCCCCCCCATCATGTGGCATTATTAAGTCCCCCCCCCATCATGTGGCATTATTAAGTCCCCCCCATCATGTGGCATTATTAAGTCCCCCCCATCATGTGGCATTATTAAGTCCCCCCCATCATGTGGCATTATTAAGTCCCCCACCCCTTCAGTATCACTATTGTAAGAAAAAAAAAAAAGAACACTTATACTTACCTCAGTGGCAGCGATGCGATGCAGGCCTCTTCTGGTCTCTGTCCCACGCTATATGGCTCAGGCAGCGCGATGACGTCATCGCGCCGCCTGCGCCGGCCTCTGATAGGCTGCCGGCCTAGTGCCGGCAGCCTATCAGAGCAAGGGGAAGGGACACGCCTCTCCCTCCCCTTCACCGCCGCTGGCACAGGCAGTAGTAAGGAGATGAGCGCAATGGAATCGCTCATCTCCCTGTGCCCGGCGGCGGCAGTGGCTCACTTTGGGGGGGCGCATTTTAGTTGGGGGGGCACATGGGGGGCCGAGCATGATGTAGGGGGGGCCGTGGCCCCCTCTGGCCCCCCCCTGGCGACGCCACTGTATGGCGCTCCTTTTCTTCTGCACCCTGCGGTATGCCCTTACAGCAGTTTACCACCACAGTTTGTAAAATCAGTTTTGAATAACTTGAAGGGTAGAGTTTCTAAAATGGGGTCATTTATAGGTGGTTTCTACTATGTAAGCCCCACAAAGTGACTTTAGAACTGAACTGGTCCTTAAAAAGGGGATTTTGGAAATGTCCCCCACCCCCACCCCATACACACAATGCAGTGTCCCCTCCCCCCCATACACACAATGCAGTGTCCCCCTCCCCCACCCCATACACACAATGCAGTGACCCCCACCCCACCCCATACACACAATGCAGCAATGCAGTGACCCCCACCCCACCCACACAATGCAGTGTCCCCCACCCCTCCATAGAGAGGGGGCGGGCACCAAAGGCTCTGACATCTTGTTTACAGAGCCGGGCCACTCCCTCAAGCAGGGAGAAGCTTGTAAACGCGACATCAGTGCCAGAGAAGGGTTGATGACGTCGTGGGTCACGGGGCTCAGTGTGGAAACAGTGCAAAATCAATAAAGTGAGTACATTGGAAATGTATCTTTAATTGTGTATAAAGCAGCCCTAACACATTTTTTTTAAGTCGGATAACCCCTTTAAGGGAACCTGTCAGCTGCATTATGCTGCCCTCACGGAGGGTAGCATAATGTAGCTACAGACACGCTGATTTCAGCTGTCTGTCACTTCCATGGTGGCAGGTCTAGAGTGGTGTTTCTGGTGAATACTCAGACACTGTGTTTCAAAAGAGGTAAGGAATTTGCTAGACACAGTATATCTATTGTCTGATTGCAAATGAGCATAGGCAAGTAAGGTGTTAATTTGCTGTTGGGGGAGGAGCCTTTGTGGGAGTGTGTGTATATAAATCCACACAGTATTAGCTTGCTAATTATAGCTTGCTGCTTTTTCAAGGCTGCTATTTCAAGTGCTGCTTGTCATAAGTGCATTGGAGATATTCAGGAGGTAATCTGGAGGTGGATACAATCTAAACAAGTAAGATTTGTTTGTTTAAAATCTTTCCTCTCTTTACAATGGCAGACCTGGTTCTGTGCAGGAATTGTTGTGCTTTTATTTCAGGATCCATTCTTCAGAAGTTTGGATACTGTCTAATCTGTAGACAGCTCTCCATAGTGCAGCAGGAAATTACCTTTTTGAAATATGAGATTTTTAAATTAACCACTAAACAAACTCAGGCTGAGAACATTGCAATGCCACTGCCACAGAGGCCGCCTAGAAATGGAAGATGGGTTACTGTAGGTTCAGGTAGACTGAGAGTTGTGGATAGAAGGCATGTCTCACAGTCTGTGGCTCTCCATAATTCATTTGCAGCACTTTCAGCGTGCAAGAGCAACATGGAGGATGGCTCAAGCACAGTGGGTGAGAAACTATCATCTCTCATGCCTAAAGTATGTAAGACTGCAGCCAAAGACAAAAAGCAGAAGGTGAGGATTGATAGTAAGCTGCTGTTGGTGGGCGATTCCATCATAAGAGGTGTGAAATTTGAGGAGAATGGTGTTGTGAGATGTCTCCCTGGTGCTACCGCTAGCAGGGATAGACGACAGATCCTAAATATTGTTAGGCAAACAAAGCAGGAAAGGGAAGTGGATGTTATTCTCCATCTTGGGACAAACGATCTGGCTTGCAATGAGGTTTCAAAGGTGAAAGAAGCTTTTCATACACTTGGAAAGGATATACGGGAGGTTGCATCAACTGTTTCATTCTCTGCAGTTTTGCCTGTGCAGAACCTTCAGCATGACAGGAAGATGCGCATTAAGGAATTCAATGTATGGCTTCATGAATGGTGTCTGAACCAAGGGTTTGGCTTTGTGTCTCATGTTAGCGCTTGTTGTAATGGAAAGAACTGTACAAGAAAGATGGTTTGCATCTTTCTCTCAAGGGAACGAATGTCCTCGGTGAACAGTTCCAAGTATTTGCTAAGAAGCATTTAAACTAGGAAAGGGGGGGCAAAAGAGTGATAATCCTGCAGTCCAACTGCCCCCCGGAACAATGCCAGAAGAGGCCAGTAGCACGAAGGTTAAGAAATGACAAGCTCAGAGTCTTGTCTACAAATGCTCGCAGTCTAGGGAATAAGATCAATGAACTTGAGGCTATAATGGCATCTGAGAATATAGATGTAGTGGCTGTTACTGAGACGTGGTTCAAGGGGAGTAATGACTGGGATATATCAATACCAGGTTTCTCTCTATACAGGAAAGACAGAGAAAACAAGAAGGGGGGAGGGGTGGCCCTGTATGTCAAAGATAGCATAAAATCTAATTTGATACAAGTTAGCGAGAACAATTTAGAGTCAGTTTGGGTTACCTTGCAGTTTGATAATCATAAGGTAACTCGTGTAGGAGTGATATATAGACCACCTAGCCAAGTCAAAGAATTAGATGATCTACTAGTTGAGGAAATAGCTAAAATGACATTGAAGGGGGAAGTTATCATTATGGGAGACTTCAATCTTCCAGATGTAAACTGGAAAACCAAAATAGCTAGTTCTGCCAGGAGTACAGATATTCTAAATTCCCTACTGGGATTATCTCTACAGCAAGTAGTGGAGGAGCCAACCCGGAAGGAGGCCATTTTAGATTTAGTATTCACAAATGGGAATTTGGTATCTGATATTACTGTAGGGGAAAGCTTGGGATCTAGTGATCACCAGTGTAGTTTACTATAAGTACAGTGACTGAGTCACACCACACAAAAACAAAAGTTTTACATTTTAGAAAAACTGACTTTTCTAAAATTAGATTAGTGGTATACGAGTCCCTATCAGACTGGAACAGTTTCATTGGAGTCCAGGAGAAATGGGACTACTTAAAAGTGGCACTATTGAAGGCAACAGAAAATTGCATTAGGCTTGTCAGTAAAAGAAAAAAAAGGAAGAGACCACTGTGGTACTCAGCAGAAGTGGCCAAAATCATTAAAAACAAAACGATAGCATTTAGGAATTATAAAAAAAAAAAAAAACGAGGATGACAGACAAATTTATGAGATTAGGCAGAGAGAGGCCAAACAAGTTATAAGAGCTTCTAAAGCACAGGCAGAAGAGAAATTAGCTCAGTCAGGGAAAAAAGGCGATGAGGCATTCTTCAGATACATAAATGAAAAAAGGAAACTAAAACAAGGAATTACCAAATTAAAAACTAAAGAAGGAAGGTATATGGAAGAAGATAAAGAACTAGCTGACTGCCTCAATGAATACAAACCGGATTCCCAAAAAGTTGTGACACTATACAAATCGTGAATAAAAACTGAATGCAATGATGTGGAGGTGCCAACTTCTAATATTTTATTCAGAATAGAACATAAATCACGGAACAAAAGTTTAAACTGAGAAAATGTACCATTTTAAGGGAAAAATATGTTGAATCAGAATTTCATGGTGTCAACAAATCCCAAAAAAGTTGGGACAAGGCCATTTTCACCACTGTGTGGCATCTCCCCTTCTTCTTACAACACTCAACAGACGTCTGGGGACCGAGGAGACCAGTTTCTCAAGTTTAGAAATAGGAATGCTCTCCCATTCTTGTCTAATACAGGCCCCTTACTGTTCAATCGTCTTGGGCCTTCTTTGTTGCACCTTCCTCTTTATGATGCGCCACATGTTCTCTATAGGTTAAAGACCTGGACTGCAGACTGGCTATTTCAGTACCCAGATCCTTCTCCTACGCAGCCATGATGTTGTGATTGATGCAGAATGTAGTCTGGCATTATCTTGTTGAAAAATGCAGGGTCTTCCCTGAAAGAGATGACGTCTGGATGGAAGCATATGTTGTTCTAGAACCTGAATATATTTTTCTGCATTGATGGTGCCTTTCCAGACATGCAAGCTGCCCATGCCACATGCACTCATGCAACCCCATACCATCAGAGATGCAGGCTTCTGAACTGAGCGTTGATAACAACTTGGGTTGTCCTTGTCCTCTTTGGTCCGGATGACATGGTGTCTCAGATTTCCAAAAATAACTTTGAATCGTGACTCGTCTGACCACAGAACAGTCTTCCATTTTGCCACACTCCATTTTAAATGATCCCTGGCCCAGTGAAAACGCCTGAGCTTGTGGATCTTGCTTAGAAATGGCTTTTTCTTTGCACTGTAGAGTTTCAGCTGGCAACGGCGGATGGCACGGTGGATTGTGTTCACTGACAATGGTTTCTGGAAGTATTCCTGAGCCCATTCTGTGATTTCCTTTACAGTAGCATTCCTGTTTGTGGTGCAGTGTCGTTTAAGGGCCCGGAGATCAAGGGCATCCAGTATGGTTTTACGGCCTTGACCCTTACGCACAGAGATTGTTCCAGATTCTCTGAATCTTCGGATGTTATGCACAGTTGATGATGATAGATGCAAAGTCTTTGCAATTTTTCGCTGGGTAACACCTTTTTTGATATTGCTCCACTATCATTGTGGGAATTGGTGATCCTCTACCCATCTTGGCTTCTGAGAGACACTGCCACTCTGAGAAGCTCTTTTTATACCCAATCATGTTGCCAACTGACCTAATTAGTGTTAATTGGTCTTCCAGCTCTTCGTTATGCTCAAATTTACTTTTTCCGGCCTCTTATTGCTACTTGTCCCAACTTTTTGGGGATTTGTTGACACTGTGAAAATTTGAATCAAATTTGAATCAACGTATTTTTCCTTTAAAATGATACATTTACTCGGATTAAACATTTGATCTGTCATCTACGTTCTATTACAAATAAAATATTGACATTTGCCATCTCCACATCATTGCATTCAGTTTTTATTCACAATTTGTTTAGTGTCCCAACTTTTTTGGAATCCGGTTTGTACTTCTGTTCAGTTTTTACAAAGGAAAATAAAGGAGAAGGACCTCAGTTAGGAAAGAAGACTAATGAATCTTTTGACGCATGTGTCTTTACAGAGGAAGAGGTTCTAAGTCAACTGTCTAAAATTAATACAAATAAGTCACAGGGGCCTGATGGGATACACCCAAAGCTATTAAAAGAGCTCAGCGGTGAACTAGCAAAACTATTAACAGATTTATTTAACCAATTACTGGCAACAGGAGTCGTCCCAGAAGATTGGAAATTAGCAAATGTTGTGCCCATTCACAAGAAAGGTAGTAGGGAGGAATCGGGCAACTATAGGCCAGTAAGCCTGACATCAATAGTGGGGAAATTAATGGAAACCATACTAAAGGAGAGGATTGTGGACCATCTAAAATCCCATGGATTGAAAGATGAAAAACAGCATGGGTTTACTTCAGGGAGATCATGTCAAACTAATCTTATTGATTTTTTTTGATTGGGTGACTAAAATAATAGATGGAGAAGGTGCAGTAGACATCGCTTATCTAGACTTTAGTAAGGCTTTTGATACTGTCCCACATAGAAGGCTTATCAATAAAGTGCAGTCATTGGGCTTGTACTCCCATATTGTTGAATGGATTAGGCAGTGGCTGAGGGACAGGCAACAGAGTGTTGGAGTCAATGGAGTATATTCAGACCAAGGTCTTGTTACCAGTGGGGTACCTCAGGGATCTGTTCTGGGACCCATATTGTTTAATATCTTTATCAGCGAAATTGCAGAAGGTCTCAATGGTAAGGTGTGTCTTTTTGCTGATGACACAAAGATTTGTAACAGGGTTGATGTTCCTGGAGGAATACACCAAATGGAAAAGGACTTAGGAAAACTAGAGCAGGGCTCGACAAATCCCAGGCGCCAGGTCGCCATGGCGACCAGGAATTTAGTCCTGGCGCTTGGGTATTTGTCAGCCCGTTTTCAAAGGTGCCCGGGCGATGGGTGCGGAGCTGCCGTTCTGTCCGGAGGCAGCACCGTTTGAAACAGCTCCGTCTGAGTCAGTGAGTCACAGCACACAGAGCCACTGGCAGCAGGGAGGGGAGGGACTCGGGAGCAGTGAAATCTGATCCTAGAGTGGAAGCTGCTTCTGCCAGCCCCTCCCCTCCCCGCCCAGCAACCAATCAGAGCTGAGGCAAGCACTAGCAGCTCTGAGTCACTGACACAAGTACAGGGAGTCAGAAAGAATCGAATGAGTCACAGGTAGAATCTAAAGATCCGACTTGGCTAGAGACTCATTCGATTCTTTGAGTCAGACTCTAGAACAGTTTACACTGAGGCTTTTGCAGCAGTGATAAGATTAAGGGACAGGAGCAGAGAGATAAGAGAAGTGACAGGACAGAGTTTAGATTACAGTTTGAATTAACCCTTTAGGATAAAATTGGCTTCTCAAGGAGATATATATGTTAAAGGCATCCCTTCTTCTGTCTCATTCAGTAGCTATATAACTAAGGGTACTTTCACACTTGCGGCAGAACGGATCCGGCAGGCTGTTCACCCTGTCGGATCAGTCCTTCCGCTGTTTCACCGGAGCTCCGGCGCAGCACTGCAGTGCATGGCGAAAGGCCGCCAGACTAAAAGTACCGCATGTCCAACTTTTTAGTCCGGCGGCCTCTCACCGCGAACTGCCAGGCTGCGCCAGAGCTCCACACCCGTCCCCACTATCTGTCCCGTTTCCGTTATGCAGGGGAGTCCTCTCCTGCATAACGGAAACGTGACAAATCCGTTATGCAGCCCATAGACTTCTATTATGACGGAAGGAATAACGGAATGTCTCTAAAGGCATTCCGTTATGCATTCTACGTCATAGAATTGCGTTATGGTCTGTGGTAACGGAATCCATAATGCAACTCTGCTTCTACCACCAAACGAAGCACAAACAAATTTTATAACAAATTCGCTCATCCCTACACAGTGGTTTTGCCTCCTCTATGCCCCCTCCACACGGATTAGAATATATAATGGCCGCCTCTGTATTATTAGTATATATAATAGCCCCCTATTTATTATTATAATATATAATAGCCCCCTATGTATTATTATAATATATAATAGCCCCCTATGTATTATTATAATATATAATGGCCCCTCTGTAATATTAGTATACATGAGTGTGCCTCAACTCTAGTCCTCCTATCTATCTGGCTCTACCACAGTACTGGGGGGCAGCAGGATAACAGTGTTGAGGCACCATGAGGGGAGAATGATAGTAAAGTGAGGAATCTAAAAATGCTTTCTGTGAAACTGTAGAGACGCAGCTGAAAGAAGGTCTCATGGCGGTCTTATCTCCGAATAAAGACGTTGAGGAAAGTCTACATCACAGGAGATGTCACTGGATGGATGAGGTATGTGGTGCTGTATTATACTGTATATTTAGTAGTGATGTATGTAATGTCCAAACACATATTTGTTTCATGGTAGGGTTCGGGGGTGGATTGAGAATTTGGCCCACCCTGCTGCATTCTGGCCCCAGACGTCAGCTCACACTGTGTGTTCTGAATTCTGGGGCCTTATACCCATCTACTACATCATCTGTACTTAGAGAGTTACCACCATGTTATCTGTGGTGTTATATAGGACTGCTACATTATCTGTAAAAGGGGCGTGTCCACAGGTTGGGATGGGGGGGGGGGCGCAATACATGGCTTGCCCCGGGTGCTGGCAACCCACGCTACACCACTGGCTAAAGGTATTGACTGCCATCAGGCCATTGACTGGCTCTTCAGCTGACTGCAAAGCATAATGGACATGCCCACCAGCCAGGGCCATGCCCATCGTCATGTGGTCTTCATCTCCTCTGCCCTGTTTCCCTCACTAATGTACTAAATTTGTTATATAAAATAGTGGGAAATTCGTAACAAAATCAATTAGTTTAGAATCAATTTTCTCATCTCTAAATGCTATGTCTCCTGAAAAAAGGAAGAAAGACTAGACGTACCGAAGTCTGGTCAATGTTCCCTCCAGGAACACAAAATGAGAATGGACATGGTAGCTAATGTCGCCCTACACCATGACACTTGGTGGTGGTCTTGTGTGTTTCCGCACTATGCATGATGACAGTAGGCACTCACCAACCCTCCTGCAAACTCTTATGCGGCCATCAATAGTACCAAGGCAGAACCCGCTTTCATTACTGAACATAATTTTTTCCTTTTTATGCCTCCAATAAGCTCTCTTATGCCATTGCAGGTGCTTTTGGCGATTATGAGAGGTCAGTGGCAAGCAATCTAGTGGAGTGCGTGAATGCAGTACTCCTTCAGTAAACAGTTTGTTATGGTCCATGCAGTCACTGCAGGGTCTACTGTATCAGAATATGTTTCTTGTTTCATATGTTCTGATGTATTGTATAACCTAGTATAGCTCTGTATGCATCAGTCAGGGTTAACAATACTGACTCTACGTGAGGGACTTACCAAACATACAGGAGAATACAGCACTGCATACCTACTAAATCGAGTGACATCTCCTCTGATGTAGACATCTCCCCATCTTCTCCATCAAGTCAAGACTGCCATCATGAGTTCTTTTAGCCGTGGCTCGTCTCTGCAGAGTTTGCAACACAGACATCTTAGATTCCTAACTTTTCTATCATCCACCCTACTTTGTCACATAAACTCCACATCCTGGTGACCCAACTGTGTCATCCTGATGTCATCCCCAATACTGTGCCCACAGTGCTCTCTACTGCCCCTAAATACTATACTATAATAATAATGCCCCCTAAAATGCCTCAAGTAATGCTCCTATAGCAGTAATGATGACCCTTTTAGAGGCAGAGTGCCCAAACAGCAACACAAAACCCACTTATTTATCGCAAAGTGCCACGGCAATTTAATCTTAATACTACAGTCCAATATAGTATATCTTCCATGTATTTTATCATTTAGCTATAATAGCCTGCCTGCATTCAATGTGCTGCCTGTGTCGTACATAGTGCGCCCTGTGCTGATGAATGGCAGGAAAAGTCTAAGGCATATTGGTACACCATAGACTTTTTCCAGGGTGCAGGTGCCCACAGAGAGGACTCTGAATCCCCCCTCTGGCACTCATGCCATAGGTTCGCCACCACTGACCTATAATGTCCTAAGTAATAATAATAAAGCCCCTATAGTGCCCCAGTATTAACCCTTAGAGGACCCTGAGATTTTCAGTTTTTGCATTTTCGTTTTTCACTCCAGCACTCCTTCTCAGAGCCAGAGCCATAACAGTTTTATTTTTCCGTTCACATAGCCATATTAGGGCTTGTTTTTTGTGGGACAAGTTACAGTTTATAATGGCACCATTTAGTATTCCGTATGATGTAGAAGGGAGAAGGAAAAAAATTCCAAATAGGGTGGAATTAAAACAAAAAAAAAAAAAAATGCAATTCCGCCACAGTTTTATGGGTTTTGTTTATGTTTCAAAAAAATTTATTGGACATTAGCATAGAATGACATGCGTGAACATGCACAAATAAAAGGATGAGGTATACAAAAGCAATTTTCGGTAAGATATAAGTCATAATGCACATTGTTACATCACATTATCGAATACAGCCGTATTCCTGCAGAGGCATGAACAAACAATAAAATGTTATACACAGACATTAACAGTTCTCAGAGAGCTATGCTCTCTTTAACTAATTGGTACATCATACTATAGGAAATAGTAGTACTTCTTAAAGGAGAAAGGAGCAACGAGAGGTAGAGACGCGGCACTGGAGTGTATAGATAGCTAAATCACAGGGTGACAGAATATCGCAAATCCGGAGCATGGGAGGAGGCTAACCAAGGCTCCCAAACCTTCTCAAACATCGGGAATGTGTCGGTGCGTATAGCTGATAACTTTTCAAAGACCATTATTTTATTTACCCTGTCTATAACACACTGGTAAGATAACGAGTCAGTTCGCCATTTAAAAGCTAAGTGTATTCTCGCAGCCAGCAGAATATATTGGGAAAGCTTGAATCTAGCAAAGGGCAGCCAATGAGGTTTATCCCCCAGGATGCACATAGGCAGTGTACGTGGATAACTACAATCCAGGACAGCAGATATCAAGTCTACTATTTGGGTCCAAAACCTTTCGGCCACAGGGCATGACCACCACGTATGAAGTAAGGTTCCCTCCTCCATACAACCTCTAAAGCATAAGGGGGAAACCTCAGGGTAAATCGTATGGAGCCTTGCTGGTACCATATAGGTTCTATGCAGCACTTTGATGGAAGTTTCCGCCAAGGTAACCTGCCAAGAACCCTTCGTAAGAGTGAGTGAGCGCTGAGACCATCTAGAGGCAGAGAATTCCTGTTGCAGGTCCCTCTCCCACGCCTTCATGTATTCTAACTTATGACCTTCGGGAATGGAATTCAGGGCTGCATACATTCTTGAAAGGAGACCCTGCCGGCATAGCGAATAGGTAATAGAGCGCTCAAAGGGAGAAAACTCTACACTGCGGTCTGGTATCAGGTTGGACCTAAAATAGGAGAAAACCTGGTTCATGAAAAGGTAGCCACCCACAGGAGGTGTGTATTTCTCTTTAAAGTCTGCGATGGATAACAATTTGCCTCTCACCAGGAGTTTGTGAAGGGTACATAGTTGATTAGATGACCACCAACTAAGGTTATTGCTCTCTAGACCCGGAAGGAAAGCCGGGTTACCCACTATGGTCAATAAGGGCGAAGGCCTAGATTGCAGGGAAAATCTAAACCTAACCGACCTCCAGAGGATCAGTGAGTAATAGGTCAGAAGGGAAGTATTTCGAACTGCCGGAGGAATGGGAGCAGTATTCCAGACCAGAGCTTTCCATGTGTAAGGGAGAAGGACTGCACTTTCAAGTGGGACCCATAGGGGATGATCCTGCGGTTTCAAGTGGGTCAGGAACATTTGAGCCAGCCTAGCCGCCTGGTAATATTTTACTAAGTCCGGTACTGATAGCCCCCCCTGAGACCTATGCCTGCACATCACAGCCTTGGAAATACGCGGACGTTTATTAGCCCATATAAATCTCAGAACTTCTCCCTGGACTGCCCTCAGGTCCCCAACCCGAGCCGGAATCGGTAAGGCCCTGAATAAATAAAGGAGTCTCGGGAGGACCACCATCTTAAAGATAGTTATCTTTCCCACCCAAGATACCTGGAGGGATTGCCAGTTCCTCAGGTCCTGACGTATTTTTTTATACATGGGCAGGTAATTAATCCTATATGCTGAGTCTAGAGTGTTCGGCAACATCACTCCCAAATATGGGAGATATTGGGGTCTATATTGGAAAGGGAAATTTTGAGTGAGCAGTGTTCTAGTAGAAGAAGGGGTATTACAAAGAAGTAAGTCAGACTTAGCATGATTTATGGAGAGGCCCGAAGCTTTGGAAAATGAGTCCAATAGTTTCAGTAGCGAGGGAAAAGATATAATGGGATTGGTGACGGTTAACATAAGGTCATCCGCAAATAAATTAAGTTTATACTCTGTTCCCCCGATATTCAGACCTGTAATATCTGGATGGGATCTTATATGGGCTGCTAGTGGTTCAATAGCTAGGGCAAATAGGGCCGGGGATAGGGGACACCCCTGCCTAGTCCCCCTTCTAATGGGGATGGGAGAGGCCCTGGTGGAGGGTAATTTAAGTTGAGCTTCAGGATTGGAGTATAGAGCTTGAATAGCGGCCAGGAAGGGACCTTTGATTCCCATTGTCGAGAGAACCTCATATAGATACGACCATGTAACAGAGTCAAAGGCCTTCTCTATATCTAGGGCCAATAAGGCTAGTGGGGTTTTGCACCTATTGGCGTACTGGATAATGTTAAGTATTTTTCTGATGTTGTCAGGGGCTTCCCTGCCAGGTATGAAACCCACTTGATCCTTATTAATAAGACTTGGGAGATATCTGAGTCTACCGGCCAGGATAGCAGTGAAGAGTTTGTTGTCAATGTTCAATAAGGAGATCGGCCTATAGTTGGCAGTGAGAAGAGGATCTTTGTTGGGCTTGGGTATGACAGTAATAGAAGCCTTTAAGAATTCTCCTGGAGGGGTAGATCCTTGCATCAAATAGTTGCAATAATTAACTATATGTGGTATAAGTAGTGGGGCAAACTTTTTGTAGTATAAGGCCGAGTAGCCGTCAGGACCTGGGGCTTTTCCTAACTTTAAGGAATTGATAACATATTGTACTTCTTCCGCTGAGACTGGTTTATTAAGTTCCTATTGGGACTCCAAGGGCAGGGCAGGGAGACGGACCGACGATAAAAACTCATTTATCTTTGATCTAGAGTCTCCTAGGGGAGCTGAGTAAAGGCGCGTATAGAATTCCTGAAACGTAGCATAGATTGTGTCAGGCTGGGAGGTGGTCTGGCCTGACCTCGTACTAATTTTAAATACCTGGTTGATCTTCTGCTTATTTTTAAGTTGGCTGGCTAAAAGTTTATCTGGCTTATTGGCATACCGGTAATAGAAGGAGTTTGTCCATCTAAGAGCCTTTTCAGTGGAATTTGTAAGTATCATATTAAGTTGTACTTTGACATCTCTAATGGCCTTTAGTAGGTAGAGGGACGGGGATCTCTGATGAGCCCATACCAATCTGCTCAGCTTTGCTTCCAGCCCAACCTGAGCCTGGGTTCGCTCTTTCTTTCTCCTGGAGGCCAAACCTATCAGCCTTCCCCTCATGAATGCCTTGTGTGTCAGCCACAAAGTCATAGGATTAATTTCAGGAGAGACGTTCTCAGACAAGAAGGTTGAGAGGTCATCTTTTAATTGAGTAAATTGTGTCGTATGAGTCAGAAGTGACTCGTTTAGCCTCCAGTGAAACGGAACCGGACTGACCTGTGGGACCGTAAAGTCCGATATAACCATATCATGATCCGACCATGAGGACACTACATGTCTGGAATAGGACATGCAGGGGAGAAGGGAGGTAGAAGATAAAATCATATCTATGCGTGAATACACCCTATGAGCTGCTGAATAGAAGGTATAACCTCTCTGTGCGCCATTGTGTTCTCGCCAGGTGTCAGCTAGGGCCAAGGACTGTAGGACTCGCTGGATCTTGTTCGTCTGCGCTATAGGTCTCAAGGTAGAAGGTGGGGAGGAGCGATCTAGCACCGGGTTGAAAGCAAAATTAAAGTCCCCACACCACACTAATTTATGGAAAGTTAGGGAAGCAATCACTTTTCCAACCTTCTCAAAAAAGGTAATGGGATTTTCATTAGGGGCATACGAGTTGACCAGGCAAAGAGACTCATCCCTATATGCTCCCAGTAAAATCACGTATCTCCCTTCCGGGTCTATGCAAGTTTGGGATACGGTGAAAGGGAAGGAGTTTTTCAACAGTGTCACCACACCCCTACTTTTTGAAGTGAATGAGGAGGAATAGAAAGTAGTATACTGAGGATTAAAATACTTAGGATGGGATGTGGGAGTGAAATGAGTCTCCTGGAGGCAGATGACATCCGGCTTGTGTTTAACATAAATGGAGAATGCTGTTTTCCTCTTCCGTGGGGAATTAATACCCTTCACATTGTGTGTTAGTATCTTACACATGATATCAGGGTTGGAGCAATGTAATAGTGAAGTACCTCCCCCCAGGGCCCCATGAAGCATGAACCTCCATGCCGCGTCTCCAAGAAGCATAGAACCGTACAGTTACATACTAAAATAACATAGAATAACATAAAACAAAAAGTAGGGCTGATTGGCCCTAAACAAAAAACTATCGTAAGTGGGAAGAGTGAGCAGAGAGCCAGCTCGTACTTGACTCGCCTTACTCTCTCACAAAAACCCATAAACAGGGACAACATGATAAACCACATTATCGAACCCCTGATTCAAGAGGGCTGGCCTCATGCCATCTACAAGGGGGAAAACAACATGGGACCCCTAAGAGACCACGAACAGCAAAATAAAACCTTGCCGGAATCCTGTAGGGAGTAGTTCATGTGTTCCTCGATCTGCTCGATCCACTCGGGGTTGCAGGAACCTTGGTCCAAATTCTAGCTGGCCTTTGAGGCTTCGGCGATGTGGGCAACTGGACTTGAGGTTCGCAGGGTATCCCTGCTCTCTGCAGGACCTCCAACCCCTCCGTCGATGAATGGACTGTATGGAGGCGAGAGTTCAGCTGAAACGACAGGTTAAAGGGGAATCCCCACCTGTAACGAATGTGAGCTTTCTGCAGGGACTGTGTGACTGGTCTCATCTCCCGGCGTCTACGAAGTGTGGACGGCGCTAAATCCGCATACAGATGCACTGAGGCTGGAAGTCCAGGGAGTTCAGGTAAGTCTCTCGCCGCATGCAGGATTCTGTCTCTCATTTCCGGATGATGGAACTTAAGAATGACATCTCTGGGTAGATCCGGAGTACGAGGCTTCCCCAGGGCCCTGTGGACTCTATCCATCTTGAGGAGACTGAGTTCAGTCTGTGGTAGCAGGGCGACGAACAATGAGGTGAGGGTGGCTTGCAGATCACTGAAGGACTCCGGGAGGCCTCTGACCCTCAGATCGCCCCTCCTGGATCTGTTCTCGAGGTCTTCGAGTTTAAGTTCCAATTCAATCAGGTGGGCATCATGGGAGACTAAGTCCTCCTTGTCGCGCTCTAAGGCGTCTGACATGTCATCCATTCTAGTCTCCATGTCGGAGACTCTATTCCCCAGGTCCTGAATTTGGCGGGAAAATTCGGTAACGGCTTGGGATAACTCCGTTTTGAACAGGGCCGCTATATTCTTGTATAAGTCGTTCTGACCCGTAGCCGTAGCCGCCGTGTCTGTTGCGAGACCGCTACCATCCGATGAAGCAGGACTGGTGGGCTCCGAAGGTGCGTCCGCCATGACAGTCTGCCTGGTCTGTCTGAAGAGCTCCGGCAAAGTCTGCGACGGGACCGGGGTGCCCGGAATTCTCGACCTCCCTTTGGTGCGGGTCATCTTCGGGGATCCCTGCATTGAATGTGAGGCTGATTGGAGCCTAATAATAGGCGCTTAGAGCAGGTCGGTTCGACAAGCGGAGCGGAGCTCACAGAAGCATGTCCTCCTCGTGAGCCTCGCGCATGCGCCCCCCTTTATGGGTTTTGTTTATACGCCGTTCCCTATACGGTAAAATTGACCTGTTACTCTAATTGTCCAGGTCAGTACAATTACAGTGATACCACACCTTTTGTATTTTTTTTGTGTTTTAATAATGGAAAATATTTTTTTTTACAATAAAATAATAAATAATTTATTGCCATATTCTTAACCCTCTAACTTTTTTATAGTTATCTCAATTGCTGACGCAGCGATTCCTATGATTTTTTTGTTTATTTTTATTTTAATTTTGGGGAAAGAGGAGATATTTAAACTTTTATATTTATTTCTCTTATATTATTTTATTTATTTAAATAATCTGTATTAGTAAATTCATAATACAATCCTTTCATAAAAAAAAAAAAAGAGTATATAATAAATCTAGTTTATCATAACCCCTTGGTACCCCAATCCCACCCAAACCACCTTATCAACCCCTGTTTATGATGTGTCTCTGGAAAGGAAAATAAAAAATAAAAAGAAGAGGCAGGGAATGGAGGAAAAAAGGAAGTGACTGGAAAATTTCTTAAAAGTACAGGTTCCCTCTATTACCTAAAACCTCCAGGGTAACCAAATCCTCTTCCACTTATCCTCATTTTTTCTTTGCTTATATAAAATGCTTTCATCTATTTTGACTTTATTTACTACATTAACCCACATCTTTACATTGGGGGAGTTCCTAGAGAACCACAATCTTGTAATCATTAAACGCGCCAGGAAGATGACTCTAAGGGTCCATTCACATGTCCGTGTGTGTTTTGCGGATCCATGGATCTGCACTACACGGACACCAGCGATGTGCGTTCCGCATTTTGCGGACCGCACATCGCCGGCACTTAATAGAAAATGCCTAATCTTGTCCACAATTGCGGACAAGAATAGGACATGTTCCATTTTTTTTCGGGAACGGAATTGCGGACCTGGAAGTGCGGATCCGCAATTCTGGATCCGGGCAGCACATTGTGTTGCCCCATAGAAATGAATGGGTCCGCAATTCCGTTCCGCAAAATGCGGAACGAAATTGCGGACGTGTGAATGGACCCTTATAAGAAGTATTTTTATATCTTGAGTACAGTTGACTTCAGAAAAATCATTCAGCAAACAGAATTGTGGGGTCAATGGGATCAATACCCCCAAATTGTGCTCTATAAATTAAGAAACTAATCTCCAATAATTACTTATCTCACAACAAAACCCCAAAAAATGTAAGAAGTCCGCGTCAAGAGCGTCACATCTGGGACAATTAGACGTTTCCCTATACCCACATTTATTTAGCCACATCGAAGTAATATATAGTCTGTGCAGAATGTTAAACTGAACTACAACGTGGTTAAAATTATGTGAAACAAATCTTAGGTTTTTAAATATATCCTCCCAATCTAACGTGACTATATTGAGACATTCCATCCCCCATGCTTTTTGCCCAGGGAAGACTGTCTTATTAAACAGTGACCTTACTAATGTCTTATATAATTGTTCAATCTTAACCTTACAATTCAGATTCTCTATCATATCTTCGATCATTGTGCAAGGTTCAATGTCAGTCATGCTTTTTCCCTAACCCTACCTAATACTGACTGTAACTGAACATATCTGAACCAACCTTAAAAGGGTTGGCCACTATATAAGTACTTTCCACTATATAGTGGGAGGTAGGGTAAAAAAGAGTTTCCTAATATACTTTATTTAAAAAAATCTGAATGGTAATGGTTTTATAATGAGCCCTGCCCCCTCAGCCCCACTCTCCATACAGCTAGTTTGCCCATGGCTGCATGCAACATTAGCGGGCTTTAGAGAAAGCTCATCCATGGCTTTGTTCTAACTGCACATGCGCTGCTTTTCCTAATAAGAGCAGTGCATGCCCAGTCTGCCCCTGCCACTGGTGCGCTCCCTGCTCCAACTCTGTCTTTACAACCGGCTTATTCCTGTCATAGTTCAGAGCGGGAAGAAAAATAAGAACACGTCGTGGATCAGATGCGCTCCTACTTTTCTTCCCCCTCCGAACTCTGACAGGAATAAGCCGGTTTTAGAGACAGAGTCGGAGCAGGGAGCGTGGCAGGGGCAGACTGGGCATGCGCTGCTCTTATTAGGAAAAGCAGCGCATGTGCAGTTAGAATAAAGCCATGGACGAGCTTTCTCTAAAGCTCCTCCATGTTGCGTGCAGCCATGGACGAACTGGCTGCACGCAAAGCGGGGCTGAGGGGGCGGGGCTCATTATAAAAACATTACTATTCAGATTTGTTTTTATAAAGTATATTAGGAAACTCTTTTTTACCCTACCTCCCACTATATAGTGGAAAGTACTTATATAGTGGCCAACCCCTTTAAATTATATCTTTGTACAAGGTGGATTAGGGGAAGAATATCTCCCCCTTCCACCACCTCTGTATCATATAAGATATTATTATTTTTCCAGAAGTGATCACCCGATATTTCTGAGAGATTCTTTAAATAAACATTATACCAAATAGGGGTACAGGAAACTGATCCCTTAATCCCCAACAAAGTTCTAACAAAGGTCCAGGATTTAGAAAAAAGCATTCTAGTCATCCCATACCCCTGTTTCCCAATGGTTAGTTGACCAGATTCTAGCAGGGTAAATATGTTGTCATATGGGGAACCCTCCAGCAGTGACCTACAAAGAGAGCTTTTTTCCCACTCACTCCACAAACATAACTGTGCAGTAATGAAATACCCCATGAAGGTATGGAAGATTTAAACCTCCACGCTCCAGTGGCTTATACACATACTCCAGTTTTAACCATACTCTGTTCCTTCCCCAAATTAGATCATTGACAAGTTTCTCCATTAATTTGAAGAACTTGTCAGCAATCCAAATAGGTGAATTTCTTATTACATTGTAACGGGGTTCTGAAGGTGCACTCGGTCTCCCATTAGCCGCAGACCTGCTGCTTAGCTTCGGGAGCAAGGATCTGTGCTTGACCTCGTTCCCAGGGCGGCTTTGCTAGCTGGGAGGTTCCCTGCTCCTAAGTCTGCCTTGAGCGCCGAGCTGATCACTCGGTGCTCGACTGGTTGGTCTGTCGGTCACATATCCCTCAATCTCCACTATAAATTCAGGCAGCCTGCTGGCCACAGGTTTCCTGTTAATTTAGGTTCCACCTGTGATGTTGTATTTCCTGGCGTACTTACCTCCTGCTGTTTCCTGACGATCCTCTGCCTGCTCCTTGTGTACTTTGCTGCTCTCCTGGTATTCTGACCCCGGCCTCCTCCTGACGATCCTCTACTTACTCCTTTGGTACTTCACGACTCTCCTGGTATTTATGACCCCGACTTCTCCTGAGTATTCTCTGCTTGCTCCATTTGTACTTTGTAGCTTTCCTAGTATTGACTCGGTCCGTTCACGTTCTGTTGTTTGTCTGTCTGTCATCCCTGCACTTAGTTCAAGCTAGGGATTGCCGTCCAGTTGTCCCCTGTCATTAGGACTCGCGAGGCAAGTAGGCATGGCCAGGGGTAAGGGTGGAGCGCAGTGGTCACTTCCCTCCCCCCTGTGTGTGTGTGTACACGACGTTACATACATATAGCAGTTGAGGCAAGATTACCATTTTAACCAAAGAGATTCTGTCTGCTCTACATAGAGGAAGCATATTCCACATTGTAATCTTAGATCTTATCTTGGAGATCACTGGAAAGATATTAAGCTATGTATATTCTCCAACTCTAGGGGAGATTCTTACACCCAGATACTCAAATAGTCTAGAAACATTGGGCATATTCTGAGATCCCTCATTGGATAATTCAAAATTATCAGATTGGTTTTGGACCAATTGGTATCAAAGCCAGAAGCTTCCCCAAATGAGCTAACTACTTGGATTATTCTTGGCAAAGTCTCATTGGTATGATCTAAAAAAAATAGGACATCATCTGCATATATAGTGTAGGAGGATGCAAGGGTCCGTCATTGACGGAAGGTACGTGTCACCGAGGTTCCTGGCCTCGGTGAGATAAGAACCGGTAATTTTGTGTGTCAGCGGCAGCTAGTGCTCGCTGATACTGTTTTACTTAGTGTGGCTGTAAAGCCAATCTGGGCCGGTTCTTACTGGGAGCAGCCAAAGAGCAGGGTGGGTAGCTGTTCCCCACATCCAGGCCAGGTTTTGGGCTGGAGTTTAAAAAACTAGCCAACAGCTCAGCTGGGTGTGGTATGTTCCTCCAAGTGAGAGTGGAGCTGGGAAAGCTCTGTGTTTTGGGGAGCTACATGAGAGCCATCTGCTGGGAGTCAGGCGCCCTAAAGCCTGCTGTGGTCTGCCAGGTGATTTATGTTATTTTTGGGAGCTCTTGCTTAGTTAGCTCTTTTCTGCTTTTTCTGTGTGAATAAACACTGGACTTTTGTTTTTGCAACCGTGGTCTTGCCTCTGTATTGCGTCCGCTTACCCTGCCTACCAGAGCAAATCCCTACAATTGGTGGCTTGGAGCGGGAAAGCGCAGTGAGGCTTGCGTGATCACTGAAATATTTTGTCGTTGAAATGTCGTTTATCAAACCTGCTAGGTTTAAACCTGTGTCACGTGACAAAATGGAGGCTGTTTTGAAGGCCCTCATGGAGGCTAATCTGCAGCAGCAGGAGACCAACCCGCAGCAACGCGAGGCTAATAAGCAGCAGCAAGCGACCAACCGGTTGCTGCTACAACACATGATGGCTTTGCAAACAGCAGGAGCAACCTCAAGCGTCCACAATGCCCGGAAAGCAGTTCGTGCAGCGATCCCTAAGATGACTCCCACAGATGACATCGAAATGATACCTGGCGATGTATGAAAAAGTGGCTACCAGTGGGCTGAGGTAGTTGCTCCTTTCCTGGCATCAGAGTCTCAGCGCATGTACAGTCCTGATCAAAAGTTTAAGACCACTTGAAAAATGGCAAAAAAATCATATTTAGCATGGCTGGATCTTAACAAGGTTCCCAGTAGCGCTTCAACATGCAACAAGAAGAAATGGGAGTGAGATAAAACATTTTTTGAGCATTCAATTTAATGAAAACAACGAATAAACTGAAACAGGCTGTTTTTCAGCTGATCAAAAGTTTAGGACCACACCTCCCAAAAAAAACTAAACCACCCCCAAAACAGAAATCCAACTTCCAAACATGAACTCAGTAATGAGTAGCTCCTCCGTTATTATCACTTCCAAAATTCGTTTCGACATGCAAGCGTTTCCATGAGGTGAGTGGGAACATTTCTCCAAGTGGTGAAGACGGCCACAGGAAGGCCATCTACTGTCTGGAACTGTTGTCCATTTTTGTAAACTTCCCTTGCCATCCATCCCCAAAGGTTCTCAATTATATTTAGATCAGGGGAACACGCAGGATGGGCCAAAAGAGTGATGTTATTCTCCTGGAAGAAGTCCCTTGTCCTGCCGGCAATGTGTACTGTAGCGTTGACCTGTTGAAAAACCCAGTCGTTACCACACAGACGAGGGCCCTCCGTCATGAGGAATGCTCTCTGCAACATCTGGACATAGCCAGCGGCCGTTTGACGCCCCTGCACTTCCTGAAGCTCCATTGTTCCACTGAAGGAAAAAGCACCCCAGACCATTATGGTGTCCCCTCCACTGTGGCGCGTAGAAAACATCTCAGGTGGGATCTTCTTGTCATGCCAGTAACATTGCAAACCATGAGGACCATCAAGGTTAAAAAAAATTCTCATCAGAGAATAAAACTTTCTTCCACCAATGTTTGGTGCTCTCTTGCAAAGTCCAAATGAGCAGTTCTGTGGCGTTCAAGATGACGAGGTCTTTGAAGACGTTTTTGAAGCCCTTTAGATGCCGTCTGATGGTTATGGGGCTGCAGTCAGCACCAGTAAGGGCCTTAATTTGGGTTGAGGATCGTCCAGTGTCTTGACGGACAGCCAATTGGATCCTCTCGCTCAGTGCTGATGAATTTTTTTGGGGTCTTCCACTTGACTTTTTTGTTCCATAACCCTCAGGATCATTTTAAGAAATTCCAAATGACTGTCTTACTGCGTCCCACCTCAGCAGCAATGGCGCGCTGTGAGAGACCCTGCTTATGCAGTTCAACAACCCGACCACGTTAAAAAAGGGAGAGTTTTTTTGCCTTTGCCATCACAACGTGTGACTACCTGAAAATGACAATGAATCCAGATCTTCGCACAGATTTGGCCTTTTAAAGGCATGTGGTCCTAAAATTTTGATCAGCTGAAAAACAGCCTGTTTCAGTTTAATCGTTATTTTCAATTAATTGAATGCTCAAAAAATGTTTGGTCTCACTCTCATTTCTTCTTGTTGCCTGTTGAAGCTCTACTTGGAACCTTGTTAAGATCCAACAATGTAAAATATGATTTTTTGCAATTTTTCAAGTGGTCTTAAACTTTTGATCAGGACTGTACTTCGATTTGCCGGATGATCAAGCGTCCGACTACCCAAAGGTAAAGGGGGAGATTTTGGCAAGATTGGGGGTGAATGTGCTGGTTCGGGCCCAGCGGATGCATCAGTGGAAGTTCAACCCAGCTGAGCCCGTGAGCCACCAGTACTATAACCTGCTCAACCTGTTGCAAAAGTGGCTACAACCTGACGTGCTGAGCCCCACTGCTATGCTGGACCGGTTGCTAGCAGACAGGTTCTGGAGGGCTCTGCCACCCCCTCTCCAGCAATGGATTGGTCAGGTCTCTCCAGGTAATGCGCTGGAGATGGTCGACCTGGTGGAGCCCTATGAGGCTACCCGGAACTTACAGGAGGGTTCCGTGTCCCTCTGCCCCAGATCCGGCGACTGGTGCCCACCAAACCTGCCCAGGATGAGGACCCTGTGGACCCCGCTCCAATGGTCTGCTGGAGGTGTCGGGTGCCTGGCCATGTTCGAGCGGACAGTCCACAGCAGGCGGAACCCATGGACACGAACTATGGCTTCCGTCAATCATTGTATGCCAGGAAACTGTGTGCCGTGGGTGCTCCGGAGTCTCTAAACCACCTGTGGTGGTGGGAGACACTCCAGCGGAGGCTCTTTTGGACTCAGGGAGTCTGGTGACCCTGATATGCTCCGCTGAGTATACTGGATGTAAAGTAGGGGTCATGTGTATACATGGGGACTTAAAAGACTACCCCACTGCTATGGTGTCTCTGTCCACGGTTTCCGGCAGGTGGACCCACGAGGTGGCTGTCGCAACCAACCTTCACTATGAACTTATAATAGGGAGAGACTTCCCGGGTTTCCCGACACTGTGACTGGCTACAGGGGTGACTGATACCCATGTAACAGGGGTAACCCTCGAAGAGTGGCCCGGCTCAGGGGGGAGACCAGAACCGTGGAAACCTGAGTCCGAAGGGCTTGCGGTAGGGGTGACCGCCACTTCGGTGGAGGAGGGGGAAACAACCCCACTAAGTGTAATGGTGGGAGACATGGAGGACTTGCCGCTGAGGCCTGAGATGGCGGACCTCAATGTCTCCGGAGATTATTTTGGTACTGCACAACACCGGGATCCAACCTTATCCTGGGCCTGGGAAAATGTACTTATAATAGATGGTGAACCACAACAACCAGGGGTAGAGTCGGTGTTCCCCCATTTTATGGTTCATCAGGATATGTTGTATCAAGTAAACCAGCTGCGAGGTGAATTCATTGAACAGTAGCTTGCTGAATTTTCCAAGTGCTGATTTTATAAGTGCATTGGAGATATTCAGGAGACTAACTTAGTCTAACTCAGAGCTTTTCCACTGTAGCAGAACTTCAGTGGTGTTTCTGGTGGATACTCAGACACTGTGTTTCAAAACAGCAGAACTTTAGTGGTGTTTCTGGTGGATACTCAGACACTGTGTTTCAAAACAGGTAAGGAATTTGTTAGACAGGTTATCACTATTGTCTGATTGCAAATGAGCATAGGCGAGTAAGGTGTTAAATTGCTGTTGGGGAGGAGCTTTTGTGGGAGTGTGTGTATATATAGCAACATAGTATTAGCTTGCCTAATTATAGCTTTCTGAATTTTCCAAGTGCTGATTTTATAAGTGCATTGGAGATATTCAGGAGACTAACTTAGTCTAACTCAGAGCTTTTCCACTGTAGCAGAACTTCAGTGGTGTTTCTGGCCGATACTCAGACACTGTGTTTCAAAACAGGTAAGGAATTTGTTCGACAGGTTATCACTATTATCTGATTGCAAATGAGCATAGGCGAGTAAGGTGCTAAATTGCTTTTGGGGAGGAGCTTTTGTGGGAGTGTGTGTATATATAGCAACATAGTATTAGCTTGCCTAATTATAGCTTTCTGAATTTTCAAAGTGCTGATTTTATAAGTGCATTGATGATATTCAGGAGACTAACTTAGTCTAACTCAGAGCTTTTCCACTGTAGCAGAACTTCAGTGGTGTTTCTGGTGGATACTCAGACACTGTGTTTCAAAACAGGTAAGGAATTTGTTAGACAGGTTATCACTATTTTCTGATTGCAAATGAGCATAGGTGAGTAAGGTGTTAAATTGCTGTTGGGGCAGGAGCTTTTGTGGGAGTGTGTGTATATATAGCAACATAGTATTAGCTTGCCTAATTATAGCTTGCTGAATTTTCCAAGTGCTGATTTTATAAGTGTATTGGAGATATTCAGGAGGTAATCTGGAGGTGGATACAATCTAAACAAGTAAGATTTGTTTGTTTAAAATCTTTCCCCTCTTTACAATGGCAGACCTGGTTCTGTGCAGGAATTGCTGTTCTTTTATTTCAGGTTCCACTCTTCGGAGGTTTAGATACTGTCTGATCTGTAGACAGTTCTCCATAATGCAGCAGGAAATTGCCTTTTTGAAATAATCAGATTTGTAAATTAACCGTTAAAAAAAACTCAGGCTGAGAATGTTGCAATGCCACTGCCACAGAGGCCCCCTAGAAATGAAAGATGGGTTACTGCAGGTTTTGGTAGACTGAGAGGTGTGGATAGAAGACATGTCTCACAGTCTGTGGCTCTCCATAATTCATTTGCAGCACTTTCAGAGTCCACAAGCAACATGGAGGATGGCTCAAGCACAGTGGGTGAGAAACAATCATCTCCCATGCCTAAAGTATGCAAGACTACAGCCAAAGACAAAAAGAAGAAGGTGAGGACTGATAGTAAGCAGCTGTTGGTGGGCGATTCCATCATAAGAGGTGTGAAGTTTGAGGAGAATGGTGTTGTGAGATGTCTCCCTGGTGCTACCGCTAGCAGGGATAGACGACTGACCCTTAATATTGTTAAGCAAGCAAAGCAGGAAAAAGAGGTGGATGTTATTGTCCATCTTGGGACAAATGATCTGGCTTGCAATGAGGTTTCAAAGGTGAAAGAAGTTTTTTACACACTTGGAAAGGATATACGGGAGGTTGCATCAACTGTTTTATTCTCTGCAGTTTTGCCTGTGCATAACCTTCAGCATGACAGGAAGATGCGCATTAAGGAATTCAATGTATGGCTTGGTGAATGGTGTCTGAACCAAGGGTTTGGCTTTGTGCCTCATGTTAGCTCTTGTTAGAATGGAAAAGAACTGTACAAGAAAGATGGTTTGCATCTTTCTCTGAAGGGAACGAATGTCCTTGGTGAACAGTTCCAAGTATTTGCTAAGGAGCATTTAAACTAGGAAAGGGGGGCAAAAGAGTGATAATCCTGCTGTCCAACTGCCCCCCGGAACAATGCCAGAAGATGCCAGTAGCACAAACTCAGATTCTTGTCTACAAATGCTTGCAGTTTAAGGAATAATATCAATGAACTTGAGGCTATAATGGCATCTGAGAATATAGATTTAATGGGAGTAATGACTGGGATATAACAATACCAGGGTTCTCTCTATACAGGAAAGACAGAGAAGGCAAAAAGGGGGAGGGTTGGCCCTGTATGTGAAAGATGGCATAAAATCTAATTTGATATAAGTTAGCGAGAACAATTTAGAGTCAGTTTGGGTTACCTTGCAGCTTGATAATCATAAGGTAACTCGTGTAGGTGTGATATATAGACCACCTAGCCAAGTCAAAGAATTAGATGATCTACTAGTTGAGGAAATAGCTAAAATGACATTGAAGGGGGAAGTTATCATTATGGGAGACTTCAATCTTCCTGATATAAACTGGAAAACCAAAATAGCTAGTTCTGCCAGGAGTACAGATATTCTAAATTCCCTACTGGGATTATCTCTACAGCAAGTAGTTGAGGAGCCAACCTGGAAGGAGGCCATTTTAGATTTAGTATTCACAAATGGGAATTTGGTAACTGATATTACTGTAGGGGAAAGCTTGGGATCTAGTGATCACCAGTCAGTGTGGTTTACTATAAGTACAGTGACTGAGTCACACCACACAAAAACAAAAGTTTTATATTTTAGAAAAACTGACTTTTCTAAAATTAGATTAGTGGTATACGAGTCCCTATCAGATTGGAACAGTTTCATTGGAGTCTACTTAAAAGTGGCACTATTGAAGGCAACAGAAAATTGCATTAGGCTTGTCAGTAAAAGCAAAAAAAGGAAGAGACCAACTGTGGTACTCAGCAGAAGTGGCCAAAATCATTAAAAACAAAAAGATAGCATTTAGGAATTATAAAAAAAAAAAGAGGATGACAGGCAAATTTATAAGATTAGGCGAGGCCAAACAAGTTATAAAAGCTTCTAAAGCACAGGCAGAAGAGAAATTTGCTCAGTCAGGGAAAAAAGGCGAGTGGGATTCTTCAGATACATAAATGACAAAAGGAAACTAAAACAAGGAATTACTAAATTTAAAACAAAAGGAAGGTGTATAGAAGATGATAAAGAACTAGCTGACTGCCTCAATGAATACTTCTGTTCAATTTTTACTAAGGAAAATGAAGGAAAAGGACCTCAGTTAGGAAAGAAGACTAATGAATCTTTTGATGCATGTGTCTTTACAGAGGAAGAGGTTCTAAGTTAGCTGTCTAAAAGTAATGCAAATAACTCACAGGGGCCTGATGGGATACACCCAAAGCTATTAAAAGAGCTCAGAAGTGAACTAGCAAAATCATTAACAGATTTATTTAACCAATCACTGGCAACAGGAGTTGTCCCAGAAGATTGGAAATTAGCAAATATTGTGCCCATTCACAAAAAAGGTAGTAGGGAGGAATTGGGCAACTATAGGCCAGTAAGCCTGACATCAATAGTGGGGAAATTAATGGAAACCATACTTAAGGAGAGTATTGTGGAACATCTAAAATCCCATGGATAGAAAGATGAAAAACAGCATGGGTTTACTTCAGGGAGATCATGTCAAACTAATCTTATTGTTTGTTTTGATTGGGTGACTAAAATAATAGATGGCGGAGGTGCAGTAGACATCGCTTATCTAGACTTATCTAGAGTTTTGATACTGTCCCACATGGAAGGCTTATCAATAAATTGCAGTCTTTGGGCTTGGACTCCCATATTGTTGAATGGATTAGGCAGTGGCTGAGGGACAGACAACAGAGGGTTGTAGTCAATGGAGTATATTCAGACCATGGTCTTGTTACCAGTGGGGTACCTCAGGGATCTGTTCTGGGACCCATATTGTTTAACATCTTTATCAGCGAAATTGCAGAAGGCCTCGATGGTAAAGTGTGTCTTTTTGCTGATGACACAAAGATTTGTAACAGGGTTGATGTTCCTGGAGGGATACACCAAATGGTAAAGGATTTAGGAAAACTAGAGAAATGGTCAAAAATCTGGCAACTAAAATTTAATGTCGATAAGTGCAAGATAATGCACCTGGGGCGTAAAAACCAAAGAGCAGAAAATAAAATCAGTGATACAGTCCTAACCTCAGTATCTGAGGAAAGGGATTTAGGGGTCATTATTTCAGAAGACGTAGGCAGAAAATGTCATAGAGCAGCAGGAAATGCTAGCAGAATTCTTGGGTGTATAGGGAGAGGAATTACCAGTAGAAAGAGGGAGGTGCTCATGCCGCTCTACAGAGCACTAGTGAGACCTCATTTGGAGTATTGTGCTCAGTACTGGAGACCATATCTCCAGACGGATATTAATACTTTGGAGAGAGTTCAGAGAAGAGCTACTAAACTGGTACATGGATTGCAGGATAAAACTTACCAGGAAAGATTAAAGGACCTTAACATATATAGCTTGGAAGAAAGACGAGACAGAGGGAATATGATAGAAACTTTTAAATACATAAAGGGAATCAACAAGGTAAAAGAGGAGAGAATATTTAAAAGAAGAAAAACTGCTACAAGAGGACATAGTTTTAAATTAGAGGGGCAAAGGTTTAAAAGTAATATCAGGAAGTATTACTTTATTGAGAGAGTAGTGGATGCATGGAATTGCCTTCCTGCAGAAGTGGTAGCTGCAAATACAGTGAAGGAGTTTAAGCATGCATGGGATAGGCATAAGGCCATCCTTCAAATAAGATAGGGCCATGGGCTATTCATAGTATTCAGTATATTGGGCAGACTAGATGGGCCAAATGGTTCTTATCTGCCGACACATTCTATCTTTCTATGTTTGTTGGTGCCCCAAGCTTATCGCAAACTCGTGTTAGAGTTAGCCCATCAGCATGTTCTCGGGGGTCATCTGGGAATGCAGAAAACACAGGACCAGATACTACAATGGTTTTACTGGCCCAGTGTGTTTAAGATGGTCGTCCCTAGGTGAGTGTTGGGCTTACCGCGACTTATGCGTTGACAGCACAGGCTGCAGATGGCAACACTATTGTCAGCAGCTGACACGTTAAAAAAAGCCCACATTGCGGAGCCATGTGCCGGCGTCCTGGAAGCGCCAGATGTGACCGTGCATGGTGGATGGCTCACTCCAGATACATTTGCATTCTGCTTTTTGCCTCCTGTGCACTGCGAGTTCTGCCTGCTTCTCCTCCTTCTCCTCCCTATCTGCTGTTCTGTCTTTCCCTTTGAACTCTCTTCCGCTTCGTCTCTTGTGGGCACCCACGTGACGTTCATCGACACGTCATCATCGTCAACTCCACCACCATTGACATTAGAGATCTTGGAGTAGGCAGCAACAGTGGAGACCACCCTCCTTGGGCCGATCTGGGTACTGTCGTCAGACAGCTGGGTGGCGGCCGTTGCTACCTCCTCTTCCTCAACCGATGCCAAGAATGGCTGCGCATCGGTAAGGTCTGGGAATGGATGGGAAAATAATTCCTCTGACTCGAGTGGAGGGGCTATGGTGGTGGTGGTGTCTTTGGTGGTGCACACAGCAGAGAGTGAGGAGGGTGCAGATACAGAGGATGAGGAGGATGCAGAAGCGGAAGGCTGAGTGAGCCACTCAACCAACTCTGGTGCGTCCTTTGACATAATCGCATGCACCTTCTCCAACTTCCCACTTAGGCTCCGGCCTGGTGCACCTGCCCGACCCCTACCACCCCTGCGGAACGGCCTGCCTCTTCCACTGCCTGTCATTTTTAAAATTACCCTCTGCCAAAGTCCCTAGAGAGGAGCAGTATTTGTGGAAGCTGATATATGGCAGGCCTCAATCAGTTGTTAGTTGAAGCTGGTATATCATCCTCAAGCAGTAATTTTGGGGACGCAGGTATATGGAAAATCTCTATCAGCCTCAATCAGTTATTAGTTGATCCAGGTATATCAAAACCCGCAATCTGTATTTTGTGGACTCAGGTATATGGAAAACCTCAATCACTATTTTGTGGGAGCTGATAGATCGCAGCCCTCAATCAGTATTTTCTGGAAGCATACAAATGCACTATAATATACTTTCTATGTTAGAAAGTATATTATAAGTATATCACATCCCTCTGTGTATCACACCTATTAATAGCACAACATTACCAGTCCTTAAAAGGACTTTTGTGGCCCTATTAGTTAGCCTTTGGTGTCCCTAAGTTCCTAACAGCTTGCCCCTGCTCCAAAATGCAACCTCTCCCTACACTGGCAAAACACATAATATAAAATGGCTGCCAGATCGAGTTCTGTTATAGGGTTGGGTGTGTGTCCATGTTCTGAAACGTCTCAATTGGCTGTCCTGTCCCACCTGATGGATGTGTCATGGTTTAAAGTTCGGCACATTGCAAAAGAATATGGCTCGTGCCGATATCACCATATCTTCGCATGTTCGGCAAAGCGCAAACTGACCGCCGGGCGAACCACAAGGTCATTACTAATGGGGGGTGGGCCACTGCTGCACTGCCTGAACCTTGGAGTCCACAGGCTGGCCCCAATCTTTGGAAAGTAAATGACTGTTTAGACAGTATCATCTGCTCCCAGAAACAATGACTTAGGTCACTACATCAACAATGCTTTTACATTTGCTTGAACATAGGGTGATTGGAGGCACCTCTACACAGGGCAATTATCGAGTAGGAACGCTCCTTGTTGATATATGCCCCAATCATTGGAAAGTAATGGGTGGAATAAGGATCCATAAAAGCAAACAGTTAACACACTATAAATTATAGTACAGTTTCTACTTTATCACAGTGTTCTCTACAAGTAAACCATGCCTGGATCACTGACTAACAATACTGTAGTTCTGCACAACAGCTATAAAACATGGCTTAAAACAATAGTTTTACATTCTGTGCCAAGATGCCATGACAGTAGCAGCTCTGGTGCAGAAACTGCTGCTCTAACAAATCAAATACCAGGCAAGAATATGCATGCACATATGTAAAGTTTTCTAATATTTGCTGAGAAGCTCCTTAAAGAGATTGCCTGGTCTAAGGGAGGAATTTAATTAAACTGGCATTTCATATGTTAGTATTAATCAGAAGTGTGCTAGAGTAAGTTGCATCAAATGTATTAAAAGGTGCAAGCCTCTTGACTGGAGAGCAAAGTGTAGTACCCCAGAGGGGGCACTACCATTCTTACACCTAGCTACTGTTTCTAATGGCTAGCAAAGAATGCTATCTGTGTATTAAATTCCAGGTCCCTGATATTGTGCCTTGATATTATTGCTATGCAACTGTTATGTATGGTATTTCTTGCACTGTGCCTGGTTGTCCAGCAAGTGGCAATGTATCTGGCAGAGAGTACCTTAAGTTAGAATGGATCTTACCATTCTATTCTCCCCCTTTAGACCAGAAGTGGGCTAGTCCTGCTTCCTACCAAGGGAGGGTTGCAGGAAGCTATAGTTAGTGGAGCCGGGAGTTAAAAGTGGAGTTGAGAGAGTGAAGCAGCATGGTATGGTGAGTGAGCTTTTCCCCTCACTGCTACAGGAGCTTTGGAAAAGAAGCTCAGAGAGCATCCCACTCCTGATATATAAAAGGACTTAGTACCTCTTAGAGGCAAAACGAAGCCAAAGACCCCTACTGAGCAAAATGGGTCACAGGATACCTCACTCTCATAAGAAACAGTAACTGAAGCTTATAGGAACCAGACTAAAGCCAGAGACTAGCACAGCAGCAGAAATAAAAAGCAAGTATTGTTTGGATGACACAAGTTTATTGCAAGTTTATTCAAGTAAAAACTATAGAATTTTACCAAGTCTCCAGCAACTATAACTCCTTTGTTGCTACGGAGCCTAACCCTGGGGAGCGGCAGTATACAGGTAGGAGCACATTGACACAAACTATTAGGACCACAACATACCACTTGGCATTCCTAAACACTGGGATCTGATCACCCCCTGGGGGGCAGTCTGCCACAAATTGCGGATAGGAGGTTAAAGTGAGTGAAAAGGGAGTGATCCTCATTGGCTGTGAGTAGGGATGAGCGAACCCGAACTGTATAGTTCGGGTTCGTACCGAATTTTGGGGTGTCCGTGACACGGACCCGAACCCGTACATTTTCGTAAAAGTCCGGGTTCAGGTTCGGTGTTCGTCGCTTTCTTGGCGCTATTTGAAAGGCTGCAAAGCAGCCAATCAACAAGCGTCATACTACTTGCCCCAAGAGGCCATCACAGCCATGCCTACTATTGGCATGGCTGTGATTGGCCAGAGCACCATGTGACCCAGCCTCTATTTAAGTTGGAGTCACATAGCGCCGCCCGTCACTCTGCTCTGATCAGCATAGGGAGAGGTTGCGGCTGCGACAGTAGGGCGAGATTAGGCAGATTAACTCCTCCAAAGGACTTGATTAATTGATCGATCTGCAGCTGTGGATCATTGAGCTGCTGATACTCAATTGCTCACTGTTTTTAGGCTGCCCAGACCGTTTGTCAGTCACTTTTTTCTGGGGTGATCGGCGGCCATTTTGTGTCTTGTGGTGCGCCAGCACAAGCTGCGACCAAGTGCATTTAACCCTCAATGGTGTGGTTGTTTTTTGGCTAAAGCCTACATCAGGGTGAAGCTGTCACACCAAGTGCATTTAACCAGCAATAGTCTGGTTATTTTTTGGCCATATACTACATCAGGGGCAAGCTGCGCCTGTCACCAAGTGCATTTAACCCTCAATGGTGTGGTTGTTTTTTGGCTAAAGCCTACATCAGGGTGAAGCTATCACACCAAGTGCATTTAACCAGCAATAGTCTGTTTATTTTTTGGCCATATACTACATCAGGGGCAAGCTGCGCCTGTCACCAAGTGCATTTAACCTCAATGGTGTGGTTGTTTTTTGGCTAAAGCCTACATCAGGGTGAAGCTGTGACACCAAGTGCATTCAACCAGCAATAGTCTGTTTATTTTTTGGCCATATACTACATCAGGGGCAAGCTGAGCCTGTCACCAAGTGCATTTAACCCTAAGTAGTGTGGTTGGTCAAGCTGTCACACCAAGTGCATTTAACCATCAATAGTGTGGTTATTTTTTGGCCATATCCCAGTCTAATTCTGTAGTAACCGTATACCTGTCACCCAGCGCCTAAATACTAGGCCTCAAGTTTATATCCAGCTAAATCTGTCGTTACTGGTGTGGCTGGTCAAGTTATTTAGTGTCCGTCAAAGCACATTTTTTGTTCTGGGTTGATATACAATTCCCAATTTAGCAATTTCATAATTTAGTGGTTTCTGCTGTATCAGAGCTATTTGAAATCTATCCCTAAAAGGGTATATCATATTCAAGGTGCACATAGGGTCATTCAGAATAACTTCACACACCCGCTACTGTGCATTTCCAAGTCTAATTCTGTCAGTAAACCTATACCTGTCACCCAGTGCCTAAATACTAGGCCTCAAATTTATATCCTGCTAAATCTGTCGTTACTGCTGTACTGTTGTGGCTGGGCAAGTTATTTAGTGTCCGTCCAAGCACAGTTTTTGTTCTGGGTTGAAATACAATTCCCAATTTAGCAATTTCCTAATTTAGTGGTTTCTGCTGTATCAGAGCTATTTGAAATCTATCCCTAAAAGGGTATATAATATTCAAGGTGCACATAGGGTCATTCTGAATAACTTCACACACACGCTACAGTGCATTTCCAAGTCTAATTCTGTCAGTAAACGTATACCTGTCACCCAGCGCCTAAATACTAGGCCTCAAATTTATATCCTGCTAAATTTGTCGTTACTGCTGTACTGTTGTGGCTGGGCAAGTTATTTAGTGTCCGTCAAAGCACAGTTTTTGTTCTGGGTTGAAATACAATTCCCAATTTAGCAATTTCCTAATTTAGTGGTTTCTGCTGTATCAGGCCTACTTTAAATACATCCCTAAAAGGGTATAGCAGAATCAAGGTGCTGATAGGGTCATTCTGAATAACTTCACACACACGCTACTGTGCATATCCCAGTCTAATTCTGTCAGTAAACCTATACCTGTCACCCAGCGCCTAAATACTAGGCCTCAAATTTATATCCTGCTAAATCTTTCGTTACTGCTGTACTGTTGTGGCTGGGGAAGTTATTTAGTGTCCGTCAAAGCACAGTTTTTGTTCTGGGTTGAAATACAATTCCCAATTTAGCAATTTCCTAATTTAGTGGTTTCTGCTGTATCAGAGCTATTTGAAATCTATCCCTAAAAGGGTATATAATATTCAAGGTGCACATAGGGTCATTCTGAATAACTTCATACACACGCTACAGTGCATTTCCAAGTCTAATTCTGTCAGTAAAAGTATACCTGTCACCCAGCGCCTAAATACTAGGCCTCAAATTTATATCCTGCTAAATCTGTCGTTACTGCTGTACTATTGTGGCTGGGCAAGTTATTTAGTGTCCGTCCAAGCACAGTTTTTGTTCTGGGTTGAAATACAATTCCCAATTTAGCAATTTCATAATTTAGTGGTTTCTGCTGTATCAGAGCTATTTGAAATCTATCCCTAAAAGGTATAAATGTAAAAACACAAAATGCAATCGCACACTGCAACCAGCACTCTGCCCTGCCTTTATGCTGGATGTTGAATAAGGGATTGGTGTACATTTTGGCCAAAGCGTAATAAGCCACTCACCACGTCAAGGTCGCCTTCATGAGTGGTCCCTAACACTAGTTCCTACTTGCATCCCTGGATCCGATGAAAGCTGTAATGGCACCGGACGGGGTTAAAAGCAGAGTGTGCTTGGCGTGCATGCTGTACCTGCGCTCCCTGGACTTTATGTGGCTGTCATGGCCCATAAAAGGTAGGAACTAGTGTTAGGGTCCACTCATGAAGGCGACCTTGACGTGGTGAGTGGCTTATTACGCTTTGGCCAAAATGTACACCAATGCCTTATTCAACATCCAGCATAAAGGCAGGGCAGAGTGCTGGTTGCACTGTGCGATTGCATTTTGTGTTTTTACATTTATATCTCTATTTCGCCACAGCAATCTGCACCTGGTAGGGGTTGTGCGGGCTGAAATTTTCCATATTTTTCTCTTTGTAGTACGTATTGGAGGCGTGGCGATCTCCAAGCAGTCAAGCACACCTGTCCAGTTAATCTGCCCCCTGGAGGCTGGTTTTAAAGTCAGTATAAAACTGAGTCTGCTTATACAGCACCTACCAGTAGCCATTAGGCTCCAGGAGAAGTATAAAGTGGGCTCAGCATGCATGTGAGTACTTGCATCCCTGGATCCGATGAAAGCTGTAATGGCACCGGACGGGGTTAAAAGCAGAGTGTGCTTGGCGTGCATGCTGTACCTGCGCTCCCTGGACTTTATGTGGCTGTCATGGCCCATAAAAGGTAGGAACTAGTGTTAGGGACCACTCATGAAGGCGACCTTGACGTGGTGAGTGGCTTATTACGCTTTGGCCAAAATGTACACCAATGCCTTATTCAACATCCAGCATAAAGGCAGGGCAGAGTGATGGTTGCAGTGTGCGATTGCATTTTGTGTTTTTACATTTATATCTCTATTTCGCCACAGCAATCTGCACCTGCTAGGGGTTGTGCGGGCTGAAATTTTCCTATCCCTAAAAGGGTATATCATATTCAAGGTGCACATAGGGTCATTCTGAATAACTTCACACACCCGCTACTGTGCATTTCCAAGTCTAATTCTGTCAGTAAACCTATACCTGTCACCCAGCGCCTAAATACTAGGCCTCAAATTTATATTCAGCTGAATTTGAATTCAATACATTGGGCCAAATAATATTTTTGTTGTTGTGGTGAACGATAACAATGAGAAAAACATCTAGTAAGGGACGCGGACGTGGACATGGTCGTGGTGGTGTTAGTGGACCCTCTGGTGCTGGGAGAGGACGTGGCCGTTCTGCCACATCCACACGTCCTAGTGTACCAACTACCTCAGGTCCCAGTAGCCGCCAGAATTTACAGCGATATATGGTGGGGCCCAATGCCGTTCTAAGGATGGTAAGGCCTGAGCAGGTACAGGCATTAGTCAATTGTGTGGCCGACAGTGGATCCAGCACGATCACATTATCTCCCACCCAGTCTTCTGCAGAAAGCGCACAGATGGCGCCTGAAAACCAACCCCATCAGTCTGTCACATCACCCCCATGCATATCAGGGAAACTGTCTGAGCCTCAAGTTATGCAGCAGTCTCTTATGCTGTTTGAAGACTCCGCTGGCAGGGTTTCCCAAGGGCATCCACCTAGCCCTTCCCCAGCGGTGAAAGACATAGAATGCACTGACGCACAACCACTTATGTTTCCTGATGATGAGGACATGGGAATACCACCTCAGCAAGTCTCTGATGATGACGAAACACAGGTGCCAACTGCTGTGTCTTTCTGCAGTGTGCAGACTGAACAGGAGGTCAGGGAGGAAGACTGGGTGGAAGACGATGCAGGGGACGATGAGGTCCTAGACCCCACATGGAATGAAGGTCGTGCCACTGACTTTCACAGTTCGGAGGAAGAGGCAGTGGTGAGACCGAGCCAACAGCGTAGCAAAAGAGGGAGCAGTGGGCAAAAGCAGTACACCGCCGCCAAGAGACTCCGCCTGCTACTGACTGCCGCCATCTGGGACTGAGCACCCCAAAGGCAGCTTCAAGGAGTTCCCTGGCATGGCACTTCTTCAAACAATGTGCTGACGACAAGACCAGAATGGTTTGCACGCTGTGCCATCAGAGCCTGAAGCGAGGCATTAACGTTCTGAACCTTAGCACAACCTGCATGACCAGGCACCTGCATGCAAAGCATGAACTGCAGTGGAGTAAACACCTTAAAACCAAGGAAGTCACTCAGGCTCCCCCTGCTACCTCTTCTGCTGCTGCCGCCTCGGCCTCTTCTGCTGCTGCCGCCTCGGCCTCTTCCTCCGCCTCTGGAGGAACGTTGGCACCTGCCGCCCAGCAAACAGGGGATGTACCACCAACACCACCACCACCTCCGTCACCAAGCATCTCAACCATGTCACACGGCAGCGTTTAGCTCTCCATCTCACAAACATTTGAGAGAAAGCGTAAATTCCCACCTAGCCACCCTCGATCCCTGGCCCTGAATGCCAGCATTTCTAAACTACTGGCCTATGAAATGCTGTCATTTAGGCTGGTGGACACAGACAGCTTCAAACAGCTCATGTCGCTTGCTGTCCCACAGTATGTTGTTCCCAGCCGCCACTACTTCTCCAAGAGAGCCGTGCCTTCCCAGCACAACCAAGTATCCGATAAAATCAAGTGTGCACTGCGCAACGCCATCTGTAGCAAGGTCCACCTAACCACAGATACGTGGACCAGTAAGCACGGCCAGGGACGCTATATCTCACACTGGGTAAATGTAGTGGCAGCTGGGCCCCAGGCGGAGAGCTGTTTGGCGCACGTCCTTCTGCCGCCAAGGATCGCAGGGCAGCATTCTTTGCCTCCTGTTGCCACCTCCTCCTTCTCGGCTTCCTCCTCCTCTTCTTCCACCTGCTCATCCAGTCAGCCACACACCTTCACCACCAACTTCAGCACAGCCCGGGGTAAACGTCAGCAGGCCATTCTGAAACTCATATGTTTGGGGGACAGGCCCCACACCGCACAGGAGTTGTGGCGTGGTATAGAACAACAGACCGACGAGTGGTTGCTGCCGGTGAGCCTCAAGCCCGGCCTGGTGGTGTGCGATAATGGGCGAAATCTCGTTGCAGCTCTGGGACTAGCCGGTTTGACGCACATCCCTTGCCTGGCGCATGTGCTGAATTTGGTGGTGCAGAAGTTCATTCACAACTACCCCGACATGTCAGAGCTGCTGCATACAGTGCGGGCCGTCTGTTCGCGCTTCCGGCGTTCACATCCTGCCGCTGCTCGCCTGTCTGCGCTACAGCGTAGCTTCGGCCTTCCCGCTCACCGCCTCATATGCGACGTGCCCACCAGGTGGAACTCCACCTTGCACATGCTGGACAGACTGTGCGAGCAGCAGCAGGCCATAGTGGAGTTTTAGCTGCAGCACGCACGGGTCAGTCGCACTGCGGAACAGCACCACTTCACCACCAATGACTGGGCCTCCATGCGAGACCTGTGTGTCCTGTTGCGCCGTTTCGAGTACTCCACCAACATGGCCAGTGGCGATGACGCCGTTATCAGCGTTACAATACCACTTCTATGTCTCCTTGAGAAAACACTTAGGGTGATGATGGAAGAGGAGGTGGCCCAGGAGGAGGAGGAGGAGGAGGAGGAAGAGGGGTCATTTTTAGCACTTTCAGGCCAGTCTCTTCGAAGTGACTCAGAGGGAGGTTTTTTGCTACTGGACTACTGGGTTGCCACCCTGCTGGATCCACGGTACAAAGACAATGTGCCCACCTTACTTCCTGCACTGGAGCGTGATAGGAAGATGCGTGTGTACAAGCGCACGTTGGTAGACGCGCTACTGAGAGCATTCCCAAATGTCACAGGGGAACAAGTGGAAGCCCAAGGCCAAGGCAGAGGAGGAGCAAAAGGTCGCCAAGGCAGCTGTGTCACGGCCAGCTCCTCTGAGGGCAGGGTTAGCATGGCAGAGATGTGGAAAAGTTTTGTCAACACGCCACAGCTAACTGCACCACCACCTGATACGCAACGTGTTAGCAGGAGGCAACATTTCACTAACATGGTGGAACAGTACGTCTGCACACCCCTCCACGTACTGACTGATGGTTCGGCCCCATTCAACTTCTGGGTCTCTAAATTGTCCACGTGGCCAGAGCTAGCCTTTTATGCCTTGGAGGTGCTGGCCTGCCCGGCGGCCAGCGTTTGGTCTGAACGTGTATTCAGCACGGCAGGGGGCGTCATTACAGACAAACGCAGCCGCCTGTCTACAGCCAATGTGGACAAGCTGACGTTCATAAAAATGAACCAGGCATGGATCCCACAGGACCTGTCCGTCCCTTGTCCAGATTAGACATTAACTATCTCCCCTTAACCATATATTATTGTACTCCAGGGCACTTCCTCATTCAATCCTATTTTTATTTTCATTTTACCATTATATTGCGAGGCTACCCAAAGTTGAATGAACCTCTCCTCTGTCTGGGTGCCGGGGCCTAAATATATGCCAATGGACTGTTCCAATGTTGGGTGACGTGAAGCCTGATTCTCTGCTATGACATGCAGACTGATTCTCTGCTGACATGAAGCCAGATCCTCTGTTACGGAACCTCTCTCCTCTGCCTGGGTGCTGGGCCTAAATATCTGACAATGGACTGTTGCAGTGGTGGCTGACGTGAAGCCTGATTCTCTGCTATGACATGCAGACTGATTCTCTGCTGACATGAAGACAGATTCTCTGTTACGGGACCTCTCTCCAATGCCTGCGTGCTGGGCCTAAATATATGCCAATGGACTGTTGCAGTGGTGGCTGACGTGAAGCCTGATTCTCTGCTATGACATGCAGACTGATTCTCTGCTGACATGAAGCCAGATCCTCTGTTACAGGTCCTCTCTCCTCTGCCTGGGTGCTGGGCCTAAATATCTGCCAATGGACTGTTGCAGTGGTGGCTGACGTGAAGCCTGATTCTCTGCTATGACATGCAGACTGATTCTCTGCTGACATGAAGCCAGATCCTCTGTTACGGGACCTCTCTCCTCTGCCTGGGTGCTGGGCCTAAATATCTGACAATGGACTGTTGCACTGGTGGCTGACGTGAAGCCTGATTCTCTGCTATGACATGCAGACTGATTCTCTGCTGACATGAAGCCAGATCCTCTGTTACGGGACCTCTCTCCTCTGCCTGGGTGCTGGGCCTAAATATATGACAATGGACTGTTGCACTGGTGGCTGACGTGAAGCCTGATTCTCTGCTATGACATGCAGACTGATTCTCTGCTGACATGAAGCCAGATCCTCTGTTACGGGACCTCTCTCCTCTGCCTGGGTGCCGGGGCCTGAATATCTGACAATGGACTGTTGCAGTGGTGGCTGACGTAAAGCCAGATTCTCTGCTATGGGACCTCTCTCCAATTGATATTGGTTAATTTTTATTTATTTTATTTTTATTTTAATTCATTTCCCTATCCACATTTGTTTGCAGGGGATTTACCTACATGTTGCTGCCTTTTGCAGCCCTCTAGCCCTTTCCTGGGCTGTTTTACAGCCTTTTTAGTGCCAAAAAGTTCGGGTCCCCATTGACTTCAATGGGGTTCGGGTTCGGGACGAAGTTTGGATCGGGTTCGGATCCCGAACCCGAACATTTCCAGGAAGTTCGGCGAACTTCTCGAACCCGAACATCCAGGTGTCCGCTCAACTCTAGCTGTGAGCGGATCACACTACCATCAATATGGTAATATTTATTGAGAGTGCTCCTCCCCTTCTTCTTCTAGCCATTCACAGCCAGGGAGGAATTACATTCTGTGGTTACAGTGTTAGCAGTGGCGTAGCTATAGGGGTCGCAGCGGTCGCAATTGCGACCGGGCCCCTGAGTCAGGGGGGCCCACAGGGCCCCCTCACGCCAGGAGAGCGCAGCCGCAGCTGAATAACTAAAATACGATTTACAGGGGGCGGAGCGGAGGCCGAGAGGAGAGGCCCTGTGTGACACGCACTGCAGGGCAGCTGAAGTGAGGAGGGGCCGGGGGAGCGGCTTCAGTTGAGGTGCGACGCAGGACTTAGTCACGTACCTCACTGTGACCTCCTGCGTCGGATCTCGCGAGATGACGCGATGACGTGGCGCGGGAAGGCACAGTGAGCGAGGCATTGGTGACCGCCTGTACCAGGATGCCACAAGCTGTGAAGGAGAGAGAGGTAAGTATTAATTATTATTATTTTTTTATGTACCCTACGTTCTACCCTTATTGCAGAGGCACTGGGGGCACGAGAGGAGGACCACTGACAGTACTCAGTGGACATCATAGTATTAATAAGAGGGGGACATTATATTAACAACGAGGGGGACATTATATTATTAATAAAGAGGGGGCCATTACATTAATAATAAAGAGGGGGCCAATACATTAATAATAAAGAGGGGGCCAATACATTATTATTAATATAATGGCCCCCTCTTTATTATTAATATAATGGCCCCCTCTTTATTATTAATGTAATGGCCCCCTCTTTATTATTAATGTAATGGCCCCCTCTTTATTATTAATATAATGGCCCCCTCTTTATTATTAATATAATGGCCCCCTCTTTATTATTAATATAATGGCCCCCTCTTTATTATTAATATAATGGCCCCCTCTTTGTTATTAATATAATGGCCCCCTCTTTGTTATTAAAGAGGGGCCATTATATTAATAATAAAGAGCGGGCCATTATATTAATAATAAAGAGCGGGCCATTATATTAATAATAAAGAGGGGGCCCATTATATTAATAATAAAGAGGGGGCCATTATATTAATAATAAAGAGGGGGCCATTATATTAATAATAAAGAGGGGGCCATTATATTAATAATAAAGAGGGGGCCATTATATTAATAATAAAGAGGGGGCCATTATAATATACAGGGGGAATAATATTATGGGGAATGGGGGACTATCTGTCTGGCTCTAGCACAATATTGGGGGGCAGCAGGATGAGTTGTTGAGACACCAGGAAGGAGAGGTTTATAGTAAAGTGAGGAACCTAAATTTTTTTCTGTGAAACTCTGCAGAGACGAGAAGCGGCAGAAAGAAGGTATCATGGCGGTCTTATCTCTGAATGAAGACGTCGAGGAGAGTCTACATCACAGGAGACGTCACTGGATGTAACAGGTATGGTGCGGCATTCTCCTGTAATAATATTATCCATGCACATATCTGTTTCTCGGTAGGGTAAGGGGTATATAGAATTTGACCCACACTGCCTCAGCCCGGCCCCAGACTTCAGGTAACACTGTGTGTGTTCTGAATTCTGGGGCCTCACACCCATCTACAACATTATCTGTACTCAGAGAGTTATCACTGTGTTACATAGGACTTCTAGTGACCTACTACAGTATTTGTTAAAAGGGGCGTGCCCGGGGTAGGGGGGGGGGCACCATTTTTGGCTTGCCCCAGGTGCAGGCAACCCACGCTACGCCACTGCTCTCCTATCCTGCGAGTGTGACTGCGACTGCGAGACACACTGACTGACCTGACTGACTTACTGAGGTGAGCGTCCGACCGACCGGGGTCCTGGTCCGGTCGGTCCAGTGAGTGAGTGACTGCGACTTTATGTCTGTCCTGAGTGAATCCGGGCTCTGACCCGCCTGGTGGGAGCGCCGGTGAGATCGTGATAATAAGCCCAGACCAGACCAGTCAATACACCCTTTAGGAAATCTCAGTATTCTCATCATGCATCATGTGACTGCAGCAGGCAGCGATCGATCAGCCAGGATTAATGTGCACAGCCTGGGAGGCCCCCCTTAGGCAAGTGAAAAACTGCCCCCCCTCAGTCTTGGGCAAGTGACAAACTGCCCCCCCCCCCCCCTCAGTCTTGGGCAAGTGACAAACTGCCCCCCCCCCCCTCAATCTTAGGAAAGTGACAAACTCATCTCTGCTACATCTACAATGCACAACTACAACAAATGTAATGCCAAACAGCAGTTCCTTGTGATGCCTTGGATAGCTTCCAATGGACCCACACAGCCTGTATTAACTGACCAATAACATGGAGATCCCAGTGCCAGCTGCCTTGCTGGTGGACGATTGGCATATACTTCTGCTGTGGGGTAGGGGGGGCCCAAATTGAACTCTTGCACCAGGGCCCATGAGCCTATAGCTACGCCCCTGAGTGTTAGATAGGCAAAGTGAGTTAGGCCCCGTTTTCCCATAATGGCCAACAAAATATTGCTGAATCTCCTTAAGGAGAAGCTTAGCACAGAAGTGTCTGGCTGGTTGGCTCCTTTATTGGATCCCGGTGTGTCCGAGCATACTGTGACTCCACAGGTGGCCGCATCTTCCAGCACCCAGCTAGTTATGCAGTCCTGTCCACCCATGCACCTTTCCCCTTCACCTGCTATGCTACGGAAAAGGATCAGAGCTTATTCTCGTATGATCTGCCAGGCCAGCTGTAGTGCCAGTTAGGAGTGCTGTGCAGGCTGGCTGTTTCTCACAGCAACGGCCTGGCACTGTTATGACGCAGGTTACAGGCCCCTCGCATGTTCTCCATCCCTCCCTCCCACATAGTACACTGAACCTTAAGTGTCCCACTTTCACCATCCAAAAAGTTTGGAGGTACGAACAGTGGCGTGCCTGGGGGAGGGGGGGGGGGGGCGGTCCGCCCCTGGTGTCGGCTCTCAGTGGGGTGCCAGAACAGATGTAATGAGTGCTTCCATCAGTACAGATGGAAGCGCTCATTGCTTTTCCCTTTATAAGATGCAGTGCATCTTATAAAGGGAATACTAGTGAGCTCTTCCATAATGGAAGCACTCACTAGTCTGCAGGAGGAAGGGGAGAGAAGCGTTGTGAGCGCTGTACAGTACTTACCCCTCCTCCTGCTCTCTTTTCTCAGGGCACGTGCTGCTGTGTCCTGGCTGCCTGCAGCGTCAGGACGTACAGAGCACACTTTGACCTTATGCTGCAGAAGGTCAGGTGACTGCAACGCGGGCCCTGAGAAGACAACCAGGGCAGGGAGAGTGGCGACAGGAGAGGTAAGTATTACAGTCTGATCTGAGCTCTAATGGTGGGTCTGGAGAGGTCTAATGGGGGTCTGGAGTGGTCTGTGTGGGGTCTGGAGGTCTGACTAGGGGGTCTGAAGGTCTGACTGGGGGGGTCAGGTGGCCTGAATGGGGGGGTCTGGAGGTCTAACTGGGGGTCGGGAGGTCTGACTGGGGGTATGGTGTGGTCTGATTGGGGGTCTAGATGTCTAATGGGGGTCTAATTAGGGGTGTGAAGGTCTGACTGGGGGGTCTGGAGGTCTGACTGGGGGGGTCTGATTGGGGGTCTGGAGGTCTAATGGGGTCTGATTGGGGTCTGGAGATCTAATGGGGGTCTTGAGGTCTGACTGGGGGTCTAGATGGCTAATGGGGGTCTGACTGGAGGTCTGACTGGGGGTCTGAAGGTCTAATGGGGGTTAAATATGGGGGTCTGGAGGTCTAATGGGGGGTCTGGAGGTCTAAAGGCGGTCTGGTCTGAGGTCTGATATCTGGGTCTGGAAGTCTTATATGGGGTCTGATATTGGGTTGGGGTCTTACATGGAGATCTAATGGGGGTCTGATCTGAGGTTTGAAACTGGGGTCTTATATGGGGTCTGACATAGAGGTCTAAAGCGGGTTTGGTCTGAGATTGTGGGATCTCATTTAAGGTTTTATATGGGGTCTGATCTGAAAGGAAGGGGGGATTTTTTTGTACTAGCACACAATATCAAGTGCTCTATCTTGTTTCCAGTGACATTGTTTCAGGGAACACCTACCGTCAGCGGACCAAAAGAGTTACCCTTGCTCGTCCTGCCTGTGGGACCTGCCGGTGACCGCCTAGGTCCATTACTTAGTTTGGCGGTGTCTTCTGCAATGTGAAACAGTCATGGTAAGGATTGGGAAGACTGGTTGTTGGGAGCTGACAGCACTGCACTGGGCGGCATTAATTACTGTAGACAGGTCACCGTTGTTTATTTGGATTGTCTGAGGGGTCAAGGCCTTTCGTCGGTGGCAGTTTGGAAGCATTTATCTGGTGTGCCTTTCTTTCTAAAACATTGCAGTTTAATGGGGGTCTTATATGAGGTTCCTATCTGAGGTCTGATATTGAGTTGGGGTCTTACATGGAGATCTAATGGGGGTCTGATCTGAGGTTTGAAACTGGGGTCTTATATGGGGTCTGACATAGAGGTCTAAAGCGGGTTTGGTCTGAGATTGTGGGATCTCATTTAAGGTTTTATATGGGGTCTGATCTGAAAGGAAGGGGGGATTTTTTTGTACTAGCACACAATATCAAGGGGTGTTATTGTACTGACACACTATCTGTGTGGTACCAGTATTTTCAGGGGGACTGTTTCTGCAGGAAAGTATTGGGGAGCACAGTGGACACAGTACTGGGTGTGACAGGATGGGGTGTTGAGAAGGTGGGAGGATGATGAAAAAGTACGAAAATAAGATGTCTGTTTGTTAAACTCTGCAGAGACAAGGCACGGCTGAAAGAAGTCACAATGGTGGTCTGGTCTAACAGGAGAGGAAGAGGAAAGAGAATATCTACATCAGAGAAGAGAAGTCACTCACTGTAAGAGGTACATATGTGGCACTGTATGACCCTGTATGTTCTGTAGCACTGTATGTAATGTTTTCCAAGTATGTCTTTAAAGGGGTTGTCCGCTTTTCTTTTTTTGTATGAGCGCTGCCTTCTCTGCTCTGTTTACCTGCTCATCACTGCAAATGCTACGGTGAGCAGGTGAACAGAACAGAGAAAGTAGCTCTAATATGAGTGCTGCCCTCTCTTCAAACAGCTAGTGGCACAAAGGGCATTACTGCTATGGAGGGGGCACAGAGGGCATTACTAATGTGAAGGGGGCACAATGGGCATTTCTACTATGGAGGGGGCACAGAGCCATATGGCATTACTACAATGAAGGAGGCACAGTGGGCATTATTACTGTGAAGGGGGCACAGTGGGCATTATTACTGTGAAGGGGGACACAATGGGCATTATTACTGTGAAGGGGGAACAATAGGGATTTCTACTATGGAGGGGGCACAGAGGGCATTACTAACACAGTGGGCATTATTACTGTGAAGGAGGTAAAATGGGCATTATTACTATTAAGGGGGCAAAGTGAGCATTATAACTATAAAGGGGGCACAATGGGGATTATTACTATGAAGGGGACACAATGAGGATTATTACTGTGAAGGGGGCACAATGAGGGCATTACAACTGTGAAAGGGACACAGAGAGGGCATAACTACTGTGAGGGGACACATCTGTACAAAACTACTGTGAAGGTTGTGCATTGAGGGCAATACTATTGTGAGGGGTATGATGTTTTTTTACGCATTGGCGGGCTGCCAGAGAAAGGACCTGCCTCGGGTGCCAGACACCCTAGGCAAGCCACTGGGTATGAAAACGTTGTGCCCTTGGTCCCTCCAGGCCAAAAAACACTTGGGAGGCTAGCACAGTGGTTCAGGAGAAAATAAGCTTCTGCTGTTTCAGCCTCTGTGCCTCCTCCCCCGGCTCCTCAAGTGGTTTTCTGTTCTGCCTTCAGCTGCTGCAGTTACAACTAATGGCAAGCAGGTGGAGCCCTCTCCTAAGTTTGACAGTGCTGAGTAGGGATGAGCGAACTTCATGTTTTGAAGTTTGGGTTCAGAGTTCAGGTTCGGGTTTAGCCCATTACGGAGTCCCTCAAAATTGAACATAATGGAATTCTACGATGGAATGCACCACAGAAGCCTTTAAGAGGCATTCCGTTTTGCATTCTGTCATAATAGAAGTCTATGGGCAGCATAACAGAGTCCTGTCCTGCATAACGGAAACCGGCTGGATCCGTTGGAATGAGTTGTTAAAAAGGAAGAATTTTTTGATTTAACACTAGATGATTTCCTGTTTATAGGTTCAGATGGTTGCGCTCGTTATGTTTTGTTATTTTATTGCTCTGTTTGGGGTTCCAATAGCTGAAGAAAAAACGGAAAGGCCCTCTAGGTCATTGTTGTTCCTGGGGATATGCATTGATACTGAGCAGATTGTCCTCACTCTCCCTGGAGACAAACTCAGGTGATTACGGGCAGATATTGTCAATTGTTTGCATTTTCGCAAGATCATGTTACATGAACTCCAGTCATTGTTGGGCCATTTGGCCCCATTTGCATGCATTTTCCAATGGGTTGAGGTTTTTTTCATCGATTATCATTGGCGAAGGTTAAAAAGCCACATCATTTCATTAGATTACTGAGGGTTGAGAAAGACGATTTATGGCTGTGGAATTCCTTACTTTTGGATTATGATGTCATATCCTATTTTCCCTATTTTATTGGTTGGATAATGAAGATGCAGGAATCAATAAACTGAAATCATCTTCATTGCTGATGTTTGCACTGCTCCGGCATCCGGTATTAAAAGGCTTATCTTTCAATGTGGGTTTTAAAGCTAAGCATGTCCCTGGTAAGTGTAATGTTGTGGCTGATGCTCTGTCTGGTTTCCAGTGACATTGTTTCAGGGAACACCTACTGTCAGCGGACCAAAAGGGTTACCCTTGCTCGTCCTGCCTGTGGGACCTGCCGGTGACCGCCTAGGTCCATTACTTAGTTTGGCGGTGTCTTCTGCAACGTGAAACAGTCATGGTAAGGCTTGGGAAGACTGGTTGTTGGGAGCTGACAGCACTGCACTGGGCGGCATTAATTACTGTAGACAGGTCACCGTTGTTTATTTGGATTGTCTGAGGGGTCAAGGCCTTTCGTCGGTGGCAGTTTGGAAGCATTTATCTGGTGTGCCTTTCTTTCTAAAACATTGCGGTTTACAGGACATTAATAAGGATTTCGTTGTCGCATTGTTGTTGCAAGGGTGGAAAAAAGAAAATGTCAGTGGATACATGCAGACCTGTTTTGTTCACACTGTTGTTCTACTTAAGTGACATATTGCGCTTTTGTTTTGGCCTTCTTTTGTAACGTATGCATAGGTAAAATTTGTTTCCCCGTCTCGGCCAAAGGCGTCTGGCCTTTTTTCGGACAATATTTGTTTTGTGAAGTAGTTCAAACCCGTATACGAAGGTAAAAAATGGATGTTTATGGTAACGGTGAATGGTTATCGATTGCGAAAGCTGACGGTCCTATCTGCCTGGTTTCCTCCATACAAGAATATATGTTGGCACGTTCCTTAGGCCTTTGTTTTTTGTCACATGAAGGTCTCCTTTGACATAATACCAGTTTGTATAGATTTTCAAGAGGTGCATATCATTGGCTGGCCTTTTACCTTTTAAATTCGGAACACATTCTTTCCAGATCAGAGTGGCGACAGTTGCGGATGCGGAGGGTCTTTCGGAAGGTCAGCTAAAACAGATCGGTCTATGGTTACCGTCAATATATTCATCCTAATTTACTTACTTGTTCTTTGTTTTCCTTTTGTTTACAGGTCACAGGAGACCGGTTGTGTGGCTTTTGGGTCACTCTTACGTTTATTGGGCGACTCAGAGGGCTTCTTATTGCCCCAGTGAACTTGACCTTGGTTTTTCTCATGTGGATGTCTTTTGCCATGGGATACAGGATTGAAAATGGTTGCAGGTCCTTCTGGAAGTTGTGGACAAGAGGAGGTCATCACAGGCTCCCATGGTGCTGGATATACACGCCAGGGACAAAGATCTATGTTTCGTGCTGGTCTTTTAATTGTTGTCCATTATTTGTTCTGATGTTTGGCTGCCTTTCTTCTGGAATTGGTGGTTGTCTAGTCCAAGATCAAACCCAAGGTCCTTTGAAGAGACGCCTGCAATTATGAAACCATAGAGAGGGCACACCATCTCCTAAATATGAGAGCTTCCCAACACGTCAGATCATGGGGTGGTGAAGAGTCACAGCTGAAAGGTGATAACAGGATTTTGCTGCTTCAAGATGGTGTTCACCTTAACAACATAGGTCTGTATTACAAGATGCCATAGAGAGGGCTTACACCCGCTCCATTGGCCTTGTCCTGATGATCAAACGAGAAGAGGAGGTAATTTGCTGGAACTTCTAACACATGTCCACCATGGCTGCGATGACGTGGCATGCGAGGTGATCTCCAAAAGATGTAATTATGTGTATAAGTGCATTGGGCAAGGTCTCCATACTGTTAACAAAGCTGTGTCTGTCTCTACTTATAACCACAAGAATAGTGTATTGACCCATTATTTAATGGGATTAACAATAAAGATCAGTTAGAGGCAGGTTTAGGTGAACAGTCCCTTCAGAGCTTTTGACTGGAGGGCAAAAGAGGATATGGGATTAAAGTGAGTAAAAAGGGAAGGATCCTCATCGGCTGTGAGCTGGTCAGGCTGCGGTGGGTCAATATTTATTGAAAGTGCTCCTCCCCCTCTTTCTCTTTGCCCTCTCACATACTGGGGAATCTCCTGCCCATTTGTCCATATTTGATTATAATCAGTACTTATGGTTTGTTTTAGATGTCACAGCTGGCGGTGTGGTAGGCCTTGTCCTGACGATCAAGAGAACAGGAGGTCAGCTGCGGTGGCATGGCATGTGAGGTGATCTCCAAAAGATGTTATGTGTATAACTAGATTGGACAAGTTCTCCATACTATTAATAAAGCTGTCTCTATTTATAACCGCAAGAATGGTGTTTTATTTAATAGGGTTAACAATGAGGATCAGTTAGAGGAAGGTTTGGGTGAGCAGTCTCTTCAGTCTAATAAATTTGGCTTATGGTCTGGCAGTCTGTGCACCAAAAAAGTAAATGTACGCCAGCTGTAACCTGGTGTAGATATGCTACACACCAGTTTCTCACTTAAAGAGGACCTCTCACCATAAAATGCGATGCAATATGAAAGCACCATGTTTCTAGGGTTGCCACCTTTCCCACTAAAAAATATCCGCCAAGTTAAGCCACACCTCAAAGGGAGTGTGGTTGTGGGGCGTGGCTTAACACAGGGTGTTAAGTTGCTGTCATACTGTGGCTCGCAATAAGGGTTCATGCCCACGACCGTGTGGCGGCCGGGCGCCTGACTGTGGGGCTGCAGCATGTGGATCATGGACCCATTTACTTGAATGGGGTCTACGATCTGCACCGCAAAAAAGTAGTGCATGCGCTACTTTTTGCGCAGTGCGGAGGCACAGACAGAAACCCCACGGATGCACTCTGTAGTTCATTAGTGCCCCCAGTGAGAATAATGCCCCCATTAGTGCCCCCAGTTAGAATAATGCCCCCATTAGTGCCCCCAGTTAGAATAATGCCCTCAGTGAGAATAATGCCCCCTTTAGTGCCCCCAGTTAGAATAATACCCCCCCCCCCCCCATTTGGGCCCCCTTCTCTGCTTCTGGGGAAAAAAATATAATAAACACTCACCTCCATTTGCTCACGCCGCTGGAAATGCTCCCTGCTAACTGGAAGCTCCGGACAGGAGCTGCGCTCCAGTGTGATGACATCTCGCAGGTCCTGTCCTGCACATCCAGTCAGCAGGGTGCGTTCAAATGGAGGAGGTAAGGTCTTATGGAGGAGGTAAGAAGGCAATTAATATTGCCACTAGAAAAAAATTACCGGCACCGGCAAGGCCACTAAAATACCGGCCCGGCCGGGCGGCAACCCTACATGATTCAGAGCAGGAAAAGCTGAGCAGATTGATACATAGGGGGAGATTGATCAGACTGGTGTAAAGTAGAACTGGCTTAGTTGCCCATAGCGACCAATCAGATCGAACCTTTCATTTTCCAAAGGAGCCATGAAAAATGAAAGGAGGAATCTGATTGGATGCTATGGGCAACTAAGCCACTTCTACTTTACATTAGTTTAATAAATCTCCCTCATAGTTTTGTGGGAAAACATTCAGTAAAAACTGTAATTTATACACTTACTAGTAGAAGGACCCGGCTTTGCACGGGTATATTTCATCTATTTAATTTAATGTTTGTGTGTGTCGTTAAAAGATAGACAGTATCCCCCATAACAGTGACCTCTACAGCACCTCACCCCTTTAACAGTGAAATCCACAGTCCCCCACCCCTTTACACTGACCCCCCCACAGTACCCCGCCACTTTAACCACCTCCGGACCGCCTAACGCAGATGTGCGGTCCGGAGGCGGCAGCGCTGCGCAGACTGACGCATATACGTGTCATCTCGTGAGACGTGAGATGGCGCGCTTTGCCGGCCCGCGCATGTGCAGTTTGGGCCGGCATTTAGTCAAGGGGGGTCGCGTCATCAGCTTGCCAGCCAATGATCGCGGCTGGCAAGCTGATGATTTTTAAAAAATCCAATGAGAAGCCAGATAACAGATCATATTAGTAAATATTATTATTATTTATTATTATTATAATATGATCTGTTATATGGCTTCCCTGCTCCTCTGCTGGTCCTTTTTGTCGGTTGGATCCAGCAGAGGAGCAGGCTTCACAGTGAGTAGCACCAACACTACATACTTAGCCCCAGATCACCCCCTGCACCCCAATTAACCCTTTGATCACCCCTTTGATCGCCCCTGTCAATCACTAGTGAAAGGAAAAAAGTGATCAGTGTAAACTGTCACTTTTTTTTTTCCACTGGTATTGACCGTTAGGTTTTAGGTATAGTTTAGGCCCCTTGGTTAGGTAGTTTAGGGATCAGTTAGCGCCCAGCCACACCGCACCGCAGTCACTGATTCGCTGATTAGCGTATCGCTAATCAGCATTTGTACTTTTATAGTATCTGGAAGTGATCAAAACTGATCACGGTCAGATCTATAATTGTATTAGTGTCACTTTAGTTCTCCCTCCACCCAAAACGCAGTGTTTGCCCGATCAGGCCTGATCGGTCGCCCACACGTGCGTTAGCCCACACCCGCCCCACCGCAGTGACCAAAAAAATTTTTTTTTATCACTGCACATTCACTTTACACGCGCTGCGGCGATAAAAAAATCAGTTTTGATATTTTTTATCAACCGCAGCGGCCTCCGGTACTTCGCTAGCCTCCCCTTTGTAAGACAGGCTTGCTTTTTTTCTTGGGTAGTTTCAGGGAATACCCCTAAATTTAGTTGCCCAAATGTCAAATAGGGGGTATTCTTCTGAAGAGGCCTACAGGCTTCTGACCCAGTCGGATGAGGAATGGGAACCCTCATCTGATGAATCTAGCGGGTCAGAATACGAACCTGTAGAAAGCAGTGGCTCTCTGACCCAAAGTTCGGACGAGGAGGCTGAGGTCCCTGATACCACCAGGCGTACCCGGCCCCGTGTCGCTAGACCACAGGTTGCGCAGGATCCGCTTCAAGAGCAGCAGAGTGGGGCTGCTGCTGTCGGATTACGTGATGAGGCATACACCAGCAGCGCAGCCCTCCCTGGACCTAGTACCAGCACTGCCGTACAACCTGGTGAAGTGGCGAGCACCAGAAGGGCAGTTGAAGCTGGTACCGTGGCACGAGCAGTAGTGACCCCGTCGCAGCCACCGCAAAGACGTGCCCGTAAAGCCCCTAGAATCCCTGAGGTGCTGGCAAACCCTGATTGGCAGTGCCCAACTTCAGCCGCACCTGTAGTTTTCCCTTTCACTGCCCAGTCTGGAGTTCGGGTTGAGACAGCTCAGATCGGTTCGGCCCTGGGATTTTTTGAGCTGTTCTTGACTGCGGAGCTCTTAGACATAGTTGTGGCCGAAACAAACAGGTGTGCCACACAATTTATAACCGCCAACCCGGGAAGCTATTATGCCCAGCCTTTCCGGTGGAAACCAGTCCAAGTTTCCGAAATTAAAACTTTTCTGGGCCTTCTCCTCAACATGGGTCTAACTAAAAAGCATGAATTGCGGTCATATTGGTCCACGAACCCAATTCATCACATGCCCATGTTCTCTGCTGCTATGTCCAGGGCACGTTTTGAGGCCATCCTGCGTTTCCTGCACTTTAGCGACAACACCGCCTCCTGTCCCAGAGGCCACCCTGCTTTTGACCGGCTCCACAAAATTCAGCCCCTCATAGACCATTTCAACCTGAAATTTGCAGATTTGTATACCCCAGAGCAAAACATCTGCGTAGACGAGTCCCTGATACATTTTACCGGGCGCCTTGGCTTCAAACAATACATCCCAAGCAAGCGCGCCCGGTATGGGGTCAAATTGTATAAGTTCTGTGAAAGGGCCACAGGCTATACCCACAAATTTCGGATCTATGAGGGAAAAGATCAGACCCTGGAGCCGGGTCGGGTGCCCTGACTACCTGGGGAGCAGTGGGAAGACAGTCTGGGACTTGGTGTCACCCTTATTCGGCAAGGGGTACCATCTTTATGTGGACATTTTCTACACAAATGTGGCCCTCTTTAGGCATTTGTTTCTAGAATGGATTGGCACCACGCGAACTAGTCGCGCGGGCTTCCCAACGGCTCGTTACCACCTGTCTTGCAAGGGGGCAGAGGGCCGCACTGTGTAACGAAGAACTGCTCGCGGTGAAATGGAGAGACAAGCGTGACGTTTACATGCTCTCCTCCATTCACGCAGACACGACAATACAAATTGAGCGAGCAACCCATGTCATTGAAAAGCCCCTCTCAGTCCACGACTATAACCTTCACATGGGAGGGGTGGACTTCAATGACCAGATGTTGTCTCCGTATTTAGTTTCCCGCAGAACCAGACGCTGGTATAAGAAGCTGTCTGTATATTTAATTCAATTGGCTCTGTATAATAGTTTTGTTCTCTACAGTAAGGCTGGGAGAACTGGATCCTTCCTCAAATTTCAGGAAGAGATCATCGAGAACCTCCTGTACCCAGGAGGTTCCGTGGCCCCATCCACCAGTGTAGTTAGCCGTCTACACGAGCGACATTTCCCCAATGTCGTTCCTGGTACCTAAACCCAACGTCACCCCGAAAAAGATGTCGTGTCTGTAGCAGGAGTGGAATAAGGCGTGACACCCGCTATTTCTGTCCTGACTGTCCTGACCACCCTGCCCTATGCTTTGGAGAGTGTTTCCGGAAGTACCACACACAGGTACACCTAGCATAGGGATCATCTCACCAGGACAGGCACACAGGGCTATTAGGGCCCATTCACTCACAGCTGCTGCAAACCTCTCCTTTCACCTGGGACAAAGTGCATAACGCACTTCGCCACATCTTTGGGCGATTTGCGCTTTGCACATTGACCCATGGGGAAGGAGAGGTTTGTTCTATAAAGGTAAAAAAAAAAAAAAACACCAGTAAGCAAAAAGGTTAATGTTTAGTTCAAAAAGTTAAAGTTTATATATTCTGTTCCAAAGTTAATAAAATAATTGCGTTGCGGCCTGGTTTTTTCATTTTTCTTTTTTTTTTTTTTACCTTCCAGGTGGACCAACCGATCGACTAGCTGCAGCACTGATGTGCATTCTGACAGAAGCATTGCACTGCTGTCAGATTACACGCAAGTCGGTGTATGCGGCGCTGCAAGACGAGATTTCTACTCTGCAGTAACAGATACGTTTGCCAAGGCATACGAGCTGAGGAGGAGGCGGCGTTCCTATGCTTTGGCAAACACTTTGTATATATATATATAAAATAAAAAAAATCCCGGCAATGATTTATTCATCCACATCGATTGATGTGAATGGAGAAATCTGGTTTGCCAGGGCATACGAGCTAAGTGGGTATGGATGTTGGGCGGAGCTCCTATGTCCTGGCAGACGCCTTTCCCCTCCTTTTTTATTTTTTTGGGCAGAGATTTTTTCATCCACATTGATCGATGCAAATGAAGAAATCTGTGCCGTTCATTTTTTTCTTTCAGCCCAGAGGCTGAACAGAAAAAAAAAATCTCATTACCTGTATGCTCAATATAAGGAGAATAGCAGAAACTCCTAATGCTGGCCATACATGTAATGATTTACAAGACCCTCAAATGCCAGGGCAGTACAAACACCCCACAACTGACCCCATTTTGGAAAGAAGACACCCCAAGGTATTTGCTGAGGGGCATATTGAGTCCATGAAAGATTTACATTTTTGTCCTAAGTTAGCGGAAAGTGAGACTTTGTGAGAAAAAACAAAAAAAAAACAATTTCCGCTAACTTATGCCCAAAAAAAAAAAATTCTATGAACTTGCCAGGCCCCTCATTGAATACCTTGGGGTGTCTTCTTTCCAAAGTGGGGTCCCATGTGGGGTATTTATACTGCCCTGGCTTTTTAGGGGCCCTAAAGCGTGAGAAGAAGTCTGGGATCCAAATGTCTAAAAATGCCCTCCTAAAAGGAATTTGGGCACCTTTGCCCACCTTGGCTGCAAAAAAGTGTCAAACATCTGGTATCGCCGTACTCAGGAGAAGTTGGGGAATGTGTTTTGGGGTGTCATTTTACATATACCCATGCTGGGTGAGAAAAATATCTTGGTCAAATGCCAACTTTGTATAAAAAAATGGGAAAAGTTGTCTTTTGCCAAGATATTTCTCTCACCCAGCATGGGTATATGTAAAATGACACCCCAAAACACATTCCTCAACTTCTCCTGAGTACGGCGATACCAGATGTGTCACACTTTTTTGCAGCCTAGGTGGGCAAAGGGACCCACTTTCCAAAGTGCACCTTTCGGATTTCACCGGTCATTTTTTACAGATTTTGATTGCAAAGTACTTCTCACACATATGGGCCCCTAAATTGCCAGGGCAGTATACCTACGCCACAAGTGACCCCATTTTGGAAAGTAGACACCCTAAGGCATTCGCTGATGGGCATAGTGAGTTCATAGAACTTTTTATTTTTTGTCACAAGTTAGCGGAAAATTATGATATATTTTTTTTTTCTTACAAAGTCTCATATTCCGCTAACTTGCGACAAAAAATAAAATATTCTAGGAACTCGCCATGCCCCTCTCGGAATACCTTGGGCATGGCGAGTTCCTAGAATATTTTATTTTTTGTCGCAAGTTAGTGGAATATGAGACTTTGTAAGAAAAAAAAAAACATCATTTTCCGCTAACTTGTGACAAAAAATAAAAAGTTCTATGAACTCACTATGCCCATCAGCGAATACCTTAGGGTGTCTACTTTCTGAAATGGGGTCATTTGTGGGGGTTTTCTACTGTCTGGGCATTGTAGAACCTCAGGAAACATGACAGGTGCTCAGAAAGTCAGAGCTGCTTCAAAAAGTGGAAATTCACATTTTTGTACCATAGTTTGTAAACGCTATAACTTTTACCCAAACCATTATTTTTTTTTGCCCGAACATTTTTTTTTTTATCAAAGACATGTAGAACAATAAATTTAGCGAAAAATTTATATATGGATGTTGTTTTTTTTGCAAAATTTTACAGCTGAAAGTGAAAAATGTCATTTTTTTGCAAAAAAATCGTTACATTTTGATTAATAACAAAAAAAGTAAAAATCTCAGCAGCAATGAAATACCACCAAATGAAAGCTCTATTAGTGAGAAGAAAGGGAGGTAAAATTCATTTGGGTGGTAAGTTGCATGACCGAGCGATAAACGGTGAAAGTAGTGTAGTGCAGAAGTGTAAAAAGTGGCCTGGTCATTAAGGGGGTTTTAGCTAGCGGGGTTGAAGTGGTTAAAATGGGACCTCCACATCAGCCCATCCCCTTAACTTTGACCTTCACTGTGGCCCGCCCCTTTAACAATAAGTTTCACAGCACCCCACTCCCTTGACAGTGACCTCTTTGGGATCCCGCCCCCTTAACAGTGACCTCCACAGTACCCCGCTGCCTTAACAGTGACCTCACAGTACCCCGCTGCCTTAACAGTGACCTCACAGTACCCCACTGCCTTAACAGTGACCTCACAGTCAGGGGCGTACATAGAAATCATTGGGCCCCATAGCAAGAATCTGAATTGGGCCCCCTAACTCCGCCCACTAGCCAACCCTTGGCCCATCCCTGTGCCCCACGTTAAGCACGCAGGCCACAGTGGGTACAAGCTTACTTACACACAGCCCCAGAGAATAAAGAGTTAAAGCAGTGACGTCACCTCCTTCTGCAAAACAAGAACGTTTCTGAAAACTGGATTCACAGGAAGGGGGAAGACGACAACACCGCCCCCCTGACGGCCACAAGCAGAACAGCATTTCCTCGGATGATAAAAGTCAGCAGTCAGACGTCCCTGTGAAAAATAGAGGTTGAGGAGACACAGGGTGAAGAACTGCAGGCAGATGTGGGCGCAATAGAACAGCCAGTGCGGGAAAGGCTGCAGTGCATTGGCCTGGGCAATACTTATACCAGCTGTACATATATAATTATATACAGGAGGAGATACCCAGGTTATACCAGCATGCTCCATATCACTATATACAAGAAGATGTATACAGTATTGCATCTTCTTGTATATAGTGATATGGAGCATGCTGGTATAACCTGGGCATCTCCTGTATATAATTATATATGTACAGCTGGTATAAGTTATACATCTTCTGCTATATAATATACCAAAAGATCTGTAACTTATACCATATACGTTACAATATGTACATATATAATTATATACAGCAGATCCCCATGTTATACCTCAATGCTCCATATCACTATATACAAGATGTTATACCGTATACATATTATTGTATATAGTGATATGGGCCATTCTTGTGTAACCTGGGCATCTCCTGTATATGATTATATATGTACAGCTATTACCATCTGTACATATATATGAGCCTCCCCCCCTGAGTCCTCTATAAGCCCCCCAAAATGCCCAGGGGATGGGGAAGTAGGAGGAAAGCACACTGTCCTTTATGAGAACCCCCCCCCCCCTTCCCCCTTCTTGCTCCCTATGAGTCCTTGATGCATACTACATGATGAACCAACCATATAGACCGGCCCCAGGTCCGGTCAGGAGTGGTCCTTTAGTCCGGGAAGGGAGGGGGGGGGGGTGTCTGCCACTGCACTGACAGTGCTGATAACTTCAGGCGGGCAGCACATGTGAGCAGCGCGCAGGGACTCCAGAGGATCATGCGCCGCATCGCCTCACTGGACTGTATGTATGGCCAATCAGCAGCAGCCTCTTTGCGCTGATTGGCCAGTGTGAAATGCAGCCCGGAGTCTCGCTTCTTCAGGTCAGTGATTGGCTAGTGGCTCCGGGGGGGGGGGAGCAAACAGAGGGGGCGGGGCCTTCCGTGCGCTCCGGGCCCCCCTGTGCCACGGGCCCCATAGCAACGGCGTGGTCTGCCTATATTGGCGGTACGCCACTGCTCACAGTACCCCGCTGCCTTAACAGTGACCTCCACAGCAGTTGATCCTTGAATAGTGGTCTGACTACTTTTTAGTGATTGGTGCACTAAGTATTGTTGTGAACTTATGACATCACAGCACTATGTCTGTATTTGGGACAAAAAGGTTTGCACACCTAAGCAGGAAAAGCTGGACCAGAATCTATTCTCACCATTAGGTCATGGAGTGATTTCTTGAGAAACCGAGAGCGTAGCCACCCGCTGCGACCTTCTGACCCCAGGAACAACAGGGTCAGCGATAGGTCGTGACACCCTCATGACACTTTCCCCACAAAATTGCATTGCATTTTCTGTTGACAGGTCCTCTTTAAATTACATTAAATTTGGAGGTCCTACTCCATCGTGTAAAGCAAATACCCTGCCTTTGTCCAGCGTACCAGCTCTGAGAGAGAGGGGGGTAGCTAGTTCAGGTCTTTCCTCAGCATCAAACCCTTCTTCTGCCCTTCCAGAGGTGCCACCTTGACGCTGGCCTGGCCGCAGGATTTGCATAAAACTGTCATGTGCAAACTTTTGTGTCTTATTTTACTCCAGAAAACTGGCACAAGTTGCATACTAAATTCACCCCTGACGTTATACGGTCTAAATATTAGACATGATTACTAAATCTGCCCTACCGTCTTTTAAGAAGGCTTATATAGCTGCTAGATTCATAAAAGTAGCCTCATATTTTTGTAATGAATAGGGATTAACATGTTTTTCCTTCCTGTTATACTGGCAAGTAGAGACATATAAATTTGGAAAGATAAATTCCCACAGGCACAATGCCAACTTTGTGAAAATTTGACTACAATGTTTTGAACATAGTCAACACTTCCGTGCCCTTAGGTCTTTCACGATTCATTTACTAGAATTTATACTAGGTACCGTATATAATATCAGTTCAGGGGCGGTGATGGCACCAGGTCTGCAATCTTTGTAGTCTTAGCAGGTCCTAGCAGAGGCTGACTGGCATGATACACTGTAATACAGGAGTATTGCAATGTATAATAGGAAGGATCACATGTTCAAGTCCCCTACTGACACTAAAATAAAAGTTCAAAAATGCTTTTAGAAAACTGAATAATAAAAATAAAAATGGCCTTTTGCATTATTACTGGAAAAAATTAAAACTTATAAAATATATACAGTGAATTTGATATCACCGTATCCGTGTATTACAGATGACACTCTGTTGTATGACCAGGAATGGAGATAACTCCAATTAGGCTTCGTTCACATCACCGTTCAGCCTTTCCGTTTTCCTGCTCCGTTTAGGGGCAGGAGAACGGAAAGGACGGATGAGCACATAACTGACGCCAAACTGAGTCAAACGGAGCCTGAGGACGCTATAGACTATAATGGGGTCCATTATGTTTCCGCTCAGAAGATGATTTTTAAGCGGAGACAAAGGTTGTGCATGCAGGGCTCCGTTTGACTCAGTTTGGCGTCAGTTATGTTCCCTAAACGGAGCAGGAGAACGGAAAGGCTGAACGGTGATGTGAATGAAGCCTTACAGCCATTTAACCCCTTTGAAGCCATTGTCAATAACAAATATGGCACCTAAATGGTAAGACAGAGAGAGGCAGCTCCCTCTGTCAGCCATTGGCACAACAATGACATAATTGTGCATTTCCAATAGTTTTAATAGTAGCTGGGGGCCTAATGAAGCCCCCAAAGGCTGCTATTTTTGTACTCCTATTAGGCCCTACATGTCAACATCAGAGGGTCACATGTTATTGTAGCTGCATGGGCACCATTGGCTCTAAGAGGGGCAGGCATGTCTCAGCCTAGTGTGCTAGGTGAAGCAATCTGTTGGGTCACTGCTGTGATACTGAATCTGAATAACGTGTAGTCACAAATCTTTTGACATAATACTGTTGTTTGGTTATTATAGGGATGGATTGGGAGGTTAACATGAGCAGGCCTTATGCCTTCAATAAGTACAGCAAAAGGAAGAGGCACAGAGGGGATAAGGAGAGTATAAAATGTATAAACTGTATTGATGTTTGTTTGAGTTGTGTGTCTAGTGTTCTGTTTGCCATCTCAACACCAACAAACATCCAGGTTGTGGCGTCAATAAACAATTTAATATGAAGCAGAGGGGTAATTAGCTGATCAGCTGCTCACAGGGGCAGACTGGGAACCTAAAGTGGCCCTGGAAAAAAACTAAAAGTGGCCCCAAATAGTAGGCAAATCCAAATTGTCAGAAGGCGGGGCAACACAAGTTGGCAGGGGAAAACAAAAGCCACAAGTAGGCATGCAGAACAGAAGTAGGTGGGGCCAACAATACTGTAGTGCAGCACAAAATACCCGCCCCAGAAACACCAAATACTACAGTGCAGTATAAATGACTGCCCTGTCACCATGCTAAGGACAGTGACACATTTGGATTCAGGAGGGCACTTGTGGCTGCTGGCCAGGTGTATAGGTAGCTGATGCTCTTAGCATTAATTTCCATGTAGGGTCCAGTCCACTCCTGACTGCTCAATTTCTCTGTCGTTTATTCAAAGAAAACCACTTATATGTAGCCATGAGAGAGCAAGTATGCTTCTGCATTGATAAGGGGAGTGTGATAACAACAACAACAAGCTCATGTATTTTCTTCCCCTGGGGTTATTTCACAGTCATACACACTGTCAGTGCATCTCCATTACACTCCTCTCTTCTACACTGTCTGGAATGAGAGCTACAAGTATATACAGCTCTCACTTCAGCCTGCTCTGTCTCTGGCTAGGTCACGGCCATAGCTGTGATCCTAGACTTGTTTTAAAGCCTATATTTTAACCGTGATCTACTGTAGTCTGAATGAGAGTCTTAAATGGGTGTTCTGACAACTCCCCCAGTGATCATGAAAATAAATAGGGTTAAAAAGATAGTAAAAAAAAAGGCTAAATGTATTGGGGATCGTTTTCAGACTGTTTGGTAAATTGTATATCAAACCTTTTTTTGAACTTGTGAATGTGTGCAGAAATCTCAAAATGATGTTTTAAAGAGGGCGGTTTCCACTTCTTTATTGTAATTGCTTTCTCTAGTTGCTCTTGTAAATATTGGTAATGCATTCCTGCATGTGCCAAACTGTTTACGTTCATTGGATACTTCCCTGTGGAAAAGCTGCTCTTGAGAAATCCGCTTTCAAGTTGTATGCAAATGGGAAAGGTAATCCGATGAATCACAGATGTGAAAATAAACCTAATAATACGTTGATATTAAACCCTGTACAGGAAAATGACAATAAAACACATAGATAATGGAATTGTTGATAACTCTTACCAATTTTCTGGGACACCGCCAGTGATTTCACAATTAAAAAAATTGCAGAAAAAACAAAGGTAAAAACATCTTGCACGGTATGATATATAAATGTGCGGATGTCCCTGGCGATATTATTAAAGAAAATCACAGAAATAAGGTAATAATGCACTTAATAAAGTAGATGCAAGCATTATATATGGACAAAGTCCTCACTCTGATATGATAAAATCGGAGACACTCAGATTTATATCATATCAGAGTGAGGACTTTGTACATATATAGTGCTTGCATCTACTTTATTAAGTGCATTATTACCTTATTTCTGTGATTTTCTTTAATCATTTCACAATTACCTTATAATCTGTTGATCCTTTTTCATTGTTAGTATTAAAGAGGACGTTTCACCTCTCCTGACATGCCTGTTTTAATAGCTTCATGCATTCCCCATGTACAGATGTGTCCACACTTAACTGCTCACTTATCTCAACTTGTCCTGAGATGTGTCACGAAATCACGTTATATCTAAATTGGATAAATTGCAATACAACGTTCAGACAGCAGATGGCGCATTGTGTTACTAGCTAATACCTGAACATAAAGTCAAGACCTGGTAATGGCATTACAACTGTGACATGTTGTCGAGGTTACAGGGTGAGAGTTACATAGTGTAAGGACCAGGGTCCTCCTAGCAGCACAAAGGATTTCAGGAGAGGAGTGTGCTGATCTTTCGGAGGTCAGAGAATGAGAGTTACATAGTGGAAGGACCAGGGTACCCAGCAGCACAGGATTTCAGGAGAGGAGTGTGCTGATATTGTGGAGGTCATAGGATGAGAGTTACATAGTAGAAGGACCAGGGTCCCCTAGCAGCACAGAGTATTTCAGGAGAGGAGTGTGCTGATCTTGCGGAGGTCAGAGGATGAGAGTTACTGTACATAGTGGAGGAGCAGTATCCCAAGTAGCACAGAGGATTTCAGAAGTGGAGGTCACATGATGAGAGTTATATACTGGAAGGAGCAGGATCCAAGCAGCACAGAGGATTTCAGAAGATGAGTGTGCTGATCTTGTGTGGAGTCACAGGCTGAGATTTACATATTAACACCATTTGGGGGGGTGTACCTGTACAGACTCACTCTATCCAATGAGTGCTGCCATTTTCAGATTGTACAGGTACACACCCTCAACTGGTTACCTCCCTTCTGTATCCTTACTGAAGGCTAACAGCAATTCAATTATAACTTCTAGTTGAAATAATTAAAGGGTGGCACAACATAGAGCCATAAGAATAGATGCTCCAGAATTGTTATTACATGGATGTTGCATAAAGCTATTAAAACAGGCATGTCAGGAGAGGCTAAAGGTCCTCTTTAAGCTATATTTTGCAATTATTTTATAATTTGACTTTGAGGCTCTTTACACTTGAGTAATACGAAAGAGATACCTGACCCTGTTCTGTTAGATTTCCCTACCCCGTGAGATTTCCCTAACCTCGTCACTTCCGGCCGCACCGGACATGACGTTAGGAGGTGTGCCGCGCAGGGGCACAACGACGGGGTAGGGAAATTTCACAGCAGAGTTAGCTGGACACCGGCCGACACTGCGCATGCGCTGGCAGCCTTACCAAAGGTTCGGGTACGGAAAAAGCACTGGCCCATAATTTTTCCCTACCCTAACCGCTGATGAAACTCCCAGCGCATGCTCAGTGTCGGCCGGTGTCCAGATAACTCTGCTGTGAAATTTCCCTACCCCGTTGTGCGCCTCCTTGCGTCATGTCCGGTGTGGCCGGAAGTGACGAGGGTAGGGAAATCTCACGTGGTAGGGAAATCTAACGGAACACCCCTGTTATCTTGAGTCTGCGCCCTAGTGTACTCTATTGCGGCATGTAGACATCTATGTTGCTGGGCAGAGGAGATTGCTATAGAAATTGGAAAAAAGCTCACTGTTGTTAGAGTGTCCACATTGGTTGATAGCTACTGTGTTACTCACTCAAACTCCACTGTAGAGTGAAAGAACTGTCTCATTTAACACCGTCTCCTGTTTCCACATAGATTGCTTGAGAAGCTGGTGTGTAACACACTGATACAAGTAGTGGCCCCATCACAGAGTGGAGAGGGTGTCAGAGGTAAGTTTGTGTTGACGTCAGTTGGCTGTGAGATGTATGCACCACGTCTCCTGTCCCCTGAACAGCCAGATTTATCGTCATCTTCTCCAGGATGTGAAGGAGTGGAATGACATAATTCATCCCGTAGTCCTGGCGATAAAGTGGCCTCCTCAAAGGGTCTGGGCAAATGGCAGGTGTTATGCATGAGCTGCCACTGGCTAACTTCGAAGTTACACAGGGGAGTACTCTTGTCTGTCTGCATCATTAAGAAATCGCTCTTCTTCTGCTTATATATTTGGTCCAACACGTGGAGGGTGGAATTTCAACGTGTGGATACATTGCATATGAGATGATTAAAGACATGTGCTTTGCAGGGCGCATTGGTCAGCCCTCCTTGACGCAACGCCGATAAAGTGTTATTCACATTATCGGTGACCATGTTACGATCTTCAGTTGGTGAAAGGATAGCCAGGATTCAATTTTCTGTTGAAGGACGCAGAGCAGTTCCTCCCTGGTGTGACTTTCTTGGCCCAGGCAGGCCAGGTGCATAACAGAGTGACACCACTGTGCTCTGCATACGTGGTATACCTACAGTGGAGGCTGAGGACAAGGTTGAAAATAAGGAGGCAGAGGGGGGACATTGGCGCAGGAATCACAGCTTGAGAATGTGGAGACGTCATTCCGTAGCTGCCTGGGCAGGAACCACATTTACCCAGTGGGCCATAAAGGACAGATATTGTCCTTGACCATAGTTAGAGCTCCACACTTCAGTGCTGCCATGAACTGTACCAGACACCCACAGGCTCAAGTAATGGCCCACCTTCTGCTCAACATACATGTGCAGGGCTGGTACAGCCTTTCTGGAGAAGTAATGACGGCTTGGTACTCTCCACCTTGGCTCAGCACAAGCCATCAGTTCTCTGTAATGTGCATAGTCAACAACATTGAAAGGGAAGGACTGTAGTACCAGCAACTTGGCCAGGAGCACGTTTAGCCTTTGCATAGTTGGACGAGTGCATACATACTATTTTATTTTTGCAATTGCTTTGTTGATTGATTGTTGTTGAAATGAGTGACGAGTAGTATAAGTAGGAGGAACATCAGGACCAGTAGATGATGGTAAGGAAACACAGCTCCCTTCTGCGCCACAGGTTTCTCAGGCCACTTCATGGTGACACTCCATGTGTTGATGCAGGGGCGTGGTGCCAACATTTGTACCCTGGCCATGCTTCACCTTCTGCCCAAAGATTCTACCCCAGGCACATTTGGCTCCAGACCTCACACTACTTTGCTAACCACCTTGCTGACTCATGGCCACGCTTACACCTTGCTGGCTGAGCCGCATGCTGCCACCCTGCCACTGTCTCACGGGTAAGCTGCCACTCTCACTCCCTGATGATGATGATGAAGCCCCCCCTTCACCTGGCTCCCACATGCAATCAGCTACATTATCATCCACTACTGTCTGCAATTTCTGATGTCATGCTCACCAGTCCTGTGGCCACTTCCCTGATTGCTTGCAACACCTGCTCCCACACGTCTCTCAGTGTTGCTACTAGCACGCCTACATGAGGAAGCAGCGGATCTCTTCTCCAAATCTGGGCTGGACAGTAGCTGCTGACTGTCCCCAATAGGCTCGTCCTCGCTGAAAAGAAGCGGAGCAGATCCGGCATACAATACTTCCCAAGCAGAAGGAGCAGAAAAAGAAAGAGGCAGGATCAGGACAGGTGGGGGCACAGAGCTTGTTCCTGGGCCATGCCAACTAAGTGTGGTGTCAGAGTGTCAAGTTGACATGATGTTGAAGACTAAGTCAACCATTCAAAGACACCTTGGTTGCTGGTCAAAACATGACCGCTGGATGACACTGGCAGCTCTGGCATGTTGATGTGTCTACTGCTAACACCCCCTTCTTCTGCTGCTACTTCTGCCAGCTTCAGAAATGTTTTTGCCACTGCCTGCTCCCTTGGAAGGCCCTGGCACCTATCTGTCGGACATACTGTACAGTAACAGTAACTGTATGTGTACAATAACAGTAGTATTAGACAGCTTTTTCACTCCAGTTAGAGAATCAAGGCCTAATGGAATTACTTATCTATAAAACAAGGTGGAAAAACAACAGTAAAAATAGAGTGCTTTTTCACCCCAATTACAGAATCAAGGTCTAATGGAATTAATTACAACAGGGATACCCAACCTGCGGCCCTCCAGATGTTGCAAAACTACAACTCCCAGCATGCCCGGACAGCCTACAGCTATCAGCCTACACTAGGGCATGGTGGGTACTGTAGTTTTGCAACAGCTGGAAGGCCGCAGGTTGAGCGTCCCTGACTTACAAGTATCTCGCAAAAGTGAGTACACCCCTCACATTTTGTAAATATCTTATCTTTTGATCGGACAACACTGAAGTTATGATACTTTGATACAATGTAAAGTTGTCAGTGTACAACTTGTATGAGTGTACACTTGGTGTGCCCTCAAAATAACTCAACATACAGCCATTGATGTCTAAACCGCTGGCAATAAAAGTGAGTACATCCCTAAGTGAAAATGGCCAAATTGTGCCCAAAGTGTCAATATTTTGTGGCCTCCATTATTTTCCAGTACTGCCTTAACTCTCTTGGGCATTGAGTTCACTAGAGCTTCACAGGTTGCCACTGGAATCCTCTTCCACTCCTCTATGAATACATTATTTATTTTAAAGTGATGTACATCGAGACAGGTTACATAAATATAAAAATACAATAAACAAGAGCTTACAACCTATAAGACATCACGGAGCTGGTGGATGTTAGAGACCTTGCACTCCTTCACCTTTCATTTGAGGATGCCCCACAGATGCTCAATAGGGTTTAGGTCTGGAGATATGCTTGGCTAGTCCAGCACCTTTACCCTTGTTTGGGGTCATTATCATGTTGGAATACTGCCCTGCAGCCCAGTTTCCCAAACCATCAAACTCCCACCACCATGCTTGACTGTAGGCAAGACACACTTGTCTTTGTACTCCTCACCTGGTTGCCACCACACAAGCTTAATATCATCTGAACCAAATAAGTTTATCTTGGTCTCATCAGACCATAGGACATAGTTCCAGTAATCGATGTTCTTAGTCTGCTTGCCTTCAGCAAACTACAGGCTTTCTTGTGCGTTAACTTTAGAAGAGGCTTCCTTCACCGACACCAATGCAGAATAATTTGATGAAGTATGTGGCTTATGGTCTGAGCACTGACAGGCTGACCCCCACCCCTTTAACCTCTGCAGCAATGCTGGCAGCACTCATATGTCAGTTTTGAAAAGACAACCTCTAGATATGACGCTAAGCATGTGCACTCAAATTCTTTAGTCGATTGAGTGGAACCTGTCTTGTTAAACCACTGTAGGGTCTTGGCCACTGTGCTACAGCTCCATTTCAAGGTGTTGGCAATGTTCTTATAGCTTAGGCCATCTTTATGTAGAGCAACAATTCATTTTTTCCGATCCTCAGAGAGTTCTTTGCCATGAGGTGCCATGTTGAACTTCCTGTGACCAGTATGACAGAATGTGAGAGCAATAAACACCAAATTTAACACCTCTGCTCCTCATTTAAATCTGGGACTTTGTAACACTAACGAGTCACATGACACCAGAGAGGATGGAACTATTTATCTATAAAACAAGATGGAAAAATAAATAACTGTAAAAGTAGAGTGCTTTTTCACCCCAATTACAGAATCAAGGCTTTAAACTTACAGTATGTATAAAACAATGTGGACACCCCAGCAGCAGTATTATTAGACAGCTTTTCACCCCAATTAGAGATTAAAGGCGTTATAGAATGTCTATAACACAATGTGTACACCCATATAGCAGTAGTATTAGACCACTTTTTAACTCCTATTAGAGAAACAAGGCATTATAGAATTTCTTATCAATAAAACAATGTAGACACCCCAATAGCAGTAGTATTAGACAGCTTTTTCACCCCAATTAGTGAATCAAAAGGTAATAGAATTGCTTATCTATTAACCAAGAGGGACACTGTTCAATTAGTCCCTACACTCTCCCTGTGCTCTCCCTATGCTCTTACTATACTGTGTAAAAAATCTCCCTATATTCTCGCTACACTGTCCCTGCGCTCTCCCTCAACTCTTACTATCCAATATTTTACAATTAAATGCTTTCTTAATCACTGTCCCTATCGCTTGTCATATCTATCACTATACTCAGTTCACAGTGAAATGGCGGAGACCGGGCGGGATGAGGGTTTTATAGCGCTTTGACCTCACAAGGGCTGGCTAGCTGCTGATTGGCTATCTGCATGGCATTATGGGTGATCTCGCATTCCCGGGCTTCTTACTTTAACTTTCTAACACGTGTAGCTGCCATTTTTGGAAAAAAAAATTATTCCTTACCACAAAGCGCCAGAAAATTTGGACTCAGTGCAAATCGAATTTTTCCTAAACCTCTGATCGAATTCCACTTCATCAGCTTCAATTTACTCAACACTACTTATTTTAAGACATTAATATTTGCACGCTATCAGAATCCAATAGATTACACAATACATTAAGTATATTACAGATAGGGTTTGTAGTAATTTATTCCCAGCGACTCCCTACTCCCTCCATGGCCTAACATGCACTCCCCCTAGAACAGTGACTGTTGACTGTTAATTGTTCTGTTACTTAACATTCTGTCAGAGGAACACTATCATTACCTGTTCCACTCCAGCTGCATCCAGAAAGTGAATAATAAAATATCTCCACTTTCTAAAGAAGAGTTTTATGAGTTTTTGTACTCTGCAATGTTTCATTTTTTCAAGTGTGCATCTGTGGTTGAAGCCTTCTCTGCAAAATACACCTCTTGATAACCAGGCAAATACTAAATAATATAGAAATAGAAAGGCAAGCATTCACTGCATCCTTACCTTCCTTCGCCCCAAAATAAAAAATAAATATCTGAGCCTGAGAGGGACTGTCCAGGACCATACCTTTCGAGCCATCTGACCCACCTCGTTCCCTAAACCCTGAACATCATGACTTGACTGAAATCCATTAAAGTGATCAGGTCTATATGCTTGATATCTAGAGCAATTTACAATTCTCTCAGTCTTCTCTGGAGTTGATGGTATATGAAATCTATAAATAGCTCAATGAATTATTCTGAAATGAGTATTCCCACGAAACAGGCCTGGACTGGCCCAGCAGGGAGATGGAGAATCCCCAGGTAGGCCCCCCAAAACCATAAAGTGAGCCTTCTAGTTTAAAAGCCCGGTGCAGTAAACTCCATCCCAGAGTAGAAGTAAGGTCAGCCCAGTTGGGTCCATCTCCTGTTTTAATGGTTCCCGCCTCCTAATCAGGAAAGATGTCTATGATAACTAACTGTTTAGGGGCCTTGCTGCCTCAAACCACTGTTATACACAGTTGTAAGGGTCAGCCCCTAGAATTATCAAGTGCATCTCCAGTGATAAATAGTTCACGCAGACTGTTATGCCTTCTTCTGGTCACAATAGGCCACTGTGTCTTTAAGAAAGAAAGAAATGAAATTGTTGTTCCAGAGGATGTAAAAGGAGTTCAAGTTCCCGGGCTTAGAGAGCTGGAGACTGCGTCCTTGCCGAGGTGTACAGAGAGAGTCTGCTGTTGTGGGACAGAGCTACATGGGCTATAAAGTGATTTTTCCTGGCTGCTGTGGGACAGGTCAACAGAGACTGCAAATTGTGTTCCAGAGGAGCAAAATGTTCAATTCAGAGACCTGTGACAGGACGGGTTACTCCTGTCAGAGCTGGACTATGTGGATGCCTGCACCTGCACTCTAGCGACAGAGAAGAAAAGACCACGCTGGGACAAGCAAGCTACCGGATTAGGAGCCAGACTGCACCTGCCTTCATGTGCCAGACCAAGACATGCAGCTACCTGCAGAACTGTGAGTGTGCCCCGTGCTGATCTGTGGTAGGACATAGAGCAGGAGACTTAGTCAGTGCATTTTAGAAACATGTCCTGAGTAGCAGGGACAGACAGGTGTATATTATAGGAGAGTAGCTTGCATTTTTTATGTGTTTGCTGTTTAGAGCGCATTTTGTTTGGATGCAAAGTTCAGTTATCCTTCCTGTAAATTTATGTAAACCTGTTTACGCTGTTTCTGTCATTTGTTGATTGCTCCTCTGGTGCATTGGCACAATATTGTTAATCCGATTTTCTGTCCGTTATATTTTGCCCTTTAATAAAGCCGGTATCTGCTTCAGCCTCTTTGTCTGCTGTACTGTATTTGAATCCTGCCCTGCAGTCTTTTTCTCCCCTGAACACTACACAGTACTTCTTTAGTGAGTAGCAGTAGTTATTAATATGAGGCGAGCCTATCAGTACTTTTCATTGACAGTTGCTTCTCCAATCAGCCTCCTTTGGTGACAGAATAGTTTGGATTCGTTGAGCACTGGGCCGACTTTTCAATGAGATACAAGCTATATTCAGATGATAATTAGCTCCTAAATGAAAGGGGGGTGTTGTGCTGGGGGAGAGAATTCTAACAGGGGTGGCAGAGTATTTCAAGTAGGAATGAGAGGGGAGAGTAAGGCAGAAAATGAAGTGGTAGATAGGTCAGAGAGGGTTCAGAATATATTGAAGGGAAGAGAAATGGATTATGGGAGTGTTATTAGGGTAGCAGATAGGGACAGACCCATTCTTTACAAATATAGATGAGCGAATTTTTCAATAATCCGATTCGCCGGTTCGCCGAATTTTTGGGGAAAAATTTGGTTCGATCCAAATATATTTGCGGCAAATTATGTTATAAAACAGCTATTTCCTGGCTGCTAAGAACCTT